>NW_023416310.1:107040224-108240224 GCF_014176215.1 Rousettus aegyptiacus | reverse complement strand
AGTGGCAAATGGCAAATCAAAGACTCCCGTTTGTTATTACCTGGCGGTGTGCTCAGTTCGTCAGAGCACTGATGAGGGGAGGCAGGACAGTCAAAGAAACAGGCCCTGCTCAGCAGACACCTGCTGCCACTTGAGAGAAAGAAGGGAAGAAGTTTCACCCACCCAGTATGTGGGGGAGGAGGCCACCTCTCCCAGTAACAGGACCCCACAGCACAAGCATCCTGTCGCTGGAAGTGAGAAAGACACACCAGGCACACCAGGCCACAAAACAACATGTTCATGTTGTTTTGTGGCCTGCTTTTTCCACTTAAAAGCTTTTCAGGAATATTTTCTCAAGTCAATAATTGCTTTTACTGCAATTTTTTTAATGACCAAAGTTTATTCAACTGATTTGCTGTGAAACATTAAGATTTTTTTCATAAGTCATCAACGGTGCTTTGATGAAAATCAGTGCAGCTAAAGTTTGGTACTCAACCTTAATTCTGTCCTGGGGAAAATACCCTGAGAGTAGCCCTTCAGGTTAAAGCATATTGTCACCCCAAAGAAAGAAAATACCTACAAAGAAGGGCGAGGCCCCTGGTGGCTGATTGAGCTCAAAATTTAATTTAAAAAAAAAAAAAAAAAAAAAACAGAGCCTAGAAGCAATGTCTAAACAGGGCCTTTCACAGAAGCCTGCACTGAACTGTCTTTCTGCACTGTGTTTCTGCCACCTGAGCCAACCCTTATAAAGGAGATTCTTGAATTGTATTTCAACCAATAGGACTGAGGCTTTCCCTGTCCAATAGGCTCCTATTGCACAGCCACATCCTTATCAGCATCTCTGCTGACCAATCAGGATAATATTTGTTGGACATCTCAAACTGTTGGGATTTGGAGTCCTCATTTGCATCAGAGCAGATCAATCAGAGACCAGGGGCAGGGCCTTCTCTCAATAGTAAGTCAGCTTCCTCTTGGCTCAGAGAGCTCACTTTCCCTTTCTGCGGGGGGTTGTATTTCCCCAGCTGAATCTGTAACATGGAAGCTGAGCAGAATTATCTCAGCAGACCATAAATGAGCAAAGCAGAACCAAGTTGTCATGGTGGGCTCGGCCGGGCCAGACCAGACCAGAGCGCAATGAACCAGCGCAGAACGGAGTAGAGCTAGCTAGCCAGAGAGGGGCTTAGCTATGACACCTGGGTGAGGGTCACCTCGTCCCAGGGCTGCTTCACCCTAGGACTGTTTCATAGCTGTGCTGTATCACGATTGAGCTGTTTCCATTGAATAAAGTCTCCTTTTTCACTGCATCCCAAGTCGAGGATTCCTGTTGACATTAAATCGGTGCCACTGACCCTCAGTTGATAATTGTCTAGCTTTCATATCATCACATTGACCCAGTTTATACTGATGTGAGGGTCAGTTTCCCAACTCCCTTCCAAGCCTGGATTCTAATATGGTTTCATCTTTGCCTACTCAATGTTTGGGTGGGGCAGGGGCAGCATCTCTGTATTGCTTTAATTTGCACCCTTCGATTGCTAATTGGATCATGTCTTTTTCATACATACTTGTCTGTTTTTCACTTCTAACACAAATCGCCTGTCTGTATCTGAACGTACCCAGCATCTTCCCCTTTCTTTCTTTGCCCAGGCCTAAAGATCCCTTCTATACAACCACAGCTGTCAAAGTCGTCATACTCTTCAAGGTCAAGTGCCCTACCCTGGCCCTCTCTCCCAGCAGTCTGTCTTGGCTTCCCATGCTCTTGATGCACTTGCTGCTTGGTGCTGCTCACAGTCACCATCTGCATGCCTGTTCTCTACTGCCTGCACTGGCTGTGTGCCTTACCCCTCCAGTCCAAGGATCAGCCACTATCCCCACCTAAGGACGCCTGATCAACAACATTTACTGGGCATCCATTGCCCAGGTAGGGCTCCCAGGCCAATTCAGACTCCCTTCCTGCCCGCAAGCCCTTAGGAAGCTGTGCTCACCAAGGATTGCCCCCTTCTGTCAGCCAGGTGCTCTGAGCTTCTGCCCCGGTGCCCAGGCTTGTAACCCTGCTGTTGTCAGTGCTTGTGGGGAAACTGAGCCTCAGATAGAGAGACACCTTCCCCAGGACCCCAGATGAGAGTGTTTACTATAGGATACTGAGCCTGAGTGGGGATAAGGGTAAAGCTCCTGACATGGCAGATGAGAAGGAAGGAGAGCGAGGGGGCATTTAAATTAACAGTCACTTTGGGGCTTTACAGCTGTACTATGTTACCATATGAGCATTTTCAGTAACTGTCCAGCACTGTCCCTTCTAAAGCCATGCTCTCTGGTCACAGCATTTTGGCGACTCTCGCCCATAGGAAGGACAGGAGCATGATCCCAGGGAGGGGGTAGAGACTCCTCAGCACCATGAGCTGGGGGGTGGGGGGCCTGGCTGGCTGAATATGCACCCTGTGAGTGAGGGGAATGCTTACGGGGGAGTCCCAGGAGAGGAGGCACAAGGGGCTGAGGGGCCGCCTTGGGCTCTTCTCATTTGTGCCGGGGCCCGCGAGAAGTGCCCCCCTAGGGCAGCATTGCTCGGAGACCTAAGCCCAGCCTAGCCTCTCAGTGATTTGGCATCCAAGGGACACCTCTGGTGGTGTCATCAAGAAGGAGGCTGTGCAGTTGGGTGACCTTGGCTCCTAGCAGTGGAGGAGATAACAAATTTCTCTTCTTCCTGCTGAAAACGTAATCCATCCTTTTCATGGCTCTCCAGGGACTGGCACGGCATATGCACAGGGCAGCCTTGCCGGACTCACTTCAGCTGTCTACAGGGCTGGCTCGGCGCCCACTTTCCTTAAGCCCTTCAGGGACTAAGAGCATTTCAGTGCCAAGGGGCAGGTTCAGGGATGTTCCTGAAAAACATTCTATCTCTCTATCAACTGCTGCTGTCCTGATTTCAGGGCTCTCATTTCTTAATTTAGTCAAGAGTAAGGTGTTTCCACATGCCAGGCACTGGATGTCTAGTGTGTCAGCCTGGATCTATCCTTCTAGATCATGGTCAATCTGCACTCTTAGGGGATCCTCAGGCCCCCAATCCAGACTTGCAAGCCCGAGGGTCCTGCAGAGAAGGTAACACAGACCCTGAGACCTGAAGACTGAATGGCTGCCAGGCAGGTGAGGGATTAACAGGAGGCGCCTGTAGAATGGACTGTGTGCTGGTGGGATAAACTGAGGCCAGGTGACATGCCACAAAAAGCCAAGGATGCCAAATCACTGAGTTTGAATTTCATCCTGAGAGCCACAGGGAGACCTTGAGCTGGAATCAAGAAATTACATCAAAAGATTTGCATTCTGGAGAGCATGTTGACGGCCTCTCAATAGCAGACCAGAAAGGTCCCTCGCAGGAAGGAGCATTACTGCAATTCAGGAAGGAGGAGGAGGTGGCCAGCTGGAGGAAGAAGTATCATGTAGATAAAGGGAATTGAGAGGACCAAGCACTGAGCAAGCAGCAGACAGGAGGCCAAGGAGAGGGAGGCAGCATGTCGGTAGTGTGAGCTGCCACTAGGGAGGTGTGGGGACACGGGGTGAGAAGAAAGGCAGTGGGCTCGTGCAGAATATGGAGACATCTAATAGGCAGAATGGATGGGTTCTTTTGAGCAGAGAATGCCTCTCGGGCCTGCTGGCTGCCTGCACTTAGCTTCATCTGGATTATGAATGTGGACCTGCTCCTGGGAAGCTGTCACAGTTATAGATAGCTATCCGTCTAGTACCCTTGTGGATAAAGAACAGTGACTTCTAAGGCAAGGATTGTCAGGCAGAGGCCTCCAGAGGAGGGGGAGGGGACGAAACCCTGGGAACAGCAGAACAACAGGTGCTGTGGGGGAAGGGCGCCAGGTGCATGTGCAGCACCCAAAGAGCCAGGGTGATGAGGACGGGCGAGGGAGAGAGCAGGGCCGGAGATGGTGCGGCTGGCTCACATCTTACATCATGAGTATGAGGGTCCAAAAACATTATTTTCTTCTTCCTTATCCAATTCTGAACACACGGTAGATGAAAAATAATGCAAACTTGCCAATTAAAGGCACCCCCTGCCATTAGATATTCACCTGGAGGAGGAGAGAAGAGAGGGAGCCCAGGGAAATGAGGAAAGTGGAAATTTTATGTTTCATCAACCTACAGTTTGCAAAGGCAAGTTGTAAAAGTACCTGGAACATTGAAAAGAAGCGACGAGAGGAAACCAGCCTGTCAGATATTAAAACACTATAAAACCTTACTACTACACGGGTGTGGCCCCACACTGTTGTGCAGATGCAGTTGTGAGACCAAGAGAGCAGACGGAGACCCAGACTCACCCAGGAGATAGAAAATGACAAAGGCAGCGTCTCATTTAGTAAAGATAAACCAGCTCTTTAATAAGTGATGTAAGGCTAAATTGGCAGCTTTCTGGAAAGAGATCAGGTTAGATCTGCACCTCCACATCTCACACCATTCATCAGGATGCTATCTAAATGGATCAAAATTTAGAGGTATAAATTAAACTGTACTACTATGTGCCCAATCTGAGTGAGCCATCTGTTTCCTGCCACGCCTCTGACTGAGGCAGCTGCTATTTGTGAAAAGGACAAGGACGCACTCTAGGTATCCCCTGGAAGGATTTCCAGGGCATGAGATGAAGTAAGAACACAGGGTAGTTACCTGTTCCTGGAGGACGCTGGAGGCAGAGAGAGAGAGAATATAGCTGCACCTGCACCTACACCGATGTGTACAAAGAAAGCCTGCAGGGGCCACAGGAGGTGACACAGGTGGATGCCAATCAGTGGAGGGCATAGACTGCAAGGGAAAAGGCAGGACTTCTCTCTGTTTGCCTTTTTATTTGCAAGCCCACATCCTTCTCTCCCCACCCCCCAGCACCTTGATGGAGCTCTGGCCTGCCAGGGGTACCTTGGCACAACCTGGCTGGCACTTGTGTTCTCAGCTCTGGGAAGCCAGCGCACTCATGATGGATGACAAGGACTTCCATTTGCAAGTTTCCAAACAGCAACCAAGCCAAGAAATCCAAGGAGAGGTGCCTGAATTACACTCTTGAGACTTAAGCATTCCCATAAACTGTGATTCACAGAATCTCCCCATAGTAATTGGCTTCGAGGGAAAAAATCACTTCCAGTCTCTGAGCCTCTCTGGAGACTCTGAAGGGGGAGAAGTTTCACCTCCTGGTCCCGTGCAGGGACCTCTCAGGCTCCAAGCAGGCACACATTTCCTGGTCCCCTCCCGTCACCTCCTCCCAGGACACTGATCTCTCCCTGGGTGAAGTCTCCCCCCGAGCATCCTACCTGTATCTCTGGAGACTGGGACCGTGGTGCAGTGGCTGTGAGCTCAGGGGTCGAGCCTTCAAATTCATCTCCACGCTATCAAGTAACTGAGATGCTGTAGGTGAGGCCCCTTTGCACACAAAGTAAATGTTCATTATGGAGAGGGTAAGATGCCAAGAGCGACAGAGAGAAAGGGCCAGGCTGCGTGAAACCTGAGCTCACCCAGCCCATTGCCTCTTCTGCTCTCCCCAAGACCTGCTGAAAGGTTAGCTGGGTTCACTTGGCCCCAGACCTGAGCTGGGCACTTTAGAGCCTTCAACTTATTGGAGTATAGCACCAGCTCCGGGGTAAATGTTACTGTTCCCATTCCTCACATGGAAAAGTGGAGGCTCCGAAAGCCCAGGCCTGCACCCTTGGCTGCAGCAGGCAGTCTGTGCACAGCCTCGGACTCATATCTGCGACACCCCCTTCGGGGCCAGCAGACTCCCTGGACTCCGCAGAGCCTTCCCTGCTCAGCTCGCAGACCCTGCCTGTCCTTTCCAGGACAGGCCCACCAGGACCCTGCCCTCACTGTCTGATGGACAAGCAGCTCATCTGAGCAGTTTTAGGTAGTCCGGCTTCAGGCTGTGCTGTTGCTCCCCCTTGCATTACACCAAGGGGCAGCCACTCTGGCTTCCAGCTTTGTCTCAGGTCCAAAGAGGCTCCTGCTCTGACAGCCTGATCTGCAGAGTCCAGAGGCTGCATTGCCACTGGCCAGTGCCTTGGCCTCACACCCCTCCATGACAGCCCATCTAGGCAGAAGGCCATGTGACTGGGTGCAGACCCTTCTGGCTATTAGGGAGGAGAGAAGGCAGCCAGGCAGGACAGAGCAAAATTGCTGCTCTGGCTAATGAGGGAAGGCACTCCAGAGTCTCAAAAAACAGAGTCATGGGCAGGATCCCAGGAGGCCATGGGATTGGTGGAGGACCATCAAGGCTGAAAGTTTCCCCAATGGCTCTCAGTAGAGCAGAGCTCAGCTATTGACCAGGTCCCATCAAGCAAGCTGGGGCACAGGGCAGGACATCAGGCTTTCAGGACATAAGTGACAGGTGGAGGCCAGTTGTGTGGATGGAGCTCACCCGTAGGCAGGACGGGGGCTGCTGCCAGTCCAGGGTGCCCAAGATATAGGTGTCATAAACAAATGAAGCTGAAGCCTCTGCTCAGCCTGGCTGGGGCCCAGGGTCTGGGAACACCTGGGGGTCTGAAAAAGGGAAAGGCAGAAGCTGCCTGCGCTCTCACACGAATGGCAGGCTGAGGAGCCAGGAGCACAGCTGCCCCAGGCTGCCACTTCCATCCTTTCTGGTAGCAGCAGGGCCAGAGAGGAGGCAGGATGAGGCTTCTGAAAAAAGTGACTTCTGGAAAAGGGAGCCAGCAATTCACCTGCCGTCATGACTCCCCAGCCTGCAGGACAAGAGAAATAATGGGTCCATTTGTTTTCTGCTTAATTCCTTCTTTGGGTGGTTGCAGGGGATTCTGGACTGATTTCATTGTCTTTGTGTGAGTTGCAGGCAGTGATTTAAGTCCCCATCAAAGTAAGCATGGCAGGGATGATCACACTCCCAACCTGTCGCAGGGGCCTGCCCACACTAGCTGTACCCACCACACCGCCTGCCTCCCTCCTCCATACCGGAAGCACTGCCTACCACACCAGTCGTTTCCCCTCTGGCTGGCAGGGCATCTGTGGACACAGCACCCCCAAAACCATCTACTCTGATGACTCTCAGTAAGCATTTGCCATGCACTCCTAAAGATCGACACCGTGTACAAACATAAAGGAAGACAGTGGCTTGAGAAAGTCCTTTTGAAGCCCCAGTGTGCAGCTCAGTTTCTCCCTGTAGTCCTAGGGGCCCTTTAGAGGTTGGCGAGCTGCTGTGTCATTCTGGCCACTCCCCCTGGGCTGGAACCCAGACATGAATTTGAGGAGATATGCACCAACCTTGCTGGGTGGGAGCCCAGCAGCACCAGGCCAGTGGGCCAAGCTGGCAGCTCAGGGACAGGCGAGTCAAGAGCAGGATGGAGGGGTCTGACAAAAAGCAACACCACAACTGAGATGGGCAAACAGGCCGACGGAGGCTGCTGTCTGCTTAGTTCGAACCACGCGAGACCCTGCAAGTGAGGTATCCGTGAGCAGCCCAAACCCAGCATCCCCTCTGCCAAGGTAAGCGCCCTAAGGTCACAGCACGAGTCTGTGTGTGCATCTGGACGTCTGTCTACATGTTGACACACATGTGAACGACACTACAGCCAAGAGCCATGTGCACGATTCACATGTTTAAAAAGCTATGTCATCAGCCCTGTGGCATGCCAAGCACAGTTCCAGGTGCCAGGCGCAAGTCCCTTGTGCACAGAGAAGCAGGTAGCCGCATCAGAACAGAAGCCATTTTAACTGCCATAAACAGCTCAGCTGCCCGCCAGCACACCTGTGACTGTCTGCTCAGGCCCACAACAGGGCACCGTGGACTGTGGGCATCCACAACAGAAGTCTGTTTCCTCACAGTCCCGGAGCCTGCAAGTCTGAGATGGAGGTGTTGGCAGCGTGGGTTTCTCCTGAGGCCCCTCTTCTTGGCTTATAGATGGCCCCCTTCTTGCTGTGACCTCATATGGTCACCCCTCTGGGTGTGTCTATGTCCTAATCTCTCCTTGTTGTAAGGATACCAATCATATGAGATAGGACCCACTCGAAGACCTCATTTTTACTTCATACAGTCATATTCAGAGGTACTGGGTTACGACTTCCATGTATGAATTTGGGGGACACAATTCAGTTCAGAAGAGTGCTTGTGCTCACCTAGGCCCTGTACCAATGAGGAATCAATCTGGCTGTAATAGGAACGGAAAACAAACAAGATAGCAGTGTAGACCTCTAACACACTATAACACAGAGTGGAGTGGGTGGGGGCTACCAGCCCCTCTGCTTCCCAAAGTCCCCAGGGGACCCTCTGGTGACTCCCTCACATCTGGCCAATGTTCACTAGGCCTCCTGATTGGTGCTGTGGTTCCAGCCATCACAGCTGCATTCCCAGGATCAGAAAGTTGGAAAGGACGAAGAAGAAGGGGCAAGGGGCACCCACCACTGTCTTTCAATTACTAACTTTATCAGACAATGGTATCTCACTGTTGTTTTAATTTGCATTTTTCAAGTAACTAGTGATGTTAGCCATCAATTTATTTTTATTGTTTATTTATAGTTTCCCATCTCAGAATTTTTTGAACATTCTCTTCTTGGAATTGCCAGTTTTTCTTCTGAGTTGGTTTGTCTTTTTATAATCGACTTGTAGAACTGCCTCCATATTCATGGATTAGTCTTTTGTCTTCTTTACATATTGAAAAAGTTTTCTCTTTGTCATGTTTCTCACTTGTTTATGGCATCTTTTGTCATAAAGAAGATTTTCAGTTTCATATCACCAACTGTATCAGTCCTTTCCTTGGTTTCTATGGTTTATTTTTAATGTGTTTCCTTAAAGCTCTGTGTGTTCCAAAGCTGTAACCATATTCTCCCACATTTTCTTAATACTTTAATTCTTTTGTTTCATATGTGTAAGTCCTTGACTGCTCTGAAATTTATTTTTTGAAAGCCATGAGATAGAGATCTAACTTTTTTTCCCCCTTCCTAAGAATGGTTCATCTGTCTTGGCTTGTTTGCCTCCACCTCTGTCTCGGCCCTTCTCTGGCTTGTCATCGCCCTGTAAAAGCTGACCCTATAGGCTGCATTTCCCCATGCCACCTTGTCCCCTGGCTTCCCCTAGGCTCAGTCCACAGAAGGCACTGGAACGAAATTGGAAGGCAAGAGGAAAGCACAGTCCTACCCACCCACCCAGGTGACTTCTCCAGAAAGAACTGCACCCGCCCCCTCAGTAAACCCTCCAAGCTCGCAGCTGACCCACCAGCCTCTGCCAGCTGACCTCAGTGTGCTTTGTCCTCCAACCTAGACTGGGCCTGGCTGCCTCTCTGGTCCCTGCTGGCTTCTCAGTGCGCTGCTGGCTTCTCGGCTCTGTGACCAGTTTCAGGCACTTGATCCCTCCTATTTTGAATTCTCTTCTCCTGAGTGGGCCCTCCCTGACTGATACCAAGAACCATTTGACCCTACCCTATTTATTAAGAAAGAAGGGGAAAAAAGCTCTTCCAGCTGATTGAAATGCCACTTCTGTCTTTCACGAAACCCCCATATTGCAGCGGTCATTCCGGCCTCTCCCTGTAGCCCAATGGCTGTTTCGTTTCTGGTGCCAACGCCGCACTATTTCACATTCTAGAGATCCTAGCATCCTAGAGACACCTGGCACAGCCGCCCTGTTATTCTTTTTCAGAAACATTTCACTCTTCTTGCTCCCGTATGAATTCAGAGATCCATGTGATGAGTTTCACAAAAAGATCCTCCCTGCTGAGATTTTGATTGAGATTTCTATCAAACTTATATTAATTTGGGGCAAATGAAGTCTTCAGGATATTGAATATTTCCATCATTGAAGGTGATATTTCTCACCATTGATTGAGATTTCCCACTATGTTCTTCAGTAAAGTTTCGTGACTTCAGCATTTAAAGCCTTCCCTTTCTCGTTAGAATCATTCCCAGACATTTCAAGGTTTTGTGTCTCTTGTCATTGGCATCTTATTCCTATTATGCTTTTAATTAGTTATTACCATAGTTGGGAGCACTATTGGCTTTCATGTTGTCATCTTGCTGAACTCTAATTAACTCTAGCAATTTGACAGATGATTGAATCTCTTGGATTCTCTAGGTAGAGGATTATATCTATCTATGAATAGTTAATTTTTTCTCTTCCTTCACAATTTTAGCTTTTTTTATTGCCAAGCCTCTGCCATTTAGCTAGAAGCAGCGACAGAAAATCTGAACTTATCTCAATCCTGACTTTTAACAGGAAAATCTAATATTTCACCATTAAATGTGATATTTGCTTTAGATTCCTGAAAGACATCCTTTAGCAAATTAAGGAAGCTTTCTTTTATTCCTAAGAGTCCAAGTTATGTTTTTTTTTTTTAAATCAGAATAGAGTAGGCTCTGCTTCTAGTAATGATGGGTATATAATTTGAACCAATAATCCCACTGAGGAAAAGAAGAAAAACTGGACCAAGAACTTAAAAATATGTTCAAATCCACCAGAAAGCTAACAAGATAATGAAGCGTTCCTGTTCCAGGATCTGAGAGAATATGCGGGCCTAGGAGGTAAACCCCACATATAAGACTGTGCGGCAGCCAGAATTCTGAGACAGCTCCAAGATCCTTGCCTCTTTCTCCAAGTTATTCAATCAAACATTTCTGGGAATAGATTTTTCAAATATAATTAAGATCCCAAATCAATTGACCTTAAAATAGGGAGATTATCTTTGGTGGGCCTGGTCTAAGAAGGTGAGCCCATAAAAGGGACAAGGTTTTTCCTGGCAAAGGAGATTCATGTGTGAGAGAGAGTCAATGTTGGGGAGACTCTTTGCTGCTGGCTTAGAATATGGAGGGGGCCACATGGCAAGAAATGCAGGCAGCATCTAGTAGCTGATGACGGCCACTAGCAAACAGCCTGCAAAAAACCCAGAACCTCAGTCCCAAAAACTCAAGGAACTGAGTTCTGCCAATGACCTGAATGAGCCTGAAACCAACACTGAGCTCCAGGGCAGATGCAGCATGGTCAACATCCTGATCGCAGCCTTGGGAGACCTTGAGCAGAGAACCCAGTCCTGTAACAGAAGCTAGACATCTGTGAACTAATGAATAGGCATTGTTGTAACCCACTATACTTATGGTAATTTGTTACTCAGCATAGAAAACAAATACATTTGCTTTTTCCCAAGGAAGCAGTTAAGAGACAGAGGTTCACAAGGTACAAGGACAGGGAATCAAGACCAGGGCCTACAGTTTGCAAATTGAAAAAATACACATTGAAATAATTCATGAATCAAAGAAAAAAATCACATGATAATTTAGGAAATATGCTGAACTTAGTGATAATGAAAATACCACGTATCAAAATTTGCAAGATTGTAACTGAGGCTGTGCTTACTGGGAAATATTGTTTTAAACACACTAGTAGAAAAAATAAGGCTAAAAATAATAGCAAAATAAGCAAAAGAAAGTGATGATAAAAACATAAGCATAAGTGAGTAAAATTTTAAGGCTTCCAATTAAGAGAATCAGCTAAGCCAAAAGTTGGTTCTTTGAGAAACAAAATATAATTAATCAACCCTGCAGAGCATAAGCAAAAAAAGTGAAGAAGGTGCAAGAAAACAATGTCAAAAATGGAAAAGAAGGTAGCACTATAGCTCCTACAGACATTCATAAGATGAGGACAAAAAGGTAAACATAGCTTTACCTTGGATAACTGAGCAATTCCACTCCTAGGGACCTGCCCAAGAGAGCTAAAAATATGTCCACACAAAACTAGCACACAGATGTTCACAGTAGCATTATTCATAACAGCAAAAAAGGAGAAACAAAACATCTGTCCACCGACTGACGAACGGATTGACAAAATGTGGCGTAGCCATACAATGGACTATTATTCACCCACGAAAAGAAATAAAACACCAACACAGGCTACAACATGAATGAACCTTGAAAACATAATGCTAAGTGAGCGAAGCCAGACAAAAGACCACGTATTGCACAACTCCATTTATATGAAATGTCCAGGACAGGTTATCTATAGAGACAGAGGGCTCCCTGAGTGGTCACTAGGGTCTGGAAGAAGGGGAAGTGGTGAGTGACTGCTTGGGGATGGGGATTCTTTAGGGGATGAAGAAAATGTTCTGGAATTCGTAGTGATGGTTTCACTATATTGTGAGTACATGAATAACCACTAAATTGTATGCCTTAAAATAGTGAATTTTATCTTACATGAATTTTGTCTCAATAAAAAAATTCCACCAAAAAGAAAGGAAAGAGATTGTCATGAGCAAATTTATGCTAATAGACTTGAGGGCCATAGGCAGCTCACGGTTTACCCCCTCGATCCATTCTTTCTGACGCCTCTCTGAGTGTGTATTGAAGGACAGCTGCTCAGGAGCCTGAGTTCAACTCAGTTCATCAATGGGCTTCCAGACTCAACAAGAATCTGCCTCAATTTACAGACTCCTGGGAGAGAGCATCTGTTTGGCCAAGCTGCAGTTAGTTGTCCTCCCCACCCAGATCAACTGTGACCAAGGTGACAGGACCATGTGGCATAAACTTAGCTGTTGTGGCCCATCCTTGGGAGGGGTAGAGAGAAATTCTCAGAGGAAGGGGACTGGACAATCGCCCCCAAAAAAGTGGCTACCCCCCCCCCATAATTTGTCTCCGTCCCTCTCCGAGTGTGGAGCCCAGACTGCAGTCCAAACACTGAGGTCCCAGTAGAGTGCACAGAGAAGAGTCATCACTTCCACAATTCTGACTCTCTACTTCTTATAATATGACCTTGTCACACTCTTGGCTCACTCTGAGTATCATCACTGTATTTGTTTCTTATTGCCACTGTAACAAACTACCACAAATTCAGTGACTTAAAACAACACAAATCTATCCTCTTACAGTTATGGAAATCATTCCATAATCCATCCCTGGGCTGACGTCAAAGCTTTAGCAAACTGGCTCTCTCCAGAGGCCTTGGGGGAGAAGCTTTCTTACCTGGCTCAGCTTCTGGTGGTGGCCTTAGGTGCCCCCATCTTCAAAGCCCATCACCATCACATCCCCTCCTCCTCCGGTCAAATCTCCTTCTGCCCAATGTTCCCTCCCCCACCTCATGCCAAGATTTCCTCATCAGTCACCTGTCAGTGCCCATTTCTGTGCAGCCTGGGAAAAGCCTGTCCTACAAGGACTAACAGTCTTCTCCACATCAGATGCCCCATGGTCCTGTGGATGCCCCCATCCCATGACCTCCTATAGCGTCTCATCACCAGGCCCCACCCTACACTCAGCACAGCTCTGTGCCCCACCCCCACCACCCAATGACGCTCACCATCAGCTAGGCTCGCCCAAAGGTATCTCCCAGGCCACGAATCTCCATGTTGCTTTGCCAGCCCCCAGGAGCTGGGCCCGGCGTGGGCACCTTGGAGTTACCCTGGGTTGGAGAAAGGCAAGCAGGGTGGATGCCATGGAGCACTGGCCACCTCGATGAGGAGAGGCTGCCATAGTCCCCAGACGGTTTTCCTGGGGCTCCTCGGCTCGTCATCCCCAGGCCCTTAAGCTCTCTGGGCCTGTGTTGGGCCTCGAGCCTCTGGACTCTACCTCTAGGTAGGCCCTAGGCCCAACCCACCCAGTCCAGGGCCCAGGTGGGCAGTCAAAGCATCTGGGGAGCTCATCGGACCCAGGAAGTCTTGGTGACCTGGTGACACGGTGACCTTGACTGAGCCCAGCACAGACAGTGGAAGACCTCAGGCAGCTGCTCCTGTGGGAAGGGCAGCAGAGGTCTTGTTGGAGAAGCTCAATGTAGCCATGAGAAACAAAGAGACAAAAGAGACCAGTGTCCCTAGTGCAGGCCCGATTCACTCAACAATCACAGAGATGGGAGTGTGTGGGGAAGGAGGGAAGGAAAGAAGGAAGGAAGGAAGGAAAGAAGGAAGGAAGGAAGGAAGGAAGGAGGGAGGAAGGAAGGAAGGAGGGAGAGAGGAAGGGAAAGAAGGAAGGAAGGAAGGAAGGAAGGAAGGAAGGAAGGAAGGAAGGAAGGAAGGAAGGAAGGAGGGAGGGAGGGAGGGAGGGAGGGAGGGAGGGAAGGAAGGAAGAATTGAGGGAGGAAAGGAGGATGGATGGGTTGGAAAAGATGAAATCATGTAGCCCAGCCCACTCCAGTTGCAGGTGAAGACGCTGAAATCATCTCTCCCTCCTGGCCCCACCTCCAGGTAATAACCAAGAGAGTGGATTTTGAAATCAGACACAGCATGGTTCTAACTGGCCTGCTGTGTGGCTCTAGAAGAGTCACTTACCCTCTCTGTACTTCAGTTTCCCCTCTGTAAAACAAAGGTGGTAGTACCCACCTCATAGGTCACCGAGTCCGTGGCCTATCCAGGAGAGCCTCCATCACAGCTCCCAGCAAATGGCAGTCACTGAATAACCCCTCACTTTTCTCCTCTTATTGTCCTTTTTACCCCCTGGGCCTCTGTCCTCCCTCAATGGGCCATGGAGAAGCATTAAATCCAGCTCTGCCCCTTGATCTGTTCCCACACTGGTGGAAGATTTGTCCCAGGAGAATGAGAAGCCCAGCTGCCTAGGCCCACAGGTAGCACCTCCCCTTGCCTGAGGGGCAGGCCTGAGGGGCTCCAGGACAAGCTGCCCACCCCTTTGTGGCCTAGGGCTGGGGTCAGCTCTGAGGTCAGAGGCAGCAGCCCTCTGCTAGGCCCTGTGCCCCTCTGGAGGAGGGCACAAAGGGTGTGTTTGCCTGCAGGGTGGGAGCCACTGGGCAGGTGCAGCTGGCTGGGATTTGGGCCCAGAACAACCCTCTTGGCCCCACGGAGTTGTGACCTGGAGGTGAGGCCATCAGGATGTGTGTGTCCTGGGCCCATCTTCTCCACAAGAGAGATGCGCATGGAAGGCTGCTGTGGGGGGCAGGCAGCGTGTCTCCACCCTTCAGTCAGCTCCACAGAGTGGGGCAAGAAGGGGTGTGCCTGACCCACAGGCCAGGACTGCAGGGCCTCGAATTCCAAGCTAACAAGCTGGGACCTTTGCCCAGGAGAAATGAGTGGGTACCCTGGGAGGGTCTAGGCAGGAAAGCACTGTGGCCCAGAGGACTGTACCCCATATGCCCTGGGACACCGGGGAGTGTGGTCTTGATGGCAGACAATGGGAATAGGGGCCTAGGGTACAGGAGCAGGGCCAGGCACTGAGCACAGGAGCTCTGCAGGGAGAGAGCACACGGGGCTCAGGGACGGACCCAAGGGGGCCTACAATGCAGGAGGGTAGAGGTATGGGGAGCCCTAAGCTGCCAGAGCAGTGTTCCCAGGTCCTGAGAGCTCAGGGAGGGCTTTGCTTTAAAGAAAAGACGGTTCTAGCAGACATGACAGAGCCCTGGGCCAATGCATCACAGAGCCACCCAGCCAGGTGCCCTCCTGCTGCTCTGCATTATTAAATTATTCCCAGGGAAATTAGAGGAGAGGTATGAATAATTCAAAGCAATGGATAAAGTCAAATCTAATCAACTCTATCTGCAGTTTAAACTCCAGCATGCAGACCGGCGCGTGTGCGTGGAGCCTGTGGGAGCCTGAAATGAGAGTCCAGGTCTGCGATTTGCACTCAAACGTTTCAGAAGACACTCCGCTGCGAAGTCCCAACTCACGGCTGCCACCTCCCAGCTTCTCTCATCAGTCTCCATTGTCCTTCGGAGGACAGCTTGGTAGCTGAGGCTGTGCCTGGGCACTCTTTAGCCATGTGACCTCGGGAAGGTACACAGCCAGGCCAGACTTCAGTTTCCTTGTCTGTAAAATGGGACTAGAAATGCGAGCTGCCTTTCAAAGCCCTTTGGAGCATTCAGTGTAACAACATCCAGGCAGCTCTGCCACCTCTACCAAGTATAGGGAGGGCGTTGGCACCGCCCCGTCCTCTACAGAAATGCTTGCCTTTCTTGTCAGCTCAACATTCCACATTATACTGAGTGACGTGTTTATATACACAACAATTTACATGATGGCAGAAATGCATTTTTTTTTTTATTAAAGAGCTACATATTCATTTAAAAGTTCAAGAGAACAGAGTTTCATAGTTTTCCACAAATGTCCGCAGTTCCATGGGTTTTGAAATGGTAAATGGCGGAGACATAAAGTGCCACCCAAACACATGTCAGGAACGCTGACAAGGCTGACTTCATCAGAGCAAGATGGTTGGCGAAGTTACATCAGCAGGGCGAACTCAGAGGCAGTGGCTGGTGGTCCTCATCTACTCAGGCAGCATCTGCAGCCCCCTGCAAACTCCCCTGGGGGGTGAGGGTTCTTATGGACAAGCCAGCTGTCCAAACCACTCCACCACCCAGGATGTCCCCGCCAGATATGCACTCTGTCCACTGGGCTGTCATCGTGGGCCAAGTGTAATAGGGGCTGGCTGCATGTGACAGCCCCACCTGCATGGCCTCTCCTCTGTAGGCGCCCTGCGGGACACAATCCAGAGGGTTCCTTGGTTCCCTGCCAGTAGCACCACGAATTCTCCAGGCATGGTGGGTGCTAGCGCTGTGTCTGTGAGCTCCAGGCCCCAGCTCTGTCCCCCAGCTGCGGTCCCAGGCTCTGTGTTTGCCACCCCTAGGAGGAGGGACCCCACAACACTGCTAGGTTTGGGGTCACAGCCTGGTCTACAAGAGATGACCCCAGAGATGAGCCTGAGGGAAGTCCTCTCGGGTAACCTGCCTGGTCCCCAAGTCAAGAAAAGTTCCTCCTGCAAGTTACCCTGCTTCTCTCAGCCTCTATGTCTTCGGCTGTAAAGGTGAGGGCGATGACAGCACTCCAGTGCTGGCTTTCGGTAACCATTCTGGGCTGAATTGTGTCCCCTTCATAGGTTGACACCCTAACCCCCATTACTTCGGAATGTAGCCTTTAAAGAAATCATTGCAGTAAAAGGAGGTCATAAGGGCAAACTCTAATCCAGTATGACTGGTGTCCTTACATGAAGAGCAGAGTAGGGCTGAAACACAGGCGCTCACACAGAGGGAGGACCTGTGAGGATGCAGGGAGGAGGCGGCCATCCACAAGCCCAGAAAAGTGGCCTCAGAAAGTAACAATCATGCTGACATCTTGATCTTGGACTTCCAGTCTCCAGAACTGTAAGAGAATAAGTTTCTGTTGCTTAAGCCCCAGCCCAAGCAGACTGATGCAGGCCCGGCCCTCACAGAACTTAGTCTTGGGGTATTCGGCACCCTCAACTAATCCACAAGGATAGTTATGTGGGGGACACTCCAGGGTCTCTGGAGCCAGTAAGAGGCTGTTGCCCTGGGCACCACCTGCAGTCAGAGTGCTGGGCAGGAAAGGGGCTGCCTGGCATTTGGGGTTTTCTTGATTCTTCTGATGTGGGAAACCCTGGAAGATGGTGGGACATCCAAACAATCCAGTTCAGGGTCAAGACGCACAAAGAGATGCTGGAAGGGGCTTGCAGTGGGGCAATAATGAGCCGCCCATAACCTGGGAACCAAGCCGAACTTTGTTAAATGGTGAGAACTGGACAGAGAGGAAAGGACAGTGTCTCCAGAAGGGAGCCATCTGGAGAGAATGAGTGGCTCACCTGGAGCACACCTGGCCAGGTGTGGGCTCACAACTCAATACTGGGCCCGGCTGGGACGTCCATGAGAGCCAGGCAGGCCAGCAAGGAGGGAGGCAGGCTGGCCTGGGGCTGTGGGCAGCTCTCCCGAACTCCCCCTCGCCCTACGCCTGCCCATGAGCAGATATCAGCCCAGGACTGGTCTTCAAAGAGACTCCAAGCATCTAGGCTTTGATGTGACGTTAGCAAGCTGTTGCCTTGGGTGTTGTCCAGGGAACAGTTAATCCCAGCAAGTCTGGCATATGTACTGCCTCTTCCCGCCACACCACCACCTTCCTCGACCCGCAGCCCATGCAATCTGGGCCTCAGAATGGGCCTATGGGGAGGTCTCCCATCATCTCCCCTCCCTTAGCTAGAGCAGGCTGGGCCTCACCTTGACAGCATCTGCCCTTCTGGTGGCTCCCTGATGCACCCCGCCGAGGGCTCAGCATAGCAAAGGGCAGCCGTTCTTCTTTCTGACATTTCCCAGATAAGTAGATGCTTTTGTTCTAGAATTTAGGAGCGACCTTTATCTGCTGTCTGGAGGAAGCCTCTGTCACCCAGTGTGTACAGGGCTGAGAAGGCTCCCCTCCTCAGCCCTGTACACACTGAACCTGTCCTCACAGGCTCCTGGTGTCTGGGGCAGGCTGTCTGCGGCAACAGGAAACACCAGATCTGGTCACTGTGAGGCAAGGACACAGCCCAGGATGGGGAGGCAGCAGGTGCAGACTCCCTTGGGACATGGACAGATGGGAACATGGGCTGTTCCTTCAAATGCCTCAGTGCTGGGCACAGAGAAGGGAGGAGCAGAAAGCAGCCAAGGGGAGGGAAGCCTTGGGACCCACCAAGGCTTCTTGAATCAAAATCAGAGTGATAACAAAGAGAAATAAGCTGGTGGGGGCAGGAATTACTGGTGGGCAAGCAGCCAACAGTCTGCCCAGAGGTTGTGCTGGCAAAGAGCGAGTCGGGCAAGAGAGCAAGGGAAGACCGCAGATGCTTGGCATTTACTGGTACCCAGTACATAGCTCGTGGGCTGCTGCAGACACTCCCTTGGGTATGCAACCTTGTGAAAATGCCTTTTGTGGCACCTCTGTCTACGTGACAATTTGGGGCACCAAAGTCAGCATGTCAGCAACATCTGGAAGACCACATGGGTCAGAGGGCACCATCTGCTTGCTAAGCCACTTTTCAGGAACCAGGGCGCAGCCACAGGGCCTGTGGATAATGACCATCGCCTTGAGTCCTGGAGCTCCTTGAGGCATGCAGTCAACCCCACGCCATGGGGACAAGGCCAGACAGTGCCCAAGGACAAGAAATAGTGCCCAGAGTCCACAACGGGCCCTGCCTAGGTTTGGAGAGCCTAGCTGCAGAGCTCCCAAGTATGGGACCAGGGTGTCCCCCTAAATATGGGACCAGAGTGTCCTCCCAAGAGCTGGGGCTGAACCCAGTCCAAGGTATGAGGGAGGGCAGAGGGCAGGACTGAGGAAGAGAAAGCGCAAGACAGCAGCCCTTAGAGCCAAGACTAGCCACTCAGGGCAAACCTGCAGGCAGCGTCACCCCACACATCCCAGACACCAAGTCCTTCAGAGGGCAAAAGCAGTGCCCTCCTGCCTCCCCACCAGGACACTCCCAGCTTCCCATAGTCTGTCCCCTCTAGGCCAGGACCCTTTGCCAGCTCCTAGGCCCCTGTGGACAACTTCTCCCTGAGTCTCTTCCCAGAAACACAAGAGGCTTTCTCTGCAGACCCACAGAGCAGACAGCGTTCATCTCTCAGTGTCAATAAACCCTGTGTCTCCAGGGTAATGACTTTTACTCGGTAAATGCAATGCAGCCAGAGATGGTGGCATGAGCCCCAGTGTAAGAGAACTGCAGCCCGTGTCCTGCCATCTATATATCTGTCTCCACCTCAAGGCCATGTCACTGTAGGGATGAGTGGAGGAGGGTGTGACAGAACCTCTTCTGGGACAGGAGGAACAAGCCATGGATAAATGGGTAGATGGAAGAATGGAATAAATACATGAATGAATGCATGTGTGGGTGAATGGATGAGTGATTGGATAGATAACTGGATGATTGGAATAGATGGATGGATGGAATAGGAGGATAAATGGATGGCTGGATGAACAAATGAAAGGATTAAGAAATATATGGATAAATGGATGGATGGATGGATGGATGAACAAATGGATGTCTCCTAGGATAGCATAAACTCTTTGAAGGTAGGTCTATGCATTTCGCTTCCTTATTTCACCCAAGGTTATTCCACAAGACAGGCTTAAAAACTTATTTCTTAACCATAGCAGACTCTATTCAGGTTATTGCCCTCAGAACATACATGTGCCATGTAACATTCATATGGATATCTGGTAAAATCACTGGAAGTGATTTTGTAATGGCTATCTCCAAAAAATTATATTTAGAAGCTGTTTTCTGAAACCTGCTGTAAGTTGATCATACCCATTAAAATATACTTGGAACATGTAACTGATTAAAAACATATACGTATATATAATTTTTGAGCAATATGAAAGACGTTTTAAGCAAGAGAGAAATAATTGTATTTTCCTCTTTAGTATGAGCCTTTCTTCCTTGGCTTCTGTGCTAAATAAATAGCAACTCATTTAAGAAAGAAATTCTCATAATATTCATTTTCCCCCAAAAAAAGAAAAAGCACTTCTTCTCTAACCAACCAGTTAAATCCACACAGCATAAGGGCCATCGGGGTCTCAACAGCAATTCAGAGATTGTACTCTTGGAAGGAACACGACTCCTAGGAGAACACTCTGGAGCACACCTATCCACACCTTTCATACAGTAAAGAAAACAGAGGCCAGGAGAGGGGAAGTGACCAGCCAGAGTCACAAAGGGACCGGTGGCAGATATAGAGGACACAGGCTCCAGTACTGGCCTGGAATCTTCCATTTAATCAGTAAGCTTTTATGTTGTGTGCTAAGTAATGGCTGATAGGGAGCAGTACTTCTGTTAGAACCTACCCTGTACCTTCTTCTAGCCATGCCCCTCCTCATGGGGTGAGGTCAAGGGGAGATGTCCTCCTGGAGCCCACTCTCTCACCCTCTAGAACATGCTCTGGGTCCCCCAGACCCCACCAGTCCTTGCCCAAACAGCCAAAGTTCACTTGCAGGGCCCAGCATGAGCCTCTTGCATGGATCTTTCCTAGAGGGTGGACCACACAACCACCAGGCCTGAGGGATGGCCAAGGAGCATCTGTTTCAGGGCTACCAGGAGCCTGGTGAGAAGAGGAAGTGTGGTCAGGTGCTACAAGTGCCCCCTCTACCATAACCCAGAGTGGAACTCTGAGAGTCCAAGAATTCTAGGTTTGAATCTGGCTTTTAAGGACATTTAAAATATATAATTTTCAAGGCTGAAGCCATGACACATTCTATTTATTAATATGTTGGCTTGACTTATAACTATTAAATATTCAGACCATCAGTTCTCAAACTTTTGGTCTCAAGACCCCTTTACACTGTTGGAAATTATTGAGAACTCCAAAGAATTTTTGTTTGTGTGAGTTATATCCATCAGTGCTTACCATGTTGAAATTTTAAACAGAGGTGTTTTTAAAACACTCATTCATTGACTCATTTTTAAAGTAATAAGCCCATTTCCATGCTTATATAAATAACACATTTTTATAAAAACTCACTATAGTTTCCAAGACAAACAAAAAAAAAAAGTAGTGCAAAGCATGCCATTGTTCCTTAGTTTTGAAAATCCCTTTAATGCCTGGATTAAGAGAAGACAGCTGGGTTCTCTCTCTTGCCTTCAGTCTGTTGTGATGTGTTGTTTGGTTGAAGCATATGAAGAATTCCTGCAGAGATGCCTTAAAAAAAGGGAGGAGTATTTTAATAGCCTTTTCAAATAATTATAGATATTCTTACATGACACTACATCAGAACTCTACAAGTAGCAATCTCATAAAGATTAGTTGCCAGTGTCAGAGCTGGGATGAATGAGCCCTCAGGGCTCAAACTCAAGAGGAAGGAGGTGCGCATGCACCTCTTTCCTTCACCTGAAACTAGCCTAGATGATGCAGTGTGAACTTTGAAACAACAGCAATAAACTTTTTGTACTCTATTCCATTAAAATTCATTCATCTGTGCTATACATCGAACGGATCTTTTGTTCATGCATGATTTTGTAATTGTCTGGGTTGGGATTGGTTTTACCCTAATTACAAGCTGATAAATTAACTTGTTACTGCTTCACAGATGCGAGCAAAAGACACAAGATTCCTATGTCAGATCAAAGAACTTTGTTATTCACAGCATGCTTCAACTGCAAGTAACATGAGCACCAGCCTGCTCATATCACTTCACTTTGGCCCCCAAGTCCCACAGAAGTGATTCGAAGGGATCCACAGGGATGCTACACTTACAGGAGGGTTGTGGCAGCTGAAGAGCCCTGAGCTTGGGCATCTTGCTCTTTTATAGCACTCAGTGAGCAAATCTTCTGAGTTTGCTCACTGGTTCTACAAACACTTCTGAGAAATAGCTTGGATAAAAAAAGGTATCAGTGTCTTTCATTCTTGGCACACCCAACACAACCTGTGGGAGTGGGGGAAAGCCATGATGGAGGACTAATTTTCACAACAGAAATGTGGTGCATGGTTATTTAGAAAATATTGATCCAAATGCTGACATATTTCTTTAAATAATATCACATTCACTGATATCATCAAAAAAGTCTTTAAGGATTGAGAAACTATTAAACTTACAGTGTGGTGTACACATTTTCCAAAATTCTCATTTTCACTTGAAAAGTTCAAATTTTATTATTGGTCAAAAACACTACCACTGTTTAGAAGGTCTTCCATACACCTACATCTGAATAACCAGAGTTTGTCTGTCAGTCAGTCTTTCAAGGCCAAGGCTTCATGATCACGCCCCTATCTCTCGCTTCTCCAGCTCCACTGGGTTCCTTGCTGCACCTTAAGAGAGTATATTTCTGCCTCAGGACCTTTGCACATGATGTTCCTTTCTGCCTGGACTGCTCTTCCCCCAGAAGCCTTTCTCCTCTATTGCATTCAGGTATCTATTTTTAAAAAGCACCTTCTCAGAGAGCCCTGCCCTGACTACCTGACCTATAGTAACCGCCCCCACACATTCACTGTCTGCATTCACCCTTCTTTATTTTCTCCTTAGTGTGTACATTATTTCTTGAAATTATATTGTTTACTTTCCTGCTTATTTACTAGCTGTGCTTTCCCCACCAGCATCGCCACTAGAATGCAGCCCTTAGTGAGAGGTTTCCAGCACCTAGGACAGCGTCTAGGCTCAAGAACTATTTGCTAAATGAAGACCACCTGCCACTGGGCACCCGGCTCAAGCAGACAGAAATACATGACGCACACGGTTGCAACTTGTAAGATACTTGCACTTTACATCATAGTTGCAAAAGAATCTAATGTCAATGAGCTGTGAAACCCTACAAGAAATAGGTACAGAGAGGGAGAAATCAGTTGAATAGTCAAATAATCAAAAACTCAAATACCCATCAACAAAGAAATGGGTAAATAAATTGTGGCATATGCGTATAGTGGATTACTACAGAGAGAGAGAGAGAGAGAGAGAGAGAGAGAGAGAGAGAGAGAGAGAGAATAAGAAAGAAGAAGAAGAAGAAGAAGAAGAAGAAGAAGAAGAAGAAGACCATAATATTCTCAATAATGTGGATGAATCTCACTATGCTGAGTGAAAGAAGCCACACAGAAAAGGGAAAATACTGCTGAATGGTTCTACTTATATAAAGAAGCAGCACAGGCAAAACTCTGTTATGATAGAAATCACAGCAGCACCTATCCCTTGGGATGGAGGAGTGTATAGAGTAGCATGGGACATGAGGGGGCCATCTTGAAATGGGATTTTGTTTTAATCAGATATGATAACATGACAGAAACAAACATAAGTACCTTTGAAAAAGTTTACTGGTTACAATTCCCAAGGGAAGAGGGTACACCAGGCTACTCAGGGCCACATGGGGAAGCACCCATCCTGATGTTTCCAAGGGAAGACATGAGATTGTCAGGGAGGCAAGTTTAAGCAAGTTTCGAGAGTTTGAATAATTTCCAAAGGCTCTGGACTATGACAGTGGTCTCTAGTTGTCTGGTGCCTGGCCCTGGGGTAGCTTGGGCAAAGGATATTGGTTTGGTGTCAGAGTTAGACAAGGGAGGCCACGGCAGCACAGCTTCAAATTTCTGGCAAGCTGTTTGCTTTCTCTGGGAATTAGCTACCCTGGGAGGGCAGGCTCTCTCATCCAGCAGAGCAACAGAAGATGTCAAAGCATCATAAAATACAGAAATTGAAAAACATGAGAACTACAGGAGGCTTTTGGAGTACCAAAAAACTTCTCTATAGATGTGTAAAGAATCACTGCAAAGATTTTCTTAATATCGGTGCACTTTCTACACTGTTGTATTATATCTCCATTTTTAAAAAGTACAAACAGAATTTGGTTGGAATAAACACAAAGGCAGAGTTACTCACTAATGCAGCAGTCACCACGCAGATTCCTCATGCTCTTGCCAGCATCAGTCTCCCTCCGCACACCCCGACGTCACTCCCGGGGAGCTGGTTCCGTTCCACCCCCTTCCAGCCTGGCACATTCATATCACCTTCAATGTCTCTCCACTATCTGCTTAGAACTTAGCAGATTCTCCCTTTGACCTGCTATAAGGCTTCCTGTAGCAAAGCAAAGAGGAGGGAAAAAACGCACTCTCGGACACCCCACCTTGCTGACCACTGTTCCCCCCGTGCTGCCCTCAGCTGTCCCTCCACCCTCCTGGGATGCCTGGGGGCCCTGTCACCCCTTCCTGAAAACTGCCCTTTGAGCAGCGTGGGTTTTTGTCCCATTACTAGAAACAAGGCTTCTTAAGGCTAGAAGTGCCTGCCGAGCACACAGAA
This sequence comes from Rousettus aegyptiacus, assembly GCF_014176215.1. Classification (NCBI taxonomy): domain Eukaryota; kingdom Metazoa; phylum Chordata; class Mammalia; order Chiroptera; family Pteropodidae; genus Rousettus; species Rousettus aegyptiacus. The sequence continues at coordinate 108,215,823 of NW_023416310.1, read as the reverse complement.
CAGCTCTGGGTAAGGGTGAGAGCTGGGGTGGAGCCAGGGAGCCTCGACGAAGCCAAGGCTGAAGGTGGCCTGGGCACAGGAAGATGGCTTGGCTTTCAGCACACAGGTAGGGAGACCTGGGCGACACCACACTGATGCTGGACAGGCAGGACCCGCCCAAGTCATACGCAGTTGTTCTTCCTCTTGGGCAGTCACATGGACACAGGGGAGTGCCCATGTCCTATGGCCCCCACCCTTACAGGCTGGAGCCCTCACCTCTTCCCCCAAGGTCAGCACAGAGCCTGCCTAGCACAGAAGAGCAGGCAGTAACCTTTGTTGGTGGGTGAGGGGTTAGTGTGGGCGTCATCAGAGCGACAGTTGAGAGGTTGGAGTTCGTTCTCTGGGGTGTCCCCTCATACATCACTCAGCTAAGCATGGCCCAGAGCTGAGGTTCCAGAGGATACCTTCTGTGACATCATATTACAAGATTTGAGTCCTTCCAGCCTGGGATAAGCTTGACCAAGTGCAACAGGGCTGCTCCTGCATTGATTTTGCAGTGTTGTTGTGAAATGCCTTCTTCAGTGGTAGCCAAGCCCTGGTTCAAGATTGGTAGGGCCGGCCCAGACGGCCCACACAGCCCAGACGGTCCACGTAGACAGGCGGAAGACATGATAGCTGACAACCAGGAAAGCCAGCTCAGCCCACTGCAGAAAGCTCTGGTTCCCGGGCTGTATCAGGAGCCTGCTTGGCCAGTCCCTCCTTGATTCTGGAAGGGGACAGCCTCATGATAACGGCTCCTAGCCTGCGAGGCTCTCAGCCTTGGAGAAGTCTGCACTACCAGATGGGCCTGCTCCTAGCATGGGAGCATGGTATTTCTTATGCAAATGAGGCAAATAAATCCATTGAGAAATGTGAACAACAAATATGAGCAGGATCTGGACTTCGAAGGTACTGGCTGACAGGGAAGAGAGATGGGGCAGCAGGGAGAGACCCCGGCCCTGCCCTGGACACTCTCCACTCAGGTGTTCTGGATTCTCCTGCCTGGGCCACCCATGAGGGAAACTAAGGCCCCCAGGGCATCAGGACCTGGACAGGCACAAAGCCAGGTCCACAACTGTCTGGACCAGCTCAAGGGGACCTCAGCATATAGCTAGCTGGGCACTGACCAGACCACCGCAGCCAGGGTGCCAAGGAAAGGACCACCAGAGCCAAGTGCATATGACCAGCTGACAAGAGGCAGGGCCTGTCCAGATATCCCGGACATGGTTGTTGTCTCAGGACAGGAGTCCGAGCTCCACCTCTGCCCCACCTGACAACCAGTCCAGATCTAGGAGGTGTCTCAAGCCTCCCTGGCCCTCCTCCCAGTGTCCCACCCAACATTTGGTCTGGCCAAAGTTACCCACAGCAAACCCACTGCTGTGCCCTTGCTGCCACCTCCTCCTGCCCAAGTGGTGGGCGGGTACTGTGACCTACCTCACACCCCACCTACCTCTGCCCCAAATTTACCTTCTCAGCGAGACCCAACCTTTGTAAGACCAAAACCTGCCTCCTCAACCCCCTTGCATTGCCTGTGTTCCTTCGTAGCACTGATCATATTCTAGCACTATAGGTGACTTACTAATCAGGTTTAGTGTTTATGACCTGCCTTCACCACTAAAATGTGAGCTCCATGAGGGCAGGATCATCGCCTGCGTTGACCCTGAGGTATTCTGACATTGCAGGTGCTCAGCATATACTATTTGAATGTGCAAAATGAAATGCCCCATGACTACTCCGTTTTGAACAACAGGTTAGACCAAGGAAGTCTAAGTGACTTCCCAAACTTGACTTAAAATGGAGATTAACATGTAGTGTCTTCTACTAGAAAGTGACAAACTTAAGACGCTTAACCCAAAGATCCTTTATTGGCTCATATAACATAAAAATCTAAGAGTAACCAGCTGCAGGTGTGACTACATCCAGATGAGCATAGCTGCCATCATGACTTGGTCTCGTTATTGCTGGCTGAGCCTCAGGTAGGCTGTTCTTCAAGTGTGACCCTGATAATCTCAGGCCAACTCCCTCCTCACCCCAATTCCACAAGGCAGAGATTTCTCTTTTAAAAAGTTCAATAATTAGCATGCCTGGGCCTAGCTTGAGTCAAGCACAAACTCTCACATGCCCCAAACCAATTGCCATTTCCAGGAACCAGAACACAGGGGCCAGCCAAACCTAGAGGGCTGGAGTTCATCTGCACAGACTCAGGTGGAGGAGGAGTGAGGTCTGTTTCCAAAGTGGAGGTCATGGATACAGGATGGGCATGAGCAGCTGTCCACCCAGGTGCTTGCAGGGTTCAGGTATGGTTCCCAGGCAGCCTGGTAGATCCTGGTGCTAATAACAGTTGGCCTGAGGAGTGAGCTGCCTCTCCCAAAAAATTGGAACTCTCCTCTTGCCAACTCAGGCTCCCTCGGATGAGAAGTAATGAGAGAGGTCAACTTGTCAAAATACCCCTTTAGCCAGTCTAGCCTTAGTTGGAATGAAGTTTCCTACACATTCTCCAGACCCCACCTTCCACCAGTCCCCCCAGACAGAAACCATTACATCAGAACTAAGAATGACGGCTACCATCATCACCATCAGGTAACATTGTCCTAGAACTACAAGACCATGCAGTTAGACATGAGAACAAAACATAAAGTTTACATATTCAAAAAGAGTTGTCCATAATTATTTGTAGATGATACAATTATAAGTTTGGAAAATTCCAGAAAACTGACTGAAAGGCATTGAAAATAATAAGATAATTCAGCGAGTTATAGAATTTATGTCCAAAACAAAATTGATTTCCTATCATTTATTATAGAAAATAAAAACAGTACCAGCTAGGTTGTGTAACAAAAGAAACTATTTAATCCACAAAAGGACAAAATAATCTTATAACTAGTAATAAACTCTATGAAAAAAAAATTATTAAATAACATTTAAAAAGACTTGAATAAATAGGCATTCCTTGTTCTTGAATACAATGTTGGTACAAATTTTAAAGATGTTCTACTGGATTTGATAGTGTCCCCCCAAATTCATGTCCTTCCTGAAAACTCGGAATATGACTTGATGTGGAAATAGGGTCTTTGCAGATGTAACTAGTTAAGATGAGGTCTTACTGGAGTAGGGTGAATTCTTACTCTAGAATGACTGGTGTCCTTGTAAAAAGAGGGCCAGAGTCACACAGAGACACAGGGAGAGTGCCGTGTGAAAATGGAGGCTGAGACCAGAGTGATGCGTCTGCAATTCCAGGAACGCCAAGGATTGCCAGCAACCACCAGAAGCCAGGAGAGAGGCTCGGAGCAGATTCTCCCTTAGGGCCCGCAATAAGAGCATGGCCTGCCGACATCCGGATCTTCGACTTCTGCCCTCCAGCTCTGTGAGAGAATAAATGTCTGTTGTTCTAAGCCACATAGTTTGTGGTAATTTGGTATTGCAGTCTTAGAAAACTAATACCAATGTCAACTCTCCCCTATATTAATTCTAAGCTTGATTCAGTCCTCATCAAAATCCTAACAGGATTTGGCTAGGGTTGAGGTTTTGCTTGGTTTGGTTTGGCTTTCTGGAGAAGAGAAGGAAGTTAGAATAGTATTTTGTTCTATTTTTTTTTCTTGTTGTTTTTGAAAGGAAAGATATAAAAGTTCAACTATCAGAATGAAAATAAAGTTATATCCAAGAAATTTCTGAGAAGTAACAGCAGGAGCAACACTCTCCCCCAGATGTGATGAACCATGTGACAGTGCTGTCAAGAAAGAGAGGCCAGGGAGGACCAGAGGATCCAGAGATAGTCTAAGCACAAGTGGGGGTTCAATATTTGATGGAGCAGAACCATCGAATCAGCGGGCAAATGTAGATCATTCCATAAAAGGTACTGAGATGACTGGAAAGTTAATCAGTTAAGAATACTACTAATAAAAATTAAAGCCAAGTCACAGCCATACTCTTTTCATTGAAATAACATCCTGACGGGTCAAATATTTAAAGCCTAATGATTCAGAGATGTCTAATTCAAGGTATTGAGCCATATTCATGTCGTATCCCCTACTTATAAAATAACTAAAAAATGGCAAGAAAAAAACAGTATTTGCATATGTCTAAGTCCCCCCAGTAGTATGGAAGAAAAGAATCATACTCTTAGTGTTCCAAAATAGAAAACAAATGAGATTTGACTTCTAAGAGAAACTAGAGCAAAGGAAGTTTCAAGTTGGGAGTGAGGATTTATTTTTCCCACCAAACTTCTTGGTGTTTCTTGCGAAGGGACCGAGACATCCAAATATACCCGAGTGTGTGCTCACAGTTACACTTATGAGGATTCTCAGAGTTGAAACCCAACATCCTAATAAATAAAAATATTACTAAACAGATAAAATTTTCTGTTCATCGTATGAACCGTCTTCAATTTGCAAAGATGTTGGAAACTAATTCAAACTCAGGAATTCTTGAAATCCAAAGGCTTTTATTCAAGGAAACCAATATATGGGACATATCTGACCTACAAAGATGGTACATAAAGTAACGGGAAACTCACCAGATTGTACCCCTTCCACCCAGCACCACTTGCCATCTTTTGCTTACAGCTCTATACAAAAGAGGGGGGGGGAAACAATTGGGGTGCTGCCACTGCACGGACACCCCACAAAGAGGAACACGAAGGACACTGGATTCAGGCAAAGCCCAAAACCCTTCTCCTTCTCTCCTCCTACACAAATTCCTTTCAGACAGGTCTTGGGTTTTTTGCAAGCAATCAAAAGACCTCCCACAAGGAGTGCTTCTGCTGAAATGCGATCACTGAGTTGGGCCGAGTCCTGCTGGTGTTTCGGAGCCGAGTGTGTCCTTTGAGATGGTTCCAGAGGATGCGATGGATTTTCATGTCCCGGCCACTCTCAGGCAGCCTGCAGGAACAGAGCGGTCCGCGGTGAGAGCAGAACACACTGGCCTTCACAGCACAGTTGGAGACATGCTGTGCGTGCTCTTAAGAAATGGAAGAGGACTCGGAGGCCAGGCCCTCTGTCCCAGTTCTCCACGGTCTGGAAGCAGCCCATGTGGGCAGTGAACTAAGGAAAAAACATGGTGACCACTGCACCACAGGGAAACAGCCTGACCCAAACAAATCCAGAGACATCCGTGCCCCTTGTTATTGAATTTAAAGCAACACTGAAGTTCCATTTTCCGCCCACTGAATTAGCAAAGAAGAGAAAAGTTAAAGATAGCACTGGATGCTGGTGAGAACACGGTGAACTTGGCCTGTTCTCATGGAGCTACGGGCATGGCCCTTCCTCCAGGAGGCCTAGGGACCAATAAGTCTCCAATTTCCCTTGGCTACTCAAGGCGTCTCTGTCACCTGCAACCAAGGAGTCTTGACTAAAATGAGAGCTGAGCACAGAGATGCTTAGAGCATCTTTGCAAAAGTAGAGACAAGCTCAGCTTTTCACACAAGGTTTACTTTAAAAATGACAATACGCCAGCACCACAGAATGGGATGTGGCTTTAAAATGACATAGACTAAGTAGCACATATATCAAATCATCATGTCACACACCTAAAACTAATACAATATTATATGCCAATTATACCTAAACCAAAAAAAAATAATAATAAGCCTTTTTAATTATCATAAGAAACACATAAAAAGACAAAATGTAAAGAAGAGATCACGCAAGGAGTTTTTTTAAGCCCTAAAAATTAAAATACACTACAGAATTAAAACTAAACATACTAGTACCTGAATTAACACACAATCAAAAATGTCCCAAAAAGCAACATCCATGTACAAGAGATTTAACTAAAACAGAGAAACTCAGAAAGATGAAACATAAAAGTATGAACATCTTATATCGGGCAAATGCAGCAAAAGGGGTACAGAGAGGACTGGATTCAGGGTGAAAAACATTGACCCTTTGTTGTGGTCAAGGTGTGATCTTCATCGCTGCTATTAAGATCTATATGACAAATAACAGCATCGATTTTCATAAAGCAAAAAATTATAGAAGATATAAAGAATAATAGACACATTAGTATTAAAACCTTAGGTTCACTTCTCTTTTCCATGAGAATACAAGGAAATGAAATAAGGATAAATAAATAAATATTAAAGCTTAAAGCAAAGAGTCCCTTTTGTGCATATTCCCACTTAAAAAAAAAAGCCTCCTAAAGATATCGACATACACACACACACACATGCATAACAATATGAAAAAACACACGTGACAGTGAGTTAAGGAAAGAATTCAGAACGAGACCTATTTCATCCTTCTAAATATATAAGAAGTAAAGCCCCTGCCCTAGGCCAGGGTGCTAAATGACTTACGTATGTTATCACACTTTATATTCACTCTGGCTCTCAGGTTGGTATGTTTTACAAATGAGGACACTGAGGCATCACGAAGTTAAGTAGCTTGGCCACAGCCCTCAAAGGAAACACCATCCCCAGAGGTGGCGAGGACTTTCGGAGGCATTGCATTGGTGGGTTGTTCTCCGATTCCATTCGGACTTTTTCCAATGCCTTTTCCATTTGAAATAAAATCAGTAAGAACTTGAGCTCACTCCTCCATCCTGTCAGGGCAATGCTCCTTCCCATGACTGTGGTGGGGTCTGTCCTTATCTCTGCATCTCCAGCACCAGGCACAAGGCCGGACCATGAGGACACTCAGGCCATATTAGATGGAGTCATTATTAGGTAATTAGCAAGAGTAAAGGTGGGGGCAAAGGTCATTCTCATTGCAGGACCTCCCTCCTTCCTCAGGGTCCCCCAGGGGTCTCTCCTCGGCCCTTCTCCGCACCCTTAACATCTATCAGGCATTCCATATGTCTCTTGAATCCAATTCCACTTTTCCATCTGTGCCTGGCACCCACTGCGCTGTCCAGCCTGGCTCCCGCCACACACCCTCTATTCCAGAATTACCTGTCTTCTACTTGCCACTCTCCTATTCATGTTTTTCTCTGGCTTACTGCAGACTTCAAAGAAAATCCAGGCACGACAGCCTGTGTGCTCCAGCCCACACCCACTGTACACACTGCCTGCTGCCACCATCACACCAAAAGTCCCAAGTCCCCAAACACACCCGTCTACAATGCTGTTCCCCAGCGTGCCCTTCCCACTGTCTAGTGAGTCCTTTTTCTTTAACAATTTTATCGAGCTATAATTCACATGCCATAACATTCACTTTCTTAAGGTTTACAGTTCAATGGCTGTTAGTGTATTCACAGAGCTGTGCAACCATCACCACCATCAGTTTTCGAACACTTTAATTACCCTCCCCCAAAATCCCACATCCATTAGTTTTCACCCCCTTTTTCCCATCCCCGACCCTAGGCAACCAGTATCTACTTTCTGTTGCTATAAACGTGCTTCTTCCAGACACTCTGGATCTATGGAATCGTAAAACCGACTGACTTCTTTCACTTAGTGTCATGTTTTCAGGGTTCATTCATGCCATCCATGTTTTTTTAATGACAAATAATATTAATATTTTATTGTATGAATACACCACATTTTGTTCTGTTCATCAGTAGTTGGATTTGGGGGTTGTTTCCACGTTTGAGCTACTATGAATAATGCTACTATAAACGTTTTTGTACAAGTTTCTGTGTGAACATATGTTTTCGTTTTTCTTGGGTGTATCCCTAGGAGTGGAATTGCTGGTTCATATGGTAACTCCAAGTATTAACTTTGAGGAAATGCCAGACTGTCTTCCCAAATAGCTGCACTATTTTACGTTCCCACCAGAAGTGCAGGAGTTTTCAATTTCTCCATATTCGTACCAATATTTGTTATTTGACTTTTTGATTCCAGCCATGCTACTGTGTGTGAAATGATTCTTGCTGTGGTCGTAATTTACATTTCCATGCTAGCTAATGATGTTGAGCATCTGTTTATGTGCTTATTAGCCATTCTTTGAAAAAATATGTATTTTGACCATTTGCATACTTGTTCATGGAGTTTTGTTAATGAATTTTAAGCATTATTTATATATTCTAGATAGAAGTCTCTTATCAGACATGCAAATATTTTTACTATTTTGATGGTGTTCTTCACAACACAGAAGTTCTGAATTTTGACAAAGTCCAATTTATTTAATTTTTCCTTTTGCTGTCTGTGCTCTTAGTGTCAATCTGTTTATATGCTATAGGTCTACTCAGATTTTCTATTTCTTCTTGAGTCAGTTTCAGCAGTTTGTCTTGAATGAATTTCTTCATTTAATTTAGTTTATTTAATTTATTGTCAAGTAGTTGTTCATACTATTCCTTTATAATCTTTTTGTAAGTTTATTGGGATATATAATCTTTTTTATGTCTGTAATGTTGTATTAATATCCCCTCTTTTGCCTAGTAAATTCTTATCCATCTTCTAGAATCCAGCTATTATTTCATGAGTTCACCCCCTTACACACACACACACACACACACACACACACAACTGACTTTCCTCCAGTGTTCTTCTGCCGACCTCAGTCATGCTGTAACCAGAGCACCTTGTCACTCATGTCACATTCTGCTTGCTCACATAGCAGGAGGCTGCATGCTCTTCAAAGGTCAAGACCTTCCCACTCATGTTCAGTGTCCAGCGTCCAGGTCAGGGCTGGCTGGACTGTCACTGAACAGGACACGTCGGCTAGCATCAACAAGGGTAGAGTCATTGGCTCTCTCCGAAAGAGCCCAGGAGGCAGAGAGTAGGAGTAGAGAAAGCAGGAATGAGGGAAAGTGAAGTGAGAACTCGCAAAGGGGGCACCTTTCCAAATACGAGCGGCCCCTGAGTCCTCCTATAGGGTAACATATCCTTTCTAGACCATGTAAATTACCTGCCGAGGAAGCACAGTGTGTGGAAAGCTCTGGGGGCAGCACTACACTGTTAGCTACACATAAAGTGCCTTTACATAGCTCTCTTTCTTTCTCCAGAGGTATTTGTCACTGAGAACTTAACAGATAAGGTTTGAGAGTTGAAACCAGTTCCCACTCACATAGTCTCAAGGGCCTTTGGACACTATCACTAGCCATCTGAGTCTGTAACAAACACCCAGGGCTGAACAAAGCCTGGCAGGGCCATTTCATCCGGGCTGGGGAGGTTTTATGGGATCCCTTTGCTAATTAAAATTCACTCTTCCAGACAGCTGTGATCTTTGGTGTCTTGCGCACCTGAAAAATATATCTTGACATTTAAGCCACGCTCACTGGGATGGTGCTAGTAGCAGTAATAAGCCACAAATTCCAATCAGAATGAAAATGCTAAATTCTATGTTGGGGCTTGATTTGAAGGACAAGAACACCCAGACACCTAAGGTTTGTCATTAATCCATCAACTCCCAGAGGAACCACCCCTCTCTCTGTCCTTGGGATGATGGGGCCATCAACCCAAGGCCGCCACCCACTCCTGAAATTTGAGGTTGCGATAACAACACACTACCTTTTTGCTCTGTTCAGTTTGGGGTGCGGTCGTGGGCCGGCTGGAATCTGCACAAGCATACAGTTCAGAAAGGCACCGAGCCACACCAGGTCAGGAGTCTGGATGAACAGTGCCTCCAGCTCTGCTCCAGACTCAACCCCAAGCCCACAGTAGCAACCAGCTACCACCACTGCCCAGGGTCCTAGGGTCCCCAGACAGAATCCAAGAGCCCGGGGGCAGCGGGGAGTTTCTGAGCTGGCTGTCGGATCTCTGTCCCCAGGCATCCCTGTCCTGGGACCCTGGCCTTTCTATGTTCCCACATAGCAAGAAGTTCCCAAGGCCCAGTCTCCATTCCCTCCTAGGTCCCCAGGAGAGAGCACCCACAGCAGGGCAGGGGTGGTCAAGAAATGCAACAGAGCTCTCTTCTGTCTGTGAAGACCCAGGCTATGCACTTCTGACTAAGGTGGCTTTGAAGGGTGTCTGAAATATGGGCCTCAAGCATACTTCCCCTTCATGCCTTTGCAGGTGCTGTTGTTAGACAAAAATGCCCCTCCCCCCATGCCCAGACCAGGTGTTTCCCCTTACATGCATCCCACCGGCCACAGTTCACACATATCCTCTCTGTGGTCCCCTGGCACAGACATCCTGATGTTGTGTCCCCCTGGTCTGCCATTGTCTGTCCCTGCATGGAGGGACACAGAGTTGGCTGCGGTGGCAGGGGGGGCAGGGTGCGGGCACAGTGCAGGGACTAAGATCAGGGAAACAAGGGGAGCTCTGTCCTGGAGTTTCAGTGAGAAGATCCGCCAGGACCTCCCAGTCGTATTGGGCCCAGAGGACACAAGGGACTGAGGTGATCTTCTAAGCGGAGAGGCCGTTCAAGGAAACACTCTCTCTGTTCTTTCTGCTTCCTCTAGGGCAGCGGTCCCCAATCTTTCTGGCACCAGGGACCAGTGCTCCTATGAGAATCGAATGCCTGAGGATCTGAGGTGGAGCTGAGGCAGCGATGCTAGTGCTGGGGAGCAGCTGCAAGTACAGAGGAAGCTTCGCTTGCTTGCCCACTGCTCACTTCTTGCCAGGCTGCCCGGTTCCTAACAGGCCACAGCCTGGTACCGGTCCCGGTCTGCTGCCTGCGGGTTGAGGACCCCTGCTCTAGGAGAGCACCACAGAAGGCAGGTTTTGCAGGGGACAGTCAGGGCAGGCCCAGGAACAGGGCAAGAGGTAACAGCAACAGAGAGGGACACCGGAACAGGGGCCCTGAGGTATCGGCAATGCTGGTGCAATCCCACTGCTTCCCACTCTGTGCTCTGGGTCCCCTGTCACCCGCCACCAAGGCTTTTTGTTTTGTTAACAACACACATTTATTGCCTTTTTGCAAAATAAAAATATGTGCAAAAGCATGAGGTGGCGGAAGTGTCCACGCAGACCACCACGGCCAGTTACCGCCCTGGGGCATGTCCCATGAGGCCACACAGGCAAGTGCGGTCAGAGACGTCCCAGCTGAGTGGACATGGCCACAGCGACTCCAGGCAGGCAGGATGAAGTGGTTAACCTTTAGCGTGGTCGCTGCCGGGGAGCTTCCTACAGCCTCTACTTAATATTCTCTTTACCTCAAGACATCTCGACTGGTCCTGAAAGCCGACACAGGGACACCCCACGGTGGTTAAGTCTGGGGCACCAACCAGCCTCAGGCTTTGACTTTTCTCTGCTCAGTTGCCACATTTGGGTTGGAGCCTAGGCTGTTGGAGCTGTGACATTTAGAAGCCCTTGCAAAACATTCACTGGCTTTGTTAGGCACCTCATATTTTTTTTGTTACTTCTGTAAATTGATTTTTTTTTCATTGTTTTTTTGGAGCATAAGAAAGGCAATTGATTTTTATTTATTGATTATATATCCAGAGAGCTGCTAAACTACATTACTAATTCCAGCCATCAGTCTGCAAATTTGGACGTGGGGTTCTATTTATACAATCACATCATCAGATAGCAATTACTATTTCGTTTCCTTCTTTCTAATTCTTATACATCCAATTTCTCTTTATTTTTTGTCTGTGCTGTGAGACCTCTGGGACAGAACTGCATGAAAATAGCACTGGGTAACTGATGTTGTTTCTGGTTGATTAAGGACAACCTCTATCCCTTCACCCTCAATGGTCATATTTGCTGTAGAATGTTAGTGTATTTCCTCTTCTACTCCTAATTTGCCAAGAGTTTGGTTTCTCTTTAAATCATGAGTGGCTTTTGAATTTTATCAAATTATTTTTCTGCACTTATTGAGGATAGCTTCTGCTGTTTTCTCCCTCAGCCTATTAATGTGTTGAATTCACTAGTAGACTTGCTAATGTTAAATCAATATTGAGTTTCTGGAACATTACAACCTCAGCATGCATTGTACAAGTGTGTGTGTGTGTGTGTGTGTGTGTACAGTTTAGATTCAGTTTGTTATTTTACTGAGAAGGTTTTGTATCCCTGTCCAAGAGTAGATTGGCCTATAATTTACTTTTCTCCTGATTTTCTCATCTAGTTACAGTATCTAGGTTTTTTTAGTATCATAAATGACTTAGAAAATTTCCTTTTTTTCCCCAGAAGACGATATATAAGACTAAAATCATCATCTCTTTTAAAGTTTTCATAAACTTACCTCAAACTGTTGTTTCCCTTATAAAAGGTTGTTTACTACAAATGATTTCGTTTCTTTAAATATGGTTGAACTATTCATTAACACTTTTTATTTCTCCTTGAGCCAATTTTGTTGAATTGTATTTTCTAAATGTTTTTACATAGTTTTGGATTTAAGGGCATCGAGTCATCCATATTAAGTTCCTACTATCATTTTAATCTTTGCTGTATCTTGAGTAGGCCTTTTTTGTGTGTACATGTGCCTTTTTTTTTTTACAGCGTTATCAAGGTATATTTCACATACCATAAAATTCACCATTTAAAGTGTACAATTTGGTGGGTTTTAACATATTGGCAGAATTGCACAATCATCACCACTGTGGAACGTTAGAACATTTTTGGCATCCTTAAAAGAAACCCCATCTACGTCTAAGTCATCTCCTGTTCCCACTACCCCCTTACCACCTGAACTGGCTTTTAATATGTTGTACATTTACATTGTTTCAAAATTCGAAATGGCATTAAAAAGTATAAAATAGGTTTTAAAATATACAGAGAATTCTTACTCCCACCCCTCCCAATATGTAGCCGTTTTTGTTCGCTTTCTATGTATTTTTTCTGTATCTTTTTATGCAAATGCAAAGAAATACAAATATATTTATTCCTATTTTCCACCCTTTCTTTAAAGAAAGATAACGTAATTTACAGTGTTTTGCACATTCTTTTTTTACTCACTATATCCAACAGCTCGTCCTCATTTTTTCTTACAGTAGTAGCTCATGTTTATTTAAGCAGTTCCCTCTTGACAGACCCTTGGCCTCTTTCCAGTCTTCTGCCGTTACAAACAATGCTGTAGTGTATAGCTTCATTCAAGGTCATGTCAGACGTGTGCATATCTACCTGTGGAATAGATTCCCAGGGGTAGGATTGCTCGGTCCAAGGATAAATGCATTTCAATTTTTTATAAGCAATTAATTAATGCCAAGCTGCTCTTCACAGGGGTGTACAATCTTGCATTCTCCACAACCAAACCTGTTTCCTACAGCGACTCCAACTCTGTTCTTTCAGACCTTGAATTTTTACCAATTTGATTTGTAAGAAATCTTGTCTACATATCATTTAATTTGGATTTCTCTTAAGAGTGAGCCTTAACGTCTCTTGATGTTTAAGGACCATTTGTATTTCTTTTCTATGAACTATTTCTTTCCTTTGCCAATTTTTTTATTGAGTTCTTGGTCTTTTCTATACAAAGGAAAGACTCTATTTAAATTATCTATTTCTGTGTGTGATGCTATGATTTATAACATGAAATATATGTTGGTTCTTCATCTTTTCTTGCAAGCTCCTTAAACTCTTGGACTTTCGTAAGTGATGAGAGCTACAAAGGTGTTTTTCTTGTTAATAGAGTGACTTTTGGAAGCACCAGAGACTTTTGGAAGCACCAGAGGATGGGGGCTGATGCCAGGAGAACCAACCGTGTGTGTGTGTGTGTGTGTGTGTGTGTGTGTGTGTGTGTGTGTGTGTGAATAGTGTGCCTGTGAGTGTGTGTGAGAACTTTCAGTCTCTTCCCCTGACCTCCTGGGAGGGGAGAGGGGCTGGAGGGTGAATTAATCACCAACAGTCAACATAAGACATATTAAAAGCCATTTCAGAAAAAGGGGTAATGGGAACCTCCAATTTATATTACCAGTGGACCAGAAACACAGATGGTAACCTGGACTTGTGACTAGCGTCTGAGTGGGTTAGGGAGTGGGGGTCAGTCTAGTGGGACTGAGCTGTTTACCTACAGAATCTGGTGTTATCTCTAGGTGGATAGTGTCAGTCTGAGTTGAACTGTAGGACACCCACTGATGTCCAAATCATTTGCTTGGTGGTGTAGATGAAACCCCACATTAGAATTAGTGATCAGAACGCTTACCATGTAACACTCCAAAACTTAGAGACTTAAGAAAACAATGATTTATAATTCTTCAGGATTCTGTGGGTTGAATGGGTTCAGCTGGGTGGTTTTTTCCTGATGGCCACTAACTGGGTTTGATGCAAGATGGGGCAAATCCCCCCAGGTGGGGACTCAGGCCCTACACACACCAAGAGAGGGTCCTTGGCTTCTTACAGGAAAGAATTCAAGAGCAAACCAGAGTTAGAGACAAAGAAAAGTTTATTAGAAAAAAAAATAATGTTCCATAGACAGAACATTTGTCTCCTCTCAAAGTCAGAGAATGAGACCCCTAGCATCTAAAGATCTGGATTCATATGTTTCTTGAGTTTCTATGAAAGATTACTGATTATAGGTAATAAAGAATGGAATGAATGATTGGGTTTATCTTTAACTTGTGCAGGGTACAGCTTTTCCTGTTTTTCTGTTTTTCTTTCAGGGTATGGATAAGCATTAAAGGTATGGCTAAGCAGTTGTTAGTAATCTCACCAGGAATCTTCCTTTCCTGTGTAGGTTCCCTGGGGTCTGGCCTTATGGCTGATCACCAGGTTCTGAGGCAAGTAGCAGGCTCTGAATTCCACTTGGTTTAATATTTAGCCAATCTGTGTAGTTCTCATGCCTCTTCCCTATATTAGGCTTACTCACTAGGCTGCATTCAGCTGGCAGCAAGGCTGAGCTAGACAGTCCTGGAAGACTTCATGCACTTGTCCAGTGCCTTTGTGCTCCCTATGCGGCCTCTTCAAGTGGCTGGCTTGGGCTTCTTTACAGTATGATGGTCTCAGAGAAGTCGGCCTTTCTGCATGCTGACTGCAGGGAGGGAGGAAACAGAGGCTGCCAGTCCTCATAAGGCTTGGATTCAGAAGTCATAGAACATCATTTCCATCAGTCACAGAAGGGCCAAGATTCAAGGGACAGGATGTAGACTCCACCCTGGATGGGAGAAGAAGTGGTGGAGTACGGGGAAGGAAAGAACTGCTGGTAGCTGTCTTTCGAGGCTTTCTGCCATTTACATCTATGTTAAGTAGTTTATCCCTTTGTGAAATTAGTGAGAAATATTTTTGCCAGTTTGTCCTCGTTGACTTGGCTCTTGTTTGTGTGTATATGTGTATAGTTTTTTTTAACAATTTATTTTGAAACCATTACAGGATCCCAGGGAGTTGCAAGGATAGAATGGAGAGGCCCTCTCGTACCCATCGCCCCATTTCTCCACCGATAAAATCTTATGTGACAATAGTACAATATTGAAACCAAGAAAATTGACATCAGCACAAGGTGTGCCATTTCATCATGTGTCAAACTCATGCAACCACAGCCGCAATCAAGACACAGAACGGGTCCAGCACCACAAAGGTTCTTCTCTAGAGCTTCCCCATTAGTTAGACCCATCACCCCCTTCCCTCTACGCCTAACCCCTGGCAACCGCTAATCTGTTTTCCACCTCTGCAGGGGCTTGAATGTGGCCCCCAGAAAAACATGCCCAACTTCTAATCCCCAGAACCTGTGAATATGACCTTATTTGGAAAAAGGATGTTTGCAACTATAGTTAGGGTCACAGCTCTCTGGTACTGTTAGTCTCCCGGGGCACTGTCCTCTGTCTCTCTCTGCCCCAAGTCCTGTGTTTGCCACTGCTTCCTAGAGGCAGATGCCATTATTGCTGCCCCTTAGGTGTCTTTATAAGAGAAAGGCACAAAGACACAGAGAGGATAGGACCATGTAAAGAAGGAGGCAGAGATTGGAGCTAGGCATCTAGAAGACATAGAGCAGAAGGCTCTCTGGCAGCCACCAGAAGCCAAGAGAGAGGCATTCTCCCTCAAAGCCTCCAGAAAGAGCCAACCCCGTGACACCTTAAGTTCAGATCCTGACCTCCCGAACAGTGGGACATAGATATCTATTGTTTTAAGTCATCCCACTTGTGGTCATTTGTTACAGCAGCCCTAGGAAACTAATATAATCTCTATAATTCTGACGTTTTGAGAATGGCTTTTTTCACTCAGCATAATTCCCTGGAGATCCAAGTCGTTCCGTGTAAAATAGTTCATTCCCAGGGGTAGAGCTGCATCATTTCTCTAACTATTCACCTCTGGGGACATCTTGGCTGTTTCGAATATTTGGCTATTATCAGTAAAGCTGATCTGAACAACCGGGTACAGGCATTTGAGTGAACGTCAGTTTTCATTTCTCTGGGCTACATGCCCAAGAGTCTAATTGCTAGGTCATGTGGTAAGTATATGTTTAGTTTTATAAGAAACTACAAACTGTTTTCCAGCATGTCTGTACCATTTCACATGCCCACCAGCGATGTGTGTGATCCAGTTTCTCTGCATCCTCGCCAGCATTTGGCATTTTTATTTTAGCTGCTCTAATGGATGTGCAGCAGCTTCTCATCACATTCTCCATTAGCATTTCCCTGTTGTCTAGTGATGGTGAACACCACTTCATGGGCTAATTTGTCATCTGTATATCTTCTTTGGTGAAATGTCTTATTGTGTCTTTTGCTCATTTTCTAATTGAATTTTTTTGTTGTTGAATGACAAACTTCTTAGTATATTCTAGATATCAATCCTTTGCCAAGTATATGCTCTACAAATATTTTCTTCCAGTTTATAGTTTGTCCTTTCATCTTCTTAACAGCATCTTTCACAGAACAAAGTTTTTAGTTTTGATGAAGTTCAATGTGTTCATTTTTTTTTTTTCTGGATTGAGCTTTTAGCGTCAGGTCTAAAAATCTTAACCAAGATTTCAGTCCTGAAGATTTTCTCATGTTATATTCTAAAACTTTAATGCTTTCACATTTTACACTTAAATCTATAATCCATACCTTGTCCTAAATCTTACACTTTATACAAAAATCAATTCAATATTATTGACCATATTCCCTATGCTGTACTTACACAGTCCCCCAATTCCCACCCACCCACCCAATCTGGCAATCATCAGTTTGTTCTCCGTATCTGTTATTTTGTTTCTGTTTTGTTTGTTTGTTTATTTTGTTCTTTAGATTCCACATTTAAGTGAGATCATATGGCATTTGTCTTTCTCTGTCTGACTCACTCCACTCAGCAAAATACCCTCCAGAAGTGATACATATATGCAATGGAATAAATAATAATGAACTCTTGTCATCTATCTATTTTCTCTTAAGGTCCTTTTAATTTAGTGTTCATTTCTGAAATGATTCATAGTTCCTTCTCTTTTCTAACTTCTACCAGTCCTGATGTTCACTCACTATCTGCTGATTTGGCTATTTCTACCATGAGGTCTTAAATTTCTGCTTTCTGGTCTTTCTTCATAGCTGGAACTACCTCACTGAAGTTTGTTTATTATTTTTATTAATATATGTCAGAAGGTTAATCTCGGGTATAATCTCTCCCTGCTTTTGACATTTTTCTGATGTATTTTATTCATATGCAGAAAAACGTTGTTCCTTTTCAAGGTTGTTATTATGGAATTCTTTCTGAATTTTCAGCTATATCTATTATTTATTGATGCTTTATCACATTTTATTTTCTTGGACCAGCTATTTGCAGGGAGATCCTGGTGTTGGAGGTGTTGAAGACATGCCTACAGGGCCCCTTCATCTGCAGCTATGAAAGACAGGTTCTTTCACCGATGCCTCTGCAGAGCCAGGCCACCAGTCTGGAAGCGTTCCTCTCAAACTCACAAATATGTGGAAATTAAACAACACACTCTCAGGTGACAAATAAGTCAAAGAAGGAATTAAAAAGGAAATCAAAAAGTACTTTGAGATGAATGAAAATGAAGGCACAACACACCAAAACTTATGGTATGCAGCTAAAGCTGTGTTTAGAGGGAAATGTAAAGCTGTAAATGTTTATATTAAGAAAGAAGAAAGATCTCAAACCAATAACCTAATGTTCTACCTTAAGACACTTGAAAACGAAGAGCACACTAAACCCAAAGTGGGTTCTTTCCCAAGCCCTGGGCCCCTCCAGTTCCCTCACCAGCCGCTGCTATCCCCAAGGGATGTTGCTTTCCAGGGATTCACTCTCTTCCCAAAGGGGTGCTCCCTAGGTTGACCACTTATGGACCCCCTCCAAGGCCATCCACACCTTCTCTTGACCTCCTTCAGCCAATTTTCAATCTTGCTCACAACAACTCCTCAGGCTGGGACCCTCTCCTTCCAGGACCTTCCCCTTAGACTCCTCCCCACTTCCCCTGCTTCTCTGCCAGGACTGCTGTCCATTTGTGACTTCCTGTGCATCTTCATCTGGTTTTAAGAGCTTTTGGCCACAAGAAAATGTAGTTTGAGGCTTAGAACTTACTTCTGTCTCCTAGGTTCACTGAGATGTGGTTTTGTTTTGTTATTGGTAGGGGGAGGTGTGGTTCAGGCTCCTCATTGCTCTGATTTTTAGGACCAGAAATGGGAAAGTCTAAAATTAAGCTGATGCCAAGCACCTGAGGTGCCCCAGGTGCTCCATGGAGCTTTATTACCAAGTAACTCAGTCTTGACCACGGCTCATGTAAAGAGGCACAGGGGGCTGTCTCAGCCCACGGTATTGGGGGGCCTCTAGGTTGCATTACTGTGGCTTTCTTACCAAGGAACATAGGCTATTCAGTACATTTTTACTGGGATTACTAAACTGAGACACAACTTTGCAGCTCAGTTCTAATGCTAGCCACTAAGAGCTGGCGTCAGACTCCCAGGTGAAAGCACAGACCCCAACAAGCTTTCCCTTACTTGAGACACCAGCTGCACATTCAGGTGTCCTCAGGCCACCTGCATTTCTGATTAGTTACCTACATATTTGGAGGTTCCCATGACCCCCTTAGGTTCAGTAACTCACTAGAAGGACTCAGTGCTAGATTACAGTTTTATTATAAAGAATAAAAATCAGTACCAGTCAAATAAAGAAACACATAAAGCAAGGTCTGGGAGATACCCCAACACAAAGCTTTCATGTCTTCTCCCCTGAAACCAGGACACATCACTCTCCTGGCATATTGAGGTATTCACCAACCAGGAAGCTCACCTGAGCCTCAGTGTCTGAAGTTTTTATTGGTGTTTCATTATATAAGCATTATTGATTGAATCACTGGCCATATTGTTAAACTCGATCTCCAGCCCCTCTTCCATCCCCAAATAGCAGAGATTGGGCTGGTATCCCATAGCTCAAAGCCCCGATCCTCTAATCAGTCACGTGGTTGGTCTTCCTGGCATGACCAGCCCATCCTGAGTCATCTTGTTAGCATAAATTCAGGTATGACCCAAGGGCCATCAAGAACAATGAAGACACTCTTGTCACTCAGAAAATTCTGAAAGTTTAGCAGCTTCATCCCAGGAACCAAAGACAAAACCCAGATAAATTCTTTATTATAGAATATAAGGACTTTGGATAAGTGTGCCCAAGACAATGAAAGGCTGAAATCTGTCATCAGAGCAGCTGAGGGGACCAAGAAAGAGGATCTGGAAAAGAGACAGGAGGGCCATGTCCGTAAGTAGCAACATAAAGAGTTGTCAGGACACTTGTTCCTCCAGCCTCGTGAGACAAACCAGAATTAGGTGATTCCAGGCCCAGGAGGCAGGCTGTTCACTAGGGAAAATGTCCTTTCTGCTTGAAGCCCTCCAAGAAAGTGATGAGCTAGCATGGTGACCAGAGGCCACCAGTGCCCCAGGCTTCCACAGCATAGGAACTCTGAAAGACTTTGCTCTAGGAAAGGGACCATGTGACTTCTAAGGGTCACAGAAAGCCACAGGGCCCAGTTCAGTGCCCAGACCTCAATGCACACTCAGTAAACACGTTGTACTTTGTCAGTCTATGCTAACTGTCCCTCCAGCTCTGGGAGTAATGGAGGAGGAAGGGGCAATGGGGGGCCACCAGCACAGGCAACAGGGTCAGAGATAGATCGAGTAGCAGACATTGCCTACAAAAGCCCCACTGGGAAGAGTTCACTGTCTGTCTTTCCCCTTCATGTCTCCTCTCACTGTGAGCTGGGTCTGCACCTGTCTTCTTCTCCCCAGGGCCAGCCTCCAATCCTCAAACTCCTATGCACAATCCCAAGAGAGGATCTAGGACGTCTGCTCAACCAGACTCTCACCAAGGTGAACCCTAAGCAAAGTACCAAAGACCCTCAGCCTCTACTTCAGCCCTTCCTTCCTCAACATCCTCTGGACCCCTCTCAGCAGAGCCTCCCACCAGGGTGGGCTGGGGTGAGATGTTTCCTTCAGCTCTACCAGCCAGGCCAGGGACAAAGAGCACCATCCTCCTGGCAGCCCCACTGTCTGTCCCTCCACAGCTTACCTAGGCTGGCTTACTGGTGCTCCCTCTGGACTCACCATGCTGGGATTCTGCAGAGCAAGGCTCTCTGATGTCCAGTCTCCTGGTTCGCCACTTGTCCTGTCCCCGTGTGTGGTGTCCCCAATCTGCCCTTCTCCCCCTATGTCTGTGACTTTCATACTCTCCTTAGGTGCTTCTGCCAAGTCTCACAGCTTCACATCTTACCCAAATGCTAAAGACCCCAGGGCCTATTTCCTGTCCAAGCCCCTCCCCATCTGTGCATGGAGAAATAGAGACTCTTAACTGAGGTTTCCTGGGGAAATCCTGCTTGTGGACGGACCTGTCAGTTCATCCCTGATGGTTCTGGGCTGTTTGGCCCTCACAGCCCGCCCTTCAGATTTCAGATTTGCCTGGGGAGCCATACAATCACATATGCATTGCAATAAATTTCTCTCTCTCTCTCTCTCTCTCTCTCGTGTGTGTGCGTGTGTGTATGTGTGTGTGTGTACACACACACACACACACACACACACACACACACACATGCTGATTCTGTTTCTCTGGCACAGACCTGACTGATATAATACCTAAAACCATTAACTCAAACTTATTCTCCCTCTGCCCATACCCTGGTGCCCACCCGGGCACTCTCTCATGTCATCATCCTGAATTTCAGGACCTACCATGTCACTGCCCAAGGCAGAAGCCCAGGGATCTGACCTGACTCCTCTCTCTCGCTTATCCTATGCCCGGGCCACTGGCCTGCCCTGGAGTCCCTAGAATCGGTCCCCAGCCCTCCACTCCCACCCCTACCAACCACCTCACTAGACTCTCTGTCCCTGCGACAGCCTTCCTTCTCATTCCACCTCCTCTGTGCAAAAGGCCTCACCTGTGCACAGCCTGGAGCCCACTCCCTAAGCTGGTGGCTCTGCCTGCCACTCACTACCCTTTTTACTCCAGCAGCTGCCCCCTCGGTTGCATGCCTGGAATGGGCCTCCCTCTCTCATTTCTGCACTTTTTCTTCAACCTTCCCTCCTCCCCAACCACTTCACCTGTCCAAACCCAGATGTCAGGCTATGACCTGGCTGGCTGTTTGCCTCCCTGACTCCCCAGCAAACTCAGACCCTGAGGGTGAGGACTGGATCTGTCTTCGCTCAGTTCCTATTTCAAAGCTAAAAAATGATAAGTACTCAAAAAATATTTTCCCAAGGAGTCATCAAATGAACTGACTTCCTCTCTCTTCCCTCTGTCCTTCTCCTTTTACTGGTCATAATACGGAACCAAAGAAATGTGTTTAATTAGTTTGGGGCTTACCAAAGGGAATTGCATTGCCTCTGTTCATGACTTAACTGCAGATGAGTAGGACAAAGAATGTTTTGCCCCTTAAGAAAACTAAATCTGCTTTGACTCATGTAAGAATTTAAATTGAGTTTTATTTTTTATGTCCCAGTGGTGCTTGATACTAAAAAATGTTCCACTCTGGTGATTCTTCAATGCATCCAAGAAAATGGGTGTCCCAGGCCACTTCTACAGGGTCTCAAGCAGTTAAGATGAGCTTCGACCCAGTGGTCCCCCACCCTTCATGCCTTCATGACTGAATTGGATGGAACCTAGTCAGAGCATTTTTGTTCCCAAGACAGAGTCCTTGTCCCCGACCCTGAGTCTTTGTCTCCATCCCTATCATGGAGTTCTTCTGAGTGTTAACTCCCCAGACAAAGCCCTGATCCAGCAGGATCACCCAAGGGCAGAGTCCTGAGTCCAGTGTCCTCTTTGGGGAGAGCTCACAGGGGCCTGTGCTTGCACAGCTGGCCAGTCCCAACACCACAGAGCTGCAGACACAGTAGCTATAGCCTACTGACATGGAAACAGGAAGCACTTACTGAAAAAGCACAGGTGACCTTGGACATGACTTTGACATCCTTCTCCATTTTAGATCCCTCATTTCTCTCCCATGACTCTGAACTTCCAGGAACCCAGAAGTAACTTGTCCTGACTGCAAAACTTTGAGTGATGAGTACAGTGGCATTTTGGGGCGCAGCAAGGAACTACAACACATACAGCCTCTGGAGTCAAGTTAGGTAAATAAAGAAATCAGATGAAACAAAGATGGACAGATCACAAATTCCAACAGCCAGGTACCAGTGACATCTGTGAAGACAACACTGTGGCACCTTTAAGGGAATAAGCCTCTCTTTCTGCTACCCTGTGCAGGGAGCTCAGCTGTGGAAATGGGCTTCACTTCTGAGTCTAGACAGGCTGTGGAGAGAGCAGGCATCTCCTGGTACTTTTCCACCCTCGCATTCTGCATTCCTGACTTTCAATTGCTTTGAGATAAAGTCTGCACTTTTTCTAAGCACAGAACTTTAAGGCTCTCTCACACAGCGATCGGACTTATAGAGGGAGT
Source organism: Rousettus aegyptiacus (assembly GCF_014176215.1). Lineage (NCBI taxonomy): Eukaryota > Metazoa > Chordata > Mammalia > Chiroptera > Pteropodidae > Rousettus > Rousettus aegyptiacus. The sequence goes on along the minus strand of NW_023416310.1, from coordinate 108,193,249 downwards.
AACAAAAGGCATCCAAAAACGCCAGGAGCCAGGGGGAGCACAGGGGCGGCTGCCAACAGCAGAGCAGGTGAGCCCGCCCTATCCAGTGAGCCACCTGGCCACCTTCCCTGCGGGCCTCTGCAGCCACTGCCATGGAAACCTCAGACAGCATCGTGACTCCTGTACCCTCAAGGAGTCAGGCAACAGTGTGGGCAAGGCCACTCAGCATGGATAGAAACAGCTAAGCAAAACCTCCAGAAGCTGGCCTTCTTGGGTCCACCACCAGCTCTTCACAGTGTCTAGGACAAGAGATTACTCTTTAAGGACCGCCCCTTCCGTAAAAGTGGGAAATAATATTGCAAGATCAGAGGATAAGAAACCTTGGTGAAAAGAACCAGCCAAGTGCTGAACTTAAAGTGACTCCGAATCTCGGTTACTGTGCATCGAATAGCAATGATGGGAACAGCCCTTAAGGGGCCTAATAGAAAAGGGCCGCCTTGCACTTTCCACTCAGAGAGCATAACAGAGGAATTACCCCTCCTGACTGTGGGATTCTCCCCCAGGACCTCTCCATCTGATTCAATGGGCAACTGCTAAATAGCCACATGACCCAGCTACTACCACAGCGAGCCACAGCATGACATCTCTAGTCTCCTCCCCACCCGGCACAAGCCACTGGAATTAAAATCTACCTTGATGGCTAGCTCTGCCCACCTCCTTCCTCCACCATGAAACCTTCAGTGGCTACCCGTTGCCTGCAAAAAAAAATCCAAAGCTCTCGGTGACTGGCAGCCCAAATTCTCCACAATCTGTCCCTGATCTTCTCTCCCACTGCTCAGCAGCTTGCACTTGGACCCCAGCCACCCTGCACTTCACACCACCCCTTCAGCCTTTTGGGTTCCCTTCAACAATTCCTCATCTGGCCCACCCCAAAACATGTCTCTTGTGAGTGGCTGCACTTGGCGCTAATACCCGAGAACAAACACAAAAATACGAGGAAAAGATACAAGTAGTATTTGGTACTAGAGGACAAGAAAGGATTAGGGGAGAGAGAGGTGCTCTCAGACCTTGCTGGGAGAGGAAAAGATGGTTTCAGCACTAGAAAGGAGGGCTGGCAAAACCTGCCAAAGCTGTAGACACGCGTCCCCTTGTCATAGCAGTGCCACTTCTGGAAATCAACTCTGCAATCACCTCTGCACTCACACAAACAGTAGACGTACAACAGTAGGCATTGAGGTGGTCCTTGTAATAGCAAAGATTGGAACCACACCAAGTGGCCCTCAGCAGGGACTAGGTGATGCACATTCGCCCTGGGGACTACTAAGAGCTGTGAACATCACCAAGGAGGGTGTCTGTGAGCCAATATGAAAATATCTCCAGGATGTATTGGTAGGTATATAATGTGCCACTCTGTTCAGGAAGGGAAAATGAAAATATATATTCATGTATAATTTTATAAGGAAACACTAGATGTAGAGACAAGAATTGAATAAAAATGGTTACCTAAGGGGGTAAGAATGGATAGGGATAATTTTTCATATCATTTGATTTATGAATCCTGTAATGTTTAGAAATTAAACAATTTTTTGAAAATTAAACATAATTTTTAAAGGATTATACCTACACAAGCATAAAATATTTTAAAATTCAGTGACCACGAAAATATGTAAAGTCAGACTTTTTCCCTGCTCCAGAAATCTTCCTCAAATGAAAATATTTGGTCCAATTGATCTCTGTGTCTCTAGGACCCATCGCAGAGTAAGCATTTGACAAATATTTGTTGATTAAATGGCTATTGTTTTGTGGAAATGACAGCCACTGAGAAAATGCCAAATAAGGCACTCATGCGCATAGTCCAGACTGTTCACTTTATTTAACAAGAATCACCATAGTGATAAGAGACAAGTGAGAAATGGCTCTGTGGTTGCCAAGAGCAGCAGCCTGAGGCCGATAGGCCCTCCGAGGCAAAGCTGGGCCACACCCGAAAAAGGGCTCCTCACTGGCTTGACCTTTATTCTGTGGAGAGATTTTTATTGTAAAATTTCATTTATTTTAACAGTGAATGATGGAAATGTTTAAATCTGCATTAGCCCTTAAAATGTGTAGCTAAAATATAGGAGATTTGGTGTTCTTGCCATTTTTCCTTTGCTGATTAAAAAAAAAAAAAAAACAGGAAATGAAATCTGGTTTATATATAATTTGTCACACATGTAATACATCCAACTTTGTAAGCACTCCAAGTCTTCATTAACTCTGCTAAAATATATTTACATTAAGAAATCTCTCAGCCCTAATGTCGTTAGTTTCAAACTTCCAAACTTAGTTGCTTTGCTAAAAATGCAGATCAGAGCCAGATGGAGAACCAAGCACCCCCCGTTTGACCTCCCACCTAACCAAAATCCTATAAGTGACAGAAAAGACTTATTTCATTATAAGAAGCAAAAACAGGGAGAGGGGGGAAATGAAAGAGAAAAGAAATCCATAATGGCATATAAAAATAAGAAAGATTATCATCATTGGACCACAGCATTTGTCCCCTAGCTAAATCTGAGCATGTGAATATGTGGTCCAGAGAGGCAAGGCCATACCCCAATGTCCCAGGAAGAACAGGGAACTTCTGTACCTCTGAAGAATAGAGCTCACTTCACACCAAGAATCATCAGAGACAGGTATGATAAATAAAATCAGTGAGCTAATAGGAATTCTTAGATTTAAAGATTGGTAGAAGACCAAGAATCTTCAAACATTTGAGAAAAACCAACATCAGTGATAAAAATACATCAATCATAATATAGAAGAACTGCAACAAAAAGAAACCAATAGAGAAAATAAAGAAGACATTATAATAACTACAATTTCCATCTTCAAAGAGATCATGGAGATTTCATCCATAAAAAATTAATTGCAAATAGTAAAATCTGAAGATTAACTTCAAAATCTCAATAGATGGGATGAATACCAAAATAATCACAGCTAAGGGGACATTAGTGACACAAACAATCAAACCAAGAAATTCTCCTAAAGCTGAATGTGAAAGAATAAAGAATTTTAAAGTGTGAGTTAAAAGTCACAAGACGTGGAGGATAGATCCAGAAATTCCAATATTTGAGTAATAGGAATTCCAAAAAGAGAGAAGATAAAATGGGAGTGAAGAAGGACTCAAAGAAATAATGGAATGGTGGGTGGGGATTCCAGAGCTGAAGAAACATCAGCCTTCAGACTGATAGAGTTTGCTGACAATGAAGCAGAGTGAATGAAAAGTAAAATAGAATTTAAAAATCTAGGCACATTGTAGTAAAACTCTGGAATACCCAGGATGAAAGGAAAATCCTGCTGGCTTCCAAAGAGAGAAAATAGGTTCTCACAGGGGAATGAAAATCAGCTTCATACCAGACATCTCCATCATCAACCCTGAATGCTAGAAGATACTAGAGCAATCTCTCTTACACTGTAAAGGGGGAAAAAATCGCTTTTAACCTAGAATCCAATACCCAGCCAAACTAGCATTCAAGTCAGGATCCAAAATAAAGGCATTTTCAGGCACGTATAGGCTCATACCACCTATAAACTACCTCCAAAAAATTCAAGAAAGTAGAAGATATATAATGCAATAAATAGTGGTTGGGGAAATAGGGTAAAAACTTAAAATTGATGCATACAGATTTTTAAAAAGTTAAATTCAATCTGTAATTAAAATATCAAATGAAGTGAATGAGGTAGGGAACTGGTTGCAAGGCTAATAGGATCAGCAGAGAGAGAACGGCACAAAATCACACTCTGAGGATATGTGCCACTATCTAATCCCAAGGCCTGCTACACTTCTAGAAACAACTTAACTTGGGATTTTTAATAAACTGTATTGCTTCGCCGAATAAGTGGATAAGTAAACCAATTTTGCTCATTTAAGTTAACGAAAGTGTTTATAAATGTTAGGTCTTTGAACCCAGTCAAGGGCAAGAGTCAAGTTGGGAGTACATCCGAAAGATTCATTTAAATAGTCACATATCATTTTCAGTGAATCAGCTGCAGCACTGCCCGGGATGAGAGATCTTGAACCTGTATCCTGACAGGTTCTCTTAAAGGGAGAGCTGAGTTGCTGAAGTATGAAACACAAGAATTACTAATATGTATGTATATTATATGCATTATATTATGTATATTATTAATATGCCAAAAAAAAATTAAGCTAAAAGAAATCTCTCTTTTATCCTTCCATCTTAAAATGACAGGAAGCAGGGAGTGACAGACTAAAGTATTGGTCCCAATTCTTTACCCTTCCCCACACCTGCACCCTTACCCCTTCCTATAACCTCATTGTGGGTGAGATGCTTCCCCACCCCTTAACTTTAGGCTCAGACAGCAGGATGTTAGCAGGTATGACACAAGCAAAAACTTGAAATGTGTTTGTGTGGTCAGGTGTGCCCTCTCTCAGGCCCTGCCATCACCTGAAGGTGAGCATGTCCCTGTTAGCCCCAGAAGGGGATGAGAGCCCTAGAATCATGACGTGGAGCCACATCAGCCAACCTGCAAAACTTGACTAGGAAATAAATGTTTATTACTGAATATCATTGACATTTGGGGATGGTTTGTCATGCAGCAAAACTGTGGCAATAGTTAACTGGCTATTGACATTGGGCAGGTGTCAGGTGTCACTGCAACACATGTGAGGAGTGATTCCTGAGTCACTGCCTAGTAACATGGCTTCTCTCACTGTAAAAAGAATATTGCACTCCAGTAAAAAGTCGCCACTTTCCAGGAAAGGTGTGGTGACGGGGGCACTCTCATATGCCGCCAGTGGGTGGGTTAATGGGGACGTTTTAGAGAGCAATTTGGAGACAGCTATCAAGATTCTTAAAAATGCTTGCATCTACGACCCAGTAATTTCACTTCTGGATATCAATCTTAAAGGAGTATCCTGAATAGAAAAAAAAAGCTTCATGCAAAACGGTGCTGTGGTTTATAATAGAAAGAGTCGTTTACTGCACACTTACTCCTCTAAGGTTTTCACATGTACCTTCTGTTTGATGCTCACAGCACCCCGTGAGGTTCTGCAGAGGCCCAGACAGACCGAGTCACCAGCTCTCTGGCTCCAGGGCCCCCGGTCCTAATCACCATGCTACATCACCTAAAACAGCCAAAAGAAGGTTGGTGAGTCACTCGTGTTCACACAGCCATTTGAAAATTAAAGTGCATGATCATTTTTTAAATATTTCAAAAATAGATTATGCTATAAGGTTATACAGAAAAAAATAGAATACAAATTAACTGCCTAAAATCCTTAGAATCAGGCAGGTTTTCAATGCATCAGCAAAAGTAAATAAAGAAGTATAAAGTCAAATGTGCAAATTACAACTACGAGATATTACTACGTTACATGCTAAGATGCCCACATTAAAAGCCTGACAAGACCAGGTGTTTGCTAGGATGGCGAGTAACTGGAACGCTTATCCGTTGTTGGTATAAATTGATACAAGTGTTATGGAAAACTGTTTAGCAGTTTCTCATAATGTTAAACATTCTCTTACCTTATGACCCAGCAATTCTGCCCTAGATATTGACCCAAGAGAAGTGAAAACATGTGTCCACGCAGATCCTTGTACAAGAACCTTGACTGAAACTTAATCTGTCATAGAAAAATTAGAAGCAACGCCAATTTTATCAATAAGAACATGGATAAACAAATTGTAGTGTATTCATCCTGTGGAATACTACCCAACAATTAAAAAAAAGAAACGGATTACTGATGTATGCAACACACGGAAGTTACCTCAAACACAGTGTTTTCAGCTAAAGGAGCCAAAATTATCATGAATTACTTTGTGATAATTAATATAAAGTTCAAGAAAAAAAAAACCTAATCTTTTGGAATAGAAATCAGAATAGTGGCTGTCTGGGAAGCAGGAAGGGGTGGGGAGCAGTGTAGACTGGAAAAGGAGAGGCGGGAATTTTCTAGGCAATGTCCTATATCTTGACCAGGATGTTGGCTACAAGATATATAAATATTTCTCAAAAATCATTGACCTATAAACTTAAGACCTGTGCATTTGACTGAAGTATACCTCAGTTTTAAAATGTGTATGTGTGGCATTGGCTACAGTATCCTGCTGAAGCCAATGGGCAGATAGGCCCATCTGTGGGGTTGGACAGTCCCCAAGACGCAGCAGGCTCTGGGCAGAGCAAGCTCGGCGTGCTCATGGAGCGTCTGGAACACTTTTCACAGGGTTCAGGGTCTGGCCACACCTCTAGATTTTTTCAGGGCCCAGCTGCACCATGGGAAAGAATCCACTAGGGGATGAGGCCGAGGAAGGCAGGTGAGCAGAGGAAACAAAAGAGCGTGTGCTGGAGAGAAGTGGACACCATGCAGGCCCACATGGTGCCTGAAAATAGTGTCAGCAAGGACAACAGAATGAGCAAAGTTTCTTCGGAGGAGCAGGAGCAGGGTGCCTCGAGGCCAGGACCATCTCACAGGGCGAAGGCAGTTCCCTCCACTCCCCACGAAGGCCAGGAGGAATGGAGACAGGAGAGCTGAAGTCTGTGGGCAGCAGTGTGGCAGGAAAAGGCACCTGGGGGCTCACCTAGCCAGAGTTCACAAGGTGACAATCAAGAGGAGAGTATTGAGGGAGACAGCCACCCCAGCCACCACGTTCACGTGTCAGTGTCAATGGCATTTGGACCACTGGCTAGCGGACCCTGGGACTCTGAGCTTATTTTCAGAACACATTAACCATGGAGAAATGTGTGCAAAAACGCAGCAGGGAGAAAACACGGCAAGCTGTTAATAGCGGTTATCTCTCATTTCTTGGAAATAAGATTACAAGTGATTTTCCCCTTGTCTGTACATGTTCTTTATAAATTTATAACAAAAGAAAAACTTTGAAACATGTCTATGGACATGTGATTACATATAGAATAGTGATTGTTAAACATTCATGCTTCAGGATACCTTTCTACTCTTAAACTATTGTAGCCCTTAAAGAACTTTTGTCTACTCATGTATATAGAGCTCCATCTATCAATTTTAACTGCATTAGATATGAATACTGAGGAGGTTTCAAAACATTTGTTTAAAATAGCAACAATAAACCCATTGCATATTAACATAAATAACATTTTAATGAAAAATAACAATATCTTTGAAGAAGTTAGGGAGAAGGGTGGCATTATTTTACATTTGCAAATCTCTTTAACGTCTGTCTTAGGAGAAGACAGCTGGATTCTCAGATCTCCTTCAGCCTCAATCTGTCACGATGTCACACATCATAGTCTCTGGAAAATTCCACTGTATGCTCATGGGAGAAAGAGTGAAAAAAGGCAAAAGACATCTTAGTATTATGAAAATAGTTTTGGCCACACTTTGAGAACTACTAATATAGAGTATAATCACAACTAAATAAAAATAGACAAGTAAAATTTTTGAATAAAAGTGTCACAATGCCACTTAGTGGTATCTCTAATGATTGCAATTCCTGGTTACCGTGTGTGTGTGTGTGTGTGTGTGTGTGTGTGTGTGTGTGTGTGTGTAAGATCATAGAGGGAGGGCTCTCATGGGTCATGTGTGTGATGTGGTGTGTTGTGTATACATGTGGCGCATATGTGTTTGTGGATAAAGTGGAGTATGTGCACGTGTTGCATGTATGTGGTGGTGTTTGCATATGGTTATGTGGTGCATGTGTGTTCCTGTTATGCTGCAGGGAGTGTGTGTGTGCATGTATTGTGTGTTCAGGGGGTGCATGCATATGTGGGTGTGTGCATGCACATGTGCATGTGTGTGCTATGTGTTTAGGACTTGTACGTGGAAAAAGGGAATTACCAGTTCCCTGCCTTCTGTGTACGTGCCTGGCCCTGTGTGAGGTGCTTTTCTGTTAAGAAAACATTTATTAAGTTATGGAGCAGAAAAGTAGGGAGGTACGAGTCCCCGAGAGACTAAATCCTCTCCACCAGCTTCTTGAGTCAGGCATTGCCTCCACTGACAAGGCAGACTTGGAGGTGGAGTTCCTTACTTCCACGGCTAGTAAGTGGTGGGTCCAAGATTCAGGCCTGAATCTCCTATTCAATGAGGAATTTAACCCTTATACTAATAATCACCTCTAAGTTATAAAATATCGTCTATATGGTGTGATTGGAAATGTGTAAAAAGGCACACAAATTTCTCAATACAAAGAAGAATACGACAGCATCGCCTTGTCATTCTCTCTGCTCTATTACCCTTTCCGCTGGTGTGTGTGCACATTTTAAGCCACATGCATAATTAGAAAGACATTAACTAGCACCCACTGGGCACTAACTATACACCAGGCCCTACGCAAGATACTTTCACATTCAAGGATAAACATAATGAGTACAAATTCTCAGTCTCAAAAGTGACACGTACATACACAACTCTCAGTTTCCCATAACTCAATTTTCATTTCTGATTCCAGTTGCTTTAAATGAAATCTAGTCCCTTGCAAGAAAACTCAGCCCCATCTCTGGTCACCCAGACACTTCAGGCAGATTCATCCCTCCCTACCTTGCCCCTCTCCTTGGGTGCAGCCTGGCCTTAGGGAGTTGATGCACTGTGCCCCCTCCCCAGCACCCTCCCACACCACGTGGTGGGCTGGTGTCTTTGCCTACTAGCATCCACTAAAGGCCCCCTGCAGACATGCCATAAACAACATGCAGAGGGTGGCTTGGTTCTAATTCAACCAAAAATTGTACATATGGAGAACCCAAGGACAGGGGCCTGGTCCTGCTGGCAAGCTTGCTGTCTTTCCCCACCTCCACCCCTGGAGAAGGAAGGATTTGCCTCCGTGCCTTTGGGCCAGTGCCCCAGTGCTGCAGCACAGGTCTGAAGAGCCAGGTCCCTGACGTGAGTAGGAAAGCAAAAGCCACAGGCTTTAAGAGCAGCCATCCTCAACAGAATCCCCGGGGAGCTGACGAAGATGCACATTCCTGGGCCCCAGAGATCTGATGCAGGGGTCTGGAGAGGAGCCCGAGAATCTGCTTTTCCAAGAAGCTTCCAGGCAATGTTACTGCCCCTAGTCCGGGACCACACCCAGCAGCACTTCTCTGAGGACCCAGCTGAAGGGAAGGGGACAGAAGATGGCAAAGCAGGGGAGAGGCAGACTTCAGAGTAGAAGAAAGATAGCATTGGGAATCCTTAAGGAGACCAATATACAGATTACAGATATAGATTAGATATGGTTATGGATACAGATATAGATACAGAAATAGATTGGATACAGATATAGTTTATAGATATAGATATAAGTGATATAGATATAGATATAGATAGTAGGCATAGATAGGTATAGATTTGATACAGATATACGTTAGATATAGATGTAAATACAGATTTATGATAGATATCTATGGTTTTTTATTATTTCTTTGTAATATCTTCTTGACCGTCCTTAAGAGTTGTCACTATAGTTATTTTTGAATTTTTATTACAATTTTAACTTATATTTATTTATACATTTTATGCATTTATCTAATTTATATTATTTTAATTATATTACATTTTATTTATTTTTATTATTTATTTTATACACACATACATGTCTTATATATAAACATATACACATATTATAAAATTCGGTAGATGCAGGAAGAAATAAAATGGATGCTGCTGACATGATCCGAAAGCTCAAAAAGAAAAACTAACGTTATCATAATCATCATCCCCTGCTTGTACACACCCCAAACTCTTGCCCCCTCACTGCCTTGAACTCTCTTGATGAACATTCAATTGGATTAAACCTAACTCTCCAGCAGGAGGAGGCTGGGAAAACCACAAGCCTCAGGACCTGACAGGCTCCATTTCAATTCCTGACCACTAACCTCAAGAGGCCATTCGTCCTACCCAGGTCACACTGCACATCCCTGCCTGTCAATTCCCCCAGGCCCCAGAAGGCCGTTTCACATTTTCTTTTCTCTCCACAGGCTCCTCCACCATAATCTGCCCACCTTCTCCCATTGGCTGAGATGGGATGTCCAGGCTGCTATCCACAGCCAGTCTCTCTTTATCTATTCGAGGGCACTACTCCAACAACAGTATCCTCTCTCCTGCATTGTTAGTTGCCATTCTACTAGATCTTCAACAGCATTTAAAAATGCTGTTGTCTCTTCCAGCTGAAAAAAAAAAAAAAAAAAACAAATGAAAACACCTGTGTCTTGAACCTACCTCTACTGCCAGCATCTTCCACTTCTTCTCTACACTTGTCTGTAATTCTTCCCTATCGGCTGCCTTTCTTCAACTTATTTCAACCAAACTTTGCACATGGCTCTGACAAATTGCTCTTCCCAAGGTTACAGGTCACTTCGACCTAGAACCCATGGCCAGTCCTTATAATCCCTCTTCCTTGTAACATTTTCTTCCTTGAGTTCCATGATATCATCTCCTAGTCCTCCTTCTGCCTCCCTGGACATTCCTTCTCCATCTCTTTTGCTGATGCATCCTCTCCTACATGACCTTCATTTCTCCTGTATCTACCCTGGCTTCCTTGTTGACTTCACTCATCCATCTCTCCTCCCACCTGTTCCCGGCAAGTGGAAGACCACACGTGACTGGCTTGGCCAATGGACTGTGAGCAGAAGAGACAAGTCACTTCCCAGCAAAGCCTGCCACATGACTCTCCAGCTGTCTTTTCTCCTGCTGCAGCTATTTGAAGAAATCCTCATGTTGATATGCAGGACCAAAAACTAGAGCATCCCAATTGCTGAGTCACTCTGTGAAAGACAGCTGTCCTGAAAGTGAACCCAAACTTACCTCAGGCTTCATGTGACTGAGCAATAAACTTCTATGTGTCCAGCCACTGGAATTTGGGAGTTATCTGTTACTGAGACAGAAGTCTAGCCTATCCTGACCAATAGTTACTCATTTAGCCTTAAAACACTATCTATGCTTATAACTTCCAAATTTAGGGTTTTAGTCTATCTTGTCTCCCAAACTCTAGATTCAAATATACAACTGCCTACTCAACATTTCCACTTGGGATTTTAGACATCTCAAACTTAACATGTGCAAAACCAAATTCTTGATTTTACCTGCATAGATTTTACCCCATAGCATTTCTCATTTTGGCTGGTGATGACTCTACTAAACAGTCCATGGCTACCACCCTGATCCCAGTGCCCATTACCTGTTGATAAAGAAGCAGCTTCTCTTAGGTCTCCTGCTTCTACCTGTATGATCTATAACTGTATAATCTATACCTGTACAATCTATATTTATACAATCTATTCCTATATGACCTATTCTTATACCATCTATACCTGTACCATCTATTCCTGTAAACCTATTCCCATAAAATCTGTACCAGTATAATCTATTCCTAACAAGTAAGCCAGAAAGACCTTTGTATAACCTAAGTCAGATCAATTCATTCTTCTGTCTCAAAACCTTACAATGTCTTCCCATTTTAGGCCTACAATACCCTAGAGGATCGAGAGCTGTTACCCATAAGAATATCCTACCCACTGTGCACCAGTCACACTAGTTTCCTTGCTTTTCACCCAATGTGACAGGCACACTCCCTTACTAGGGACTTTGCACAAGCTGCTTCTGAGAATGTTCCTCCTCCAGGTGCTGCAAGGCTCATGCTCTCATCTTGTTTTCTTAAATCTCGTCTTCACAACATCCCATTTCAAATGTGGACTGTTCCCATTCACCACTCCCAGTCCTCTTTACCCTACTCTGCTTATCTTTTTCTTCCTTAGGGCTTATCACCTTCAAATGGATTATTAGAATCTACTTCTTTGTTTATCATATGTCTCCTCCCACTAAGATGTAAGTTCCCTGAAGGCAGAGTTCTTTTTTTTTTCCAGCTTTTAATTTTTTTCATATTAGTTTCAGGTATACAGTACATTGATTAGACATTTATATAGTTATGAAGTGATCCCCCTGATTACTCTATCACCCATTTGGCTCTACACACAGCCATTACAACACTATTAACTATATTCCCTATGTTGTACTCCAAGTCCCCATGACTATTGTATAACTACTAATTTGTACTTCTTCATCCCTTCACCTTTTTCTCCCAGCCCCCAACCCCTCCCCTCTGGCAATCACAAAATGGTTCTCTGTATCTGTGAGTCTGTTTTCATTTAATTTGTTCCTTCTGTTCCTTAGATTCTAGTAAAAGCATATGGTATTTAACTTTCTCTGACTTATTTCACTCAGCATAATAACCTCTAGGTCCATCCATGTCATTGCAAATGGTAGGGTTTCATTTTCATGGCTGAGTAATATTCCATTGTATATATAAGCCACAACTTCTTTATCCAATCATCTGTTGATGGACATTTAGCTTGCTTCCATATCTTGGCTATTGGGAATAGTGCTTCTGTGAACATAAGGGTGCATAGATCTTTATGAATTAGTGTTTGGGGGAGTGGGGTTTGGATAAATATCCAGAGTGCATTTGTTGGGTCAAAACATAGCTCCATTTTTAACTTTTTGAGACACCTCCAGGTTGTTTTCCATAGTAGCTGTACCATTTTGCAATCCGACCAACAATGTACGAAGGTTCCCTTTTCTCCACACCCTCGCCAACACTTGCATTTTGATTGATTGATGATAGCCATTCTGACAGGTGTGAGGTGATATCTTATTTCGGTTTTATTTCACATTTTTCTGATAATTAGTGATCTTGAGTATGTTTATAAAAATGTCTATTGGCTATCTGTATTTCCTCTTTTGAGAAATACCTATTCAGGTCTTCTGCCTATTTTTTACTTGGATTGTTTGTTTTTTTGTCATTGAGTCATATGATTTCTTTATAAATTTTGGATATTAACCCCTTATCTGATGTACCATAGGAGAATACCTTCTCCCATTCGGTAGGTTTTCTTTTAGTTTTGCTGATGGTTTCCTTTGCTGTGTAAAAACTTTTTAGTTTGATGTAGTCCCATTTGTTTATTTTTTCTTTTGTTTCCCTAAGGCAGAGTTCTTAGTATTGTTCCCACTGGCCTAAATTTGGGTACAAGATATTTGTTGAATACATAAATAAATAACTCCACAAACACAATAAAAGATAAATAAATCATCCATGAAAATAAAAGCAACATGGAGAACAAGCAATAAAAAACAACAGCTTTAAAATGAAAGAAAGATAAAGAAAAGTGATAATACAAGATACAATACATGAAAACTTCCCCTATCTGAAAAAAAAGAATTGAATTGTCTGATTGAAAATGACAAGCTAAGTACCAGGCAGGATTAGTTTTTAAAATCATAAATATAGATATTCTGTGTGAAATTTTGAACTACAATGATCAAAAGAAAATCTTACAAGCTTCCAGAAAGAAAGAACACAATACTCACCAAAGAAAATCACAACTTCCAACATATTTCTCAGAAAGTCCACCATAAATATGCCCTTTCTGGGGAAATTATTCAAGGATGTATTCTCATACACATGAAAATTAATGACCTCAAGATAAAAGAAAGCAAAGTACAAGAAATCCAGTGAATGATAGATCTAATAAAAATATAATCTACTTTATGAAATGATTATCACAAACTTTCTGCTAAGAACCTGGTGCTATCTGATCCATCAGATCACAAAATTAGGCCTGCCCAGGAGCTTTCTGTCATAACATAGGAATGGCATATACAAGATTGGCCTGGGTGGATCCAGGAGGCCCATATGAGCTACCTGTGGATCAGATTCCACAGAACCTGTCCCTGCTACTTTGCTGCCAGTACTGCGGCCCACACCCATGGCCTCATGCAGAATCTTTATGTCAATGAAATGAAGAGGATAAAAGCTCAACATGCCAGCACCAGCCACTCAGGAAAGGCCCTGAAAGACAGTGATAATGAGAGATCTTCCCAAAGGCAAAACTTGCAGAAGTATATTCCGTGGTCCATATTGTGAAAAGAAAGATGGCCTGTGATATGGACCTTCCATTTTGAGTTAATATTTGTATACAGTATATTCGTGGGCAGTAGTTAGGTGATTAGGGACTTGGAAAGAAGCCGAATATCCCACAGACAAAGTACCCAGCAGACCTCACCCATCTCCTGCAAAGGACACACTGGTCACCTTCTATGGTGTCAGTCAGCCTCTTTCTCAGATGTCCCAACACTTGTTCACTAGGTCTAGGTACAAAGTGGCCGTGGAAGAAGGTGGCCACCCTCGTGTGAACTTTCCGTCATTGAGGCTGCTCTACCCACAGCCACTGCTAAGTGCCCACCCTGCCCAAGGGAGATTCGATGATGGCACTACTTTCTAGAGAGAATACCCAGCCCACTTAAGGTGATTACATTCGGCACTTCTGTCATGAAAGGGACAGCAATTTGTCCTCACAGAGACACATATCTTGAGTATGAATTTGCCTGCCTTGATCATAATATTTTGGGGGGCAGCTATAATCATGACACCAAAACTAAACAAACGAGGACATGTTTTTTAGAACATAGACAGAAGGAGGTAAGGAGTTAAAGAGAAGAAGGAAGGAGAAAGGGAGGGAAGGAAGGAAGGGAGGAAGGAAGGAAGGAAGGAAGGAAGGAAGGAAGGAAGGAAGGAAAGAAATCACCTTACAAACACAAATGCAAAATTTCTAAATAGAATGTTAGTAAATAGAATCCAGCATTCTATTAAAAGAATAATCATTGTAACAAGTGGAGCTTTTTTCAAGAATATAAGGGACTTCCAGTCAAGGTGAAGGAGCAGATAAATGCTGTGCTCACCTCCTACCATGACCATATCAAAATTACGACTAAACTACAAAACAACCATCACTGATATTCACCTAAAGTCTAGCTGAACAGAAGTCCTATAACTAAGAACATACAGAAGAAGCCACATCAACACTGATAGGAGGGGCAGAGATGTGGAATAGGCAGGTCCCACACCCCACGAGTGGCAGTTAAGAATCAGGAGGGATATCTCAGTTGCAGAGTTTGTCACTGAGGAGTGAGAAGTCCTAGCCCCACACTGGGATCCCCTGCCTGGAGCTCCAGTACCAAGGAGTCCCCATAACATCTAGCTGTTGTCGACCCTGAGAAAAAACACACCTGCCCAAAAGGGATCCTGGTGGCTACCTAGACTCAAATTTATAAACAGAGTCTAGCAACCATTTCTAAACAGGGGCCTCTCATGCAAGTCACACTTCAGGGAGAAGCCTGCACTGAGCTGCCTGCCACTTGCATTGCACTGTCTGCCTGCTCTGTGTTCCAGTAGTCTGAGCCAGCCCTTGTAAAGGAGTTCCTGGTATTATATTTCAGCCAGTAAGACTGAAATTTTTGCTCTCCAATCAAAGCTGCATGTTTATATCTCCATTAACCTCTTCGCTGACCAATCAAAGTAGCTCCATTCCAACCAATCACTACAGTGTTTTTTGGACCAATCAAAGTGTGGCGATTTGGAGTCTTCATGTGCATGAAAATGGGCAAATCAGAGACCAGGGTCAGGGACATCTGTCTACATGAGTCAGCTCCTCTCTGCCTCAAGATACAAAATTTCCCTTTCCACCAAAGACAGTGACTGAGTTTCTCCAGCTGGAGTTGAAATGCTGAGGATGTTTCCTGGGGCCAGGGCAGAGCAGACCACAGTGGAGCAGACCAGAGAAAAACAAAGCTCTCTAGCTGGAGAGGGGCCTCACAGCTGTGCTCTATCACAGTTGAGCTATTTGCACTTCTTCACAGCACCCCAAATTAGGGATTCCTGTTGGTGTGGAATTGGTGCCAATGACCATCAGCTGACACTGTGAAACCAGTGAGGACTGCATCCAAGCAAGATGCAGGCACTGCTGGAGACCAAGGCACTCCTCTCAAGTGGTGCAAGCACAAGCTTGCTAGCTCGCAAACTCCAGAATCGTGAAGTTTTTGCCCTTTGCTTTCTTCTAAGGTCATAGATCCATTTTGAGTTAATATATGTACACAATATTAGGTAAGGGTCCAACTTCATTCTTTCACATGTGGATATCCAGTTTTCCCAGCACCACCTGTTGAAAAGACTCTCTTTTCCCTATCAACTGATCTTGGCACTCTTGTTGAGGGGATTTTTCTAAACACTATTCTATTCCATTGATCTTTATGTCTGTCTTTATGCAAGTAGCACACTATTTCGATTACTATAGTTTGTAGTAAGTTTTAAAATCAGAAAATGTGAGTTCTCCAGGTTTATTCTTTTTCAGGCTTGTTTTGGCTCTCTGGGGTTCTTTGATATTCTGTGAGTTTTAAGATTTTTTCTATTTCTGCAAAAAAAAATTAAAACCTTTGGGATTTTGATAGGCATTCCATTAAATCTGGAGATGGGACATGGTTCCATAGTGTAGTGGTTAGCATGTCTGCTTTACATGCAGAAGGTCCTGGGTTCATGCCTTAGTGGAGCCATAGTCCATGGTCTACAGCCATGCCACCCTGAACAAGCTCGACATTGGATCTCAGAAGCAGGGTCAGGCCTGGTTAGCACTTGGATGGGAGACCACCTAGAAAGACCAGGTGCTGTAGGAGTAAATAATAATACAAATAATTTTTTAAAATCTGGAGATGGCTTTAAGTAGTACCGACATCTTAATATTAAGTCTTCTAACACATGAACACAAGATGTCTTACCATTTATTTACATCTTCTTTCATTTCTTTCAGTATGTTTTATGGTTTTCATTATATAGTCTGTCACCTCTATGGTTAATTCCTAAGTATTTTATTCTTTTCTATGCTATTGTAAGTAGAAATTTTTTCTTAGTTTCCTTTTTCATTGTTATTTTATACAAACACAGCTAACTTTATATCTTGCTAATTTGATGAATTTGTTAGCACTATCAGTTTATTGGTGGAATCTTTAGGGTTTTATGCATTAAGATCATATCATCTGCAAACAGAGATAATTTTACTTTTTTCTTTCCAATTAGGATGACTTTTATTTTGTTTTTTGCCTAATCCTCTGGCTAGGACTTCCAGTAAAATGCTGAATAGAAGAGGTGAAAGTGGGCAATCTCGCCTTATTCCTGGTCTTAGAGGAAAAGTTTTCAGTCTTTTACTACTGAGCATGATGTTTGCTGTGGGTTTTTCATATATGGATTTTATTATTTGAGGTAGTTTTTCTTCTATCTATCTCCAGCTTATTGAGTGTTTTTATAATGAAAGAGCATTGAATTGTGTCAAATTATTTTTCTACATCAATTGAGATAATTATGTGATCTTTTTCCCCTTCATTCTGTCAATGTGGTGTATTACATTGGTCAATTTTTATACATCAAACCGTCTTTGCATTCCAGTAATATATCCCACTTGGTCACAGTGTAGAATCCTTTTAATAGGATTCCTGCTTAATTTGTTTTCCTAGTATTTTGTTGAGAATTTTTGCATCAATGTTCACCTATTGGTTTGCAGTTTTCTTGTAGTGTCTTTGGCTTTGGTATCAGGGTAATAGTGGCCTCACAGAGTGAGTTAGGAAGTATTCTCTCCTTGATTTTTGGAAAAAGTTTGAAAAAGATTGATGTTAGTTCCTAGATGTTGGCAGAATTCACCAGTGAAGCTATTAGATATATGGCTTTCCTTTGTTGGGAGATTTTTGAATACTGACTCAATCTATGTACTAGACTTTCTACTTCATGGTTTAATCTTAATAAATTTTATGTGTCTATGAATTTGCCCATTTCATCTAAGTTATTCAATTTTTTTGGCATTCAGTTGTTCATAGATCTCTTCTATAATCTCTTTTATTTCTTTAAAATAGGTAACAATGTCTATACTTTCATTCTTGAATTTAGTAATTTGATAAATGATTTAATTTTTGTAGCTTTATAATATACCTTGGGCAAAATTAATGTCATCCTTAACATGTCCCTTCTCAGCGCTGAGTCGATGCCACCATTCTCTTCATTCCCTGACATTGTACACTTACTAAGGACGCCATCATTCACCAAATATGAATAAGCACCTGTTGTGTTCCAGGCACCATGCTAGCTGCTGGTGGGGAGTGAGCGACACAGACAAATGCAGTTCTCATAGAATGGATGCTTTATTCAGAGAGGCGGATGCTCATGCAGTCACCCGAGCACATAATTACAGACTCAAGAAATCGATCTAAAGGGTCAAGTGGACAGTCCAGGTCAGGGAGGAGGGGTCAGGGAAAGCTTCTTAGAGGAAGTGTCCTGTGAGCTGAAAAATGAAGGGTGGTGGGATTAATTGAGTTATGATGAGACTGGGTGAGCAGGGCATCCAGGGAGAGGAAACAGCCTTTGAGAAAACTTGCAGCATAGTGATGGAGAGGAAGAGCCATTAGGAAGGGCAAGTGATGGATTGGGGGATGCAGGTGAGAGAAGGTGGTACGACACACGAGACAACACCAGCACGGCAGGGGTGGGACTGAGTCTGGAGTGCCTCTAGGACAGCCAAATGGACATGTCATGTAGGGAGCAGAAGTTCAGAGGAGAGATCTGGGAGATGGACATTTTGGAGCCACTGATGTATATTGGGTCATGGACATCACAGGCTTGGATAAGGTCACCTAATGAGGAAAAAAAATGAATTGAACCAATTGACTACAACTGTGTAACAAATAACTGTGAAATCCCTTTGCCACCAACCAACACAAACTGATGGAGCTTTCCCCCCCTGGGTCAGCGGGGGTCAGCTAATGGAGGCTGCACTCAGTGGGGCGGCTCAGCTGGGTTTGTTCTTGCTGTGTGGGGTTGGCAGCAGGTGGGTGGATTGGGGCTGGCTCAGCTGGGGTGCCTGTGCTCCACAAGTACCTCTTCCTTTAATTGGCAGATTAATCAAGGCACATGTGTCTCATGACAGTGATAAAGGTACTCATAACAGGCACTCTGTAATTTTTGCCTCATTTTTTTGGTCAGCAAGTTACAGTGCCATGCCCAAAGTCTAGAGGCAGAGAGATGTCCTTGGCTTCTCTAGCGGGAGAAACTGCAAAGCCCTTGGCAGAAGGCACAGGTGCAGGAAGGGGTAAAAGCCCAGGCCCCCGCATGTAGTTAGTGCCAGCTTTCAGTTCCTGCCACCATACTTCCTATTTCTTCTACGCATCATCTTGCATCTCAGGTTCCCCAATTCTCACCAAATCAGGGGTTAGGCTTGAAGCAGGGGTCTTCTGATCTACATCCCCCAGAGGCTCCTCTAGATCGCACACCTCGGAACTACATGAGAAGTTATCAGATTCCCCATTGCCAGCAGCACCTATGGTGGAACAGAGACGTACGGCTGCAGTCCCATGAGAGAGAAGAATGGCGACAGGGCAGATGCAGTCCAGGGCAATTCTGCAGCCCACTGGGACAATGTTGTCTGGGGGACTCCCTGAATACCATGACTTGGAGTGGCCCCAAATCTGTTGTTCTCTGAGACTGCTCTCCTTTTTCACGTATTCATCACTTGCTTTGGCCACTTTTGAAGGAGACATTGGGACACTACAATGTCCTCAGCTGTTTTCCTGCCTGGTGAAAAGGGGGCTCCAGAGATTTTCACCCATGTGGCACCATCTCAGTTAGGCTTTTGCCAACATGACTCTTATATAAACACTTTGTGGGATTTCCATGCAGCTAATTCTAACTTAATTCAGGTGCCAAATCCCCACAGTTGTGTAGAAAAGGACCCTCTTTCTCTCTATTGGATTATTAGAAATCTGAGGCTTTCTGTCTGCCGAGAAAGTACCTTGGGCATCTAAAAGCCCATTTGTCCAGCTCTGGAATCTACTTGGCACAAGTTAATCCTCCCAAGGGTTATGAGAAAAGCCACTACTAACACTGTCTGAACTTGGTGTACTCCCTGAGGCCACATCTGTCTGCAGCACCTGAGTCTACTTAGTCCCATGTCTTTACTTCAATTTTTATGTCTTATATAGGTTCCTGGTCCATGTCTCAATCTCCCACAGGGTTTGCTTTGGAAACGAGGGCCCCTGAGATTTTGAGGGCAGCCCTCCCATGTGGAGCTCTTCTGGGCATCCTCACAGGGACACAGGTGCCCACACACATGGACACAGAGACACACTGACAGCCCAGCTGAGAATCAGAAAGGCAGTGCACACTGGGGTGATGAGGAAGAGATAAGAAAGAGGGTGGAGGCAGCTCTGCCATAAGGTAGGGACATCTATTCCCTTGGCACCATGCCTGAGCCCATACATGGGGACAGAAGAGATACGAGGCTGATTGGGATTGAGTCCCCAAGTGCCCAGGTGACTACATAGGTCAGGGTAATCCCTATAGCACCTCAAGTGGACAAACTCAGGGTCTTGTGTTCTCCACTCTGGACACCTGGATTTAGGAGACCCCCTACTGTGGAGGGGCTTCAGGAGACCAGGCCTCAGCTTACTTCTATGTAGATAGGGTTGCATAGACGGGATGTCACCAAGAGTCTGGAAGAGTCTGTTGTCCCTGGTTCGCCATCCTTCCTTGACCCTCTGTGCTCTGAAGCCTGGAAAATGATCTCTAATTCCTTAAGATCCTTCTGTGTAGAGGGTAGCATTGGGGCTTGGTAACCTGGGGACATGGGTAGTGCAGAATGTGGCAGAGCGTTGGACCGCTCACTCAAGGACCAGGGATGAGACCATCCTTGTTGGGAAATCGGGGCCCTCATTTGGAAGTAGGTGAATTTATTGCCCTGCTGGGATGAGGAAGTCTCATGAGTGATTGGACCCCAGGACAGTGAATGGAAAGAGGAGAGAAAGAGAGGCTTCTGGGGTCCCTCACATCCCCCTGGAGCCTGCACGTCCAGACCCTTCGCCCCCCACGGTCCTGGTGGGACAACTACCTTGAGGACCCAAAACAAAAAAGTGTGTTTTGTTTTCTGGTTTTGCTGCCTGGGGCTGCACTGCTGGGGCTAACTACCAGAGACTAGCTGTGTCCACTGTGCTCAGCAACGCGACTGGAAAGGGAAAGGTCACCCCCAGTGTGAGCTGCTCAGAGACAGGAGAGGTTTCTGAGACCTTCCCAATATTCACTCGGCTAAGATGTCCCCCATATTCACCATGAGCAGAGACGTTAGGCCTCGGGCAGTGCTGACAGGACCCACATAGTCCCTGCCCTTTAGGAGCTCAAAGCCCAGAGAGGGAAATGGACAAAATCGAAGCAAATTTGTGTAGGTAAGAAGAGTGAGTGATGTAGGGAAGGCCAGAGTGCCCAGGTGAGTACAAATGCTTCCAGGGTGACATTTGTGCTACAACCAGAAGGACCAGAGGAGCCCTGCATAAGTCTGGGAACAGTGTGTCAGAAAGGGGGGAGGGATACAGGGCTCAAAGATGAAGAGACTTGGAGGCAGAAGAGAGTTTCTCCAGAGGGGAGGTGATAAAAAATCCAGATTGGCTAGAGAGAGGCTCAGGAGCAGAGGGGGCCTGGATGGCAAGACTCTGTGGAGTCTGCAGCCTGCAAGGACCTGCTGGTTGTTTCTGCTATATGACTGCATTCCCCTAATTCAGTGCTTAAGGAACAAACGTGGACCATCTCATTCTCCGTGACCAGGAAACAGGCTCGGCACAGCTGGGAGCCTCTGTTTCAAGATTTCCCAGGGAATGGGGCTGCAGACTCCCCAGAGGCTTGTCCCAGGTGTGGTCTCTCCCAGATCACTCACTGGTTATTGTCATGGTACGATTTGGACAAAGGGTCTCAGTCTTTTCTCTCTCTAAGTCTGGACCCTCTGTCAGTTCTTTGCACTGGGGCCTCTTAGGCAGCTCATGGTGCCTGATCTTTCCTCTCCAGAACATTGGATCTAAGAGATAGAGAGAAGCACAAGGACACGGAGAGAGACAGTGAGAGAGAGACAGAGAGAGACTAGGAGACAGAGAAGAACACAGGGGGGAAACAGGCGGAAGTCACAAACTTTTCATAACTCATTCTTAGAAATGGCATCCCATCCTCCTGCCCTACTCTATTCTTTAGAAATCAGTCACATCTTTGGAAATGTGGCAGAGTGAGAGACGTCCCCAGATCTTTCCCCTTGAAACAACAATAAGCTGAACATCTAAAACTCAGTAAAAAAAAACACCCAAACTGCACACCAGCATGTCTGAGCGTGGGATCTGCACGTTAGAGCTACCACAGGTCAGAACCCCAGGTTTTGGGCAGTGGATTGGAGTAAAAAAGAAGCTGTGTCTCGCAGCTGCAGGAGCTCCTTGCAGGAGGAGGGGGAAGGGAGAAGGAGCGGTGAGTTCTTGTGGTGAGTTCCCTAAACATTCCTGCCTGCGATAGCTGTAAGCTCTCAATGGCTGGCTGGCTACAGGGCCCAGTCATCAGGGCAGAAAGCAGAGAAGTGGGACGGGATTGCAGAGGAACAACAGTTGATTTTTGCTGGCCACAGCTGCAAAACCAAGGCTGAGCCAGAGGGCCCCTTCCCCCATAACCTCTAAGACTGAACACCATGGAGCCCCAGAGGAATCTGAGCAAACACTGCCAAGACTGTCACTGACACTGACAGGGACTGAAACTGAGGGTAGCAAGCGTGATTAAATACCTACAAGAAAATTTTTAAAGTGTTATTAAGACTTTATATAAAGCAGGGATCCAAAAAGCTTAGACGCCACCTACTGGAAACCAAACACACACACACACACACACACACACACACACACACACACACACACCTTCTTTGCAACAGGCTAAAGAAGGACCTTTATATATAATAAATCTTCTTTCTGGAAAAACAGCAGAATACACTTCCATTAAGGCCCAGGTGGAGAAATAGTCCTTTAAACACCATGAACAACCAAGGTGACAAGGCATCTCAGAAAGAAAGAGAAAAATCTCCAGAAAATAAGCTTACAGACATAGAAATATGCAACTTAAATGACAGAGAATTCAGGATGGTATATCTGAAAAAACTCAATTAGATCAAAAACAACTCAAATCAACAATTTCAGATTGCAAAACAACTAGATGAGTAGACTAAGGAGAGTAAAACCCTCAAAAAGAACCAAATAGAACTTCTGGAGATGAAGAACACACTACAAGAGCTGAAAAATTAAATAGCAAGCTTGGGAAAGTCAACCAAATGGAGGAAAGTAACAGTGATATCGAAGACAGAAATCTAGAAATAAATCAGAAGGAAGAAGAGAGAAACTGAAGAATGAAAAATAATGAAAGAGAAATTCAAGAACTAGCTGATACCATCAGGAGAGGAAACATAAGAATAATGGGCATTCTCAAAGAGGAGGAAAAGGAACACAGATTAGAAAGTGTTTTCAGACAAATAGTGGACAAGAATTTCCCAAATCTAAGACATGAGCTGGAGCTTGGAATTCAAGAAGTCAACAGAACACAAATTATCTCAACCCAAAAAGGCCTTCACCAAGACAAAGACAGAATTCTCAATGCAGACAGGGAGAAAAAAAAATGATAACTTATAAAGGTAAACTGATTAGATTATCCTTGGATCGCTCAGTGCGAACCTTACAAGTCAGAAAAGAAAGGAATCAAATATAAAACTATTAAGTGAAAGGAACTACCAGCCTAGAATAATGTATCCAGGTAAGATCTCCTTTAGATGTGAAGGAGAAATTAAGACCTTTCCAGACATACAAAAATTGAGGACATTCTCCACTACAAGGCCTTCACTACAGGAAATACTGAAAGGGGTCAGTTCACCTAAAAGAAAATGACAAAAAAAGATTCATAACTAGGAGTAAAGTGACTATCAGGCAAATAGAAGCAAAGGAGTGCAACTCTTACTAAGAACAGGGCATTATAAGCTTAAATAATAAGAAGAGAATTGTTATAATAATAAGATAGTAATGAACGTTCAACATACAAAGGAATAAATTGAAATAACAATGATTGAAAAGAGGAGGATTCAAAGATCCAAATCCACAAAGGGGAATGGAGATAAGGCACGTGCAGAAGAAAATGGACAACTTTATATGTATAACTACCCATTACATAGTCATAATAGCAACCACAAGCCAAAGATTCAGAACCATTGCATATAACATAAAACAAGAAGGATCAGAGGGAAAACCCACAGAAGCCAACCAAAATAAAGAAAACAGAAGCACAAGGACAAGGAAGCAATGAAAACACCGAGCTACCAGAAAGCAAAAGATAAAATGACTACAAGAAGACCTCATATTTCAATAATCATCCTAAATGTAAATGGACTGAACTCACCAATAAAAAGGCATGGAGTTGCAGAATGGATCAAAAACAAAACCCAAACTTATGCTGCCTTTAGGAGACACATCTCAGCTCCAAAGACAAATATAGACTCAAAGTGAAAGGGTGGAAAATGATATTTCAAGCAAATGGCATTCAGAGACAAGCAGGAGTACTAATATCAGATGAAATAGACTTTAAAATAAAAAAGGTAAAGAAAAATGCTGAGGGACACTTCATAATGATAAAGGGAATCATGCACCAAGAAGACATAACACTTATTAATATCTATGTTCCCAATGAGGGACCCTCAAAATATGTAAAGCAATTACTAATAAAACTAAAGGGAGAAACAGACCAAAACACTGTCATAGTAGGGGACCTAAATACTCTACTCTTGGATATGGACAGATCATCCAAACAGCAAATCAATAAGGGAATAACATCCTTAAATGACACATTAGACCAATTGGACATAATTGACATTTACAGAGCCTTCCATCTCAAAACAGATGCTTATGCATTCTTCTCTAGTGCACATGAAACATTCTCAAGAATCGACCATATACTGGGACACACAGATAGACTCAACAAATATAAGAGATTTGAAATACCAACCATATTCTCTGATCATAATGCTTTGAAACTAGAGATCAACTACAGAAGGAAATCAGGAGGAACCACAAATACATGAAGATTAAACAACATGCTACCGAAGAATAACTGGGTCAGGGAAGAAATAAAAAGAGAGATCAAGAGATACATAGAAACAAATGATAATGATAGTACAACATATCAAAACTTTCGGGACATGGCAAAAATGGTCATAAGAGGAAAGTTCATATCATAACAGGCCTACTTCCAAAAACAAGAACGAGCCCAAAGAAACAACCTAATACTTCATCTTAAAAAACTAGAAAAGGAAGACTAAATGAAGCCTAAAGTCAGCAGAAGGAAAGAAATATTCAAAATTAGAGCAGAAATAAATAAAATTGAGAACAAACAACAGAAAAAAATAAATGTTCTCTTCTTTCATATGAGACATGTTTCTTTGTCTGCTCATTTTGGCTGCTTCCCTCTATTTGTTTCTATGGGTTCGGTAGATCTGCTATGTCTCCTGGTCTCTGTAGAGTGGCCTTATGTAGTAGGTGTCCTGTGGGGCCCAGTGGTGCCTATGGTCACCTGAGCCAAGCGTTCCAGGTCCCTTGTGTGAGTTGCATGTGCCTTCCTGTTGTAGTTGAGCCTTGGCTGCTGTTGGTACGTCTTTGGGAGGAGCTGACCTTGGGCTTCCTGGCTATGAGGACTGTTCATGACTGGTAGGACAGTCTGATGTGCAGGTGCCGACCCCATGGCTTTAGATTCACTTTAGCAGGTCTCTGTTGCCTGCTAAGTCCATACTTCAGGTGTGTGTGGAGTTAATTGAGCAGATATCTGCTGCGTTCTGAAGCTGGCCACCGAGCACATTGATTCTAGGGCCTCTTGTAAGAGGCTCTGGTGCAGGCCAAGCTCAGCAGCTACCTGTCCCAGCCAGGGGATATCTGGTATGAGGTACAAAGTGATCTGCTATTCATAGACACTCGTGTGGGACAGGAGGTGCCTGGAAGAGGCTATTTTTCAAACTGAAGCCCACTGCCACTGGTGCTAGGGGCCACTTACCAAGAAGTACAGAGCATGGCGAGAACAGCTGCTGCTTTTGGGGGTTGTGGGCCTTTGGGAGATTTTAGGAAAGTCCTCAGTGCAAGCTGAGGCTGGCTGTTGATGTGGAAAAGCCTCTGAAAGAAGTTTAATTCGGGTGCATAAATTGGGTGGAACAGGATCTTCAGGGAATCACCACGGTGGAGTACATGGTGTTAGTGAGGTTAATAGAGCATTTGGCACCAAGTTTGGCACCCACATGCGCTGGGTGTGAGGGCAGGTGCTCAGCAAAGGAACAGTAGCCTCTGCCAGCACTCCTACACCTCAGAGACAGCTGTCCTGACCCCTGCCCCTCCAGTTCTTTCCCTGGAGCTTGTCAATTCAGCTCCTCCATGTATGTCCTTGATGCTTTTCAAGCTGCTACCCCCCTGTGCTGGAGCTCAGGGCGAGTAAGCTTGTGAGCGAGGGAGTCTGTGCATGGTCCCTGTAAGACCTGCAGAGCTCAGGTTTCTGGCAGCCTGTTTTCTTTCTCTGACACAAACCCCATTGGTTTTCACAGCCAGATATGGCTCTTCCCGGCACTGGCACCTCAGGGTGGGGAACCTGGTGTGAAACTGGGGCACCTCACGCCTTAGGGGAAACCTCCAAGGCTGAGATAATTTTCCAGATTTTTAACCTTTACATCTGGGTGAGGGACCAGCCCATTCTGCATCTCCATCCCTCCTAACAGTCTTGGCGTGGCCTCTTCTTTACATCCTTAATTATAGGACTTCTGTTCAGCTAGTCTTCAGGTTGATCTCGATGAAACTTGTTCTATAATTTAGTTGTTATTATGATGGGGTCATGGGAGGAGGCGAGTATGTCTCTATCTTGGCCATGGCTGAGCAGGAAGTAGCCCGGGAAATAAATTCTGAGGGTAGTGCCATCTAATGCTTAGGGGGATGAGCTCTGAAGTCGGCCAGACCTGATGACCTTGGAGTGGCTTTACTCTTCAAGCCTCAATTTCCTTACCTGTGAAATGGGGATAGCAACTGATGTTACGTGTGGTATGAAGATAGGTTCAATGAGATTGCATGTGAAGCACCCCTGCACATAGGTAGAGATCAGCAGCACTGGAGGAAAAATGGGCTGGGGTCTTTGATCCTCACCTGGCTGACAGACTGCCCTATAATAAATCCTCATCTCCTTTAGCCATGGTGCTGAGATGGCTGAACATGAAACCCAGAATCTCCTTGGAAGGGCTGAATGAAAATGAAAATGAATTCCCAACATCTCAGGCTGTCTACTGTTAAAGTGAATGTGTTGGCTGGGAAGCAATGGGATCCATGTAATTAAAATGGGCACATCTGGGAAGACCAGGAATAAGCTGAGGCTACTGGCCCTTTATCTACTGAGAGCTCCTTGCTGGTAAAAGCAGCCACTTCCCCCATTGGATGTTAACCCTGTCTTACCTGAGGAACCTGTAATGACTCCCTGCTGCAGCTGCCTTGCAAGACATTCCTGATTGTCTGCACGGCCCACCCTCACCACGCTCGGGAACAACTTCACCCAGGAAATAATAGCACCCAAGAGCAATAGCACATTCCTGGAGGAATGGCAGAGAAGAGCGTCACTGGAAGGATTTGAACCAGACTCTTCTCATCTATTTGGCATGTGCAAAAGACAATGTGTCCTGGGGAATGGTTGTGGATCACTGTAAGCTTAACCAGATAGCGACTCCAATTGCAGCTGCTGTGCCAGGTATGAATCGTATGCTTGAACAAACTAATTCATCCCCTGGTACCCACCATGCAACTCGATCTGGCAGATGCCTTTTACTCCATATCTTTTGGCAACAAAAGTAACACAGCTTCACTGCTCTACCTTAGAAATATATCAACTCTGCTGCCCTATCTTATAATTTAGTTCACAGAGATGTTGAACACATTTCCCTTTCACAAGATATCACACTGGTTTGTAACATTGATGACTACATACTGACTGGACCGCATAAGTAACAAGCAGCAACTAGTCTAGTCTGGGAGATAACACCCAACTTCAGGGGTCTTCTTTCTCAGTGAAGTTTCTAGGGGCTCAGTGGTGTGGGGCATGGTGAAGTATCCCTTCTAAGGTGAAAGTCACATTGCTCCATCCAGCCCCTCCTACAACAAGGAAGTGAGGGCCACTTTGAATTTGGGGGACACATATTCCTTTTTGGAGTGTAGTGCTCTGGCCCATTACAGTGACTTAAAAAGCTGTTACCCTGACATGAGACCCAGAACAGAAAAAAGGCTCTGCAATGGCTCCAGGTTGCCGTGCAAGCTGCTCTGCCACTTGGGTCACATGACCCAGCAGATCCCATTGTGCTTCAAGTGTTTCTAGAAAATAGAGATGTTGTTTAGACCCATAGGTAAGTCACAGAAGCCTTGGGATTTGGGAGCAAAACCCTGCTAACCTCTGCAATAACTTTTCTCCTTTTGTGGAATGACTTCTGGTCAGCTATGGGCCTTAGCAGAGACTGAATGCTAATCATAGACCCCTGGCGACTATGCCACAAGAGCTACTTCTCATGAACTAGGTGTGATCTGAGCCACCAGGTCATGGAGTTGAACACAGAGGGCAGCACTCTGTCACCAGATGGAAATGGTGGATACAATATGGGGCTTAAACAGTCTCTAATGGCATAAGTTACATGACAAAGTGGCCTAAATACCCATGGTTCCACTCCTGCTACAGTGCCTTCTCTCCCAGCCCGTGCCTGTGGCCTCATGGGGACTTCCACATGACCAACTGACAGAGGAAGAGAAGCTTGGGCCTGGGTGACACACGGTTCTGCTTGGAATGCAGGCGCCACCCGGAGGGAACAGTGCAGCACGATAGCCCATTTTAGGGATGTTCCCAATGGACAATGGTAAAGGAAAATCCCCACACTGGACAGGACTTCCCATGGTGCACCTGGTCGTTAGGTTTTCTCAGAAGGCAAAATGGCCAGATGTAGGATTATATACCGAGTCAGGGGCTGTGCTCGATGGTTTATCTGTATGGTGAGGAACTTGGAAAGAATATGATTGGACAATTGGTGAGAGGAGGTCTGGAGTGGAAGTACATGGATGGACCTCTTTGGATGGACAGAAATGTGAGGGTATTTTCATTACATGTGACTGTCCACCAAAGGATGACCTAAGCAGAGGAGGATTATAATAATCAAGAGCATAGCATGACCCGTCTGTGGGTACCGGTCAGCCTCTGTCCCCCACCACTGCTGTCATCTGCCCCTGGGGTCATGGACACAGCAGCCCTGATGGCAGGAGTGGTGGTGATGCATGGGCTCAGCAGCATGGACTCCCACTCACTGAGGATGACCTGGCTGCACCACTGCTGAGAGTCCAAGTCACCAACAGCATATACCAACACTGAAGCCCTGACAGAGCCCCTGTCCCAGGGGTGACCCTCCATTACCCCGTGGCCAGTGGATTACATTGTTCCATATCCATCATGGAATAAACATTACT
Source organism: Rousettus aegyptiacus (assembly GCF_014176215.1). Taxonomy (NCBI): domain Eukaryota; kingdom Metazoa; phylum Chordata; class Mammalia; order Chiroptera; family Pteropodidae; genus Rousettus; species Rousettus aegyptiacus. Next base: position 108,164,118 of record NW_023416310.1, on the reverse strand, counting down.
CCAAATATGGACTTGCCTGCCCCGCAGGGTATGCTTTGCTAGTACTGCCACCCATAGACTTACAAAATGTTTTGTTGACCATGCTAGTGTCCCACATGGCATGGCTTCTGAACAAAAAACTCACTTCACTGTAAATAAAGTGCGGCAATGGGTCCGTTCTCATGTAAGTCACTGGTCTTACCATGTTCCCTACCATCCCGAAGCAACTGGTTTGATAGAAAGGTGGTATGGGATTTTGAGGACTCAGTTACAGAGCTAACTAGGTGACAATACCCGGCAGGATGGGATGAGGGTCTCCAGGAGTTTGTGCATGTCTGAATCAGCATCCACTATAGTGTGAGGAAGAAATAAAAGGCTCATACGCTAAAGACTACAATAAATTGTTGAAATAAAGGAAGACCTAATTTCATGAGGGGAAAATCCCATATTCGTGGCTCAGAAGACTTAAATCTGTAAAGATAGCAATATGCCACAAATAAATTTAGAGAGTTAACACAATCTCTAGCAAAGTTCTAGCTGGCATTCTGCATAAATTGTCACTCAATCTAAAATTCATGTGGAAAATGCAGGGTAATCAGAAGAGACAAAGGAATCTTGAAAAAGTAGAACAAAGTTGGAAATATGGGGAGCCACACAGAACCCCAATGTCGGTAAGGAGACATTTCAGATTCAATAATGCAAAAAAAAAAAAAAAAAAAAAAAAAAAAAGCCTAATTGGAGTTTCCCTTATCTAAATAAAAGCAGGAACTTCTGAGGAATGACATCATTCCTACATTCTGTGTTCAAGGTTGCTTCTATGCCCAGGACAGAGAGTAAGCCTCCCACAAATCCCTCCGTGAGGTGTGTCATCACCCCACAGATAGAAAGGCCCCCCGTAACTGTATAGAAAACGATCACAGACTGTCTCATACGCCTCTTTTCAAAGAATCCGTTTATCTTTCCTAGAGAAATCTATCTGTTCTTCCCACAGACACCGTTTCATCCCCTCCTTTTCCCCTATTAAGTCAGGCGTAGAAGCCTGTGACTTACACCATGCAATACGTCAGTCCTTTTCTATAGGCTCCTGTGTGCAGAGAAATGAACCTTCTCTCCTATTAACCTGCCTATTGTCAGTTTAATTTTCAGGCCCCAGCCTCTAAACCCAAGAGGGTAAAGGAAGAAAATCTTCTCTTACAGTTCTGGTGATCACAGAGGGGGAAGGCTGACATACCCCGCCCACTCCATAGGCTCCTGTTGAGATCTCGGCCAATAAAAGTTGGAAAAAACTAACAAAAGGTACAAATTCTGACCAAGTCAGCCTACCAAATTTCTGCTTTGAATCTGGTCGAATGAGGGCAGAAATGGTCCCTCTCTTGTCTTTTCCTTGCCGAACTTAGATTGGTAGGAGGACATGCTTGGAGGAAGTACTTCTTTGGATGTCGTGATCTTGGTCACTCTCAGGTTTACATGCTCTTGAGTGTCCTCTTCCTCATGGTAAAGCATTGTGTTCCTGTTTGTCCCATTTGATGTCTTGGACCTTGGCTTGGATCAAGTGAGAGTATTGTCTCTCATGGCTTTCTTTCTAATGGAGGGCAGCAGTTGTATGGTGTATGTTTGCAGACTGCCAACTGTCAGGTTGGATGCCCAAGAATTTGCAGTTGGCTGACCAGAGATCTGGGCTACACTCCACTTGAAGCTGATGTCTACTGAGACTGCCAGCTCTCAGGGGTTCAAGTCTTTATTTCTTTGGCTCTCTTTGGGAGTGACTCTGGATCATGCAGACTGTACCTTTTGCACCCTCTTTAGAGATATCTTTTTGTCCATGGCTAAGCTATAAAGAGGTTCATTGCTTTTGAGTCACATTTGACAGAGGTATACCTTTGAAGATCCTTTGGAGAAACCAAAGGGTTTAGTAGTTCCAGGAGAATTTACTGGTTATTTTGGCCTAATATCTGATAAGAAGATATTTGCAAGGACATTTTTTTTTAAAGGGCTCTCATCCTAAAACAAATGTCTCATTGGTGCCTATGGGAGGATCAAATTAAAAGAAAGACAGAGGAGTATCATGGACAGGCTAAGAAATGCTCCCTTAACAAAACATAAAAAATCAGACTTTGAACAAAAATTAAAATCTATTTACACCATTAACCCACTGACCCATATTACACTGTAGTTACGCAGTCTTTCAGATAGGCCCTGGAGCAAATCCTTACCAAGATTACAAATGGCCAGACCCTCTACCAAGCCCTTCTGCTAATGGTCAGAACTTGGCCCAAGTGGAGGCTGATATTCAGGGCATGATAGGAACTATTTTTTGAGAGCTCCTCTCCTAAGACTAACTGGGCCAAAATGGAGCTAAGTGCTCCAAAGGGGGGGAAACATGGAAGGATCCCACATGCCACACTCTGAAGACACACAGCTCTACATCTAGGCATAGGAACTCTTTGATTTCCACATTAGGTAGAAGTCTGCTCCTTGATATAGAGAAGCAAATTCAAGAAGGTTTAGTTGGATGGGGAGGTCAGACCTGATATCATCAGTAAGGATGAGATGCAATTCTTTAAAGAACTAAAAACAATGGTCCTCGTTTTACTTATCTCATCTATATGAAAACAGTGCAGTTCCAAGAGTAATTCAAAGCCCACGCATCCTCATTACTGATCCCAAAGCCTTCTCTTCCACCTCAGGATGCTGCTGATGCTGTAAAAATTCAGGGCATTAGAAAAAGTACCGTCATACACTAAAGAAAGAGAAAAAACTTACACAGCAATTTCCCTAGGCCTCTGATAATAGGCAAATGTGCCCCAGAATTCCATATTGTAAATGCTAACATCCTTTCTCATATATGCCTTGCAGATATAAATCTTCCACCAACCAGAACTGTCTTCTCCAGGTCCTGAGAACCCTCTTTAGGTACAGACATCCAAGGAAATGACTTTAGTCTGAGGGCACCTGCATACTACTTAGCTCCCATCATAAAATATGAGAGATGTGTTTCTGCACCTAAGTGCAATTCACACTCCCCCCAACAAACAACCAATGCCTTTCTGTGTCTTTATTTTAAAGTATTTTTCTTTTACTAATTTTTTCACCCATTCCCTCAATCCCCCCTGCTTGGACAACATCGGCTTGTTCTCTATATCTATGGAGGGTTCTCAAAACAAAAAACAGAACTACCATATGACTCAGCAATTCCACTTCTGGGTATTTATCCAAATAAACCCAAAAAACTAATTTGAAAAGATATATGCATCCATATGTTTACTGCAGCATTATTTACAATGGCCAAAATATGATAGATGAATGGATAAAGAAGATGTGGTACATATATCCAATGGAATATTACTCAGCCATAAAAAAAGAATAAAATCTTGCCATTTGGGACAACATGGATGGACCTAGACGGTATTATACTAAGTGAAATAAGTCAGACAAATATCATATCATTTCATTTATATGTAGAGTCTAAATAAAATAAATGAACAAACAGAAACAAACTCATAGATATTGAGAACAAACTGATGGTTGCCAGATGGGCTGAGTGAAAAAGATGAAGGCATTATGATGTACAAATTGCCAGTTATAAAAACAGTCATGGTGATGTAAAAAGTACAGCATAGGGAATATAGTCAATAATATTGTAATAACTGGGTATGATGCCAGGTGGTACCAGACTTATCGGGGGATCAGATCCCTTTTTGAAACCCCACAGCTTAGGCCTCCATGCTAGCCTCTCACCTACATGATCCTGATGGTTCCCCAATTGGTCCGCCTCTTTGATCTCATCTGTCCTCGAGCCATGCTGCCTGCTGCCAGACTTTAATTTCTACAACATACCTCTGAACATGTCACTTCCCTACTTACACGCATCACTGTCCCTGTTATTTACAGAACAAAGTCTAGACTCCCTAGAGCCTCCTTTGGCACCTTCCAGCATCTGTACTCAGGCCACTTTGCAGACGGGCCATTACCCACTCAGCCCCTCAAAGCCCACACCTCATTCTGTAGCAGATGCGGGTATCAGAGCCATTCAGGCCTCCCCACTTTGCTCTGGCTGTTTCCCCTGCCCCAGCTTCCCTCACAGGTGAGCAGCTGCTCACACTTCAAGGATCAGGCCACATGAAGTTCCCTACAAACCCCGTTGGCACTTGTCACTGCCACACCAGAGGACCTACCACTGGCTCTTTTGGGTATCATGAGGTATCATGTTCTGCCATCGCTTCCAGCCCAGCCCCTCACGTCCGCCTCTTCGAGGTGGAAGCAATTAGGCTTGGTCACCTCCAGTTCTGGTTCTTGTCCTAGGTGCATGGTGGGGTTGTGCTTCCCACCCCCTCCCCTATTGAAGGTAGGCATGGCCATGTGTCAGGGAGAATGGAAGGAAGGATGGAAGAATGGAAAGAAAGATGGGAGGATGGATGGGAAGAAGGATGGATATGGATGGACTGAAGGATGGATGGAAGGATAGAAGGAAGGATTTAAAGAAAGGCAGAAAAGATGGAAAGGACAGGAGGATGAAAGGATGGAAGGACAGGAGGATGGAAGGATGAAAGGATGGAATAAAGGATGGAAGGGCAGATGGATGGATGGATGGATGGATGGATGGATGGATGGATGGATGGATGGATGGATGGATGGAGGGATGGAGGGATGGAGGGATGGGAGTATGTGTATAGATGAACTGAAGGATGATAAGAATAAATAGATGAATAAGAATGAATGGATAGATGGATGGAAACTATCAAATCCTGGATGGCTAGAAACTCAAATCCATTTTAAACCACTAGATGGAGCTAAACACCGACAGTATTTCTTACACAGTGTGTCTCGTCTGTGTCTCGTCTTTTGGCATACACTTAAAAGCACACATATTCCTCCCTGGGAAACAGACAAACCTCCTTAGAGCAGAGCAGAGCTTCTCCACTAGTAAAGCTATTTGGCTATTAGCTCTGAAGAGACATGGTGCCCTTGGTTCAGGGGCGACCAGGTAAAGTCTATGGAAGTCAGACACCCCAAGTGTGTTCTCTGCGGCAAGAAGCCTCCATCCATTGATGATACTTGTTATACAATAAACACCATCATGATCTAAGTCGGTCATGAAGTGAAAAAGAGTAGGAGGCACAGTTTTAGAGAATGGGAATCTCTGGTTCTGATAAAGAAATAATGACCAAAAGTTTGAGAATACTGGTTCAGGAAAGTAAATATCCTAGAAAGTAAATATTTACCCTAGACTCCCCATTTAAAAAGTAATTTACTTACGGAATTAAATTACACCACTTATTTCTTCAAAACAGACTCAATAAGCACCCAATCCATGTCTGCTCTGACACGGAAGTGGGTGTTAGTGCTCAGAAGCTCCTGTCATAAGGAACTCCCACTATGTAGAGGAGAGACAGGCAGACCAAGAACTGTCACACAGCAGGATGCACACCACGGCCAAATAGCACATTCCCACCTCATCAGGAATGTCGTTTATGAATACTCACAAGAGATTTCCTGTGGCTTAAACAGTTATTTATCGGGACTATTCTCTCATGCTGGTCACAATAGTATAGCAAAATGGTTACACTAGCTCCAGGCATCATGTCTATATTCAAGGCAGGAAGAAAGGGAAAAGGACAGAAATTATCAGCTGTACTTTGTCATTTATTGGGAAAAGCAAAAGACTTCCCAGAAACCCCAACACACTCTAGTTACAGCTCATTGGTCAGAACAAGACCACAGGGCACCCCTGCCCGCCAGGGAGGGTGGAAACACAAATACCTCACCTAGGGTTAATCCTACTAATAAAATCAGAATTTAATTAGCAAGAGAGAAGAGGGAATTTATATTGGGCATACAATTAACAGTGTGTCTCATACACTAATAATCAAAGAAATACAAATTAAAAAGAGAGATCTCATTGCTTATTAAATTGGGCCGGATTTTTAAAAGTTGACAACATTTACTGTTGGGAAGATAAAAGAAAGTTGGTAGAAGTGCACAATATTCATTTCGAAATATACTGCAAATTAATGTTTTTTTCGATGTTAATATTTTGGCCCAATAACTCTGCTCCTAGAAAGTTATGCTAAGGAGGTAAGTGTAAGAGTGTTGTCAAGATACTAAAAATTAAGAAACTACCTACATATCCAACAATAGGGAATTGATAAAATAAAGATACTTCAATACTAATGATCTAGTACAATCATTTTTTTTAATTAAGAATTTATACAAATGCAAGATTAGATAAAATTATCTTTTTTGGATCATTTCCTGTAGCAGTATGCTTTGATTCCTTTCTCTTCCTCTTCGTGTATCTACCATAGGTTTGCAGTCACCATGAGGCTTATGGAAAACCTATTCTATTTTTAACAGTGTATTTTTAGGTGATAATAAAAACTTTGATAGCACATGGAAACCCCATGCTTTTTGTCCTCCACTGTGTTTTCGATGTCACAGTTTATCTTTTTATATTGTGTACCCATTAACAAATGTTGTATTTATAGTTATCTTTAATACTTCTGTCTCTTAACCTTTCTACTAGATTTGTAAGTGATTTACAGACTATTACAAAAGTAGAATATTCTGAATTTCACCAGTTACCTTCGCCAGTGAGTTACACTTTATGTTTTCATGTTTATAATGTCATTTCATTTCAACCTGAAGAAACTTCTTCAGCAATTCTTGTAAGGCAGCTCAAGATCAAAAGAATCTTATTAAAAATGTTTCAATACTAAACATAGTGAAGTTGACAACTTTACCACAGTTGTGTGAGAGAATATCTCAAGAAATATATCCTGATGGATTTAAGGCCAAAGGGTCAAAGGGTCATAGTTTACCCTCAAAAGGCCCAGGGGGTAAGTGTGCATATATAAACACAGATATAAAGAGAGCACATACGAATGATAAAGCAAATCGAGTGAAACATTAATTACAGGGGAATCTGGGTAAAGAGTATAGTTTGCTTTGTGCTATCTTTATTCTTGCATATTTCCTGTAACTCTAAATAAAAGTTTTTAAGTATTAATAAATTTCCTTTGACATACATCGAACAGTTAAGATGGATTAATAGATGGATACAGGGATGAACACATAGATTAATGCGGTAAATGCTATACTCCACGTTGCAGGGCAGGCAGAAGCACTAGACAAATTTGTATGATCTATTATGGTAAAATGTTTCCAAATTAGAAAATCCACTGTTTCAAAGCCACTGGAGGGAGCTTTAAAGTTCACCTTCCTGGCCCTGCTGTCTCGGTATTTTCTCCGAAAGTGTGAGTTGGGCTGCACCCAAGATTCTCTCTGCCATCCAAGGCTACTTCAAGGAGCCAAGCAAAAAGGGACAGGTTGCTCAGAGGACATGACAAAGCTTCTCTTAGGGACATATTATGCAGATTTATATACAAATAGGCAAGTTAACATTTTCTCAAGTGAGTATGTATTTTTGAGATAATTTTCATAAAATAACTCACCAGATTTCCTTTTCATTTATTTTTATTAGGGAAATGTTTCCTGAAACCACAAAAGACAAAACAGAATTAGGATTACATTTGGATTTAAGGAAGGAAGGATTGGGGAGGATAGGCCTGAAGCCTCCTTTGAAAACCACTTTCTTATAAGTATATTTTATTTTAAATCTCTACAGAAACTGAGTTTTACCCGTAGAGAAACATCTTCACCTAAATCTTCATATTTTCCTTTTTTTCATTTGGCTTCTGAAATAATTCTTGAGTTCTCAAGAAGTTAATATTTTGCTCAAGTCTAACCTTCCTTTCCTAAGTTTTATCTAATTAAAAAAAAATTAACGACTAATCTGATTCCTCAAAATGAAATGTTCCAGTGAGGACTCTCCTCACATCCACTTGCACAGGGATGCATTGCTTCCAGGTGGTGTCTCTCCAGACACCTAGCTTGTCAGTGCTTGTTTTTTGTTGTTGTTTTGTTTTGTTTCGTTTTATTTATTTTAATTAGTCTCAAGTATATAGTACATTGGTTAGACATCTATATAGTTCATAAAACGATCCTCCCAATTGCACACTTTCTCCCCTGACTCTCCATCTAGCCAACGTATTCATGTTAATTGTATTTCCTATGCCATGCTCCCCATCTCCATGACCATCCACCAGCTACTAATTTGTACTTCTTTAACCCTGCACCCCGTTCTCCTATCCCCCCAAAACCCCCTCCCCTTTGTCCATCATCAAATTGTCCACTATATTTGTGAGTCTGTTTTGATTAGTTTGTTCTTTTTATTCCTTAGATTCTGCATTTAAGTGAAATCATATAGTGTCTATCTTTCTCTATCTGACTTAAATACCTTCTAGGTCCATCAAAGCAATATCTTTTTCCATTCCTTTCCTTTTCATATGTAGGGGTCTTGTTTTCTTATCCTTTCAGAGACTCAATCTTTTGGTTAGAGCACTTAATGCTTTTCCATTTAAGGTACTTATCGATAGGAGTGTAGTTGTTACCATTCTTTATTTCTGTTTTTGATACATTTTTTTTTTTTCTTCTTAAAGAAGTCCCTCCAACATTTTCTGTAATACTAGCTTGGTGGTGATAAATTCCTTTAGCTTATTTTTGTCTGGGTAGCTCTAAATGATAGCTTTTATGGATAAATTATTCTTGATTGTAGATCCTGGGTCTTCATCCTGTTGAATATTTTTTTTGCCAAGCCCTTCTGTCCTGCATAGTTTCTTTTGAGAAATCAGCTGCCAGTCTTATGGGTGTTCTCTTATAAGTATCTGTTTTTCTCTTGCTGCTTTTAATATTCTTTGCATTTAACCTCTGGCATTTTGATTATGATATGTCTTGGTGCGGGCCTCTTTGGATCCCTGATTTTTAGAATTCTCTGGCTTCCTGGGGTTTTATGTCCATTTCCTTTGCCAGGTTAGGGAAGTTTTCCATATTTCTTCAAACTGCTGTTCAGCATCTTGATTTTCTTCAGTTATACCAACTAGATGGATATTTGGACCCTTAATAGTGTCCCATACGCTCCTTAAATTATTTTTATACTCTCGGCATCTTATCTCTTGCCATTCTGATTGCGTGTCCTTGACTTTCCCGTCCTCTAGATAGGGCACTTGATCCTCTTTATTCACTTTGCTTATTCTTTTATTCCATTTAATATACTTCTCATCTCAGATAATGTTTTCATTTCATACTGTTCTCTTTTATAATTTCCATTTCCATTTTTGTTTTTTATCTCTTTTTGAAGTTCTCACTGAATTTATATATACTTCCCAAGTTCATTGACCATCTTTATAACCAGTGTTTTTGAACTCTGCATCTGTTAGATTACTTGACTCCATTATACCTGGATCCCTGTTCACTCTCTCATATGGTTTCTGCTTCTTTGTCTCCTCATTTTGACTGCCTTGCCATGTCTATGTCTATGTACTAAGCAAGCTCCTAAGTCTCCCAGTCTTATTACTGTGGACTTGTGAAGTAGGTGTCCAGTGGCACAGTCCTGAGAGGGTTTCAGGCACAGGCCAAATTTAGCCCAAGCCTCCGGGGCCACCTTTTAAGATTCAGCAAGCAATCCCCAGATGCTGTGCTTATAGTTACCTCAAAAGGCCACACCAGACACCAAGGCCAGCTGCCTCTAGTGTGTGTCTAGGTGCTGCTCAGCAAGGAGCACCTGACTCGCTGAGGATATATCAGGATGTGGCTTGGGTGGGGTGGCGAGTTGGGAAAAATAGGGTTTCAGGGAATCCTGTGGGCAGAGCAATCTCTGTTATCCAGTTTGATGACATCATGGCTATGGCAGCGCTGTGTCTGCGCACTGGGAGCAGGGAGGCCTCAACAGGGAACAATGGATACCACTCACACTTCTGTCCTGGGCGAGTCTCGCCTTGGCCCTCACTCCGACAATGTCTCCCTGTAAGTCCCTGGTGCCCCTGCATGCAGCCCATTCGGCGCTGGTGCTCAGAGTGAGCAGGTCCATCATTACAAAAATCCATTCGCAGACACGGCCCTTTCAGAGGCATCTGCCACTGCTGCAACCTCCAACTGACTCAGCCCCGCGTCCTCGACCCATCCTATCTTTTGCCGTTGCAGGGTGATTTCCTGGACTTCTCCCTAGTTGTATGGCTTGTTCATCTAGAACTCAGGTGATTTTTCCTTGCTGCTGCTCCTTATTACCTGTCGGGGGCTGTTTTGACTAAGATGGCTGCCAGGCCGAAAATGGCTGCTCAGCAGGGCTTCCCGCCAAGGCCACGTAAGCCTCCCGGATGTATCTGCCTCACTTCCCGCCAAAGGGACTTTTCGTGGGTCTTTCCGCCCGGCCCCTTTGTGTTACACAGTATCTCCTGACTGCCTCTGGCCAATCAGCCCCGCTAACGCAACATCACCCGATCATGCCCTATATAAGCCTACAGCGAGCCTTAATAAATGAGACTTGATCAGAAAGCCTGTCTTGTCTCCATTCTTTGCGTCGTCTTGTCTCCCTCCCCTCCCCGTTCTGTCATAGGGTCCTCGTTGACTCTCCCGCGGGCCGGGACAATTACCATCACAACTTTTGATTTGGTTGCCCTGCTGAGTTATTGAGTCACTCTAGCAAATGACCAAATGCAAGGAAGGTTGCATGGGACTCCCCAATTGACAGCCAGGCTTTCAGAAGTACCAGAGGCCCAGACTAGCGACTGGCCCCTGATGTGGAGTCAGATGGTGGCAGCCTTCCATTGTCTGCACCACTCTGGGCAAGTAGTGTCATGAGTGTGGTGAGTAGGGACAGTTTCCATTTAAGGTGATTAACCTTTAAACTGCCAAGCTTTGATGTCACCTCAGCAACAGTCCCTAAATTCCATTCGGTTCCAGCCACCACAACAGGCTCCACATTCTGAACTCAAAATAGTGATATTCTCACCTGCGGATATTTCACTGAAGTCCCTGCAGTTACAAGGGCATTTTAAAAAGCAAAACTCTTCATGTTAAAATATTCACTAATATATAGCATTTCCCCTTATAAATTCGATTAACACTTGTAAAATCGGTCCCTACTCAAAGCTCACTTCCTGCTGAACCCCAAGGCACCATTCCCCACTTGTGGCACAGATGGCCAGCCAGTCCCTAGCCACTCTCAGATGTCTACAATGACAACCAGTTGTGCAGTGAAACTTGATCATGCTCAGGATGCACAATTTCATGAGTAAACAAAAGCAACGTTCAGATCCCACTCTATTCCCACGAAGCCACTGACACATGATGTTGGCAGAAGAGAAAACCAACATTGACGAACTAATAGGAGCTTCAGAACAGGATGGTTAAAAATATAATGAATTACAACTTGTGTTAAAAATACAGCATGAGTTTTATTTTTATTAGATAGCCTCAAAGTATAAAGTAATAATACCGTTAAGTGGCTTCTGTTTTCCTGAGCCATCCCAAGGAAGCATCCAGAAGGATGAACAGCATGGTAAATGATGGGATAATTTCTTTACCACTTTGGCCCATTAGCCTGAGTACTAGCTACATGTAAAGACATACAAAAATGGATATGTGGCCACAAAAAAGGGTATAATTGTCTATCAATAGATTTAAGAGGCCTTGAGAAATAAGATGAGGACTAAATAGCTTTGGATCCTCTGAGTCGACCATAAACTAGATGTAAAATGAATGATGCTATATCTTGATATCATGTACTTTTTCAGAAAAATTGTGCAGAAAAATCAGCATTTATTCATTCTGAATTCATATGTGATAGGGTAGCCAACTGAGTGTGCACATGGTTGCAAACATTCTAAATGTTAAACGTGAAATAAATTATACTTATTTTCTTAATTTGTTTTCATTTTTCAAAAAAAAATCGCAATCCAGCCTTTTGTAATGATTTTTTACTCTTTTGAAATATCAGCTCCCGTTACATATGGATTCACTTTTTTACATTTTACTTTTTCTTATGAAAACAGACATTCAGAAAAGTAGAGGGAATATGTAGTAATTATCTTGTACTTGTTACCTAGATTTTAAAAATTGTCAGGCTCTTGTCATATTTGCATCATCTATTTTCTTTGCTGAAGCATTTTAAAGTTATAGATATCATGACAAGTTACCACTTGATACTTTAATGCAGATCTAAAAAATAAAGGTCTTTTCCTATGCACTCACAATCTATTTTCATACTTAAAAAATTAACAATAATTCTGTAATATCTCATAGCCAGTCCATATTCAAATTTCCCCAACTGACAGACCAGTCTTTCCCAGCATGTTACCCAGCAGGTAATTCCAGTCCCATCAGGTTGCCTCTTCAGCCAGATCCAGAAGACATTGCCTCTTCTGGAAGAATCTCGTTTACTACAGGGCTGTTTCACTTCCACCTTTCTCCCCTCTATTTTCTGTAACCTCTAAGTTAGATCTAAAGCTGTGTTGTCCAACACAATAGTCAGTGGTCACACAGAGCTATCTGAATTTCAGTTTAGTTTAACTATAGTAAATATTCTATTCCTCAGTCTCATGAGCCACACTGCCAATGCTGAGGGGCCACCTGGGGCTCGTGGCCCCAGACAGGACAGCGTAGACCTAGAACATCTCCATCACCTCAGAGGGTCATAGCTAATGGGTGTGTTTCATATTGCACTATTCAGAAAAGTGATTAGACTTTAACTGGCCATTCCTGGCACCAAGGTACTATGTCCTGACAGGCAGGATCTCTGAGATTATAACATGCCAAACACAAGGTAAACTGTGTACATGTGGGAAAACTAGTAAAGCCCCAGGCATGCTGAGCTGATGGGCCAACTGAAGTACCAAGACCAAGAGGATCCATGTCTTTGGGAACTGCTTTAGGCTCAGGCAAATCACCAAACCACCCTGGGGTGCCGTGTAGCTTAATTGCTAGACCACACAAAAGTGAGCAATCCACATCTGCAGCACACAGACAAGACCAAGCCTCCTGCAATGGGGAAGCAAAGGGAGGTTTGGAAGCAGGAAGGTGACAGAACCAGCCCCGAGCCCTTGGAAGTCCAAGGACTGGGGTGTCAGGGACAGAACGGAGGCAATGCAGCCCCAACACACAAGGAAACATCCTGGAGAGTGACTGCAAACAGGTGAGTATCCATTTGGGCAGTGGCACTTGGCGTAGCAGGTCAGGGCCAGATTTGAGAGATAAGAATCCTCCAAAAGATTAGAAAAAGCAAGAGTGACAGGTGATGGGCAAAGTGTGGAATCACACTCAGGAGAAGGCAGGAGGCAGATGAACCCCAAGGCATAAGAAACAGGGTCCGAGCAGAGACAAGAAAGGAGCTAGGGGACACACCACGCAGAGGGCAATGGCAAAAAAAAAAAAAAAAAAAGTTTGGGGGCCATGGGAAGGGAGAATCATGCCACATGTTTTGAGGGTGGGATTTTTATTGTAGAAAATTTTGAACATACGGTAAATTATAGAAAATGTGTTCAGGTGTCTTCTATATTTTACTATTTGGGCCTAACATAATCAAACACATCCTCTTCACCAAAACCCCTCTTACCAAGTTTTCTCCAAAGTTGATCTCAGATAAAATGAAAATTGAAAGAACTTAGAATTTCTATTTGTTGCTAGGAGAATGAAGATAATTTCCTGTACACTCAATTGTCTACCCTATCATACATTTTATAGTGCCCCATTTACAATTCTGAAATGAAATTCATAGATAATAAACCTACTAACACTCAAAATTTCAAAATATTAATATGGGAGAAGGCAGATGGAGTAAAAGGGGTTAAATATGTGGTAACAAAGAAATCTAACTATGAGAGGTGAACACACAATATAAATATATACGCCTTACTGTTAAAATGTACAGCTGAAACTTGCCAGATTTCATTAACCAATGTCACCATAAAAATATTAAAATAAAATTAATATAAAGTTCTAACTGTAATAAAAGAGAAATAAGCCTATAACATGTATTTCTATATGCAAATGAGGCACAACTACCACTAAAAGAAATGTAACCAGACATTTGTACCTTTACATAAAATACCCATGAGTATGGCAGCAGAGGCATTGTCTTAACATCCCAAATACCAAAAGCAACATAATTCTGGGTGACCAGTTTTCTAAATTGGTTAATAACTATTAGGTTTTGAACAAATCAACTTTGTTTCAATCTGAAAAAATTCAGAGTACATTTTTGGCAGTCGCCGCATTGCTCACCAATATTCCCAGACACTAGTAGGATGGAACTTTCTCTCTTGACGTGAAAGGTGGCATATGACTTGCTTTGGCCAATGAAATGTGTATAAGTAAAGCCTGTCACTTTAGAGCCAGGGCATTTAATGTTGATGAAAAACTGTTCTGAGTTAAACTTGTTATGTTAAGCCACATACAATACTAAAACTCTCTCCCAACCAAAAAAAAAAAAAAGTCCGTTTTTTGTGCAAAATGGAATTAGGCTCTAGGCTCTGATTACAAAGCTTTTTACTTAAGTGATTGTCCAGGCACTGCAGAGTCATGAAGGATCCTGACAACTGCTTGTCATTCCAGACTACGTATCACTCATGTCCAACCCACTCCTCCATCACTGTGACAAACACCATCCCCAACAATTCTCGACTCACTCCTTTCCCTACTGTAAACAGCTGGCCTTACACGACCAGGCAGATAATGAAAACTAATAAATAGGGCTGGACCAAGATGCCTAGAGAACCTGATCTTCTCAACAGACTGCCACTGCACACTCCACCGAGTTGCCAAATCTTCCAACGTTTCGGGAAGGCCCAAATCCAGATTTCATGCAAAATCTTTGGATTTCTAAATATCTGCAACTTGAAATTTTTAAATTTAAAATTTAAGCACTCTGGGAGTCAAACTAAACAGTCCTATTGGTTTGTTGAGGTCCCCGTGCAGCACTTTGCGAAGTGTCAAATACTAATGAAACTTGAGCCTCTATTTTGGAAATTTTTCTATTCCAAGTGACAAAACAGACCATAACTCCTACAAGTAGTGTCTTGCCCAAGCCACATCATTAGGTAATAGCCATTACAATTACTAACATCTGCCTTGTGCTCCTTACTGCAAAATCTTATTTAATAATGAGGTAGGTTCTGTCATTGTCCTCATTTAGCTAATAGCAAACTCTAGACTTTCTGATTTCCAACCCACCACAGTGTGCTCCTAACTATAAAGCTGTCCTCGTTATTTTTTAAATCCTGTTTCCTGCCTCGCCTGTTTCCTCACCCACCCTTTTCAGGACTTGTTCCGAAGACTGCTGCAGAAAAATGGCGAAGTAGAATAAGTAAAATACGAAATGAAAATAAATAAGAGGAACCAGTGTCAAGAAGAAAACTGAGGCCCTGGGGGCTGTGTGACCAGGCCCAGCGTCCGGCTGCAGCGAGACGCGGGAGAGTAACTTCCTGGAAACAAGTCCACTCGGTGGTGGGCACCGGGCGCTTCCCAAGTGAGCACTGGTATCGTCCCAAGCCTACTTAGAGTGGAAGGAAGGAAAGGGGGATGGCGAAAAAGGAGAACGTCGCGAACAGGAAGCGGGACAACGAGGGCGCGGGAGCTCACGCCCGCCCGCCGCGGGCACGTGACGCGGCCAAGATGGCCGACGAGGGAGACGGTTCCCTGGCCGGGCGGGAGCCAGGGCCGGGGTCGGGGCGGGAGCCAGGGCCGGGGTCGGGGCCGGAGCCGGAGCCGGGAGAAGAGTTCGAGATCGTGGACCGGAGCCAGCTGCCGGGCCCGGGCGAGCTGCGGAGAGCCGGGAGGAGGCGGGCGTCGGCAGAGAGCTGGTCGGGGCCCATCCTGACCCTAGCGCGCAGGGCTACCGGCAACCTGTCGGCGAGTTGCGGGAGTGCGCTGCGCGCGGCCGCGGGGCTGGGAGGCGCGGACGGCGGCGCGGATGGCGCGGCGCTCGCAGGTAGGTCCGGCGGGCGCGCCCCTCCTGCTCCCGGCAGGGCCCGCGGCAGTTGGCTGTAGAAGAGGGGCTGGCGCCACCCTGGTAGACGAGTTGTACGAAACCCAAGTGTCCACATTCCTGACTTCTCTGTTTTCTCTGCACCGGGCTGCCGGCCGCGGAGATCCACACGTGGGATTGGGTGGGGTGGCGTGGCGAATCTCACTCTGTTCCCCAGACAGCATTTTTATTCTCATTGGTGGACCGTAAGGAAATATTCGAGTTTGAGCTTAGCTGATCCGTATGCATTTTAAAAGCACTTAAGTTCTCTGCCGTCAGTCTCAAAATTCCGGCGCGGTGACAGCGCACCCACACGCCCGGTTGAGTCAAGGCACCAAGGCGGAAGTCAGGAGGTGTGGTTGCAGGCAACTTCTCTGTATACTGGACACACCAGCGCACTTTCCAGTATGTAATGTGAGGACTTTTGATTCACCGAATGATCTGGTATGGTCCTTTTCAGCCCTATGTCTAGAATAATTTCAGCACATTAGTGAGAAGGACGGAAACAATGTGCGACTCGGTAGCCCACATGTGGCTTGTGGCCGCATATGGCATAGCACACAGAACACTTTCTTCTCCATGGGCAGTACTGACTAAACTAAACACTGGAGCTCTAAGAAGCAATAATGTGCCCTGGAGGTTTCTTGATTCTGTCCTGTCCACTGGACAATTTGCTACAGAAGTCAACACTGACACAGGAACAGTGAATTGTGAGAATTTCAGTGGTTAAGAAAGGTTAATGAGTAGAGTTTAGAATCTGACTTCTTTTGAGATTCTGGCAATGGAAAGAAGGCGGAGAAGGTAACGAGAGAGCCTGTTCAACCCAGGATCTGGTTCCCTCAAGCTCCCCACTTTTTTTGGGTCAGTGGGATGTCTTTGTACCCACCCACTGGCAGACTGTCCCCAGAGTCAGGCCTGGGGTCTTCTGGAGGCCTCTTGGATAGTTCATGGCACATAGTAAGCAAATAATAAATGTTAGCTGTTCAGTGATAAATAAAATATGCTAGTGCCTAGAACAGTGCCTAACAATAATATTCGAACGAATGCATATTTGAAAAATACTTGTTTTCCATTTATGGTAGTGCTATAAATAACAGCCAATACTTATATTGTGCTTCCTAGGAGCCAGATCTTAGTCTTAGATCTATGCATACATTAATTCATTTAATCCTCAATAATTTTATAGCAGGACTGGCTTTATAGTGTGTAATCAGTGCAGGCTTTGGTTAATGTGGTCACATAGGGCCAGGCACTGAGAATTGACCCATGCTTGATAGTCATAGTAATTGTATGCCTGAATTTGTGTTTTTTAAGTGAAGTCCAGTGGAACAAAGCAATGTGTGGGGGTCTGGGAGCCAGGCTTGTGTAGTCCCACCTTCCACTGCCTTCTTGGGACACATTCTTGGCTGCCCTGGCCTACTCGAACGGCCCTAGGGCTTCTCCCTATACCTCCCGACCCCACTCCATGACCACTGCTGGCTCAGGGAGGGTCGGGTCATGCCTTCTGAATCTCAGGGTAGGGCAGGATATCCACTCCCATGCCTAGGCAGGCAGCTGGGCAGGTACCTCTCACCCACCCAACCATATACAGATAGCATCCCTACAGGAGTGCCTGAGGACCCGGAAAGGGAGACTGACTTCCTGCCTCTACCCACGAGCCGGCCTTATGTGATAGGTGCCATTATTATCCCCATTTTATACAGAAGACCAAATTAAAGGGAAGCAACTTGACCCAGTTACTCAGAAATGGCAGAGCCAGTACTTAACCAAGACATCTGCCTCTCAAGCCCATGCTCTTAGTCATGACACCTTGATGCCTCAGCACCTCTAAATAATTTTATAAGTAAAATGCCATAACATATACATATGGATTTTTTAAATTAGACAATGTAAAAAAAATATTAAGTAACTACCTCTTGACTCTGGCAAAAATCATGAACATGGTTTACCAAAGGCTGACGTGGGGAACAGCTGGGAGGAGCTGCATGGCTAGCCCCTGAAGGTAACCGGAATTTGAAGCCATTCGGTAGGACGACAGTGGGGATGGGGAGAGGAAATGGACCCTGGGCATTGCTCTCGGCATCGTGCTGGGCAGAGGTCTCAGAACAGCAGGTTGGGGGAAGACGTGGCACTGGCGTCAGCCAACTCGTTGGTCTCTCCCACTGATCTGCCACAGCAATGAGGACAGTTTTTTCAGAGGGAACAGTGAAGAAGCAAAGGTCACATGTTAGCACTCTTGCCAGATAAGATTTTTTGGTGATCTGGGTTAAAGAAAAATGCTGTGGAATGTCATGAAATGCTCTGAATGTTTGTTTTACAGTGTTATCCCACTTGCGATCTAGAAGCTCAGCATATCACAGCGATTGTGTTCACTTAGTTGTCTTGTTTGGTTTTTTGGTTTGTTTGTTTGTTTGTTTGTTTGTTTTAAGATAAATGCATGTGATAAAAAAAAAAAAGTCAAACCATACTAAAGAAGATTCCGTATGGAGGCCGTCCTCCATCCTAGACACTGTCTCCAAGCCTTTCGTGTCTTACAGAGTGTCTGTGCTTGTAGACATCCTTTTGTCTCTACACACACACACAGGTTTCACACACACACACAGGTTTCACACAAACCACAGGACATACACACCAGGTTCCACATCTTGCGTTCTAGAATGATGCCTCCTCCTAAAAACAAAACACATTTTTGGAATTAACATGCCTGCCACAATGTCTTGAACATGGGTACTCACTGAAAATGGCATTCTTTGATTTTAAAATTATGTATTTGCCATTAGGTAAATGATACGTATTATGCCTTTCTCTGTTCTCTTCCATGGGAAATTTTATTTGTGGTGCAGCTCCTTCCAAAATGAAGCACAGTAACTTTTCCTACTTCACATTGCTGAACTTCTTAAGTTAGCCATTGAAATGGCAATGAAAATTTCTGAAAATTAGGAAAGTATAAAATAATGGTTTCCTTCCTTGTCAGGACAAAATAACACCATACTGAATTATAAGATCTTTCGAGAAACCCACGGTCTATTCATAACTAAAACTCAACTCTGTAAGAATCTAGTCACTTCTCTATAATTCAAATCCAAACCGAACAACAACAAAAAAAGCCTATACAGCCCACTTCTCCTCCTGAATACTTATCTCAACAAAACATTACAACAAACCATCAGCCCTTTGAGCTGTTTGCAACTGGTAGTTGCATTTTTTTTCCTACCCTGCGCAGCATGAAAACAGTTTTTAAAAAAAATTTTTAAGGCAATTAGGTTTCACATAAAAATCTAGATCACCAGCTTCTCTTAAAAACTCTGATCTGACACTATTGACAACATTCCTCCAGCAAGAGGGTGTCTGGCTTCATGTGTTACAGGAAGCGACCCAACAGAGGAATTTGGACACTCAGACAACTTTTTTAGAGGAAGAATTTATTAGGCCGGCGGAGCACATGGGGTAACAGCTCCATGCACGAGCTCGCTCTAGTTAGATTTATTACAGATTATATACTTCTACAGAGTCCCTGCAAAGGGTACGTGATTCCTTGGTCTGAGTCTTCACATGTGCCTAATCCTAACTCAGGATAGGGAGGGGGAGCTTTGGGTGGAGGGCTCAAGCGGGGAGGAATTTCCAGACCATAGGTCTTACAGGTTGTTTGTTTTGTAAAACCTGTGACCTTGGCATTATCAGCTCCATTATAGGATTGTTGAATAGAGAGACAGGCTATAAGCAGAGAGCAGCACTTACTGATGCGTGCACCTGGTCAGTGGATTCCTAGCCAAAGGCTGAGCCCCGTTTGTAACATAATAAGCTGTTTTACACAGTCTTGTTATTCCTACACAGCTACAGAGATAAGGAAGAACATTAGTTGGTTGGCAAGCCGTGAATCAACAAATGTGAGCTGGAGAGTTCTTGAGGTGGGAGATGTAGCTATGGGAAAACATGTTAGCTGGAGAGCACTGGACAGAATGAGGGGAGAGATCAGTTTTAACAAGTTATTTAATTTTAATTTTATTTAATTTTATATTAATTTAATTAATTTTACATTTTTCTCCAGGATCTTTCCTTTGTATTTTTTCAGATGCCTCCTCTCCTCTCTCACATGTTCTCTCCAGCTCATCCTCTCTCTGCGACACTCTATAGGTTACAGGCCTGGCCCCTCTTTTACGAGGGTCAAGATCCCTGATCAGACCATTTATTTGGCAATTTAATTAGTGTAGAATTTTGTGACATTCTCTTTGTGTGTTGAACTATTATTAATGAAGCTTAGAGATGTGACTAGCTTGGCCAAGGTCACAAAGCTAGTAAAATTGAGAAATGGAACAGCTTAAAGATCCTTCCAACTCAAACTTTCCTTAACTCTCTAAATTGAGCATGAAGAGGAATGGGTGACTAAATTCAGCAGGGATGTGGATGATGGCTACGTGGCTGTGTTCCCAGTGGTAGGATCAACTGCCACCCAATTTGGACCATCTACAACAATAGTCTTCACATTTTTTGCTCACATGACTCCCTAAAAAAAACTTCAACTTTTAAAGTTGACATATACAATTCTTCATCATTTTAAATTTTAGAATACATTTTCTGGTTTATCGTTAATACTGACTTTTTAAAATAAAACTGTTACATCACTTTTGAGTGTATCAAGTGGTATGTAAATAATAATTTGATAAGCGCTACATTCATCTTAAAAATAAACAAGTTATTTAATTTTAATTTTATTTAATTTTATATTAATTTAATTAATTTTACATTTTTTCCCCTTTTTTTATTCCTCGAATTGCCATTTCACTTCCACGTTTTTAAATTTTTTATTGGTCGTCTTCCCATATGTCTCAGCCAACAATATGTAAATAAATTAAAATTTAATAAACTTTTCTTGTGACTAAAGTTCTAAGTGTATAAAAACTTTCTGGAATGAATTACCATTAAAATTATTAGTAATACTCAGTTGATAAAAGGCATATAATTTTATAAACATACATAAATTTTTCTTGGAATTGCTTAATTAGCTAAATGGTATTGGTTTTGTTAATTAGCACATATCCATAGATGGGTATATATGATTTACTAATAAGATGTGCTAGCACTCAACATCAATTTTATTTCTATTTTTTGTTTTTTATAAATGTGATCCCAGAGAAATCTCCTTCATGTAAATATAAATGGATAGTTTTATTAGAGCAATATTGCTTAAGTCTGTGATCTCCTTCTAAAGTTTTATGCCCCAAATCATGTTGATATAATGTCAGTAATTATTATTTTTTGTTTATTTTTGTTCAAAGCAAATGAAAATCGTTTGTAAAAAAGGATGCACCCTCGTCATATTAAATAAATTTCTCAACCTCTGGGAAATTCTCCCCCAAAAAAGGCTTTACCAAGACTTATCAAATGATAATTATGCTTCTAATTCTTTCACTTAGTTACTTTGTTTAACCCAGAACACGCAGAATGGTTGGGGACATCTAAACATTGCTGATATCATTACACCTTTTGCTGATAAAATCTTTTTTACAAAGAGACTTATTTTACTTCAAATCTATTTTCACGAAAACCTTGGAGCCACAGTTTGGTTGGGCTCATTTAATTCATAGAACATGTCCATCAAGTTAATGGCACATCCTAGGGTATTGAGTATTGAGACGGGTTGAAAATAATTACATGTATTTGTATTTGTGGGGGGGGGGGGAAATGTTTTTAACTGTATAAACTAAGGATACCCCGCAGAGGTCTAGAGGTCACCTCCACCCTCCACCCCACCACAGCTAGGTTTCCTTATCTAATTGCAGTAAAACAATGAGATTGGAAGCTCTTCCTGTTATTGGTGACTCGACTGATCATCAAAGGAAGCTTCACCGCCTTGTGGTGGTGTGGGACTTTTCCGCACCCCAGGTCAATGCATCAAGAAGATATGGGCTAGGGAGAAAATTGACGCTCTTCTGTAAACTAGGAGAAAACGTACCTGTGAAACTGAAGACCTGGAAATCGATTTCTTTAAAATATGTGGGCCTCCCTAGCCCTGGCGAACTTCCTTAGATAATCTGACTGGAAGACCACTGGGTTTATAGACCTGGGTCCAGGGACTTCTTTAAGGTTAAATCTTTACAAATTGCTGCTCTAGTTATTGGTGCGATTCAAGGTCTCTCCTTCCTCTTGATGAGGTTTTACAATATCATTTCCTTTGCCAATCATCCATGTCATTGAAGTTTGAAACATATAAATTAATACATGGAATTCTCTCAAAATTTAAAAATAATCCATCCCTACCCAAAAGCTTTACTTAACCCATTTTTCTCTCCACAACTGAGGAAATAAATGTTTAAACCGATTTTTCTTTTCCAGCAGCTGTCTTCTTAGATTTTGCTAAGAGAATTGAGAATATTTAATCCCAGAATGTCTCGTCTCAGTATTAATGCCTTTATTACAAATTGTCATACTATTGTTCTTTTTGATTTAGCTACACAGATATATGCTCTTTTAACTTTCCATTTTAATGAAATAAAAACAGGTAAACAAAGGATATACAGATCAATACAAGATTTAACAAGCAATTCACGGAATACTAGGAGACAATATACATGACAATTAACCTCTGTAGCAATCAGACAACAGCAAACTAAAACTGGACGAGTCCCTCCTTCTTTCCCGCCCCCTCCCCCGGCCCCCGCGCCCCGCGTCCCAATTGGCAGATGTTTGAAAGATGGAAGTTGACGCGCGCGGAAAGGGGCGCGCCGCCGAAGGAGGGCCCCCTCCGCGCCCCGCGTTATTTTTCCCGCCAAGACTTTGTTATTTGGGGGTCTACATTTTTACCAAATTTCTAGAATGACGGTTTCTTGTGTTTGAGGGGAACATTTTGTAAGCATTTGTCATGGGTAGCTAATACTGATCGAAGACAACATTTTTAACACTTAAAACAAAGTGACAGGGTTAGAGTTGAAAAGGAAAGACGGCTGAGTTTTACTCTAACGGTTTAACAAAAATAAAACTGTAAAACTTGTAATTGTCCACTAATTGTGGACGAAAGATGGGCAACAACGAGAATTTAAGTCTGGAACTGAGGGTGGCACTCTCAGGCGAAAAAGCGGACCCCAGAAAGCGCCTGGGAAAACAGGGTACCACCGCCACCGGCGTTGAGCGCGAAATGGCGGCCGCGAGCTCCGTGGGTGTGGCCTCGGGCTGGGCCCGTCCAATAGGAGCGTTCGGGGGCGGAACACTTTCCCAGCCCGCCCCCTAGCTTAGGGTAGAGCCTCGCGTTGTTTGTGCTCTTGGGTGGGTTGGAAATGCGATGCCGCGTGTAGAAGAGGCCAATCGCGGCAAGTTTTGGTAGGGCCGTCGCCCTAGCAACCCGAAGAGCCGCGGGATAGAGACCTTTGGAGTCTGACCCAACGCCCAGGCTGTCCAGGTGCAGCTGTCACCTCCAGAGATCCGGTGCCGAGTGATTGCGGACCCGCACGTGGGCGTTCCTGGCCACCGCCTGGCTGATCTTGCCTCAGTTGCCCTGCTTCCAACCTCCTCACCCCAGCACGCGTTCAGTCCACTAACGAAGCTCTCCTCGCTTCTGCCCACAGCTTCCAAGTGCCAGATGATGGAGGAGCGGGCCAACCTGATGCACATGATGAAACTAAGCATTAAGGTCTTGCTCCAGTCCGCCCTGAGCCTGGGCCGCAGCCTAGATGCAGAGCATGCCCCCTTGCAGCAATTCTTTGTGGTGATGGAGCACTGCCTCAAACATGGGCTGAAAGGTGAGCCTGGAGGGGGGGTGGGGAGGTCCAGATGGAGAAGGCCAGGCCAGATGTTACTTAGCATGTATTCATCAGTGTCACACATTGTTTTGGCTGCTGGGATAACAGCAATGAACAAAATAGACAAGGTCCCAGCCTACAAGACTCGACATTCTTGAGCAGCACTGTCCAATAGAAACTTCCATGCAAGCCACATGTGCAATTTTTAATGTTCAAGTAGACACGTTAAAAAGAAAAAAAGAAATAAGTGAAGTTAATTTTTATGTTATTTTATCGAACTAAATATATCTAGAATAATATCATTTTGACACATAATCAGCATTAAAAAGCCTTATTAATGAGATTTTGTATTCTTTTTTATAGTAAGGCTTAAAAATCCACTGTGCTACATTTCAGCACATCTCAATTGCCCTAGATACATTTCAAGTCCTCAGTAGTACATGAGGCTAGTGAGTACCTTGGACAGCACAGTTCTAGAGGTGGAGACAAAATAAATGGAGAAACAAAGCAATGTAATTACAAAATGCTACAAATTCAAGGAAGCAAAATGGGTTAAATGATAGAGAATCATGGAAAATACATTTCAGCTAGGATGAGAAGGAAGTTCTTTCCAGAGACGTGAAATTGTGAGCTGAGACCTACAGGGGAAGAAGACAGCCATTCAAAGATATGGGGAAACCAAAACAACAACAAAAACAGGTGCAGAGGTCCTGAGTGGGACCACCTTGTTTTGAGGACGACATCAGGTGACTGAGGTGTGCTGAGGGGGCAAAAGTGAGGTAAGGGAGGTGGGAAGGGCTGAATCATGTAGGCCATAATAGATCAGGTGAGGAAGTGGATTTTATCCTAAGAGTATTTGGAGGATTTTAAACAAGGGAAAAAACATGATCTGGCTTAAGATTTTTAAAAGAACTTCCAGCTATGTGGAGCACAGATTGTCAGAGTAGGGAGGTGACAATGTTAGGAGCAGGGAGACTCATTAGGAGATTATTGCAGCAGTTCAGATGAGGGATGGTGGTGGTTTTTGTTTGAAATCAGGTATTTATTTCGGCGTTGAGCAGGAAGGAGAAAGAAAAAGGATCTCACTAGTGATCATATGAAACACTTGTTTTATTTCATGGGCAATAAATACTTGGAGAAAGAGCATAGTAGGTACATCAGAGAGTCCCTGACTCCAGAGAAGGGGAGAGCCCATTTCTTACCTGGCCTCTCCCTGTCCCCAAGACTAAATCAGAAGGATTAAATGGAAAGATTAAATCTGAAGCATTCAGGTGGCTTTTGAAAGAGACTGTGGGCCCCTGCAGACATTTTCAACCTGTTTTTACAAATAACACTTGTTTTCCCTTTTAGTTAAGAAGAGTTTTATTGGCCAAAATAAATCTTTCTTTGGTCCTTTGGAGCTGGTGGAGAAACTTTGCCCAGAAGCATCAGATATCGCCACTAGCGTCAGAAATCTGCCAGAATTAAAGTGAGTGAGAAGTCATTACAGTGATTGGATGTTTCAAAAAACTCCCTCATATTTACATATTTCTCAATTTCTTGCTGAAAAACATATTTTATTTTAGAACAAAATGTAGCATGAGCCACACGCTGCTTAGACTTTAGTCCAGCTCTGCTACTCATTATCCAGATAAAAGATTTACCCGTTTCTGAGCTTCGGTTTCTTTTTCTTTAAAAGGGAGACAGTGATTCCAGCTTGTAACACAAGGTCAAATGGGTTGCATACTTATTGTCACATGAGGAGCCATGACAGAAGAAAAGGAGTCCATGTTACACTCCTGGAATTGCTGCTTCCAATACATCAGGACAGTTTCCTGGATAATACGATTCAGGCCAGATTTTAGACTCCAGGACAATGGACATTTGGAAAGGGGCTGAGACTAGCAAATCATTTGCCATGTCTGGGTTTGCCCTTCGGGTCCCAATCATAGGCTCAAAATCAAAAACTGGACAGAACACAAAGGAGGTGCCATCATGGAGTCTGCATTTAGAAGGGGTCCTAGAGATCCTTGGCCGATGCAATAGAGCCCCTGTGACTGTCCCGCCTCTGTCTGACCCTTCTGAGGAGCCAGCTGGTTCCATTTTCAGGTGATAATAATAGCCAACATTGGCTAAGGGTGTGCCACATGCCAGGTATTATGCTAAGGACATTTCATTATCTCATTTAGTCATCCACAACAAGCCTCTAGGAAAGCTGTTAGTATCCCCATTGACAAACATGGAAGCTGAGACTTAGGACAGGTGAGTAACTTGCCGAAGATCCCTTGGCAAGATGGGAGTGGTAGCCAGGAAGAGGACACAGATCTGTTCAACTCTGCAACCCACTAAATCCCGTTGAGTCCTTTGCTGTGGAGCCCTGTGACATAAGCAAGTTGTGGGACGTTATAACACGTTAGTGTTTTTTTTATACAAAGGGGAGAAAAAATAAGAATTGATATTTGTTTTCATGTTCATAAAAGTGTTTTTTGGAAGTAAACTTAAACTAAAAACAGTATATTAATGCTATACATTAATATACTGTTAAGGGAAACGGGAAAACTTAAGTATTAAACTGTACATATTGTTTTGTGGCCTTTTTTCCATTTAATGTTAGATTTTCAACCCCTTTCCATACCATCTACAACATCATTTTTGAAATGGGCACATAGCAGTCTGTTGTATAGCTCATTTGTTTAATGTCTCTGTGGGCTTTGTAGTTGTCTTCGAAAACTCAGTATCCAAACAGTGCGGTAGTGACCACCCCCAAACTTACTTCTTATGGATATTCTAAACTATTCCCTAGGACACCTTACTAGATGCAGGGTTTGGGTAACCAGCAGCCATCAGATTGACTGCTAGACTTGTGCCAGTCTAAACTCTCACTGAGCAGCATGTGTCAGTGTCCATTTTCTACATCATGCTAACATTAAACACTGTTTTTTCCTACTTTATTTTCTCTCCTTTTGATTCTGGCTTAACATCATTTATTTGTGGGGAATGCGGGGTTGTTCAGAACCTTTGTGTTGAAGTTAAATTAACCCTACCAGGCCAGGCTCCTGCGACCACCCAGGACACACTGCAAGGCTTCAGGCCTGAGAGCCCTATCTGCTGTGGAGGCTCCACACTATCCTGGATGTTACACATGTGATTACTGTGCAGAGAACAGGATCATCTTTTTCTGAAACAATGTCAGATCTAAACTTGAGAGGCTTTTTTTCCTTCTAATGTTTAAAGCAGGCCTTTTCAAAATTACACCTTTGAGACTGGTTGCACAGCAATGAGAATGTACTTAACACTACTGAACAATACACTTAAAAAGTAGGTTTTATGTTATGTGTGTTTTACCACAATTTTTACAAAATTGCACCTTTGAGTTAATGCCTTAGAAACCCTGTGAGACTTCAGCACTCTAACAAGGACTAACAATGTTCTATGTATTAATCTTTTGAGAGACTGTTATACAAAGCTAATCTAATATGTCCTGGCTCCCTGTGAAATCTTATTAATATACTCAGAGTTTTATTTGATTGTATTTGTTCCAGAAATCAGATTTTTGTGGCTTAAGCTTTTTTTTCTCTTTTGTCAGAAAAAACAAATACATGCCCATGATACAAAATTCAAACAGTACCCAGAGGTAGGCCATGAGCTGTGTCTTGACCTTCCCAGACAGTGTACTCACCAGCTTCCAGAGCAGCTATTCTTACCATGTTCTCTGCATTCACAAGTGTGAATATTTGTCTCTCTTTGGCTAAATCAGTTCTTTTTCTTTGTTATTGTTATGCCACACCAGTTCAATTCTCTGTTTGAATTCTAGGACAGCTGTGGGAAGGGGCAGAGCTTGGCTTTACCTCGCACTCATGCAAAAGAAACTGGCAGATTATCTGAAAGTGCTGATTGACAATAAACATCTCTTAAGGTATTTCATCACCTGTCTTTGCTTGTCTTTTGCTAAGGAATTCGAACATAGTTCTGTAGTTCATTTTGAATTAAAACAAGGGTCTATAAGGTATAGGGCTTTTATTCAAATTATTGTTTAACATAAATAATCTGTGGCTTAGTTTTAAAATAGTGCTATTTCAGTTTTTGAGCATTGATATCCGAAAGTCAGTATGAATGAAGATTTATATTTTCATTTCGAAAAGTCATTTTGAAGATAATTCTTCAAAAAGACCTAAGATTATATAACTGACAATGTTCTCCATTTGGTTTCAACAAAATCGTATTTATTAGATTGGATGATAACAGGATAACTTTAGACTAGATACAGTGGGCAATTTTAAAACCCTGCTTTTTGTAATGTATTACCTATTTTAGGGTTCCACATCCAGTTTATAAAATTTTACATCTCTTAGCATCTATAAAGACTAACTGGCTACTTCTGAAATTTATGACTGGCTCATATTTGATGTAACTATAAGCAAAAAATTATTACGAAAAGAATTTTCTGTAGAATAAGTATTTATAAGGGAAGAATCTCTCTAGAGTTAATGTTCTTATCTAATTGAGATAAAAATGTCTTTTACAGTATAGCCTGTGCTGCCACCCAAAATTTTTCATTGTTTTCATTACCCTGGCCTCTTATTGAATGTATCTTTACATGATGAATACTGATTTCAAATATTTCTGTCCTTTGTACTTTGAGCACAGTTACACTGAGTAACTTTTGAGGTACAGATTTTGTCATCAGGAACTAATTCTTAAGACAATAAGTTCCTATGCATTCATCCACACACACACAGTGGTGACCAAGCAGATCATTGGGGACCAGAAGCAGTCATAGGCAGGGGATGGAGCCCCACTGCAAACTTCTGCAGTGACTGGGCAGTAAGGAAATAAAAGCCACCAGTCTTGCCCCATGGGACACATAGAAGAGGGAGGAATTTTATTCTCGAATGTAGGGGAACTATGGGATCCCACTTCTGTTAACCCGAGAGTAAGTGTAGAAATAGGAGCTAAGAAGAGAGGAGAAGGACTGGGGTCCGGGGTCCCAACGTGGGAGTTACCCTTAGATCAGAGGCAGGGAGCCCATTCTAAGCCACAGGAACAGAGCCAAGGCCAGAGAAAGAACAGCAGCACTAGCAGCAGGAGAGAAATGAAAGGCTGAAGGAAATCCATCCAGGGAGCCTCTGGCAGCCAGACCACCAGCTGAGAAGTGAAAATAGGGCTTGGTGGGTGGAGGCGGCACCTGAGCAGCCCCCTGCTTTCAATCTCTTTTAGTGAGTTCTATGAACCCGAGGCACTGATGATGGAAGAAGAGGGGATGGTGATCGTTGGTCTGCTGGTGGGACTCAATGTTCTAGATGCCAACCTCTGCTTAAAAGGGGAAGACCTGGATTCGCAGGTAAAGCAGAGATTTGGGCTCCAGGTGAAATGCTTTCTTTAGGTCGGAGGATCTGCAGACAGTGCTGAACCTAAGAAGGGGACAAAGGGCGTCTGATAGAGGGCTGTGCAAAGCTGCATGGGGCAGAGGGGGTGCAGGGTGAAGAAATTATGGGCAGAGGCACAGAGGTACACAGAAGCATAGCACATCTGGGAACAGAAAATGTTCCTCTACTGCTGGGCCACAGGATATTCCATGAGCGAGGAGAAGTTGGAGGCCAGGCCCAGCTTCGGCTCTATCGATGCCATGCTAAAGGACTTTGTGTCGTCCCTTGAGTTCTGGGAAGTTGGTGGAGGTTTTCAAGCAGCAGACAGAAATGATCAGGCCAGGGTTTGAGAAGAATCAATCTAGCAACATTTATTTAGGTCACGGCCAAGAGAGAGACAGCAAAAACATGGAGCAGGCACGTCTAGGAATCCCAAGGTTGGATGGGCGACGGGGATATAGTCAGGGGATTTGGGAAGTCAGGTTGATAAAATAGGGTGCAAAGGAAAGTAGTGGGGTGGGGCAACCTTCTTAGGATGGTCTTTCCTCCTGCATGGGAGCAGGTGACAGGGGCTGAGGCTTGATCTTCTGGTGGTGGGGACTATAAAACTATCAGGGAGACAGACACCCTGACCCATCCTCACCTCCAAGCCTCTTCAGGCCATTTGTAGCCATGGCTGGGCCGCTGCTTGGCCTTCTTCCCGCCACATATTTGAATCTGAAGAATCTAAAGCTTTTCCAACCCCTCCATGTCCAGGTCAGCCTTTTTTTTTTTTTTTTTTTTTTGTTAGCCTCTCCTTTCTTTTTTTTTCAATAGTCTTGTGGTTTTAGCATGTTGAAAGTTTTTCAAAAACTACAGAGATGTATATTTGAAAAGAAACTAAACATCATATAATCCCATTACTCAGAGACAACAAATTCAGTGTTACATTTTGGTATATAGCCTTCTAGCACGTAAATAAGCTGGGGTGTGTGTGTGTGAGAGAGAGATGTTTGGAGTTTCCTTTTTTTTATTAAACCAAAATATAATTATTCCAAGCACACTATTTTATAATTTTTTAATAGTATTTTTCACATAGCTCTCAATGTCACTAGAGAAGTAAGCCATTTTAAATGGCTGTATAGTATTCCATTTTATGAATGTACCATAATTGATTTAATCAATACTTATTAACTTAGGTTCTTTTGATATTACAACAACAATATTATACACATCCTCATACCTCTTTGTATTCTCATCCAATTATTTCTCTAGGACCAATTTAGGGATTGCTGTGTCAAAGTAGCTGCATTCTGCATGAGTGCTATGGTGTCACAATGAGTGTTCTTGGTCTTTTTCAGTCTGGTAGACAGAACAACGCTTCTCAACTTTACATTTTTGAAAACTAGAGAAGTCAAGTATTTTTTTCATGTTTTATTTGCCATTGGTGGTTCAGCTTTTGTGACTACCTGTTCATATATCCTTTGCCCATTTTTCTGAGTTTTCCATCTTTGTTGTTTCCATCTTCCACTCCTTTGTTGTAGATTAAGGATATTAACTGTCTTTTGAGATTTTTTTGTTGTAATTTTTTTTTCTGTTTTTTTCAGGGTAGATTTTCTCTGGGCAATGTGTGTGTGTGTGTGTATATATATATATTTTTTTTGCAATCAAATTTAGTGGGTTTTTTCTTTATACCTTCTGAGGTATTCTGCTTAGAAGGTCTTTCCCCATAAAAAAAATTATTTTTTAAATCAACTGCATGTTTTTTAACATTTAAATAATCTGCCTATCATTCATTTTGACATAATATTCAATGTGAGTCTAGATTTCTTTACAAGTAGTAAACCAGTTTTCTCAATATCATTGTGATGTGTTGTTTTTCTACTAATTTGAAATTGCACCTTTATCATGTGTGAAATATTCATAATATGCTGAAGTTTATTTCTAGACTCTGTTTAGTCCCTGGATCTCATTATTCCTATGCCAGCAGCTCGGTCTTTTCATGAGTAGAGCCACATAGTATGCTTTACACTCTGATAGTTCACCTCTTGCCCACGTCATTATACCTCTTTTTCACATACAGTCCATTCTGTCAGATGAACTTGAATATCATTTAGTCAAGTTCTGAAATAAATACTGGGAATTTTATTAAATAATAGATGTGATCGAGCCCCCAATCTGTTCAATGCACTGGCCTGTCATCTGTCATCATAAAGTATGAGTGTTTACTCTTGATGTCTGAGGAGTCTTCATGCTTAGAAAGTACTGTTTTATTCTAATTTACTTTGGATTTTTATTTAAAAACATTGAATCTGCCAAATACTTTTTTTTGGCATCTATTGAAATGTCATATTCATGCTTACCCCATAAATATAATTGAGTTAATTCATAGGTTTCCTGTTGTGATAGTTCGCCTGCATCTCTAAAATAAGCCCTGCTTTGTCATCATCTATTATTCTTTGAGTGTCCTAGATTTAACATGCCTACACTTTATTTAGGATTTTTATGTTTCCTTTTATTAGTGACACTGTTCTGGATTTTTTCTGTACTATCTTTGTCACTTTCTTCTGTCAACATTGTATAAACTTCATAAAATAAGCTGGATGATAGTCTTCCTTTTTGTTGTTTTCCACAGCAGCTTATTAGAACAGAAATTGTTTTTTTCTTCAAAGGTTTGTCAGAATGACCACTTCAGCTTTATGCCTTTTTTTGGTTCCAGTTCTTTGACCACATTAAGGTTTTTCATGGCTCTTGGTCAATTTATTGTCTTAGTCTTAAGTCTTAGGACAGTTTTTTAGTCATTTATATTTTTCTAGAAGTCATGTGTTTCATTCAGATCTGTTATATGAGCAGCTTCTGTTATAGCTTCTTAAAAGCTCACCTTTCTCATTTGTAATATTGTGCACTTGCTAAATACTGATCATGCTTGATGGAGGTCAATCTCTTTTTTTGAACTTTAAGAACCTGCTCTTGCTTTTATTAATCACTTCTCCTCTGGAAAATTTATTTATATATATATATATATATATAAATAAATATTTATATATAAATAAATAAAAAATATATATATATTTTTTTTTATTTCAAAGGAAATGCATCCTTGTTGAAAAAACTAGAGGAGGAAATCTTTCTAGAACTTTCTACTTTTTATGCATTTATGTACACATAGGTTTTGTTTTGGATTAAATCATTTCTGGTTTTCCGTTCTGTTTAACAAGTCAATGGGCACATAACCATAACAGTCTCTGTACCTCTCATAGTTGGGGGTTGAATGGGCTCAGCACGGCACTTCTTTCTTAAAAGCCACAGTGACTGCAGTCAGTTGGTGGCCAGGGCAGAAATCACTAGAGGCTTGCTGTCACTTGGCTGTCATCTGGACTGAGAGGCTCCATGAGCTGGGGGCTTCTCAGCATCTCTGTCCAGATGTAGACTCTACACTTGGTCTCCAGCATGGTAGCTTCAGGGTGCCCGTAATTCTCTCATGGCAGCTCAGAATTTCAAAGATACATGTGCTGGGAAGAAGCCTGTATCTCCCTATTAACCTGACTGCAGCGGTCATAGCATCACTTCTGCTGCTTTCTAACATCAACACAGCACTGAGGCTGCCCAGGTTCAAGGGTGGGGACTATAGATCAGTAGGAGATGTGACAGAGAAGTTGCAGAAACCATCCTACATAACTCTGTTGTTACCCTCAGTGGGTTCCTGTAAGGAGTTAGTGCTGGACTTACTACCCTTTGGCCTAACATTTTATCCTGGCTCTTCCTTCCTATTGTTGTGCATCCATCTACTGTGTTCTTTGTTATGGTCACCTTGGGGTCTATGATATGACTAGTGATTGATTAAAACATTCCTCCTATTTAAATAGAAATGGCTCCACTTAGTCACGCTGCCAAGGATGGTGGCACACTAGGACCCTCACTCACTCTCTCTCAAGTGCTTTAGGTCTGGACAAAGCCCTTGACACTGAGATATATAGGGGGTCTTGGTCCTCCCTAGGTCCGCACAGCAGCAGAGAATTTTTCCTGGGGTACCAGTTGGGCTGTTTTGCCACAACCCGGGGAAGGGTGGGCTCGGTGTCAACCAAGGCACCACTCTAGTCTAGAGATGCAGGTCTCTCTCTCTCTCTTTTTTTTTTTTTTTAATATTACTTTGTACCCAAAGAACTTCACTGATAAACAACTCAATTTTATTGAATAAAGACACAAACATAATCTTAACTATGTGGTGGCAAAATCATTTCTACATTTGTAGGAAAGAGACAGGAATGTAAATACCCAGGATTTTAAAAATCGTAAGGTTTATGGGAAAGTTATTTTTTATTTAAACTTGTGCATTTTGTTTGGATTAGGTTGGAGTGATCGATTTTTCCCTCTACCTTAAAGATGTGCAGGACCTGGAAGGGGGCAAAGAGTAAGTACTGTGTCATGCACTGCTATCCTCCACGTTTTTTTAATGCAGTTCTAGCAAAGGATGCTGCATTTGATTTTGCTTTATTTGAAATTTTAGTTTTTCTTTAGGTGTTTTTAATTACAGCGGTAATACATTGATTTTTTTCCCCGTGTTGAAGGAATTAAGCTCTCAGAATACAGAATACTAGTAAAATTTCTCCATTCACTGTTCCCTTGTCCCCCTCTCAACCCCACTCCCACCCCCTCCCTCAGAGGAAGCCACTCACATCTCCTTCCAGGCTTTTTTTAATGCCTGCAGGTGTATCTTCATTGGTCCTGTGTTTTACTGCAGTTTGTTTGAATGTAAATGGGATGGTACTAGTGTATCTATAGGTTGCCCTTGGACTTGTTCTTTGATCCCAGTGCATCTTAGATGTCCTTCATCCCTTGTGCAGTTATCCCTATACTTGTTAACCAGAGCATTCTTTTAACAGAAGGTATCTGGGGGGGCGGGGCACGGGGGCAGGGGGAGTTGGCCAACAATGTAAATGACATACTGCCATTTATATTATAATAAAAAAGAATATCCACCCACTCATTTTTACATGTCATGCTTGTGCTCATGGGCCATTTCTAAAGTGGCACATGGACCTGACAGTAGCACTGCCTGTGGAGATGATGAGAGGAGGGCATTTCAGGGTAAACTCCTGGGTTGTGTGTAACTGCTTTACCCATGCATCTGTTACTGTCTTTCAAACATCTCCCCCATCTCAGTGCCCTGGCAGCACACCTTACCAAGGACAGCACCAGAGGGAACCCCATTAATGCTTCATGCACCCTAAGTACAATGATTCACCTACTTTAAACTTAAACTATATTCTTAATGTCAAAAAAAAAACTGGAAATAAACAGATTATCCATCAGTAAGGGAATAATTGAATGAATTATGGAGCATCCATAATATTCCATGTTGATAAATCATGCAGACCTAATAAGAACAGGTTAGACCCACTGGTATAGTGGATTTAGGGGGATTAACATGGGTACTATCCCCCCACCACCATCGCACATAGGTATTAGTGAGTGAAAAATGTATGATACTAAGAAATACATATGTCTCATTTTTTAAAACAAATCCACAAGATCCCTAGCATATATTTTATATTTTAATTGCATATACTACGTATATATGTGTATGTGTATATACACACACAAGATAGATAAATAGCGAGTGATGATGATTATATACATACATAGGATGCTCACCAGGCTATGACATGGGTCACCTGGGAGAGCTATGTAAGCGCAGAGCAGATAAAAGAAAAAAAAGACAGCTCTGGAAAACAAGTGCAGTACCTGTGACATGGTGTAGAACGATCTTGCCTATGTACATCTGTACGTATGTATGTGAAAAAAGGGTGAGGGGCTAACTTTAAAATGTTAAAATCCTTTTTTTTTAACTCGGACTAGCCAGCTTTGGGATTTGAAAAGTCACGCAGTCCCCTTTTCTGAGCCAGCCTTCCTCCTCCACTATTAGAAGGGCTGTTTCATCTGCCATCTCGAAGCTATTTGCATGTGGCTGTTGTTGTTTTCACCTTGCACCCAATGGCGTTCTCTCCTCTTCCCAAGTGCCCCACCAGCCATGGGGGTGAGGGCACGTGCAAGGAGCCTGCTGCTCCCAGGCGCGTGTTTCCACGCCTCCCAGGCCCGGGCTGCTGTCCTCCTGCCAGCCTTGCTCTGCAGACATTACTGAGTGCTGACAATCTCCTGGTTTTCTGATGACATTGGACCTCCTACAAGGGGATTGGAAGGTTGGAGGACAGTGACAAAGTGTTAACGGTCAGTAAAAAGGATTTCTTTTTATGTTCTTTTTAAAAGGCATGAAAGAATTACTGATGTCCTTGATCAAAAAAATTATGTGGAAGAACTTAACCGGCATTTAAGGTAGGGCCAACTCCTTTCATGTCACAGTTCGTTCTCAGTACCAGATAATTACTTCATGGAACTTTTTTGAGTTGCCACATATTTATAACTTTTTTTCCAAACCAGGAAAAAAGGTTATCATGCCATGCTCACGTGTACAGACAGAAGTATGATTTTTTGGTAAAGAGCTTTGGAGAATTCTTTGGTTCTTTGTTTTGTGCAGTTATACAATTTAGACTTTCTAAGTGAATAAAACCTTGACTCTCTACCCGTCAGCCCCTTAGTTGGAAGTCACTGCCATGGAAAGCACTGTTGCCGCTGGGAGGCAATCACAGATCCCTGAAGGGTGTCGGGGCAGCAATAAAGGGTTGGAAACCACAGGGCTTAACCTTCGAGATCAATTTAGTACCCACAATAGGCACCTTTGTCTTGATTTTGTATTTTAATGAGGAAGCTACCGCTGCGTCACATGAAACACTAGTCTCTGGAGATGTTGGTGGGGACTGGGTGGGGATCATCGGTCCGGTGTGCTGGGGGATGCTGTCCTCTCCCGGAAGCCCCTCAGAGGGTGCACAGAGCACACTAGCAGCAGTGCTTCACAGCAGCTGCCTCTCTGGCCCCAAAGCCAGTGAAAGAGGCGAGGAGCTGGCAAGCCGCATGTACCTAGGGCAGTGCGGCTCTGAGTTCTCACATGTAATGTTGGCCATCACTTTGGACAAGAGAGTCATTGTGTTTTTATAAGGAACAGATACTAGATTTTATCAAATGCCTTCTAGAATCTGTTCAGGCATGGGTCCCCAACCCCCAGTACTGGTCTGTGGACTGTTAGAAACCAGCCTATACAGCAGGAGGTGAGCAGCGGGCTAGCAAGGGAAGCTTCATCTGTCTTTGAAGCCACTCAGCAGCACTAGCATCACCACCTCGCCTCCACCTCAGATCATCAGGCATTAGATTCTTGTAGAAGCACCGGTCCCTGGTGCTAAAAAGGTTGGGCACCGCCATGTTAAGGTGATCATGACTTTTATCCCTTAATCTGTTCATGTGACCTATTTTATTATTGGATTTATTCATCCTGAGCCATTCCTGTATCACAGGAATAAACTTACTTGATCACAGCCTTAATAATTTAATTGTCTTCCAAACATGTCACCTGACCTAACTGTTCTGTAGTTCTCTGCGGGTAGCATTGTGTCAGGGTCTCGCAACTTCACGGAATGAGTTGGGGAGCTTGGCCTTATTTCAGGGCCTGGGAACACCCACCAGTGTGTGGGCATGCTTTGCTCCTGGGACATTTGGAGCTCAGAGCCAGCATGGAGGCGCAACCTTGCCAGCATCTCATTTTTCCCTCAGTTGTTAGATTTATATAGATTTTCTTCTCTGCAAGATCTGTCTTTTTTGGTAACTTATGTTTTCTAAGAAAAAAATAAATTTTATTACTATTTCCTAAGTTATACCCTTGGTATATAACTGACAAGTGTGTAACCTTAAACTTTTAATTCCCTCCATATCTTCTGTTTTGTGCCCTTTTTCATTTTGTGTCATTATATTTTCATTTTTCTTTCACTCAGCATTTTTCTGGCATGGAAGCATGAATCAAACCATCTTATTGAAAGGCCTCGGGGGAGGGTCAAAGGGCTGGGAGGACCATGAGATCCAACATCCTTGGCCTGGCCTGATTTCCCCAGCGTCACGGTGCCAAATGCTCCCTCCAGCTTTGAGCCCCACCTCACTAGCCCAGCATGTTTCTGGGCCCCCCTCACAGACAGAAGGCCCCAGTATGGGCAGGAGGGTCTGTCACCTATAGGTGCAGGGCTTAGGTCCTGGGACCCCCTCGACAGGGATGTGCTCTTGAATGAGTTTTCAGTACAAAGTTATGGCTCTTGGCTTTAAAGTAGGTGAACAATAAGATTTACCTCACAGAATTGTGGGGAGCATTGCAAGAGACAATAACCTTAAGGTGCTTAGAACACATAGGGCCTGGCATGTCGTGCCGTGTGACTGCTATGGTTATTGCTATTGTTGCTTATCAAGTCTACATTAGCTTGTTCCATATTTTTCAGTATGAAAGTGTACATATTGAAGAATATTTGAAAAATGGGGCAAAATATAAGATTTCAAAATCACCTTAGACTCTACTAACCAAAAGTACCAATATCTTGTTATGAATATTACTTTAGATCTATGACTGCTGACACATTTTGGTTCCTATTTTCTTTCTAGTTGACTAAAAAAATGGGTAGCATATTTTGGGGAGGAAACTTTGAAAACTTTTCAATAAATGTATACACGCAAATATATATAGTTAGAATTTGCATCTCTGGGTTCATTAGAGACCCTTTGCCTCTCTACTTCATACAGGAAGTCTTGTCATTGCTTATTGTCATACAGGGTGGGAAAACAGCTATTATAAGTTCACATTTACTTAATGTTGTATTTTCTATAGCTGCACGGTTGGGGATCTTCAAACCAAGATAGACAGCTTGGAAAAGACTAATTCAAAGCTTCAAGAAGAGGTTTGTAATTTATTGAAATTCTTAAAACAGACCGGCCCACAGTTAAGAGAGACGGCGTAGTTGGTGTGTGTGGCCAGAGCCTCTCACTGGTCGGAATGGGAACGGTTGGCCTGGGTTGAGCTGCACGGGGAACAGACCCCCCCATAATGTGTCTGTTTAGCCCTGTACAGGGCTCCCACAGTCCAGCACAGCTGACCATGAGCCAGTTCTCAGTGACTTCAGTTTTATGACTTGACAGTGACCCTCACTGGACAGCGTAGCTCCTAGGGTGGACGTGCCCTCTCTTCCTTGTCCCCACCTTCCCTGTGGTGCACTAGCTCCCTGCTGCCGGGAGGGCTCAGGTCTGCTCCAAGGTCCGAGCACCCTCGCCCACCCCTCCTGTGTTTCGGCCTCTCCAGAGCATGGAGCCAGTCTCCCACAGTGTGGTCTTTCTCTGCTTTCTCACTAGGAAGAGAGAGATGAGAGGACAGGAAGAAGGCTCGCTGCCCGCTGCCCGGCAGTCCCCTTGGTGGACACGTCTGGTCTCCCGTTAGCAGGAGGGGGGTTGCCCCGCCTTTCTGAGGCTTTCCACAGGTAGCGGTCCCCGGCTGCTCGCGCCTCCCCATCAAGTGTCACTGGAGAGGAGTGGGCTGTGAGGGGCCCGGGGAGCGGATCCCCACTGTGTACAGGCAGGTGACAGCCGAGAGTTGCAGAGCACACCTTTGGGATGGAGGACCCAGTGTAAGGCCCACTTTCAACTGACTGCTCTCTCCTGAGAGGTCAGCTTTGTGTGAAGAGAGGGACAGCAAAAGGTGACATCCATAGGAAGGGTCACAGGAGCTGCCTCACCACACTTGGAGCTGGAGGGCTCACCTTCACCATGGGCGGTGACCTTTGGGCCTCCAGTTAGGTGACCAGTGTTTGAATTCTCATCCCCAAATTGGATGGTAATTCATACCTTACACTATTGTTGGAAAGATTTAATTAGAGTAATATTACATAAATGTACCTAATATAGCACTTGGCATGTGGAAGTCACTGGGGAGATGTTCATTGATTTTAGGACAAGCAGGTTCACTCTGTTCTCCCAGAGGAAGTGACAGGCTTTGAGAGAAGGCCTAATTTAGCTTTTTAACTAAACAACTGGGTTATTTTTTTTCTTCAAAGGCAAACAATTGTAATAGAAAATGTGCTTTAGAGAAAAGCTTACCCCTCTTCCGGGTGTGCTCTCTGCATCTTCAGAGAGTGGAACGGGAATTAGTTTATGAATTTGCCCGCATCTTCCCTTGTAGCAACTGGCACCTCCTTTAAAGCCTTCAGGTCCTTACAGGGCATAGCGGTGGTGTTTAGAAACCTCATTCCGAGTTTTGAGTCTGAGCAGACACAGACACTGTTGGCTGGGAGTTGATGAGGAGCCCAATGCATCACAGCCTGTTAGTGAATGGTGCTGGGAGCGTAGCCCAGGACCCTGAGCAGACAGACATCTCGCTTCTTGCTCCCTCTCCAGCCTCACCTTCTCTCCTGGCTGTGTTCAGAGCTGCATAAGGAGGGGTTGGTTTGTGCACTTACTCTCCTCTCCCTTGCCTCTCCTAATAGCCTCCCCTCAGCAGCTTCATGGGGCATCCTGCTTCTGTATGCTTCTAGAAACTATGATAATTCATTCAGGAAAGGGATGATGTCCTCCTCAGGCATGGTTGGTTGTGATTTCTACCCCAGAATTCTTTTGTTCTCCCTCTTGTGATGAAATACGTTTTTGCTCATTGGCTAGAAAAACCGAAAAGAATGAAGAATCAGGAAAAAAAGCTGTTTTTTATCATGTGATATATAAAGTCCCTGTCTTTTCTTTAGCATTTTTAACATAGTTGCTTTTTGTTAGTTAGGGATGAGAAGATAGTATATAACCTATTTCATTTCCATATTGGTATTATAAGTATGCTCTCAAGTTATTAAAAGCTTTACAAACATGTTAATAACTACATATTTGTTTTATGCTTCCACGGTAAATTATTAAACCATTTTTCTAATATTGGATGTTCAGGCTGTTTCTAACATTTTGTGTCTAAATCTTTGCCCACATTATATAATATTTTATTTTTGTAAAAGGAGAAAATTTGGCAAGGGCAGAGATGGGTAGGGGTGGGAGAGAGATTTTACTATATACATTTTTATTTTGGGGGAATTTTGCACCACGTGACTGTATTACCTATTCAAAACAAGGAAATAAAATTTAAAAATATATCAAATATCAAATAAGTAAAAATATATCATTGATCGTGAAAATGTCAAATGTTAGATTTTAATGTGAAGAGTAATATTTATTGTGATGTTAAGAACTATAAAAATCTTTTTTAATCAGCTTTCAGCTGCAACAGACCGGATTTGTTCACTTCAAGAAGAACAACAACAATTAAGAGAACAAAATGAATTAATTCGTGAAAGAAGTGAAAAGAGTGTAGAGGTGAGCAATCGATCTCACAATTGGGCAGCTTGTTTCTTAGACACATCCATCACAAACCTCAAAGTCATGGCTTAATAATGACCCGGTCCTCAGAAAGTGCCTCCTTCTGCTGTGCCCTCCGTTGTTACTCTCAGGCAACCTGGACCACTTGGGGTTTGCCAGGACCACAGCTCCCTCGCCTCTGGGCCTTTGCACGCAAAGTTCCTGTGCAGTCTTCACCTTCCGGTCACGTGCCGGGTCCTCTGTGATGCCAGCCCCAGCGCCATCCGTGTGCCTGGATCCTCCTTCTCCCGTGTTCCCATAGCCCGGTGCACCTCCCTCCTTATAGAAACTGTTGGCCGTTTTGTAGAATTGTGGGCTTGCAGCTGTCTCACCTAATGACTTGCTGATAGAGACTATATCTGATTCCTCTCAAAATCTACCCCGTGCTAAAAATATGATTGATAAATACTAAGTGATGGAGGCCTTTCCCACTCAGAAGATTGTTCCGTTTAAAAGAAAAGTAAATATAAATTGTTTTCTGAACCTAAATTTTCTTTTAAAAAATCTTTTGGCTTGTTCTCATCCTCAAATCCAAAGATATTTCGAAATATCTTTAAAATTTTAACCTTTTTCTATTAGGCTTAAAAATAGAAATCAGGCTATACTTTTTTAAATTATGGTATATTTTTAAATACTTTGTAGTTAACTTGCTTTCCATAAGCAAACCTTTCCTCTGGTGTTCTTGTTGGATACAGATAACAAAGCAGGATACAAAAGTTGAGCTGGAGACTTACAAGCAAACTCGGCAAGGTCTGGATGAGATGTACAGCGACGTGTGGAAGCAGCTGAAGGAGGAGAAGAAAGTCCGCTTGGTGAGAGCCTGTATTTTTTCTTTTTTTTTCTTTTGAATTATTCTTTTATGTTGAGATTGGTTAACGAAATCCAATAAGTTTCAGCTGTACACTTTAATAGTAAGGCATATATATATATATATATATATATATATATATATATATATATATGTATGTATGTATTTACACTGTGTGTTCACCCCCCATAGTTAGATTTCTTTCTGTCACCACATATTTGACCCCCTTTATCCCATCTACCCCCTTCCCCCCACTCCTTACCCTCTGGTAACCGCTAGTCTGTTGTCTATATCCATGAGTCTCTGTTTGTCCTATTCATCTGTTGCTTTTAGGTTTATATCCCACATACAAGTAATAGCGTGTGATTTTCAATTTTTTCTGTCTGGCTTATTTCGCTAAGCATGGTTATCTCGAGGTCCATCCATGTTGTCACAAATGGCAGTATCTCATCTCTTCTTATGGTTGAGTAATATTCCATAGTATATTTATACCACAGCTTCTTTATCCAATCATCTATTATAGGACACTCCGATTCTTTCTATGTCCTATCCATGGTGAATGTCTTTAGAAAGGTTTCCCCAGAAGCCCTGTAAGTTATTTCAGTCCATGCTTTTCACATTCGTGCTTAAACCTGCTGACATAGAAAATCCAAAATTGTCCCTTTAAAAAAAAAAAAACTATGTTTATCAGCCCATTCTGCATTGTCACTTATATTTTTTCAATTTTATAAAACTTTTTCAGAAATTGCTATGAAACCAGATGCCTGGTCTCTTTGACAGTACATTTCCTGGTCTCTTTGACAGTACTTTGACAGACAGAGCCTCTGGTCTGCTTATTTCTGCCCAAACTACATGTTAGCAGCCAATGTTTTTTTACTAAACAAACAGTTCTTTTACCTGCTTTGACGGGATGTGGAGAACATGTATCCTGAATTGTCCAGGACAGAACTGCTTCAAAATTGTTGCACCTTTTTTGCTATAAATTCGCAAACCATTTCAGAAATTCTAACATTGCAACATCAAACGGCTTTAGCACTGAAACAAGACAGATATTCTTTCAGGCCATGTGCTCTGATCCTAGGGTTTGAAGAAGGGGGCTGCTGGGCCTCTAGGCTCATATTGCCACCTACCAGCCTTTGTCTACTTGATGCAGAGCCAATTGTCATTATAAAATAAGAAAAGGGAAAAAGCTTAATCCAGTTATGCTTTAGACAGACTTTTCTAAATTTCCCTAACCTATTCTGACTTTGGTTTACATTTTAGTTGTTACCTAGGATATAACCCCGGTTAAACCATTTCTTTGACTTACTTTAGTAATATTTTCCTTGTTATTCTCATTTTAAGGAACTAGAAAAAGAACTGGAGTTACAAATCGGAATGAAAACCGAAATGGAAATTGCGATGAAGTTACTAGAAAAGGACACCCACGAGAAACAGGACACTCTGGTTGCTCTCCGCCAGCAGCTGGAAGAAGTCAAAGCGATTAATCTACAAATGTTCCACAAAGTTCAGGTGGGGATTGGCTTTGTGTCCACGTCACAACCTGGTTCCCTGTTGCTGTCTACAATGGTCAAGCTTGTCACAGGCTACCATTCAGTCTTGTCACAGGCTGCTTTTTTAGTCTTCTGTCATTCCTCCTGTAGAAGGAGAGAGTAGACACATCTTTGAGGTCCTGGTGTGTGACAGACCTGATCCAAGGCCCTGCACAATGTTAATGCATTTACTTTATTTGAGTCTCCCAGCAGTCCCTGAGAAAGTTTATAAAATAGGGAAAATGTGACAAGGCAGAACTGAGCAGCTAAATCACATGCCCCTGGTGACACAGCTAATAAATAGAACTGAAATTGAACGGTGTCTTTTTAATCCAAACCTTACACGTCTCCCTGCTGTCTGTTTCCTTCTGCTTCAGTGGCTATTGTTTGCCCCACGAAATGGAGAAATAGATTAATGATAGAAGTTGGTATCGTCTTTTCAAGGTTTGCCATTAAATTAATCTTGCTGAGTCTCCAGACCACACAATAAGCTGCTTACCTCACTTCACCTGTCATTTCAGAGTGGTCAAGGGAGCTATCCCAGACAGAATTCTCCATGCCAGAGTTTGAAAGATAGCATTTAAAACTGTCAAGCTTCCTTGCCCAGAAGCTATCCAGAAGGATCCCATTCTGTATCCTTCTCAAAACTTTTCTTTTTAAAGTTCTGTTTCCTATTTTATTGCCAAAACAGTCTCACTTCCTTTTCCATAGATATGGTTTCAGTCTCACTTGCAGTAACATCAACGTCAAAGACAATGTGAGTGCAGAGTTCAAGTAAACTGTTATTTTGTCCTTTCTTTTTAAAATGTACAAGATCGTCTATGGCCATGCCACCCTGAACAAACCCGACCCTGTCTGATCTCGAAGCTAAGCAGTGTCAGGCCTAGTTAGTATTGGATGGGAGACCACCTAGGAAGACCAGGTACTGTAGGCGTAAAAGATGAAAAATAAGGGATTGTAAGCTGACAAGGTCCTTGCAATCAGTGAGGTCAACCAAGGGTTGCCTCGCCTAAAAAAAAATTTACATGATCATCTTTATAATAGCAACAGTGAAAATGGAAGTAAAAAGCAAAAGAAGAAAAAGAGTTTCACCCTCCTAACGAATTATCTGTCTTAATTTTTTCATGTTTTCATCTGGTTTGGGTCAGTATATAGACAGAATGTGAAAGTATATTAGGTAAACTAAACTACCTTAATAACTTAGCAGATCCTAAAATGAATGGCTTAAAACTATGAAAGTTTGTGTCTGTTACATAATAACTCCAAGGAGAACACCAGGGACCCAGGCTAATGGCAGTTGCAGCTCTCAAGGCCACTCTTATTGTCATCATTCTTGTCAGTGAAAGGTGGGCACGAGAAGCAAAAGTCGAGTGCCAGGGATTCCTGCTCAAGCTGTGAGACACAATAGCGCACACCCTGCCATTCAATCACACAGAGCAGAGCTAGTCAGCCAGTCTTCTCCAGGCCCTGCAGCCTCAAAATCTGCACCCCCTGGGCCTTGGACAGCGGTCCTCATTAGGTCACATGGCCTGTATTTGAACCAGAAGACCCGCTGTCCTTCTCACATTAACCTGGCCCTCCCAGCAGCAAATGGGAGAGCAGAAATGGGGTAACTATAGATAAGTGCCTGTTTGGACAGGGAAATGAAGAGAACAGCCCATAACAATCACATATCCCCTGGGCAGGAAGTGCGAAGGCTGCCCAGTGGTTAGGGGCACCTTTTCTTAGCCTGTCTGGCTACCCTGCTTTTGCCTTCTAAAGAACTTATCAGCCTTCCCCAGTGGCCCCTGAGAGGTCTACCTTCATCTGTGGCACATCTGTGGCACATTAGAGGGCTCTTGGGAAGAACGGCATTTGGCAGCTACACGACTTTTATGGCCAGCTTCTTAGGTCAGTTTGCCTGCCTGGGTATTGTATTAGCAGTCAGTTACAGATACTTTTCTGGCCTAGCTTGTGGTTTTGACAATATATGTCCTCAGTCATACCCTCTAGTTTGTTTATTTCCATTCTCCATGTGTCGATGACCACAGTTTATCGATTGATTTATTAA
This sequence comes from Rousettus aegyptiacus, assembly GCF_014176215.1. Lineage (NCBI taxonomy): Eukaryota > Metazoa > Chordata > Mammalia > Chiroptera > Pteropodidae > Rousettus > Rousettus aegyptiacus. The sequence continues at coordinate 108,119,532 of NW_023416310.1, read as the reverse complement.
GCACAGTTGTTGTGCCTGCTTCGTTTCCTTGCTCTATTAGCCTCTCCCTCTCCTATTGCTGTCCAGGCATCCTCACCTGACCTCTCCTGCAGGGTGTCAGGGGCCTCTGCTGCTCAGTCTTCAGTCTCACTTCTCTCAGGATCAGAAGCAGCTGGCATTTCTCGCCTGGGAGGCCCCCGCCTTTGGCCTCTCTGTCCTGGTCCATCTCTCTGCAAACCCCTTGCATGCCTTGCTTGTTCAAACTTCTGGAGCCACAGCACAGCTGGCACAGATTCCGTTTTCCGAGTTTCGGCAAGTGACAGTTTTACTGTTTGCCGTTACTAACAAGAGTCACCAGCTCTCACCTGCTTGACAGTGCCAGACCCCTGACTGCTGAGTCGGTGCTGCAAGCATTAGACTTCCTGTGGCAGCACTGGCTCCACACCCTCTGGTAGTTCCCGTTTTCACTTTTCACCCTCCCCCCAGGCTTCACATGTACAGGGGTCAGGTGTGTCCCTCAGTATGGGACACGTTATAATAAAAGATATCTCATTTTCTCATTTTCCTTTATTCTCAATCCCAACTCTCATCCTCTTTATACCAATAATCTAAAGTGTTCATACTTGTCATTCTAAAACATCATTTTGAGTACACGAATTTTTTTTAATTTTATTTTTAATTATAGTTGACATATATTGGTTTCAGGTGTACGTCATAATGATTAGACCTTACAAGATGATCCCACAATACCTGTCATTTCAGAGGGGTCAAGCCTGGCACCATACATAGTTACGACAATATTATTGATGATTTTCTCCATACTGTACTTTGCATCCCCATGACTATTTTGTAACTGCCAATTTGTACTTCTTAATCTGGTTCCCTTTTTCACTCAGCCCCCTGACTTCCTTTCCATCTGGCAACTATCAATTTGTTCTCTGTATCTGATTTTGTTTCTGTTTGTTTCTTTGTTTATTTTGTTTTAGATTCCATGTGTAAGTGGAATCCTGTGTCTTCATATAAGTGAAATATTTGTCTTTCTTTGCCTGACTTATTTCACTTAGCATACCATTCTCTAGGTCCATCCGTGTTGTCACAAATGGTAAAATTTCATTATTCTTTATGGCTGAGTGATATCTCATTGTATATGTGTTCCACTTCTTTATCTATTTATCTATTGATGGACACTGGTTGCTTCCATATCTTGGCTATTGTAAATAATGCTGCAGTGAACGCAGGGATGCATATATCTTTTTAAATTAGCATTTTAGATTTCTTCTTATAAATGTCCAGGATTGGGATTGCTGGGTCATAAAGTAGTAGTATTTTATATTTTTGAGGAAACTCCATACTGTTTTCCATAGTGGCTTCACCAATTTGCAGTGCCACCAACAGTGGTCAAGGGTTCCTTTCTCTCCACATCCTTGCCACCACTTTTTGTCAATTTAGTGATAATAGCAGTTCTAACATGTGTGAGGTGATACCTCATTGTGGTTTTAATTTGCATTTCTCTGATAATAAGTGACACTGAAAATCTTTTCACCTGTCTATTGTCATATGTATGTCTTCTTTGGAGAAATGGCTATCCAGGTCCTCTGTTCATTCTTTAATCAGATTGTTTATCCTTTTGGTATTAAGTTGTATGAATTCTTTATATATTTTGGATATTTGCCATTTATCAGAGGTGTCATTTGCCAATATCACCTCTCATTCAGTTGATTGTCTCAAACAAATTAACAAAAGAAAAACAAACTCATAGACACAGACCACAGTATGATGGTTACCGGAGGGGAGGGGTAGTAGGGGGAGGGTGAAGGGGAAAAAGGGATCAAACATATGGTGACGGACAGAAACTAGGCTTCGGGTGGGGAGCATGCAGTAGAGTACACGGATGTCAAATTATGATCTTGTACACATGAAAATTAAATAATGTCATTAACCAATATTATTACAATACATTTTATTTAAAAAATAATTTTTTTAAGTTAAATATTACCTGCAAGTACTGCTTTAGCTGTGGCCCTCAAATTTTAACAAAAATATTTCATCTAAGAAGTACAGTTTTTATTTTAGCATCTCTGAAATTGAGATTTTATCTTTTAGTTAGTGGCATGACATGTTTCCAGTAGCAGTTTTTTTCTTTCAGTGATTTATAGAATTGGAGTACATCTTAACGATCAATGGCATTTTCAGTGAACTATTGCATTGCGTTTTCATTGTTTTTTAACTCCAAGTATTTTATAATTTCTCTTCTGTTTTGTTTTTTTTTTAGTTCAATAGTTTTTTAGTCATGTGCTATTTAGTTTCCTGATGTGAGGTATTTTTAGCTGTTCTTTTGTTGTTAATGTCTGATTTTGTTACATTAAGGTCATAAAATACAGTTTGTATATTATCTCCTAGGAATTTATTAGGACTTGCTTCTGTCTTCAGCCTTTCTGTGTCCTTTTATTTTAAGAGTATCTCTTGCAGACACCCCAGAACACAGTGCTTTTTTGTCCCATCCTGGGCACTCAGAATGTGCCACGGTTAATAGCCTGGGCTCAGGAAGTCACACAGTCTTGGGTATGGACCCAGCTTCCCCCACGTTTGCATGCTAACCTTCACCTGGATGCCTTCCCTTTCTGAGCCTCCCTTCTTGTTCAGAGAAGTGAGCTAACAACCCCACAGTGAGAGCCCTGCAGGGTCACATGAGCTCACGAGTGTGCCAGCACATGCAAACAGTTGAGTCAGATCCATCTCCAAAGGTCCTTTTCAAAAAGGAGCCTGGACCTTCAGAGGAAACAAAGGCCTCACTGCCTCCCTCTTGGCCACTCTTTCTGTTGGTAGCGCTGAGAGCCTTGATGCAGTTTGCCTTCAAGGGCTCTGGGGAAAAACAGCAATTAACCAAACACTCTTAAAAGTGTTATGAAAGTATCAAACCCCACTTAACTGGGCATAAGGGAAACGCAGAGCCTGATCCCCTTGCCTTGCTTTTGTAGGATGCAGAGAGCAGTTTACAGCAAAAGAATGAAACTATCACCTCTCTTGAAGAAAAAATCAATCAAGTTATGTCCAGCATGAAACAAATGGAACAAAGGTAACCACTCTCCCCCTATCAGGTGATTCTCAGAAGGTTTGAGCATTCTCTAGGCCTGGGGATTTAGAATCTCTCTCAAAAGTACAGATGGATTGGGATCGCTAACCTTCAGCCTGTGGCCTTGCCCAGCAAGAGGGCTCAATTCCCCACTTGCCTAAGCATGTAGTCACTTAATCGGCCTTTGGGTTGTTATGTCACATTGTCCTCTCAGGGAGTCAGGACTCTCCAGTGAGCTCCTTGTCACTATCATATTTAAATATCAGATTAGTAGCGGATCAGAATAGAGTCTAGAATGAGACCCACACAAACATGGGCAACTGATTTTTTACAAAAATGCAAAAGCAGATAAACAAACAGGAACTATGTACACTGAAGTAGCACTCAGCTATAGAAGGAATGAACCACTGCAACACACAAACACATGGATTGATCTCAAATTTATCATGCTGAGAGAAAGAAGTCAGTCTCAAAGGTTGTATGAAGTATAATTACATTTCCACAACATTCTAGAAAAGACAAAGCCATGGTGTCAGCGATTACCAGGGATCAGGGGTGGCAAAAGCGTATGGCTTCTGGGGGCAGCACTAGGGAGTGTCCTGGGGTGACAGACCGTGTTGTCCCTATAGCCGTGGTGGTTAAAATTCATGGACTGCACACATACATGAGCCAGTTTTACTGTGTATGGACTTAAAAATAAAGGAAAATCTTAAGCCAGCATGAACATGAGAAACTCCTGCCTTAGCTTTGCCTTATGAAGCTCTGCCATCTGGCCCAGGGTGCAGCACTCGGAGAGGGCGAGGCAGGGCGCTGAGGCGCGGAGCCACGAGCTACAGCGGGAGTTGGGCGGCAGGAGCCATGAGCTGCAGCAGGAACTGTCCCAGGCACATGGGCACTGGTAAGGCACCAGCCCTCATGTCCTGAGCCAAGGCCAGGGTGGGGTGGAGCGTGTGCTCTGAGTGAAAGTGACAGGGCCAACAGAGAACCAGCCCCAAAGGGTTCGCGACTGTCCCCAGGGATGCTCACTTGAGGTGCACTCCCGACCCTCCATTCCCACCCTGACTCCCAGTCTCCTTCCTGGTCAGCTCACTCTGGGAAGGAAGGCACCATAAGCATTGTGCACGCTGTCCCCTCCTCTCTGGCAAGTTATGTGTACACTCGGGTGTGTGAGAGCTCACTTCTTTCTCTCCATCGCTGACCGGCAAGGTGTGCCACTTGCCTTCTCCCACATGTCCCTGGTCTTCCTTACAGAGCCGCAGGGGACCCTGGGGAGAGGGAGCCCTGTTTCTGTGCTTTGTTGAAGGGCCTGGAGGCCTACATGGCACCTCAGAATCCCGTGACTTCCCCATTACCTGGACGGTGAACTGGGTTGTGAATTCTCCGGGGAAATGTCCCATCAAGACTCATTCACATTTGTTTTGGGAAAATAGCTCAAGCCTAGAGAAAGAGCTGAAATCCGAGAAAGAGCAAAGACAGGCCCTGCAGCGAGAACTGCAACATGAGAAAGACACCTCTTCTCTCCTCCGAGCAGAGCTGCAGCAAGTGGAAGGATTAAAAAAGGTGAGGCAGACTCTCGTTGGGAGGAAAAGGGCTTTCAGCATCTCCAGGAGTTCTGCTCAAGAGCCTACTGGCACACTCAGCCCCAACACCAGCTGCTTGGGGTCTGGGAGCGCTGTCCCCGCACCCTCATAGCCTGTCCCTACAGTGCAGAGGGGTGATCTGAGAGTGGCAGGCTGAAACTGACAGGATGACCAATGCATAGCCAAGCTTATTGGGGCCGACATGCAAGACATGCAAGGCTTGGTCATTGTGGAGACGCAGAAAGAAGGCAGCGTGGCTGCAGGGTGTCAGGCAAAGGGAGGAGGTGCTGGGGCTGAGGCCTTGGGCAGACAGAGCAGACCCGGGCCTTCAGAGCTATGAACGAACTCCACTTTAAGACCATTACCCCCACCTGTGTGCAGAGCAGGTAGTGAACTGGCAAGAGAGAAAACTGGAAGTAACTGGTAAACATGGTCCACAAATCCCAGACCTTCACCTGAGGTGGGTCAACCACTCTGCCAAGGTCCAGGGATCCTGAGTCTCAAGACCCACCTGGTCCTGGGCCATCCCTGGGAAGCCGACTGGACCAGGGCCCTAAGTCTCCCTTAGAATAGACCTGGAGGCACTTCGTCCCTCTAGAGGCCTTGCCCCATCTAAAGGTGTGGCTTGGATCCTGTGGCGAAGCTACAGAGAGCAAGGATGTAGGGGTGCCACCTTGGTGGTGTCATCTGGTTGTGGAAGGGTACCTACCATGAAATCCAGTCAGTCTGCAGTTCTTCCCAGACTATAAAATCACCAAGCGTCTCCTCAGAAGGCAGGAGGAGTCTGGCAGTCCTGGTTATAGCAGGTTGCTGCCTGGGGGGCTGGAGATGTCTTTGGACTCCATGGCTTTTCCGGGTGGCACTGATGCCAGGCTCAGGGGACTGCCAAGCCGCAGGTGGCTTCCCACACATCACCTTCTCTGGAAGAGGATCACTGGGGCTAAGACAATGGTAGTGGGTACCACCGCATGATTAGTTTCTGTTGCAGAAGTGCCTAGAGCCTCTCATGAGAGCCCACTAGGGATTGCTGAGGGGGGGGATCGCTAAGGAGGGGACAGGTTCCCAAGAGCCACTCAGGCTTGGAGAGGGGAGGGGAGGAAACAAAGAGTAGAAGAGGACTTCTAGAAAGTTCTGCCACATCATGGAAAAGGCCCCTTTTACTCCACTTCGAAATACTTTGGCCTAAGGTTTGAATGCCACATGCTCTCTTACCACATGCACAAAAATAAAGTGATGTGTCTAATATCACCGGTCTGTCTCGGTGCCGTGTGCCTGAGTGAACCCCACCACTGCCCATGGTCAGTCCTGGACCCAACTTGCCATTCTGCTCTTCATCTTGGCCCTCATCAGACTGTGCCTTGCAGGCATACCGGCCCCAATTACACACATCAACATTGTCATCCCCTTGCGAGCCTTGCTCCTCGAGCGCAAGGTTCATACACAGGGTCTCGCCTCTATGTCTTGCCACACTGTGGCCATGGTGAGACCCCAGATCTTGGCCTCCATCAGCCTTGCTCATCCATTCTTAGGAACTGTGACCAGCTCCTTGCAAAGAGTTTATTCAGTAAACCAGCTCTTTACTGATGTAAGCTTCATCTGATTTTGTACAAGTTCCATCTGTGTATTTTTTGAGGCAGTTGTATGTATTTTTTTAAAAAATCTTTTAATTGAAATTCAGACAAAGCTTTGTTTGCCCCATGAGGGGGACTGTTCTGGATATGCCTGGTGAACACAGCCGCTTCCTTCCCACATCTCCGTCCCTGCTGCAGAGCTGCTCACCTCCCTGTCACTCATTCTGGAGAACCCTTGAAAGAGGTTAACAACAAAACTACCTTCTGCTCCTGGAAAATATTCTGACCTACTTGTTGCTGTGATCGCTAAATCTTATAAAAAAAGGACTGTGTCATGCATGTGGTTTGTTCATTGTAGGAGCTGCGGGAACTCCAGGATGAGAAGTCAGAGTTACAGAAGGTTTGCGACGAGCAGGAGCAAGCCCTCCAGGAAATGGGACTGCATCTCAGCCAGTAAGAACCCACTCCCTCCCCATGAAGAGTCTCACCAGCCTGCCCACCACATGCTCAAGCCCTCCACCTGTGTCCTTATGTCAGAGGAGGGAGAGTCAGAAAGGGAGGCTTGCCAGCTATTCAGGGGTGACACCCCCCAGGAAGTCAGGCCTCAGAGACAGTGCTGATTTAATTATTTCATTAATATCCTTTTCTAGTGACTGGAACCCTCATGTTCACTAGCTCATTGTGTAGGTCCTAAGGGAACCAGATGGAAGCTGAAGCTTGCTCATTCAGCCTGCAGTCAACCACAGGGAGCACTGCAAGTCGAGCGTTGAGGCCCGTGTGCTACATCCCCATGTCTTTCCTCCAGGTAGTGCTGAGGGAGCACAGACCCTGGGACATTTGTCCCTGGTGTCCCAGCCCTGCCAGCACAGCCTGATGGGTCATACTACAGGTTGTGCAACTTGTCCATTTGTGTGGTTATTGCATTTCCAAACCCAGTGAGCGGCTTTCTCTCCTTTGTCAGAACTCTTGGTTGGTTGCAAGTGACAGAAATCCAAGTCAAACTGACTTAAGCAAAAAAAGCCATCCAGAATCAGTCTCTGCCTCCCACCTTGGCTATCCCATCTGTTGCTTGCCCCTACTGGGGCAGGATGGTACCCAGCAGGGCCATCTCTGAGAGGAACAAAGTTCCTCTTGCTCCATCGTTCCCGGACCCCAGGTCAACTCACTGCTCTCGAGTCCTGGCACAAGTATGGTAACCAAAGAGATGGGAGTCTCCTGACCAGCACAGCGCTGTAGACCTATGACCAGAAAGGCCCAGAGGTGGGGACTAACATGAGGATTCACTGTAAGCACAATAGAGAGGACACATGGGCACCACCATGGGGTCTTTCTCAGTCTGGAAAGGTGGGTGTCTAGACAAAGCATTGGTCTGGGTGAGGGAAGGGGTCCCTGGGCAGATCAATGTGATAGGAGCAAGGGCTCTGGTGGGAATGTGAGCTGAAGACTGTGTCCCCCTCCCAGTGTCCTTCTAGACCAGCTTAGGACTGCTGACCCATCCCTGCCAAAGGCCCTTCACTGGTCTCTTCTAGCCGGTACTTGCCCCTGTCTCCAGCTTGAGGGAGGGGACCCTAGAAAGTGGGCAATGCCAGCTCTGGGGTATCTAAGACTAAACGAGCACCATGCATGGAGGCTGCTATACAGCTGGCTCCTGGGATTTGTGGTGCTGTTCAGATAGAGGAACACCTGGGCATGGTCTGCTATGGCCCGGTGCACATCCCCTCTCTTCTTGGGTAGTGCTATTTTCTCTGCTTGTCTGCTCCGTGTCCCACAGCTGGCAAGCAGTCAAAGAGCACCCTGTCCTGGGGCCACAGGCCTCAGAAACATGGGTGGGCCCTGGTCTGGAAAAGGACCCCGCCGCTACTGCCTTACCAATTGCCAAATGCTCCCCAGCCAGCACAGGGGCTGCCTTGGTGCTATCTGTCTCCCCTCTTCCTCATGAGCCCTCACTCGGAAACAGAAGGGAAGGGTTGCCTTCAGACACCTACCGGGTACAGACACAGCTACCCAGTCGTTGCAGGAACATCTGGGTTCTTTCCCAGATTGTTGCCCCGGGAAGCCCTTGTGCGCTCAGGCTGCCATCTTTACCTACTGGCCTTGGTCTGTGGCAAGTTGGGGTGGGGGGTGGGGGGAGGGCAGAGGAAGGAGAGAAAGGAGGAAAGGAAGGGGCTCCAGAGTTCATTTCTGAAGGCCCCATGATTTCCCTGTTGCTGGGTTTCCCAAGTCCTCCCCAGAAGTCTAGCCTGTGTCTGAGCCCTGATGCTTTGACCCTTAGATTAAGCTAATCCAATGACAGTTTAGGCTAATCTCAGCTTTTAGGAAAGGCCTCAGACCATTCTTCTCAAATTACAAATAGTTTCATTTTATCTGATTTAATTCGGCCAGTTTAGACCATGTTCAGTCTTGTTGCATATGGGCAATAAGTTATTCTTACAGTAACAAGAATGGAGCAAGAACAAATGGCCATGGCCTCCGCCTGAGTATTCTAGATGGAGCAGTCAGCAGGAAAGGGGCCAGGTAGAGAGCCCTGCAGATTTGAGTTCCTATCATGGGGTGAGGAGAGCTCACACCTCCCTCTCCCAAAGCAGGTCACATACAGGAATGGTTGCCCAGAGAAGCCAGAATCTTGGGCTTCTGAGAGATAATTGCAGCCATTTAAAAACTGATTTTAGTATATGTGCTGCCAAAGCAAGCACCATTTAAAATTTCGAAGTCATTTTCAACCGTTACAGGCTCAACAGTCTGTTTTTAGCCAGATACAGTCCCCAGGCTCAGCTTCAGACTTCAGCATACATGAGCCAATGAATGTTGAGGTGACTGGGGTTATAAAAAGGAAAAAAGAAAGCATTTGAAAACAACTCGGGGTTGTTGTACTCCTTAGAAGTTGGTACCCTCACAAAGTCAGTTGCTTTGAGTTTGCTTTGTTAAAGAGCCTCTCACTGCTATGAATGATCTCTCTTTTTAAGGTCAAAGCTGAAGATGGAAGACATCAAGGAAGTCAATAAGGCACTGAAGGTACTGAATCGTTGTTCATGTCATTAGCATAAGAATCACTCCTTGTGTCAGTCAGCTCACACCAATACTCTGCATGCACCTGGGTTTTCTCTCAAGAATGGACACTACTGAAGCCCTGAGCAGGGCAAGTGTCTAAACCATTTGGAGGAGGGCAGAATGACACACACCACTTAAAGGAACAGGTGGACCAGGTGACCCAGTGCAGGTGCAAAGCTAGGCTGCTAGGGTGCGAACAGTGGGAAAGGACCCAGAGTTCCCCCCCCCCCCTTCCAGGGCAGTTCAGAGAAGAGACAGACCCGCCTGAGGTGGGAGCTTCAGCCCTGGGGGCCTCAGCTGGGTGGTGACCGCTGTGCTTGACAGCCACTTAACCAAGGTGCCCCCCTGCTAACACCAGACCTAATCACTAGGTGACTCGAAACTTGCCTCCCAAGTGCATGCAGGTCAGAGGCAGCAAAGACCAACAGCACCTGGTAGCACCTGGACTTGGCATCACCGTCCACATGTCTTTTACCAGCCCTTGTACCAGCTCAGTATGACTGCTGAGCTGCCTGTATGTCCCTGCACTGATGGCTGACAGCACCAGGGGAAGGACAGAAATCACATGGAACGCAAGCCTTTCTCAAAGCCTCAGCTGCCTCCCACATTGCTTTGAGCCTCAGCAGCATTGGTGCATGTGGGCAGCAGCTTCCCAGGCACATGGCCCTGTCCCGGCAGGGACCACTGTGCCAGATTGTCCTAGTCGGACTGACAGGGTTGGCCTTTCTCCCTCCTTCATGTTCAGCCAGGGATGGGGTTGCAAGCAGTCCCTGATTCTGGTTATCTCAGCTGTTTCCTGAAAAGCCTCAGGCCAACAGGAGGCTGTGGAAACTGAGAGGCTGGAGCCACAGGGTAGGACCCCTCTGCAGCCCTGAGTTCTAGCTGTGCTCCATCCTGAGGCCGCACCAGAAGCAAAGGGCAGCCCCTCAAAGGGAATCCAGGTGCTATGAGGAACAGCAGCTGCTGGGCGAAAGGCCTATTGGGAGCAGAGCCATCGATGTTCTTTGCTCTTTACTAGGGCCACACTTGGCTGAAAGACGATGAAGCAACACAGTGTAAGCAGTGTGAGAAGGAGTTCTCCATTTCTCGGAGGAAGGTATGTGGCCTGGCCCCTGCATCCACCCAGGGCCCCACTGGTGCCCGCTGGACCTCCCTCTTAAAGGACTCTTGGGGCCCGGCCCACCACACTAGTCACATCCACTGACCCATGCAGACAGCTTCCTCCCAGCCTGCCGCCTTTCAGAGGGATCTGTCCAGTCAGTCATAGGCTTTGTCCCCACCAGTCCTTTCAATGATTGGCAGATTTCTTTAGGAGTTAGGGCTGCTTGTGTGCAAAACTGGCCCAGGTGAATGTATCATTGAAAATTCCTTGTCTACAGGACTAAAATCTGCCCAAGTTAGTCAAAATCAGGACTTAGGGGCAGCAGGTCTCAGGACAGGCATCCAGGTGGCACCAAAAGCTCCCAGGCCACCTAGGCAGGGTACTCACTCCCTGTGAATCTGCCTCTGCCTGTGTAGCCTGCTGTAATGTTCCAAGAACATGGGTCCAAGGTTAACGGTGTTGACTGACCAATTGAGCAGGACAAGGGCAGGATACAGGATCCTCAGCAAAATTGGGCCACCCCATCCCCTACTACGTGGTACATGTTCTCACTTGCCTATTAAAAGCTTCTAGAAAAGAAGCAAACCTCCCAAATTTAGCCAGAACTAGAAGCAGCCCTCCTGAGGCTGCCTTGGCAGTCACTCCTGTTCACAAGGCCTGGCTGTCCCCACACCTGAATGGCTCAGTCCATAGTTTATTTACTAGCCCAGTGGGGTTAGGCCAGGCCAGCTGGCATAAGTGATGCTTAGAGCAGGGAGGAGCAGAGGCCACAAAGGTCCTGGGCTTGGTGTTGGCCATACATGGTGCCAGGTTTGTGGTTGCTCTGCTTACCTAGCAAGACATCCCCCTCAGGAAGGCCCTGTGGGTCAGCACCACAAATGCAGCAGTCACAGGATGACCTGGGCTGTCAAGTCCAGTAACCTTAATCCTGCAAGTGCACACTCTGGATTTTACAGGAACATAAATGTGGAAACGAGAGGTTTAGAACCCCTTCCAAACTGGGACATGCCTCTGGGGGAAGGGATGAAAATCTGGAGTAGGTGTGGGGACCCTGGGAGTGTAGCATGTCCTCTGCCTCTTTTCTGTCCTCTAGCACCACTGCCGAAACTGTGGCCACATCTTCTGCAACACATGTTCCAGCAATGAGCTGGCTCTGCCCTCCTACCCCAAGCCCGTGCGTGTTTGCGACAGTTGCCACACCCTGCTCCTGCAGCGCTGCTCCTCCACTGGCTCCTAGGGCCTTGGGACAGTGCCAGACTCACTGGGGCTCAGGATGCTTGTTTCCCAAGAGAATCAAAGGGAAGAGTGAGGTCCTCGGCCTGCTGCTGGCATTCTGGAACACTGCAGGCACCAGAGGTGTGCACCTTCCTTTCAGAGTCCTAAGGAATCAACTGGAGTGAAACGGCCTCCTTATTGACTACATTACTGGTTTAGCATTAACTCTAACTTCGTGGTTTTGCTACCATCATTTTTCACTTTTCAAAGAATTAACCTATTGGGCAGTAGTCGTACTGATGTAGTGAGTAATCCAATCCTCTCTGCCACTGCCCAGTGTGCCTTCCCTGCTCCAGAGTTAAGATGTGCCATTTCACACTCTCACGAATATCTGTCATTGGTCCTGCAATAAAGTCATTTATTTTTCACTCTGGTGCAGAAAATGTCAGAGCTTGCATTAACTTCACGGAGTTAGAGGACGCCTCAGAGCAACCTAGGAGCCTGCCAGAGTTCTGGGGTACAGGTTACACTCTGCCCAGGTGAGCCAATGACAAGTTGGGCCATCATGTTCAATAGGCACAGGAAAAGTAACCTTAAACCTGTCACCAAAGCTCAAAAATTGCTCCCTTACCTACTAGGGAACTGGTAATAGATGACAGATGGGGAGGCCTATGGGGAAGCACCTGTGATTTGGATTTCAGAAGCAATGCTAGGACAGGTGTTCTCTGTGAACTGAAAACTGGCTCAGAGCCTTACCCATCTGGAGTCCCACCTGAGCACATGCTCACCGCCAGACAGGAGTCGATGGCCCTGGATGTTGTTTAAAAAATAGAAATGAGATGCTGTCCGGTCAGCCTCCCCAAACCATGCTCCAAAGCCACGTGGCCCTGCAAGCTGCAGGTTTTCTAACTGTTGGAGGGCTGCAAAGGGGCTTTCCAATCTCATTCACGGCCCAACTTTTCCCCAATAATTTACATACTGCTACATGACCCCCACTCATCTGGCATGATACACCTATACTGTCTTCAAGGCACTCCATCTGGACTCCAGCTTCCTGGGGGACAGGGGGCAGAGGGGAGGGGCCTTAAGCAAGTCATTTCTGGGCCTTAGCTCTCATCTGCACATACAAAAGCAGGGTGACACCTTCCTACTTCTGGCTCTTCTGACATCTCAGTATGACATTCCCACCACCTGCCATACTGCTCTTCCCTCTATCATACCCATTTTCTCCCAACTTCACCTCCCCACCCCATCCCCAAATGTCCAACAATTACTGGCAGTCTTTGTGCCAGTATCCAATATTTGGCTGCATGGGAGAAAACTTTCTCCTCAGACATCAAATATTGTAGTCTGGTTACCTCCCTAAACCCCCCTTCCCCAGACAAAGAGGGATAGTTGTTCTAAGGCAGTGCTTCTCAAGTTTAAGTTGGTTATCTGGGGGAAGAGAGGGAGCTTTGTATTAAAATGCAGGTAAGAGTGAAGAATCCAGTCATTTCTAACATGCTCACAGGTGGAGATGCTGGTCCATTGAGCATGACGTTTCTAAACTGCTTTTCAAAACTCAAATGGTTCTGGATTAGCTCTTCGGCCTTACTAGTTCTTCCTCCTTTTGTCTTCCAAAAATGTCCCTTACATAAAACAAGTTACCTGAAGGGTTCAGAAGGGATCCCCTGAAATTGATAACACCAGGCACCTCCAATCCATATGCTGAGTAACTCAACCAAAATCTAGTGGCAGGGGGGCAGGCTGGGTGTGCAGTACCACTTCTATAGCTCAACACCACATTCACACTGCCTCCCCTGAAAATAACTTTCAATCTGCTAGACTCCAAGTGCCACCTGCTCTGTAGCCAGAGCCCACTGACAATGTAGAGCAGTGCTTACCAGCAGCGGGCATGCACAGGTAATGGAGTCTGCAGGGCCTCTGTGCACAGTTCCCAAATGAAAATCAAACACCCCCAACTAATCTCACCCAGACAGAAAAGCTTTGGCACCATCACAGCAGTAAGATGTACACAGGGAACTTCAGAAGTCCAAACAGTCCTGTCAGTATCTGCAGCTCAAATTCCAGATTCTACGCTCAATACAGAGCTACCTTGAGTCAAACGATGAATGGCAGTTTCTCAACTGCAGTTTAAGTAGCTACTGAAGGGCTTTCTGCAACTACACCTTCAACTTCCTAATGCCATTAATGTTGTGTTAATCTGCCAAACAAGTAGATCTCCATTACCGATGAGTCACTTTTACTCTCCAATGCATGGCAATTTACCTTAGCAGCTTTCTAAGCAATGAAATTTAAGTGGACTTGATGTTTAAGAATATTCAAATTTCAACTTGAAAGCCTTTTATGAGCTGGCTCCTAAGAGGCCTCATATAAACAAAAAAGCCATGCGAATGGAAAGGGTGGCACCTCCTCCTCAGTCATGCCTGGAGGCCTCCATGGACATGCAGAGCATGCAGTGAGGGAACTTTCCTCTGCTTTGTGCAAGCACTTAGCAAGTCAAAGGCTGTACAGAGACTGTGGCCTGGACAGCCAGGCTGGACACCCAGCCTCTTCCACAGGGCCCCAGTGCTGTTTACCTTCAGTCATACTGGAGGGAAGTCTGAAGACATCTACAACAGCCTCAACTGCAGGCCTCTCTGCCACAGCCAGAGACACGTGGGCCACTGTCACCTATGCCCCAGGCAGGAATAGAGCACCAAGAAACAGTCCACATGACACTGAAGCACAGACAAGACAAAGTGCAGTTTTTAAAAGGTTTATTTGACAAGTTTCACTTAGCGCAATACACCTAAAAAGAAATCACAATACAATGTAAAGATTTAAATCAAGGCCTCAGAATTTCATACAAACACCAAGACCAAAATCCTAAAGTATCAGAGTATCAGTATTGCGTCTCAAATTTCCCCATTAACTTAAAAAAAAAAAAGCTTAAACTTACGTGCCTTAGAAGTTATTAAATGAAACTAGAATTAACAAACATGCCAAATGTTTCACTTTTAATTGTAGACACAGCTCCTATAGTTTTACAAAAAAAGCATGTCTTATTCAACATGCACCCAAACAGTGTTCAATGTAATGTGATGTAAGAGCAACATTTAACATAATTCAACTGCTTTAACCTAAATACACTTACTGCTTAAGTACATCCTACAATAGAACTAACTTGAGAAAAGCTAAAAATTGTTTAACAGTTCTAGTTTACTCAACTTAGCTGTTACATCCGAGATGAATGTCTGTGTTCAAAAATACTGAACCTTAAGTCTTTAAAACAATCCTGATTTCCACTGAGTAAGCATAAATCACAAGCTGGTATTGCAAAACTGTTAAACTTAAGTTTCTTTTTTTTTTAAAAAAATGCTGCCCAAGAGTCAGTGATCGGGGTCAGTTACATCCCCCACCCAGCACTCATACTAGACACGCCAGACACCCCCCCCATCCCATTCACCCCCACCGAGGCACGGCTCCCGTCGCTGTAGTAGCTGCTGCTCACCGCTCCCTGGCTGCCTGCAAAGAGATCAATTTGACAAGTCAGAACTTTCACATTGTCAGGCCAAAAAAAATAAAGCATTCCATAATAAAAAGATTTAAAAAGTATACGAGTACAAATGGCTGCTGTCCAAGTGGCGAGAAGCATGTTTGGGAAAGGGGACTCCCGACTCCAAACAAGTCTCATCAATTAACCCCTTTTCTCTGCAGTACCAACTTGTCAGACTCTTGTGCTACCATTTAAGCGGCCGCTTCAAGATCAACATGGAAAATTAAGTTTAAAGGAAAACTAGTGTTTTTCAAAAATTGCAGTATTACTTTGTTTTTAGAGCTAAACAAGGCATTTTAAAAATAATTTACCATAACCATTCACAATGTGTCCATCAAATGGGATGTATAAATAGGGAGCACAGGGGCAGTCTCTTGCTTTTCCTATTCATGGTGGGCAGAAAGTGAGATGACAAAGTGGGGCTAAAGGCAACTCACTGTGCCCAAAATGGCAGCCACCACAGAGTTAGGTCAGAGCCATTGACTGCTATAGAAAATGTTATCACAACATATCAGTATTTGCTATCGGGAATTGATATTTTTTGAGAAAATATTTACCTATGCAATGTTTGATTGAAAATCACTGGAGTTTTCCTGTAAAACTTGGTCTGCAAAAGGATTTTGTAGGGTAAGACTATAACACCAAAATCACCA
Source organism: Rousettus aegyptiacus (assembly GCF_014176215.1). NCBI lineage: Eukaryota > Metazoa > Chordata > Mammalia > Chiroptera > Pteropodidae > Rousettus > Rousettus aegyptiacus. The sequence goes on along the minus strand of NW_023416310.1, from coordinate 108,103,773 downwards.
TTCTTTAGACCAATTGAAAAAATAATACCAGTCCTAACTATGAAATACAGTTCTGAACCCAACCACCATTTTACTATTTTAAATGCTCCCTCCATCTAAAATGGATTTAATGCTAAACAAGACAGAAACAGTGTACTTTGTTTTAAATAAATGGAAACAGATGTATTCTGGCTTAACCTTATTCCAAATTGTAACAATGACTATTCATAATTTATAGAACACTTCCCCCAATCATTGGTTCTGAAAATTAAGCTATTAAGTTCTATTTGAATCGAAAAGCATACATTTTAACAACCCAATTTCACTAAAAAAGGAGCCTGCATATTCCCAACTAAAGAAACCCATCTAAAATTTATTTCAAGTATATTAAAAACACACTTACCATATCCGCTCATGCTGCTCTGGCCACCATAGCCACCTCCATAGCCACCACTCAGCTGCTGGCTGGCCGGGCCACCGTAACTGGACTGGTTTGCTGTTAAGTTAAGAGAACATTAGAACCTTGTTTCCTATGTAATGTGGTACCTGGTGGTACCGGGCTTGTAACTCTAAAATCTCTAATTTTCCAGTCTTGACCTTACATACTATAATCCTTAGCCTATTTTCTATGACCACTCTCTTTCTAGTCATCACTTGAACTAGTCAAACATTTGTAAAGGAAATGGCCAAAGGTATACACATCAGCAGGACTAAATCCACGATTCCATAGAGGCATTTTGAAACCTTATGAAACTGCTTAATTGGATTTAGTGGGTTGTTCCCCATGACATATTAAGGCTATGTCAATACATGGGTTCTCGCTGAACACCTGATTATGCCCAAAAAATTACACCCAGAAATGTTATTTCGCTCCCGTGCTCTTTTACTGTTATTATTTTTAGATTTATACTTTACAGACAATTCAACTAGTTTCTTTCTGTAATGCCCTCCCCCAAAAGTACTTAAAACTAATTAGCTGTCTAATCTAAGCTTTATGTAACTCATAAGAATTTAAGCCAGATAAAATTCAAATCAAAACTTCCTTTGCCTTAATTATGCTAAACTCATTAAATAACTTACATATTCGACTTATAGATATGTTTTGGTTTTTAAAAAAACTAACGATATTTACACAAGCCCATGCCTCCCATCATTTGGCTACCATAAGCACCACCGCTTGCTCCTGCTGTAGAATTCAAGAAGAGTTCTACATATCTGTGTTCTGAAATGAGAGAAAAGGTATACAAGGTTAGCTTAAAAAAAGGACACTAAAGTGATATTTACACAAACCCATGCCTCCTAGCATTTGGCTACCGTAAGCACCACCGCTTGCTCCTGCTGTAGAATTCAAGAAGAGCTCTACATATCTGTGTTCTGAAATGAGAGAAAAAAAGTTTAAAAGTGTTTGTTGGTGAAAGTAAACAAGCAAAGGTCTTAAAACAAGCAGATTTGTGAACCTGAAACATTCTTGGGAAAAGTCTAATCTAAGCTTTCAAAAACTAGCCATTTGTTTTAAAGGTTTGCCTACATTGCTTTAATTAAGAATATACTTTAAATCAATGTTCGTAAATCCGTCACACTAATTTTAAAAACCAAAACTTTTTAATACATCCAAGAGCTCACCTATTATCAGCAAATTTCTCATACACCCATACTATTTCTGAATCAAAAATGTTAGTCACACAACCACCACCTGTACCTGTGTACAATCCCCAAGATACTTAAATCACTTACGCATGTTTGCTTTGTCTTTCGACATAGCTGCCACAGCATCTTCATGAGTTGCAAACTCAACATCTGCTTCACCAGTTACTCTGCCATCAGGACCAATTTCAATATGTACTCTCACAGGGTTGAGCGGTGAAAAAAACTAAATACAAGGTATTTCAGAAAATCCAGTCAACTTCCAAACGTTACCAAAAAACTTTTGCAACACACTTTCACTTAAGCAGACTAAGAACCAAGTTTTTACTGCTATACTGAAATAGCTAACTTGTGAGTTCATCTTACACTTACATTATAAATGTCATTCTCAGTGGCTCTGTAAGGTAATCCCCGCATGTGTACGCAGTGTCCTGTTGTGCTCTGGAAAGTAGAGCCGCCATCCCCGTATCTGTGGTCGGACATTCCTGAAAAACAATAATTGAGGTCTAGATGGACAAGTGTGTAAGCATCCTTCAGTTGAGAAATTCAATTCTTACCTTACCTCTTCCAAATCTATCTGACCCAAATCCATAGCCATCATTATAGCCATTATAATCATCATAGCCTCCATAACCTGAAAGACAAACAGTACAATCAATCAAACGAAAACACACAAAGAACCACCCTCCTGACAGCTGCATATTTTCACATACCTCCACCATAAGCACCACGCCTCATCCTTTCAAAACCAGCTCCCCTGCCGATGCTGTTATACCCTCTGCCAGCCCCAGGCCTGTCATAGGGACCTGGCCGCTGCATGGCCATAAGCTTTCGTGGTGGGTCATAGTGAGTTCTAACTTCAGCTCGACTGCTCTTAAAGATTTCGATATACCTAAAGCATTGTTCATGAGGAAAGGGAATGGGGAGGGGAGAAAAAACATTAGTTCACATCATACAGGTATTTAATTACACAAAAAAACAATAGTCATAGCCATGAAACTGACTAATATTTAAAGCCAGATTTCTTATTTGCATAGGCAATGACCAGAAATTCACTCAATTGTACAATTATTTTATGTAATCTTTATAGAAAACTCACTCCTCTAAGGCAGAGAGCCCAACCTTAGGGGTAAGAGAGGAGTTACTGTCAACTATCTTAGGAGGGAAAGAATTCCACTCAACTTTCAACTGTCTTAAATCCTTTGGCAGCATGTATAGCAAGTGGGCTAAAAAGCCAGCCTCCACCAACCTTCTAAAGCCCACACTACACATTTCCTTTCGCCAATACCCCAGCCTATGCTTTTAGTAGGAATCAGCATAGGTAAGCGCATGCTTCAATGAAAAATAGTCACAAGCAGAGAGAATAAAACCTTTTGTGACAATTTCTTGAAAGCTATGCTTATTAATACATATGCAGAATATTTATACAGCAAGAAAAAGTTTGTTGCATTTCAACTTTAAAAACAAGATCAGAAAGTATCACATTTTCTTATGGTAATATTAATTTACTAGGTGGGTGTTATTATAGCTAAAGCCAGGTTTGCATTACATTTTTTTAAAGCCATAGTCTCTCAACTACATCGATTTGGATTATTTAGAAACCTTACAATTTGTAAAGTAGACCAAATTAGCTGAGAATAATTTTAAAACCTGAAATTTAATCTAAATGCATTATGGGACTGTGACAGTAAAAGTTTGTTAACTGTGGCCAAACATCAATCAATTGGGACTAGGAAATTGATTTCTTCCTTCTAAGCAGAGAGAATATGGATTTAATTGTTTACCATAAGAAAAGTGACAAATCCAACCAACCATCCATCCCCACCTGTGCCCTATTCTTTCCTTGTGTTTCTTTAGAGCCTTTTCAGCTATTTCCTGTGAAGCAAACTGCACGAAGGCCTCCCCCGTACTCCTCCCCTGGAAGTCCACCGGCAATGTTATCCCATTTGGCACGATTTCCAACCCTTCAACCCAAGGACAAATAACCCCAGTAGGGGGGCAATATTAACATCACAAGCCCAGAAATGATTCTTCTTATAGCTTTAAATAAACCAGAATTTTAACTTAGGTGAACGGCATGTTTTCAACAAGTACTCGTTAAATATGCATTGCAGTAATATGAAGTTCCATTATTACTAAGTATAACTCAATTCTTAACACATCCCATGGTATGATATATAAGAAAACACTTGCTGGACAGACACAGGATGCATTAAGAATTCAACAATCACGAACACTTATCTATGCAACTTAATGTTGAGAATTATACAAGGATTTAATAAAATTTCAAGCATTAAATACAACAGTTTTACTAAATTCAACACACCTTTTACCTTATTTTATAATTTAATATTTAAGTTAGTGGAACTTCAAATACAAAAAAATTTATACATTTAAACATTTTATATACAAATTAAAACAATGCTTAAAGTATTATCATTGACAAACATACAATCTAAACTTTCAACAAACAACTGATCTACACAGCACAATCATGCACTCTTATGCTCTAACAGTAGTATGATTCACTTCTGGAAATTCCGTCTATGAAAAATCCTTTCCGTGGATACATTCCCAAGCTTACAAAAAGGGCTTAAAGCACTTTCCTAGAAGATATGAAATTATGTTCATATTTAACGTTGACAGATAGCATTCAATTCTCACCAATTTAGACAAAACAATCAAAACAGACTTGATTTCAAAAATTCTGGCAAAATATGACTTGATACATATCTAATAGTCAGAATTTTAATACATACTACACTAAACCATGAAAGGATTTCTTGTTCTTAATTCCAATTTATCACATCATAAATATCAATAGTATAAGATATGATCTAACATTCTGCTAAACATGCAATTTTATCAGCTCTTCAGCATAAAAACATTCAAATACTTTAGGCCCAGAACAATTTCAAAACACTTTCTGTATTTGATAACTAAAATTATACATTTAACCTATTCTTAGGCAGACTCTAAGTTTATAATTCCCTGACTAAACTAGTTGCTTAAGAATTTTTCTGCATAATTAGACTATTAGAGATACTGTGTCTCACAACAGACACCTGCCATAAATTACAACCGCCTAACTTGTACTAATCTAATGTTAAGGGATCTTACCTTTAACTTGAAGTACTTTGCTGAACAGCATTGTGAAGAAAGTAGTTAAGCTGTTGAGGACAATCCTCAAAGATCTACTCTGAACTACAACACTAAATATAGGCAAAGTTAGCATTTTGGAAGTACTTAATTTCCACCTTTAAGATGGGCTTAAATTATTTGAAGGTCTCCAGGAAGAAGAAAACACTTATTCATCTGCATATATATATATACATATATACTCATAACCTGTTTAAATATCTAAACTACTCAACTTTTAGGAAGCTAGCCAGAACTCACTGCTCAGCAACAAACACACCTACATACCTGAGAAGAACTGAACAATTTCTTCCTTGCTACATCCAAAGGGGAGTCCTCTAAGCCGCACAAAGCCATCATTGGCCGTGTCAGGACTATTTGGACCAGTATGCTTCAACACCCAATCCATTTCAACGTTGTTTGACTTGAATACTGAAAGAGGTGCTTAGAATTAGTCAATTTTGGAAAATTAGAGAACACAGTTCAGACTTCCTGGGTCTTTAGATAATCTAGGAAGAGCTGCCACAAACTCCCTTAGATGACCATTTCCATGCGGTCAAATACCTAAAATTCAGAAGGGGTAAGATAGAGTTCTATGTAATATTTATTTACTGTTACTAGGGCAACATAAATCAAACCTTCAACATATCTGTGTCCCATAGTTTCTCTGTCTTTTTTCAGGGCCAATTTGACTTCATCTTCTGATTCAAGTTCAACAAAAGCCTCGCCACTCGGTCTGCCTTCTCTGGTGTAGATGAAACGAATACCTTGAGCCCCATTTTGAATTTTGCAGTCTGAAAAAAAAACAACCGTTAATACAGAATTTAATACTTAAAACCACCTCTGGGTGATACAGATGAAATGCCTATTCATGACCCCACTACAAAGCAGATCACAGGCAAAGCCTGCCATAAACACTAAGTTACCAACTCCTAGGGTCTTCTGTACTAATTAAGCAGACAGCCACTCCAGATAGAACTTTACTCCCTAGACGATACAATCCCAATCCTTCAATGAAACCCATTATTCAAAGCAGTTACTTAACGAATTTGTCTCCAAGTTCTATCCAAATGTCTCCATTCACATCATTCGTAACTTCAACAAATTAAGTCTGGACCCTGTTATTTTAATGCATTTCCTGGATATAGTTTCGAGTTTTGATCTGGGGCCCTTGATCTTTAATACATTACTAGCAACATTAACTCCTCCAAAGCTAAATTGCATGTCCAATACTCACCTGAAAGGGGATCAATGTTACCAAGCTAAAATGCTCCAAGTTCCACAGCTGAAGCCAAACCCAGTCTTGCCCCTTGCAAGGTGGCTTCCAGTGTACTTGGTTCTTGTTTTACAGGTCGTTTTCCGTTACCAACGCTTAATTCAGATAGTAAGTCAATACTACAAGTGTCATTCCAAAACCTGTAGATTTCTTCCAAATCAATCTTTATTAGTCTAATCTTACACTAATAATGAGAACAAGGAAATTTTGGTAGAAATTATTCAGAAAACCTAAGTAATGGGGTAAAAAAAAAAAAAGCTACACAGGCAAGTAAACTTCCCTGGGCAGATCAAGAACTAAATGAACTCTTCAATTACCAAATTTTGTCAAAAATTGTCTAAATTTAAGAAGTGACCATTTAACTTGCCTCTTTTTTAGGCCATGTCAAAATCTGAAAATTTTAAAGATTTTGAATAGCATTATTATTTGCCCAGCTACTGGGCAATTTTCTTAAGATTGAGGAGAAATATTTCGAAGTGAATCACAAAGGCCTAGTTACTGCTTAAATGTAAACAAAAAATCCGCCAGAGGCGAACTCCCCCCGCCCCCAAGAGAGCCCAAAGAGCGGGAAGGCGGGGCTTTTGCAATTTCCATTGCGTAACAGCGGCCTCCCGGGCTGGAGCAACCCAGCAGGAACTGCTGATGGCCGCGCCCCGCCAGGGGGCGCCCCAAGGCCCGGCCCAGCCCGCCCGCCCGGCCCGCCGCCCCGCCGCCCGCCCTCTAGCACTCCAGCAAAGCGACCGGGATGCTAACTCCCGCCTCCGCTTCAAACTCACCAGAAAAAAAACGCTGCACTTCGTCAGCTGAGCAAGACCAGGGCAAGCCCCGAACTTTCACCACGAACCCCTCTCCGCCTTCGGTACCCAGCATCATTGTCTCAAGTGGGTACTCGGTCGAAACACACTACAAAGCGGGGATAAAGATCAGACCTGGGAAATGTTAATCCGCCCGCGAGACGCACCGCGAGTCCACGGCGCCTCAATAAAAGCCGAGCCTGTGCGCACGCCCAAACCCTGACAACTCCAACATCCAACGTCCCCCTTGGCCAGCGAGCGGCCCGCCAATACAGCCCTAGGCACCAATTACCCGAGACCCAGGCCGCAGGGGGCCCGGCCTGGCGCCAGCGTGGTGGCAGGGAAATGGCGGCCGCGCTTCCGCTCCGCCTCCTCCATCTCACACAATAGAGTCGGCGCGGCCTGCAGGCCCCAGCGGCCCTGCCACCGCTCGGCAAGCCATTCCTGGCTCCAAGCGGCAGCCCGCGCCTTGCCTAGGCCCTCCGCCAAGCTCTACAAAGGGATAGGGACAAGCAATCCTCGCAAAAACAGCATCTTCAGCAGCCACAGGGCGGCAAAAATCGAACAAACACTTACCGGAACGGACGACTTCAGCGTGGCTGAGAAGAAATGACCAGCGGGCGCCTGCGCAACCTAAATAAGGCCCTTTGAACAAGCTCTGCGCATGCGCATCCAGTTGCCGCACCACCCCCTTGCGTCACACAGAGCTCACACGCATGCGTACTTTCAAGAGCCGGCCCACCTCCGGCCAGCAAGTTATTATGCACGAGCGTTTGTGTCTCAGCCCCTCCCACCTACATAAACGCGCCAGGCTTTTTTGCGCCTGCGCCTTGTCGCGATTATTGAACATCGGGCCTGAGCGGTTTACAATTTAATTTCATGCGCATGCGTCCTCCTTCAAACCGTTCTTCCGTGGTACCCGCGAAACTGGGGGAGGGGAATGGCGGCAGTCAGTTCCCTATGGGGACCGAATGGTAGTCCCAGGCTCTGGATTGGACTGAGGTGGCTGTCTTCCTACCACTACCCCCTGCCTATTATCCGCGCTCCTGGCAGACCCAAAGGGACAGGCGCTCCCCCCCCTCTGTACCCTCTTTCTCCCCAGAGCCCACCCGTGACTACCTGCGCCTCTCCTGGGGACAGCGAAGCTGCGCACCCCCCGTGCCCGAAGCCACCTCTGCGGCGCCGGGATCACGTCCAGAAGAGTTTGCCTCCACTTCTACCTGCCGCCGACGGGCCTGGGGCCGCGGCCCGCGCAGGGTCCCGGTGCCCGTGACTCCGGCCCCTACGCCGTTTTTTCCCTAACGAACTCGCACCCAGTGACCCCGCCCTAGAGTCGGCGGGCCCTGAACACCGCCGGGCGCTCGCACGAGGTGTGGCTCGATGCCGTGTCCCAGGGCGCCTCGTGAGCGCGGGGTGAGCCAGCGGTGCGCGCCTGACTCTGCTTTCGCGAGCGAGTTCCCCTTAATGCTTAATGCTATAGATACGGTTACGTCGGTTTCCCAAGTGGAAGCTCTGAGTTCGGCGAGACCCCAGGGTCACCCCGTGTACTCATATGGCAGGAGATAGTGATGTTCGTGATTTTGGGCAGCACTGCGGGAAACGATCGATTCCTGCAGCCTCCCAGGCCTCCCATTGTCTAATCCTGGACGCCCGCCCCACTCCGGCTTGGTGGACAAAGGCAAAAAACAATAATAAGGCAGTATTGGACAGTGCCACAGGGGTACCATAGTTAGAGAAGGGAAGACGCTGGTGAAATATGTTCCCACCCATTGCCATAGTCTGGAGGCCGAATCCAGGTTTGAAAGATTGGGAAAACTGGAGAGGACCTTAATGAAATAAAGGGGGAGTGCGATCTAAGATTAAGATCTCAGAGGTCGGCAAGGCCCGATCTTGAAAGGCCATTTAGAGTTTGACAGAAGTGTTATCTACAAGCGCACTGGAAGACATTGGCAAGTCTTGAGCAGCCAGCAAGTGATAGGAGCTGTTTGTTAGGAAAACTGCGAGGTGGAGCAAGTGGAACAGGCTGGGGGAATGATCCTCAACTGCACACGGAGCTCCAGGAAATAGAAGGCATTTTGGCTGAAGTCACCAAGCAAGAACACTTTTCGTTCTTGGGTACTCTCTGGGACATCACAAAGACACCTCTTGGAGGTGTCTTCATAGGTTACAGTATTTGAGAGCTCTGGTTTTACTAAATGATCTAAGAACACTTATTTCTGATTAGATGAGAAAAAAACCCTGATCCGCTTCATAGTGCATTGAAAAAAAAATCATGTTTTTTACTTTTTAATAACATGGAACTTATAAGGGTTTTTTCCATAAATTTTTCTATAGTTTTCTGAGTTTTTTTCCATAATAAGATTAAATGTATAATCACAGAAAAATTAGATCATTTCCTCAGGATAGATTTCTAGGAATAAAATTATTCCATTAAAAGATCTGAGTATTTTTAGTGCTACTATTAATAGAATAGTATTTAACAACCTGGTATGTAAAGATTCCATGTCCCCTTGTTTTGCTAGCACTGAAAATTTCCTTTCCTCTAATCTTTGCTAATTTCATACAGAGGGGAAAAAAATCTCTAATTTGCATGTTTGATTACTAGTGAGGTAGAAGTCAAAGCTATGTCTTTCCTTTGACTTTGTTGGACTTTTAATGGTGTGTCTTAAAATTGATGACATCTTACACTTAATGGAAACTGGTATATTCTGTTTTTAATTTTTGTGATGACACATTGCAGCCATTAAAAGATATTTTTACAGATTTCATTATGAAGAAATGTTTGTGATAAAATAGAGTGTGAGAAAACAGCAGAATACAAAGTTGACAAGTGAAAAAGAAAAAAAGAAACAAAATCAACAATGGTATACCTAACATGTAAAATTATGTTAATATTATATTAAAACACTGTGGCACCAGCACAGAAAGAGAGCACCCAATGGGGCAAAATCTAAAAACAGGTCCAAGGTATATTTGGGAATTCAGCATTCAGTAAAGTGACATTTCATATTAGAATGGGAAGAATTTTCAATAAATGGTGTTAAAACCAATAACTAGCAATTTGGGGGAAAAAAATAGCATTAGAGGTCTATTTCACACCATATGTCAAAATAAACTCTAAATAGATTTAAAAGATTTTAACTAGAGGTTAAAAGTATGCAAAACTAAAGGTGCTAAAATGAAATGTACATATGTAATTATAAATGTTTGAGGAGAGGAAGACGTTTCAAAGCATAAAATCAAAGATATAACCAGAAAAAGAAGACATACATTTGACTGCATAAAAATTATTTTTAAGATTTTGTATTGAATAAAGTGGGAGAATTAAAAGGCAAACAAACAGAAAAAAATTGCAATACATGAAACACAAAGGGGGTGTGTGTGGTGTGTGAAATATATACACATATACAAAATGCTTACTCTGTCCCAGTGTATTTCATGCTGTATCTCGTCTAATCTCCCAAACAATCCAATGGGACATATGTACTAATACTATCCCCACATTACAAACAGGCAAACTGTAGCTTAAAGAGAAATTTGCTCTGGTGTACAGCCGGTAAACAGTGGAATGGGGACTGATCAGCTAGTCTGCCAGGACCCCCCAGACCATTCCTCACCATACAACTGCCAAAGAATAGGATTTGCAAAAGAAAAAAATGCAAATGATCAATATACGGAAATAGCATCCCCTTAGTGGTAACCCAAGAAAGGCACATTATATAATGCAATGTTTTGCTACAAATTTTCGAATGAATGAACATTTAAAAAATAATACAGATGGAAAGGATGTAGGAAGGTGTCATGGGTGTACATGGAGGCTGGAATGTAAATTGGTAACTCTGGAGAGTTTTGAAATATATCTTTGAAATCTTAAAAATATTCCACTTCCACTTTTGCACAGATTTAAATTACATGAATATTCATTGAAGCATGAAATATGGAAATTTTAGAAAACAATTTAAAGATTTGCCTAATATTTTGAATAAATTGTGACACATCTTTATTATGCATTCTCACCTGGGGCAATATCACCCCCCAGGGGACAAAAATTAGTTCTTGAGTGTGAATACATCTTAGCTATTACAATGGTTTGTGGCCCTTCTAAGGGCACAGTACAAAAAAAGATATGCAGTATATCTATGCTATTAGAATTTCATGTGGGGGATAATTAGGGGGAAATTGTCTAAAAAGACTCCTTTGGATGGCAATTATGAAAAAAAGTTGAGAAAAACTGATCTGTATAATTGAATACTCCGCAGTTATTAGAAATGGTGACATAAAATCTCTGACTGGAAAGATGTTTACAACATTCCTTGAATTTAAAAAAAACGCAATTTATGAAACAACATAGTATCGCTCAGTCTTCTGCAATATGTACAATTACACACATGAAGAGAAAAAATATATGTATGTTATATATATATATACACACACACACTTGTATATATATGGAAAAGATAATCAAAATGTTTTCAGGGACTTAGTAAGTGGTAGGTAGGAGCATGGGTTAATTTTTTTTTTCTTTTCGGGATTTTCACTTGTTCTAATGCTAAACAGTCATCACTCGTGGATACAAACTACAATTCTCTTAGCGGCAAAGGCTGAGAACTTCGTGACGTAAGCTTTCTTTCATCTTACCAGTAACGCAGCAGCAGCACCATTTGAAGCTGAAGGCTGCAAAGGCCGCCACAGTCGACAAGCGGTTAGAGTTCAAGATTGGGTTCCAAGCCCACCCCAGCCCCCTGCGAAGTGGCTTGGCCTTCAAGACCTGTGATCATGGCCTTGTTAAATAAGATTACTCTTCCCACGCCCCGAGAGGGCTCCGTAATCATTTAAACCACTCAGTGTGAATTCAAATACTTTGTGCGTCGGAAACAAAGGGACCACAACCGGCCCGCGCTGCAGGCGGAGCCTCCCCACTGAGGGGCTGTCGCTCCCGGAGGGGGTGGAGTCTGCAGCTGACAGCGACCTGGAAAGGGATTTTAACATGCCCTCTTCAGTCCGCCCTGCGCATCTTCCGGCAGTGTGATAGCCATGAACTTTAGAGCCAGGTACTGGTCCTGGCTTCTCAAGGATTCAGTCAGGTCACTCACTGTAGTAGAATTCTTCAGCCATGAGTTCAATATAAGTGACTAATAGCATAAGTTACCATTTTAACCATTTTTTAAGTATACAATTCAGTGGTGTTATCTACATTCACAATCTTGCAAATATCACCACTATCCACTTCCAGAACTTCTTCATATTCTCCAGGGGAAAATCTATCCCCATTGAACACCAATGTTCAGTCCCCCTTCTTTAGCGCCTGGTAACCTCTATTCAGTAATTTGCCTGTACTAGGTACCTAACATCAGTGAAATTGTACAATATTTGAACTTTAGAGTGAGATCCGTTTTACTTAACACAATATTTTCAAGGTCTATGGATGTCGTAGTGTGTGTCAGAATTTCATCATTTTTAAGGCAGAATATTATTCCATTGTTTGCATATATGCCAATTGTTTATCCATCTTTGATAGACATCTGGGTTAGTTTTACCTCTTAACTACTGTGTGTAACTTTGGTGTACAAGTATCTGTTTGACTCCCTGCTTTCTATCCTTTCTAGTATATAGCTAGGAGTAAAATTGCTGATTCATATGGTAATTTTATGTTTAACTTTTTCAAAAACCACCCAACTGTTTTCCACAGAGGTTGAACCATTTTATATTCCCGTCAGTAATGAAAGAAGCTTCCATTTCTTCATATTCTTGCCAACACTTGTTATTTTTTTTTTGTATAGTAGCCATCCTAATGTGAAATGGTTTTAACTCATTGTGGTTTTGATTTGTGTAACCCTAATGATTAGTGATATTGACCACTTTTTCATGTGTTTATTGGCCATTTGTATATATACTTTTGGAGAAATGTCCAAAAATGTCCTTTGTTCATTTTTTAATTGGGTTGTATGTTGTTTTTGTGTTGCCGAGTTATAGGAGTTCTTTACATATTCCAGGTACTAATCTCTTTTCAGATATAAGATTTGCAGATATGTTCTCTCATCCTGTGTGTGGCTCCTTATGTTCTTGGGTCTTTGTAATTTCATTTCCCTTTTGGAAGGTTCCTTGATCCGCTTTTGACTAGCTACATTTTATGCATTCTCTCACCCAGCAAATGCTCCAGCCTATTCGTTGTGCCATGCTCTGGGCTAAGCACTGGAGGCATGATCACAGAAGAGATCCCTGCTGGAGAGGAGCTTGCAATCTGGTGCAGAAGGTGAACGAAAAAGGAATAATTATGCAATTCAGCCCAAGACTACAGATTTTAGAAAGTGCTATGCAGGATAACAAGAGCCCCTAACTGTAACTTGGGAGTTAGAGAAAGTTGCTGAAAAAGTGGTGTTTAAGCTGGGATTTGACAGGTGAAAAGGCCTGATTAGAGCAGAGGGAACCTGGCTTTGAGCCCAGAAGGCCAGGGGCAGGAATGGAGCCCCAAGGCTGAAAGGGTGGGGAGGGGTTTGATGGGTTCTATTTGGCATGGGAAACCACTGAAGGCTCAAGCAGCAGAGGGACATGATCCAATTTATATCTTTCAAAGATTATGCTCTCTGCTGTGCTGAGGACAGTTTGATAAAGAGTTCTCCTTCCTCCCCCTACCCCATCCCATTAACCATATCCTGCCTGGTAGCCATGGGCACCACTCTGTCCCAGGCTCCATGTCCCTCTGTCATCTGAAGAATGTGGTTGATCGCCCCAGTTATACCCTTATCCTTTGCCTGCTCACTCTCACCACAGTCAGAATAATTTTTTTCCTGCTAACAGCTTTACTGAGATATAATCCACATACTATACAATTTTTATTAGTATATTCACAGAGTTGTGCAACCATCACCACATTCTAAGTTTAGAACGTTTTCATCACCCACAAAAAGAAACCCTTCACCCATTATCAGTTCAGAGAGATCTTTCAAAACTGCAAATTAGAGCATGTAATTCTCCTGCTTTAAATCCTTCAGTGGCTCTTAAGGCACTTCAAATTAAGTCTTTTTTTTTTTTTTTTTTTTTTTTTTGCCCCTCTATCCTCTTCTCATTACTTCTCCACCCCCTTTCTCTGTGCCAGCCACACTGACCTTCTTTTTTCTCTTTTCCATGCACTGGCTTTTGTAAATGGTGTTTCCTCTGCCTGGAGCACTTTCCCTCAAATGCTAGTTATCACCAGCAACTTCTTCAGGTCTCTCTCTACCGAACTCCTCTATCCTTTTCCTTCATGGTGTTTCTACAGTTTGCAACTGTCTTGTTGGGTGATAGCACAGTGATTAGACATCTATAATCATTATGATAAATCCAGTACCCACCTGACACCATATGTAGTTATAATATTATTGACTATATTCCCTATGCTGTACTTTACATCCCTGCGACTTTTTTTTATAACTGATAATTTGTACTTCTTAATCACTTCACCTTTTTTCATCCAGCCTCTTTACGGGCTTATTCTTTATTGCTTGTTTCCCACATGAGAATGTCAGTTATATTGCTAGCACTGGACAGAGTGCCTGGCGTGTAGGAGGCATAAACAAGTAAGTGTTGGATGAGAGGATTAAGGAAAGGAGGGAGAAGTATATCTGAAGTTCAGTGCCCTGGAATGAGTGATGGTGCCACTTGCTGAAACAGGAAGAGCTGGAGGCAGGAAGAAGGGAGGGGACATGACAGTAGATCTATTCTGAATATGTTAAATTTGAGATGCTTCCAAGATATCCAAGTGGAGATGTCATGTAAGCAGCTGGCGTTTTATGAGTTTAAAGCTAAAAAGAGTCGCCTAGGCTGGGTATATAAATCTGGATGTTACTGGAGAGATGGTAATGAAAAACCTTAGGGATGAATGAAGAGGCTCACCTTTGAGAAGAGGCCCTTAAGAATTCCAACACCAGGCATCACGCACGTTAGAGATTGAGAGAATGCATCAATAAAAGAATGAATGAAGCAACAAATGAATGAATGAATGAATGAATGAATGGGAGAAAACAGCAAAGGAAGCTAAACAGGAATGGCCAGAGAAATGGGCAAAACCTGGGAAGCATTTCAGGTGAAAGAGTGTGGTCAACAACATCAAATTCTGGTGAGGGGACTCAGAAGCTCAAGAGGAATGGAGGCCCTGGATTTTGGCAATGTGGAGGCCTCTGGCACCTTTAGCAACAGAGGAAGGAGTGGGAGCCAGATTGGAGAGCAGAGGCCATTAAGGGAAGACAAATGTAACACTGGCACACCATTCTTAGTATGTAATGTAACAGATTTGTGTTGGTTTAAGCCACTAAATTTTCTGGTCATTTGTTACAACAGTAACAGGAAATGAATACAGGATTAATTCCAAGAAATAAAAAGGCTAGTTCATTTTCTCACAAATTAAGAAGAAAAATCATGTGATATCCATGGATATTCAAAAAGGCACTTGATAAATTCTGTCTATTCCTAATAAAATCATAAGCTAAATAGAAATAGAAGGAAAATACTTAAATGTGATAATGACTTTTTACCAAAATCTAAAAGTATAATGGAAATATCAGAGTTGAATCCACTCAAATCAGGATCAAGACAGGGATGCACACTTTCATTTAAGATTGTGTTGGAGGGTCTAGCTAGACAGTGCAATAATAACTGGTTTAAATGAATTTAAAGTTCAACTGGAAGAAGAAATATCTGAAGAGATCCCAGAATATTTTGAATAGAAAAATGGTGGTGGAGCAGGTCATTCTTCTACTAGACAAGCAGAATTCAGAAATAGCTGCAGATGTATATGGGAAATTAATATACAGCTCAGATGGCATTTCCGTTGAGTGGAAAAAGAGATGATTTATTTGGTGGATGGTGCTGATGTTATTGATCATCTTTATGGTGGCAGTGGCGGTGGGGACGGCGGGGCGGGGGTTAGGACAGAAGCCAGACTCTTACATATTAATTCTCAACCAGGAGGGATTTGCCCCCAGCAGACAGTTGGCAATGTCTGGTGATATTTTGATTATCCAAACTAAGGGGCACTATTGCCATATGGTTGGTAGAGGCCAGGGATTCTGCTAAACATCCTTCAATGCAGAGGCCAGCCCCTCACAACAAAAAATTATCTGGCCCTAAATGTCAATAGTGTCACAGCTGAGAAACTCTATTCTAAAATAACACGAAACACTGAGATACCTTTCTGATGTGTTAAAGATTTCATAACAAATATTTAAATATAAAACAAATTAAGACATTAGAAGAAAAACAAAAATATTTATATAACTTTGGGATGAAAAAAAGCTCCCTAAGTCTGGAAACCAAGAGGCTAAAAAGAAATATATATTCGACTACATACAAATTTTAAATTTTTCTTTAAAAAGGGCATAATGAGAAAATATATAAGGAAATGATAGGGTAAGAAAATATTTATAAAATATGTGAAAGACAGTCAAAAGCCTTAATACATACAGCAGTACTTACAATTTTTAACAGAGCAGTAAGAAAACAGGACGTATACATGGCCAGAGAGTTATGAATAGCGGTTCAACCTCACGAGTCGTCAGAGAAATGAAAGTTAAAGCAACAGTAGAATTGGCAAAGATTAAAGAATGAGTCATGACCACAGTCCCTTATCCCCAATCCAAAATCCATAAAGTTCTAAATATCAGAAAGCAGTTTGGACTTCATTAACTTTAAGGCCCATTCATTTAGCAGCAAGACTTCACCAGAACTTGCCTGGGGCCGTTTTCAGTCTTGAATCATCTTTTTTGCTGACAATATTTTTTATATTCTGCTGCAGAACCATTAATGATATGTTTGAATAGAAGGTGCTGCCTCGGAGCCAACTTGGGGTGTCATATAATTTCCTAAAATCCAGGAAATTCTACATTCTGGAACATATGTAAGGATTTTGAGTAAGAGCTTATAGATCCATAATCTCCAGTGCTGGCAAGGATGCAGAGTGAGAGGAGCATGCACTGACTGTTTCTCGAATATGAAAACAGCCTTGCATCCCTGAAATAAAGCCTACTCAGCCGTGATGTATTATCTTGCTATATAATGCCAGGTTTGATTGACTAATATTTTATCAGGATGTTTAAGTCTATATTCCCAAAATTTTATTTTTGTGATGACTTCTCCAGGATTCTGTCCTAGGTAATGCTGGCCTCAGAAAAGGAACTTCCCCCTTCCTCTGTTTTCTGCAAGTGTTTGTATGTGATTGGTGTTTACTTCCGCCTAATAAAATAGATCAGTGAAATCATCTGGGCCTAGATTTTTCTTTTGCGGAAGATTTGGATAACAAATTCAACCTGTGCTTCTTTTTAACAACAAGCCCACGGCAAACATCCCCATGTCTAGTCTCCATGGTCAGAACTTGGTCACGTGCTTAGCCCCAGCCGACCAAGGCAAGGGTGGCTCTGTTATGATTGGCTTAAGTCAGGATTTATCCCTGAACCAGGACAAAGACACCTTCTCTGAAGGGTGGAACCTAGTCACAGTTCTGTCAGTAAAGAAGCAGGGAATAAAGTTATTCAGGCAAACAAGGGTCTGCTACAGAATGAGTTGAGGGAAATAAGAAAAATTCAGAAGACAGAGAAATTATCTAAAAGACTAAATTAAATTCAGATTCTCACCATTAAAGAGCAAGTTTGCTCTGTTCCCCTCCAGTAGGAATGGGGCTCAGAGCAGGATGTACTCACAAGTCAAAAACATAGTTGTGACTCACTGTCTCTGAGAGGAGACCACACTCTGTGGAGAGTTACCCTTTTTAAGATAAACTTTCTTTTGACTCTAGGGAAAAAAAATAGTTGTTTTTTTCCCATTTGAGTTTAGTGTATACGTATTACCCCCACTTGTTCTCAGCCCTTCCCTTACACACATATTGGTGCAGATAGATGATAATGTTTAGTAAAGGCTGCAACTTCCACTCATGAATATGTAACAGATAATTAAACAGGATAGGGAAGAGGCTGAAGGACAGGGCTAGATGCACAAAGTAGTCAGGGAGGGAGGGGCAGGCTCCCCCAACAGCACTGTGGGATGGCCCAAAGCCACCGAGGGAATCCATCTGCCACCCTCAGTGGCACAAATGCATAGCAGGAGCGGTGACGGGATAGCCCTAACAGAAGAGCTGTGACCTCAGCCCCGGGGCCAGAGCAGGCAACTGCACAACATCCTCAGCTCAGTATAGATGTGAGACTGCTGGCCTCCGCTGAAGGACACTGTTCTGCCATCTATCCTTCAAAAATAAATTCTGAATCCTCCAAGCACACAGTCCCGAGGGAAATAAACTCTCTGTCTGCCTGTTTGCTAGTTTGCTGGTACCCTGTTTTATCTCAGAAAAGATTTAGGATACATTTGTCAGGTTGTGCTACAATAACAACCCCCAAATTTCAGTGGCTTTGCATGACAAAGTTGATTTTTCACTGCGCATACTACATGTCCATCTTGGGTCAGGGGGGCTCTGCTCCCTCTTGCTTCTCTCAAGGACCCAGGCTGATGGAACCTCCACCATCCAGAACCACCACTGTGGCCCTGGAAAGCTTCTGCTCAGATGTGACACATATACCTGTTTCAAAAAAAAAAAAATTCAACCAAGTAAATTTGAAGATCTAATTGGCTTTCTTAAGCAAGTTATGAATCGGGCAGCATCCCATCTAACAAGTAGAGAGTGCTCCAAGGAGTTGTACACAGTGGACAGTTTCTATAGGCAGAAAAAGAATGGGACTAAGAAATTAAGAAAGATAATTTCAGACAGGAGACCTTCCCTTAGGGAAAGGCAGGGAGTTTTATCAGAGAGATTACCTCACTAATGTGGTTTAGGAAATTCCAGACTGAGTTGTATAAAATTCCACTCCTGGGAGAGACTGAAACTGCAGTTTTGTTAGGTGTTATTAAATCTAAGTTTGGTATCATGTGCTTTTAGCACAACTAATGCCATTTGGGGCTGGCGGCCTTTCTTTTTTAACATACTTCTGCCAGCAGTTCAGGAGGCTAGGAAATAAAGCCTCCTGAGGAACCTGGAAGGAGAAGAAACGTAATTGTCTGTAAACAAAGGAACAGTCACCCCAGGTGGGGTGTCTGTGCTCACACACACACACACACACACACACACACACACACACACAGAAGAGCGAATGCCTCTGGCAGTAAAAATAGATCACCAACTTGTGAGGCTCCTAGGTTTCATTTAGCCTGTGAACAATTCACCTGGGTCAGCAACTGCCCAGTCAATCAATCAGTCAGGAGACAGGTAGTGTTGTAGCCGCCAGCTCCCAAAAGACACATGGACCACCAGAACTCGGTGAGTTATAGGGAACTCACTCTTTATTCAGCCAGCTGGGTCTGCCAGGGGTATGCAGACCCCAAATTAAGCAGCCCCAAAATGTAAAGGTACAGGGTTTTTAAGCCCAAAATCCCATTCTTCATTCTGTCTACACACAAAGGTCCATTTTTCTTCTATTCATTACCTATTGACCCATAGGTCGGGTGTGCAAGTGGGGGTACAGAAGCAGAAAGTTTATTGTTAGAATGTTATGTTCCTATGGGTGACAGCCTATGTTCTCATGGGCATAGCCAAGCAGTAATTTTCCTGCAAATAATACATTTCTAGCAGTCATTTTTCAGCCATCACAGCAGCATCCACATCCTTGCAGCATAGAGCCCTAGCTTCCTTACCTTCTTTCTACACCCTTCCCCTGGGTTTTCCCCATTCAGGGCCTGAGTCTGTCAACTCATAACATCTAGTGTTTTAGTCCTGGAATTTGACAGTTATTTTAGAGTCAAGTGAGTCTGAGAAATGTAAGACTTCACCATGACCCTGGGCTAGTATGAAAGATAAAGGGAAGCCACTGTTGGGCTCAAGGGCAGGGCAAAGTCACTCAGAGTGGTATGGAGGGGAGTGGGTTGCAGGTACCTTCCAGTTCAGCAGAAGGAACTAAACAGACACAAGTCACAAGGACGGACTGTCAGAGCTGGTAAACCAGGTTAAGGAGGGTATGCAAGTTCAGGCAGTTGGGTCAGTGACTACTTCAGGGCCAGACCTGGATGCTGGATGATTCACCATCTTTATCTCGCTGGGACCTCTCAGCAATCCTAAATCCGCAAGACACAGGCTCAGAGACGTGCATGGTTACGGATCCTGTGAGCAGGCAGGGTGGAAGGGACTAGACTCCAGGCCAGGTCCAACTACAGTGCCCTTGTACCACTCCAGCTAGCAGACGGGCCAAAGGCACCTGGCCAAAAGTAACCCTAGAAGAGGTGTAAACTCCAGTGATGAAGATGGGATTACACTCCTGGGCTACAGCTGGAGGAGAAGCCCTGAGCTCCTGGCTGGGGAGGAACCCAAGAGAGAAGAGTCCCCCAGACTCTCAAAGCAGTCTCAAGAGCATGTGGGAGCAAACCAATCCCTAGCCCTTCCAGGGAGGGGGCAACAGCAGGGTTTCAACCCACCCAGGGCTCTATATTACCAGCCAGGGGTGCCCTATGCCTGTGCTCCCATCCAAACCCTTGAGAAAGCGGGCTGGGCCTGGAATCAGGTGATTCAGCCCAGCAAAGTCCTTTCCCAGTTTGAGCAATGAAAGTGGTTAAAACTATTATCACTGGTTCTCACGTGGAATTGCATTGGGACAGCATAAAAGACCTTTGCTTTTCCTTTTAAACCCTGCTTTTTAAATACTAAACATATTGATTGACACATTTGTAAACTTGTATTAATTTGATCCAGTACAGGGTTCTATATCTGATTTGGCCTGGGTCCCCCTGAAAGCAGAGCCTGTGGGGAGTTGATTTAGGAGATGATGGCAAACCCACATTACCAGGGTGATCGCCCATTCAGTCCCTGGCGATACTCCGGGGCACATTATGAAATGCGTCTCAGAACTATCCTCTGGACTAGGAAAGAAGGAAATTATCCCAACCCCCGAAACACTCCTCCGCACAGGCCTGAGGGGAGATTCCATCCAATCATCCAATCACACCAGGCTAAGCCTGCCCAGGATGTGTTTGAGATGGTTCTGGGGAATGAAATGGGATGGCTTGATTAAAGGGTAAAGGCACATGCAGTTTTGCTGCATGTTGTCAAATCTTTATAAACGGTAGGTTGTACCATTTTGCATTTTCCCCAGCAACTTATGTGAATGCCTGCTGCCCCCCAGTCTGGCCAATGAATATGTTGCAAACTGTTAGGTTTTAGCTGAGAAATGACATCTTAGTGCATTTTTTTTTTTGGCATTTTTGATATTAGAAGCAAAATTGAGCATCCAACCTTGTGCACAAGGCTTTTCATTGTAATATTAATTGTATTACTAAATTACGGGAAACACAAAATCACACTGAGATAGCACCTCACACCCATTACAGGGCTACTGTTAAAAAAAGTGTTGATGAGGATGTGGAGAAATTAGAACCCTTGTACACTCTTGGTGGGAATGTAAAATGATGCAGCCACTATGAAAAACAGTATGACAGTTCCTAAAAATCTTTTTTACAATACAATTCCCATATGATCCAGCAATTCCACTTCTGGGTATATATCCAAAAGAATTGGAAGCGGGAGCTCAAACTGATATTTGCATTTCGTGTTTGTAGCACCACCATCCACACCATCCACAATAGCCAGAAGGTGAAAGCAACCCCTGAGCCACTGACAGGTAGATGGATGAACGAAATGTGGTATATTATTCAACCTTAAAAGCAAGGAACTACTGACACATGCTACAACACGACCTTGAGGATATTATGTTAAGGGAAATTAACCAGCCACAAAAGGACTAATACTGTATGATTCCACTTATATGAGATACTTAGTCAATTCATAGAGTCAGAAAGTAGAGTGGTGGTTATCAGGAGCTGGGGGAGGGTGAAATGGGAAGTCGTTATTTAATGGGCACAGAATTTCAGTTTTGCAACATGAAAAGAGTTCTGGAGATGGATGTTGGTGATGGTTGCACAACAATGTGAATATACTTTGTGCCACTGAACTGTGCACATAAAGATGGTCATGATGCTAAATTTATATTATGTATATTTCACCACAATTAAAAAAAAGAAATCAAACATTGAATAAATAACGGAGTAGATTATAATACAGCTATGAAAAAGAATGAGGAGTATCTCTATGTCCTGCGGAGGTGTGGCCTCTAGGATATGTCCCTACTAAGTGAGGAGCTTTTACAGGTTCACAATATGCTACATTATCCAAGAAAGGCAGTAAATACAAATATATATGCTTATATTTTCAAATGGAAACAATGGACAGATAAATAAAAATTAATATAGTATTTACCTAGAGAAAGAAAAGATCAGGGTAGAAGAGACAGGGGTGCAGCTAGACCTCTCTGTACATACTTGCTTTATAGTTTTGTCTTAGGAAACATGTAAAAGTACATGCAATCTTTTAAAAAATTAATCAATATAGAGTTAGTTGGATTGATTTCTCTGCAATCCTAATAAGCAGAGCCTGAGAGAAGGACAGATGGTGACTTTTGAAGTTTCTTCCACTAGGATGGATATAACTTTTTAAAAAGAAAATAACAAGTATTGGTGAGGATGTGGAGAAATTGGAACTATAAAAAGAAAATAATAAATGGAGCTGAAGGTCAAAAAAATGGGGGAAGTCGAGCAGCTGGCAGGGTTCCTTAATGGGTGAGTGTTCATTTGATTGTGCTCTTTTGTTTCCTTTTCTTGTGTCTGTCATGTTGCTTGTCATTAGAAAGAGATTTCATAAGGAGAGAATCCAAACCTCTCGGGAACAATAGAATACATTCTTTAATTAATAAGCAGAAGTTTCTACAAGACAAAATGACTTCTTTAAATGCAACTTAGGCCATCTGAGCAGGTGCTTTAAAATTTCCTGTTTGTCTTGCCTGAAACCTGACAAGATATTTCAAACAATTTAATAACTGTATGATCAGATATTTTGCAAAATGAGAAGTCTAATAAGATTTTTTTTTATCTCCTTGGTAACTTCCAAGGTCTTCCTACTGATAATAAGAAATATAAATCAAACCCACAAGTACCTGAGACTAAACAAACCAAAGGAAAAAAATGGGAGAAGAAAGCTTTTTAAAAACACAAACAGCTATAAAGTTTCCCTTGCCTAAGGAGCCTTCCTCCCAGTCTCTTTAAATAATCGTTTGATAAAAATAAATAAATAAATAAATAAACAAACAAATAAACAAATAAATAAATAATTTTTCATCAAGGACAAATGGGTTTTTGCCTTATTGTACCTGTCCCATTGCTAAATTTTTTTTAAATGAAATTATCAGGTCTCTGGTTGTGTCTATCTATATATATGTATATATGTGTGCCTACTTCTGGAGGAAATTATTAGAAGTGGTTCATATGAAGACTTTGTTTAATTGGCTTAAAGAAATTACGTTTTTATATAAATTAAGAACAGAAACTAATTGAAATACTTTTCATTATCATATGATCTGGAAAATTATTTAAAAATTAAAGCTGATTTAATAGCTTGGGATAATAACTGACTAGATATCTCATAGAGTTTTGATGGGTAACCTAAAAATAATTGATAAGAACAAATAAATCAGTGTAAATAAAATAAAAAGCATTTTGGTGAAACTTTTCAGCAATATTTGCTTTATGTTACATGTACTTAAACATGGTCACCTAGCTTCAGGTCAAGATGATGGAGTAGGTGAGTGCTATGCTTGCCTCCTCTCACAACCACATCAAAATCACAACAAAAGAAATCTGTATATAAATATGTATATCTTTGTTCATTGAGCTCAAAACTAAAAATGACCCAGATTCAATGCGTAAATTATAAATAAACTGTGCTACATTTGTACCAATAAATTTTCGAATTAACTACTGATACATGTAATAACTTGGATGAATCTCCAGGGAATTACGCTAAGTGAAAAAAAAAAAATCTGAAATGGCTACATACTGCATAATTCCAATTTTATATCAGTCTTTAAATGGAAGTTATAATAATAGAGAAGAGATTACTGACAGGTATTAGAAAAAGGGAGAGCTAAGAGAGACAGGTTTTTAAAAAATTATAACTAAATTACAGAATAGCCATTGTTGGGAGTTGTCTGAAGTCTAGCTGAACTAGACTACAACTAAGGACACACAGAAGAGGCCACCCCAAGACTGGGAGGAGTGGAGGAGACATGGAGCAGGCTGGTCCCATACCTATGTGTGGTGGTTGAGAACCGGGAGAAATATCTCGGCTGTGACGGTACCCCTGGAAGAGTGAAGGGTCCTGGTTCCACCTGGGGTTCCCTAGCCTAGGGCTCCCATGTCAGGGAGAGAAGTCCCAACAACTTCTGGCTATGAAAACCAGGAAACAATGGCTGAGTGAGACGGAGAGCTGAAGCAGTCACAGATATTCTTCTTAAAGGACCCACGCATGGACTTACTTAGTGACAAACTCACTCACTCTGAGCTCCAGCACTGGGACAGCAGCTCAAAAACCACCAGAGATGTATGGGGAGATACTGAGTTGTCCGGCTCCAGGGCAAGGGCTGGAGGGGCAGCTTTCTCTCAGACAGAGGTGCTGGCAGAGGGCATTGTTCCTCTGTTGACCCTCCCTCGCTAGCTTACAGACCCAGGCAGGAGCTGTATCTGAGTCTCCATCAACCTGGCCAACACAGGTCATCCTTCCCAGGTGAGCCTCTGAGACACCACCCTTCCTAATGCGCAGGTCCACCAAAGCTGCTTCCAGTAGATTTTCCATACAAACGGACTGTCTTGGTTCATGCTATGGATTTTCCTAAAATCTCTCAAATGTGCACGAAACCCAAAGCAGCAGAATCTGGCCTCAGTGTTCTCCATATCTCTTGCTGAGCAGCCCAAAGCCTGCAGGCAGCAGCTAGCCTCGGTTCCTAGCTTGACCTCTCAAGGCACTTCCAAGCCCAGGTGGGTGGCAGCCATCTGTGGATTGTTTGGCGGCTCATGCCAGGTGGCCCTGGGCAGGGCACAGGCTGCAGCTGAACCTGGCCTCTGGTGGGGCCCCTCCCAGGAGGCCCTAGCCTGTACACCTATGGCTGGCTTCAGTCTGAGCCTGAACACCACCCAGGATTACACATGAGGATGAAACACTAAAGGGCAGACAGGGCAGGCACAAAAGCCCTGCTAAAGCAAATGCTGCTCTGTAGGGTCAGCCCTTGCGCAACAGCTCTTTCACTAATCACAGACAGTCATCACAACCAATCAGCCTGAGAGTCAATCCCTCCCATTGACAAGCAAACAGCAACCAAGGCTCAACTACAACAGAAGGGCATGCACAACTCATACCAGAGACATACCTGGAGCACCCAGCTCAGGTGACCAGGGAAGACTGTGCCACTGAGATCCATAGCACACCTACTACATCAGGCCACTCTGCTAAGACCAGGAGACATAGCAGCTCTACCTAATACATAGAAACAAACACAAGCAGGCAGCAAATGGGAAGACAAAGAACCATGTCCCAAATGAAAGAACTGAACAAAGCTCCAGAAAAAGAACTAAACAAAATGGACATAAGCAATCTACCAGATGCAGCATTCAAAACACTGGTGATAAGGATGCTCAATGAACTTAGGCGAAGAGTAGATGATCTCATTGAGAACTTTAATAAAGAGATAGAAAACACAAAAGTGGAGATAGCAAACATAAAAAAAAAAAGTCCAAAATGAAGAATACCTTAGGAGGAATTAACAGTAGATTAGATGGAATGGAGGACTGAATCAGTGATTTAGAAAATAAGGTAACAGAAAACACCCAATTATAATAGCAACAAGAAAAAAGAATACAAAAAGATGAGGATACTTTAAGGGACCTCTGGGATGACATCAGGCATACCAACATTCACATCATAGGGATACCAGAAGAAGAAGAGAGAGAACAAAGAATTATTCAAGAAATAATGACCAGAAACTTCCCTAACCTGTGAAGGAAATAGACTTACAAACCCAGGAAGCACAGAGAGTTCCAAACAAGATGAACCCAAAGAGGCCCACACCAAGACACATTATCATTAAAATGCCAAAAACAAAGAGAGAATCTTAAAAGCAGCAAGAGAAAAGCAGTTAGTTACCAACTTAAGGGAGCTTCCCATAAGACTGTCAGTTGATTTCTCAACAGAAACTTTGCAGGCCAGAAGGGACTGGCAGGAAATATTCAAAGTGATGAAAAACAAGGGCCTACAACCAAGAGTACTCTGCCCAGCAAGGCTATCATTTAGAATCAAAAGACAGATAAAGAGCTTCCCAGACAAGAAAAAGCTAAAGGAATTCATCATCACTAAGCCAGTATTACAAATGTTAGAGGGACTTCTTTAAGAAGAAGAAAAAAGAAAAGATTTTTAAAAATAATAATAAAATGGTGATAACTACATATCTAGCAACAATTACTTTAAATGTAAATAGATTAAATGCTCCAATCAAAAGATGGGGTGACTGAATGGATAAGAAAACAAGACCCTTAGATATGCTACCTACAAGAGACTCACTTCAGATTAAAAGCCACACACGGACTGAAAGTAAACAGATGATATAATATGTTTTATGAAAGTGGAAATGAACAAACAAAAAGCTGGAGTAGTAATACTTATACCAGAAAAAATAAACTTTAAAAAGGAGGCTATTTTAAAAGACAAAGAAGGATCCAGTTATCCCACTTCTGGATATTTATCCCATGAAACCCAAAACACTACTTTGAAAGAAAATGTGATTCCATATGTTCATTGCCACATTATTTACAGTAGCCAAGATATGGAGGCATCCTGGGTGTCCATCAATAGATGAATGGATAAAGAAAAGGTGGTACATATATACAATGCACTATTACTCAGCCATAAAAAAAGAATGAAATCTTGCCATTTGCAACAACATGAATGGACCTAGAGTATGGTATTGTGCTGAGTAGAGTAAGTCACACAGAGGAAGACAACTAGCATATGTGAAATCTAGAGAACAGGATAAACAAACAAACAACAGAATCAAGTTCATATATACAGAGAGCATTTTGATGGTTGTCAGATTGAGGGTGAGGGATGGGTGAAGTGGGAAGGGATTAAGTGGTACAAATTGGTAGTTATACGAATCATGCAAATGTAGACTATAGCATGGGGAATATAGTTGATAACATTGATAACTATGTATGGTGTCAGATAGGTACTAGATTTATGATCACTTCATAAGTTATATAGATATCTAATCACTGTGTTGTACACCTGAAACTAATGTAATATTGTATGTCAACTATAATTGAAAAAAATAAAATATAAAAATTTAAAAAGGGACGTGGTTCCATAGTGTAGCGGTTAGCACATCTGCTTTACATGCAGAAGGTCCTGGGTTCACACCCCATTGGAGCCACAGCCCATGGTCTATGACCATGCCACCCTGAACAAGCCCATTTCTGTCTGATCTTGGAAGCTAAGCAGGGTCAAGCCTGGTTAGTAGTTGCATGGGAGACCACCTAGGAAGACCAGGTGTGCTGTGGGCACACACAAAAAAGGAGGATCTTGCAATCTGGGAGGTCAAGCAAGGGTGCCTTGCCTAAAAAAAATAAAATAAAATATTTTGGTGACTTGAAAGTTTTGAGTTTTACTAAGGTAAAGGATGAAAATTATTGAATATCTAGAACATTTCCAAATCAGATAAAATACTGAAACATCAATTGCTAAATTAATTTAGTTTACTTACTTTTGGCTTATTAATACAAAAAAAAACTAAAGATATCTGGATTTTGTTAATAAAAATGTCTTATGCTATGTCGAGGAAGTGTGTATTTATAAAAATTATGAAATATATTTACCTGTCAAAGAGCCTATGTTTCTACAGGTTATGAAATGTCCAATCTAGAGAATGCTAATTGCTTACTTTTAGGTGTCACTAAAATTAAGGTTTCTAAGAGTTAAGAATTCTAATTAATACAAAAGAAATTGATATATGTTTTAAATATAAAATGGTATAAGGTATGGAGATACGTTTTCATTAAGGGAAATGAAAATAATTTTGTTCTGGTTATTTCAAAATTTTACCTCTTATAATCAAGCTGGCTAAAGTTGAGTTATTACAATGTTTTTTAAAGTTAAGTTTTAATATCAATGGTGTGTTTATATAAAGTTAAGATTTAATGTTATTTCTTAACTAAGAGAGCAAAATTTTCCTGTACTATTTATATACTTTAATAAGAGATTGTAAGGGGAAAGCAAAGATTTTATTTTTTTATTTAAATGATTTCCTCTACTTTTTATCATCAATTGCTTAAATAAGTTGAGCCTTCTTAATATTAAAAAAGCTGAAATGTTGCCTACAACTCTGTAACCATCCGTATTTGTCTTTAAAATTTTTTATTGCTACCCTAACCCACTGACTGACCTTCCACTTTCTCCCAATAGAGGTATGGGACTGAGGCATGGGACTGCAGGTGTAGCCCGAGGACATGGATCTCAAAAGAGGATCCCTAGCCCCACCCTGCTGAGCACATGGCAGCCCCACCACCCTCTTCCCTTACTTCAGTTCTGCCCTGTCTGATTAGAGATAATGATATTAAATACATTCGCATTGGACAGGGATCAGTTGAAAACAGACTGAGTATTTGATAATACACAGTATTGTTAAATATTGCAAGTGCAATATATTAGGAGGAACCAGGGAACAACAGACATGCCATGGGTGGTGGCTCCCCAGGGGGCAGGGCCAAGGCTTCTGCTCTGTGGCTCCAAGAGCAGCCAGTGCCAGGCAGAGCTGCAAGCCACTCCTGCTTCCAAGGTCCCACTTGAGGCTCTGTATCTCCTCAATGGCACTGTTCCTAGTGACCCAGCAGACTCTGTGGGCCTTTGGTCCCTGCCCAGTCCCCTCCAGTCACCACAGTCCTCTGTAGTCATCCTGTCCCACACATGTGCAGATGCACATGGAACACAACTAGCTCAAGCTTCTGAGTGATCTTGCCTTTGTGCTAGACATGTATAAGAATCGACAACAGGCAAGGCAATGCCCTACTGGCCTCCCAAACTGCCTGGGCAACGGAGATCCTGGCAGGAGCAGTCCCAGGAGCACAGCCCCATGTCACAACTGATGGGTGAGGCAGGAGCAAGGTTATGTGACCACTGGAAGCTGTTCAGAGCTCAGCTAGATGGGAGCAGGAAAGGTAGACAGATGGGACAAGGCTGTGAGCACTTTGATCCTGGCCAGACACAACTATGATCCGACAGCTGGGTCCCCTACAAAAGGCAGGAGGGCACAACCCCATCCTAGCCAATGAAAAGCCAATGCGCTAGTCTCCCTGGACACGTGACCATTGCCTGTGCCTGCTAGGCAGTCACATCTGCACCTCTCCCCTTTTAACCTACATGCGTTCTCTCAAGCACATCCATCCTGGGATTTGTAGGTTGTTTTCTGAACAGATACTGGTCTGTTTTTCCTCTTGATAGCTGTGCTGCTTCTTACATTCTTCTGGCTAATACTCCATTCTGGACCTTAATCTCTACATAGTCACCACTAACCATTTCTTCTTCCTTTTTCTATTGTGGTAAAGTACACATGACATATGATTTACCATCTGAACCATTTTTAAGTGTAGAGTTCAGTGCTATTAAATATATTCCTGTTGTTGTGCACCATACTCATACGTCTTTTCATCTTGTAGAACTGAAACCACTGACCGTTTCTACTGGACTATGTTACAGTCCCAGCTGTTACCTGTGTTGGTGGGGTGGGTTGAGGTGCAGAGTACGGTGGTGCAGGTAGGGGTCCTGGTCTCATCACTGCTGCCTGCTTAGTCTGATTCTGATTCTGGGACTTCTGTATCCCCCCAAAATTCATGTCAAAGCCCTGCCCTCCAATATGATGGTATTAGGAGGTGGGGCCTTTGGGAGATGATTAGGATTAGATGAGGTCTTGGGGTGGAGAGCTCATGATGGGATTAGTGCCCTTATTGGAGGCATCCACTCTGCTCTCCACAGGTGAGGACACGAGAAATTGGCCATCAGCAAGAGCGCCCTCACCTGACCATGCTGACACCTTGATCTTGGACTTCCAGCCTCCAGAACTGTAACAGGTATCTTGTTTACAGGCTACCAAATTCCAAATCTATGGTATTTTGTTATAGCAGCCTGAACAAGGACACCCCAAAAGGTCCATATTTGATCAGTCACGGTCACATTCATTTCTCTGTGTGCTGGACCTCAGCATCTCATACTGCAAACTTAACTCTGTCAATTAGGAACTTTCCCTACCTTCCTTTCCCTTAGATGTGTCTGAACCGACCTAATACTAAGGCATTTTAACAGGAATCTGCCAGATCTCTGCTGCCCTGCCTCTCATCCTCAACCCCTGAACCTCCCTACGATTTGCTCTCTGCCTCCCTGGCTGCGCATTTATTTTGTCCCTGTGAACATCATGGCCTATTGTTGTATTGCCACAGATCTCTAAGAACCAAGGCCCCCTTAGTGCCATTCTGATTTGGCTGCAGAGCCTGGTTAAGAAAGCCCTCCAGGCTCTGATGCATAGTTAGCACCATCTGGAATTATTGTAGAATCCCATTGTCCCCAATGACACTAGGGAGCTCAGTTCCACGGCAGCTCCTGCTGTCAACCCTGGCCTACAGGGGCAGCCACCAACAGCTTCTCAGCGATGCAATATCCCTATCACTGTCACGTTTTCTACTGCCTTAGTGAAGGGGGAGTCCTCTGGGCAGCTCCTGGGGAACAGTATCAAATGGTGAATCTCAGTTTCATGGAATAAGCCTATTCTAACATTCCTACTTCCCTAAGTCTTCGATCCCTTCTTCAAAAATTGGCCAAGGCAGTTCTAGCAACTCTACCTCATTGACTGTAGGCTGCCATCATGTTCAAGCTTCCGGAGTCATCCAGTAGCACATTAGGACAAGCTCTGTGTCTTGGCAGGAATTTGTCTTCAGTCATGGGAAGTGCTCCCATGTCAGTCAAGTCCTACATAGTCTTATATATCCCATCATCAAGTCTGGTACCCTCAAAATTCCACCCCCATGTGAGTTCCCTCAGGTCTTGCTGTTAGACACGGCCTTTGTGGGTGATCAAGCTATTTCCTCCTAGAGTACAGACTGTGCTTCACCTCTCAGGCTATGCTGAGACATGATCCTAGTTATTGGTCTGAAGGCAATGAGAAGAGGTGATCTTGAGAAGGACTGGCACATATTATAAGGTATTCATCTCAGGGGAGATCTTTGCGTTGTCTCCGGGCCAAATGTCATGGGGAAGGAGGTAGCTTCTGGCCAGGAGTATCTCAGGACACTGCAGGCTCAAAGCTCATAGGTATATTCACCCAAACATCCCATCCTAAGCCTCAGGGCCCCATTTCTTCCCTTTAAAAGCCCCGACTTCAGTACAGGAAAACTGTTATAGGTATGTGTTCTCCTTCGGAGTTATGCTAACTTGAGGATTAAATCTTGGGCCTTGTTTCCAGCACTCTGCCTCCTGGCTGCAGAAGTGTTGTTGTGGGAGACTTTTCTGCTAGCACAGCATGCCCTGAGTTGAGTGAGCTAACCTGAGTCTTTCATTCACTCTTCAAAGCTTCTAAGGCAGTTAGGAAAGCTTGTCACTTCCAATAATCCTTGTAATTACAACTGCCTCCATATATTTCAAGTGCCAAAGCTACTGCCTAAGCTAAAGTTTCCCTTCAATTTCTGATGCAGGACAGAGCAAATTTCCCCAAGTGACAGGGTGACTAAGCCCTGTACCGAGAGAAAAGGGTCCTTTGGCGGAGAGTGTAGAAAGAATTCAACACACATGCCAAAGTTGGAGTCAAAAAGAAAGTTTATTAGAAAAAGGATAACACTCCACAGTGTGGTCTCCCCTCAGAGGCAGAGAGTGAGGGGGACAGTGAGAGAGACAGTGAGACAGAGTAAAGGCACTGAGAGAGACCCTGAGTGTTCTGGGAATTCAGTTTATATGTCATTCTTTAGTCCCCATTGCCTTTGATACAGTGAGGACATACAGTGAGGAAGAGGAAGAGTATGTAGAGTGAAAGGTAAGACTGTAGAATTAAAGGCCTGCAGGCAGTTTCCAGCCTTTAATCCTTAGGTTCCCCAAGGTTTTAGCCATAGGGAATGACTTTCCCTCTCTGGTTCCGCCCCCACCTCCCCATCCCCCCAGGCGCAGGTGTAGGAAGTGGGTTGTTAGCAACTCCAGCAAAAATTTGTCCTCCTGGCCTGGCTGCAGGGCTGCTTAGCACATTGCAGTCTCTGAATGTGGCTTAACATTTTAATTCTCTTGCTTCCTCTCTGTATTAATTCCAACAGCACCAGAGGTAAGATCTTGTGCTTCAGGACACTAGAGGTATCCCCAGCACCCTTACCAACAGTGGGGAGAGGCCTCTGTTCCCTTCTGAACGGTGGGCAATCTAGTTCTCACTTACCATCCTATCATTTGTCTTCTAGTACTACTTCTTGCTAGCTGCCTTAGCTTGAATCCCCATAAAAGCAGAGCCTGAGCCTAGAACTTGGGTGGTTTATTTGATGATTTCAGGAAATGAGAGAGGAAATGAGGAGGACAACACAG
This sequence comes from Rousettus aegyptiacus, assembly GCF_014176215.1. Classification (NCBI taxonomy): domain Eukaryota; kingdom Metazoa; phylum Chordata; class Mammalia; order Chiroptera; family Pteropodidae; genus Rousettus; species Rousettus aegyptiacus. The sequence continues at coordinate 108,071,465 of NW_023416310.1, read as the reverse complement.
AGTAGAGGGAAAATTCAACTGTGTTTTGACTTCTGTCCCTTACTGGTTGGAGATTGCCCCAGAAGGCATTAATTAACTCTTCTGCACACCCAGGTTACGCCTATGGGTTGCAAGCGCTCCTGAAGCAGAAAGCAAAGAAGATACTTGAAAAGAGGCACCAGTAGTGTATACAGCCATCCACCACAGCTGCAGCTACAATCAGAGGTGGCCTGATCAGATGTACCTAGAAATTCCAAAGTATCTGGTACACCTTCGTCACCTTCTAGGGGACAATCTGCGATGATACCGAAGGTCAAGCACCTTCTGCTCCCTGGGACTCATGCACCTATTTCTTGTGGAACTTCGATCATTCTAGAAATATTTGGAGAGGGCCTAATAAGTGTTAAGCACTTTCCTACACTGAGATACAGGACAGAAAAGAATATAAAGCCCTATGGAGCTTACATTCTAGTGTGTGTGTGGTGGGGCACTGACAACAAAATACATATAACATGTCAAATCATGACAAATTCTAGAAAAAAAGCAGGAAAGGAGAGTAAGTTATGCTGGTTTGTTGGAGGTAGGGAGAAGTCATGCTCTTTTAAATAGCCATCAGGGAAAACGTCGCTGAAAAGGTGATATTTAAGCAGATACTTGAAGGAAGTGAGAGAAAAATCGGCAAGACACTGAGAGCAACTGTGGGATATCAGAAGAGTGTGGTGCCCCAGAAGCCAAGTGAAAACAGTGTTTCAAGGAGGAGGGGTCAACTGCATAAAACGCTGCCAATGGGCCAAGAGGAGGATGGAAAATTGGCCAAAGGACTTAATATTGGAGGTCAATGGCATCCTTGACAAGAGCAGGCTGCGGAGAGTAGGGGTTGAGAAGTCCAAAGTTGAGGGGGATTAAGAGAAAAGGAGGGGAGGAATTGTAGACAGTGAATATAAGCAACTTTTTGGAGTTTAGTTATAAAGAGAAGCAGAGAAGTGGGGCAGTAGCTGAAAGCTAATGTAGGGTCAAGAAAAGTTTTTCCAAGATGGGAGACCTACCTACTAGGATTTCTACTCCCATTTCCTTTCATCTTTCCAATTACTGCAGACAAATCCACATCTTTTTTGACCTCCCTCCTCAAGCCTAAAAATATTTTTGCAAAGGTCTGCTTCCCAGAGGGTTGAGCTGTAGGCAGTGAAAGCCACAGAGTCCTTTGTTCTTGCTTTCTGCTCTGACAAATCCTCCCAGAGGCAATGAGCTTGATGCCACCTCAGTCAGGGGGTGATATTTCAGAGCAGAAAGAACAAAGTCAGATAGCTCAAAATATTTCATCCTGCCCCATTTAATTTGGGCCCTTTATCCACTTGGATGCCCCTCCCTAAACATGGGGCTCCCTGCCTGCCTGCTGTTGGTCTGACAGGCAGGTGCTTTTTGTTACTCTAGAATTAGTTGTTTGCAGGTATTCTGGCCAAAACAATAGTCCCTCAACTTTAGTCATTCTTGGGTCACCTTTATGATTTTTGCTTTTTCCTTATGTCACATAGTTTTACTTCATGTTTATATGTAAAGGACTTTCCTCCTTTGAAATATTTTTTTTTGTGGTAAAACCCATGTAACACAAAATGATTATACCATGTGCAGTTCAGTGGATTTTAGAACATTCAGTGTTATGCAACCACTACAGCTCCAAAAACTTCTTCAACCCAGAAGGAAACTTGGCACCTGTTAAACAGTTACCCTCTTCTTCCTGCTTCCCCCAGCTCTTGGTAACCCCCAATTTGCTTTCTGTCTCTGTGGATTTACCTATTCCAGATCTTCTCCATAAACAGAATCATACAACGAGTGGTTGTATTCACTTTAATATAGTTTCACTTTAATACAGTTTCTTTCACTGTAATAGTTTCTCTATTAGTACCTTATTTCACTTAAATAGTTTATTAGCACCTTCTTTGATTGTTTTGCTATTATTTTGATTCTTCTCATTTCCTTTTCTATATATTTCATTTTGTTATTTTAAAAGGAAATATTATTTCACAATTATAAATATTTTAAATGTTTTTAATATATTAATACAAAATAAAAATGCAAGAACGCTGTTCAAAAGAAATGTTAACCTTACTGTCTTATGACATGTTTTGTGTCATCTTGCTAATAAATAAGGCCATGCTTTTACACTGCGGACCCTGAGAATGACATACCTGTTAAGGACCCATGGTAGTTAATTGGGGCTCAAACCCATAAACCTCTAGTAGTCCTAGCAAGGGGCCTCATGCTCTCTGCACTTCAGCAAACAGCTGCACTGAACTCTTTGCCTCCTGTCCTGTGTTCATGCCATTTGGACCCACCCTTATAAAGAAACTCCTAGACTTGTAAATCAACCAATGGGCTGGAACACTTGAGCTGAGCTGAAACACGGACCTCTGTGCTTTAGCTATCTCACAGACATGCTGTTTCATGATTGAGCTGTTTACATTGACTCTCCCTTCACTGCACCCCAAATTGAGGGCTCCTGTTGGTACTTAATTGGCGCCGGTGACCTTCAACCTTTAGTTGACAATACACAGTAGTGGTTTATTAATTTCTAATCTACCCTTGAAAGCAAGTTAGGCTGAGGCAGGACACCGCTTCTTTCTATTATCACGTGGCTCTAGACTCTGGTTGATGACATAAAGGCTTGTCTACACTCCAGGGGAAAGACTGCAGATTGCAAGAACCAGTGCCATCCATCACCTTTGTCATGCAGCCACATAATTCACAGGTACAACACACTCCCCACAGCACCTGATATACCTTACTGTGTAAGTTGAGGGAGTATGTTTCTCCTCGTGTCCTAAGAGAGAACACCAAACACTGATAGAACACAGGAAATCATTATTTTTGATGTGAAATACTCCAAATTCTTTTATTACTACACATTATTGTTATTAATGAATATAGTGCCTGGTCTTCCTAGGCGGTCTCCCATCCAAGTACTAACCAGGCCCGACCCTGCTTAGCTTCCGAGATTAGACATGAGCTTGTTCAGGGTGGCATGGTCATAGACCATCAGCTTTGGCTTCACTGGGGCGGGAACCCAAGACCTTCTGCGTGTAAAGCAGAGGTGCTAACCACTGCACTATGGGACCACGTCCAATACTCCAAATTCTTAAGTGTTGATAACTAACGCAGAATTTTAAAATAGCATGGGGTGGGCAAATCCTATCTGTGTACAGGATTTTCCCTGGAGAGTACTTGTTTATACCGGGTGGAACAGATCCTGTTTCCACGAAGAAAAGGACGCCTGCACCGGAGAAAAAACTCACCAAAAGCCCAACAGCCAGGAGGGGGAGGCAGAGTCCAAGTTTCCAGAAAGCTTCATTAGGAGAACAGTTTCCTGGTCCTAAAATACACTTACTCTGGACTCATGGTGAAAGCTCTCCCGAACGCGCCTGGAGGCCGATAAGGGCCAAATGTAAGGTCCCCGACCCCGTCCAGCACGCCTCACCGCATCTCGGGTCCCTGAGCGCCCAAGGTTTCGCTACCTCCCGGACTTCGCCCTGTGTCCCTTGGACCGAGAATGGCACCGCCTGCTGCCAAGCCTGGCTCTCACTCCACGTTCTCAGCGGGCCGCACACATCCCTCCTCCACTGGGGACCTGCTGAGCCAATCGTCCACGCCGCATCGCATGGGCCCGGGAGAATCATCCCCGCTCGCGCCCGCCCCAGGGCCCCGCAGCGAGGGAGGAGCGCGTGCGCCGCACGGGTTTTATTGCGTCACCGCGACTCCAATGCTCCCAGCTCCAGCATGAGCAAGCCGCCCGCGCTGTCGCGTCTGCGCAGTTTCTTCTGCCAGGGGCGGGCCGCTGCCGCGGGGCTAGCCTCGCTGTTTAGCTTTTGTTCCAGCAAGTGCATGCGCGCTGTTGTCTCGGTCAGCATATCCATGAGCAGCTCCTGCTGCAGCTTCAGGTAGTTGTTCTCCTCCAGCAGCACTTGGCTCTTGACGCGCCGCACCTGCGCCTTCCAGCCCGAGATGGTTGGCGTGGGCAGCGGCGGACTTGACCGCCCGGGCTGGCCCTCGGCGGTCCAGCGGCCGCCGCGAAACACGAAGGCCTCGTCGCTAAGGCGTGTGCGTGGCGCGCCGTAACTGAGGCCCAGCTCGGCCTGGCGCGTGTAGTGGTCCAACAGGTAGAAGGTGGACATAGAGGAGAGGCGGCGCAGCGGCGGGCGCCGTGGCGAAAATCGCCGCGAGAAGTGGTCGGCCCAGAGCTGCCGTAGCTGTTCCCACAGGCGGCTGGCGTGGCCCGAGGCCAGGTACCTGAAGGCCTCCAGGGCGACGACCGATGGGCCTCGGCAGGTGCCCAGGTGGCAGGAACGGAGCCGCGAGGTCGTGGGAGATAGGGGCTGCGCCCTTGCCTTGGGACCCCTGGTGTCCTGAATGGCGAAGGCGAGCCAGGGGTACTGCTAGGGAGCAAGGGACCCAGTGAGCAAGTCTTTTCTCTGCCGGCTGCCCCTCAAACTGCGACGCCCAGTGGATAGGGCGTGGCCACTGAGGAGCCCATCCCTACACACTCTCACTAGCGGCAATCTTCCAAAATCACCTACCCCGAAGACCACTCTGGGTCAGGCCCTGGGTCAAAGATGCCCATGAAGGACTTGACCCCCGCTCTCTGAGCGCTGGGCGGCTGCGGGGAGGGCTTATAAGGGAGAAGGGCATGATAGCAGAGACAGGTATTTCAAAGATGTGCAGGACTTGGCTGGTGGATTGGAATGGAAAAGAGAACCTCTAGGGAGAGTGAAGAGCTAGGCAAAGCTTACTTGTTCCAGAGGTGAGGAAGAGCTTAGGGTGGATATGGTGTACGTTACTTGCCTGGGGGTAGCAGAAGAGGAGGCTGGACAAGGGGAGGAGGGCACTGCTGAAGGATTACGAAGTCAGGGCTGGATTTGGATTCTGAAAAGTTTGGTAGGATGTCTGGCATAACCAATAGTGTGACTGCCTTCATAATTTGGTTATTCTGCAACCTCCAACGGGCACCTGCTCTATCCCGGGCCCTGGTCAGGGCGGAGAGTCCCAGCACAGCCTGTACCTGCCTTCAGGATGATGCTGGTGCTGGTCCAGCTGGGGAGCCAGATGTGTGTGTAGATAGTTCACAGTCCAGTGTGCTCAGTGACATCCTAGGGACATGTGCCATGGACTAAGACCTATGCTTAGGGCTCAAGGTAACAGGATTCATGCAGACTATACATGACTTTTGTCTCAAGCAGACTACATCTTGAAGGAAGATAAAATCCAGATAGACAGGTCCCATCCTCCGTCTCCTTCCCCACCCTTTAAGTGCTGATTCTGTCCTGTGAGAATAGGACTATGTGTTCTCTTTTAAAGTTTTCTCTCCATGAAGGGTGAAAAATTAAAGAACCTTGGGCAGGGTTCCCTCTGTTATGCCTTCATCAATTCAAACTCGCTTATTCAGCTGGATAGAGGCTCAGTGCTGTTATCCCTTAGCTGTGGCTCAGGGACGTCTTTGGAAGCCCACAGAGGGTCCAAGAGGTGCAACCAGCCCCACCCTGAAGGTTGCACCTTCCCAGAGGACCCTTCCCCAAGAATCCTCATGGCTTGTTTTACCTCACCTGGAGGATGTGTTGAAGGTGCCGAGCTTCTGTCCCAGGCCTGGCCCCATCTCTGAGCCACTCAGCCGATATCCACCCACTATGACTCACAATGCCTCCAGGACGGATCAGCTCAGAACAGAGAAGGGGAGCTGACTGTCAAGGCATAAAACAGATCCCGGGCTCTCCCCTGTATTTATTCAGTGCATTTATTGAGTGCCTACTGTGTTTCAGGTACTGTTCTAGAAATGTGTTGAAGCTATTCCCTTATCAAGCTCTCGTTCTTGGGTAGGGGTGGGGGCAGTCATAAGCAAAGGCCAAGATAGGAATTTATTTTAAAAGAGTGAACAAGATAGTCCTGCGTGAAGGCATTGCTGGTATCATGGGTCAGGTTCCCCAGAAGCAGAGCCTGAGGTGAGAATTCTTGTTTGAGTGGTGTATTGGAGAAGTGCTCTCGGAAGAAGGGAATGAGGGAAGCAGGACAAGGCATGGAAAAGAGCTAAAGCTAAGCAAGAGTGTGGCCTCAGGTGGAGACAAGCTGCAACCCAGTCTCACAAGGAGCTGTAGAAATCGCTCCACAGACTTTGGCCCCCCTACCAAGCCTCTTGTACCTGATCCCTTCCCCCACTCATTTCAGTCATTGGCAGGGGCAGCTGTGAGCTGTCAACCAATACTTAAAGCTCCTATAGTGTGGGTGCACCCCTAGTGAAAAAGATCTGTGAGGCACCAATAGCATAAATGAGGGAAAGAATACACATAAATGTAATAACTAGACGAATAAGAATTTGTGATAAATGCAATGAAGAAAATAGAGAAATGAAGCGACTAGGACGAGGGCAAAGGGTAAGATCCAATTTAGATGTACTCAGTGTACACAGGCACTTGACATTCATGCTAAGACACGAGTGAGGAGACTCCAGCAACATGAAGATTGAGGGTTAGAAGCAGGAAGGAGTTTGAAAGACAAGTGCCATGTATTGAAGGTTCATGAAGGAAATGGAGTCAACCCTGCCTTCCAAGCACACCCAGTTGACTTCCATCGCCTCTCTTTGGCATCCCTGACCCCGAGGACCCCAAGAACCTCTTCCAGGGGCCTCCTGCATGGCCTTTCAAGGGGTGAGACCTAGCTAGAGGGACATTAACATCTGGGGGGGAGCCAGGTGGTAGCGCCACCTGCTGAAAAAGTTAGTTTCATTGAGGTATGATTGACAACTACATAGTTTTATAATGTGCAATTTGATATGTTCTGATAAAGTATGAAATCACCAAAATCAAGATGACGAAGGTATCCATTATTTTCAGACGTTTCTTCTGTTCCCATCGCTATAGAATCATCTGCATTTTCTAGAATTGTATATAAATGCAATTATTTAGTATGTCTTTTTTTTTTTTGCACTAGCTTCTCACTGCATAATTATTTTGAGATTCATCCATGTTGTTGCATTTATCAACAGTTCGTTTCTTTTATCAGTGAGTGGTATTACATTGTCTGGATTTTGTTTTTCCATCTACCCGTTGATGGCAATTTGTTTCCAGTTTGGGGGCTATTGCAAATCCAGCTGCCATGAACACCTGTGTACAAGTCTTTGCATGCCCATGTGCTTTCATTTCTCTTGAATAAATACCCAGGAGTGAAATGGCTGGATCATGTGATAGGTGTATGTTTACCTCTTTTTTTTTTTTTAATGTTTACCTCTTTATGAAGCTACCAAACCTCCCAGAATAGTTGTACTACATCCCCTCCAGCCCTGAGAGAGTTTCTGTTCCTCCACATACTTGCCAACACTTTGTATGTGCCATGGGCATCAGACCTATGCTTAGCACTCGAGGTAACAGGATTCGTGCAGACTACACATGACTTTTGACCCAAGCAGACTACATCTTCAAGGAAGCTAAAGTCTAGATAACAGGTCCCTCTCTGCCCCTATCCCTATGGTAACCCTTTTTAATTTTAGTTATTCTAGTAGGTGTGTCTAAATTGTGATTTTAATTTAATTTATCACAGCTAATGATGTTGATTATCTTTTCATGTGTCATTTGTTACCCTCGGTGACGTTTTTCAAGTCTTTTGCCCTTTTTTCCCACTGGATTGTTTGTCTTATTGGATATGAGGAGTTATTTCATGCTATATTTGTCGGATGTTTTGCAAACGTTTTCTCCCAGTTTGTGGCTTACCTTTTAAAGAAAAAGTTTTTAATTTTGATAAAGTCCAATTTATGAGTTTTTCTTTTGTAGTTTATGCTTTTGGTGTCATATTTAAGACTTGTTGCCAAACCTAAAATCACTAAGATTTTCTCCTCTGTTTTCTTCTAGAAGTGTTCTGGTTTTAGCTTTACATTTTGGTCTGTGTTCTGTTTGAGATAATTTTTGTGTAGAGTGTGAGGTAAGAGTCGAATTTTTCATACAAATGTCAAGTTGACCCAGTGCTATCTACAGAAAAGACTAGCTTTCCTCCAGTTGCAGTTGTGTCTTTTTTGTTCATCATGTGACTGTGACTCCTCCTGGGCTCTCCATCTCTACCATCAATCTTTATTCTATTTTGTACCAGTACCATATTTTCTTAATTATTGTGGCTTACAAAAAGTGTTGGTAGTTGGTAGTGTAAACCTTCCAATATTATGTTTTTAAAGATTGCTTTGGTTTTCTAGGTCCTTCAAATTTCCATATAATTTCAATTGCATATAATTGAATTTCCATGGTAATTTTAGAATTAGAATGTCAGTTTCCACAAATAAACCCTTATGCTCACTGTCCAAAGCTCCCTCTTCCTATCATCAGGACACTTGAGAGCTCAAATCAGCCCTCAGAAGGTTGACTGATGGACATGGAATCAGAGCCCAGGAATATTTTAACCAAGTCAGTGATTCATTATCACCTTCATCCCCCCGAAATTGTGTCTGTGTTATTAAAGCTAATTTTCATTAACAATCACTATAGTTCAGGAAAGTCATGGCATACGGCATCTTTAACTTCCCTCATTTCCATGGACTACAAAAAAAGGAAAGGCTACAAAGCCCAAGGAAGTCTTTATTTGATTATTTGAGCAGGAAAAGTTTTGAGAGCTGAGGAACAATTTCTATTTAACATGTTAACTCCTTTCACAAGCAGAACTTGATTTTGAGGAAGTTTAATGAAAACTTCAGAATTTAAAGATCCACAATAAAAAAAAAAAAAACAATGGTTCCTGGCTTCTTTAAGGGACTCTATCTTGATGTTGTCACCTAGAAGACCAGATTTAGAGCCCATCAGAAAAGGAGTGCCAAGTCCCAAGAGGTCTGAGTTTAAGGACATGGAGTTCATTCTGATGGCACAGAGGAAAGGAGAAGAGGACCTAAATGAATTTTCATTTCCCAACACCACAGGCAACTGCCATAGTTACTGTGGATGTCGGTGAATCCCTTCTCTTGGCAACTGAGAGGACTGCTTCCAAAACCAAGGAAGCAAAATCTGGCGATTTCAGTCCAGCTTGTAAGATACTCTCTTAGTGACATTTGCCCTTCCCTGAAACAAGTCAGGTGTTCTCTGTGCTAATATAACTTTATTTTAAAAATCTGCACTTGCGTAAAACTTGATAAAAATAGTAAATGGTACAGAACACAAGTTATAAGAAAATGCACCCACTTTACCCAACATCTCCATTTTCTATAGAGTTGACTTTACACTCCCTTTTCTACAAGGTGCCTGTCTAGGAAGAGCAGATTTAGCAGGAAAGGATCCCTGCCCCTCCCCTAGGCTTTTTCTTCTTTAGCTTCTCTTGAGCTGGGTGGTGACATCAGTGAGTGGCACCATGGTGGTAGTCTAGGGGTTCGCTGCTCCCTTTCTTGCCTAGTGCTGTTCTTCACCCATTGTGCCTTAAAATTAGTTCCATGCAGTATTGGAATCTACAACACTCTGGAAAAAAAAAGTATAAATTTTCTATTTTAGTAAAAAATCTGAAAAAACATTTGAAAAAGTGATGATGTTCTATCTGCTCTAGATAACCACCTTTAGGAAGCACCACAGAACCTGCATGTGCCTTGGTCTGAGTGGCAGAGACTGAGAGGGGAAGGCAAGCAGGCAGGCCTGGGAGCACTGAGCTCCTCTGAATGGAAGAGTTCAAAGTCATTTGAAGAGGGAACAGGGGACTGAGAATGTGCAGCACGGCACAGCACATAGCGTGTGTCAGCTGAACTTCAGAACACCTGACTCGGGGTGTTGGGACCAGATCATCAGTCAAACAGCACTTATTTTCAGCAGAAAACATTTTTTGTTATCCTGTTTAAATGTTAATTTGTATATTTTTGTGTTATAGGTGATACATAAATTTATTATGGTTTTATGATTGCATGAGAGGTATAAATAAATAAATGTATAGTGGCCTTATGTTTATAGGCATTTAAATAAGAGTATGATATGGGTTAATGTTGTGATTAGCCCATGTATAGTTTGTCACAAATAATTCCTTTTTACACAGGTACTTATCATTTAAAAGAAAGTTTGAGGCTTTCTGCTGAAAACAGAATCATTTTCTGGGCTTTTAACTTCTAAAATAGACTCCAGACAATATTGATACAATACTTTAAACAACCATCCATATTTCAATTTTTTCAGTTTACTAATAATGTCCTTTATAGCATTTTTGTCCCTCTTGTATGAGATCCTTTTTTGGGACAGGTATTGCTTAAGTATTGACAGGGAGCTTTCTCTATTGTGGGCAGACATTTTAAGATGACGTAAATATCCTGTTCCTCAACAAAATTTCCCCCCTAGATTTAGCATTTATTGGTGATTATTGCCTGATCCAGTCTTTACTGTTATGGTTGCCAAATGATGCTTTTCCAGTGCTAGCACTTCCCGTTTATCAATTGGCTCTCAGCATTCTACCAAAAGCAAGAGATCTTCCTTCTCTTCTATTGTTACTGTGAGATAATAGAAAATATATATGTTCCTGGCACAGAGCTCCTAAAACCCACGTAATTTCCTAAGTGATAAGAATGCTAGGAGTACCTTTCTTCTAATATTTGGTCTCTGACCCCTGTTGCTGACAGTTTCTAAATCCCTTGGAATTTCCTGGGTGATAGGAATGTCTGTAGTTTTAATGAGGTGACTCTTTTATTGTTGTTGTTATTATTATATTATTTTAATGAGATGACTCTTGGTGGGCTCCTGAATAGGGCTGATCACTAGACAGACCAAGCCATTATTAGAAGCTTGGAACTTTCAGTCCCACCCTCCATTCTCTGGAGAAATGTTAATTCGTGATTGGTCAAGTCTCCATAAAAATTTCCAAAGTGCAGGGTTCATAAAGCTTTCATGTGTTCAATGTGTTGGAACACATCTACTTACTGGTAAGGTGACATATTCTGACTCCACAGGACAGAATAGGGTCCCGAGCTTTGGACCCTACCAGAGACCTCACCTTGTGTGTCTCTGCATCTGGCTGCTTTCTGTATCTTTTATCATATCCTTTAATAAACTGATAAATGTAAGTATTACATAAAATTTCCCAGGACAGAGAGACCATAGGAATAGGCTGACAACTCCATCATCCTATCAAGAGTTTATTAAGGGAACTTACATATGAGGGTCGTCTCTAGTGGTGGTGGGATGACGTGGATATCACTGGTGTCTTGTGGCAGGTCCAAAGGGGTTATATAGGACAGGGCAGGATGGATACAGGTACTGGGGTGTGACCTGCCCCAGGTAAAGAGAAAACACCTTATGTGCTTGCCTGGGTAGGGCAGCAGCCTGTTTCAGGAATGAGCAGGAACCAGCAGAGGTGGGACAGAGGGAAGGAGTCAGTCAATGTCTGAAGGGATTTTCAGGAAGCAGTCTCTGTTCTGGCCTAGATCTAGCAGTGGTCAGGCAGCTATCACAGCACGGAACAATCTCCCCTCCACAGTAAGCAAATGTATCCCTGAGTTCTGTGAGCTGTTCTAGCAAATGACCGAATCCAAGGGGGAGGGGGTATAGATGAACACAAGAAAGCTTTATGAACCCATTTTTAGTCAAGTGTGACAAGTCGTGGGTAACCTACTACTTGCAATTGGCACTTGATGTACAGGGGCAGTATTGTGGGACCAAGCCCTTAACCTCTGGGCGCTGATGCTGTCTTCAGGTAGGTAATGTCAGAATTGAGTTAAATTGTAGAGCGCTCAGTTGGTGTTGCAGAGAATTGCTTGGTGTGGGGAAAAAAAAAACCCAAGTATTTGACATAGGAAGTGTTGTGTGTATGGCAATAGTGTGAAAATACAGGAGAAATAAGAATAGTGTAGGTTTTCTCTTTATAGGTATACACATTTCTGGTTTTAAAATTTGTTAACAGTTCTACTTTTCAGTGGTTTATAATTTATTGAATTTTTTTGATTCTCAAATGGCTGCCCACCCCTGCCTAGAGATTCTGATGTAATATCCTGTAGCCTTTCACTTGGGCACTGAGATTTTAAAAGCTTCCCAGGCAATTTTAATGTACAGAGAAGGCAAATAACCTTTGCAGTGTAAAACACAGAGACTAAGGCAAACAGAAAAAAAAAAATTAGGAGAAACAGGCAAAGGTATAGATAAAAAATCGTAGACTAAAAGTATATGAGAGTAGCAGTCTAGGGGAATGAGAAGGTCGGGGAATGAGAAGGTCAGCAAATTCTCCCAAGAACAATTATGAAACTGGAGAGAAAAATGTTTAAAACAGGGCTCTGGAAATTGACCAAAAGCAAATGAGAAATTGAAATACACTTATCCATGAAAAACTGCTCAGCTCTGGATAAGAACAGTGAGAATCTGTGGCATTTTTGCCTGGGGCTGCTTACATTCCCCAGCTGGGTCAGGATAAGCTGTACCAGGACAGGGCAGGCTGCAAAAGCCAATGGCTTAGCTGCCGCAGGGAGCTCGCTGGATTTGGAACAAACCACAAAGAGAAACCACTGCACACCCACTAGAAACTAGGCTATAATCAAAAAGACAGACAATAGCAAGTGTTGGCAACAACATGGAGAAACTGAAAGCCTCCTACATGGGAATGTAAAAAAGAGCAGCCACTCTGGAAAATAATCTGGCAGTTTCTGAAAAAGTTAAACATAAACTTAGCATACAAGTCAGCAATTCTACTTCTATGTACTGCCCATGGAAACATGTCCACGTATAGATTAATGTGCAAAGATCTGTGTACATGTTTGTATAAAGAATCATCTATTGTAGCTAAAAGCTGGAAACAATCTAAATGTCCACCAGCTATTAAATAGATAAACAAAATGTGATATATCCATGTGTGGGTGTCCAGCATGGGCTACCACAAGATGTGCTTTAGTGGTACGCAGATTACTTTGAGCTAAAGGCAATTTTAGCTTCAGTTTCCAGAGAAACTTCTTCCTGCCCCCTTTAGCTATCTAGAAGTATTTGAATCAGAGTCTTTGCCTATAAGATATATCAGAGGTATATCAGAGGTAACTTCTCCTGACCTATCTGTAGGGCAGGACAAACTTCTATTTAATGAACTTCTGCTCTTCTTATTAACCTGCAATGATTATTTAAAGCCACCAAAGCACATTTCCTCACTGCTGGCTCAGTATCTCATATACCTAAGTCCTCATCTTTATCTCTGAACCTCTCATGCATGTGGGGTGTCTGACTCCTCATGTATGCAGGGTTCCCATATATATTAAATTTGGTTATTTTCTCTTGCTAATCTGTCTCATGTCTATTTGATTATTAGACCATCCAGAAGGACCTTGAGGGTAGAGGAAAGTTTGTTCCTTGTTTAGCCATAAAAAGAAATGAATTCCTGATAGGTGCTGCAACATGAATGTACCACGACAACATTATGCTAAGTAAAAGAAATCAAACAAACAGACCACATATTGTATGATCCCATTTGTATAAAATATATAGAAAATAAATCAATAGAGGGGGAAGGTAGTTCAGTGGTTGCCTGGGTTGGCTAAGAGTTAACTGCAAATGGGCACATAGGAACTTTTTGGTAGTGAGATATTCTAAAATTGGATTGTGGTAATGGTTGCACAATTCTATAAATTTACTAAAAATCACTGAAGGGAGAAAAAAATGGTGTAGATGATAGAGGCTCTGTTTATCCCTCTGGCGACCAAATCAGTTATGACAATAATAAGGAGCAGGAGCAAGGAAAAGTATGAATAAGCAAACCATACTTAGACTAGGGAGAAGTCCAAGAAAGCACCCTGCAACAGCAAAAGGTAGGACAGGGCGAGGACAAGAGGCTGCCTGGTCCGGAGCAGCTGAGTGAGACAGTGGTTGTCGCAATGGCAGACGCTTCTTAAAGGGGCCGCGTCTCTGAGCAGAGTTTCACAGTGACAGACCTGCTCTGAGCACCAGCGCCGATTCAGCAGTGCGCAGGGGGTACCAGGGACTTACAGGGAGACATTGTTGGAGTGAGGGCCAAAGACAGACTCGCTCTGTACAGAAGTGCCAGAGGTATCCATTGTTCCTCTGTTGAGCCCTCCCCCCTTCAGTGCTGGGACACAGAACTGCCATACCGTGACTTCTTCAAACTGGATAACAGAGATCACCCCGCCCAGAGGATTCCCTGAAACCCCGCCTCCCCTAACATGCAGTCCCACCCAAGCTGCCTCATCAGCGAGTCAGGTGCTCCTTGCTGACCAGCGCCTAAACTCACAGTGGTGGCAGCTGGGCCTCAGTTTCTGGTGTGGCCTTTTGAGGCAACTATAAGCACAGCATCTGTGGATTGCTTGCTGAATCTTAACACGTGGCCCTGGAGGGGCAGAGGCTTGGGCTAAATTTGGCCTGCAGCTGAACCCCTCGCAGGACTGTGCCACTGGACATCCACTTCCCAAGTCCACATTAATAAGACCAGGAGCTTTGCTTAGTGTGTAGAAACAGACATAGAAAGGCAGCCAAAATGGGAAGCAGAAACCATATGAGAGAACAGAACAGAGATCCAGATATAATGGAGTCAATAATCTAACAGATGCAGAGTTCAAAACACTGGTTATAAAGATGCTCAATGAACTTTTGGGAAATGTAGATAGTTCAGTGAGAACTTCAATAAAGAGATAAAAAACACAAAAATGGAAATGGAAACAGAAGTGAAGAACACATTACCTGAATAAGAAGTATATTAAATGCAATAAACAAAGTAAAGGCCAGGGACACGCAAGCAGAATGGCGAGCGATAAGATGACAAGACTAGGGATTGTTCCATAGGGTAGTGGTTAGCACGTCTGCTTTACACGCAGAAGGTCCTGGGTTCGCACCCCAGGTGGAGCCACAGACCATGCACCAGGGGAGGAGGGATGCCAGGCCCTAAGCCGAGGGTGCATGCAAGCGGGTGGGAGGAGACATCCGTCCTTCAGAGATCTAGTCCATAAGGGGAAATGGCAACATTCATAGGTCAGGGGTGGAAGTGGGGCAGGGGGTGGGGAATTAAAGAGGGAGGGAAGGAAAAAAGAGATGCCAAGACTATAAAAATAATTTAAGGAGGATATGGGACCTTATTAAGGGTCAAAATATCTGTCTGACTGGCATAAGTGCAAAAAATTCAAGATGTTGAACAGCTGTTTGAAGAAACAGTGATGGAAAACTTCCCTAACCTGGTGAAGGAAATGGACATAAAACCCCAGGAAGCTCAGAGGATCCCCAAAACCAGGGATCCAAAGAGGTTCACACCAAGACACATCATAATTAAAATGCCAAAGGTTAAATACAAAGAAAAAATATTAAAAGCAGTAGGAGAAAAACATAATTGCTTGACGGGAACACCCATAAGCCTGGAGCTGATTTCTCAAAAGAAACTATGCAGGACAGAAAGGCTTGGCAAAAATATTCCACGGAATGAAGACCCAGGATCTACAACAAAGAATAATTTATCCAGCAAAGCTATCATTTAGAGTCGAAGGACAGATAAAGAGCTTCCCAGACATAAATAAGCTAAAGGAATTTATCACCATCAAGCCAGTATTACAGGAAATGTTGAAGGAACTCCTTTTTTCTTTTTTATTTATTTTTATTTTTTATTTTATTTTTTTAGGTGGGGCAACCCTTGCTTGACCTCACAGATTGCAAGGACCTTATCAGTTTATAATCCCTTATTTTTTATTTTTTTTACACTTACAGTGCCTGGTCTTCCTAGGTGGTCTCCTGTCCACGTACTAACCAGGCCCTACCCTGCTTAGCTTCTGAGATCTGACAGGATCGAGTTTGTTCAGGGTGGCATAGCCGTAGACTTGGAGGAACTTCTTTAGGAAATAAAAACATGTATCAAGAACAGGAATAAAGAATGGTAACAACTACACTCCTATCAACAAGTACCTTAAATGGAAAAGAATTAAGTGCTCCAACCAAAAACTGAGTGTCTGAAAGGATAAGAAAACAAGACCCCTACATATGAAAAGGAAAGGAATGGAAAAAGATATTGCTTTGATGGACCTAGAAGGTATTTAAGTCAGACAGAGAAAGATAAACACTATATGATTTCACTTATATGTGGAATCTAAGGAATAGAATGAACAAACTAATAATCAAAAACAGACTCACAAATATAGAGGACAATCTAATGATGGACAAAGGGGAGAAGGAGTTTTGGGGGGATGGGAGAATGGGGTGAAGAATTAAGGAAGTACAAATTAGTAGCTGACTGATGGTCACGAGAATGGACAGCACGGTAGAGGAAATGCAGCTAGCATGAACACGTTGGCTAAGTGGAGGGTCAGGGGAGGGAGTGTGCAATTGGGGGGATCATTTAATGAACTATATAGATGTTTAACCAATGTACTATTTACTTGAAGCCAATTAAATGAATTTTAAAAATCGTTTTATTTATAGTAGGCGAACTATACTATGTACATTATATTTCGATAACGTTTAAAAAACTATGTGAGGATGTTAAACAAAAAAGATTTACAACTGAAACCTTTTCTGAAAGAGTATTGAGATAAAACACTAGCCAGAAAAGGACCAGGTCCTGGGCACGTGGTTTGAACTACCACCAGCAAGGCTGGATGGAGAAGGTGAGATGTCTGCAGTCCTGGGGTTGCTGGGGGCTCGTTTATGGAAACTGGGGAAGAAAGATGTAAGTTGTTTTGAAAGAATTTACATTGGTTACAGATAAAAGGGGTGAGAAATAGTGAAGCGGGGCTCGTTCTGGGTTAGATGTAGAGTTCATAAAGAAAAGAAACGTTACCCTTTGGATTTTGGTGGACAACAGTCTAGAAAGTATAACCAAGAAGGGGTGGTGATGGAATGCTCTCTCTAAATAAATGTGGAAATTGCCACCTGGAAGTGGATTCAAAGTTTCAACACACATTCCGGGAATGTAAGCAGTGTTTTGTTGGTTTTGCCCTGCAGTTATTAACTAATTAATCTCCTTTGTCTCTTCCTTCCACCCAGTGGCATGCTACAATTTAAGACATTTCAGAATTTTCTTGTCAGAGGGTAGAATCTAGACATTTTTAGATGTGCAAGATTTCAAAAACCTACTACACAGTCTTTCTCTGGAAACAACACGACTGTAATTACTAACTGAGGTAGTAGACCAAGAAAAAGGGAAGATGTCAGGTTATTAAGGGAAAATTAAAACATATGTCTATACAAAGAATAGTATACCATGTGTGTTGCAGTTTTATATCATATAACCAAAAGCTGGGCACAGCCCCAGTGTCTATTACCTGGTGAATGCATAAACTGTGGCATACAATAGGATACTACTCAGGAATTAAAACCAACAAATGACTCAAAAGAAACAAATGGCATACTTGTACAACAAAACAGGGGTCCCCAACCTCCGGAACCATGGACTGGTACTGATCCATGGTGCGTTAGGAACTGTAGTGAGAGATGCTGGCAGTCCTGGCAGGATGCCTGCTGCTTGGAGCAATAAGGTCACACTACAAGGAGGGCACACAGGCATTACCTATTCTGGGACTTCTTGCTTTAGGCACAAGGATAAGAAAAGGAGAGGGAGTAGCTAGCTGAGAACATGGTGGTGGCCTTAAGGCTGAATTTAGGAGTTGGCTGTAATCTGTAATTACTAATCTTACAAACCAGCTTTGTGAGAAGGAGAATAAAAAGAGATGGAGACAGGGGTGGGGAAGCTAGCACGGCCATTCATTCCTTTTCCCTTATCCATGTTAGTTAATGCATTTCCAGACTCCAACTCTTCTTCCTAACTGTCTCCACAACAGGAACCAGGCCACACAGCAGGAGATGAGTGGTGGGTGGGTGTGTGAAGCTTCATCTGTATTTGCAGCTGCTCCCCAGTGCTGGCATCACCACCTCAGCTCCACCTCAGGCCATCAGGTGTTAGGTTCTCACAGGAGCACCGGTCCCTAGTGCCAAAAAGATTGGGGACCACTGCAATAATATATTACTCAGGAATTAAAAGCAATAAATATTAACACAGATGAGGATCTGAAGGTGTGGCAGCTTCTTTACCTTTGCTGGATCTTTAGTGGCACCTTTGTTAAACTCAACAAAGCTTCAGTTAATATGCTGAGGATTGTGGAACCACATACTGCCTGGGGGTAGCCAAACCTGAAGTCTGAAAAGAATGGATCCACAAACATGGTTATGGCAAAATCAATAAGAATCGAATTATCCTGATGGATAAACACTTAGATTGTTCCATCTCATGGTAAATATGGCATCATCTGCATGGAGGATCTTGATTCATAAGATCCATACTGTTGGAAAACCTTCAACTTCCTGTGGCTTATAAATTATTATCTCTAGGAGGGACTAGATCAACAGGATTATTAGAAAGATGAACTGAGGTGTTTGCCATGGTTATTTTTGTAATTTGGTCAGTTAATAAACAGTGACTGCTTTCAAATTGTTAAAAAAAAAAAAAAAAGTAAAGGAATAGGGAGGGAAGGAAAGAAAAAAATTTATTCTTGTCCTTGGCTTCCTTCTTTGAAGAACATTATGCTTTAGCCAAAAAATCTCTAGCAGGATGCTGAGCACGTTCTCCAGTCTTGCTCTTCTTGGGCCCATACCCAGGATCTCCAAGATCAGCCAAACTTGAATTCTCTTTTTGAGAGCCCTACATTTCACCTCCAGTCACCAAAGCTCTCACGTTCAGTGTTGGCTTTGGTTCTTCTTCCTCTTTCCCTTGCGTCCAATGGACTATTCTTCAGCATGAACATTTAAGGCTTCTGTTTCCATATACCTGCCATTCCCCAATCCTGACCTTTAATCAATGGCAAAAAGTGGTGTCCAGTTAGTTAGGCCTCATAGCCACTAGTCTCTCTTTCAGACCTCCCTAGAATAATATTAAAATAATGCTTCATAAACATCTAAATCATTATCCAAATCTAAAATCTGAACTGTACAAAATCCTTGGCTAGGCCTTCAAGGTCTGCTCCTAACCTAACACTGGAGCTGACTTGCAGGGACATCTTTCTCCAGCCCAAATATTACCAGAGAGTAGGGATCCTCTTCCAGTGCGTTGTTCAATTTCTTAATGTCTTGAACAAAGAATTGAGCAAGACACCAAAATACAGCAGAAAATAGCTTTATTAGGAGGGAAAGTACCCTTCCAGATGTAGAAGCGAGCCTGAGCAAGAGAAGCATACATAGCTCAAAAGGCCTGGTAACAAAGCCTTTGGGGTTTTTATCCCTATTTGCTGGTTACTTGTGGGTGGGTGTTTACTTTTCTTAGAGGGGTGGGCTTCCTTGATTGACAGGACTCAGTGATTCATCATTTGCTTTCTGGGCATGTTCATTCCCAGAATTCAGTGTTATATTAATGAACTTTTGAGTATATGCATCATATTGTAATAATCGTATAATGAGACTTAGGTGAGTTGAAGGTCATTGGGGTCTTCATTGTGCAGGTGCGAGTGACTGGCTTAAATTGTTAAATTGGTACCTAATTCTCAGCTCACTTGTTTCTTTCTATGAGTTACTTTTAGCCTAAAAATGCCTCTATCTTGCTTAATTGTGGGAGGATTAGGGTGGACCCCTTCTAGAATAGGATGACCTTAGTGTGTTTGCAGGCAGACCTGAAACCCCCTAACTTTCCTGCCTAACTCTTTTCTAAGAGCCATAAACCCCCTTATTATTAGTATGGATGTTGAGGGACATGAGGTCTCTTCTGTATCTGCTTCTTGCTAAGAAGGGTCCTCATCTCCCTGCCTGCTGGGATTTCATGGAGCTATTTCCCTTTCTGCCTTAGTCAGGGTGGGGTCTTGGGTTTTCTGCCGAAGTGCTGCCTCAGTCTCTAGACAAGGAAAAGAAGATACAAACTTATTATTGAAATCATATATCTATTAATTTCTATTATTGATTTCCCTATTAAGCGAGTAAAGGGAAACAGGCTTGGTTAATAGAGTAGAAAAACGACCTTTGGCCTAAGGTCCCCTCCCCTCTCAGATTCTAAGGGCCCTGTCTGGCCTAACACCATTTCTTCTAACAATGGGCCAATGACCCTTATCGAATAGCCAGAGGATCTGAATTACCAGTTTTGGGGCAATTATTGGGATTTGAGGGAGAGGAAGGAAGAAAACTAGGTTTACTAAAAAGATTAAGAACTCTGCAAGAGATGTCCTGTATCATTTCCTGTTAAAAGGTTAAGAATTTTTACAAGTGATGTCCTGTATCACAAACACTCCCGTACATGGCGTCCCCAAATACACAATACCCATTTTTCTGCTTTTGCTGTTTCCTCTTCTAAAGAAACCTTCCTCCAACTCTCCACCTATAGAAATCCTGCATATCCTACCAGGTCCAGCCAGCTCAAGTCTTACCACTTTCCTTGGTAAACAGAAAAGCAAAATTCCACAAATTTTGAGGCTGAGAGTTGGAGAATACTAAACCCAAGCAAACACCAAACTGACTCATCTCTTTTCCCCCTTCCAGGTGGCAGGAGGGAATAAAGGTGGTCCAAGGATAGGTGATACACCGATTGAGTCTATTTTTTTTTTTCCATCCTAAGAATCTGCCCTTGGGTAGCCAAACTAGGACATTAGCCTACTTTCCATTTTCTGAGGTTCTCAGCATATTGAAAACTAAAAGCTAAAAGTGGGTTTAAGAAAGTGTGGTGTTTCAAATCTTTTTCCACTGCACCATACTTTTCTCTCAATACTGTCGTTAGTGTGTCTGATCTTCAGGAAACATCACGCACAAATTGTAAATTGAAAAAACTTTAGTATTCAGAAGGCTGCAGGCTGTTAGGACCAGAGCGATGACTCTGCAGGTACGGTCACACATGGTTACAAAGCACTGTGCTGGGGACTCCAGGTCAGGCGGAGGGAGCCGGTGCGGGTTCCACTTGAGCTTCGTTGGCGCCTCGCACTCGCTGCAAGGGAACTGGTCCTTCCCGATGGCCGCCGGACAGCTCACCCCTTCTGCTGCCTGCCACTTGTCCCCTCAATGAAGGGAAGGGGATGTCGGTTTTGGGGCACGGATCCAGGAACCGAAGAGTCGAAACCACAACAGCTGGGATGAAACTCCTGGCAGCCTGCCCACTAAGGCAGCAGGGCAACAGGGCGCAAGAACGCGAGCAGGCTCGGCCCCGCCCCAGGGCGGGCGCCCGCTCCGCTGTGGTCCGCCCCCTCCTCTCCAGCCCAACCAACAGCCACTTCCTGCCTTACTCTCAGCCAATTCTCACGCTCCACGAAGAATAGCCCTAGGGGGCGTATGGGAAGGTGATTAGAGCGATGGCCACAGCGACCAACCGCATTACGGAGCTGTCGCGGGGGGGGCGGGACTTGGCACTAGCCGTAGCTACTCAGGAGCGAGGGGCGGACGTAGGGCTGGGCTTCGTGCGGCGGTGCTCGCTCGCGCGGTGGCAGCGGCAGCCTAGGCCTCTTGGTCCTGCGGCACGTGACGGTCGGGCTGCCTCTGCCGCTGTCCCTACTGCAGCGCGAGGCGAGGTGTGCGGGCGGGAGGAGACACGGGTGCCGCCTGCGGTCCCCGAGAGGCTCGAGGTGAGACGGTAGGCCTGCGGATGTATTCAGGCCTGTGAGGACCCCGGGGCCCTGGGTGCGCGGCGCCACGACCCAGGGGCCGGGCGTGGTCGGAGCCGAGGGGTCGGGCTGGGTTTTTGAGGGCTCGGGCTCTGCCAGCCAACTCGCGGTCGTTACGAGCGAGGCCCGAACCTGGGCGAGCTCAGTTGGGAAGCCAGGCCTCGGCCGCGCCGCTGGGGTCGGGAGGCGTGGCAGGTGCCCTAGAGCGTCCCTTAATCTCAGGCAAAGCCAACTTCTTTCTATGGCTGTGCTTCTAGAGCTCTTTTTAGGCCTTTTGCTGGCTGTCTGGGAAGACGCGAGGTGGGCCGGAGTAAAGGCCTGGAGTGGGATCGGGCCTGATCACTACCCCTAGTAGTGGGGAGAGGTGGTATTGGACCGAGAGAACATTTAGAATTAGTGTTACAAGCTTCAGTATTTTAAAATAAAACCTAAAAGCGAAGACTGGATCTTAGCACCCTGAAGAGAATAGAGAATGTGCTAGAACACGCAGTAGTTGAAAAACTTCAGTCTTAACATTTTCACCTATCGGGAGGTGGGGAATAGTCCAGGCGCAGTTACCGAACGTTAAAAGGAGGAAAACACGTAAAAGCACATAGGGCAGGTCATTTATAATGGAAGAACAGGCCCAGAGATATGAAACGACTGGCCCAAGGTCATTCGATTAACTTTATGATCACGTTGGGGTTATAGTTGAGGTCTAGGCAGTTTTGGTACTAAGGGTAAGATCCTGGTTCAAGTCCTTCATCATCCATTTGTTGCTGTGTACTTGGGCACTTTACTTTCCTTTTTACCCTAGTTTTCCCCAGATGATGGGTCTAATAATACCTAATAGAGTTGTTAGAATTAGATTAAGGTGTATATAAAATAAGACAAGTCTGGTACATATTAATTGCACAATAAGTAATGATAACAATAAATTATCGTATGCTGCTGTTCCACTATACTGACTTACATCCTAGAGTTAGTTAAGTCTTCTTTCCCAGGACCTGTAGTCACATATGGTGATAAGAAGAAAAAAAACTGATCTAGTGGATTAACTGCTGGGCATGATACAAGTGAATGCTGGTTGAGGGAAGTTAAACTGAGCTGAATATTAAAAGTTTGGGAGGACAAAGGTGAACCACAGTTAAGTCTCTTTATGTCCCTAAGAAATGGAACATTTTGCTTGATTTTTTAATAAGCAGATGGGTTTTTTTTTTTTTAAGGAAGAATTGTGTTCATCTTTAAAACCATTCTGTATCTTAGTCTTTTCCTAGCTGTGTTTGAGAGTCATGAATAGAGTAAATACCATGGTTGTACATTTGCTGTAATTATACTTAGAGCAAAGGTAAAGAACTCTGTGGGAGTTCTGTGCACCAGCCAGGGTGCACAAGCAAACCAGCCCGGTAACTGGATCTTGAGAGGACTAGGGGGAACTGTAATGGAGTGAGTGTGTCATACAACAAATTTTCTGACTTCGAAATGAGTGTCAGCATTCCTCTACACCGTACTATCTTAACCTGACAGTTTGAACTAACACATTATCTTCCAAGGACCATGAGGGTTAAACGTTACTACAGTTTTGGCAATCAGGCTATTGCATGCATTCTTTTAGTTACAGCGTTCACTGTTCCCTGCAAATAGCTTAAAGAGGTGAAGTGACAGTTGGTAAGAGTCAATGTAGGCTCAAGACTTGCATTCCAGGCCCAGCAGGGGTAACTAGCTTAAGCAACACCTTGGTTTCCACAAATTTCAGATGGAAATGAGAAGTCTTCCATATAACTTACCATTAGGGGGCTGTCGGGAGGGACAGAAAGGATGGTGTATGTGAAACTACTTTGAATAGTGTAATGAACTGTGCAAAGGAACTGGCAGCTCACAGCTCCTAGGAAATAATAAAAGTGCCTGATCATAGTTGTGACCTCTGTAGCTTACTGTAGAATTTTGTGCTGGTTGGCCACATTAACAAACATATGTACTTCTAAATTACTTGGAGAATTTTGTTTTTTAAAGAATTTAGATGATCTTCAGCAATACATTTTGAGTATTTATATCTTAAACCTATGTAGTTTATAGCAAAAAAGAATGCTATGGAAAAATCGATTCTAGTGCTCTTTTCAATGAAATACAAAATGCAAAACTAAAGACAGTATGGGTCTATTTTTAAATGGCTAAATATTTACAATAAAGAGCACTTCGAATTTTATGTACTTTTCTCCCCTTTAAGTGCTTTTGTTTTTTGACTAGATGCACATGTAGTAATATCAGAAGGTACAAAAAGAGGTTAAAGTAAAATAATTTATCTGTGACTGGAATCAGATTCTTTGTAACTGCTGCCTTTCCAATCTAAGACTTACAATTTCTTATTTGCTTTAAATTTAAAGTTCAAGCGTTTTGGAACCATTACAACTTAAATGGTGTCACTGGGCAACACCTAGTAACAGTAGAGCTCAGTGCAGACTTTGAGCACATACTGTAAACTGGGCTCTGTAATAAGCACTTTACATGTGTTTTGTTTATACAACCACCCTAAGAAATAATAGGGTTTTGTCTCACTTTAGAAATGAAGACACTGAGGCCCAGAAATGAGTAATTCACCCAATATGCCACGCTATTAAGTAGTCGATAAGGGATTGTGACTTCTGAATTCTCACTCATAAATGCTACTATATGGCTAACTGTGACCTTGGACAGTTTGTGTAACTTACCTTAACCTTAAAAGTCCTCTGTCAAATGGGGATAATAAAAATTCCTGGGGTTTTCAGGAGGATTAATGTAGACAACTTAAGGTATCTCAACCCAGTAAGACTTAAAATTTAAAAAGGTGAATGGATAGCCTTACAGGAAAAGACTGCCTCACCTTTTATTACACACTTTTTAAAAATCACTTATTTTTTTTAAACAACCAAAAATCTTAGGTCATTCTGTTCCTCTTTCTAATTTCTCATAGATTAATCTGTGAGAAAGGAATAAGAGTTGGAATATACTACTTTTCAAAGTTCCACAAAGAAAAGCCTGGAATCAAATGGCTTCATTGGTGAGTTCTACCATATACTTAGGGAAGAATTAACACCACTCCTTCATAGACTCTTCCAAAAAAAAAATAGAAGGGAGAAAGAACACTCCCTGCTCATTCTATGAAACCACTATTCCATGGTACGGAATCAAAGACTTCACAAGACGAGAAAACGACACACCAATCTCTCATGAAAATAGATGCAAAAATACTCAATGTTAGCAAACAGAGTCCAGCAACATATAAAAAGAATTATTTACCACAGCCACCTGGGAATTTCCTCATGAATGCAAGGTTGGTTCAACATACAGTAATAAGTGATACACTACATTAGTAAAGAACAGAAACCACATGATCATCTCAGTAGATGCCGAAAAAGCATTTGACAGAATGCAATACGCTTTCATGATAGAAACACTCAACAAACCAGGAATAGAAAGGAACTTTTTCAGCCTGGTTAAGAGACAATGAAATAATCCCTTCCCTGGGATTTCTGTTCCTTTTCCTAATTTTTTGTGGATTAAAATAATTGGGAGTTTAAATTTCGTAATTTTAAAAAACAGAGTCCCACAAAGAAAAACCCAGAACCAAATGGCTTCACTAGTGATGTTCTACCAAATTCTTAGGGAAGAATTAACACCAATCTTTCACCAACTTCCAAAAACTAGAAGAAGGGAGAATACTTGAGTTACTCATTCAGACCGATATTACCCTGATACCAAACCAAGACAAAGACTATGCAAGAAAGGAAAACTGTAGACATATCTCTTCTGAAAATAGATGAAATGGTAGACTTAACTTGAAAAAATATAAACATCTAAATATAATAAACTTAAAAATAATTTTGAGCCTCCATTTGTTTTAAGGTCTTTAATAAAATGTAATTCTTTAATAGGTCTCTTCCATAAGGGACCCATATTGAAGATAAAGTTTCTGCCTTTGAAAAGTGACAACTGTAATATTTCTTTAGTGTTTGCCTATTCCTAAAGTGATCTAAATAGTTGTCTGAATTTGCTAAAATTTGATGAAGACCGTGTCTGTTTCTATAAAGATACTGTTTTCAATTGAAGTCTCATGTACATTATTAAATGTATAGTAAAGTTATCTAGACTGTAGTTTTTAAGAATGTGTGCTGAGAACAGAATTATCATTACCCAAAAATAAATTTAGTACAGTTCATAAAAAAAGTAATTGGTGACAGAGCCAGGAAAATAATTACTGATAAGCATGGACATTTCCATATTCAAATATTGAGGTTGTATACACACTATTACAAGGAAGAATTAAAGAAGAAATCATATAATGTAATTGGAGGAAAGCAAGTTTTCTTGAAATAAGCTAGAGGTGTAGGCAGGCGTATTAGACCTTTTGGTCCAGTACGAGAATTGAGAATATATTCACTGTGTTTGTACTTCTGTGTATCAGAGCAAGCCGTTGGGTGTCCCTGTGAAGCCCTGGGCCCTGACAGACCTTGTACTATCTTTACATTTTCACAGCAAGGCTTCGAGTCAGTAGTGCTGTTGCTCACATCTGTATCGCAGGATCAGAAGACTCCTGAAAGTTCAGTAAGCTGACCAAGGCCAAAGAGAGCAAGGGAGTGTGGAATCTAGGTTTCTCTAATGGGACAGGTTATGCCACACATTGTAGTGCCTTGTGTATGTGTAATTAAATTTCTGAATCATCAGTTTTAAAAGAAAACTTCCATTTCTTGAATTCAGGAGAAACTTGCTCTTAAGAGTTAAGAGTGGATTGAAATTAAAAGTTAGTAGGTTAGATGCTCTCGAATCCTCCTGACCCTTAGATTTTGGGAGCTGAGCTTTTTGTTCTGTCATTGGGAAATTGGGAAGCAAGCCAGAAATTATTTATATTTTAAATGCATATTATAAATGTACATGTGTTTGGCTCCTGTTTTCTTGGCTTTTTGTACATTTGTCCATGTGGTCTCAGAGGGTAGAGATTCTCTGCTGTGGGTATAGGTAGATAATTATATTTGATTACTAAAAACAAAGCCCTTATTAGAAGGAAGAAAGAAAGACTTTACCTCATCAAGTTTAAATTTCTAATTAAGCTCACATTTCTGATTCTTTGTAGTATTTTGCTTTAGTGGACTAGGTCAAAATAAAGCTGGTTTCTAGACAACTTGGATCAGGATTAAAGAACCATCTTTAATGATTCAATAATACTTTTTATTTTTAAGCTGTTAATTTTGAAATAATTACCAACCCACAAGAAATTGCAAAAATAGTATAGAGAGGTCCCTAGTGACCATCACCTAACTTCCCCCGAATGGTAGCATCTTACATAACTGAAGTATAACATCCAAAGCAGGAAATTGACGTTGGTACAATCTACAGACCTTAACTCAGGCTTCATCAGGTTTTACGTGCCCTTGTGTGTACACAGTTCTATGCTGTTTTATCTATGTCAGTAATTCATTTTTTGAAATTTTTACTTTTTTGGCATTTTTTTTTTCGTAGAAAGAAAATACTACTAGCATGGTTTTTAAGTACTAACAAACCTTTGTGCATTTTTTTTGCAAATTAGAGAAAAGAGGTTATGATATGAGTTTATTTTGATATTAACAAAAAAACCCAAGAAACTTGATTTGTAAAACTAATAATACATTGTATTCACAGAGTCTGAAAACATGAGCAAATATACATAATGTCATTAAGGTCACCTTTAATCTATAAAATGCTGTTTCTAGACTTTATGTATATATCCTGTGAGCTCCTGAAGGTAAGAGACCAGTTTAAATAAATGCTTGATATCTAGTTGGCACTCATGGAATTGAACTCTGTCAGCAAACATTCATTTAGTGTCTAATGCATGTCAAGCTTTCTGATAGGCATCAAATACGTTTTCTCCTTTTACTCCTTTGTAACACAGAATCCCCACAGTTTAAGCTGTGACTGCCAGAAAACTGTCTTGAACTCTGCCATCCAACTTTTATCAAAAGCCCAGTCGAGGGATTTATGTGTGAGTATTTGAAGGTTATGCAGTCTGTTCATTTCCCTAGAACCTAGATATCCTAAGTTTTATTTTTAGATCAAGTTCCAGATCAACAGAAATCGGAACTTGGACCATTTAGCTTTGGCCCCATGGTACTGGTTTTATTGACTTAGCCTTTGCTTACATAAGAGACATAAGAGAAAGCCACACAGAACTCACATTTGCATATAACTTAAGGGTATTTTTGAAAAACTTGTCCACTTCAGTAAACGCAAAGGTGTTAAAAGATTTTCATGTTTGTGTGCTTTTTTTATACATTAAAACATTTTTTTTTTATTTTAGACCTTTGTGAAAATAATACACAGAATTCCCATATACTCCATATCCAATTTCAATTAACATCTCATTATGATCCATTTCTTATAATTTATGAACGAATATTGAAACATTATTAACCTTTATGTTTTATTCAAATATCAGGTTTTTTTTTTTAAGTTTGTTGGGGTAATATTAGTTAATGACAGAATTTTTAGGTGTGCAAGATGATATTTTGACATCTTTGTAAATGTTGGCATTTGTAGTTTTGTTTTTTAATTTCTGGCTTGCCTGCAGATCCATGCCAGTAGTACAGTAACTTGTAATTTGGCCAAGACAGGAATTTAAATAGGCCCACTATGAGAGAGTTGTAGAGCACTCAGTTGCCTGGTTATGAGTTACACATTCACCCAGCATTTGCATCCTAGCTCAAAGGGGCTCTGCTATTGTTTCAGACAACAATCTTGCAATGATAAAAATTATGAGAGAAAGGGAAAATGCCCTCCTAAAAGGAAACCAGAGAATGAAGTGCTTCAAGAAACCTTGCCCTAGAGGAGCTAATATATCATTGTGAGCATGGGCAGAGAAGTAGAAGATAAAAGAAAACTTTAGGAGATGTGGTAAATGGTTCTTATTATATGAAAATGCTACTTTGTTTAAAGGTATTTTTTTATTCACCTTTATTCCTAAGCATTCCTACTCTAGGGACCACCTGCTCTGTGGCTTGGGGGAGTTGGGGGTTTGTTTTTTAAAAGCATTGTGAACTACTTGTTACATATTTCTTGTTGATAATCTTAGAAACAGTGGGTGACAATAGAGAAGTATGCTCTCTCCTTGAAATTCTGTAAATATAAAGACAAAGGAAGGCTTGAAGAGTGACAAAAATCTTATGGAAGCCTCTTAAACATTAAAATACGTGGAAAACTATTTTGTATCTTTAAGACAAAAGCGAGATAGAATTACCAGGTAGGGTGCATTGTACTGGGAGATGGGACCCTTGACCTCTGATCCTAATTCTGCCAGTAACACATTTTTGGCAAGTTAATTTCTGGACCTCAGTTTCTTCTCAAAAATGGAACGTTGACTAGGTTCCAATGGTATATTTTACCACGGGATTTTTTTGGAGAGGTGAGGAGATCAACCATTTGAGGCATAATAATGGAACACCTTTTTTTAATAAACTAATTTTTTAAAAACAGTTTTAAATATATAGAAAAATTATGAAGATAATACAGAGGGATCCTGTATGACCCACACCCCGTTTCCCCTATTATTAACAACTTACATTGGTATAGTACATTTATTAGTTAATGAACTAATATCGATACATAATTATTAACTAAAGTCCATATTTAATGTAGATTCTTTTTTTTGTTTTACCCAAGTATTTTTCTGCTCCAGGTTCCACATTACAAATAGTCATCATGTCTTCTTAGGGTCCTCTTGGCTGCGACAGGTTTTTAGGCTTTCCTTGTTTTTGATGACCTGGACATTTTTGAGGACTACTGGTCGGTCAGGTTATTTTGTAGAATGTCCCTCCCTCTATTGGACATTCTACAGAGAGGTTGAAGTACTGTTTTCATCACACTGTGTCAAGGGCACGTACTATCAACATCACCTGTTGCTATTGATGTTGACCTCGCTCACATGGCTTAAAGTGTATTTGCCAGGTTTCCCTGCTGTAACGTCTCCCTTTTCCCCCTTCCCATACTACCCGGCTGCTTTGGAAAGAAGTCACTTCGCACAGGAGTGGAAGTATGCCCTACTGCCTTGGGGATGGAGTGTCTTCATCATTTACTTGGAATATTTCTGCATGGGAAATTTGTCTCCTCTCTCATTTATTTACTCAGTCATGTTTGTATCACTATAGATTCTGGGCATTTATTTTATACAGTGGGGCATAATCTGTTACCACTCATTTTGTTGCCCATACCGTCCCAGTTTTGGCCACTGGGAGCTCTTATGTTCTTTGGACACAACCCACATCATTGTGGTATTATTTTTCTTTTTTGAACAATCCTTTCTGGCACAACTAATGCACCAGGCTCATCTTGTATATTCTCTGCTCTAATTCTAGAATAAGCCATTTCTCCAAGGAGCTTTGTTTCCTTTAATTGGAGATGATATTGGTACTAGGTGTATTTATTGCTACTGGGGTTTAGTTTCTTGTAAGACCTCCCAGCTGACAGAACAAGGAAATACATGTGTGTAGACTAACTGGTGTATGCGCACATATCTGTAAATACTTCTCTAACCTTCTGTATGTTAAGGTAAACACGAGTTCGTACTGATGTCTCCAACTCTTACCCATTATCTTACCCGTTACCATATGGATTACCTTGGCTGCCTTCCCTTGCTTGTCTGTAAATTCCCACACCCAACGTGAAAGTGGCTTCCACCATCCACTAGCCCTTTATTTCATTGTTCAGTTTACATGTATAGCAGTGTCAGGATTGTTAACCTGCACACACATGTGAAAGAACTTACCAACTAATAAAAGTGCTTTCGTACAGTCTAGACTTGTAGAATGTAATCTGTATTCATTTCCAAAGTGACTTCTCTCAGCATCTTTTCCCTCCACCTTCTTGAGTGGAGTTGTTTCATACCCATAATACAGTTACATTGTTTAGTCTCATTCTATGTGTTATCCTTAGATCACTTGACCTCCTAGATGATTTAAATTTTTCATATGTTAAGATTGGTGGTTCTTTGTGCTGTAAAGTGTTAATGGGTTTTGACAAATGCATACTGTAATGTGTCCATAATTAAAGCATCATGGAGAGTAGTTTCAGCATGCTTACCTACTTAAACTGACCACTGGCCTTTTTCAGAATGTGAATAATTGGAATTGTACAGCATGTTGCCTTTTCAGACCAGTTTCTTTCACTTAGCAATATACATTTAAGATTTGTTTAAGTCTTTTTGTGGCTTGATAGCTCATTTCTTTTTAATTGTTGAACCAATATTTCATTGTGTGGGTGTACTACAGGTTTCTTCACCTGTTGAAGAACGTTTTGTTTTCTTCAAGTTTGGGGTGATTATGGATAAAGCTGCCATAAATATTTGAGTGCAGGTTTTTGTGCATTTGTAAGGTTTCAGATCAATTGGTTAAGTACCTAGGAGCACAATTGGCAAATCATATGGTAAGACTATGTTTATTTTAGCTTTGTAAAAAATTGCCAAACCATATTCCAAACTGACTATACTATTTTGCATTTTCACAAGCAATGCAATGGGAGGTTCTGTTGCTTCACATCCTTGCCAGTTTTTTTGGCTCTTAGCCATTCTAGTAGGTGCATGTTGGTATCTCGTTTTAATTTACAATTATGTGATAGCAAATGATGTCAGGCATCTTTTTATATGCTTATTTGCCATCTGAATATCTTTGGTGAGGTATCTGTTCAGATTTTTTATCCATTTTTTAATTGAGTGGTTTGTTTTGTTGAGTTTGAGTGAGTTCATTGTATATTTTGGAAACCAGTTCATTATCAGATGTATGTTTTATCAGATGTGTATTTCACAAATATTTTCTCCTGGCCTGGTTTGTCTTTTCATTCTCTTACACGTCTTTCACAGAGTTGAGGTTTTTAACTTTAATAAAGTCCAACTTACTAATTTTTTCTTTCATATGTCTTGCTTTTGATGTATTAAAAACTCTTTGTCAACCCTAAAATCAGCTAAATTTTCTCCTGTGTTTTCTTCTAGTAAATGTAACAGTGCAGTATCCTTTTTTTATACCTACTCAATAGGTGCAGACTTTTAAAAGGACTCCATTTGGTATGAGGAGTATGAGTAGGAGAACTGAAATGAAGGGACTTTTGTTTCTTGATAATGTCAGATTTTCAATTACAAAGCAGAGTTAAATTAGGGTCACCTTAAAATATAGTCTTCAATTGTTTGTAAGTGTGGACCAGTCTCTAACAACACTTGGAACATTTAAGATGGCTTAATAGTGACTCTTGGAACTAGACCTGTTTGTTTACTGTAGCATTTTCTTGGGAGTACTGGCAAATTACAGTTGTCAGAACAGCATGTAAAGCTGTCTAAGGCTTACAGGTACATGGCTATGAGAACTGATTTGTCATGGTTTGGGAATAGTAGTTCCTCATAGCTTTAATAACACTGAAGAACGCGAAAACAAGTGAGTACCATTGTGCTTCTATTACCTAAATGTAGGGGAAATGGTGGTGGGAGAGAAGTGCCGTTTCCTGAGTTTGCTGGAGACCTCCTATGTTGTTCCTGGTAGGGCCAGTAGTCCCTGGCACCTGAAAAAAAACTTTTTCTTTCAGATGAGTCCGTTCTGCCCCCCCTACATGGATGCCTTCTTTCCACCAGGTTCCTTGGTCCACCTGGGTTGGGCGTTGTGCAGCTGGACCCTCCCTCATTGAACTCTACCTGAACTCATATTCCAGATCACTGCCATTACTACCCTTCTTGACTGGTCTTCTGTTCTGTCTCTTGTCACACCTCCTTGCACACCTCCTTGGTGTTCAGCTGCATAGTAAGACTTGGTCTAGTGTAAATGAAATAGAAGATTTGGAGTCTGCGACTCTCACTTACTAGTTGGGATAATGAGGTTATTTTAATTTCACTAAGTCTTGGTTCCTAATGTATAAAATAAGATGAGAGTAATACCTCACAGGAAGCTTATATGAAACAGAGCATGTGAAAGTACTTTATAGCTGGGGTCCCCATGCCCCGCTGGGCTACATTCTGGTACTGGTCTGTAGCCTGTTAGGAACCAGGCTGCACAGCAGGAGGTGAGTGGTGAGCAAAGCTTCATCTGTATTTGCAGCCACTCCCCAGCTCCCCAGTGTGAGCATCACTACCTCAGCTACACCAGTCCCTGGTGCTAAAAAGTTTAGGGACTGCTGCTTTATAGACTGGAACACAGCACAGGTGGGTTATTTGTAAACCCTGATCAGTGGCTCTCAGAGTGTCGTCCCAGAGCCTGCAGTGTATGTACCCTGGGAACTTGGTAGGAAGGTGAAACACAGGCCGACTGGGCGGCCCGCAGCCTTCTTAATAAACCCTGAGCAGACACTAATCCCTGCTCACGTTGGAGAAGCACTGCCCTACAAAGTTATACCTAAAAACCTAAGGACAGTTTATTAGTCTGCTTAGGCTGCCGTAACCAAATACCAGGCTTACCAGTAGAGGTTTAAACACTAGAGATTTATTTTCTCACTGTTCTGGGGGCTGGAAGTCCAAGATCAAGGTGTTGGCAGGGTGGTTTTCGAGAGGACCTTTTCTTTGGCTAGCAGAGAGCCTCTAGCTTGCCATGTCCTCACGTGGACGTGGACATACCTCTGCCTGAGCACGCCTCTTATGTGGACAGACGTCCTGGGTCAGGACCCCATCCTCACGACCTCTTTGGACCTTAATTACTTCCTCAAAAGCCTCACCTCCAAGTATACATTGGAAGTTAGGGCTTCAACATATGAATTACTATTCAGTCCATAACAATATATTAACAAATTAAAAATTATTGAAGAAATCAGCCCTGCCTTTCTTAAAGGTAAGCAGGGAGCCCACTGGATCACTTCCCCTATTAACTTTTCCTTGAACAAGTATTCTAGCACCAGCACTAGTCCTAATTAATCCATTGGTTTTGTGCTTTAATTAATTACTGCTGGTTTTACCTCCACATTTTGTTTTACTTTAATAACGTTGTAACCATATATTGTTTTAGTTGTTTTAGGCTAATTTACTTTTGTAGCTCATTCCTGGGAGTCCAACATTTATAGCATTGTTTCAATGAAAACTTGGGAGTTGTATAGAGTTGATTTAGATAAAGATGTTGAGTCAGCCTGTGTGGCTTTAGAGCATCCATTGTAGTTGGAAATGAACAAAGCCATATTGCTATGCTATGTATATTATTTTGATGGCAGTAAACAGGTATTTTTCCAGTAAATAAAAGATTAGTGGTGTTTTGCATGTATATAAGAAACCATAGGAGTTAATGTTGAGAGTTTTCTTCTAAAAAAAAATGAATACCAGTCCCAGGAAAGGTTATGGGTTTCATTTAGGACTTTCATTTTCTGCACTGCCTAAATAGTAAGCATTTGCGAATCCAGTAGACTTTACCGTCTTCCATTTTTGTGAACACAGTCCCAAAAGGAGTGAATAAAAGATATACAAAAAAAAAAAAAAAGACTACCAAGTGATACACGAAGGTCTAGGTCTGGGTGCTAAACTTTAAAGGGTTAGCATTTATAAGGAGTTTGGCATTCAGCATTAGGATAATTTGATTTCCTTTTTTCATAGACAGTTGGTTAAGTGACAGCCATGGTTGTGGATTGGGGCCATTGAAGTTTATGAAGGAGCCCCTGACTTCGGATTCTTTCTGTTTTTGATTTTGCCTGAGAAATAAATGTCTCCATTGCAAACAAGAGAACAACAACAACAACAAAAAATTAAGCTCAGTTTTCTTTCTTTTTCTTACTATATGGTGGACACATAAGATTTGCCATCTTGACCATTGTTAAGCGTACACAGTTCAGTGGCATTAAGTACACTCACATTGTTGTGTGCCCGTCACCTCCATTTCATCTGGCAGAATTGAAACTATGCTACATACTGCCAAATTGTGTGCATCCATGTGGCTCAGTTTTCATACCCTTGTATCTGTGGTCCTTGGAAAGAGGACCTACTACCACCCATGATAGTCTAATAGAATACACAAGGCAGTTAACTGTTGAGATAGAGATAATAGTAGCTGGTCCTTGGTTTAATGTTTTTATTGTTGAGTCTTAAAACACTAATTTAAAATCATCTACAAATGGTGATCTTTGCACAACAGCAGCAAAGATCACCATTTATAGGCTAGTAATTTATCATATCATTGTAATGCTTTAATCGGTACTCGTATATTAATACATGAAAGGGGCTTTTGTCTATTGTCAGGCTTTTTACAAGTGGAAGAGGTTAGTTTGAAATTGTATTTGAACATTCTAGTTCTTTATAGCCAATATGATACTCTATAGCCAATATGATACTCTCTATGAGGACAATTGTTTATGTGTGAGTTTTGTTTTGATATTTTCTTGAAATTGAGTCCTTGAAAATTCTTTCTATTTAAATTGTTCCTTTTATTTAAATATTTATACAAAGTTCATAATAAAATTCCTTTTAGCTCTAGTTTAAAAGCCTAAATTTGAAATAAGAGAGGGGTTAGTGGTCTTTACACAATTTTTAAAAGGAGGAGGTATGTTTAACCTACTTTACTCTTTTTATATGCAGATCATGGAAGGGAAATGGTTGCTGTGTATGTTATTGGTCCTTGGAACTGCTGTCATTCAGGCTCATGAGGGACATGACGATGATGTGATTGATATTGAAGATGACCTTGATGATGTCATTGAAGAGGTAGAAGACTCAAAACCGAAACCAGAGACCAGCACTCCTCCATCTCCAAAGGTTTGAAGTTGTATGAATCTATTTGTTTTACCTCTTGAGGTTATCAAAGGATGAAAGTAAATTTGGATCCTTTTCAAAGAGAAAGCAGATCTGCTAAAATACTTATGGGTCTCTCTGGCAGCCTGTTATATCTTGCCAAAGATAAATTATATGGATTGAAGTCAAGGGCCAGCTTTGAAAATTTTACGATAATTGAAATCAAACCAAGAGAATAAATCCTATTAAGAAAGGACTGTTACAAACAAACAAACAAAAAAGGGACTGTTGCTGAAAATTTCCATTCTTAATTCATTTTTACAACTAATACAGGTCATCTACAAAGCTCCAGTTCCAACAGGGGAAGTGTATTTTGCTGATTCCTTTGACAGAGGAACTCTGTCAGGGTAAGTGTTTCTTAGGGAAAAAAAATATTAGAGGCAAACATCATGTAAATAAGATGGAATAGTGGATTTTTTTTAGTATAGTATAGCTTCTTATAAAGTGAAATATCTAACTATTTTATATTTCCAGTGTTCATGCCCACTTAGGAAAATGGTCTTCTAGAACATATGATTCTTTCTTCCATTTCTCCCTCCTCTTCCACTATTTTGTTCTTTGAAGAAAAATTGTTTTCTCTTGAGTCTTAAAAGGAAGATGTAACAGGGCTGCAGCCTTAGTGTAGCCCTTCTCCTTCTAAAATGTATTTTCAATAAATCTTTTTCTAAAAAAAAAGGTGGAATTATTTCATGGGTTTGGTACTTTTTCTTACGAATTGATTAAAATATATTATCACTACTTATGTGCCAGATTTAAATGTTGAAAGTAGAGTCATGAAGTAGCCTAGAAAGAGCTGAATAGTTTTTGCTTTTATTAGTATTTACATTGTTTCTTTTTATAGGTCAGCTATCATTTGGACCTTAATTTGGGGGGTTTGTCTTAATTACAGGTGGATTTTATCCAAAGCCAAGAAAGATGACACTGATGATGAAATTGCCAAATATGATGGTGAGGTTTAAATTTGATTTAAATACAATAGCAGATTGATATTCGAAGTATTGTTTTCATGGTGTCTGTTGAGACTAGTTTAAAAGGAATATGTATGCATTTTAAGATTTTTCCTTAAAAGTTTTGCTATCTTTGTGTGTTCCATTATATTTTATAGGGTTAGAAAAGGTAATTTATCACCTATGGTGTTGTATATCGAAATGGAAGATCTTTTCTAGGCATTGGTAAAATGAATATGCTACAGGTTTTTAAAAATCTTATCCTAACATTTGTCAAGTATTTGAGTATTTAATATTACTAGGCCAGCTCTCATAGGTAAAAGGAATATGTTAAAATAAATATGTCATTTGATAGACTTGCACAAATTGGGGTTTTGTTTGTTAAGCTTTATAAGGCCTTCAGAAGTATAGCTAAGGAGTAGATCTTTTTTGTGTGTCTTACAGGAAAATGGGAGGTAGATGAAATGAAGGAAACAAAGCTTCCAGGCGATAAAGGACTTGTGTTGATGTCTCGGGCCAAGCATCATGCCATCTCTGCTAAACTGAACAAGCCTTTCCTGTTTGACACCAAGCCTCTCATTGTTCAGTAAGTGAAAAGCTTCTTTAGTAGAAGCTTTCTAGGAAGGGTGATATAAGGAGACATTATATTACTCTATATTAAAAATATTATCAGAATTATTATGTTACAGTAGAGATTTTTGAGTGTATTTGAGCATCCAATAATCTAATATTTTTCCTGCCTAATAAATTATTTTCAAAGAAACTGGCTATTCTTCCTCTAGAAAATGAACTGGATTTTGCAAAAAGTATTTACTGGAAATGTGCATTAAGCTTTTATTTTTTAACTTATTTGGTGGTGTTGGGAGAGGGGAGTGGGAAGTCTTTCAAAGACGATAAAGGACAGAATCTTTCCTAAGGATAAATGTAAAACTATCAGATCTATAACCAGGATGGGGAAAGGGGAAGTAAATAAAAAGTTTGATATTTTCAAACTGCCATATGGTTTTCCGCTTTTCTCTCTGAAATTAGGTATGAGGTTAATTTCCAAAATGGAATAGAATGTGGTGGTGCATATGTGAAACTGCTTTCTAAAACCGCAGAACTCAACTTGGTAGGTGCTTCCTATTTTTTTATGTGGCCACCCACAGTTATCTTTTAAGAATCTTAGAGAAAAGGAAAGAGTTTTGTAAGACCTGTGAAAATAAAGGCATCTTCTGCTGTTGAAATATTTTGTAGGGTTGGGAATATTGATGTTTCCATGCTTTTTAATTTGAAATGTTAATTTGAAAGCTGTTTTGTCTTATCCCTGGTTTCTGTTCTGCGTAATTTTTAGTTCAGCAAACTTATTTGTTTTATGAAAAGAGTATGTAGAGATATGCATTATTTTGTTTTTTAAGCACTTTCATATATTCTCATGTAAAACTTTCTGGTAATTTCTGGTTATTTGTTTTCACTGATATCTATATGAACCTCATTAACAAATGAGCTTTTCCTTTAATGTGACTGATTTATTTGTGATTTTATAAGGGAATATATCACACTTCTGAAATTTGCTTCGAACACTCGATTTACTTAAAATAATTAATTTTTGTTTCTGAAGGATCAGTTCCACGACAAGACCCCTTATACAATCATGTTTGGTCCAGATAAATGTGGAGAAGACTATAAATTGCACTTTATCTTCCGCCACAAAAACCCCAAAACTGGTGAATATGAAGAAAAGCACGCTAAGAGACCAGATGCAGATCTGAAGACCTATTTTACTGATAAGAAAACACATCTTTATACATTAAGTAAGCAAAACCATTAATTTGGGAGGTTTATGGCGCTGCAGATTTATCATTCATTTAATCTAAAGATCATACACATGGCAGACCCCGGCCTGCAAATAAGAGTCTCTATTGACTTAATATCTTAGTGGTGTAATGAGCTTCATTTCTCAGCATGAAAAAAAGCTTCTTGTCCATAGTTTGAGTTGAGAATTGGGGTTTGGGGCATTTTTGAGAATAAGCTTTTATTTCCATAAAGAGCTTCATTGCTGATGCCCTCATTTGCACCCTTTATTTTCTTGTTGATAAAATGTTAAGTATTAAGTAACAGGACATACAGTAGAAATCTACACATTTTTTAAAATTATGTTTTAGTTGAACTTTGCTTGGACGCTCCAATACCTGGACAGTTGAATTTAATCTTTTGGACATTGAATAAATTTTTTATTTTAACGAAGCTTTTCCTACTGGCTTTGAGATGACATATAGAAGTACCTCTTTTTTTTTTTTTTTAAAGATAACCTTTTTTCTTTATAATAACAGTAATACACATCCAAATTATATACACACAAATATATATACATATACAAATTCAAATATAGAAATAAACATAAAGGACATTCAATATTATATGAAATATCAACACTGAATGTATTGGGTCATTTGTGAATAAATGTATGTATAAACATGTAATTTTTAATTTAAAGTTGTATATCCTATATTTCACTTGATCTCTTAATTTCATAAAAGTCTGGGAATCTTCATGAAAGTAGATATTATTGTTAACATTGCCAAATGCATTATCATTGAGAACATCAGCATACCACTGTGTCATCTTGTATAGTACTCTGGATGGGCGTGACCCAGTTAACTGCCAATCAGACATTTAGGCGAGGGATCCAGGTTATAGCATAAGTCACACTTAAACTACCTTTATGGATTTAAAATTGTGTTTTTTCTTTTTTTTTTTTTTGGTCTCCAAAAGTACAACCATGGGTAGATGTGTGGTTTAATAAATAAAAGGTTTGTGTAATTTGAAATTTTTTTAACAGATGGTAGTTATACCAACTCAAAATTGAGGAAATGGACTTTTTCTACAGGGGTGGTTATAATAAATACATTTGTTTGCCTGTTGACTGGTGCATAACCATTTGTGTAAGGCCAATATTGTACTAGTTTATGTAACATTGTTTGTTGTTGGGGTTTTTTTTGATGTTTTTAATGTCCATGTGAAGTCTTTTGGTGGTTTAAATTTGATCTGTCATCTGTTTTAATTCCTTAAAGAACTGAGGAACGAGCTTTTATGATTTATAGATAAGGAAAACAGTTTACTTGCCTAAGACCCCCAAGACCATGTTCTGACTTTGTTGCCTGAGGTCTTTTTTACTCCATGCTTTTGGCTTTCTGTTAAAAATTTCTTTTTTGTTGTTGTAAATCTTGAAAATGAGTGGTTAATTAACATTTTAAAAATTGCATTTAATTTATTTTTCAGTCTTGAACCCAGATAATAGTTTTGAAATATTAGTGGACCAGTCTCTTGTGAACAGTGGAAATCTACTAGATGACATGACTCCTCCTGTAAATCCTTCACGTGAAATTGAGGACCCAGAAGACCGGAAGCCCGAGGATTGGGATGAAAGACCAAAAATACCAGATCCCGATGCTGTCAAACCAGATGACTGGTGAGTCTGAGTGTAACAGACTTGACTTGACTTGACTAGACATGACTTGAACATCTGAATGTTGGTTAAGATCTGATAATTTCAGCAATCTATGATACTGTCTAAATGGAAGGAGAAATGTAAACTACTGTAGCTGAAAGGGGGTGGTACCGATCATCTGGATTGCTTTACACCATTTTACAAACAACACCATGTTGAAAGTACTGAGAGAGTTTGCCTGTGTTTATACACTTGGTTTGTGGCAGAACCTTGGATCTCTTTGCCTTTCCAGTGCTTATATGAATTCACATCGAAAGCCAGAGTCCTGAAATTTTAAATTTTAATATGAAAAATAATCGTTTTCCTATTTAAACAAAACTCAAGAGGTCCCTGCTCTGTATTGGGCAGTGGAATACAAAGCCACAAGGACACCAGCTGCCCACACAGCCCCAGTTCAGTTGTCAGGCAGGTAAATGAAGTTGGCATGCATGTGGCAAGTAGTCTAATAGTAGGTGTCATTCGGTGACCAGGGCATCAGTTATACCTAACCTAGGGTAGTTTCTTGGAGCAGTACCAGTCAAACTGAGACTTGAAAGTGGGGCGGGGTTAACTGATGAGGTGGGCAGTGGTGATTCTGGTTGAAGAAGAACATGGTGTGTAAAAGCAGAGGAGCAGGAGCGAGTACCCATACATGTGAGAGAAATCAAGTATATGTGGCCTTTAACGTGGGGGACAAACTGGGGAGTGATGAGAAATAAAAACTCCTGGAGATGTACTCTCGTATATGTATGGCCACATGTGAACTCCACTGCAGTGACTTTTGGAAATGTCAGAAAGTGAACAAATGGAAATAATAAAACTGATTTGCTATTTGTAAAGGTATCCCTTTAAGCTTAATAGTGAAGTTCTAGTTGATGTTTTTCCTCCCTTAAAACTAAGATACGAGTACCTGAACTTTATGCTGCACCTAGTGTAAAGACCAAGTTTATTTGTGTTTTTGGGGAACATTAGTTTTGGATTCAGCATTGTTCAGTGTTGTATTCTTCAGCTGTTTTATTTTGGGAGTGGGAGTGTGAATGTTCCGCTTAAAAGGGACAGCTGAATGTTATACAACTTCAGATTCTTACACAATCAATTTAAAACTAGCATAGTTCAAAAAAAGCATAATCCTGATCAAGGACAGATGATGTTTTTGCTTACCAATTAAAGTGGCACCATCTTTCAGCCTCTGCTTGAAACTTTGAAAGAAGGTACTTCTTAATGAACCTTTAGTTTAGAAGTAACCATTTGAGTTATAATTCACATGCTAAAATCTACCCTTTTAAATTGTACAGTTTAGTAGTTTAGTGTATCACAGTGCTGTGTACCATCACCACTGTCTAATTCCAGAACATTTTTATCTCTCAAAAAGAAACCCATCCCCATTAAGTGGTTACTCCCTTTTTCTATATTCTCTACTTTGTGTCTCTGTGGGTTCGCCCATTCTGGACATAGAATAATGAAATATGTGGCCTTTGGTGTCTGGCTTCTTTCATTTATCATAATGTTATTAAGATTCATTCATGTTGGAGCATATTTCAGTGGTTCATTTCTTTTTATGACTGAATAATATTCCTTTGCGTGGACAATACCAACTTTATCCATCTCTTAGCTGATCGACATCTAGATTGTTTCCTTTTTTGGCTATGGTTGTGACTGATGCTTCTATGAACATTCTGGTACTGGTTTTTGGATGGATGAACATTTTCATTTTTCATTTCTCTTGGGTATATACCTAGGAGTGGAATTGCTGGGTCATATGTAGCTCTATCCTTAATTTTTTGGGGACTCTCCATTCTGTTTTCCACAGCAGCTGCACCATTTTGCTTTCCTACCAGCAGTATATAAGGGTTTCATTTTCTCCATATCCTTACCAGCACTTATTTTTGTCAGTCATTTTATTATAGCTAAGTAGATATGAAGTGATATCTTATGATTTTGGTTTGCATTTCCCTAATGGTTAATAATGTGAAAAATACTTCCATGTGTTTATTGGGCATTTGTATATCCATATAATTTGCTGGTTTTTAAAATTGGATTATTTTTATTATTGAGTTATAAGTTCTTTATATATTTTGGATACTAGGCCCTTATCAGATATATAATTTACAAATAATTTCTAGGAAGAATTTTAAGTTTTATGATTAAGGCCTAAATATTTTTAGATTACTGTGTTTCAGATTCACAGAGTTGGACTACATTGTGATTCTTGAGCCAGTGTTGTCATTACTGGCTTTTTCTTTTGTGTTTAAGGGATGAAGATGCCCCTGCTAAGATTCCCGATGAGGAAGCCACGAAGCCTGAAGGCTGGTTGGATGATGAGCCTGAATACGTAGCTGATCCCGATGCGGAGAAGCCAGAGGATTGGTAAGAACTTCAGTTAACTTTTAAAATTCTTGCTTTTTATTGAAATAAAAGTTTACACTTGAATATAGACTAAGTGTCCAAACTTAAGTAGAACTCAGCAAATTTCATTGTATATTCATATTTCTTTAATGCATGTGTCAGGAAAAACCCTTGTTAGTAGAAATACAGAAACAAGACGGTACTCTCTAGTGTGACACTGAAAGCATTCCTTCAGGGTGACAGGGGTGCCCCAGGATGACAGTTCATCACAGAACCCAGTTGTGACTTGTTTATTTCTCCACAGGGATGAAGACATGGATGGAGAATGGGAGGCTCCTCAGATTGCCAACCCTAAGTGTGAATCGGCCCCCGGATGTGGTGTCTGGCAGCGACCTATGATTGACAACCCTAATTATAAGGGCAAATGGAAGCCACCCATGATTGATAATCCTAACTACCAGGTGTGTGCCTCTTGGTGCATCTAATTGATCTGGTTGTGTTCAGATAGAAGTTTCGTCTGTAGTGAGGCTGGCAGCGTGATCACTCTTTTTGACTGTCGAATTACAAAGTAAACTTCACAAATTGAGAGAGCTTAATGTGTTCAATATTAAAAAGATAAACCTAGAAACTGGAAAGAGCAGCGTTCATAATTATTTTGTAACCTACATTTAAAAACAAAAAAAGAGAAATGGAAAACTTGCAGTTTGGACACTCTGCTATCATGTAGCCGTGGTGCTGTAGCCACAGGATGCAAATTGGAAGTCTGGGTGATGGGGCCAATAGGGGACTGTGGTGTCCTATCTGTGATGGGCCTTGGTTCCGCAAGCACAGTCAGCTCATCACTTGACCTTACTATGTTCAACTGGGAAAAAGACTTGAGCTTCACATGAGAGAGTGAGAATACAGGTAGTGATGTTGTAAAGCTTTAAAGTGATATTTACTGGTCTTGCTTCTGTTTCTGTCCTACTCAA
The DNA here is from genome assembly GCF_014176215.1 of Rousettus aegyptiacus. Classification (NCBI taxonomy): domain Eukaryota; kingdom Metazoa; phylum Chordata; class Mammalia; order Chiroptera; family Pteropodidae; genus Rousettus; species Rousettus aegyptiacus. Next base: position 108,028,537 of record NW_023416310.1, on the reverse strand, counting down.
GTTATTTATAATCACTCATTTCCACTTTGTCACACTTTAAAATGTGAGGTTTAGGTCCATGTCTATGCATGTACCATGTGTATACTTGTCTGTTTTCAAATCTGTTTTTAGTCGTGCAGTCAAACAATAAGATTAGTTTAAAATTGCCCTTTTAAAAGACCTGCCCTTTGGCTGTTTTATTTTATGGGCATTTAGGTGGTTTGCCATTTTTTGCTTTTTGAGTCCTTGGCACAATAATCGTCCTGTACGTGTCTGAGTGTCCATGGCAACTATTGTCTTGGTGGATATCTAGAAGGGAAATTGCCATTGAAGATCATGTACATTTTCAATCACCACTAAAGAACTCTACCAACATGTGCACCTACTCCACTAGCAAGCTGGTTGGCAACAGTGGAGGCTGTTGGATGTGCCTGGCAGAAAAAGGTGTTGGTTTGGATCAAGGTCATGGGCAATCTTAGAAATCGAAAGTAGTTGGAGTCCAAACATCTTAGAGTCACAGTGTGTAAAACATCAGCAGCATTTATTGTTTTATTTCTGTTACTCAGTTAAGTTTCAAAAGGTCAGCATTTACCTTCATATGTCATGCAAAATTTATCTTAATTCTTATTTAGGTTCACTGTAAATTTGTGTTGGTCATTATCTGAAATGATTTTTTAAAATATTTTTCTCTAGGGAATCTGGAAACCTCGGAAGATACCAAATCCAGGTTTCTTTGAAGATCTGGAACCTTTCAAAATGACTCCTTTTAGTGCCATTGGTTTGGAGCTGTGGTCAATGACCTCGGACATTTTTTTTGACAACTTTATCATTTGTGGTGATCGAAGAGTTGTCGATGATTGGGCCAGTGATGGATGGGGTCTAAAGAAGGCCGCTGATGGGGCTGCCGAGGTATGTGCTTGCTTGTTTCTTGTGCATTTATACCTGTAGTCGTAGATATCTAATTGCTACTTATTATCTAGGGTTTATCTTTTCCCTTATTTGGGAATATTGGCATTAAAAGTGATCTTATGCCCACTAAAGAAAAAATACTGAGTTTTGGGACATGATTGCAGTAGTCTAATGCAGTAGCTTCAGAATTTCTGTTTGTATGATGTGTAGGCTTTTTTATTATTATTATTGTTATTGTATTTGTTAAAATATATTTAACAAAATTTGCTGTTCAGAGCCTATTTCAGTGCACTTTTAAATGTCAATTCTCGGTTAACCTAACGTGTAGAACTTTCATTTGGTCATATGCCGAGCTGGGAAGCAAAGACTCAGAGACATTAGGTTAAGAAACTCTTCATTCACTGGCCACTGAAGTTAAGAGCCTTTGCTGATAATTAAGAAGCCAGCCTTTATACCCACGAGAGGGAGATCACCTTGATCTGTGGTCCCTAACCTTTTTGGCACGGGAGACCGGTGTGCTCTTGTGAAACTAATGCCTGATGGTCTGAGGTAGAGCTGAGGCGGTAATGCTAGCGCTGGGGGGCGACTGCAAATACACATGAAGCTTCACTTGCCTTCTTGCCGCTCACCTCTTGCTGTGTGGCCCGGTTCCTAACAGGCCACGGACCAGTACCAGAATGCAGCCTAGGGGTTGAGGACCCCTGACCTTGATGATAAGGAGAATAGGAAAATTGAGAGTTTTCTCGTAATTCCTTTTTTGTTGTTGTCATGTGAACACCTTGGCTTGTACCCTTTGGAAAAAGCAAAGCCTGAGTGGTGCTACGCAATCACTGAACAGCGGGACAGTGCAGCCTGCACTGATGTCAGAAGCCTTCAGAACTTGAGATGGGCTCTGTCTTGTTTTTCAGCCAGGTGTTGTTGGCCAGATGCTCGAGGCAGCTGAGGAGCGCCCATGGCTCTGGGTGGTCTATGTTTTGACTGTAGCACTGCCTGTGTTTCTTGTTATCCTCTTCTGCTGTTCTGGAAAGGTATGAGGTTTGGTTTGGTTTTGTTTCATTTCAAGTCACTTTTAGAGCTCTTATTATGTTAAAAAAAAAAATAACTAAGATTTGTCACCTGGGGTTTTCTTTGTAGAGGCTGAGTAGTGACTGAGCTCCATTCGGTGCTGGTTCTGAACTCTTATTCACTACTCTCAGTGGCTTTGGTTTGTGCCTTAATGGGAGTAGGATTTGTAGCCCCTCCATTTCTAGTTATATTTAAGCCACTCTTTTGCTTTCCTTATTGTCTGGCAGCAGCTTTCTCCTGTTGAAAGGGAAATAGCAACAACAAACTCGGATATAAAACCAGCCTTGAGAACACAAGCCAGCTTTTCCTCTTGGCATAGCTGTTTCTATTCATATACTTTATAAGTTGATTTTCTCATTACCCATTCCTCCTTCAGCACCCTGCCCCTCCCCTAAAAAATACACGGGGTAATTCAGCCATATTTTAGTTTTTCTTATTTAGCCTTTGTTACATATGATCAAAAAGAAAAAAAATTGTTTGGGTTCTCTACTACTCCTAAATGATTATGCTTCACCTTGCATTCAAGATGTTTTATAACTCGATTCCCAAAGTTCTTTTTCCAGCCTTACCCACCAGCACTGTTCTGCGAGTCTGTGCCTCAGGCACCTTTATATTTAAATCTGCATGGTTCTGCCTGACCCCTTTGTTAATAATGTTCCTTTTATCTTGAACCCCTTACTCTCCCCCAAAGAAAGCTCTCAGGGCAGGAAGTACATGTTACACATTTCTGTCTATCTACCCCAGTATATAGCCTGGTTCAGAACTTTATTCATAGGCCTTCAGTAATTATATGATAACGTATTGCATAAAAGTGTGCACTGTGGGACATATTTCAGAAACAGTCCAGTCCTGTGGAATACAAGAAGACTGATGCTCCTCAGCCAGATGTGAAGGAGGAAGAAGAGGAGAAGGAAGAAGAAAAGGACAAGGCAGATGAGGAGGAGGAAGGTGAAGAGAAACTTGGTAAGAAATAGATCCCAAAATTTGTGCTTTAAGCCAAGCCCCTAAGATGTTGCTTCAAACACTTTTACGATAAGCAAGTTATCGTAAAAGGTTATTTTAGACTCTCAAGGTGTGTGCTGATGCTAATGGTCTAGTTACCCAAAAACAAGTATAAGGGTTTGCTCAGTTGTTTTACTTCTATCTTAGAAGAGAAGCAAAAAAGTGATGCCGAAGAAGATGGTGGCACTGTCAGTCAAGAGGAGGGAGATAACAAACCTAAAGCGGAGGTAAAGGGGGCGGGGTGCATTTTATATTTTAGCACCTAAGTTGAAGGTACTTTTAACTGGAGAGAGTATTTTCATAGGACAATTATCAGTGGGTGTGGTTATAAAAATTCTGTTCAAGCCAGTTTTGTAAAAGTGAAATTCTTAGTATTTTTCTGTGCTGGAAATCGTTTTTGGAATAAGCAGAAGGTTATAGGGGAAAACTAATAAAATGCTTTCTAAGGTGCAGCTGTAGGTTATTATTTTACAGTTTCGTCTCATCTACCTCTCAGTGTGCCCTTCAAACGTATTTCTTGCACAAATCACTGCATTCTAAAATTTCTGTCCTTGCTGCTCATGGATTCATTCGTTTATTCAACACAAGCATTGTCAGTGAACAAAACAGACAAAGATACCCTGCCTTTGGGGAGCTTAAATTCTAATGGGAGGAGACACAGAAGCAGTAGACATTATAAGGAAGTAAATGAACAGTATGTTAGAAAGTGACAGACCATGAAAAATAAAAGGCGAGGAAAAAATACTGGAAGTGCAGGAGGTGAGGTGGGTTGCAGTGTTGAAGATGGTCAGCCTCATTGGAGAGGTGACAATTGAGCCAAGTCTTTAAAGAGGTAAAAGAGGGGTCCATGGGAAGAGTATTCCTGGCAGAGAGGACAGCCAGTACAAGGCCGTAACATAGAAGGCCAGTATGGCCAGTAGAGAGAGCAAGTGGAGCAAAGGAGGGTGGAGAAGGTCTCCTGGGCTATTGTCAGGGCTCAGCTTTTCCTCCTAGTGAAATGGGCAGTTAGTGCAGACTTTGGGGCAAAGGAGCGACCCAGTCTGATTACCCCAGCTGCTTTGTTTTCTGCAGACCAGAGAGAATCAAGGAGGCTAGTTAGGAGCTGCTATGATAATCCAGGCAAGATATGGTGGTTCTGAGCAGGGCGATAGGAAAGGAGGGTGTGAGAATTCATTGGACTTCTGGATCTGGCCTCTGGTAGATTGGATATGAGGGAAGAGAATAGTCCACACGTTTCCTACCAAGGTTCCTTTTCTAAGCACTTCTCTGCTTCTTCTTGGAAAACTACCCAGTGTCCATTTCCAGTTTCCATAGCTCTGCCGCCCTCTTGATTAAGGTCAGTGCTGTTGAAATTTTCAGTAGATATATTTAGTATCAACTAGAATGCAGAGTTCTAGGTGGCCAGTCTCACATACTTTTTTATATTCTCCAGGCTTCGTCTCACAGAAGTCGCCATGTGGAATAGAAAGAGCATGGGGCTTATAGTCCTGAGTGTGTTCTCTGGGACTCTGCCAGGATAGTCTTTAGTCTCCATGAAACCCAGCCTTCTCGGCCTCATGTGCCCATAGGCCAGCAGATGATTTAGTATTAAGCAAGATAATGTGTGAGACATGGTGTCTGGTCCTTTTAAAAGAAAATGTTTATGGATTAGATCGAGAAAAGTGCATGTTTACGGAAAGAAAACAAAAAAGACTATTAGACACATAATCTCACCACTTCCAAGACAGTTTTCGGCACATTTTTTTCTAATCATTTTTCTTGTTTTGTCCCTTACATGGGTTACCTTCAGCCTGGAATCTTGAAAATTTGGCTAACTTTTACTTTTACTTGTTAATATGCAAATTGTAGTAAATTTCTTCTTTTTTTCAACCAACAGGAGGATGAAATTTTGAACAGATCGCCAAGAAACAGAAAGCCGCGAAGAGAGTGAAACTATCTTAAGAACTTGATCTGTGATTTTCTCCCTCTCCCTCCCCTGCAAGTGTGGTCCTAGGAGAGGACCGAGCACACCTTAGGTTGAAACTCAGAAAACCTCCAGATGTCACCTTCAGCAGGTTTAAGTCAAACACTAGCCCGTGTAATTTTAAACATCTAGCAGTAAATGCAATTGTGACATAAAGGACCCTGTTTCTGTAGAAAGAAAGCATTTAGCATAATGGTTGTGAAATGTAACATGAAGCAACTAACTTCTTTTTTTTTTTTTTAACATCTTTGTTTTTTAAAATAGGGTGATAGAACTTTGCCAGTCTTTAAAAATCTTGGCTTAATTTAATATATTAATCTATCCCTGCAGAAATAACATCAACCTTTAGAAATGCTAGGGGGATGAATTACAGTTTTTATAACCATTTTGTTTGAGTTTGGTATTACAGAACACTAAGGTGTGTCTGTCCCTTAAAATTGATAATCATGTTTAAAGTGCAGTCATTCGTGGTTATAATCTTGTGTTGCTTGCTTCCATGATTCAATTCCTCCTTAGGAAATTGAGGAGAGGGATTGGGTGGAAGCCCAAATTTCTATAAAGTTTATGTTTAAATTGTATTAAAAATAGGCATATAAAAAGAAAAAAACTTTTCACTTGATGTTAGTTAGACCATAAAGCGTGTGTGTTCTGTTGCCCTTGAAACAGCTCAGTTCCCAGACGTCTCTGCAGTTAGGGGAAGAGGTAGCATAATGTGGCACATGGGCCTTCATACTCCACACACTGGGAGTGTCTGGGCTCCAGCCTTATTGAGCCGGTGGTTTATTAAGGAATGCTACCAGGATATGTGAGCTCCAGAGTAGATGCAGATGTTTCATCACATCTTCCACTGTGTTGACACTGTTTTCTTTTCCTTCCTCAAATTCCCAGCTTTCTCCTCTGCTATGCATTTTCTTCACAGCGCAGCTTGCAGTCCATTGCTGAAAATGATTATAAACTCTGCATAGTGTTAAGCTTTATTGTGATTACGTGTATGTTTCTTTTTCCTTTTTTTAAAGCAGACCCACACCTTTCAAGGGTCAGAGTACAGGATAGAATACAATCTTTCATTTTCATTGGTTTCTTTTACTCTGTGTAAAGACTTTAGAAGTCTAAGCCAGAGGTGAGCCAATTCAAAATGGTCTATAATTGAACACAGGCTAAAAGTATTGATGGGAGGAGTGACATGAAGCATGAGTTATTTGATTTTTGTAGCTGCTAAACCTTTTATGTTTTCATTTGCAGTTCATGTAATGTTGTGTCTTAAATTACATGATAAAACAGTCCTGTCCAAAAAAATTGAAGTACATGGCTTACAGAATTTTTCAAAAAGTGATGTTAGGTTTGTTTTTTCACATGGAATGCTGATGGGTGCTATCAGAGCCTCTCCCCCATCACTGTAGTGTAATAATAATATTATTACACCACACTGAAGTGTATTCAGAATTAGGTGTTCTTTTAGCTTTATTCTTTCTTCAGAGGTGTTTGAAATGTTACCGATGATACTGTTCCTTGCACTGAATATATAAACACTCCAGAGTGTTTATATTGGGGAGATACTTGGGGAGGAAGTATATTTGTAAAAGATGAAGGCTGTATCTGTTTATTTTGTTTGTTTATCTTCAATATTTTACTGGTCCACTTCCATTCTTATGAGGGTAGGATGCATTTTCTTGCCGTTCAGTACTTCATTTTCATCTGTTCTATGGTCACAGTGACCTTAGCTATGTAGCAGACTTTCCCAAATGTATTGAGTGCAAATAAAGTTACTTAGCAACACCTGAAAATATGTCTGCAGGTTTATCGTTGAAGCAAATGTGTTTGGGATTGTTGCATTTTTAGAAATCAGCCTTTTGCATTTTCCATTGATAATTCATTTTTCTCACAGTCTCTCCCTGCTGAGCTATGGAATGACAGGTGTAAATCAGAGTGTTCATTTGCCTTTCTGGGGTTAGTAAAGTTTGTCTAAATCAAGTCTTGTCTGAGTTCTTTTTCACTCTTTTGTTGAAGCGTCCTGATAAAATGTCTAATACGTTAATGAATGATCAGCAGCAGTTTTCAACTCTTTAAAAGGCACTTATGTTGTGATTTTACATGCTAGTTGTCTGTCCCATGGTTGTAAAATGCCCACTCCATCAGATGTTTGTCAGTTTCTCTTGTCCACAAAATACTCTCCACTTTTCTCAAATTGTCGCATTGCTAAATGGTATTACATTAAAGCCTTGTGTTAAGCATCTGCTTCTGACTGAACTTCTTCATAGTAACCTTAAATTTGCATGTTTTACTATTCCAAAATGGGTTAATCTTCCTTTAACCCATTTCCCGTTTAGGAAAAAAAGTGCAGCTCGCTGCCAGTGTTAACATCATGTGTAGGAATGCTGTGTTTTCTAGGATTTGATGTTTTCAGCAATTGAGAATTACTATATTTTGTAAATGGAAATACCACTACTAAAAAAATGCTATAAATAGAATGATGTCATTTGTTTCCAAAGACACTTGACATACTAAAGTGATGCAAAAATAATAATAAAAGTGTGATATTTCGTGGCAAACTTTAGGGGTAAAGTTAGGACTGTAACCTGGGAGTTATCCCGCCAGAGAGTATTCTCAAACAGGAAATGGGTTAATTGGCTACTACATGAGAGCTAATATGTAGAAACTACTATGGGTGGTGAAATAATTATAGTCATCCTTTGGTGTCCTTAGGGGGTTTGGTTCCAGGACCCCGCACAGATACCAAACTCCAAGGATGCTCAAGCACCTTATATAAAATGATGTATAGTATCTGCATGTAACCTACACACATCTTCCCATATACTTTAAATGTTCTTTAGGTTATAATACTTAAGACAGCCTAAATGCTATTTAAATAGTTGTTATACTGTATTGTTTAGAAAATAAGGACAAAAAAGTCTACATGTTCAGCACAGATGCAACTAGCCATCATTGTAGGCATAGCCTACATAGCACCCATCAGCAACAATGTAACTTTTTAATATATTCAATCCTTAGTGGGTTGAATTTAGGATGTGGAGCACTGATATTGAAATCCAGTTGTACTTTATCAGGAATTCGGTCCAATCAGTTCAGTGTAGGTTTTACCTCCTTTTCCTGCTTGATTGGGGTTCAGTAGTTTCTGTTGTATCATAGGGATAACAGCTCAGGGAGAGTAATTCATAGATAATATTCTTTAAGATTTATGGGAACCATTTGACTTTTAAATTTCTATTAGTAAGTCTTCAAAAATCCCACTTTATGTTTTGCATATTAAATACTTCTGAGAGATTTTTGCAAGTTTGGCCAAAAGGTTTTTTTTGTGTGTGTTATTAGGCTTTTGGATTGCTTACTGAGGAACAATACACAGGATTTCCTATTAGAAAAGAAATTCTGGTGTAAAATTTGAAGACTGGTAAAAAAAAGGATCACCTATGGCATTTATGAGCTGTAGGCACTTTTGCCTTGGTGGGCTTTTTTTTTTTTTACTGCATTTGTATAAAAACATTTTTTGAATAAGGACTCATTTTTTCTTGATTTTATTCATTCCTTCCTTCATTCATTCATTCACCTACAGCACCTAGTCTTCCTAGGTGGTCTCCCATCCAAGTGCTAACCAGGCCCGACCCTATTCTGATTTTAAAATAAAAGATTTTTGGTGGCCCGTAAAAAGTTACCATAACAAAAGTTTGAGCTGTTCCTGATGCCTCTGAATGTGCACTCCTGGCATTTCCTGATTAACTTGAGCAATTAAGGTTCGTAGTATCTCTTGGCCCACCACAGACTATCTAGTTTCATTGCTCATTGCTCCTGTTTTTGTCTCACCCTCTTTGCCCACTAGGAATAATACTAGAGAGTAATTGGTTGGATTTTGAGCGACTTGATTTTACCTAACATCATATTTTAAATGCAAAGCTTCCCTCCAGGATCCCAGTTTTTGAGTGAAGCATCATCCTTTGCGGTTCTAGTCCCCACTATGGAGTTAAACTCTCCACATACTCTCCCTCATATATATATATATATATATATATATATGCTGTAACGACTTTAGAAACTTGCTCAGATTTTAAGTGACAGTACCAGTGATTCAGAAAAGTGCAAGAGGAAACTTTCCCGCTTTCTTGTGGACGATTCTAAGCAATTCCGAGGCTGGATGTAAGGAATGAGGTCGAAAAACAGCTGACATTAAGCGTGGCCACTTCTGAGTTTATCAGAGCAAAACTCAGGAAGGCTGCTGGAAAAGAAGAGAGTGGTGACGTGCTGTGGTGCCCTGCGACATCTGAGTCTTGGCCAGTTGCAAGGCACCTACTGCCCCGCTCTCCGCCGCGGACCCGGAAGGGCCTTTCGGACAGGGTTTCGGGGGCGGTGCTCAGGACGGGATCCCGTCAGTCACTCTTGGTTCGGTGCCCAGGACTGAAGCCCGCCCCTCACTTGAGAGTTCCTTTTAAACTCTGCTTGGGAGCCCCTCTGCGTCTCCGGCGTGCTTGCCCCCGCCCCTCGGGTGGCTCGCTCTTCCTCCTCTGATTGGCCGCAGTGCATGTTCATCAGCTGTGACGCCAAGGTCGCCTGCCGGTGCCCCGCCCTCTTCCGAGAGCCCTGAAAACAATTTTAAGATGGCGGCGGCGGCGGCGCGGAAAACAATGGGCCTGGGGCGGCGGGGCCAGGCCGAGCCCTGAGGTAGGCGGTGAGCGCCGGCCGGGGTCGGGTTAGCGGGGTCAAAGGAAGACCCGCCGCTGCGCGCTAGCCCGCCCCATAGCTCGCGGGGCCATGGCGCGGCGGTGAGGTGGCCGGCTGCCGGCGGGGAGAGGATCCCGCAGTGCCAGCCGGCCTGAGAGGCCCGCCCCGGGCCCGGCCCGTGCTGCCCGCGGCCCATGGTGCTGCCCACCTGCCCCATGGCGGAGTTCGCGCTGCCGCGGCACAGCGCGGTCATGGAGCGCCTCCGCCGGCGCATCGAGCTGTGCCGGCGCCACCACAGCACCTGTGAGGCCCGCTACGAGGCCGTGTCCCCAGAGCGCCTGGAGCTCGAGCGCCAGCACACCTTCGCCCTGCACCAGCGCTGCATCCAGGCCAAGGCCAAGCGCGCCGGCAAGCACCGTCAGCCGTCCGCCCCGGCTCCGCCGCCCGCCCCGGCTCCGCGCCACGACGCCGCCGACGGCCCCGAGCACGGCCGCCCTGTCGCGGTGAGTAGGGCGCGGGGAGCGGCCCCTGCCGCCGCCTGGGCCTCTCTGAGATGCGGCCAGTGCCCGCAGCTCCTCGGGTCTGACTTGGGGGAGGTTAATCTGGCAGGGTCTGAGCGGTTGTCACCTGCGTGAAATGACACCGGCGTTACTCGGAAAACATGACCGTGAAGACTTTACATTAAGGCCTCGGCTGGGAAGGCTGGTGAGCTGCTGCTGAAAAGTTTTTCTTACAGGCTTGATTCTGAAATATTGAGAGCTTAATTTGAACACACACACTGGCTTTAGAGTGGTAGTGGCTGCATTTATTCTGCAAATGTTTATTGGGTCTTTGCTTTTTGCTGGGTCAGGGCTTATATATGGGAATAAGTTGGCCTTCAGTTGACCAAGTCAAATATTCTAAATGGAAAAATCCAAAAATCTTTGGATACTTTCGTAAAAGGCGTTGTACTGCTCATTGAGTTGAATAAAAATGTAGGCAACCCTGAAATTGGTGAAATTGTGATCCCAGAGTGGTGTTGACAATTCCAGTTTTAATTTATAAGCCTATTTAAAATTTCTGATGATATTGGAGAGTTTATTGATAAATTATCATGCCCTTTGGGTTCTCAGTAGCTATTCAGATTTGTTGGCTAGAAGTTTTCCTCCCTGAAACTGACTTATAAGAGTTTTTTGCTGTTGGTAGTTTAAAACAAATGTTACCAAACTCATTTGTTCTGTGTATTTTAAATCCATGCCTTTATGGCCTGTCACCTTAGCTGTTGCAGTGCCCTTTCGGAACTAGTCTTTGGGCATTTGGTCTTTCTCCTTTACTCTCTGAATGCTGTGTTCCCCACAGGTGCTATTCTCTAGTTGAACTATTTTCCTTATTCTCTCCCACCTTCTCCTGGGCTGCTGGACATTTCATTGGTTATCGACTAGTCAGGTCTTCTGGTCCTCACTTTTCTCATCTGTAAACTGCAGATATGTTTAGCTTCTTATCTTTACGGATTCTTATAAAACTCAAAATAAATGATTGTGGATGTGAACATATTTTCACAAATGGTAAGGCTGCCTGCGGGACCCTCCTGCCATCCTTCAGATCCAGCTCATCTTCTTCCTCTTGAAAGTTAGTGACCACAGTAGCTCATAGCCATCAGGTTCAACTTTGCCAAAACATTTAGGAAATGTATTGTTCGTGCTATTTATTTTTAGCACATAGTCATATACTACTTTGTTCTTGTCTTGCCAACTAGACGGTAAGCCCTGGGAGGCAAGGAGGAGTTTGGCTCAGAATTCCATACACATCTTGGGCCCTTAACACGTGTTTATTGAGTGACTGATATTAAACTTGATAGTACTTTTTTATTCAGTAATTTATCCTCCTGTGCATTAACCTCAAAAAGCAAAATGGCTTAACTTCATGATGCTTTTCCTAATAATGCTTGTTCAAAGGAAGGACTTTGAGAGAGTAGTGGGTGGTCATTCCAATTTCAGTATTTAATGAAAGCGTGTAAAAATCTTAGTTTTACATGCAGTTTGTTTAAAGAGATTTAGAGTTTAGACCATATATGATATTTTTAGTCCTGAATTACCGAAGAGAAATTGGGCATGTTGTTTGAAGAGAAATTAATTCTGAGTGTTAGAACTTAAATCTAGCTTGTCAGTCATTCCCTTTGGGTGTCAGAGCCAGATCAGATGTGCCATGGTTTGTTGATGTGTTATCACATTAAACTCTGACCGGTGAATTTCATGAGTTTAAACTTTAGAGTGGAAATGCTCTTCCCTCTCCCCGCAAGGAAGAGGGCCCCTTTTCATTTCATTCTTGAGTGATTCTATCTAGTTGAGCTCTTTGGCCTTGGGATGGGCTTGTAGGATCAGTGTCACTAAGACCACAGTGACATTTTCCATTTTAGTGGCTCCTTTAATTCAAAGGGAAAAGAGTCCTTGCCCTAAGAAGGACTTTGGCTTCAAGAGAGAGCACAGCTTTGCACACAGAGAGGAAGAGTGATTGTTATTTTTGACAGTTCTATATATATATTTGATCTAATTAATATTTTTTACAGAAGGAATATTATTCTTTTCCAAATTTTCCGTGGTACTGTTGAACAGCTGTCTCATAGCTACAGTTACCATCACCAAACCATTTGTGCAGCTGAAAAGGGATCAAATTTACTAATAGAGTTCACCCTTAGGTTTTTTCCTCTCTTAGGATATCCCACCACAGCAAAGTCGTAACCACTCTCTGCTTACTCTGTTAGAGACGGATCAGAAACAGTGCTTCAGACTATCTAGTTGTCAAGGAATGACATTATTAGGTTTTCTTTATGCTATGTGCTCTTTAAAAACCAAATAGTAGTTTTCTAATGACAGTTAAGGTTGACTTCTTTTTAATAGGAATGCTAGATTATAGATAATTACCTCCCCACTTATTATAAATGTTCATTCTGTAATTAAAATAGTCTTTCACATAGCTTGAACATTTTCTTTTAGTAAAATGCTGTAAAGGTTTATGCCTTATCCCTCTATCCCACTGCTGCTTACTCCTTCAATAGTTGTGGTAGTCTATGTAGAAATGTGACAGTTGCATGCCATATTTTCAGTTTCATGGAAGTTGTCTTCCCTGCTTAGCTTTGGTGTACACGATCTCTGTTTAACTTTTTATTTGTACATCATTTGAAACTCAGAGAAAAGCTACACAAATAGTACAAAGAACATCTGCATACTCTTCACTTAGATTCTACCTATTGTCACCTCATTTGCTTTATCATTTGCATACCTACTCTCTCTCCTCTCTCCCCCTTTCTTCCTCTCCCCCTCTCTAAAACTTGTTCTCTGAACCACGTGAGAGAACACTTCACAAAACACCCAGTGTGTACCTTTTAAGGGTTAAATTTTTTATAATGATTTTGTGGTCCAAAATTATGTAAAGATTATTCAAATAAATTATTGCCAGGGAATAGGTATTTCTAAATATAAAACAGACATCGTGTTGTAATAATGTGGGATCGTTTTAAAGGAAAGGTGACTAATGTGGCCTTAGGACCCCTTTTCTTCCTGTAATATCTGGGACCTTGTCCTAGCACCCTCGTTTCTTTTTTATCTCCAGTGTCCCCTTTCCCACTGCATCCTTCCCTTCAGCTTGAAAGCACAAGCATATACTCTTTTGTCTTTTCTCACCCTCAAAATAGTGTTCCCTCTTCTTCCTTCCCTTTGCCCTTTCCATTGAACTTCCCATTTACTCAGTAGCCCATTGTAATCTGCCTTCTACCTCTTCTACTTTCCCAAAGATGCCCCCTGAAAGGACACCAAAGATGGAATTGCCAAATTTAGTGGCTTCTTAGTCATCATTCTTCTTGACTTCCTCCTTCTTAAGACTCTTCTCTTAGCTTCCACCCTCTTCTGATTTTCTTTCCAGCTTTCCGACAGGTTTTTTTCTTAGTCTCCTTCCTGCTTTCCTTTATTAATTCGTGCAACAAATATTTGAGTGCCTACTGTGGGCCAGAGTGTACTTTAGGCACTAGAAGTACAGCAGTGAACAGGACAAATTAAAACTGTTCTCGATAATTTTTAAAAAATTTCGAAAAGAGATTGATAATTTAAAAAATAACTTTAACTTATAATAAATGCTAAAAAAATTTAGAAGAGTAGTGTGATGCTGAGTGATTTACAGTGGCAGCTTTAGATAAGACACTTTGTCTTATGTTTGGCCTGAATGACAGGAGGTTGGTTATTAGTCAGCTGAAAGTCTCAGAAAAGAACATTCCATTTCAAACCACCAGCACAAAGTCTCTAAGGCAGGAACCTTCTGAGCTTGCATGAAGAACAGAGTTGACCAGAGTGCCCAGTAGGCAGCTGGTATGAGGTGGGTAAGCGAGGATCAGATCAAGTGTTGTGTGAGGCAATAGCCTGATTTTAAGCAGAAACATGATACTATCTGACTTATTTTTTCAAGGCCATTCTGATGCTGGATAGGGTTGGTGTGGGCGAGAGTAGATGCAGTTATGGCTTTTGCAGTGGTGTAGGCTGGAGCTGGTGGTAGTTATGGAGGTGAAGTGGAGGAGGTGGATTCTGGACAGCTCCTGAAGTCAGAAGCAACAGCTTGATGATGGACCAGATGGGTTGCAGGGGGGCAAGATGCGGGGTAATGTTGAGGGGAATGCTGAGTTTTTTGGCTTGAGAAACTTTCTTTGCAGACTTTGTAAGTATTAATGTTCTCTAGGCAACTACATCCTCTACTTTGTTACTCAGTCTGTTCCTGGGTAATGTCATTGACTCTTTCATAGCTTCATTTGTTATCTGTAATAATAAGATTCTCCAAATCTACAGCTTCTTCAGATCTTTCCTCCAAGGTTTAAATCCACGCTCCAACTGTCTTCTGGACATTTCCACTTTGATTTTCCATAGGTCCAAAATGGACTCTCTCTTTTTTCTGCCAGTTATATTCCTTTGGAGTATTTTCCCTAGTGCAGTCATCCAGAGTAGAAACCCAGAAATTGCCCACTCCTTTCCTTCACTTCTAGCTTCTGGTTTGCTCGTTTTTTCAGCCAACATTGAGCTCCTGCTGGGAGTGGGGAATTGTGCAGGATCTATGGCCAGCAGCCTAAAGGGATGTAAATAGTGAATGGTCGTTGCAAAGCCATGTTGAGGGCTTCAGAGCCAGTGGGACTCTTGGGGAAGGGATACTTCTCTGGGTGAAGTTTGGAAAACTTTAAAGATTTTGCTTTTTAAGTGGGTCTTAATATTTTGCCAGATGCTCTTCTCAAAGTGTGTTCCATGGAACACTGATTACAAGCGCTATATTAAAAGAGTTCTGGAGTCTAATGAATTTAGATGACACTGGGATAAACTAACTTAAACAGTTCCTTTGGGACATTTCCAAACCTTTAATATGCTAATATGAATGGAGAACTGAGTTGTTATCAAAGGATATCTAGTAGGATTTTGATCCTTGTAGAAAACTAAGCAAAAGCACAAAGTTGTGACGTGGAGTAGTTCTTTGAATTTGGGGCATAAAGTGCTGGAGGCTGGATGATAAAGCTGGAAAGATAGAAGTCAAATCATAAAAAGCCATATATTTGATACTGGGTGTTTGTACTGAATAATTTTGAAACATTGTGAATCCCTTCGCATTTTTATGTTGAACATCCAAAGCTTTTTATCCTAAGTTTTTAAGCTTATCAAAAATTATAATTTATTTACTGTGTTGATCAATTATATACTAAACTACCATAACTCAATTTCTTAAGTGAAATATACGTAATAAGAAATCTATGTAACACAGAGTTGTATAAAGTGCCACAATATTTAGTATGAATTAGCTATTTTCAAAAGAGAGAAGAAAAAGGGCAAAAAAATGCTTTTTATAGTTTCGGGGTATATAACTTCCAGAGAATTATTAACATTTAAAAATGAAATGGTTACATCACTTTTTAAAATGTAGCCAGTGGAATCTGAATACCTTAACAGTAAACTTTCAGCAGTCATTTAAAGAATGCTTTTCTTTGACAGAAATTTTAAATCCTTTCTTTCCTGGAACTTGGCATTTCTTGTATATTTGCCCTACATAGTTTTATTATAACATAATGCATGCTTGCAAATCTTTTTATTTGATAACTCTAGCATATTTGTTTAAAACAAAATTGAAATGAAAAACTTTTCAATTAACTTTTACCATAAAGCTCTAGCATATTTTTGCTCTTTTTAAAGTTAATTTTTCAAAAGAATATATGCAGCATTTGTAAGGTTCCGTGTGTTACAAATGTTTCTTATTTCAGTAAGTTACAGTAATTTGTACACAGAAAACAAAAAAAGCATTATAGATGTTTGTAAATAATTATTAAACAAAAAAATATACATTTATTAGAAATACCTTCCTGATGAGGTGGGTGAGGCTTCATTTTCCTCAGTTTGTTTGCATAAGCATAGATATTACTTGTTGACAAAATGATAATTCTCAATTCTATTTCTGGTTTTTTAAATAAATGTAATCCCCATAAATCCTTCACATAAGTAAATATAAAATGAAGAAATTTAGTTATAGCAAAGTTATTTTTTTTTTGGAACTTGAGTTTTGTGCTCAAAATTACATGGTGATGTATCATCAAAAATTAATTTACTGATTAACTGACAACTTGATTAGGTACACCTTCAATTTTATTGAAAGCAAAGACTTAGAAACCATCTGATTAAAAGGATTAATCAAGTCCTTAGTTTTTCACTTTCTCAATTAATGAGAAATGTAACACAAAGGCTTTATTTACCAAATCTTGTCACTTGATTATTGATTATATCTGTTATTTCCACAGAGGGACCTTATTTAATCTAATATACTTAAAACAGGTTGGGAAAATCAAAATACTGTTCATTTCAATACATCTTTGCCAATACAGTAGTTACTGATAAAATACTTTTATCTGCTTTAGATATATTTTCATCAAAACCTTAGTGCTCCTGCTATATCTTGGTTTATATGTGAAAAATATGTGCCATATAACCTGACAGTCTTCACTGTCAAATTAATCAGCAAATCAAACTCAGCTTTCTGTCAGAAAAAGTTTGGCTTCATTTTTCAACTGTACGTAATACATCCCCATACAGCCTCCTCACTTCTGAATTCTAAGGGGGAGAGTTCAAGAGCATGGAGCCTTGTCATGAGTCTTGTTGCCCATCAGATACAGTGCATTGCCTTCATGTTTCTTACCCATGTTTTCTCTTCTCTTTCTTGGAGCAGTCCTTCAAAGAGCTGTGCATTTTTTGATTAGTCGAGGGTGGTAACGTGGTGTGCTTCATTGAAAGCTATCACTACTCCTGCTGCCCGTTCTATGGTGTATCCGAATTCAAAGCATCCCAACTCCCAGGCCAAACTTAAGCAATTTAAGTGCTCAAGGGCCTTAAGGTCCATGGGGAACTATTCTGCTGAGCAGACAGCAGAGCAGAAAGCTGGAGAGACGAGTACGGGTGCACCTTTGAAGTGGCCTCAGCAGGCCTGGTAGAGCAGCATGCTACTAGGTGGCACCTGGAACCATGACAGTGAAGCCCCTGTGTGATACTCCCAAGATCCCCCAGAAGAGTACTTTGAGTGCAGTTCTTTCAAAATGATCTAATTTCTCTCTTAATGTCTTCACATGTATGCCCTTCCCCAGTCTCATAATGTCTGCCACCTCCTCACCATTCAGAACTCTGCTATGTGTCATCCCCTTCAGGACCCCTTCCCCAAGTCCCTCATCAAGCTGGACTAGGTGCTTAACCTCTGTCAACAACCACACTGATCTTTAGTTAGTGTGTTTGCTGCTCTCTGTGAGACTATGAGCAACCCAAGAGCAAGACCAAGAGTCTAGCACCATACCTGTCAGGTTTTTTGCAGTCAGCAAACATATGTTGAATGAATGTTAATGATATTGTGAAAGAAGCTCTGAATTGGGAGTCTGAAGCTGTATGTTTTTAGGCCGCGATCAATTCAAAAATGGAGTTGATGGAGGTAAGACAGTAGGTCCAGATTTGTACTTCCATGTTCGTTGCAGCCTCATTCACAATAGCCAAGAGACAAAGGCAGTGTAAGTTTTGTCAACAGATGAATGAATGAGGAAAATATGTATACACACAGTGGAATGTTATTTACCCTTAAAAAGGAAGGAAATTGTGTTACATGGAAGAACCTTGAGGATATTATGCTAAGTAAAATCAGTTGCAAAAAGATAGATACTTCATGATCACATATACACGAGATATCTAAAATAGTAACTCTTAGAAACAAAAAGTATAATGCTAGTTGACAGACACTGGAAGGCAGGGGGAGGGGGTATCATTCAATGGGTACAGAGTTTCAGTTTTGCAAGGTTAAAAAATTCTAGAGATTTGTTGCAGAACAACGTGCGTATATTTAACATTATTGTACACTTAAAGGTTAAGTGGTAAATTTTATGATAGAGGTTTTTGAACACCATTTAAAAAAATGAAGACATACCACATTCTATGAAAATTTTCTAGCAATTATAAGGGCTTCTTAATAAAGGCAATGAAATTAGACAGACAAGTCATTTTAAAGTCAATCTGTGATTCTTTGCCTAAATACAAAACAAGGAAGAAGTTTATATGTGTATATCTATTGCTATATAATATCTTTATTGCTGTATAGTTATGAATAAAGTCTGTTCATCTAATCAATAACAAAAAAGACTACAGGCCCTGTGTCTCAGGAAAGGAAGATAGTTCAATATTTACATGCAAATGGGATGAAGCTAATTATGCACCAGGAGTCAAAAAACCTAAATACAGTTTTGGCCTAAAGTAATTGTATGACTTTAGGCATGATACTATTCTCTCCACTCCAACTTCCTCATCTTTAAAAGTTGTTAAGGGAAGAAAAATTCTGAGAGACCAAAGATTGTAAACAAAGTGAAAAATTTTACCTCTAAGTAGGTAACCCAGTCTAGCACAGTCTAGGCTCTGAGGGTTGTGGTTCATGGGAGGAAAAATAGGGCAGTTCTTCTAAAGCCAGAAGATCACAACCATCTCTTCCCTTACTGGGAAAGCAAAGTCTCTGAGTGTTGCTGATTGGCTAATGATATCAGGACCTTTCCATGAAGGAAGCCCGGGGCTGGCTGGAAGTGATCTACCATAGAATGGGGCAGCTATCTTGTCTTGTCTTGTTCTGCCTTCAGCCGCCTTTTTAACATTCGTCCCCTTATCCATGTTATGGTTACTGTCATTTCACTTTCTGTTACCTATGGTAAATTGTAGTTTGAAAATATTAAGTGGAAAATTCCAAAAATAATTCACAAATTTTAAATTAAAATCCAACCATTGACATCTTTATGGCTCGATGATCTAGAATCACCCTAAAGCAGATCATCCTCTTTCTGATGGTAAACAGCAGCCTGATGCCTGCCCTCATTCACATCACTTCATCTTATCATGTAGGAATTGTATCATCTCACATTATTACAAGGGTGAGTACAATACAATAAGATATTTAGAGAGAAAGACCATGTTCCCATAACTTTTATTACAGCATATTGTTATAATTGTTCTGTTTTATTATTATTATTAATCATTTACTATGCCTAATTTATAAATTAACTTTACCATAGGTTTGGATTTGTAGGGAAAAATGTAGTATATATACGGTTTGGTACTCTCAGTGGTTTCAGACATCCACTGGGAGTCTTGGAATGTATCCCCCACAGATACATGGGGATGACATTAAGTGATGTGTCTGTCTTGTGATCACAGCATCTAGTCAGGTCTGCTTTGATGTAAGTAAGCTAGCTGGTCAGGTCAAAATAAAATTTTTAAAAACCAAACTCTAAATATAGTGTCAGTGAGTTGTCAGAGCAGTTTCATGTGCTAGATTTTATTTTGTCCAATTTTAAAAAACTAAGACTCATAGGTTGACTTGCCAAGGGTTGCCAGCTCAGTGGTAGGACCAGAATTCAAACAAAAGTAACAAAGCTCTTAGTCTTTTCCCTATGACATTTAGCTTCTGCACATGAAATCATACACGGGGAAGAACTTAATAGAACTTGGAAGTTTTCTTAGAAACAGATTGCTGGTTAATATGTTATTTTCACTCAAAGACGTTCTCTGTGGCAGAGGGGCATATGCATCAGAATTACTTAGGGCACTTTTTAACTATATATCTTCTTGCTGCTTCCTTTCCACCTCTCCCCTGACTTTTATCCCTTATCCCTGCTAAAATGAGTCTCTGTTATTTTTTTATTTTTTATTTTTTTAAATTTAGTTTTAAGTATACAGTACATTGGTTAGACATCTATAAACGATGCCCCCAGTTGCACCCTGCCTCCCCTAACTCTCCACCTAGCCAACATATTAGTGCTAACTGCTTTCTCTATGCCATGCTCCCCATCAGCTACTAAGTTGTACTTTTTTTAGCCCTTTACCCCATTCTCCCATACCCCCAAAATCACCTCCCGTTTGTCCATCACCAAATTGTCCACTATATTTGTGAGTCTGTTTTTGATTAGTTTGTTCTTTTTATTCCTTAGATTCCACATGTAAGTGAAATCATATAGTGTTTATTTTTCTGTGTCTGACTTAAATACCTTCTAGGTCCATCAAAGCAATATCTTTTTCCATCCCCTTCCTTTTCATATGTAGGGGTCTTGTTTTCTTATCCTTTCAACTACTCTCTACCTTTTGGTTGGAGCACTTAATTCTTTTCCATTTAAGGTACTTATTGATAGGAGTCTAGTTGTTACCATTCTTTATTCCTGTTTTTGTTACATGTTTTTTCTTCCTAAAGAAGCCCCTCCAACATTTCCTGTAATACTGGCTTGGTGGTGATAAAGTCCTTTAGCTTATTTTTGTCTGGGAAGATCTTTATCTGTCCTTTAAATGATAGCTTTGCTGGGTAAATTATTCTTGGCTGTAGATCCTGGGTCTTCATTCTGTCGAATATTTTTTGCCATGCCCTTCTGTCCTGCATAGTTTCTTTTGAAAAATAAGCTGCCAGTCTTATGGATGTTCCTTTATAAGTAATTATCTGTCTTTATCTTACTGCTTTTAATATTTTTTCTTTGTATTTAACCTTTGGCATTTTCATTATGATGTGTCTTGGTGTGGGCCTCTTTGGATCTCTGGTTTTTGAAATTCTCTGAGCTTCCTGGGATTTTATGTCCATTTCCTTCACCAGGTTAGGGAAGTTTTCCATCACTGTTTCTTCAAACAGCTGTTCAACATCTTGATTTTTTTGTACTTACGCCAGTCAGTCAGATATTTTGACCCTTAATAGTGTCCCATATCCTCCTTAAATTATTTTTATAGTCTTGGCATCTTTTTTCTTGCTATTCTGACTGAGTGTCCTGATTGGCTTTCCTGTTCTCTAGATAGGGCATTTGATCCTCTTCTTTATTCACTTTATTTATTCCATTGTTTATTCCATTTAATATACTTCTCATCTCATAATGTGTTCATTTCAGACTGGTTCCCTTTTGTAATTTCCATTTTTATGTTTTTTATCTCTCCATTGAAGTTCTCACTGAACTCATCTACATTTCCTAAAGTTCATTGAGCATATTTATAACCAGTGTTTTGAACTCTGCATCTTTTAGATTACTTGACTCCATTATATCTGGATCTCTGTTCTGTTCTCTCATATGGTTTCTCCTTTGTCTTTCCATTTTGGCTGCCTTTCCATGTCTGTTTCTATGCATTAAGCAAAACTCTTAAGTTTTGTGAAATAGGTGTTCAGTGGCACAGTCCTGCGAGGGGTTCAGCTGCAGGCCAAATTTAGCCCAAGCCTCTACCCCTCCAGGGCCACGTGTTAAGATTCAGCAAGCAATCCACTGATGCTGTGCTTATAGTTGCCTCAAAAGGCCATACCAGAAACCGAGGCCAGGTGCCACTAGAGTGAGTCTAGGTGCTGCTCATCAAGGAGCACCTGACTCACTGAGGCTATTCCAGGATGTGGCTTGGGTGGAGCTGTGAGCTGAAGGAGTTAGGGTTTCAGGGAATCGTCTGGGCGGAGTGACCTCTTTATCCAGTGCCATGGCTTTGGTGGTTCTGTGTCCATGCAGTGGGAAGGGGGAGGGCTCAACAGGGAACAATGGATACAGTCCGCACTTCTGCACAAGGTGAGTCTCACCTTGGCCCTCACTTCGACAGTGTCTCCTTGTAAGTCCCTGGTACCCTCTGCACGCAGCTGAATTGGCACTGGTGCTCAGAGTGAGCAGGTCTCACCACAAAAATCCATTCGTAGACACATCCCCTTTAAGAGGCTTCTGCTGCTGCTGTAGCCTCCGTCTCACTCAGCCGCTCAGGATCAGCAGCCCTGTGTCCTCTTTCAGTCCTACCTTCTGCTGTTGTAGGGTGCTTTCTTGGACTTCTCTCTAGTTATATGGCTTGTTCTTCTAGATCCCAGGTGATTTTTCCTTGTTGCCGCTCCTTGTTTCCGTCACAACTTTGATTTGGTTGCCAGAGGGATGAACAGAGCCTCTATCATCTATGCCATTTTTTCCCTCCTCTGAGTCACTGTTATTGTTTGGACTATATCATGTCCTTTAGTTGTGTGGGGTAGGTTAAATGTTTGCTCTCACTTCTTCACTCTCTAGGTCACATTATAAGCCCACACCCTTGCCATAACTTTACAGCAGACAGAGTGTACTTCTCCATTCCTTGATTTGGTGCTTGCACTTAGGACTTGCTTTAGCCAATGAGATGTTAATGAGAGAGATAAAAGGATATATTGTATTTATGGAACAAAAGCTTTTTAAAATTCAGAAAGGAAAATCTTGGAAATAGTTTTAAAATAGGAAATTATGTGGAAACTATACATATGAAATTAAGTAATTTTCCCAAAAAGTAAAACCCCACAAAACAGATGGAAAATAGAAAATTTGAAGACCAGTGTAGGAGGTCCAACACCTGAATAACAGAAACTACAGGAAGAAAACAGAGGAAATAATTAATAAAATAATTTGAGAACTGAAAGGCATGAGTTGCCAGATTAAAAGGGCACAGCTGGGAAAAAAGATAGACTCAGTCCAGTTATAAAATTTCTGACAGTAGGTTTAAAAGATTCTACAAGTTTCCGGGGGGTGGGGTGGAGGGGAGGGATACTAGGTCACATATCAAGAATCAGATATATCTTTGGACTTCACAGCAGCAACATGGTAAGCAAGAATAGTGTAGTACAAAACCTTCAAAATTCTGAAGGAAAACTATTACAAACCTAAAATTCTATACCTAGCCAAAGTATACACTAAGAACTAGTATAGAATAAAGTTATTTTCAGAGATTAAAGGTTTAAAAGTTTTTGACTGCCATATACCCTTTCTCAAGAAGCTACTGCAAGAAATACACCAAAATTGAGATTAAATCAGGAAAGTCAGACATAAGACACAGGAAGCAGGAGACCCAACATAAGATGAAGAAAAGGGATCTCTTGGCAGATGGTGAAAATGATCCCATGATGACAGCCTTACACTAGACTTGGAGGCAGCTGAGCCATACTGCAGCAGTGTTACTGCAGAGACAGACTTAACACTAAGTCCTCTTTTCCATCAGGTCATCTTCCTAACCCGAGCACAGAACGCCTAGGAGAACTTGGCCCAGATTCTCATGAGGACATGCATGTCACTCACAGAAGTTCTCAATTGTCCCTAAGAGCTGGCAGTGGGCCACAGTGGGCTCAGGAATAGGGCATACAAAGCAGCCCACTCAGTCTTCCTGCCCTTCTGCTGCACGTCCACTGCCTGGACCACACACTGCAGTCTTGCCAGGAGCCCGGCTGTGGAGCCCTGTTTCTCAAGACTCGTTCTTGACTTTGCTCACAACTTCCCCAGAAGGGGCCTCATCACCTCCCAGAGAAGTGGAAGTCAGACCACGACCTCAATTCACTTCCACCCAGCGGGGGCCATGCTGCCCTCTCCTTGCCCAAATGGTGTGTGCTCACTCCCCACATTCAAGACTAGGCAGTTTATTGTTTGGGGACAGGTTACAAGAGGATGGTAGAGCTATAAATAAAAGCTGTTAACACAAGAGTTAGGATATTTGTTGTATGGGAGGCTGAAGAGGGGATGCAAGGACTTCTGAGAGGGGCTCCTCAGAGTTAATATGTAGATGAATCATCTCTATAGCTTGTTAAACTGCAGACTTTAAGGCAGGTGGGGAGGCTGAGAGTCAGCAATTTTAACCTTCTAGGTGATGCTCGTTCTGCTGGTTCTGGGACCACACTGAGTGCCAGAATTCTAAAGTGGTGGAACTGTTGTTTCTTACCTTGAGCAGTTGGTACACAGCATTCATTTTATTATTACTTTTTACATTGTTGTATATGTATGATACCTTTCACAACAAAAAAGTTTTAATTGCAACGAAAAAATATAATATGAAAAAGGTGAGTTGAGCAATAAGCCTGGAGATATAAGCATGTCATATCCTAAAAGCCTTGCATACTGTACTAGTCAGGGTTTTCCAGAGAAACAGCACCATCAAGAGACATAGATATAGACACACAGAGAGAGAGATTGATCAATTTTAATAAATTGGCTCACAGTGATGGGAACTGGCAAGTCCCCAAGATCCACAGTTGGGAAACTGGAGACCCAGGAGATCTGATGGCATGGTTCTAGGCCAAATGTTGGCAGGCTTGAGACTCAAGAAGTGCCAGTGCTTCAAACTCAAGGCAATCAGACAGGAGGAGTTTTCTCTTATCAGCCTTTTAGTTCTGTTCAGGCCCCTAGCTGACTGGAAGAGGCTCATCCATATAGGGAGGGCAGTCTACTTTACCATGTCTGCTGATTCAAATGTGAATTTGCTCCAGAAGCACCCTCACACACACTCAGAATAGTGTTTGATCCAATATCAACATCCTATGGCTCAGTCAAATTGATGCACAGAATGAATCCTCACAAGTATCACGGCAAGGAGCCTGCACTTGACTTTTTTATGTACGGTGGAGAGCCAGTCAAAGGATTTAAATCATGGTGAACCATGAGTAAATTTGTGCCTTAGGGAATCTTTGCAATGGTGTAGAGTGGATTAGGGGTGAACATAGGTGGTAGAGAAGGTTGGCAGCAAAGAGACCAATAAAAGACTATTTTATTGGTCTCAGTAAGAAATTGGTAGGAGGAGCTAGAAAGTGGCAATATGGGAACACGGGAGAAGGCTAGATTCTGGAGATATTAGGATGGTAAAATGAACAGGATTTGATTGATTGAGAGTTTGGGGAGGAGGAGGAGGTAGGGATGAATCACGAGTGTCTGATTTTTGAGATTCCATTTTCTGAGCCGAATTGGGAGAGTCCCTGCAGGGTAAGGGTTGCTGGGAAGTTGTATTTAGTCACGTGGGCCATAGGCCTTGGGCCTCATTGGTGAGTTTTGGCAATGCAGCTGAGGAGTGGCAGGAGCACGAGGTGGGAAGCTAATCCCCAGCTTCAAGTCTGCAGAGGTCTTGAGCCACAAGCCCCTTTGGGGCCTTGTCGAAGGGGCACGGTTAATGTTGCACTGGCCCCTTGATAGTTTTCCTGCAGGTTGTCCATTTCACGTCAAGAGAGTGTAACCTTTCTACATTTCTGTCTTAAACGTTTTTATTAGAAAAAGCTTAGAATCCATGTCAGAAGTTGGATTCTGTATTACAGTGTGAGCACATGCATGCAGCCTGTGTAAGTGTAGAGTCAAGAATTTATGTGTTTTCTGTGTACTGTACCAGCCTGCAGTATGGCAGGTGGATGTTTGCAGCTCATCCCCCCCAGGGTTTTCTACTATGCCTTCAAAGATTGTTAAGATATGAGTATCTATCACTCCCGTGTTTACTACACACACATGCATGCATGCACGTACACATGTACACACGCATGTGTGATTCTTGCTGATCCTCTTCCTCTTCACTCTGCCCTCCCCAAGCATAAATTGCCTTTCTTGTGAAATGGTGCTAACAACAGCACCTGCTTTGCAGGGTTGCTCTGCCTAGCACAGAAGAGGTGCTTAGTAAATGGTAGCTCTTAGGACAGCGGTCCGCAACATTTTTGTACCTAAGAGAATGTAATGCCTGATGATTTGAGGTGGAGCTGAGGCAGTGATGCTGGAGCTGAGGGAGTGGCTGCAAATACAGATGAAGCTTCACTCACCCTCCCGCCGTTCACCGCCTACTGTGTGGCCCAGTTCCTAACAGGCCATGAACCGGTACCAATCTATGGCCTGGGGGTTAGGGACTCCTGGTTTAGGAGATTTCTTTTTAATGTTTATTCTATTTTGATCTCCTGATTACTTCTGTTAATCAGGCATGAGCTTTTCCCAGAAGATCTGGCCAACCGTGGAGTGTTTTGGTTTGACAGACTAGCCAGTCCCAACCAACAGGCAGAATTTAGGTATCTGTTTACTGAACAGTGATGACGAGTCAAGTCCCATTCTAGAGGACGGGTAAGTAAGGGAGTGACCCTTCCCTAGGAACTGACGGAGACTGCTGCTGTTCTGTATTATATGGGCCACACTGGAGGATGACAGAAAAAGCCTGTGACAAACTGCAGTCCCCTCAGGAAACTGAGGAAGACTTTAAGGTGGGCACTTCATACTCCCTGCTGCTGAGTGCTGGCGTATGCCTACAGACCCTGCTGTGCTCCTGGTAAAACCACTTCTCTGCCCACCTCCTTCCTTAACCCCACACACTCCACAGCATCTCCCCATTGCCTCTCCACTACTATCTGCCATCACTCACTGTGCTCTAGCCACATGCCAGCTGTCAGGGACATTCTCCCAGAGACCCTTGGGCCAAACCCTATCAGCAAACCACAGCATTTTCACCTTCAACACACATCCAGAATTGGCCATTTCTTCTTATCTGTGCCACTACCACCCTGGTCTAAGCCGTCATTTCTTTTATGAGGATTATTGCCTCCTAATTGGTCTCCCTGTTTGGCTTACCCTCCTACAGTCTGCTCTTCACCTAGCAGCTTATTCACCTGCTCCAACTCCACCAGTCTTTCTATGGCACTGAGGGAGAAGCCAGCCCTTAACCAGGGCCCACAGCCCTGTGCAGTCTGGGACTTTGTTCCTCCTGTCTGCTAATCCCTCTCTCCCATCCCCCCAGGTTCTCTCTGGCACCATCTCTTCATGCTCACCACCACCACCAGGCATGTTCCCCCTCAGCCTCTGCACTGCTGGACTCTCTTCCAGAGATATTGGCCCAGTTCAATCTCTCATCTCTGGCAAATGGCTCATGCTTCTCAGTCTTTGAGGCCTTTCCTGAGTACCTTATTTAAAATCATAAGCCCCCAAAACTTCCTTTCTTTCTGTGCTTTTGTTCTTGGGAGCAAAAGCCAACTACTGTGGGCTCCAGGGGAGCAAAGGGTTCGTTTTGTTCCCTGCTGTATCCCCAGTACCCAGACAGTGGGTGGCTGGCTTTGAGTGCCAGCTGTGGGGGACTCCTGTTGAATACACTGAATGAGATCACAAGGAGTCTGGGAAGAAGGGAGGAGGGGCAAGGTTGAATACTTCAACAAGGAAGGTCCCATGCAGAGTGTCTTAGTGTGTGGAGTGACCTGGTGTGTTTGCTCAGCTTTTCTGACATGGGAGGGCAGGCTATATGAGATGTGCTGCCAGCACAAGGCGACAGGTACAGGGACACTATCCCAAAAACTGAAGTCTCAGGCTAGTTTCTAGAGCTGTACTGTTCCGTACAGTAGCCACCAGCCACAAGGGCTGTCAGGCACTTGAAATGTCCCTAGTCCAAATTGAATTGTACCAAAGGAATAAACTATAAGCACTGGGTTTTGAAAACTTAGTACCAAAAAACAGTGCAAAATAAATTATCTCTTTTTTATATCACTTATATTTAAAATGATAATATATATTGGGTTAAATAAAATATATTAAAATTAGCTTCACCTGTTTATGTTTAGTGTGACTACCTGGAAGGCTTGTTAAAACTGTTACCCGGGCCCCACCTCAAGTTCCTGTGTCACTAGGCCTGGGGTAGTACCTGAGAGTTTGCATTTTTAGTAGTTTCCCAGGCAATGCTACTGCTGCTGGTCCAGGGCCACACTTTGAGAATCACTGCTCTATAACAAAAGAGACTGAAGTTATTTTTGAGGTGGGGAGGGGAAGAATTTAAAGAGGAAAAGTTAATCTTTGCAAAGAGAGATGTTCCCTCTCAAGGAGGAGGGAAAGAAAAGAGTTGATTAAGTAAATATACTCAGAATTTTGAGGCAAAAAAGGGATATTTGAAGGAGTCATAAAAGTTGGTCTTTGAGAAATGACTTTGAATGAAATTAGATCTGTGTTCAAATCCTGGTTCAGCACTCATTTTCCAAGTTCTTTAACTTTTTTCGGCCTCAATGTCTTGATTCTTAAAATTGGGGATAAAGTACAACACAACACTAACTCCCAAGGCTATCCTGAAGATTAAGTCGACTAGCCCGCCTCCATTACTGGGCAGAGAAAGAGTCCATGAAACTGAAAGACAAATATCCATGAGACTAATGAACAGTAATGTGACTGAGAAGGGAAGCCACAAGGAAGGTGGGAGGGTTCATTCTGGAAATGGTCTCTGGGTACTGATTACTTGCGAAGCATTGTATCTGGCACTAAGGATGTAAATAAAGGGCAAGGTCGTTATCTTTCACAGAAGGGGGAGATGCAGAGAAACAGGTCTGTGAGTATTTACAGCATGGCTGTAGTACTTTATCGTGAATGTGAAGCATAAGTACTATGGACAAAGTTTTATTTAGAGCACTAGGGATGCAATTAAGAACTTGATTATGGGTAAATGATTAAGGGAAGATGTTACAGAGGAGTTGATGTTTGGGCTAAATCTTAAAGGACTAGCAGAAGGTCCCCAGGCTAGAACTATTTTCTTAGTCCTGAAAGGAGTTTGGTTTAAGTCGGGGCCTTAAGGGAACAACATGGGATAAACGAGAAGTGCATTGGGATCAAGTCAAACAGGCCCTTATGTACCAGGTTAAGGAATTTGAACTTCATATGTGATGGAGAAGGAAGGATGGATTTTAAATGGTTCAGGTGTGTGTTTTATAACAGTCACGCTGTTAATAGGTAGGTTAGAAGAGAGGGAGAATAGAAACAGATCAGCATAAGGTTATTCAGTAATCTACGTAGATAATGAGGAGTTGAACTAAGATGGAGGTGGTTTGGGGAGCTCTCACTGAAGAGAAGTTTAAAAGATAGAATCAGCAGAACTCAATGTCGGGTCACCTGAGAGGACAAAGATTGAGCAACATACCAAGTCAGGAGCATGAACGAGAGGAAGGGAGGAAGACAAAGAGCCGAGTTTGGAGGATGTCCTTCCTGTGTCCACGTGGAGAGTCCTAGTTTACAGTCAAATATGCAAGTCTAAAGCACAGGCGAGAGGGCTGGACACATACTTACCGGGAAGTGTCTGCTCAGGAAGTATTCAGGTGCCTGCTCTGTGCAAGGTTGCTAGTCTGTGGCTTAGGCCCTGAGTGTGGATGCAGGTGACAGCAGTGAAAGCGGATAAAGGCTCCACCGGCGTCATCACTGAAGGAGCAGGCATAACAAAGGGCAGCCTGCAAGGAGTGGGCTTAGAGGCAGAAGCAGGTCCAGAGTGCGGTAGGTCGTGTGGGCCTCAAGGAAGAGGACACTGTGTAGAGAAGGGAGGTGTGGCCATTAGGTCTCGGTGCCTCGGGAAGGGCAAGGAGATGCAGTTTGGTATGTGTTCCTTGGATTTAAGAACCAGGAGATCGGTCGCCTTGGTGAGTATGACATAGTAGAGACTCTCGTGTTTGAAGAAGCTTTGAAGTGAAGGGAAAGGATTAGCGAACTTTAAGACCTTAATCAGCTGCCCAGTAAGTGACAGCAAGGGGCCTCACAGCCCACCAAGAAGTGGCTCTTCTCCCCTTCTCCTTCTATTAAGATGAGGAACTAGAGCTGGGGATGTTTATTAATTTGCCTATGAGCACACAGTAGTTAAATAGTTAACCGAACCAGAGTTCAAATCTGCCTAGCCGTGCTGTGGGAACGCTGAAATACTATGTAGGTTAGGACAGAGGGCAAAAGATGGGAGGTGCTGGGCATTTGTCCACACTTAGGGGAAGGAGGAACTAGTAAAGAGAGAGCCAGATGGAAAATAGAGAAAAAGATCGTGATTGAATGAATGAGGACCTTGAAGAGGTTGGAGGAGGTGAGTGGGGTCGAGAACCCAGGTGGAGGGCTTGGCCTTGGAAGGGAAGGGCATCACTCTTATATGCATAGTCCCTCCGCTGAGTCAGAATTTCCCTGTAAACGGGAAAGTTGGGGTTAGATTTTTAGGAGTTGTCATGACACATCTTTTTCATACTCATATGAATGCCTGACTGGATTCATAGAATAACAGTTTCAGAGGAATTAAGTGACCTCAAATATTATTCCAAAATAACCCTTCTTTGACCCTTTTTGTCTACCAGCCAGTTGCTCTCCTCATTTTTTTAACAGCTTTACTGAGATATAATTTACATACCACACAATTCATACATTTAAAGCATAAAATTCCATGGTTTTTACTTTATTCACAGTTGTGTGACCGTAAGCATAGTCAGTTTTAGAACATTATCATCACCTCAGAAACCCTGCATCCATTAGCCTTATCCATCAAACACTGCCCCCTTCCCAGCCCGGGTAATCACCAATCTCCTTTATCTACATCTCTTTTTAAACTAAACTTGGGAAAGAACAGTTCATACTATTTGCTCACCTTGGAGTTATTTCTCACTCAAGGGTTTTTATTCCAGTCAGTCTTCTGGAACTGCTCTGGGCAACATCATTGGTGACCCATTAGTGACCAGACCCAATAGACGTACATATTCAGCCTTTATCTGTATGGACCTTTCTGGTGCCTTTAACCCATCACTCTCCCTGGTGCTCTGTCTTCATTATGGGCCCTTCACCTGCTCCTTCTTGAGTGAGTGGATCTGCTCATGGTCTCAGCTGCATGCATTGCTGATGACCATCTGTCCATTTAAGTCCCAGTCAGTCTCATTTGCTGCCCCTTGGACATTCTCTGTATGGTCCAGTCATCTCTTCATGGCTAAAACGGAACCAACCCCTTCCCCCACCAAAACCCTGCTTTTCCTTTGTTCTGTATCTTACCCGTGTACCCAAACTACTTCCCCACCTCACCCTCAATATAAAATCGGTCTCCAGGACCTGCTAAATTTTCTTCCACCCTACCTCTAAAATCATCTCTTCTTCTCCCAAAGCCACTGTCAGGTCTCATCTCTTTCACAGATTGTTTTTGCGATTGCCTACTTGGTCACTCTGGCTGAGCCTCCCTCCTTGAGACCCATTTGCCACACAGTCATAGAGAGCTTGTAAAAATGCAAATCTGACCTCATCTGCTAACATCCTATTAAAACAACATGTTTTACATCACTTATATGTGTTTACATCAAAATGTGAATCTGAACTAGCAGTTTACTGGAAATACAGATGATAGAAGAACTTGTAAAGGACACTGGTAGGGAGCATACGGTCGGCCAGCTATGGAACTGGGAAATTCTACAGGCCAAGAGACTGTCTTGGACAAATAAATGGCAAAGGAAAAAATTGAAAGAGTTTTAAGAGCATGTCAACAAATGCACTGTGTTGGATTCTGACTTGAATAAACCAACTCTAACAACAACTTGATTTTTTTTGACGTTCAGTAATGGTGTCATAGTTATTTTTTAAAGAATGTATATTTTAGTGATACAGGCTGAAATGTTTAAGGAGAAATGATGTGACTCCTATATTAGCCCTGGGGTAGGGTATGAATGAGACAAGAAACTGATCGGATATAGGATAATAAGAATTTAAAGAATTTTTTAAATTGTAAAATACACATAAGGCAAAACTTACTGTCTTCACTATTTTAAGTGTATAGTTTAGTGTCATTGAGTACATTCACATTGTTGTGTAACCATCACAACCACCCATCTCCACAGCTCTTTTCACCTTGTAAAACCAACGCTCTGTCCCCGTTAAACACCAATTCCCCATTTCTTCCTTGCCCCAGTCCCTGAGAACCACCATTCTGTTTTCAGTCTTAATGAGTTAGGCTACTCTAGGTATCTCATATAAATGGAATTATATATAGTATTTGTCCTTTTGTGACTGGCTTATTTCACTTAGCATCATATCCTCAAGTTTCATTCATGTTGTAGCATATGTCAGAATTTCCTTGTTTTTTAAGGCTAAGTAGTATTCCATTGTATGTATGGGCCACCCTTTGTGTATCCGTTCATCCATTGATGGACTCTTGGGTTGCTTCTATCTTTTAGCTGTTGTGAATATGATGCTTTGAACATAGATATACAAATATCTATTCGAGTCCTTGTTTTCAGTTCTTTTGGAAATGGGAGTTTTTAAAATATGAAATTACTGGATAATATGGTAAACTTTATTTTTTAAATTTTATGAGAAACCACCACTATATTGTTGTCTATAGCAGATGTGCCACTTTCATTCCCACCAGTAAGGCACAAGAGTTCTAATTTCTCCACATCCTTGCCAACATTTGTCGTTTTCTGTTTTTTTGTTTTTATTTTTATTTTTTTATAGTAACCATTCTAATGGGTTTGAGGTGGTGATAATAAAGAATTATTAATGTTTTAGTTGTGATAATGGTGTGATACTATACACACATGTATATTTTTAAGAGTTTTTACTTTTGAGAGATACTGAAATATTTATGGATTAAATGATAATTTGCATAGGATTTATTTTTTTAAATAATACAGTTTTGGGGGCAAGGGGATAGGGAGGTAGAAATGAAACAAAATGGCCAAATACTAATAGTTGTTTAAATTGGGTGATGGGCATATGAGGGTTGAATATACTGTTCTTTCTAGTTTTGTGTATTTTTGGTAATTTTTCATTAAGTCACATTTGGGGGCCATTATGGCCCGTTCCCAGCCTCGCTCTCTAGAGTCAGCACCTTAGCAACATTAAACTACTTTTTTTTTTCCTACTTGCCTCCTTCGGTCCACTCCCACTCAGTGCTCATTTGTGTATCCTTGCCTTTGCTTCTCAGTCTGGAATATCTCTCTGGATGACTTCTGTGCTCCTTAATACCTAACACAGGTGTCCCTTTCTCCAGGAAGTTCGCCATGCCCTCCCTTCTCTTGCCTCCATTAATATTCCAGCCTGCCTTCATAGCTGCTCTGTCACATCCCAGCTGGTTGAAGTAGAACTGTGTCTTGTCTTTTTATCCCCATTGCCTAATGCCCTGCCTAGAGTATAGTAAAAACCTAGTGTATATCTGAATGTACCATTATTTTGTGCACAGCCTCTGTAGGACTGTGTCTGGCATATAGTAGGATCTCAGTGAATGAGTATCGTGAACCCCTGAGGGCATCTCCTGTGTAGGGCAGTAGTTGCTGTTAGCAGGATGGGCATTATATAGACCTTTGAAACTAAGTGGGACCTTAGATCATCTTTCCCAGGGTCTTCATTATGCAGGTCAAGAGAGCAGATGCTGGAAGGGTTATATCTTAGCTAAGGTCATGCAGCCAGTTACCCCAGTCTGCTTTGTTTTCATGTGCACTGCACAACCTTCTGAGACTCCTGTAGTGTTCCAGATTGGTTTTTCTATAGCAAAGAGAACATACGGACTGCCTGCCAGGTACGAGAACAAATCTATTTAGCAATTTTGTTTCTCAGTATAAAGTGTGAATTTTAACTTTTCTGCTTTATAATAATGCCAGAAGAGATTACATGGTGTAAAATACATAGCCAAGCTTTCTATCAAAAAAGGTTTAGTCATATGTTCCAGTGACAGAACTGTACACGTACATTCTTCCCAGTTGATATTGTGTTGTAATTATATAAAATACAGCCATTGGGGGAAACTGGGTGAACGGTCACTGGACATGTCTGTCCTGTCCTTAAAGATTCTATAATTCTTTAAAAATAAAGAGTAAGAAAAGTGATGATAAAAATGTCTAGGCACCAAACTGAAGTTTTCTGGAAAATGCAGATCTCAGGACGGGCCATTTTTGGTGTGTCCCTGGCAAGGAATGGTGCTTACTGATCTCTTTAGTGCTCCCCATGCTTCTATATCAGTGAGGGTCCAAACTAAGAAGACAAATAATGTCTTAAATGTAGGAATCTTTACTAGCAGACAGTTCTGTGATAGGTTTTCTTTAAATACTTTATGAAGAAATATTTGGGGCCTTTCTGTGTGGGGTTTCCTCCTAGCACAGCCTGTTTTTCTGGTGAGGACACCTTGATGGGGCTCTTCATGCTTGACCTAGGGGAGGTATGTTTCTTACAGTTTGAAACTCTGACTCACTCCCTGCTGCTTGTGCTTCATACCAGACTCCTCTTTTGGCTTCCTGAGTGGAAGAGGGTAATCTAGACCTTGCCTCAGTCTGATTGGGGACAGGGCTGTGGGTGCCAGTGCCCATCCTTCCCCAGACCTCCAAATGTGCAAACCTCTGGACACCCCGCCGAGTGTCTGGCTTCTGTCTGCAGCAGAACCAGAGCAGTGATGCTTGTCCTCAGGGCGCCTTCGAAGGTGAGATTCTGAAGCATGGGGAATAGTATGTGCAGGTGCCAGGTGCTTGGCAAGGCTCACTGCAAAGTCATGACTTGCCCCTATCACACTTGGCTCAAATCCACGTCTTATCCAAGAGTTTTTACTTTTGAGAGATACCGAAATATTTATGGATTAAATGATAATTTGCATAGGATTTATTTTTTTAAATAATACAGTTTTGGGGGTAAGGGGATAGGGAGGTAGAAATGAAACAAAATGGCCAAATACTAATAGTTGTTTAAATTGGGTGATGGGCAAATCATTGGAACCTTGAATGTTGCATGAAAATAAATCCACTTTACCTGGAGAGGGTCTTTTCCTGCACAAGGTTCTAAAGGTCCTAAATATATGTTCAGGGTGCTGGAGGAGCTCACAAGGAAAGGAAAAACCAGCATGGTGTCAGGTTGAACTCGCCATTATTTCACCATGGCTCCCTGAAAGGTTATCATTTTACGTACTTCAGCCTACACTTGTGAGGTGTTCTGGTGAGTTGCACACTGGAGGAGTGTGGCACTGGCGCGGTTGGGGGATTGGTGGGGAGTGCATGTGTGCCAGGTCCAAGCTCAGGATCACACAGACCTGTGTCGTGACCTGCCATGGAAGAGCTTTAGGGGAATGACCAGATCAGATTTGTCCTTTATGCAATCACTCTGACCATAGGGTACAACGTAGATGAGGGTGGGAGTTGTGACAAGACTGGCTTTAGACACAGTTAAAATAATTCAAGCCAGAGCAGTTGATGTTAGTAAAAGGAGAGAAGTGTGTGAATTCAAGAAATGCTAAGGAGGCGGGCCCAGTAGGGATAGCAGACTGGTCAGATGCAGGGACTTAAAAGGGGACAGGAGCAGCTCCCTGGTCCCTGGTTTATGGGTCTGGGCAGGGGGCGGGGGGTCATCATGACATTCCCTGAGGCGGAACAGAAGCACAGCAAACAAGACTAGGGAGACACTGCTCCAAGTCTGGAAAGATTTAGTCTGAGGTGTCTGTGCTACCCCTAGTAGAGCACACCAGGTAGTAGGTTGACAGAAGTCTGGAGCTCTGTAGACATGGGTAGGTTAGAGATAGCACAATTCATTCACAAGTAGTTATCAAATGCTAGATACTGTTCTAGGTACTGAGGTCTCTCCTTTTCCTTCTAATTGGAGTGGAGCTATGTCCACTCAAATGAGTGCTTCCGGTAGGAGAATTAACAAGGAAATCGGATAGAGTGACTGTGCAGGAGGAATGGGTGATCAGAGAATGACTTTGGGGAGATAGGAAACTGAATTATGAGATGAGCCACCCCTTGGAAGATAACGGGGAAGACGTTCTGGGCAAAGAGAAGAGCCCTGAGGCAGAATGAGCGGTCACGTTTGAAGGGCTGTTAAGAAGGCCGCTGTGACTCAAGCATGATGCACGATAGGAAGGGCCTGTGAAAGGAGGGCCGGTGGGGCGAGGGCTGGTAGGTCAGCACTGTATCTCTGGGTTTATTCTGTGTCTGATGTTCAGTCATAGGAATTCGAAGACATGAGAATGGATGAGATCACTCAGAATGTGTGCAGAGTAAAAAAAGGAAAGGACTCATATATTTATTTGAAGGGGAGACCTACCTTAAAGGAGACTAAGAAGAAACAGCCAAAAAAGTAGAAGAGAAAGCCAGGTAATGTGGTAGAGAAATATGAGAAAAGAAAGCTTTAACGATAGAGAGAATTAAGTGGCGGATGATGGACAGAGAGGAAAACACTGAAAATGTGGACTGAGTTTCACAGCATGAAGATCATTGCCGCCCTTGGAGAAAGCAGGCCTCCTAAATCCTCCCTTTCTTTTACTCTCTGCATCCAACATCCATCCAGTCAGTTCCCAGAGGATGGAAGCCACCACATTGTGGTGGACCAGGATGCTGGTTCTCGGGTGGGGGTGGGGGAATTTGGCTGATAGAAGGATGACAGAGAGGGAGAAGGATGAACAGTGAGTACCCAGTGAGAAAGGGCAGGAAGCACTGGTGGCTGCCCTAGAGTGGCTGGCCACTTGTGAGGAGCCCTGATGGGAGAGTCACCCCGTCTTAAACAGCACATGTTTGTTAATTCAGAGTGGAAGAGTATAGATGTTGTCATTTGGGGGAGTTTGACCACAAAGCACATTGGAATTTCAGTGGTAGATAATCAAAGAGGGAGGAAGTGGAGGGCCTGGCCTATAAGCATGGTGGTTCAAGCAGGGTTACAGGATGCTGATTAGGTGTCCACAAGGTATTGCAACTCTGGCTTTACTGGAGCAGCGTTGATATCCTGGGGCCTCTCTTCCAGAACAGAAGATGGTAGGCGGCACAGGCTAAGGCCTGCAGGGTGTGTCAGTGGAAGACTGACCAGATGAGCATGTGGGAGCTCCAGTTTATAGGCATGTGTTGTTCTTCAGCAGAACCCCCTTGGAAACCAGCGTCAGAACCGGTTCTCCTTCAACCCTGTGCACCACGAGACCATTTGGTAGTTAAGACAGGAACAGGAACCTCTGAGCTGAGCACCCATAAATACATTAGGCTGAGAGCAACCATGTACATTTATACATGGCAGCCAGTCTTGTCTGTTTATAAGCGCTTACTGTGTTCTTATGTACTCTGTAATCTCTTCAAGCCATTTTCCCATCTCTTCTGAATTCTCTGGGATTAGGCTCTGTGGTTTATTCATCTTGCCACCTTCTGCAGTGCTCAAGGCTTAAAAATCTGCCATGGCCATCACATTCCACAGTCCCCACCCCCACCTACATCATTCAAGTTAAATTTTGAGAGCAGTTCAGAAAATGACCTGGTGTTGTGGTGGTGTTACTTTGGAACTTGTCCGCAGCTGTTTGCATGTGGATATTGAAAAAGGGAGTGGTAGCTTTTATAATTGTTAGGGCAAAGAAGGACTCTGTTTCTAATCTGGGACAAACAGCTGACTCATCAAGTGCCTTGACCTCTTAGGTTTCCATCTTCCTCCTTAGGAAAATGGAAAACTGAGCTCCTAGTTTACAGACAACCCAAACATGACACTGAGGAACAAATGATCCCCCCCCCCAAAAAAAAATTAATAGAATAAAAATCCAAGAAAAATTAACAACTCATATTTATTTCCTTCTAACAGATTAAATGAGTGTGAATTTACCTTTCCCAAAAAAACTTTTCAAACAGTGAATCTTATAGTTTCCATTTTAGGAGCATAGTTCCTTTCCTCCCTCTCACCCATAGGTGGCAGCAGGAAGCAGAAGAACCTACAGGAAAGGAAAGCTGATGTCTGGCTGTTGGAGGGGCTGTATTCTTGAGTTCAGTCATAGGATCAAGTTTTGCTTCCACCTCTGCCCTATATATAGTTTCATTTATCGAGTATTCCTAAGTTTTTCTGAGCTAATTTAGGTATCCAGATACTGATTTAAAGAACTACAGACTCAGCACTTACAATTGGCTTTAACAGTTAAAAAATAAGAAAATGAAGTGGGAATAGGAATGGGAGGGAGCATTAGAATTAGGACTCAGATTAGAAAATGGCCTCTTTGTTTTCTTAGTTGTTGCTCATTTGTGTCTAGCAGTTTGACTGCTCAGAGCTGGTGCCCACTGAGTTGCCTTAGGCGGGAACCCTGGGTAACAGTATTCTAGCACTCAGGTCCTGGGGCAGGTGTGGTGGTCAGCGTGGCCCTTCTCTGCAGCTGGAGGACAACAGCACAGGGCTGCGTGCTACTGTCTGACTCCTCTGAAGTCTATTTAAAGATAATAATGAATGCTGTTATTTGGAACTTTGTAAACATAAATAGCTCAGTATAGATGGTTGGGGTCAGTGGAAAGTAGGAATGGGATTGGGGTTGGGGGATGTCGGACAAAAATATAACAAAAGTAAACATAGGAAAGGAGTAGCCAGTGTTTAGAGGCTGGATATGAGTACCCGTTAATGGAGGAATCCTGTCCTGACAGCTGCAGACTAGGCTGGGGAGGTAGGAGGAAGATGTCACCTCTCTCCTCCCTGCCCCATCGTCATGCTCTTTTCGTGAAACTCCTGCCCCTGAATTCTCAGGGTGCTTACTGCTTGTGTAGGGCATTTGTCTTATTCTGTAGCCATATCCATGTATGTCCCATGTCCTAGAAGACTGGGAGCCCATGCACAGGTTCCATCTGTCTTCATAGTTCACAGCCTCTTTATAAAACATCAGTTGAATGAATCTAGTTGAGGATGGTGAAGCAAAAATGACAGCATAGACAGACCTGGCTCTGGTCAGAGAGTCTTGATAAGAAGTGGAGTTTGTAAAGGGTGGTCACTAGGCACAGGGGATTAGAAAATGCTCACGGTTGGTGGGGAGGAGAGTAGGACAAAATCCCAGGGGGAGAGAAGGGATGGGGCAGGGCAAGGCTCCTGGAAAGGGCATTAACACTGGCCTGTGCTACAGGATGGAGCCTAGCACTGGTGGCCAGCCTCTACCAAGCCTGAGAAAGAGCCTTTACTGCCAGGGTCCTTCAGCTGAAAGCGGCAGCAATCTCAGTTAAACCAGCTTAAACACAAGGGGTTTGTTTATTTGTTCTCATAGGTGAAAGGGGAGAATGGCTGCTCTCGGGTACAGCTAGATGCAGGCATCATGTCATATCCTTAACAGTGTGTATACGCACTCTGGCCCTGTCTCATTGACCCCACTCTTGGGCACACCCTCACACCAGGAGACTGGGCAGCATCAGGCTTGTGCCCTGCGAAGAGAGAGAGGACGGCCCAAGTCCAGGGACTTACCAGTCGGCTGCAACTGGGTCCTTTCTCACAGCTGAGCTGGTTAGTGGTCCTTGCTCAGCTGAGGTCACAGGACTTGGGGGAGGGTGAGGCAGCCCCAGAGGTGAATTGGAGGGTATTTCCAGAGTAAGGAGTGTAAAGTGGTCAGGAAATCAACAGAGGAGCACTGCTGGGCTACAGGCCCTTGGTCAAAGCAAAGGGGTCTCATGCACTGTGCTGCACATAGACGTCACTCTTCTCCATTTTTTTCAGCATCTCCACGACACGGTGAAAAGGAACCTCGATAACACCACCTCTCCTCAAAATGGCGATCAGCAGAATGGTTATGGAGACCTCTTTTCTGGGCATAAGAAGACCCGCCGGGAAACCCCCCTCGGAGTAGCTGTCTCTTCCAACGGCCTGCCTCCGGCATCCCCCATCAGTCAACCTGACAAGCCTGGCACAGAGGCCCTGCAGGCTGGCGGGAAGCACTCGCTGGGGCCGACCTCCATGGACAAGAAGCGTTTGGCAGACTCAGGCCTCCGCCTGAACGGAGGCAGCAGCCCTGGTGAGTCGTTTTCTCTGAGCCTGAATAAAGAACTGAAGCAGGAACCTGTCGATGACCTGCCTTGTATGATTGCGGGAGCCGGAGGCTCCATCTCCCAGAGCAACCTCATGCCTGACCTCAACCTCAACGAGCAGGAGTGGAAGGAGCTCATCGAGGAGTTGAACAGGTCAGTGCCCGACGAGGACATGAAGGACCTGTTCACTGAGGACTTTGAAGACAAGAAGGATCCAGAGTCTTCTGGCACTGCCACACAGCCCCCGTTGGTGCAGGACATTAATATTAAGACAGAGTTCTCTCCAGCAGCCTTTGAACAAGAACAGTTAGGCTCTCCACAAGTGAGGACTGGGTCTGCAGGACAGACCTTTATGGGGCCTTCGTCTGGCCCAGTGAGCACAGATCCATCCAGCCTAGGGGGCTCTCAGCCTCTCTTCCACCCCTCTGGTCAGCCCAGGGTGGACTGTCCCAGTCCCAGCCTGATGCCGGCATCAGCCCAGGCCCAGAATGCACAAAGAGCCATCTCCAGTGTGGTGTTGCCCAGCCAGGGCCCGGGAGGGACCTCAGAGCTGTCCTCAGCCCACCAGCTCCAGCAGATCGCTGCCAAGCAGAAGCGCGAGCAGATGCTCCAGAATTCACAGCAGGCCACCCCAACACCGGGCCAGATGTCCACGTGGCCTCAGACAGGCCCCTCCCACAGCCCCTTGAGCGTTCCTTATCCCATGGAGAAGCCTGCCAGTCCTCCCAGCTACAAGCAGGACTTCACCCACTCCACGCTGCTCACGATGTCCAATACAAACAAGGGTCCCCCCCATCCCGGAGGCCCCTGCCTCCAACCCAGCCACGTGAACCTGCTGAGTCATCAGCCGCCAAGTAATTTGAGCCAGAACACCGTGACTAACCAAGGCTCGGTGCTGGACTATGGCAATACCAAGCCCCTTTCTCACTACAAAGCGGACTGTGGGCAAGGTGGCCCTGGGGCTGGCCAGAGCAAGACAGCCCTGATGGCTTATCTTCCCCAGCAGCTGCCTCATCTAAGCAACGAGCAGAACTCCTTGTTTCTGATGAAACCAAAGCCCGGAAATATGCCCTTCCGATCACTGGTTCCTCCCAGCCAGGTAAGTGTTTGCCTTCTCTCTGATACTCTGGATCCCAGTGGTTGCTGGGTCCAGGTAGTGGGGAAACAGAAGGAAGAAGGGAGGAGCAGCTGTAGTTGTCCTGTGACTCCTTGGGAGTAAAAATTGATCAAAACCAGGGCTGATTTTTAATAATAACAGGGTAAAATTCCCTAGTATAACTTGTTTTTAACTCTTCATACATTTGAGGGATCACCTGCCCTTAGTCTCATGTCTCCCTCATGCCATATAACTTATGTCATTTGTGGCTGTATTTTTGCAGATAAAGATCAGGCTTAATGTGCTTCTTGGAGGCTTTGCTTTTATTTATTTATTTTTTTACTACATTTCAGAGCTCTGTGTTCAAAATATGTGAAATTTTAGTGAGCTTATGACCTTTTTAGATGAGTACTGCTTCCTCCTAACTTTTCTGAAGTCCATGGTTATTCAGTCATGGTAAGCAAGCCTCCAGAGAAGCACATGGCTCTGTAGGGTAGAGAATGGTCAAGTGCCAGTGCTATCACGATCACGATTTGCATCTCTGCTCTCTTCAGATATGTTCTAAGCTGCTTCCTCCCTGGAAGCCTTCCTGTCCAGGCCTCATGCACTGACAGAGTCCCCAGCTTCCTCAAAGACAATGCAGCATGCTTGCTTTTCTCCACATTGTGGCCTGGATGTCTGCGCACATAGATGTATTGAAACTTTTTCACAGTTGCATACAACAGTTGTGTAACGTGCATTGTCTCCAGTTTTTCACTACTATAAGTAAGCCTGCAGTAAATACCTTTGCGTGTACCTTTGTGTATTTATAGCACAGATATGTAGCATAAAAATTTTTAAAAACTCAAATATGAGAAAATTGACCTACTCACAAGGGTGTGCAAATGGGCACAGTGCTTTTGGAAAGTCATTTTGACATTATGTATTTTTTATAAGCCACAAAAATGTTCATAAGCAGTGACACATTATACTCCTGCAAGAAATAATCCAAAAAAGGAGAAAGTTATATACAAGATATTCATCACAATCGTATCTACTTAGCCAAAGACGAGAGGCAGTTTAAGCATCTCAACAGATTGCATACATAAGTAAATGTTGAAACTTCACTTATTTCAGTCATTAAACTGCTACACAGCAATAAAAAACGAACGTAAGAAAGAGCGGCACAGTGACAACTGCCATTTCAGCACCTCTTGTTGCCCTTAAGCTTCTGCTGATTGGGGGGAGGAAGTTACATCAGAATCTG
The DNA here is from genome assembly GCF_014176215.1 of Rousettus aegyptiacus. NCBI lineage: Eukaryota > Metazoa > Chordata > Mammalia > Chiroptera > Pteropodidae > Rousettus > Rousettus aegyptiacus. Next base: position 107,986,873 of record NW_023416310.1, on the reverse strand, counting down.
CCTGCTCTAAGATTGTAGAATCTTGTAGAGATTAAATATTAATAAGTAAGGAGTGGGAAAAAGCTCAAGAAGTTGGACTTGCTTAAGTGATCATTGCTTTTTGCCTTTTTCCTGTTTTGAGTTAAACTTTCCCGTTTTCTTCGAAGTGTAAGTAATGATGTTAGAATAACATTGTGGAAACATTTGACATGACTCTCAATTTTGGTCCATGTGTGAATAGAGAATATTTGTTAAAGTTTTCATTGATAGTCTTTTAAAAACATGAGTATCTAAGAGAAGCCAAGCAGTCTCTTCTCAGAAAAATACTATACATGAGTGGACAAATGATACCATTTCAGGCGGTTCAAGGATAGCCCCACTACCAGGGACCAGAGGCTTGCACACTCTGAATGTAGTGTCTCCATCAACCAGGGCCTCTCAGAGTGCTCTTCTGGGAGCCCACCTACACTCACTCCAGTGTGCCTGTATGTGTAAGCCACAGTTGCCTGCAGAAATGGTTGTGTGCAGATATCCAAGCGTAAATGTAAAATCACACCCTTGCTACTGGTGAGTTACAGGAAACAGAGCTAATGCACTCCTGGTGACTGTGCCTGAACACCCAAGTGTTCATTCTCGCTGGATGGATGGAGCTCATCTGCTCTGACAGGGAGACTTCACTGTGTCCCACGTGACTTGAGACCCCCTATCTTTGTTCACAGGAGCAGAACCCTCCCAACGTCCCCATGCCAGCCCAGGCCTCCAGCGTGGGGACCCAGCCACCCACTGCATCTGTTGCCAGCACTCACAGCAGCACCCCCTATCTCAGTAGCCAGCAGCAGGCAGCTGTAATGAAGCAGCATCAATTGCTTTTGGACCAACAGAAACAGAGGGAGCAGCAACAAAAGCACTTGCAGCAACAGCAGTTTTTGCAAAGGCAACAGCACCTTCTGGCAGAGCAGGTAAAGAGAAAGGTGGAAGAAAACCCCACCCCACCTTTTCCTTCCTCCCAAATCACCACAGTGGCTGCAAGCTCCACTAGGGGTGATATGAATGTGTGCTCGTATGCATATTCAGCATTAGTGCTTTGCTTTTTTTAAACCCTTTTCCAAGATTGGGGCATTTCTTGGACAGTGGTGGCCTGTGTCAGAAGCAGCTTTATGTCACTTAGTGGAGATTTTAATGAAGACAATCTGTGGCTAAAACTTGGCATGTTAGGGACATTTTTCCATGTCCCTTGTCTGCAGCTGCCACTGTGGGTCCCAGCTTCGTTGTTATAAGCTGGAACATGAAACAGAAATGAAGACATGCCTGGGGTCCTAGACTATAGAACCAGGACTGACAAGTCCCCTCTAAGCCTTGCCATTCATCCACTTGGTCACTAAGCAGTATGCAGGTACCAAGGTTACACGAGTTTGCAGAATTTTAACTTCTATCTTTAAGACATAAGAGAAGAAATAATCTAGAGGGAATTTTAAAACTCACATCACTGCCTCAGTTCTGCCATTTTTTAAATAACAGCTTTATTGGGATATAATTCACGTGACATACAATTCACCCGTTTAAAGTGTGTAATTCCATGGTTTTTAGTATCTTCACAGGGTTGTGCAACCATTACAATTTTAGAACATTTCATCACCTAAAAGGAAACCCTATACCCATTAAAAGTTATTTCCCCACCCCCTAGGCCTAGGCAGCCACTAATCTACTTTCTATTTCTATAGATTTGCCTATTTCTGGACATTTCACATAAGTGGACTCGAAGTTCAATCTAGCTATAGCTCATATCAGTATTTTCCTCCTTTTTATAGCTGAATAATATTCTGTTGTATGAATGTTACTTTTTTATCCATTCACCTGTTGATAGACATTTGTTTTGTTTCCTGAACAACATAGGTTTTTGATTCTCGAGTGTGTATTTGGGGTGGTCATATGGCTAGTAACGTTTACGTTTAACCATTGAACCACCTCCTGGACTGTCTCCCATAGCAGTATGTGAGGGTGCCAGTCTCTCTGTGTCCTCGCCAAGCTCATCTTTTTGATCCCACCATCCTACTAGGTGTGAAGTGGTATACCTTTGTGGCTTTGATTTGCATTTCCCTGATCTGCCCTCCATTTTTAAAACTGATACACCGTCTTTTTTTTTTTTTCCTTACTTATTGTCGTTAGGTCTGCCCCCTCTTTCTGTTTCATGATGTTTATTAAAAGTTCCCAGATGAGGTCAAGAGCGTTATCTTCGCCGGAGTCCGTCTGTGAGTCACAGGCTTGGACCGACGCCGCTCTGACCTCACTGTGTATCTCATGTGGGTCGCTTGCTTCGCTCTGTTGCTCTTGCCATCTTCTAGGAGAAGCAGCAGTTTCAGCGTCACCTGACTCGCCCGCCACCCCAGTACCAAGATCCGACACAGAGCACCTTCCCACAGCAAGTTGGACAGTTCACAGGTGAGGGGGCATCAGGTGTTGGTGGCTCTGGGGCAGGGAAAGGTAGGCCCTGATGAGCAGTTGCTCCATTCCATGTGCGCCACATTCCTGTTGTCTGCCCAGCCTCGTGCCAGGTGCACACTGGGTTAACTTGCTCAGGTATACTTCGGTCCGCTTAGCCAAGGCTCCTGGTTGTCAAGTTACCCTGCAGGCCGGGAGAGGAGGCTCGCAGAGGCAGACCACTTTGGCTGGGTCCCTAGCTATATAGTCTTTTCAAGCAAAGCCCTTTCTAATTGGAAGATATCTTATCAACAGGAAATAGCTTCTGTAATTCTTAAAAGCATTCTCTGCTTCTGTAAAATGACTTCCTCCAGGCTTCCAGATAATGGAGACTTACTACACTTGTGTGAGGCCTTTTCTGCTTTTCTTTCTTCCTATCCACTCGCTTTGGTGTCACAGATGGCCCCGCCAGCCATGGACAGTTGACCAGGAAAGGGCAGGAAAAATTCCAAGTTCTCAGCTGTCATGTGTCAGATATGCAAGGGGACCTGGCTGCCATTGCTCAGGCTGTCACTCCAGAAACTCATTGTGGTGCCAGTTGACAGACTCTGCAAAATGTGGTTTGGACCTGCCTTCCTGCTCTTCTTAGAATATCTTTGGAGCTTGTCCATTTCTTGGTCGATGATTCTCACTATGAAGCGTCCCAGAGAACCTGGCTACCGCTTGCATTCTGGAGGGTGCAGTGGAGCCTCTTGTGCACTGACAGGCTGAGGTGGGAGTCAGCAGGCATCTCAGAAGCCTGGGGCTCAGCCAGCATTCCTGCCTCTGCCTACATTGTCTTGTGCTGTCACTGGCGGTGAAATGGACTATTTCTTTTCCTCAAGCCAGTTTTTAATTAGGTGCTAGTGGGGAGAATGAAAGGAGAAACAGTACTGTTACGGTTAATCCCTACACGGTCACTCAGAAACCCACCTCAGTGTCCAGCATGTCTCCCAAGGCCAGAACTTCTCTATCCCATTCTATGCTGTCCCAAGCACAGTGCCCGCCACAGAGTGGGTGCTTGGTAAACATCTGGACTTCTCCATGCCTTGCCCACCTGTCATTTATGGTGTAAAAAACATGCTGTCACACTCCCTCCACCACCCCCCAGTGCCCACTGCATGCACCCTCACCTAAGTGATTTAGCAGCCCTGGCCCAGCAGGCTCTGAACCATGCTCGAAGTCCAGTACCCTCGGGCCATGCAGCCCTGTCCTTCACGACGCCCGCAGCCTTTCTGAGTGTGGCCAAGACTCCTCAGTTTTATCTCTAAGCAGCTGGATGCTGCCTCATACCACAGCCCCCAAGCTACCCACACAGACTGCTTTCATAACTACAAACGTTTGTGCATTCTCTTCCCTGGAGTACTCGTTTCTTCAGACTGTTAAACTTCCACCCTTTTAAAAACCAGTGTATTTGTCACCATCTCTCTGCTGCTTTCTGCAATCTTCCCTCGCGTTGAGCCTTTATCCCCTGTACTCTTATAGCCTGCCGACCCACCTTTGCTGTCACCTGTCACACCGCTTGGAGCCTTCATTCAGGCAGGTCCTGAGTCAGATTTTGGGGGCCCTCAGTGCCCAGTGTAGGGCCTGCTGCAGAGCAGAGATGGGGTGGGCCTAAGAAGTCTTCCAGCTTCCTTCCAGGCATTGCCCCTTCCTCCCTGCCTGTCTTGGTGTCCCCAGTGCTGCAGACGGGCCTTTGTCCCACCGTGTGGGGGCCCGCTGCCCTGTTAGCCCCCAGGGCTCTTCTCTGAAGCCCACTGACCATCCGGTGTTGATGTATGCCCGTAGCATACCGGCTGCACCTTGAGTCTTGGAGTGTCTCCACAGTGAGGGTCAAGAAATGCCAGCTTGATTGACAGACCTTTCTCTGTCTTCTAGGCTCCTCTACTGCTGTGCCCGGCATGAACAACCTGGGTCCCTCCAATTCCAGCTGCCCCCGAGTGTTCCCTCAGGCTGGGAATCTGATGCCAGTGGGCCCTGGACACACTTCAGTTTCCTCTCTCCCCTCAAACTCAAGCCAGCAGGACCGGGCTGTGGCCCAGTTCCCCGGTTCCCAGAGCATGCCACAGGGCAGCCTCTACGGCATGGCGTCCAGCATGACCCAAATGGTTTCCCAGCCCCCACCACAGACCACCAACGGACACACCCATGTCCCACGGCAGACCAGCTTGGGCCAAAACACCTCGGTCTCAGCTGCCTACGGACAGAACTCTCTGGGGAGCTCTGGCCTCTCCCAACAACACAATAAGGGGACTCTGAACTCCGGTTTAACTAAGCCACAGGTCCCAAGGGTGTCAGCGGCCCTGGGGGGCCAGAACCCCTCCTGGCAACATCAGGGAATGCCAAGCCTGCGCAGCCAGACCCCAGGGAGCAGCACCGTGAGCCCCTTCCCAGCAGCCTCTGGTTTCCACATGCAGCAGACTCACCTGAAGATGCCCAGCCCACAGTTCTCCCAGGCAATGCCCAGCAGGCCCATGGCACCCATGAGTTCGGCAGCTACTGCAGGGCCCCTGCTGTCCTCCGTGGGTGCGCAGCAGAGGGCCAGTGCTCCTGCCCCAGCCCCGCCCCAGGGAGCCCCACAGCAGGGCTTGCCAAGCCTGAGCCCTGGGGGGCCTGAGCTGGGGGCCTTCAGCCAGAGCCCCGGTGCCCCATTGGGTGGCCGGGCAGGGCTGCACTGCGCCCAGGCCTACCCTATGCGGACTGTGGGCCAGGAGCTGCCCTTCGCCTACAGCGGGCAGCCAGGTGGCAGTGGGCTGGCCAGCATGGCCGGAGACGCCGACCTGATTGACTCCCTACTGAAGAACAGGACTTCGGAAGAGTGGATGAGTGACTTGGATGACCTTTTGGGGCCTCAGTAATGAGAGGGTTTATGGTGTTTTTCAGTGTTCATACACCCTGTATTTTTGTCTCGTCTTCGACAGTGAGCAACTGTTTGGACCAAAAGCCCATGGCCTGGGGTGCTGGGTGGGTAGAGCAGAGGCCACGGCTGACCCTAGCCTGGGCAGGTTCTGCGGAGCCCACGGTTCCATGCCACTGTGGTCCGTCGGGCTGGCCCAGACCATCTGCTGGCATTGAGACAGCAGGACGGGGTTATACAGGTGATTTTCTTTCCAAATGACCAAAAAACCAACAGTTATCACAGTGAAACCCCATGGTGTCAAGCTTATAAAAATCTGTGCCATCGCGTTGACTTAATCCAAGATTTCTCCTCATGCCCTAATGTTGAGGACAAGTTTTTGTTGAAACTTTATATAGTAGAACTATTTGCAATTGTAGCATAGAAAAGGATAAATTTTTTAAAGGTTTTAAAACAGCCTAGGATAGGTGGTGGTTTAAGTCGATTAAGTGGCATAGAAACATTGGGCTTCCTTTTGGTGAAGAGACTTTTTCCTGCTTTGTCAGCTTTCAGGGGAATGAGAGGGTCACTGGGAAGTCATTTCTGTAAGTGAAGGCTATGACTGCGTGTGCCAAAAAGGAACAGGCTGCTGTGCAATGGCAGAGCTGGTGACAGATGTGGTCTTTCCAGCAGCTCCTCCCTCTCCCAGAATGCTGTTCTTCCAGGTCAGCATTTAGGAAGACCCCAGGCAGCCCTGGGCTAACTGCCAAAATGGAGTCTTTGGATTCTCTGTGTCCCTTTTCGTTGTAACCTCCTACCTTCTGCAGCTTCTCTGACAACTTCTATTTACTGTGTTAGGAAGGTGACTGTTTTTGAGTTGTGCACAGGTGTTTTTCTTTCACCCTGGCTTCAGTTCCCATGACTTTTCTTTCTGTCTCTTCGTTTTTCACTCTCTAGTTCACATGGAAAATCTCTTTAAGGCAATGATTTACTAGATTGGAAGGGAAAAGAAAGAGTCATTTCAGTTCCCTAGAGAGTCCTAACAGTGGCAAGAGGAGGGTACCCCTCCCTAGAAAGGAAAGCATTGTCAAGAGAAGGGAACTCAGAGGTGTGCCCTGTTGGGGAGGGAGGCCAAGCTGTAGGCCCGGCCCAGGAAGGAATTCCACTTTGTTTTATTCCTTCTGCCACTCCATGTCAAATGACTTGCACTTTTTAAAGGTAATTGCTTTATAACACTAATACATCCTCTCTAAAAGGTTCAAGTGGATTTCTCTTTTAAGGTCTGTGAATTAATAGACTTGGCTAAGCTAAGAGTCCACAAAACAGAGTATTATGTGTGGCCTGGTTGTGGAAAAGGAGATGGAGAGAGCACTTCGGAAATGGCAAGCGCAGGGTGAGAGCCTTTCACAGAGTGTTGGAGAGTAAAAGGTGTGCCGAAGAGTGGCTCAGACATAGGGCAGTCTCTGGAGAAACCACAGCTCCATTTTTATGTCCCTGGAGTCTCAAAATACGTAACTCAAGGAGTGTCATATGTAAAGAATTGAGCCAAGGAAAGTATTCATGTGGCCAGCCTGAGTGGCTTTGATGAAGGGATGGAGGGCCGTCCACGCATCGGTAACGATTTTGCACCAGCAGTGCCTTCACAGGGGTACCTGGACCCTCAGATCCTCTTCTCTAATAGCCATTTCCCACCACAAATGGTGGTGTTGGGCCATTTGCCCTTTAACCACCCTCCTCACCTTCCCCAGAAGGGAATGAATCATAGAGCCAGTGAAGACTCCACCCTCTGAGTAAGTTCCCCAGTCTGAAGTGGAATAGGGGGACTTCAGTGGGTTTTCTACCAAATATAGCGGGCTGGAGGCTGGTGATGGGCCCTGTTCCCCACTGGTCTCCCTCTGCTGCTCACCTCCGTCCCCAGGGCGCTCTGCCTCCCCTCCTGGGAATGGCTGCCCCTGCCTTAGTCCTGGGGCCACCTAGACAGCAGGCTGCTTGCTTGCTGCAGCGTCAGAGCAATAAAATGTGATTCTGGGGTCCCCCCGGGAGCTGCCCATGGCTTTATTTATGAACCTGGTTTGGGGTGGTTGGGGGAGAGGACCCTGCTTCAGTGCAAATCACCGTCTTCCAGGAGCCATGACTCAAAAGGGTGCTCGGACTTTCGTTATACACATTTGCTTTGTGTAAATAATGTTTACAATTTTATATTAAAGATGGAATAAGCGTTAGAGCTCTGACTGTATATTTTTTACTTTTATAGATTTTAAAACTATGATCCTTTATATGTGTGTTTTGGGGGAGCTATGATAAGTTTTATGGCAAACAGTTGGTATTAACTTTTTATTGTCATCAAAGTACATAAAAATCCTATTAATCCCCTTATTCTTCTACTTCCTTTAACTCTGGTATACACCAAAAAGAAATCTTGACTTTCCTGTTCTATCATTATAAAATAATAAAAGTATTTTGCTAGTATGGAAACTGCTTATGTATTCTCTTTGCATGGCTGTGTCAGCAGGGGAGGAAGTAGGCCACCAGTGCTTTGTTTGGTAGTTTTTTGTTTTGTTTTGTTTTGTTTTTTGTCATTTGGCTATTTTCTTACTGAGCATTGAGGTGGGGTGAGGTATTTGGTTTGGTTTACCGCAGAGTAACTTCTGCTATTTGACAATAGGCATAAAGTTGGAACTGACACTGTTGCAAGATACTCGAACAGAGAGATGGGACACCAAGGCAATAAGCAGGAAGTAGCGTTTATTGGTGCCAGCACCAGCTCAGCAGATTCACATCCAAAGGCTGAGCCCCGATTGATCGCAGCAGGGCTTTCCCCATTATACACACCTTATACCTCCTCACAAAAGTGCATTTTGATTGGTTGGTGGGCCGTAAGGGGAGTGACCAACCAGGGCCAGTGGTCTGTGCCATGTCAGCTGTGACACTGAAAAGTCCCCTACCTATTATGGTAAGGGAAGTGAACAACCTTCAACCGTTACAGGAAACAGGGCAACCAAGACAACTTAGATGTGGCTGCCACAGTACCACTCAGGGCCCTCTCTGGGGCTCCTCCATGTCTTCATGTCTAACGTGAGGGAGTTTGGACCAGCTTACTCAGGGATACTTTAGGTCCTTAGCAGTTGAAATGTTTTACAGCCACACCTTGGAGATATTGCAGTTTCGGGTCTGGACCCACCGCAATAAAGCAAATACCGCAATAAAGCAAGTCACACGAATTTTGGGGTTTCCCAGGACACATAAAAGTTCTGTTTATATTATAATGTAGTCTATTAAGTATGCAATAGCCATTGTAAAGTTTTTAATTGGTCATAGTTCAATATCTGTGTCTCAGGGAGGGTCATCCTCACCAGTTAACAAAGAAGTGCAAATTAGAACAAATGTAAGATGACTCTGCTTGTCAGAGTAAGTGCTGGCTGCAGTGTAGCAGGCTGTTGTACAACCTTTTGTGGGAAGAAATTCTGCAAAAAGTATCTAACTTCTTAAAATTTTCTTGTGTGTTCAGCCCAGCAATTCCAATTCTGAGCAGCCATCCTGGATACAGAAAAAGGTCCTAGCACAGGGGTGTTACAGTGGCACTATTCTTAAGTGCAGGAAGCTGGGACAGTCTGGACAGCTGTCAGGGGACTGGTTAAGTGCATCACAGTGCTTCCACCTGATGAGATACAATCCCTTTACTTTAAATGTTTGTGGAGGTTTTGAACGTCGCTTGGGCTTCTTACATTGGAAGCCAATAGAAAAGAAATCCGGATAATACCACTCTAAAAATCCCCTGCCCCCAGCTTGTACTCAGAGTTACCAGATAACTCCCATAATCAAAGGAGCCGTTGGACAGCCAGGCCTCGGCAGTGGCAAGGGCCAGGCATTCCAACCTCTGAACTATCTGTTGCAAGTCCATGTCCTGTTAAGAACCAGGCCACACAGCAGGAGCTGAGTGGTGGGCAGCCAGCCAGTGAAGCTTCATCTGTATTTGCAGCTACTCCTGAGCACTACTAGTCAGCTCCACCTCAAATCATCAGGCATTAGATTCTCAGGAGCACTGGTCCCTGGGGCCAAAGAGGTTGGGGACTGCTGCCCTAAGGGACAGTTTACTCAGCATGTGTTTACAGAGCCTCTGCCATGTGCAGGCACTGCCGTAGGAGCACGGCAGCGGTGCCCAGAGCCCTCAGCCACTTGTAGAGAAGCGTCACAAGCAGGTCAACAGGATGATGTGAGAGCAGTAAGTGTGGGAAAGGAACCAGCAGGGCGGTAAGATGGAGGGCGCTGGGCCGCGAGGGTGAGGGGTGGTCAAGACAACTTAGATGTGGTGGTTGGTGCAGGCCCCTTGAAGGAGGGGACATTTGACTGAGGCCGGGTGCTGGAAAGGAGCCAGCTGGAACTCTGGCAGAAGAGCAGGTCACAGCCACATGGACCGGAAAGGAAGTTCCGCAGAGGAGAGGGGTGCTGTTAACAGGAGGGGAGGAATGCAGAGAAAGCAAAATGAACAGATGCTGACACATGGCTTAATTTAAAACACGAAGGACAAACTGCTGCCTGTGGTTAGGGACGTGTCTCTTGCTCTTCTGCCAGTAACAATATTGTATCTCATGCCCCTTGCTCTCCTGCACTAGTCCAGGCCTCTGCCAGCCCAGCCCCAGGAGATGCCCAGGGAAGGACAAGGTCTCATGTCCTTGGGGTTGGTCTGCACCTGCTGTCGTCAGCAGCATTATCAATAAGGCAACTTCTTCAGGATAGCCCGCTGAGGAGGGTCTGGATGTGGCAGTGTGGCTTATAAGGCTGCTCAAAGAAAACTCCCATAATCAAAGATGGCATTGGACAGCCAGGCCTCAGCAGTGGCAAGGGCCAGGCATTCCAACCTCTGAACTATCTGTTGCGGGTCCATGGCCTGTTAGGAACCAGGCCACACAGCAGGAGCTGAGTATTTGCCTGTGAACTTGGGCTGGGCTAGTGGTTGAACTCAACTAGAAGTTGCAGGCACTCCCAGGCAGCCAAGGATGGTGGGCAATGGCCTGGAAATGGCTGCCCTTCTACCAAGGAGTGAGTCAGCCTCACTGGCCATCACCCCTTTTGTCCTCCAGCTAGTAATGCACCTGCTGCTTTGTAGACTGGCCATGCTGATGGTTCAAAGGTCATTTGCTCTCTGAATGGTTGCAAAAACAGCTGCAGACTCCAGTTGGTACCTATAGACCATTTCGCAAAGCCTGGAAAAAGAAACTTCAGTTCCTCCCCCGACATGGAAAGCAGCGTGGCAAGGACAGAATGCACAGATCACCTGGGCAGTGCCCCGGAACACACTCTCTGAGGGTAACATGCCCAGGACAACCAGGCACTGTCTGATGCAGGACTGGATGTGCCAAACACAGCAGCTGCCCTGGGGGTGAGGTGGAGGGTAGGATTCCCTGTTCGGACCAGTGTGGCAGAGCCAGACTACCCTGCTGCAGTTCCACATGGAGCAGTTTCCACCAGAAGCTGTGGAGAAAGGCAGAGACAGCTATGCCACACACTCACGGAGTCTGGAGTCCATGCAGAAGGCCCCATCGGTCATCGCACCTGGAAAGCAGAACTTAAGGTTACTGAAGGGTCAGAGTCATGTTCTTAGTGAGTCGTTAAGACTCTGGCTACACTACACACAGGTGATGAGTGCTTGCTGCGCTGCCTTTAGACTCATCACTCCCGTCACCAGCAACATAAGGGTCTAGGTTGTTCTATGCTTCTGTAAGCACCCAGGCTCCTTCCTACACTCAGGACAGGCCTGCCACTTGCAGTCCGCCTCTGAGCCAAAAGCCACAGGTGCAAACGGCGCTCCTTCCTGCTGTGTCCTGTTACCCCAAGCTGGAGGCACAGGGTCCTAAACAAATCCCGGCCTGCTTCGTTAGTTATGTCCTTCCCATGCCATTTCTTCTTCTAGATACTTGTTTGTGCAGTGAATGATGCTTTTCTTAAACTCTGTAGCTGCCTCACATTCATCTCAAGCCTAATCTGTCCTGCCTACTCTGTTGGCACCCTCGTCACTCATCCCACCTTTAGCCGCCCAATAGCATTCTCAGATGACTAGAGCAAGAGAACAGGGCATGTCTGAGCCCTAGCTGGCCACTCAAAACGTGGTATGAGCTCAGCTGCCCCTTCAGGGCCAGGAAAGTTCCCCCTCCCCAAAAGCTGGGAATGTCAGCTGTGCCAGCTCACAGCCAAGGCTTCCTATGAACTGCCATTGGGGTAAGTGAGCTGCCTCACCTGCAGCTATGCCCCCTGGAGACTGGTCAGTGTGGAGTGCAAAGGCCCAGCCCCTTCCTTGGTGTGGGACATCCCCAGAGCCCCTGGGACCTGCTGAGGCCTCTGCGTAACCTCATCTCAGTTCAGCTTCCCTTTGCCCAGTCCATATGCTCTTGTTTGCTTGTGGGTGGTGTCTCTGGTATGTGCCCCACCTAGATCTGCTTCTGGGGAAGTTGACCTGAGAGGGCTCTCAGAGCTGGCTTGTGGCAGGCACCACAACGAGGGCCCATCACTGGTGATACTGAGGTAGGATGCAGGGAAGAAACTGCAATGCCCTAGGCCTCTGAGAAGTCTAAGGGAAGGAGTAATGATAAGAACTGAAACTAAAGACAAATGTGTTAGAAAAACAGAACCCTCGTGCGCTGTTGGAGGGGATGCAAAATAGTGCCTCTGCTACGGAAAACGACAATGCAGAGGTTTCTCAGAAAATTAATAATAGAGCTACCATTCGACTCCGCAATTCTACTTCTGGATATTTTTCTACCCAGAAGAATTGAAATCAAGAGGTATTAGCACTTCCATGTTTGCTGCAGCACTATTCACAATAGCCAAGATGAATGGACAGCGAAAACATGCTCTATCCATACAATGGAGTGTTATTAAGTCTTGAAAAGGAAATTCAGCAATATGCCACAACATGGATGAACCTTGAGGGCATTATGCTAAGTGAAATGAGCAATCACAGGAAGACAAATACTGCATGATTCCATTTACATGAAGTATTTAAAAGAGCCGAATTCATAGAATGAGAGTAGAATGGTCATCGCAGGGGCTGGGGAAAATGGGGAGATGCCCATCAACCAGCATGAAGTTTCAGTGAGACGAGAAGAATCCATGCTCGTGGCCTGCTGGACACAGTCAAGAATCTGATACTGTGTTCTCTTAGGAACTTTAAAGGGTAGATATGTTAAGTCTTCTTACCAGAATAAAATTTTTTTAAAAACCAAGGAACTGGCATCAGAAGGCTGTTCCTGGCCCCACTTGCAGTGACGTGAGTGTATCAGAAGGGCTGTCAGTGATGCACTGGAGAAAGACAAAGAAAAGCGAAGGGTGATAAATCACCAGCTGAAGACGGCGTGTGGAATCCGAGGACTCCTTAGCAGATGATGAGGCTGAGGGGATCAGGACTTCAGTGTGAAAGTCGAACTCTCAACCCACCAAGGCCAAGTGTTTAGGAAGGAGAGGGGCCCTGACACTTGGGATGAGAACATCTGATGATGCTCTAGAAAGCCTTGAAACCCAGGTCCCCCTGAACCCTCTGGGCCTACAGACGGACCGTCCCACATTCTTAAGAGCTGGCACTTTCCCTTTGCTTGAAAATCACGCATAGGCCTCTGCCCCTCCCTCTGGGGCCTGTTCCTCACCTTCCCTCCAGGCCGCCTGCCCCAAAATGAGAGTCATGTATCAGCGTGACCTGGCCGGGGAAGGGCTGGGCCTGCCAAGAGAGGAAAGGGGCGACATGCCGAAGGCACTGCAGGAGCCCACCAAGATGGCCAGGCAAGAGCAAGAGTGTGCAGGGACTGAGGGGGCCGGGCTGGAATGGCACTGATGGGAAATTGGTTCAACGAGGTCTTCACCACAGGGGAGCACTTGCTGTAACACGGACTTACCAGCTGGGCTGGCCAAGCCCTCAAGAAATAGTGCCAATATGCTTCCAGCGTGACTCTGGAAGCTTTGAGAAAGCCACGGCCACATCCATGACAGGCCACAAAACCCACCAGCCAAATTAGCTTCTGCGAGAGGTCCCAGAGGACATCTCATTTACAAAAAAGAGAGGGTGCACTGGATAGGTGGCACCACATCATTGAGAAAGCTGGGTGGCAACACCTCTGCCCCCCGTGAGGCCCAGACTGACGATGCTAGATGCTGCAGCAGAACCGGGTGCCCTGAAAGCAATGGGGTTAAGAGGACCACACAGCAATGGGCCAGACGGCAGCATGTGCCTCTCAGAGCTGGTGGAACGATTATTGTGATGTGGCCTGTTTGGGCGACTGGCACACAGGGAGCTCGGGAGCTCTGACAGGTCGTGGAGTCACCAGGATAAGTAGCCGGGTAGTTGCTGAGGGGCTGGCTTCCCTTGTACAACCAGGAGGCCACCCTGGGCCCCTAATTGGATGGCCGAGGGCGGCTGCCCCAGAGCAAACTCACAGTACATTGCTCCATTTTCGGGCTTAAGGCCATTGTCAGACTCAGAACCTTCTTATTGAAGGCAAGGAGGGACCCTGCAAGGAGGCCTCACCAGCATGGCTGTGAATGAGACAGGAATGACCCTCCCGGTCCCTCCCATAGGGACCTGCAGCCAGTGCCTCAGACAATGCCACCCGAGGGCAGAAAACTTCCTAGATGGTTTCGAGTGCTTGGTTACAAATGAGGTCTGAGTTGACACTGTGGGAGTGACAGAGTAAAGGGCGTCCTGGCCCAGCTAGGGGTTCCATGGCCACAGCCCCACCTGCTTGTTCCCTGGCCCTAATGCTCAATAGAAAGGGACACCCTTGACCGCTGCAGGACCCACCCACTGGCAGAGAGGCCCCTGACCTGCCCCTCCTGGCAGTGTTGTTTTGGAGAGAAAGGCAGAGAGAAGTCTGCCCAAAGCCTCGCAAGATGTGGAGGAGGTGGGCTCCCTCACAAGTGCCCATTTAAACCACCAGTCTTGTCCCCCAAAGCAGCAGATGGTCCCCGGCAGGTAACTGTGGACTACTGCACATTCAACCAAGTCAAGTCCAAAGCGCAATGGGCCTCAGCCAGCCTCGGCCACCCCATGCTAGAGAAGGGGCTTATGCTGGACTAGCTGTGGTGGCAGTGTTGGGGGCTTTGCATGGCCCCAGCAGCGTGGTTCCAACTCCCCGAGGCTAGCTCTGCCACTGCTGAATGTCCACTCCACCACTTAGCAGCGCAATCGGTCCTCCTATGCTGGAAGGGGCAGTGATTTGTCTGTTCTTCTTTTCCTTAGCTTTTCATTTTGAAGTAATTTCAGACTTACAAAAAACGTTGTGTTAGTACAAAGACCTCATAAACATTAGATTAAGTTGGCAGACACAGAAAAACCACATATCATATGATTCCCTTTAGACAAAGTGTCCAGAAAAGGCCAAAGAATAGGGATGGCAAACAGATCGGTGGTGTCCTGGGGCCAGGCTATCAGGTGCTGAAAACGTTCTGAAACCAGATTATGGTGATGCTTGCACAAATGGGTAAATTCACTAAAAGGCATTAAATTGTATGTTTAAAATGAGTAAGTTTTGTGTTACATAAATTATATACCTCAATAAGACAGTACAGAGAACACTGCTATACCCTTCACCCAGCTGCCTCATATGTTAATATCCTTTATAATTACAGTACAGTTAGTAAAAAGAGGGAATTAACACTGAAACAAAAACTGTTAACTGATCAACAGATCTTAGTCAAGTTTCAACAGTTGTTCCATAAAAGCCCTTTTTCTGCTCCAGGATCCCATCCAGGATCGCACTGCATTGAATCATGAGGCCTCCTCAGTCTACCCTAATCTGACTGCTCCTCAGTTTTTGTCATTTATGTCTCTGGCACAAGCCATTTGCAGCTCCTGGAATGGACACAGAGTCCAGGTGTGTCTTAGGCTGTCCTCCCGGTGAGCCTGGGCCAGCACTGCTGTCCGAGGGGTCAGTGTTTGACCTGCCAATACAGAACATGTCTCACATTGCCTTGGATCCAGGGACTCTCCTCACAGTAGTGCTGCTGGGTACACGGCAGCAGGATCTGCTATACTGTCCCCCTCCAGACCCCTAGAAGCTGCACCCCTGGGGTGCTGTTCTCCAGGAAGTGGAGTGTGCCCCAGATCAGTGAGTGAGACACAGGGCTGTATCTCCAACAGATTGGACACATGGGTGGGGACACCCTCGCTTGCCATCAGCAGACCCACTGAGAAGGTTCGTGCTTCCCACCCTGCAGCTTTGGGCTATGAGGCTCCCAAGAGAGACCACATCCTCCAGGCCACGTAGTAGGAGTCCCCTTAAGCTTTAAGCAACAACTGTCGCCTGGTCTCTTGAGCCTCTTGCACAAAGAGAACGGAGAAAGGAGCCACTGTGCTGACAGGAGGAGGTGACCCTAACCATCGGGGAGGAGGGGGAGTGCAGGCAGCACCCAGCTGACCCCCTGGGGCACCTCTTGGTACAATTTTGTGGCTAATGGACTAGTGCAGCCACCTTGCACTGAAGAAGAAATTTGGGGAATTTTATTAAAAACTAATCAGCTTTTTGCTTCTGTAAAAATGCTTGCTTTCTGCAAATATGTTTATTGTATGCAAGAGCTCATGCAAGAGCTCATGCAAGAGCTCCCTTGCACTTTGCTCGACTTATAAATGTAACTGTTTGTACTCCAGCAGCTCCCACTCTCTGTAACAATTTGTGTTTACTGGTTACCCATAGCAACTCCTGCCCTTCTCTATGTTACTACTTGAAATCCGCATAGCAACTCCTGCTGTATGTAGTGGTTTATGTTCAAATTGACCAATCAGATTATGTAAAATTTTCCTATAAAGGGAATGTTTCCACTGAGCCCACTGCCCAGATCTTCAGAGCACTAGGTCATCTGCGACCACGCGTAATAAATTTTGAATTTGCCTTCTCTCTGAGTGAACTGCTTGGTTTTTCGCTGGCCTGGGTTTTGGAACTTTTGGGATATTTTTCCACAACACACTGGTAGCACCTGGTGACCAGGGGCTCAGATGCCCAGGGACATGGGTCTGGGTGATCCTCCAGGTAAGTCGATATGAGGGCAGTCTTGACTAGATAGTAGAATGGGGAGGCAGTGAAGCCTGAGGCCAGCTGTGGCAGCTGGCTGTAGAGTGTCACACTCATCCCTTCCTTTAAATGTCTCCAGGAAAAGAGACCCGAGTCCTGAGGTTTGGCTGCAGCCATGTCATAGTTCAGTCCTGCCCAGCTCTGTGCCTGCCCCCCTGTCTTCCAGGAGGTGCTGCTAGGCCAGGTTCCAAAGAAACCCCTGCATACAAATCCTGTCTCTGAAGAGCTTGCTCAATATGAATGGAAAGTTTTGTGGTAAGAGTGATTTTGTTGAGGAGCTGGTTATCAGCATTTCAAGGGCTTTTGTGGCCTCAACAGGTTAATTGAAAGCCTGTCCTCCTTTGGTCTCTGGGAGAACCTTCTGGAAGGAGAAAGGCTAGTTCCCACAACCATGGCCTCCCACTGAGTGCACGGGGCTTCTGGAAAATGAATATCTGCCGTGTTTGGGTTTTTTGCTTCTAATGATTTTAAGCTCTTTTAAAACTGCAAGGCAGAGGATTTTCAATGAATGTCACCAAAACCTCTTATTGGCTATGATGTTTAAATCGATGTCTATATATCATGTAATAAAGAATTCTAATACTCAGTTTTATATTTTTATACTTGACTCAAGTGAGTGTATTAGCAGTTCAGAAAATCAAATTTTATAAAATCATTGTATTTTTTAAAATTACAACATAAGTATTCATTGAAGCTTCACCTATAATTGCAAATGTTGGAATCACCCTAAACGCCCATGAAGCCATGAAGCGAGATCACAGTCATGCAGGCCCTCCCACTGTGGGATCCTTGCCTGCAGGAACAAAGAGGAAGGTGGAGCTCTCTGAACTGGTGTGGCAAGCTGTGCAGGGCACTTTGTTAAGCCAGGAAAGCAAAGTAGAAAGAATGTGTCTAGTATGCTACCTTTTGTGTGGGAAAGAAGAGGAAATAAAATTTACATGTGTCTGTTCTTTTGTGCAAAAAGAAACATGGGAAAGATAAACCAGAAACTGAATGGGTGAGTTACTATAATATAACAGTATAAAAAAAATGCATTTAATAACATCTTCCTTGTTCACATCTCCCCTCTTTATTCTGGCCGTTACTACTTTGGAAAATATGTTGTTACAGTTATTGGTATCAACTCTTCAGTAAGTCAGCCCCAAGGACAGGGCAGAGAGTGATATCTCCAGGTGCCAGCTGTCTAAGAGAAAATAGCTCCAAGGCTCCCAAGAAGAAAAATAAAACAATATTGCTGCTAGAGTACAGATAACAGCTGTCCACCAGAAACCATATTTCTTTGTGCTAGACACTAACAGCTAACTTTTGCTTTTGTAATCTTGCTTGCTTGATCAAGGCCAACCAGGATGTAGTTTGGGGCTTTATAAGCTGCCTCCTCTGGAGGCTCGGGCTGACTCTCTAGTGGGGAGGGTCAGTCGTCGGCTGGCTAATGAAGGCTGATTCTCTATTGGGGGGAACAGTCGCCACCGGCTAATAAAGGCTCGTAATTAATCTCAATTGGCTCCATGGGTCTTAGATTTGAACGCGCCACAACATTACTACAGCTATGAGTGGGGCGGGATGAAAGGACAAAAGGAGTGGATGGGGGCAGAGATTCTTCTCTGAGCAAACATTTGGACCATGCCAATATTTTACATCCAAAGGAAAAAAAAAAGGTAGGATAAACAAAATCAACAAGGATGAGAAAGAAGCTAATGAACTGAACCATGTTTCAAGTGAATAACGTTTTGACATGTCTTCAAGCTGAATGCTAAAGGAACCCAAAACAAATATTCAAGTCTAGCTGGTAGGTTTCTTGAGGCAAGGGGTAGCAATCCTGAGACTACTGTCTGTACAAATAAGTAACTTGTGGGTAACAGGAACCAGACTTTTCAATATTGGAGAAATTTGGAGCTATAAATATGGAAAAGAGGAAGAGTAGAATGAACCCTGTGATTTTAGATTTAGAACTAAAAATTAGTGTAAACTCGTGGTTTTTAACATAGAGATATGTGTGAGTATACGTATATATACCCTTTTCAATATATAGTAAGGCATACATTATAAATACTATCTATAAATATATATTTAATATATACATATAAATATATAATATTTATATATACACACACACACAAACATATATATGCGTATGCATGTATATACTGTTAAAGAAAAAGCACAGCCCCAAAATGGCATCACTCATGCTCAAAGCCCATGATACCAAACCTAAATTTAATATCAGATCTAACTGCAGTTTCAACCTCTCCCAGCAAAATCATCTTCATCAACCAGTCTGGAATTTTAGCAAATGAGTATAGCAAATCTCAAACTGTCATGATATACCTTCTCTTGTTTTTGCATCTAGCATTGACATTAGCCAACTTAAAGCTTGTTTACTTATTTAATGTCCATCTTGCATGAGAAAATAAGAAACAAAAGGCAGGATCTACCTATTGGTCATGTAAGCTTTCCTACAGCAGGCTGGCAGATGAGGGGTTCTAGAGAAGTTTCCAGGCCTGCATTCCTTCTCTCCTCACTAAGGCACAACTAGAGCCGCTTGAGAAAGTCCATATCCTGCCTTCCAAGGCAGAGAAACACCTGGACCAATTCTTAATCTATTCTTGCTAAATGTTGAATTGTAGCACAGTATTTTGCAGACGTAGTTGTAAACAGGATGAGCTTAACAAGAACCCAACCAGATAAGTGTAGCCAACTGCAAAGAAAAAAATCTACATGTAATTAACCAAAGAGTGTGTACAGGCAATGGCTAAGTCCCATCCAGGAGACAGAGCTCAAGATGGGAATCCACCGTCTCCTTTACTTCAAGTAAATAAAAATACCTAACGACAACCCTGTCTTGTTCTTGAATAGAGCACCCCAAGCAGTGAACCCCTTGAATTAGGTAACAATCTGGACATGAAAATAAATAATGGTCATCAAGAATTATAACCCATTAAGTAAAATAAGAATTTATTTTGAATTTAAGAATTTGCGAACCCACAATGATTCAAATAAATGAACAAGGGCAGGGGGGAAAAAAAGCTTTTTCCTATTAATAAATGTAAAAAGAGGGGACGAAAAAATGGCATAGATGATAGAGGTTCTTTTCATCCCTTTGGCAACCAAATCAAAGTTGTGACAGAAACAAAAAGCAAACAACAAGGAAAATCATCTGGGATCTAGATACCCAACCGTACAACTAGGAAAGAATCTAAGAAATCACCCTGCAACGGCAGAAGGTAGGACAAGGTAAGGTCGTGAGGCTGCCCAGTCCCCAGTGGTTGAGTGGGATGGAGGCTGCAGCAGCTTCGGATGAGTCTTAAAGGGGCCGCATCCGCAAGCGGACTTTTGCAGTGATGGACCTGCTTGCTCTGAGCACCAGGGCCCATCGGGCGAGACTCGCTCTGTACAGAAGTGCTGATGGTATCCCTTGTTCCCTGTTGAGCCCTCACCTTTCTAGTGTGTGGACTCAGAGCCCACCATAGCAGAGATATCATCAAACTGGATAACAGAGGTCGCTCCGCCCAGAACATTCCCTGAAACCCCACCTCCCCCAGCTCATAGCCCCACCTAACCACATCCGGGTGTATCCTCAGGGAGTCAGGTGCTCCTTGCTGAGCAGCATCTAGACTCACACTGGAGACAGCAGACCTTGGATTCTGGCATGGCCTCTTGAGGCAACTATAAGCACAGCATTTGTGGATTGCTTGCTGAATCTTAACAGGTAGCCCTGGAGGGGCATAAGCTTGGGCTAAATTTGCCTGCAGCTGAACCCCTCTCAGGACTGTGCCACTGGACACCTACTTCATAAATCCACACTAATTAGATGGGCAGACTTAGGAGCTTTGCTTAGTACATAGAAACAAACACGGAAAGGCAGCCAAATTGGGAAGACAAAGAAACAGAAGCCATATGAGAGAACAGAACAGAGAACCAGAAATAATGGAGTCAAGCAATCTAACAGATGCAGAGTTCAAAACACTGGTTATAAAGGTGCTCAATGAACTTATGGGAAGTGTAGATGAATTCAGTGAAAACTTCAATAAAGAGGTAAAAAACATAAAATGGAAATGGAAGTTATAAAAGGGAACCAGTCTGAAATGAAGAACACATTATCTGAGATGAGAAATGTATTAAATGGAATAAACAAAGTGAATAAAGAAGAGGATCAAATGACCTACATAGAGGATGGGAAAGCCAAGGACACTAAATCAGAATGGCAAGAAAAAGAAGCCAAGACTATAAAAATAATTTAAGGAGCACATGGGGCACTATTAAGGGTCCAAATATCCATAAATCAATGTAACTGAAGAAAATCAAGATGTTGAACAGCTATTTGAAGAAATAATGATGGAAAACTTCCTCGACCTAGAAAAAAGAAATGGACATAAAACCCCAGGAACCTCAGAGAATCCCAAAAACAGGGATCCAAAGAGGCCCACACCAAGATACATCATAATTAAAATTCCAAAGGTTAAATACAAAGAGAGAATCTGAAAAGCAGCAAGAGAAAAGCAATTAGTTACCTACAAGGGAGCACCCATAAGTCTGGCAGCTGATTTTAAAAAAGAAACTTTGCAGGACAGAAGGGCTTGGCACAAAATATTCCATGTGGTGAAAACTCAGGATCTACAACCAAGAATACTTTATCCAATAAAGCTATCAGTTAGTACAGGAATTTAGCATCACCAAGCCAGTATTACAGGAAATGTTGGAGGTACTTCTTAAAGAAGAAAAGAATATCAAAAACAGGAATAAAGAATGGTAACAACTACATTCCTATCAACAAGCACCTCAAATGGAAAAGAGTTAAGTGCTCCAACCAAAAGATAGAGTGCCTGGATAGATAAGAAAATAAGATCCCTACATATGCTCCCTACAAGAGACTTACTTCAGATTAAAAGACACACACAGACTAAAAGGAAAGGGATGGAAAAAGATATTGCCTGATGGACCTAGAGGGTATTTTGCTGAATGAAATGGGTCAGACAGAGAAAAACAAATATTGCATGATTTCACTTACATGTGGAATCTAAAGAACAAAATCAACAACAAAAGCGGAAATACATGTGGAATCTAAAGAACAAATAAACAACAAAAGCAGTAATAAACTCATAGAGAATATTTTGAGGGCTACTAGAGGGGAGGGGGATTGGGGATGGGAAAATAGGCAAAGGGATTAAGAGGTACAAATGGATAGTTGCAGAATAGACATAGAGATGTAGAGTGTAGTAAGGGGAGGATGGTTAATAATGTAATAAATATGTAAGGGGGAAGAAGGGTACTAGGTTTAGTGGGGTGACCGCTTTGTAAGTTATGTGGATCTCTGATTACTAGGTTGTACAACTGAAACTGGTATATTATTATGTGCCAACTAGAATTGAAAAAAAAACTCATTGAATTGTACAATGTAAAAAAAAAAATGATGAAATTATGTTACCATGAAAAACTTCACTTCTTTAAAATGACTTTTCCTCTTTCCTTTCTTCTTGATTCAAACTGGTCTTGTCTAGTCTAATAGCGCCATGATTCGTTTGCTTCTTCTCTTTCTTTATCCTTCCATCTTTCCACACACTGCACCACAACTCCCTTAATCATTAAGCCCTTAGGTCAGCATCAAACAAAGGGTCCTGGGAACAAAGCCTCAGGTCTGTTGACCACAGAGAGAGTTTCAGTCAAACTGAAGATAGCATTTTGACCTCAGGAGTGTTACAGCTCCAGACCCGGGACAGTGGGACAACCCTACTGGCCACACCCTCTCAAAACCCAACCAGAACAATGCTGTGACTGACACTGATCATTAGGCAATGATCAGATGCCTCCTACCCAAGCCCTGACCAGTCATTGGAGCCTCCGATGTCAACACCCTTTGCTATCATGACTAGTAATTTTTCTCTTATATAACCTGTCCCCTAGAGGCCATAGAGGAGCCAAATCTTTGAGCGCAACCTCAATTGTGTCTCCAGCGTTGGAGCCATTTCCTTAAATAATAAACCTTTACTTTCTTTGGGACAAATCCCTGTTTGTGTCTCTTTTGGCTTTGATGTGCACAGGCAAATGAACCCCTTTAGTTTAGTAATTGGCAACCATCATAATAAGTGAGTGAGACGAGAATCACCAATAGTTGTTAAAATTAGTAGATGAAATATAAATATGCAATAGTTTGAGGAGTGATGGGATTATTTTACATAAATCTCAAAGTATGTCCCTATAAAGAAAAATATTTATAAACTTCAACGGGAAAATTACTTTTGTCAAAATAAGATAAGGGAAGTAAAAGCAGTGGGGACTCCAGCAGTCAGGGAAGTGGAAAATGATAAAATTGGGTAAGAGGATTGATCAAGGTCAACGTGATTAGATCATCCTGGCTGCCAACCAGCACTTGCTGAAGTTAGACTTTGCCCCTCCGTCAGGGACTGGGATCAGAGGCCCCAGCCTCCCTAATGATGACACTTCAAAGGAATAACTTTCAGGTCCTTGAGAAGGACATTTCTGGGTTGTAGGAAATACATCTACAACTACATCTACAAATACATCTACAAGAGGACAAAAGAAGGACTTTACAATTTTAAAGGTTTTCAATAAATGCTTTAAGAATGGGAGGTTGGGAACTTATCTTTAGGTGTTGGCTGAAACAAATGATAAATTCTTTTGTCAGCCTTTGGCTTTTCCAGACTGGCCTATAAGGTGGCTGGGTCAACCCAGATCACAGCCTTAGACTATGAGAAGCCTTGGCAGAGTTTGGGCAAAGTGTCTTAGTGCAGGGGGTTTGAGTGGGGTTGGTGTGCCAAGAGTTCTCCTCTTCTCACTTTACAGTAGAGAAGCCAGCAGACATCACATCAACGGCACAGCTAAAACACAGTTGGGTAAAGGACAGACTGACTTCACATACCTCCTGGCAGTGCACTGAGAAGAGCACAGCGTCATTCCCCTGATGTTGTTGCCCAAAGCATATGATCGATCGCAATCTGCAGAAGCCTCAGATAAACCCGAATCTGTAGCCTTCTGCAAAATAACTGGCCTTTGCTCAGGGAAGTCTGAGAGATCTAGAGACTCATGAACCCGTCCAGACTAAAGGACACTGAAACTACTTGACAACTGAACACAGTACATAGTCCTGGGGCTTCTTCTCCCATGGAGACAGTACTGGCAATATCTGATTAAGGAGTACTGATTAAACAATAGTATTGTCTTAATGTTAATTGTCTGATTCTGCTAATCATACTGTAGCTGTATGAGAATGTAATACTTATGGAACTCTATCCTGAGATAGCTCAGAAAAATGATATCGATGTGTATTGGTGAGTGTGCAAACAGAAAGAGGAAAGAAAAAGAGAGGAGTGAAACAAATAGAGAAAAATGATAGAACCTAAGTGAAGGGTACACTGCAATTTCTTGTATTCTTGCGAATTTTACTGAAATTATGTTTAAAAGAACTTTTGGGGAAAAAAAATACAATCCCAGCCTACATCATAAGCAAATCAATTCCAAGTAGATTAAAGACATGTAAAATGCAAAGTTATTAAGCTTTTATAAGCTAACTTTTATAAGGAGAACATCTTCACGACTTTAGGATAGAAATGGATTTCTTAAACAAGACAGGAAAAAAGCTAACCATGAGGTGAAACGTGGATAAACTTCCTACAATAAAATTAAGAGCTCCAGTACATTAAAAGCCAACACACGGACTCTGAAGACACCAGCCTTCGGTCAAAGGGAGCCCCTCCTCAGGCTAGTTTTGGCCATGGCCAAGCGGGAGTTGCTGGGGCTGCAGAGGTGGGTGACACAGGCGCTAACTTGGGTTCTGAACCCCTCTCAGCAGATGCATGAGGGGCTGCTGCTATGGAAGGTGTCCTTGTCACCTTCTGTCACCCAGTATGAGTTAGAGGTTCAGCCAAGATATATTGTTACAGTTCAGAGCATGGCCTTTACTTGTTCTCGGCTCCTTCATGGAACACTGGCCTCTGCCCAGTGCTGAAGGCTTGCAGTGCTGAGTGTGGCAGACAGCCCCCACCAGACAGAGGACAGTCACCCCTCTAAGGCACTCCTGGAAGGGTGGGGAGGTAGAAACCAAACCAGAAAAACAGAGAGGGACAAGAGCTGTCAGGGGAGGATGCTCAGAGGACTTGGGGTCTAGGTGCCCAAAAGACATCAGGCTGAGTGAGAAGGACCAAAGTCAGAAATGTGAATCAGCCGGGTTACTCCGCGGGGTGGAGCATGGGCTGGGGACAGGGCAGGTTAAGTCAGGAGAAAGGCGCGCCATCATCATGAGCACTACTTCCTTGTGTAGAAAGTTTAGGGTTGTGATGTGTGGACACCATGTCCCTTCTGACGTGATGCAGTAAGAACGGCACACGTCACTTCTGCGGCCTTCTTGCCAAAATTCAATAACCTCGGTCTCCTCATGGGAAAACGTCAGACAATCGAACTGAGGGCCACTGATGAAAGAACTCACCATGGTCCTTCAACAGTGTCAAGATCATAAAAGACGAAGACAGACTGAGAAACCATCCAATTGTCCTGGATTGGAGGAAACCAGGGACATAAGATCCTGGATCGGTTTCTAGACCAGATAAAGAACTTTATGGGACACTTGTTGAAATTTGGATAAGGTCTGTAGATTACTTAATAGTCATGGTTCAATGTTACCCTCCTGGTTTTAATCACGTACTGTCGTTACATTACATGCTAGCAGTTGAAGAAGCGAGACAAACAGGGTGTGTGAGCAGTCTTCATACTATTTTTTAAAACAACTTTATTAAGGTATAGTTTATGTACCATACCATTTGCCCATCTTAAGTGTATAATTCAATGATGTTTAGTGGATTTACCAAGTCGTGCAAACAACACTACAACCTAGTTCTAGAACATTTTCGTTACCCCGATAAGATTCCTCACATAGCTACAGGCCACCACTGATCTGGTTTATTTCTATTTCTTTGGCTTTTCTGGACATTTCATATAAAGCAGAGGTCCCCAATCCCCCGGGCCATGGACCTTTACTGGTCTGGGATCTATTAGGAACCAGGCCACACAGCAGGAGGTGAATGGCAGGTGAGCCAGCAAACTTTCATCTGTATTTGCAGCTGCTCCATCACCGCCTCAGCTCCACCTCAGATCATCAGGCATTAGATTCTCATAGGAGCACTGGTCCCTGGTACCAAAAAGCCTGGGTACCGCTGATATAAAAGGAATCATGTTATATGTGTTCTTTTGTGTCTAGCACACTTAGCATAATGTTTTTGAGGTCTTTGTGCCGTTTTAGTGGGACAATTGGTGAAACTTGAATAAGATCTGTAAAACGACCGATAGTATTATATCAATGTTAATTTCTTAGTTTACATAATAGAATTACAGTTATATAAGATTTTAATATTAGAAGAAGCTGGGTGAAGGGTACTATTTTTGTAAGTAAAATACTTGTTATATATATTTCGTAAGTGAAATAATTTCAAAATAAAACATTTTTTTTAAGCTTAGGGTCTGAGTCGTGCACTTATGATGGTCTGTGGCACTAAAGTTCTGATTTCTTTTCAACATGATGGTTCTGCTGGCCTTTCTGTGACTCAGAGATCCTTGGTGAGCTCAGCTTCCAGAAGGTTCTTCGGGGTCATGTAGGGGCTGTAGTAGAGAGGGCATACATTCTGAGTCACAGAAGCACAGCTGCTGGGGTTCAGAGAGGAGATTTTTCACTTCCTTCATGATGCTGGCACCTCCGGGGCTGCCCAGGAGGGTGGGGACATGGCTGGTACCTGGAGGGCCTTAGACTAGACCTCTGATGACCTGAGCCCAGGCAGGGACCTGAGAGGCTGAGTAAGCTCAGAGCGAGGGAGGTACAAATCGAGGGGGATGGGGAGGGCTCTAGGGGCTGAGACCCCAGTCCCTGCCTGGATGTCTGCCCGGGGACTTCCTCAGAAGCAGCTGAGTCTCACTTCCTGCTGTCAGGGCAGGGGTGAGCTCAGAAGGGAGGCTGTGTGGGCCCCAGAGGAAACGAGAGCTTGGTAGAGAGGAAGGCCTGGACACAAGCCGGGACCCATGGACACACACGTGGGCCGAGGGTGAGCTCCTGTACACTCGCAAGCACTGGGACCCTGAGAGGAACACATGGGCATGTAACACACTGACAGGCATGCACTGCATGCAGGCATGCTTGGTGCACGGGCCTCCTGCCAGCATGCATCCCATCCTTCAGGACACCCAGGGCCGGAGGGGAAGCCAGAGCAGGTTTCAGAGAGGAGGAGGGCTGAGTGGGCAGCCGAAGGGTTGAACATGCTCTCATCTGTTTCCGACCATTTTCTGCCAGTCATCATTGCCTGTCACTGAGCTCCTACTACTACTGCGGGGGCGAAGTTGGCCAAAAGGCATCTCCTGGGTGTTGGCCAGGTGATGAGGGTAAAAGAGGTTCTTGAGGAACCCAGCAGGCAACACAACCCTTAGGCTAGAACCTGGGCTTGAGGCAGCAAGGAAGGAGGGATGGCCATGGAGGCAGAGGGGTGCCAGGCCAGGGCAGTGGACTGCTGCAGTAGCAGTTGCTCTGAACACCCAGCTGCTCTGTCCCTGTTCCTCCCTTGACATGGCTTGTGCTTGCTTCCTGCCTGTGTTTATCAGTCTGGACTCTGTCACCACTGACCAAAATCCACCTCAAATCAGCATGAGCCAAAAAGAGAAGTGGCCCTTTACAATGGGGAGAGGCTGAGCGGCCAGGGGCCATTTCATGCAAGGTGGCCCCTGGGCTTCAGAACATGAGCCACCTGTCTCCTATCATAGTGGCCATGCGTGGGCTCCATCCTCCTCAGGGTGGCGTGGGGCCACCAGCGGCCACCACCCTGAACTCTCTTTCCCAAATTTCCAAGGAAGTTTCTAGAACAGTGTCTCACCATCTTGAGCTAGCCTTGGCTCCAGTCAGTTTTGGCTCATGTGGCCTGCCCTCAGGCCTGGGAGGGGTGGGGGCAGCTCTCTCCAGACCACGGGACCCGAGTGTGGGGAGGGCTGGAGTCTCAGGAAGGAGGGATGCTGAGCAGGCGACTGTTCCAGGGTCAGAAACCCAGAAAGGATGGGTTCAGGCATCCTGAGTGGGCTGACACACTGTGCCAGACCAGCTAAGCGGCCTTGGAGATGGCCAGTGTGCAGTTGTTTGGCTAGGCGGGCATCAGGCCTCCTGGAAGAAAACAAGCACTTGCCTGGCATAGCTAGTGAGGGCTGGGATGGCCCTGCATTCAGAGGTGCGTGTTTCAAAACAGCCCTATTTGAAAACAGGTAAGTGGGTGTGTATGAGCGGATGGCGGGTCAGGGCTGGTAACCAGAGGAGCCTGTGACCTGTGCCCAGGCGAGATATGACTGGGGCAGAGCGGGGCTTGGAAGGTGACATTGGGGGGAATTTGAGAATGAGTAGAACTTGGTGATAGATTGGAAGTGGTGGCAATGGGCACCCAGCTGGCTGGGAGACATTAGGATGACATGGTGACTAGACACACTTGAGGCTGGAGCATACCCGATGGACAGCTTAGGTTCTCTTAGCATATGGTTAGGCACAGAAGGTGCTAAAAGGACTGGGAGGAAGTGGCCAGGCTGTCCTAGCCAGCTGCTTTCTCCTGCCCAGACTCCATCTGGCCCTAGTTTCCACCCACTCAGTCTGACCAAGCTCCCTGGCTCTCTGACCATAGTCACGCCCCTCCCATGCCCCCTCCACTGTGAAGGGGCGGGGTCAGCCTCTGAGCAGCACCCGGCCCAGGCCGATAAGTGCTCTGCAGCTAGCCTCTCTCTCACACACCAGCCAGCCCGACAGAGCCACCGGTACCATGAAGGACGAAGTGGCTCTTCTGGCCATCGTCACCCTCCTGGGAGTCCTGTTGCAAGGTGAGCTGGCTACTGTTTGGGAGGTGGGTGGGCCTCAGACCCTGAAGCCTACCTTCTGTCCTCCGAGCCCCGGGGAGATCCCGGAGGGCCTGGGCCCAGGTGAGGGCAAAGGTGAGGTCCCTAGCCCAGACTCTGGTGCCCTAGGTCTTCTGACCCCACCGACCTTATCACTGGAAGCTGGGATGCTCCAGGGCTGAGGAGCTTGTGCTTTCCCCAGATGAGGAGGGGTAAGCCCTGGACTGATATCTGCAAGGCAGACTGAAACCCTGGGCAGGGACCAAAGCTGACAAGGGCAGCAAAATGGAAAAAGGCCCCTGATGGATGACTGAAGTAGGCATACCAGGTACCTGGATTGGGGTTGGGGTGGTGGCCCCTTGACTAGCATAAAGAACCCTGGAAGAGACCAGGGACTTCCAGGGAACAGGTGGGCATCCAACTGTGTTAGGTTGTGGGAACTGGGGTGTGTGCGCCAGGATGAATGGGTGATCTGGGGCTGGGTACAGAAGTGGGAAAGCGGCGGGCCTGGCGCAGCCCTATTTCAGTCATCCCTGTCCTTTCCAGCTGTCCCCTCTCTGGGTGTCCCAGCAGGAAAGACTCATCCTGTGGCCCTGCCCTCAGTCATTATGCTAGAACCATGTAGAGTGGGAGAGGGATGGAGCTTGCTCCTCTGGTCCCCCAAAGGTGTCTGCTTTGCGCCCTTCTCAGACTGGCTAGAGGACACATTCCCGGGCCAGATATCCCCACTGCTTGGGATACTACTGCCCCACAGTGTATGGGGTAGGACTAGGCACAACCTGGGGCAGGGGCCTGGAGGGGCTGAGCAGACTTCATCTCCAGCCAGACCAGCAAGCTTGGCCCTCATCCCCTGCTCATGTAGCTGCAGGGCCCCCTCTAGAACCTACACTGTGCTGGCACGGCCACCTTTTGACACCCACAGTGCACTTGGGGTATGTCTGCAGTGGGCCTTGCACTAAGGGTTCCAGGGCCACAGGACTTGCAGGAAGATAGCTGGGGGCACCCAGCATAGGGCTGCGTGTGGGGAGGGCCTGGCCTCCGGTTAAGAGAAGGCATGCACAAGCCTACCCTCGGCACCTCCCACACATGCTGTAATGAAGAGTGGGGGCCTGGGGTTGGACTAGGAAAGTCCCAGCTGCAACCACCTGGGGGTGGGGGAATGTCAGGTTTACGCTAGGGTCCAGAGTGCCTGGACAGGAGAGCTGAGACTGGCAGCCATGCCATAGTTTGGAGGTTCAAGAACCTGGGCTTGAGTGACTCTGGCCTGAGGCAGGACCAGGAGGCTCGCATGTGGAGGGCCAGGGGCTGCTGGCCACTAGGTGTGTGTTTCACTTCACCTGGAAGGATGCAGCCAGCTCTGCCCTCAGGCCGTGGTGGCACTCCCTGTCTAGGGACCCCAAAGCCAAGGTTCATGTCTAGAGAGGGGTAGCTGGGTATTTGTCTGTGTTTTGCAAGTCAAATGATTCAGAAGGAAAGTCCCCCACCCATGGCAGATGTCCCTGTGACTGGCATCCCCCTCCCCCTACACTCACAAGAAGCTGGAGGCTGCAACCTGTCCTCCCCATTGAGCATTGTGGACACGGGCGTGGGCGGGAGGTACCTTCCGGAGGGCTTTCAAGGGGAGCTGTGAGGAATTCAGGGTGGAGGAGGAAGAGAAAGTGTGGGGCAGGATGAGAGGTGGGGCCCGAAGGAAGCTGGGGGCGTCCAGCGGCCAGACCTAATTCCCGCCTCCTCTGCCCCCAGCCTACTTCTCCCTGCAGGTGATCTCAGCGCGCAGGGCCTTCCGGGTGTCGCCGCCGCTCACCACCGGCCCGCCTGAGTTCGAGCGCGTCTACCGAGCCCAGTGAGGGGCAGCGAGAGGGTGCAGGGTGGGGCCGACCTAGCGCAGGACAGGCAGGGTCCCGGGCCCCCGCCCGCGCTCTCACCCCACTCCGCCCCTACCGCAGAGTGAACTGCAGCGAGTACTTCCCGCTCTTCCTCGCCACACTCTGGGTGGCCGGCATCTTCTTCCACGAAGGTCTGGACGTGGGGCAGGGGCGCGTGCACTGGAACCCCAGGGATCCCTGGCCCGGTGCACTTACCCCGCCCTGCTCGACCCTTCCCCAGGTGCGGCGGCCCTATGCGGCCTGGTCTACTTATTCGCGCGCCTCCGCTACTTTAAGGGGTACTCGCGCTCGGCGCAGCAAAGGTAAGAACTAGGGAAGGGAAAGGAGGTTGGTGGGCGGGGAGAGGATGGCGGGTGGGATGAGACAATCAGGGGTAGGTGGGGGCAAGTGGGCGGGGCCCTGGTGGAGGTCTAGTTGAGACTGGTGAGCCAAGGGCGGGGCTGCTACTTCGCCCCGCTCTGGCTGAGCACCTCCCGCAGGCTGGCTCCCCTGTACGCCAGCGCACGCGCGCTCTGGTTGCTGGTGGCGATGGCGGCACTGGGCCTACTCGTCCACTTCCTCCCGACTGAGTTGCGCGCCACGCTTTTGGGATGGCTCGGGACACTGCTGCCCAAGGCCTGAGACCGAGGACGCCGGGTCGGCGGAGCTGAAGAGCCAGGGCCGCCTGGAGGACGGCGGAGGGTGTTCGTCCCCCTTCCTAGACTGTAATAAAGTGCCCGTGACTGGACCCCGAATGCGCTTTCTCTGTCGAAAGGGGTCGCGCTCCCGCCAGGCAGGGGTTCGATCCGGTCCTGGACCTAATGCTCTGTCGCCCTGCTCCTAGCAACACCAGCGGTCTGGGGGCGGCCCTGCCCTGCCGAGGTTTATCCCCGGCTCCTCTGTGAAGTCCGCGCTCTCCTTGCCTGCCCCTGCTCCTCTGAGGCCTGCCCCTCAGCCACCCTATTCCTCATCCCCGGGCCTTCATAACCGATACCAGGGGCCCTTTCTTATCAGCACTGGGTCCCTGCTGTCTAGAATAGCGTAAGCGTTCAGGGCACCTTGCCTGGGGGTCTGTGGGGCCGTGAGGATGGTGAGTATGGTCAGTGTGTTCATGACAGGCACTCACAGGAAAACGTCCAGGTACTTTGGGTGACTAGACCCAGGGATATTCTGCCCGCGGGACAGAACATACTTCAAGAGGTGACTTTTAGCCCAGCCAGCAGAGAGCTTTCCAAGCAGGGCAATAGTGTGTACAAAGGCCCCCGAGGTGGGCGTGAGGCCCTAAAATGTGTCATAGAAGGGGAAAGGGTGGGAATGAGGGGGCCCTGGGGACCTGGACAAGGGCAGGGCTAAGACTCTTTAAAGGGGAAACGAAAAGATGAGGGGAATGCATTCTGTTTGAGAGGCTCCCGTGCTAGCAGCTGGGGTTATGAGAGGTAGGTGGCGCGATTGGGGAAACCTCAAGGAGACGGGACAACTTTGGGCACCAGTATGTGTTCCGTGGTCTCACTCACCCCTGCACGTGCACAAGTGGGCAGACCCTTCAAGGTGGCTCAGGCCTAGACCAGATTGTCCTGGGAAAATGGGCTGAGCTGCACTTAGGGATAGTCCTGCTGCATGGATTGGCCGGAACGTGGTAGTGGGTCGCCTCAGGGTAGCATCACCTGGTGCCCTGCCTCCCCTCACCAGTTGGCCTCCCTCCACCAGCTTGAGCTTAGAGTACCCCATGTGAGGCACAGATTTCATTAACCCTTTATTACAAGTCACGCTCTTATAGAAGTATATGTGGACTTAGGTGAAAAAATCAAATGTATCCAAGAATAAAAAACACAGCACATAAAGTAGTATATGCATTCCAGTGTTCGCGCCGGAGACCGCGGGCGCCCAGGAAAAAGCTCTTCTAAAATGGCCTGGCCCAAGCCTGCTGGCTGCGAACGATTCTGGGCGGCACAGGTCGGCCTCAGGCACAGTGTGAGGACTGCCACCTCCTCCCTCAGCCCAGTGGGCGGGCAGCACCAGCTCCTGGGGCCTTCGGGCCAGCGGCGACCCCAGGCCGCTGAGCAGTGCCAGGAACAACCCTTCAGGCTGGGTCTGTCGCACCTGGCCCTCCGGGGGCAGCAGCGAAGACATGCCAGGCCTTTTGGGCTTCAGGGCCAGTTCTCAGAAGCCCCGCCTTAGTCGGCCTTCTTCAGGAAGATCTGAAAGAGCCAGCCCAGAGTCAGCAGGGACTACTGAGTTGGCCCATCTAGCTATGGGAAACTGTTCCCATCCCTGTGCCCAGCCCTGTCCTGCCTTACCTCACTCAGAATGACCCACACAGGCGAGTCTGTCTGGATGGAGAGGCGCAGTGCTTCCAGGGGGCCGAAGGCAGGATCCACCTCGCCCTCTGCCACACCCTTGTAGAAGGAGCCTGGGGGAGGGCGGCGCTGAGAGCTTACCCCCAGGTCCTTGCTCAGTCCAGCCTGTCCCCACACCTCTGCCTGCCAACCCCACTCACCTATCTGGAGGTAGCCATCGGGGCTCCGCGGGTACCGCAGGGTGGCTAAGCGGCCCTCCTGCAGGGCCTCTTTGTCTGACTGCGGGTTCTGGGGGCAAATCAAGGGGCTGAAGCCAGGAGCTGTAGGAAGGGCCAGCCAGCTTCAGCGCACACCCACACCCCGCCACACTCACGTCAAAGGGTAGCACCTCCACAGACGTGTTGAAGAGCTTGTCCTCTGGGTGCTCAATGTTCCCACTGCGGAAGAAGAACCTACGGCCAGACAGGCCTGTGAGCTGCTGCAGGATGGGCACTGCCCCCTAGTGAAAAGGCCTGGCCTGGGCCTCGGTTGCTGGATGAGGCTGGGCACCGCCAGGGGCAGCCATTGGGCTGTGCAAGGCAACCAAGGCCTTATCATACGGATGATGGTGACAGGTAATATTGCTGAGCTCTTGTGGGCACTGTTTGACATAATCTCTACAAGGTAGCTACCCCATGCGCCCCACTCTTTAGGTAAGGAAACAGGCATGGTGAGGTTGTGTCCTTTGATAGGGTCACAGAAATTTGTGGTGAGGTCTGGTAGCCACCCACCCCTCTCCCAATGTGGACCTGTGGGTGCTGACACACCTCTCAAGACGCAGTGGCTGGAAGAAGCGGAAGCGGATGAAGTCCCCTGCAGCAGGCGTGAAGGCCCAGAAGAAATCCTCACGCAGGTAGGCTTTCTCCAGGGTGAAGTGCTGGTACGTCTTGAGGCTCGTGCTCACTTCGGCTGGCGGGTTCACATGCTCCTTCCGCAGTGCCTGCTTCCCAAAGTCCTTGTCCTGCAGCCCCCCAGGGACAGCAGTGCTAGAATGGGCCCCAGACTTGCCATGCTGACCCCCTGCCCCACCCCAGCCCACCCTCTTCCTGGACTCAGCCCACCTTCAGTTTCTGAATCTTGCCCGCCAGCGATGAGTGAGTGCCCACGTGCTGGAAGAGGGACGGCTTGAAGCGGATCCGGAGGTTGGCCTTCTGTCGGTCACAGTGCTTCTGTGGGAGGTGGGCAACACCCTGGGCTCAGCTCTGCCCACCTCTCAGGACATGGCCTCCCCAGCCAGCAGAACCTTTTCCTTGCAGCCAGGTGCATGCCTGCAGCCACAAAGGAGACCAGAGGCCGCATGCCCCGCTGCTGCGCCCACCTCTGCGCAGCCCCACTCACCGCGTCCTTCTCAGGGTTGCAGACCTTCACCCACAGAATGTGGTCCAGAAGCCAGTCGATGGGTTTGTCCCGGTAGAACATGAGGATGAACTCCACGATCAGGCTCAGGTCCAGCGACTTGAACATTTTCCCTGGGGGCGGGGGTGTAGAAGGAAGGGGTGCTCAGTGGGCAGCTCTGCCCGCCCCCTCCTTCTTCTTAATCCCTGTGAGGGGCTACTTGGGAGGGTCCCACAGCAAACCCTGTGGTTGCTGCAGGCAGGTGATGGCACCAGAGGGTAGACAGTGATGGTCTGAGGGCAGGTGAGAACAGGTCAGGTGGGGCTGCAGTGGCCAATCCAGGGAACTGGGTGGGGGAAGCGGGGGAGGGGGGAGACTGAGGGGCTCTGGCCAGTCAGTCACCAATGAACCCCAGCTGGGAGAACTCCAGGATCATCCAATCCTCCGAGGGCTGCTGCAGCGCAAAGTTCTTCATGGTGCTCAGGTAGCTGGGCTTGGCCACTATGTCGTCCTCCAGCTGCACAGCGGGGGTAGGAGGGGGCGGGACTCAGGATGGGGCCCCCCCTCTCCGGACCTGCTGGGGGCTGGGGCAGGGCAGAGCAGGGTTGTGCTGACCTGCACATAGTAGATGCCTTTGGACTGTGCGTACATCATGAGGAAGCAGTAATCGAGGTTCTGTTTGGTCCTCCACCTGCGGGCCAGGGCCTCAGGAGCTCAGAACCTCACCCCCCTTCCTGTCCAGTGTGGCTGCCACAGACGTACTGGGTGGGTAGAACCCTCCCCCCATGCAGGGGTCCTCCACTGGAATGTGGGGGCACTGCCGCCAACAGAATGGGCTCTCAGCACAGGTGTGCAGGTTGCTGGGGGTGTGGGAAGGAAGAGTGCTAGTACCTGACTCTCTCCTTGGGGTCCCCAAAGGACTCTCGGAGGCGGGAAAAGTCAGGGTAGAAGTGAGGGGAAGGGGAGATGACTTCCAGGAGCCCGGAATGGATCTCTGTGGGGAACCTGGGGGACAGGAAGGCCAATGGTGTGCAGCCTTTAGGACCCAGAACACGGCTAGAGCCAAGCTGACCAGTCTCCATCCATTTTTTAAGGCCCACCAGGCAGACATCCCCACACTATACCCAGCCTAGTGGGGAAATAGGACCCCGGAGGGGTTGGGCCACCTCTACACACCCAATGCCTCTCACAAGGGACGCACTCTCCCCTGGAGAGGGAACTGTCCTGTGGGAAGGCTGGCACCTGCCGGCCCAACACCCAAAAAGGAGATGCCCTCCCCAGCTTGTCCCATGCCAGTACTCACAAGGCCTTGATGTTCTCCGTCACCACTGAGGTGTACTGTGGGTCAGTCTGTGGGGAGATCAAGTGCCCTCCCTAAGCCCAGTTGTACCCCCAGATGCCTGGGAGATGGGGCTAGGGGTAGTGGGGAGGGCTTCAGATAACCCCACACATTAAGGGAGCCCTCCATCCTGAAGGTGGAGTAAGGCTGGGCATATGGGCCACAGGTGCCTCAGAAAACACTCTTTGGGGTACCTTGGCGATGGGGTGGGGCACAGTAGGTAACTGGTATCTCCACAAGGCTGTGAAAACGTTTCTTTCCTTTTAGCTTTTTGTCTTGACAAATTTGTGAATGACAGTGAACTTTCGATAGCTTTCTCTCTCCATCTCTCTTGTTATTTGTGTCATGTGTCCCTCTCTGACTGTGCCCCCGACCCAGTGCCCCCAGCTCACTTGCCTCGGCAATCAGTACCACGATGACCGAGTCCTCCTTCTCCTGTGGGCTCAGCTCTGAGATGAGTGAGTGCAGCGTGTCTGTCAGGTATGAATGGACCTCGCGCCTCACGCTGGGGATGCCCATCACCACCGACACTGCAGGGGCAGAGGGTCAATTAGGCACAACAATAGGACCACGCCCCAGCCCTTCCTGGCCCTGTGCCTACCTCCGGTGCGGCCCTGGCCCACGCGCACAGCCGGCTGCAGGCTGCTTTCCTTGGCCAGCAGGTGCGGCAGGTGGTGGAAGACAGTGGGCAGGTGCAGCACAGGCTTGTGCGAAACATTCCACGGCTTCAGGCGTGGGTCATCTGGGTGGGTCAAAAAAAGACAGGTCAGAAAGGACAGGTGACCCTGCTACCAGCCCTGCCTCCCTTGCCATGTTGCTGGGACACTCACCAGTCAGGCGGCCCCAGGTGCGATTGCCATCTCGGTCTCGCAGCACCTGCCTCTCTGACACAGCCCTCTTGATCTCGTCCAGCACCAGATTGAGCTCCTTGGAGCGCCTGAGGCTCTCCTGCTCAGCAGCGTGCAACCTGTCGCGCAGGGCCAGGAACTCCCGCTGGTACACATCCACCACATCGCCTGTGGGTGGTCCACATGCTGTCACCAGGGGCAGTCGACCCCTTGAGGGTGCCAGAGCACATATCTATGTGCCTACCTGTGTGACAGCTATCTACATCTGTTCTCATGCTTGCTAAACGTGCACTCTCTGGGGTTACATAAAGGTCACTAAAGTCACACTGACACACATGGGGGAGAAAAGCTTCCACTGGAGAGGATTAGCACTGCCCAGAACTGCACCCCCCTCCCCCCGTTATTTTCTCCTTTCAGAAGGCATCTGAAGTGGGAGGGCTGCAGGACCACTTTCAGCCCCAGGTGGGACAATAAGCAGGGGCTGGAAAGTCTCAGACTGATCTTCTCCATCTAGTGGCTCCCAAAGCCCCCTCTGGCTTTCCTTGCATCATCTGCTCCTTCCAGGGGATGGGACACCTAAGGTCCCATCCATGGCACAAGGACCCAATCCTTCTTCAAGGGGCTTCTTAGTACCCAGCATTTCCCGCTCCCCAGCCCGCTTCATAGAGGCGATCACAGGCAGCCCATCCCCAAGGCAGCTCTGGGGATGGACAACATCCCTGGACTCTCCTTCCCCTCCTCCAAGTAGGACTGAGCCTGAGAACAGGGTCTGTGACAGTATGCCCCTAGTGCCCATTCGTCCCTGGTTGCTCATCCTGCACTAGGCACCACCTTGGAACTCCCTCAGTCTCACATTAGCCCCAGGGGGTTGCTGCTGCAGTTCTGCCCCCAGCACTCAAACGAGCAAATAATGTTAAGAAAGTAGTCCAGGGTCACTTAGTGAGTCAGTGGCAGAGAGGGGACCAGCTCTGAACACCTTGTGGCCTGCTTTTCTGGAGACCAGTGTCAGAACCTCCAGCTGGGCCCCGGCTGTGGACATTGGGTGCAGGGGCCCGGAGCAACACAGAGGTAGGGCTGCCTGTCCCTGGACAGGGACCCTCAGGGGCCCATACCTGGCTCTACTGGTCAGGCAGGGACCAGGGAGCAAGAATGAGATAGACAACATCCCTGCCTGTGGCTGGTACTGTGGTTCCTGGCGGACTGTGCACTCCAGGCCTCTGGTCTTACTTGCCTCTTCATTTGCTGTCACACACAATTCCTCGTCTGTGCCTAATGGCCGTGTCTTCACACACACTGCGGTCTCTCCTGCCTCTTCTGAATGAACATCTATGTAGCCCTCAAGGCCTGGTTTTAAAGTCTCTAAGTCCAGGAAGCCTTCTAGAACTCCTTTCCCACTCCCAGACAGCTCTTCTGCTCCTGGACTCCCAGTGGGGTCCTTGCTCCAAGAATGCCCTGGGATGGTATCATTCCCCACAGCCATGAGCACCAGGGGTCACAGCCAAGGCAAAGTTAGTCACCCCAGGACACACCCCATTTATTCTGTAGCATTCCATACCCAGTTTGCCCCACTCTCCCTACACACACCCAGACTGCCCTGGGCAAAAAGTCTAGGCTACTACAAGCTCCCAAGCTTGGGGACAGCCCTGAGGGGGGAGGAGAGAGGAATCAGATTACCGGATGTTCTGGTGCGCTGTGCTGGGTTCCAAGGCCAGGTTACCCTGGAAACTTGACCCCTTAAACAGGAGCTAACCATCCCCAAAGTTTAAGGAGGGCAGCAGGGGAGCCCAGCCGGAGGGAGTTCAGAGCTACCTGGACACCTGGACATGGCAGGTGGCCTCCATCCTGAGTCTTTGCCTAGTGAAGCCTAGTGAAGCCACTGGGTCCTGTCCAAGGTAGCCCCCTGCAATGGGCTTCTGTGAAGCAGGGGGAGGGGAGTGAGACCTCATCCGCCCCCCACAACTGCTGTCGCTGCCTCATCCCCTCTTCTCTGATCTTTAAATTAATTGAGCTCTGTCAGCCTTACTTTGCCCAGGTGGATTCCCCAACCACCAAGGCCTGGGCATAGCCTACTCCCTACCATGCTGTCCTTCCTCCTCCCCCTGGTCCTGAGCTTCTGTTTACTAAGTGGCATAGGCCCCAGGCATTCCCAGGCCTGGCTCCTGCCCACGCAGCCTTTCTGTCATTTCCCTGAACACTGTAGGCCCTGTTCCTTAGCACCCTGCCCCTGCTCCTATCCTGCCTGCTGCCTGCAAGGTCCCCAGCCTTCCCCTCATCCCTGGCTTCTTGCTCATGGGTCTACTCTGTCCTTTCCTGTCAAAGCCAGAACCTCAAGCTCCGTGCCTACCTCCCCATGAGCTGAGCCTTAGGCCAAAGGTAGTTGGAATAAGTGGTAAGTGTGCTGGGAAGGCAGCTTGGTGATAGGAAGAGGAAACACCTGGGAGACCCTGGCCTCTGGGGGTAGGGGGTGGGCAGGGTAGAAGTCCCTGGGGGCTAGGGCTGAGGGGACCTGGCCTCTTCCATCCATACCTTCTTACCCCAGAGAGGTGGGGCTGGGGCCTGGCCCTGGGAGCAGCTGGCCCCGGGGAAGGATTGCAGCTATGGCCACAGAACTGGAGGCTCCCCGTCCCCCTCGCCCCCCACATACACCGAAGGCAGAGTAATCAGTACATCTGAGGCCCACAGACCACAATCTTGCCCTTGGTCCCCTCTTAGTTGAAAAAAGACCTCATATCCCATACTTAGGGAGAGGGAAACAGGCTCAGAGGGGCACAGGCTGGAGCCAGGCCCAGAGAAGTTTGGCTGCTAAGGGGCGGACGCCCACCTCCTCCAGGACCTGTACCCCGACTCCTAGTGGTCAAGGGGAGTGGCCATTACTGCTGAAGTCCAGGCTGGGATGCTGGGGGGTGCCATGTGGCTGAAGCCAGCTGCCTGGAGGATCTGTCGTCTTCTCTGGGGACAGGCTTTCAGCAGACACTTGGCTAAGAGCTACAGTCTGAGCCCCGGCAGAGTTGTTGCACAATTTGAATCAAGGTTGGATGTGAAACCTATATCCAGGGTCCATCGTGCCAAGACCCACATATCCTTCCTGACCCTGGGCTTCCAGGATGCCACCTGCTCCTGTTGCCTCCTTCCTTTCTGGCTCCACATCCTCCCTTCCCTACAGACCAGGTTTCCTCTGCCCTTCCCCTAAGTACCTGTGCCTAGGCCAATTCTATCCTGAGCTCCCCACTCATTGCAAACTGGAAGCCAGGGTCCAGTCCGGCTTCCCCACACATTCCATACAGTTGTCTACATGTAAGAATGAGAGGAGGTGCCATAAGAGCCCAGATTCAGGCTTCTCTTGAGTCCTTCAAAGACTTGGCCCTCAGAAACAGTGACAGCCCATGACAAGAAAGACCCAGGTCATGCCCTCACCACAGGCTCCTAGGCTTCCGTGCTCCAGGTATAAGGACCCCTGAATTTGAGCCCCACAATTCTTTGGCTGGGGGTGCTCTCCTGCTCCCCAGGCTCTTGAGTACCAGCCTCCTTGATGAGTGAGTGAAACCTGAATGGAGACACTGGAATCCCCTCTGCTGCTCTAGACACTGGCTCCCTGTGGCCAATCAGGCCTCCAGAGAAGGTGCCCTGGTGGGCTGGCACTGCAGCTCCTGACATCAGGCTGAGGGCAGGTGGCTGCTGCAGGAGGTACACAGCAACTGTAGTCTGGTCACGAACAGGGTACAGGGGCTCAGCACTCACTGACAATTGGACGTATGTGCCTAGCCTGTCACAAACAGCCCTACCTGGGCCTCCATGCTTACATGGAGTAACTCCAAGTCTGTTTACATAACCACTTTCTCAAGGGTCCAAAATGCTGTTCTCAGGATGACACGACACATCCCACCTGCAAAGGCTGCCCCAGCTGTGCCCTCTCCCAGGTGACACACCCCAGCTAGAGATTTATGGAGAACTCTTTCCCAGCCATGCCTTCCCTGCGCCAAACCCTAGGGATATCCCCTCAGAGCCCATGGCTTCCATCAAACAGGAGGACTGCAGTAGGTAGGGCTGGACAGGCAGGAACCAGGTGGGAGGGTGTTGAGGCATGGGGGGGTCAGGAAGGCTCTAACTCCTGCCCCAGCCTCATTTAGTGCATAAGGGCGAACGAGGAAGCGGGTGAAGGGAGGGAAGCAGAGGGTAAGTTGCCCTCACTCTGATCCTGTTTAGGCCTTCTGCAGGAAGGCCAGGAGGCAGGAAGGAAGCAGTTTTTCCCCAGTGCCTCCTGGACTGCAGGCTGGGTGGCCAAGGGCCTCCCCAGCCCCAGATATCCCAGTCAACACCAGGCGATTCCAGCCAGTGCTGGGGACTGCCTCCCTTCATACCTCACCTCCAAATGTGCGGGCCAGACTCAGCGCCATGGTGGTGGACTGGCCAGCTTGCCAAACTTCAGGTGGGAGGTGACGTCCCAGTGAGACCACACTGAGTTAGCTGGTGGCGAGCTTAGGCTGGCTGCTCCTGGGGCCTCCCATGTCCTCCCAGGCCAGCAGCCACAGGAAGGCTGCTCCAGCACCCAGAGCCCTATAGAGCACTCCTAGGGCCAGATGTCATGGAGGAGGGCTGCAGAGGCCCCAGGGAGCAGCACTGCAGTGGGCTGGGGTGGAGGTCACTGCCTGGATGTCTGGCTGCCCCTTCACACCTGTCTCAGGAACACAGTATCTGCTCCTGCCCAGGTGCCTGGAGCTGGTATCTTGGGAACCACCTGGTACTGCCAGCGCTGTGACCTTGTGTCTCTGTCCCTTTCTGAGAACTCCGAGGTCCCCAGCTGGCCAGTGGGAGCGACCACCGCTAGCAGGGGCGTAACTGCACTCACAGAGGCGGGTCCCGGCGCCGGATGAGGGACCCGGCGAGTGCTCGGCCAGGCGGCCCAACGAGGGCCGGAGAATTTCGTTATTTTGGCAGCAAACAAGTTGGGGAGAAAATGGGAGGGGCGTATTCCCGTGCCGACAGGCGGGGAAGGGGCTCCGGCGTCGGCTTCCGGCTGCCTCTCGCGATTACTACCCGGACCTGCTTGGATGAGGGCGCCCAGGTGCGCCCCGGTGTGGTTCGGGCCGCGGGGCGCGGGCCCCGCGGGGAGGGCTCACCTTTCTGACCACCGAGCGCCGCGTACCAGGAGAGCGAGAGGAAGGCGCACAGGCAGAGGAGCAGCAGCGTCAGGAAGGTGCCATTGCGGAGCCTCATTTCCCCGGGAGCGCGGCGGGCGCCGGCGGGGCCGAGGCCGCATGGCCTGGGAGGCCGGGGCCGGGGCGCGGGGCCGGGGTACGGCGGGGGCCCCGGCCCCGGGGCAAGGAGGGCGGGGCCCGGGGCCGGGCGGGGCTGGGGCCGGCTCCGCCGGGGCGCGGGGCGCGGGGCGCGAGGCGCGAGGTCTCCCTCCGCAGCTGGGCCGGGCCAGGCTGGGCTAGGTTGGGCGGCAAGAGCCGCGGCCCGGCCTGGATCCGAGGCCGCCGCGGAGTCGGCGGCGTGGGGCGGGGCGGCCCGGATTTAAAGGGGCCGCAGCACCGCCGCTGCCGCCAGCACCACAAGGAGGCGGGGCGGGGATCAGCGCTCAGCTCCAAACAGGGGCCCCCGCGTGCGCTCCCGCGCCTCCGGCTGAGGGCCGCCCTGGGCCTGGCCTCAGGTAGGTTGAGGCCGGGGCTTTCGCGTGTGTGGGTCGGCTTTGGTGCAGGTGGCGTTCCCTGGCACCCCAACTCCTAAGTGATATGGTTATGATTCACCCCCCAGATTCGGACCCTACTCCTGTTTACTCGGAGACCTCAGGCTCCTCCCTCACTTTCGAGAGATTCTAGGCTGTGGGAGGGGGGAAAGTATGGCTGGAGCGGGCGCTGCCTCCAGACTGGAGACTCATTGGAGTGGTCATGCAGAGACTCCACCCCCGGCACCCCCCCGCCCCCGCCACCTCCCCTGCCAGGACCTTTCTCTAGTCGGCGGGATAAAGGCGTCTTATGGACGGAAAGGGCTCCTGCTTCCTAAAATAGAGATAGCGGGCTGTTTTCAGCAATGGACCCCATGTGTGTGGGTATTGAGCACAGTGACCAGTTCAGAGCTGGACTGGCCTCCCAGGTGCTAGGCGCGGATGGGCGGGAGGCCGGTGCAACCTCAGGGTGGTACCGGCCTCAGCTCCTAACGCTTCAGCACTGCCTCTCCTTTCACTGCAGGGCACTTACACCTTCATTTTTGTACCAGTTAGAGGCTTTCCCCAGTCCTCTGTGGAACCAGGAAGGGGACCAACCATAAAAGGATTCGCCCAACACAAGCTGTTTGGGCAGGCACTAGGGGCCTCAGCACCATTCCTCAGTCTTGATTCCCAGCATCAGCTGCTAGTATCCTGGAGACCTAGGTGGGAGAGGTCTTTTGGGGTGAGTTCAGACTGAGGAACGCTGGGAATCTGTTGTCCTCTTTCAGCCCAGGCCCACACCTAAGGCAGGATGGTAGCTGGGAGCACCATAGGGCCTGGGCAGTGGCCTCTGCAGAGATAATTCTGCCAGGAGCAGGAGAGGCAGGGCCAGTGGCTGCAGCAGACTGGCCTTAGCTTTCCTGCAGGCCTGATTCTGGTGCTAACACAGCAGTACTCTTCTCTCAACTTGCTAATGAACTTTATGAACTGAGACCCGCCTTGTCAGAGCCTTCTGGAGGAAACTGCCTGTGTTCCTTTGTTTTTACAGGCGTCTTCTATTTGTGGCAAGGGATAATGGTTTTTCATTTGGGATGTGATACAAATGGTTTAAAAGCTTTTCAAAATGTGTATTTAAGTTTAAAAATAAGTTGATATAAGGAAAATTATGAATCCAGTAAAAATTAAGGAAATGGCCTATCAGTGACTAAAGTGTGGGAACTCACTTGAGTCCTCTCCCCCTCCACATCCTGGCTTTGGGGCAGGAGGGGCTAGGACACGGTGGCTCAAGAGGGGTTAGAATTATGCCGTACTGCCTGGAGAGTACAGGGTCTCTGTCAGAAATGGGATTGTCCGGGGCCGGAGTGGGGGAGAAGGGTGGTGATTGACTTTGGGAAGTGTGAGGTCTGGAGTGATGGAGGGTGGAAGAGGGATCAGGCGGAGTAGGCTGGAGGGGGCCACACACTGAAACTGATGGCTACAGTTGGGCAGCCACAGGGTCCAGGCAGCGAAGATGGAGGACAGTCTTTCTAGACCTCCCCCGCCCCCAGCCAGGCTGCCTCTTCCCCACTGCCACATCAGCACACCAGGAGGGGGTCCTTGGGGCCACACTTCCACTTAGGGGCACACACCTACCACTTAGCTGAGAAGGGGTCAGCACTAGGTCTGACTATCCTGCTAAGATTATGCATTGAGGGCAAGAGGGGATATTCTGAAAGAAAGCTGGATGCTACAACTAGAAGAGGGCTGGAGAGGGGGTGGTCAAGAACAGAAGCCTAAGGGGGCTATGTCCCTTGGAGCCTGCAGAAGTGACGTCACAGAAGGAAAGGCCCACTGCATGCATCTGTTGGGCCCTGCTGCCCCCACGCTTTAGCCTATCCCTCCCTGCAGCCTCTGCACTCCGACCTTCATCCTTTGAAACAGGGCAGCAGTTGCCTGGCTCTCAGCCAGCTTTCCACTGCTCTAGATGCCCTCCTGTAATGAATTCCTCAGGGCCTGCCTGCAGCTCAGCTCCCTCTGGGCACTTCTAGGCAGGTGAGCTCTGCCTGTCACCCTGCCGCCCAGGGTGGGGCACCCCCCCATCCCAGGTTCTACTTCTTGTGCTGGGGACAGTGACCCTGGCCCACACACAGGAGGGAGGGTGGAGCTGAATGGGCACAGAAAGCCCTGCTTTCTCTCCAGACCCCAGGCTGCGGGCCTTCCTCCTTTGTTCTTGCTTCCCACAGAGTAAAAATGCCCATTTGTGTCCAGATTCCATGCCAGCCCTTGGCCCACAATGAGTTCGGCAGATTTTCTGGGATAGCCCTTGGAGATGGCCAGTCCTTTCATCCTTCTTCACGGGGCTTCTTTACCTGTGGTCCAAGCATCCAGAGTTGGGGAGGCCCAGGAGCTGAGATGAGGAAAAAAAAAAATCCATCTTTCTTTTCACTAAACTCTAACTGAAACTTTGTATGTCCTTGAGTTATGAATGAGACAACAAAGTCCAGCAGAATTGACAGTACTTGTGGCTGTCACCCAGAAAACACAGGGTTTTCATATTCACTGCAGGTGCTGCAGCTGCCTCAAAACAGCAGTTGCAAACTCACAACTACCTGGTGTTTCTGGTACTTATTAGCCCTGCATCTGTATCTTAATGAGTTAATAATCACAGATAGTTCTATATCCCAAATTTGTGTTTTTATATTTTGGCATTTGCATTTCAATATTAGTATTCCTTTTGTAATGCAATATACTTTATTTTCGACATTTTGGAACCTGGTTCTAAGCAAGGGCCCTTTGTCTTCTCCAGATGCTAAAAGGTGTCTCTGTCACAGTGAGAGTTGGGAGTGCTGCCCTAAGCCTCCTCTCATACCTCTGCTGGGCCCTTCTTTCCTGGGATGCCTTATTCCCATATTCATTCATAACAAATGTTCTATCTGTCATGTGCCAGACACGCTTGAGTCACTAGCGACACAGACACACGTGTGCTGACATTGTCCTGATCCCTGCTCTGCCAGAGTCCCACCCACAGTCACCCTGCCTAGTGCTGGAGCTCAGGAAGCTTCCCCTGGGGGAAATTACAGTGCCCAAGGGACAGAGGGCTGCCCTGGGCAAATGAGGTTAACAATTTGACCCAAGGGAGAGGAGTTGTCTTCACAAAGGGAGCCAGGTTTTTCAGCATTTGCAGATGTCTCTGTTGAAGGGACCCCCAGGTCAGCCGGTATATAGCTCAGTGAGAAAGGGTGCCAGGGGTAGGGTGGAGCACCAGGACCTAGCATATCTTGTCAGGGAATTGAGTTTTTGCCCTTGGGGCTATGGGGACTGTCCAGAGCA
The DNA here is from genome assembly GCF_014176215.1 of Rousettus aegyptiacus. Classification (NCBI taxonomy): domain Eukaryota; kingdom Metazoa; phylum Chordata; class Mammalia; order Chiroptera; family Pteropodidae; genus Rousettus; species Rousettus aegyptiacus. The sequence continues at coordinate 107,942,018 of NW_023416310.1, read as the reverse complement.
GGAAGAGGAGTGGGGGCTGCCCTGGGATCCACACAGATTTACATTTTGAAATGGTCACTTGGGTAGGCCTAGAACAGAGACTGGGGAGAAGAAGAGAGGAAGCAGGGAGCCAAGCCAGGGCTTGCTGTAGGGGAGGGAGTCCAGAATATGCCACAGTGTCATAAAAATTGTTTTGAGTTCAAGGCATTTGAGAATAGCCTTTTTTCCTGAACTCCTTTATCTGCCTAAAAGCGGAGCCTCCCAACAGAACTCAGTGGCCCTAAATCCCCTCCCCAGGAGCAACCAGGGAAAGATTGACTCTTAGACCTAATAAAACCATATGCTGGCACAAAACTATCAATCGTACCACCCATCTATCCTCCAAGGGCTCATTTATGTTTCCTAAAGGTCACGTTTTCCATGTAAGTACCTCTCTTCCCCAACTCTCCCTCTGCTTGCCCTATTAAATTGGTATATGATCCCCCAAATTCTAACCACCTAGTACTCGAATAAAAATCTGTTTTTGTTCTTACTCATCTGTTTTTGTCGGTTTAATTCACAGGCCCCAACTACCGAACCTAATAGGGTAGAAGAAAACTTTCTCTGCCTCCATATAGGTCTCTAGGAGAGAGATGGTCTGGAATGGTGTGTGTGCTGGGGGCGGGGGGAGGGAGTATTAGAAATGAAAAGAAGAAGATGGGTCAGGACCATGTTCAGGAGATTGTATATCATTAGCCTACCTGGGTTCCTAATTCTGACTCTACCACTGTGTGACACAAGTTGTGTGACTTTGGGCAAGTTCCTTAATCCTTTCTGTGTCCATTTCCCCCAGGGAGTAAAATGGGGGATAATTATCAGTTAGGATAGGCTTGGTTATGCTGCTGTAATAATACTAAATTCCTACGATTTAATAAAAGTGTATTTCGCAAAGCCGTGTATCTATCACGGGTCCCCTGGGGGCTCTGCTCATGTTGTTCCCACTCAGGCTACAAGAACAACTGCCTGAACATCACAGCCTGCCTAGAACAGGGAGAGAGCTCTAGAAGCTCCAGCATTAGCAAAGAAATAAATGCCCTGGCCTCTAAGTGACATGTGGCTCTTCTGTCTCAGGTCCCTGGCCAGAACTAATCAGTCTCACCTCTAGGGAGCAGATAAGTTAATATATACAAAATATTCAGAATACTTCCTGCATAAGAGAAGCACCACATGAATGTTGTTGTTATTGGGATGTACAATCAACAAGAACTGCTAGGGTTTAAGAACATGGTGTGGTCCCATGTTTCTAGCCTGCACTGTGGTGACCATCACTGCCATTGGGAAGCCTTGGGCAGGCATGGGGTGTGGGGCAGTGGTGGTTCTGCACTCTTGGATACACTAACCAAGACCAAAATCAACTGGTTTAAGCTGCCTCATGGTCCAGCGTCAGGCCTGCGGGGACCCAGCAGCTCAGATGCAAAGACAAGGCCTTGATCTCCTGCTCAGTGTGGGTGGGGTTCATAGGCACATTCCCACTCCCAGGTGGCCTCCATGGGCATTTCATCCTCCATTTGGGGTTCCTTGTCCATCACTGACCCAAGGGCTACAAACCTGGGTCATGTGCCTACCCCCCCCCCACCACCAAAAATGGTAGTGGGACAGTGAATCCCCAAAGGAAAATTTGAGCATTGAGCCAGTGATGGGAATGAGGAAGGCAAATAAAATCTGAGAGGAGTGGGAAAGGCTTTAACCCCCCTCCTTCACCAGAACTCTCGTCTAGGGCAAGGTTCCCCAATCCCCAGAACATGTCCATTACCTGTCAGGAACCAGGCCGCACAGCAGGAGGTGAGCTGCAAGTCAGCCAAAAACAGTTGGAGACCGTTGGTCTAGGGGACCTGCACAGACTGAGGGGCACAGTGGAGTGGGTCCCAACAGCCCAGGAAAGGGGTGTGCGCTTCTCAGTAGCTACCAACTTCTCCCCTCCGCTGACATGCTTTTAACTAGATTGCAGTGGCCCCCATCCTGCCAACTTTTCCGCTTGAGCTAGGGCCCTCTCTTAGCTCATGGCCTGCCAGACAAACTCCTGGGCGCCAGGCAGAGTGGGGTGCCGGGGACCCAGCCTCAGTCGCTAGGGCCTCCGCAAGCCTTCTCTTCACGTGGTCACCTTTGCGGAGCCTTGGGGCTGCCCTGTCCCGCTGTCGGAAGGTTGGAACCAGGCCGCCCCGCATGGCAGTCCCGCAGAGACTTGATACGCGGCGGCGGGGCACCAGAGGCGGGTGTTTATCCAAGGAGGACTCTGCACCATCTGGGTTACAGGAGCGGGACACGTGTTAGGTCCAACACGCTCAAGACCCCCAAGCCCCCACCCCTCTCCTACCCCTGCTAACATGCTACCTGAGCTTCGCACGTGCCAGGCGCGGGGACACAGGCTGAGCAAAGGGGGTGCCCACCGTCACCGGGCATGTAGGGACGCGGAAGAGCCGAGCCTGGCGGGAAGGCCGAGCCGAAGGGGGCAGCGCAGGTGCGGGGCGTGCGGAGATGGGAGCCATTGGCTGAGACTTTGGAGCCAAAGAGGCGTAGATCAAAGCCAGAGAACTTTTTCCGGAAGGTTTTCCACGGGAGGAGGGGAGTGGGGACAGGGCCCTTAGCCTGACCTGCAGCAACCGCCCTCTCCACGTGACCCCAAACTCCTGCCCCACTCCAAAAGCCGGGGTCCCGGCATCCTCTACTCTTGTCCTGGGACCAGCGCTCCTTGGCAACTGCCACGCTAACCTCTCTGACACCCTAGCCGGACTAAGGGCCCCCGCACCCTTCTCCTGCACTCCCTCTGCCCCTCTGCCTGTAACGGCTGTCATCCAGTCTGCCCCGCCCACACGCCTGCGACGGTCGCAGGGTCGCCTGGTCTCCTCACAGCCCGCTTCCCTCTCACCCGTGACTCCTCCTATCTTTCCAGAACCTTCCGCAGTCAGGCCGGCCCTCTGCTTTGGGGGCCCCAGCAGTGCCTGCCCAAGGCAGGTCTCGACCGAGGAAGGGGCGGCACTAGGATCCTCGCTGTCTGAGCCCCCTGCCCAGGGATCCCACTTAATGAACAGCTTTAGCCGACCTGCTGCCGGGCGGCCCGAGCACTTCCGACCAGCGAATCGGACGCCTAGAGCGAAGTGCGCTCTCCCTCCCGCTGCGGGAAACCGGAGCCCCTGCCAGCTTCTAAGTGCGGCCAGGACCCCGCACAGCGCCGGGAGCGTAGGACGCGCGGGGGGAGAAGGGGCTGGCTGGACGACGCTGCTCCGGCGGGGTGGCGACGGCGTTAGGTGCAGCCACCCTCCAGGCAAGCCACGGACCCTAATGCTCCTCCGCCCTTCTCCCTTGGCTTGAGCCTCCGCCGCTTCCGCCCCCGGCCGCTTGGTTTTTCTAGGGCGGAGTCTCAGCGAGAGAGGTCCGCAGCGCCGCCCGTCGGGTCTTGGGGGCATGGCCCCGCCTTAGATAGCTGCCTTCCTTCCTCCCTTTTCCCTAAGTCGGCGCTGGTGAGAGCTGTCCCCACTGCCCCGTGCGTAGGGTTTGTTGACCAAGGGGCGAGCGCCCCCTCAGTGCCCCCAGGGAGGCGCAGGCATCCCACTCCCGTGTCTGATGCCATCAGCCTAGCCCAGAATGGCTGCTCCCACCCTCCAGCAGCCGTGGAAGAGACTCTGGTGTTCTCACGCCCCCGACAGCTTGACCCAACTCCCCATCAGCGTATCGTCGTGGCTTTATTTCATTTCCCAAATGACTCGAACCCCCTTCTTTAAGAACGTCCCCACAGCTGTTAGGCTTTTCAGGAAGGGCTAGAACAAGGTGATGTCCCGTGCCTAGGGATTCTCTTGAGGGATTGGTGGGGGAATCTCCACAGCATTTAGGTTGCCATGCAACGCAGGGGCAAGAAGTCCAGGACGGGGAGGAGTCAGGAGAAAGTAACTAGGTGGGATGAGTCTGCAATTTTAGGGACTGAGCAGGGGGTGTGTCTGTCTGGCTTGATGGAGTAGAAGGAAGTGGCTGCACACCCACAACCCTGTTCCCCCATGTAGAAACACACTCATCCATTGGGCCTAGTGCTGGGTCTGGAGGAGTTTGATCCCTTGTGATCCTTAATCTCAAGGGTGGCCCCAAGCCACTCAGCCTGAGTCCTCCAAGTAGCCATGTCTCTGGCTGGCCCAGTACCCACCTTTAGGCTTGAGTTCACACCCCAAAGAAAATACATAAACTTCAGAAAACCATTGTCAAGGGATGTGATTGTTTTTAGAAGGAGGACGGGGGAATTGAAGAGGTGGTTACAATGCACCAGACAGCAATAAACCAAATCAAACGACCTTCTGCCATCCCTGCTCCCAGAGTACCCCAGAAACTCTCCACTCAGGTCTCTCATCTCTACTATTGGCTATAGTCTCCTTCCTGACACTCCCCACCTCCCCAAGTTGATACCCCAAAAGCAGTCAAACAATAACTAGTACCCTAGGGGGCAGCACCTGGGAGGGGGCATCAAGTCGTCCCACTCCAGCCCCATTCAAAGATGAGGAAACTGAAGCTGGTCATTTGCTTCAAGATGGCAGGGTGGTGGATAGTTGGTTTGATTCAGACACCAATTCCCCCCTACCCAAAGTGTGCATGTTGTGCCCTGGAGGGTGGGGAGGGTGCCAGTGGGCGCAGAAGATGTTGGGAGAGCTCCCTGCAGTCTGGAGAAGGGAAGGCCAGCAGATGTGAAAGGGGCCTCAGTGGGGACAGCGTCTAATTGTGTCTGGCCACCCTGCTGCCAGCTCCCTGCCACCCTGCCAGGCCTCTGAAGGCTCTTTTGGCTCCAGGGTCTCTCAGAGGTCTACGCAGCTGCCCCCTACCCCTGCTACCTGGTAAAATGTCATCAAGATTGGTAGCATAGGGCTGGGGAATCCCCTGTTATGACAGCTGGTCATGGGATGCTGACTCACTGCTGTTCAGACCACCTGACCATATAGAAGCTGACGGAGAGGGCCCTGCCAGGGGGTTTCCCTGCCACAGCCTTGTTTACCTTCCTGGCCCTGGGGGAGGGGAGGGGTTGGGTCTCTGCTCTACAGCGGGAAGGCCTGGAAAGACCGCATTTGGGGCTCTCGAGAGGTGGGGGTGAGAGTTGGGGAGTCTCCAGGCCTACTTCCCAGGAGTCTGTTTCTTGCCACCCCATTTCTCCAAGTTTTCCATCCCTCTTGGCAAACCTACCATGGTCCCAGACAGGGCCAAATGGTGAGAAAGCCAGGAAGTCAGGCCGGCAGCCTCAGTTTCCGCCACTTGTTTGGACAGGGACTGCGCCTTGAGACCTTCTTGAACTTCGGGTGCCCCAGAGCTAGAAGGCTTTCCTTGTGTTCCATCACACACTTTACCCAGGGACCCTGGAGCTCTGGAGGTGGGAAGTGTGGCTCTTGGCCCCAGTATGCTGAGCCATACCCTTGGCCGCCGGTGGGCCACACAGCCTCTGCCCAGGCTCCGCTTTGCTGTCCTCTGACTCTCTCTCCATGGTGATGGGCAGAGGGTCACTTTTCCAGCCTCACAGTGGAGGTGTAGGGTAGGCCAAACGGGACCATGCTCTGCAGGGCTGCTTTGTGCAGGGGTGCACAGCCTTGCCTGCTCCAGAGTCCTCTAGGAAGGACCAGCCACACCTGTGATAGGCCTCTGCTGTGCTCTTACAGGCAAATCATCTTCGTACTTGTAACCACCTCTTCAAATCCACTCAAGCTCCTGGGGGGTGTCTGGGTTTCCTGTCCCTTGAGGGTACCTGCTCCCACAAACCCTACCACTAAAGGACATGACTGACTCAACAGGTCTGAGCTTCTACTCACAGGACCCCACCTGGGCAGCTTCATAGGGTGACAGAACCTTCCGGTCCACCTCCTTCCAAGACCCCCCTCCCCTACATCCCTCTTTTTTCAGGACCAGTGAACAGATCACTCTTGTCACATAAACCATGTTTTTGGTTTCTAGTTAGAGGGCTGTTGGTAGGACCCCTGGGCTGCCCATGAGGCCAACAGATCTGTGACCTTCACAGGTCCTTGGGCTCCACCTGCTGTACCCAACCAACCCCATGCTGACAGGTGAGTGTGCAGGCACCCATGGGGAGTCTCAGGCTGTGATGAACATCTGATGAAGACATCTGGAGCCTCGTGAGGCTCTAGAAAGCCTTCATTTAGCTGGCCTTCTAGCCTGGTGGGGGTGGGTGGTTCTTTGCTCTTCTGGCACCTCTAAGACCCACCCCCTATTAATCTGGGAAGGCCTGAGGTAGGGGTCTGTCCCTCGACCCAGTAAGGGGCCATCGTGGGATGCTGGGGGCAGTGGAGTGGGCTGTTACCTAGGAATCTGACTACTTCCAGTGAATGGGGAGCTGTCAAGAGTGGCAAGGTAGGGAGAGTACCTCGGGAACCAGTTTGTTCTGGCCTTCAGTGCCCACTGAGCACCGAGGGGTCTCCAGGTTTCGGGCCTCTGTTGTCCCCCTCCCTCCTGTGTTGGGTATCCCCAGCGGCCTGGTTCTGCTCAGCTGAGTCACGGCCAGACTCAGGCCTGGGGTGGTCTGGGACGGGACCCCTACGAGTCCATTCCCCCAGGTGTAGAGGCCTGATCCGGACATAGATGTCAGAGTGTGGGGTTGGCCTTTTGGAGTCCCCGGTGCACTGGGGGCAATGAGGACAGGGGTCGGCAATGAGGGGCCAGGGAGACCGTGAGAGTATGGCAGAGACCGCGGAGGCAGGAAGGGGTTGACTGGCGTGGGGCCCCAGCAGGGCGGCTCGCGCGCAGCGTCCTAGGTGGCGGGGGCGGGACTGGGCGCGCGCAGGCCCCGCCCCAAGGAGGCGGGACGGGCTTCCGGCTTTTCCTACAAAAGCCGCGCGCCCACAAGCCGCCGTTGCCCTGCTCGGCTCCCGTTCTCCAACTGGCAGCAATGTCTTCTCTCACCGTGAAGGCCTATCTTCTGGGTAAAGAGGACGCAGCCCGCGAGATCCGCCGCTTCAGCTTCTGCTTCAGTCCGGACTCCGAGGCGGAGGCGGAGGCCGAGGCTGCGACGAGCTCTGGGTCCTGCGAGCGGCTGCTTAGCCGGGTGGCCGCCCTGTTCCCTGCGCTGCGCCCCGGCGGCTTCCAGGCGCACTACCGCGGTGAGCCGGTCGGGCGCCCTCCGGGTTGGCGTGGGGCCCTGATGTAGTCCTGCCGTGCGTGGCGGGTAGCTGCCCCTTCCCTCTCCACGGGCCTGGCGCGCCTGCGGGGGTCTGCTCTGGCCGCTCACTGGATGGGCGGGAGACCGCGTGGGTCACCAGTGCGACCTCGGGTGCCAGCCTAGTGACGAGAAGTGGTCACCAAGGTCGGCCCTTGTGGGGCCCGGCGCTGCCAGGCTCTCCCGGCGGCTCTCAGGCCTGGGGCATTAGAGGCCTCCCTTCCCCCCGCCATGATGTTGCAGATCTTGGCAAGGGCGCGCTGGGGTGTCCTCCTTCGGCGGCTTGCGGCAGGCACTGCGTGGTCAGGCGGGCACTCAGGTTACACTGACATCTTGCTGTTGCTGAGTCTAAGCCTGCCTGTGCCCGGTGGGGGTGTTAAGATTGGGCCCCGGAAAAGCCTGGGCTGGCAGGAGCGAGTCGTGATGTGGGTAAACAAGTGTGGGGGTGCGGAAGACTCAGGGCTGTGCGGCCTGGCGCGAGCCCAAGACGGCAGGGGGAGGAGAGGGAAGTCGGGGACACACCACAGAATTCCCAAGGCCAAGGCTGAGCCTGACGTTATCCCACTGGCAGTGGGCAGAAAAACAAGATCAAAATCTTAAGAGATGTTGGTGTGGGACGGGCGTCCTGGACTAGCCTAGTGTCTTGACTGGTGGCTGTTAGGGGTGGGGTGGGGGAAGTGTGGTTGGGCGGGAGGTGGGCCACCAAGGCCGGCCCCTGGGCGGGACAGTGCTGGCACCGCCTTCAGGAGTGCTGCCTGCGTGCCAGGCCCTCCTCGTTGGTTGGTTTTATTTATTTTTATAAACGATTTTATTGGGCTATAATTCACATGCCACATAGTTCAGCCATTTAAAATATATACAATTTTTAGCATATTCACAGATTTCTGCAACCATGATCACAATTTTAGAACCCTTTTTGTCATCTTCAGCTATCCTATCCCTATCTCCCAGCCCCTGGCCCCAAGCCAGCACTAATCTACTCTTTTCCTCTATGGATTTCCCTATTCTGGACATTTCATATAAATATATACATGGAAACATACAAGATGTAGTCTTTTGTAACTGGCGTCTTATACTTAGCATAGTGTTTCTGTATGTTGTAGCTTGTGTCAGTACTTTTTTTGTGGCTGAGTAATATTCGATTGTGTGGGCGTACTGCATTTTTTTTATCCCTCTACTAGTTGATGAATATTTGGGTTATTTTCACCTCTTGACACTGCCCTTGTCTTTATGGTACATATTGTATCTGGTGGCCCACAAACCTGGCCCAGCCTGCAGATGTACGGTGTGGTTTGGCCTACATGATGGTGCTTTGAAACCATTTGAGCCAACATCTGAAAAGGAGACTACATACAAATACATACTTTTTGCTTTATTGGGAGAGGAAGCAAGCAGATGTACTTATCTACTTCACTCTCCTAAACCACATGAGGCCTGAGGCCCAAGGCCTTTGGAGGGGCTGGGCCCCCAGGAACAGGTCACAGGTGGGACTCTCCCACAGCTGAAGATGGGCCTGCGCTTGGGCAGATGTAGACTGAAGAAGCACCTTCTGAAATGGGCAGCTGGCCCAGGGGCAGGGTGGCAGGTGGCCAGTTACCTCTGCCTCCCGCATGCACCTGATGTCAGGTTGGAGTACTTGCCCTGCAGGCGGCAGAGTGGTTGGACGGTCTGGCCTCAGCCCTGCTTCCCCCTCCTCAGACAGGTGGTTTCAGGTCTAGCCCTGCAAGTGCCACTTTAGCACCGGCCTCACCCTTTTCGGCAGTGTTGTCCAGCTGAGGAGCCCTGGGGGCTCATATGCTGTCTTTTAAACAATCTAGATGAGGACGGGGACTTGGTTGCCTTTTCCAGTGATGAAGAACTGACAATGGCAATGTCATATGTGAAGGATGACATCTTCCGTATTTACATTAAAGGTAAGGAGTGACCCTGGGGTGCTGCCTGCCCAGTAAAACTGGCTAGCTTGAGGTGATAGAGAAATCCCCTGTCAAAGGGCAGAGGAGTCATAGGCTGTATAGATGGGACCATGATTGTCACTGTGCTTGGCCTGAGAAGGGAGACCATGTCCATCCCAGGGGGTGGGGGCGGAGTCTCCAGATTCATTCTTCACTGTGCCCAGACCAAGTGCCATGGGCTGGGGGCAGTTTTGGCGGCGCTGTGGGGTTTGTTTTAGTTAAGGGCGGGCCAAGGCTGTGCAGACCCAGCTCCCTGCTGCTTCTCTCCTGCTTCCCTCCCACTTGGCCACATGTGCCCAGGTAATACGCAGGTGCTGGCAACTTCTGGGCAGGTTCTCAGGTCGTTTTGTTGCTGTCACTTGAACAACTGAATTCCACATGGACTCAGTGTCTAAAGAGTAGACCCAGGGGCCTGTTAACTGACAGTTTGACAGCCCCGCAGTAGTGATAAGGGGGAGACTTTATAGCATCCTACCTTACAGTTCTGCTCTCCCTGCAGAAAAGAAGGAGTGCCGGCGGGATCACCGCCCGCCTTGTGCTCAGGATGGGCCTCGTACCATGGTACATCCCAATGTGATATGTGATGGTTGCAATGGGCCGGTGGTGGGGACCCGCTACAAGTGCAGCATCTGCCCCGACTACGACCTGTGTGCTGGCTGCGAGGGGAAGGGCATACACAGGGAGCACAGCAAGCTCGTCTTCCCTAGCCCCATCGGGCACCTCTCTGAGGTGAGTAGAGCCTCCCTGTGGGCCGGGGTGAGTGCAGGATGGCAGGAGCCCCCTGACCTGGGCCCACTGGCCCTTCTGCTTCCTCCCCGCCAGGGTTTCTCCCATAGCCGCTGGTTCCGGAAGCTGAAACATGGGCATTGCGGGTGGCCCGCCTGGGAAATGGGCCCACCTGGCAACTGGAGCCCACGGCCGCCTCGGGCGGGGGATGCCCGCTCCAGCCCCACCGCGGAATCCGGTGAGCCTTGGTCTCTTGGTCCCGCAGGGTGAGGTGGGAGGACCGTGGAACCTGGAGGGCTTTCCCAATGTCCTGGAGTCCTGCTGTGCCCATGGCTTTGCCAGGCACTTTGTGGCCATTCAGGGTGTTTCATCCTCACAAAACCCTGCAGAACACAGAGCACTGTCTCCATTTCACAGATGAGAATGCAGGCGCCCACATGCCCAAGGCCACCAGTTCACCTGCACTAAACCCAGACTTGGCCTCAGCCCAGCTCTGTGCTCCCTTCCTGCTGGCTGTGTGCCCTTCTGGGGTGGCCCTCATGGACAGGCAGGGAGGCCTTCCAGCACCAGCGACTCTGCGTTGTGCTCCCTTCTCTTGAGTTAGCTGTCAAGAGAGACAGGGCCAAATTTGGTCACGTCGTTTATGCAGTCACAAAGTCAAAAACTCACACATAGCTTGCATTCTAGATTTTGGATTCTGGTTTTATTACTTATAACTGCATCTTTTGACTTGCCTCATCTTTTGGGATGAAGGCAGGATTTTTTTTGATGTTGAGTAAGAAACATATTTAGGAAGATGTTTTATACTGTGTGTACTGAGCCCCTCATGAGCTTCTGATCGCCAGGGTCACAGATGAAGGGGATGAAGGGGCCTGGGAGGTGCCCCAATGTGAGAGGGAGAGGGGTAAGTGCTGGGGGTGCAGGCTGCCAGGACAGGTCACCCGTGATGAAGATGATAGAACCCTAACAGATATAAAGGTCATTGAAAAATGTGCTTTGAATTAAACATATTTTTTATTTTTTAAAAACCAAAGCTTCTGGTCCATCGGAAGATCCTAGTGTGAATTTCCTCAAGAACGTAGGGGAGAGTGTAGCAGCGGCCCTCAGCCCCTTAGGTAAGTGGCTGCTTGTCTGTCCCTTGTTACCAGCAGAGCCTTTGGTAATTTGGTGTGCGGGTGGCTGTCTGTGGCTTCCCCTGGGATACCATGGTGGAATGGTAGCACCATGGCCTGAGACTGGTAAGGATGGGTTGCCTCAAGTCAGCCTTTGCCAAATGCTGTACCATAGGCCACTCGAGTGTAGTAGCATGAACCAGCCTTTGGTTGGGATGATCCCAGTAGGGAGGGGTGACCAGGCTCAGTTGCAGAACTGGCCTGTCAGCTTCTGCCTGCTTGTCCTGAGGGCAAAACAGCCTTTATTTTCCCCTGATGTGAACCTTGGGGTGTCCTCAAGGACTTGGGTGAGTAGTTAGTTGAGATACCTTTCTTCTTATCCTTCTTTTTTGCAACCCCCAACCTCTCCTGGTGCTTCGTGATTGCTGGGCTTGTGCTGATCTGGGGAGTGAGGGGTGCCGGAGCCAGCCGGCTAAAGTTGATCTGTACCTGAAAGAGGGGAGTGAAGCCTAAGAAAAAAGAAGGAGATAGGAAAGCGCTTTGGGAGGGCATACAGTCACTGCTGCAGCCTCGAGTTTATTTACTGCAGCCTTTATATAAGTTTTTGGATACAATAGCAAAGCACAGAGTACAATAGCAGAGCACAGAGTACAATAGCAAAGCACAATGTACACTACCATAGGAATGCTGACATTTACATAAGTTCCTATACATCCTTCCCTCAGGGTACAAACATCCTTTTCTGGGCTGTAAAACATTCCACTATCTCAAGAGGATTTCTTTAGGAGGCACACCTCCCCTCCAGGGTCCGTAATGTTTAACTCCACACCCTGCTTCTTGGAAGCTTTGTTTAAGCAGTCTCAGCCGCAGCAGCTGCTTCATGGCTATCAGCTACGTGACTTCTTCAGTGTCTCTTAATGGCTCCCGACAGAGGGGTGATGGAGAAGGGGGCTCTGCATGATGCCCTGTTTCCAGTGCTTCAGGTTCAGAGTAGCTCTCTGAGTGGGTGATAGGCATGAGCTCTGAGGCTTATTAGGCTTATGAAAGCATCCACTGCATCCACTAGTCTGATGTGGGTGTCGTAGGGCTAGGCCTTGTGGCAGTGAGAATCAGCTAAAGAAGGTAACTTCCCATTCAAGATCACAATTGACCCATGATCTCAGACTAGAGAGAGCACATCTCTGTTCCCAAAGCCTGCCTGCCGCTCACCCTGTGGCTTATAGGGCATGACCACCATTGCCTTCGACCGAGACATTTCTGCTCATGTTCATTCTGCCCCTGGATGTAGCTTTGAAGCAGTAGTGCCGTCTCGGCATCCATCACTGCTTCTTGGTGAAGCAGCTCAGACCGCATGTGGTCTCCATCCTGGACTTAAAGGCTTTTGAGAGAATAGGAAAAAGGAGTTGATATTCTTAATGCTTTCCAAGGAGGATAAAACAGTGGAGCAGTGATCAGATTATAACTGGGAGATAAGCCATGCCTGAATCTGTCTGCCACTCACATAAGACGGAGTGAAGATGAATGGCATTTTGAGAGATTAGGGGTCAAGGGAACTTCTCTGTAGAAGATACTAAAGGGACTCTGATACTCTCTGAGCATCATAGTCAACAAAGGTGTTTTTTTTTGGTGTGTATGTGTGTATACATATACATACATATATACATACATACATATATGTGTTAGTGTATGGAAACTAATTAAAATTATTTTGAAGAATAAAGGCCTTCACTAAAAGAATGAGCAAGACAACCTAGGAAGTCATAAAATCAAATCTAGGTGCAGGTTGGAATTTCCTAATAGTGCAGGGTCCCCTTCTGGATTTTGGTATGTGGCTCTTGGGAGGGGCCTGGGAGCCGTGTGTTTTGCAGGCTTCTCAGGTGACTCTGGGTCACACTTGCTGTCCATCCTGACACCATTGGAGCTTGTGCTGTGTTTCAGAACTTGGCCTAGATTACCAGTCAGGACACACGGGGATAATTTTTGAAGTGCTCAGAAGTCTTTTGGGATAAAGATAAAAGCCGCCTCAGATCTTTCATGGTGGGTGGAGTTGCTTTTTGCCAACTAGGGAGGAGCCGGGAGCACCACAAAAGGAAGAAAGTTCTAGTAAAATATGCCTGTGAGTGGTTTCAGCTGAGGAGAGCCATTGGCGGAACTGATTAAACTCTGTTGTTGGAGTTGTGGGTAGTTTCTTAAGAGGAATCAACAGCTCGGATGACTCACACTGCTAACTGCCTAGAAGTAACTGTTCCCAGCCGAGAGCCTAGGGGGCAGTCTGTGTGCAGTGAGTCAGTGATTAAAAATCCAGGGCCAGCTGAGCAGGCCCATCAAGGCCTAGGGCTGTGCCTGGCTTGGTGTCTCAGTTGCTGACATCTAGGGCTTGAAGCAGCGGGGCCTTTCTCATCACTGGGTCTTCTGTAAACACTCCCCACACAGAGGCTTTGGGGGTAGCAGGGCACATACGGTGGCATAGTCTGTTAAGCCCTGATGTCTCAATTTGTCAAGTTGGAGAAACCCTAGGTCTATAACCTCTCTGATCCATTTCCAGAAGAGTCACAGCACTTACCCACTTTACAAAGTGAGACAATACACAATGTTTACTGTACTCTTTTTCTAACTCTTCTGTTTCCTTGAAACTTTCATAATAAAGTTGGAGGAAAAATGGAAGGAAAAAATAAATATTGTAGATGGAGGCACTGTTAGTTGAGCCCCTTTTATCTCTGCTTGCTCCTCAAACTTTGCTAAAGTAACAGTAAAGGGTTTAAAAAGTTTAAAGCAACATGGACCAAGAAAAAGGGAGAAAAGTAATAGAAGATAAAATGATGCCATCGGATATTGGAAGACGGGAAATGAATAGAGGCCGATAGCCAGCGGAGGAGACATCAGAAACCTGTGTAGAGTGCTGGTGAGCAGTGAGGCCAGCTCTCCAGGGCCAGGAAGGCCAGGGAACAAGGGGATGGGCGGGGGGCCCCACATAAGGTTAACACAGAGACTTCAGAGCCCTGCCCAGCCACTTGGAGAAGTGGGTCCAGAGAATTCAGAGGGAGTGATAGCAAGGACACGGGGTACAGCAAGGTACCAGCTTGAAGCCAGGCCTTGTGAGTGAGCAGTGGGTCTAGCAGGAGCTGAGGAGTCCCTGCTCAGGAGAAGCTGAGTGAGCCCAAAAAGAGCCCCTCAGCTGTGCCCTCTGGGACCCTGATGCCTGGCTAGACACCAGCCACCATGGGTGGAAGCTCATGGACCCAGGGAGAGTGTTTCCTATTGGCCTTTTCCTGGGGCCTCCCAGGAGCAGGCTGCCACTGAGCCCGCCATCTGGGGAAAAGCTCTGCACGTACCAAAGATGGAACCTTGGGAAGACTTAATAGGGCCAAGGATGTCAATATCCTCAGTGAGGTACAAGGAGGCATTTGTGTCCGTGAAAAAGAACTAGGATATCATAAAAATAACAGAAGGGAACACGATGTTCTTGGAAATTAAGAAAAATAATCGTAGAAAAAAGAAAACTTTAAAAGAAGGCTTGGATTTTAAGGTCATCTCAAGGAAATATTCCAAAAGCAAAACAGGCAGGAGGAGAGAAAATTCAAGTATTAACTCTGGTGGCCTAATCTGGGATGAATAGGGATTCCACACAGAACAGAGAAGACTGAAAGAAGGACGTGAGCAAAGAACACAAGTTCTGGGCACTCGGGGTGTTCATCTCTAGATTGAAAAGGTCCCCGAGTGCCTCAGACAATGACTAAAAAAAATATCACACACTAAAGCTTATGATCGTTGTCAAGTGTTAGAACCCTTGGCAGAAAGAGGGTCCTGAAACCCTCCAGGTTACAGTAAAGGCCTGGGAATCAAGGAGCACAGTGCCGGAGTTTAGATGGCAGCGGCACAGGCACAGACTTCAGAGGTCTAAGCTAAAACGAGGTTCAGCCTAGAATTCTGTACCAGCAAACACGATCAAGTGTTGGGGCAGAACAGTTGTCAGGTATGCAAGGTGTTAATCATCTCACCTGAGCTCGGAACTTTTCTGGCCAAAATGAAGAAATCAGGCTAGAATGAAGAAAGAAGTTTGAAAGCAGGACCTGAAAGCAGGGTAAGATGGCGTAGGCAGGAGGAGAGGAAAGGCGGGCGCGGTGTGGGAGTCACACCTCTGTCCTCCCCCGCTGCTGGCAGGGCTGGAGCCCGAGGCTGGTGTCCCAGAGGGAAGGCCTCCAGGGGAAAAGCTAGAACTGACAGAGAATATGAGGAAAGTTAGCAAATAAAAGAAATGGGCATTATTAATCATTAATGCTACAAAAAAACAAAAAACTCGATAAGGAAGTACGTCTACTACTTGGTGCAGCGAAGAACAATATACAGCGGCATAACGAACATCGAATGTTGTTTTCACCAAAAATTGAGTTTTTGAAAGGGCAGGGGAAGGGAAATGGTAAGTATTGATCTAGAGTAAGAAGTAAACAGTAAACTTAAGCAGTCAAGACAGAAAGGGCAGTGTGGGTTGAAAGTTGCTTCCTGGGAGAGGCAGGGCTGTGTGGTGAGTGCAGGAGTCTTCTGTAGCCTTCTGGAGCTGTGTGATGCTAAGCCGTGGGTGGTAGTCCTTTGAGAAATTAAAATTAATTAAAAACAGCACTGGTGACTGTTACCCCTCCTTCTCGGTGAGCATATGTCCCAGAGTGCAAGGGCCCAGAGGTGCCCCTGCCGCCTGCACTTCCAGCCTCGTAGGCCTTGGACAGGCTTGCTGGGCTGTCACCTGCCTAAGCAGAATTCTGGTATTTGGTATGCCTGGTTTTTCTCTTGCCAGGTCCCCACACTTGCGTAATGCTTTCCATGGTTCTCAGTGCCAGGACAGGGTGTCCCAGCCACGTGTGTTTGGCTTTCCCTGGTTCGTATTGAGCCCTGCCTGCTGTGTGGCCATTGTCCTGCCTGTTAGGAAAAACAAGGTCTCTTCCTGGACTTTCTGGCTCTGAAATGGACCTGGGGTATCAGCTGAGATTAATGTTTTGTTAAGCTGGAAGAAGACAACAGTACAATAAGAGTTTTTCTAGAAGCCAAGATTTGAGGCCAGGGTGCTGGGAGTAGGTCAGCCCTCGGGACCCTGAAGGTCACATCTGACCATCCATTTGCCTTCCGGCTGGCGGGCTGGCAGCCTGGCCCGGTCCCAGTTGGGCGGTGTGACCCCATGTGTGTGGTGGATGCCCATGCTGGAGGGCTGGATGAGCCCGCGGCCCCACGTGGCTCCTTTCCTGTGGCCGTTCCTTGGAAGGGCTTATGGTTGGTGCTTCCTCCTTGGCCCCTAGGGATCGAAGTCGACATTGATGTGGAACATGGGGGGAAAAGGAGCCGCTTGACACCCGTCTCCCCGGGCAGCTCCAGCGCCGAGGAGAAGTGTGGCTCTCAGCCAAGCAGCTGTTCTTCTGACCCCACCAAACCAGACGGGGACGTGGAGGGCACCGCGCAGTCTTTGGCGGAGCCCATGAGCAAGATGGCCCTGGAGTCAGGGGCACGGCCTGAGGCAAGCACCCTCCTGCTTCCCCCACACCCCAGCCAGGGCCCCTGCGAGCACGCATGCTGCCAGGGGGACCCGAGTCTGTGGCATTTAAGTCATTCTGTGGACCCTCTGCTAGAACTGTGTAGGGAAAAATACTCCTCTGGCTCCTTGCTAGTCTTCACGTGCCCCCCTCCCAGGAACTGAGGCTGTGGTCGGGTGGGACTGTCACTCACATCCTGGGTGCTTGTGGTGGTTTGTTCCAGGAACAAATGGAGTCTGATAACTGCTCAGGAGGAGATGATGACTGGACCCATTTGTCCTCAAAAGAAGTGGACCCATCCACAGGTGAACTGCAGTCCCTGCAAATGCCCGAGTCTGAAGGGCCAAGTTCCCTGGACCCCTCCCAGGGAGGGCCCACAGGGCTGAAGGAGGCAGCACTGTACCCACACCTACCACCAGGCAAGTGGCTTCAAGCAGCTTCGTATTTCTACCTTTTTGGTTTGAGCATCCTGACACCTGCTTTTAGCAACACAAAAAGACATCATGTTCTCTACTGCAGGGCTTGTTTGTTGGCATGAGAGGAAATTAGGAGGGAGTTTTGTCCTGTGTCCATGCTGCGCCTTGTAAGCACAGCTCATTTTAGTTAATTTCTAAAAAACCTAATATCTAGATCTGCAACTGCAAGGCAAATGTGGTGTAGAGGTGGCATTGGCTTTGGCACTGCTATGCCCCACTAAAAGTGGGCTTGGAGTCCATCTTTTTGTTTCCTCATGGAGAGTGCCAACCTGAGAGCAGGGGTCACAGCCAAAGTGTGCAGGAGCCAGGCAGGAAGCCACTGCATGAAGTAGGTGGCATGGGAGGCAGCAGGGCTGCGTGGGGCTGGCAGCCCAGAGAGTACACATCGAGTGAGAGAGGCAGCTAATAACTCCCTTCTGGTTCACACTGTCACATGGAGGTGCTGTTTTAAGACAGTATTCAAGTGAAAACCCATTTGTGGGCCAAACCTGGCCCTTGGGCCACTGGTGTACATCTCTGCCTTAGAGCAGGCGTGGCAAACTGCGGCCTATGGGCCAGGATATTTTCTCATTTTATAATGGTTGGGAAATAGTCAAGACCTGTGAAAACCAGATGAAATTGAAATGTCAGTGTCCATGAGTACAAGTTTTATTGCAGCGCAGCTGCACTCACTTGTTTATATCCTCTCTGGCTGCTTTTATGATAACAGCAGGTAGAATATCTGTGACAGACCGACAGCCTGCAAAGCAGCTTAAAATCTTTATTCTCTGGCCTTTTACAAAAAGCTGGCCATCCCTTGCCTTGGAGGGTCCTGTGAGGCTTGGTGACCCTGTGGGAGCACCAGGCCCTGTAGGTGCTGGGCACTTGCTGGCTAGACAGGATGCTGCCACATACAGGTCGTACTTGGGGCCCCATGACACTCTTTCATGGCTTGTTATTGTCTCCGGCAGAAGCTGACCCCCGGCTGATTGAGTCCCTCTCCCAGATGCTGTCCATGGGGTTCTCGGATGAAGGTGGCTGGCTCACCAGGCTCCTACAGACCAAGAATTACGATATTGGGGCTGCCTTGGACACCATCCAGTATTCAAAGCACCCACCGCCATTGTGACAGTTTTTGCTCACCTGTTCTTCGTCCCCTTTCTTGTCTCATAGTTGTATTGAGCTAGCGTAGAATCCCAGTGCCTCTCTAAGGGCCAATTCTCTGCATTCTTCCAGAATCCGGGGTGGGGTGGGGATGCATGAAGCCATTTAGGGCAGTAGAATAAGTGACATGAAGAGGGAGTTCCAAGTGTGCTGAGATCTGAGGAATGTTTACCAGCTTCCGTCGGTGCCCTAGCTCCTCACAGCCAGGGTGGGCCCAGAGGCTTCCCTGGGCAGAGCGAGACTGCTGGGGAGGATGCCGAGGCCACCGCATCAGGTCCCTACTGTCCGCCCACCAAGATCACACCAGCAATCCAGCATACGTCTTGCCTAATGGCCTTTTCTTTTTTAAAATGACTAGTAGGACACTGACATGTAGTTTGATTTTCAGCTAGAAACTTTATATACTCCGAGCTTAGCTAGAGGGCAGCCAGCATACTGTTGGGGTGGAGCAGGCAGTCCTGGAGCGAGCACTGGAGGGCAGGACAGCCCAGGACTGTCCTGGGGACGAGGAAGGGCCAAGGGGGGAACTGACGCTGGCAGTCACTGAGCACTGTTTCATAACCACTGTTGTTCTCTCATTTCTAAATGCGTCACCTGCTTTTAAAGAAAAGCCCTTTGTAGCCATTCTGTTAGCATATTTGTAAACGATCTAATCAAACAATATAAGCACTTTAATCAAAGATGATTCGTTTGATAGCAGTGTTTATTGTTGGTCTGGGTAGTTCCCATAAATCCTCAGTCCTATTTAAAAGCACCTTGGGGAACCCTGTTTCCAGTGACACAGTCTAGTGGAGGAGGGCTCATGTAACAAACATGTAATAGCACGCTGGACTGTTTACAGATCATCATCAAAGTCCTCACCGGTGTTAAAGAGGTCACCCAGTCGCATGGGTCCGGGCTCCTGTGCCCATTTGACCAAGGGCCCACCCTCTGCCTGAGGGCCTGTGCCCAACATGTGCTTGGAGGTCTCCGCAAAGGGCCTCTTGGGCTCAGCCATGGGAGTGTGTGTAGCCTGAGAGAGCTGAAGCACACCGGGGGGCCTGCTGAGGCCCCCTTCCCTGGGGGTCTGCTCAGCTTGTGCTCCCCCGCCTGGCCTGGGGCCCCTCTGCAGGGATGTCAGGGGTTCGGTGTCCACATGTGAGCTGTTTCCAGGTGTCAAAAGAAATCGATCCCACTTAGAAGATGTGGCCCTGAACCATTGGGCAGGACACGGTGGTCCCCCCCAAGGACCAGTGAACTCCCTGGTGTCCCAGTCCTTGCAACAGCTTCCTTCTCCAACCAGCTCTGCCAGGCCAGCGTGATCCTGCAGTGGAGACAAAGCAGGAGATGGCTGTGTCCTCTGTTCAGAAGGATGAGAGCCAGTGGCCAGCAGGACCAGGGGACAGGACGAGAAGGGTCCCTGTGCCTGCACTGCTGCTTCCTCGTCTTCCTCTGGGTTCTGGCACTTTCTGCTCCATGCTCTCCCTCCTATCTAGTCCTTAGGCTGTAGGCTAGCCACATGCATGTACTTTGAGGTTTAGCACACTGGAGGGAGAAATGCCCTCTACCTCATCCCAAAGCCTGTGCCAAATTCTATAAGTAACCTTTCCAAAACAGGCAGATATTCATTTGTCTCGTGGGGACCTGAGAATCAGGGAAAGGTGGGCCCAAGAGGAGGGGTGAGCTGGAAGGGCCCGAGAGGCTGTCCACAAAAAGATGGAGCCGCCATCCTGCTCCTCACTGCTGGGAAGAGGGGAAGGTCCCTGCTGAGGGTTTTGAAGCTGTGAAAGTGGCTGTAAGAGGCCCCAGTGGGATGTAACAATGTCGCTGAGGCCTAGCCTCTCCCACCTCAGGAACCAGATGTACTGAAAATTGGGTTTCACCACCTACAAAGTAACTTGGAAATGAGGACAGGTGGGACGCTGCGTCACCACCCCCAGGCATCAGGGAAGAGGCTCTGTGTGGTCTTTTGCCACTGTCAGCTCTGTCATTGACTTGCTGTGACCTCACTGAACCTTCGCTCGCTGTAATTCACCTTCAAAGCGGTACGGGTGCATGGTGAGCACATGGCAACAGTCAAAACGTGTAACTCAGGGACAGGCATGTCGTTAAGTGCCATTACCTTTGCTCTATAATGTGGGATTCAGGGCCAATCCTTAGCTGGGTCACAGAGCCAGTTAGTGGCAACACCAAGGTATGGCCTCTGCCTCTTGGCTTTGGGCCTGCGCTCTGCACTATTGCCCAAAGCCGGCCAGGCCAGTGGCCAGTGTTGGGGACTGGTAGTGATGACACTCAGCAGAGTCTTCTGCCCAGGCGCTGTGGCTCTCATGACAGTACAGCAAAGCCTGCGGCCTGCGGCCTGCAGCCTGAGAGTGCAGTAGGCCTGCTGGCCTAGAACATCGAGGCCCAGCGCAGACCCTGGGGAAAGCGGGCCTTGAATACACAGGAACATGCTGGGTCAGCGAGGGTACAACGGGAGCAGTCCCCTTGGGCTGGGCCAGCTGGTGTGGAGCAGGCGGCCGAAGACACTCCACACAGCGAGCTGGACAGTCCCGACTCCCAGAGGCCCTGCCGGTCTACCTCAGTTGCCTCCGAGGCACCAAACTGCGACTGACCGGGAGTTAACAGCAAGGAGGGTGGGTGGGGCGGGGCGGCAGTGCAGGCCAGAGAAAGGAGCTGGCTTAAGACAGAGAAGACAAGGCACCCAAGTGGGAAGCTGGGGTGTTTGGGGGCATAAGTCTCATACTTCAGTTGTCAACAAAACGCAACAATTAAAAAACCCTGGGTACACTTAATGGTCACTGGGGTGAGAAGAGAAATGCTGTCCTCAATCGCCAACCTTCTGGGTCTCCAAGGTGTCCTCAGAGTTTCCCAAGTCCTGACCACTGGGGATGCATGGAGGCTGGGCTGTGCTCTGGCTCCATCTCCTGGCAGAGAGAGGGTAAGTGCTGTCAAGAATCCAGTTCCATCACCAAGTCACCTGGTCTGACGCCCAGCACAGGTAGAACCTTGTCACCCTGTACCACTTCCCAGGTAGCTAGCTGCTCAGCTTCTGCCCCACGGCCAACAACAGGCTGCCCAATGACACCCGTTTCTCTGCTCATGGCCTGCAGTTGCTGGAAGGTTCTTATTCTAAATTGCAATCTCCCTTCCAACAGCACCCACCCTGTAAGAGTGAGCCTGGATCTAGATGAGGCAGTGTCTTGGAACACGCCCTAGGTCTGGAGAAGACACCTGTAGGAGTCGGGTCTTTCTTGATCTAGGTAAAAAGCTTCCAGGCCTATCAGATACTCTGGCCACACTTGGCTTTGTCAACCCTGTCCATAAAAAAAAATTCTCTTGAGGTGAGCGCAGTCTAGGTATTCAGAATCAAGTGAACGTGGTACAGGTACCCACGCTGATACCCTGCCCAGCCCTCACCTCTGTACCTGCGGCACCTGGCGCCTGGTCAGGCAAAGGGGGGCCTGGCAGTGACATGCCACTGGCTCACACTCCTCAGGCTTCCCCATAATGCTGGCTGCTACAAGCCGCTCACCAGCCCCCCCCCCCCATCCATGGGTCAGCACGGGCACCTTTTTCTGGGCAGGCTGGTATTGGGAGAGTACGGCATCTTGGTTGCAGATGTGGGCTGCGTGCTGAAACACACGCCTTCCTCCAGCCCCACCTTTTCCGAGCCTCTTTCTAGGTACTTCAGCCAGCGGTTCTCGGAGGGCAGGGGTTTCTCCTACCGGATTTGGAAGTACATTTGTTCTCAGAGGACAGCAGGTGCTTCTACTGAAAATCCCCAGCCCAACTCTGAGACCTGAGAGTCGCAGGACCCACGTCTACCCTGCCACCGTGAAAGGCATTCGGCTGGAAGGCCCTGAGAGACGAGTGGGAGTGGCATGCACTTGGGGAGCTGCAGAGCACAACTGATCAAGCTCTTTGTAAATGTCTGCGCTCCCTGGCCAAATGGTTGCAAATTAAGACAAAGGTACAAAGATACTCATTAAAGTGTTATAAAAACATTATAGTAGCAAGTTTGGGAACAACCTAAATAGCTAATGAGGGAATAAATACTGGCACATGCATTACATCCTGTAGATACTTTTTAAAAATGAAAATCATTGAAAACTATATAGCAACATAGAATGACATAAGTCAAAGCTCCAGGATGCAAACAGAATTGCTTATAACACAAATGATGTACAACTACATGTACAATTAAGGCTGTATGTACACAGAATTGGGAGACCCAAACATCTAACAGCTGCTGAGTTCAGTGGTGTGTTTACAACCATTTCGCTACTTATAATATTAATATGAACACCAGAGTGGGGTATCAGAGCAATTCTGTGAGCAGCGGCAGGGCTTTGCCCTCGGGTAGGCAGGGAGCCTTGGTCTGCCTAACAGCTGTCCCCACTCCCCATCTCTGGCAGGACTCAGTGTTCCACGTTCCCACGGCATCCTGGATATATAGATGGCGTCACCTACTGTATCACTCAAGCTCCTAGACACACCACCCACCCACACTTTGAGCACCAACTTTACCAGGCATGCAGACAGAGGAACTGGATGTGAGCCTGACTCTTGGGCGGGAACATGGATGCCAGGTTTACAGCAGCACCTTTCTCTACCAGAGGTTTCCCCCGAGCACTGAGGGACAAGGGGGAAAGCACAAGGAGATGAAGTTCAAGCTAAGTTCAGAGTTGTTTTCTGAGAAAGAAAAATCCCTCTCCACAGAATACTGTAATTATTTGTAAACATGGTGGTCTCTACCCTTATGAAGGACAGGCTTATTCGTTTTTGTGTTCCCTATAGCTTTAAGTTGAGTGTCTGTCAGTCAGTGGCATCGACAAGTGTTTACTGAACAAATGAATAAAGGGAAAGCCCTCCATGGCACAGAGCCAGCCCAAGCAGCTGGACTGACACAGGTGCTGCTGGCTTACCTGCAGACACATGTGCTCGGCCTGCCCAGGACCTGCATTTTCTTCTTCATTGGCATTTATAGGTTCTTCCAGGGACCTTAGGGAAAAATTGTACATATGTGTCCTTTGTAAAATGGCCAGGAAGATGAAGAACAGGAACGTGGGAGTAGTAAAATGCAAGGACATGACAATGAATACCAAAGACTCCTGGGGGATCCCAGGGTCTTAGCTTTCATTTTGATGTGACTCGGTCATCTTCTAGCAGCTCAGAAGGCCTGGGCAAAGGGACAATTTCTTCCTCAATTTAGGCGAGTCGACCTCCAACAACAAGAAAAGGGACACAGGTAGAAGGGGCAGACCCAGTTTGCATCCTGGCCTTGCCAATGACTGTCTGTCACTGTGACAGTGTGACTTCGGGTTTATCACTTTTGTCATCCACTAATGGAGATAATACTGCATGGGTGATTGTGAAGATAAGTGAGACAATGTGTGTGTGCACAGGTGCTGTGCAGGGCCTGGGACACAGGGAGTCATGTCAGCTGAACTCCTGCAGCAGGGTTCCAGTAGCAGTGGCGATGTCCCCATCACATAGGGCCACATGAGTCTTTCCAGCTGTGTTTTATCTCAAGAGAGAAGACTGTGTTTTATCTCAAGAGAAAAGGCATCTTCCTGAGCTTGACATGTCACAGTGGAGACCTCCAGGGATGGCGGGGTTCTCTCGCCCCATAGAGAAGAGTGAGGGACGGTCCTCTCTTTGCAGCTCGAGTGGGCTGATGGTCAGTGAGACTATTTATTGTGCAAGGGCTGTAGGTGAGAGCCAAAGCCACGTCCAGCTGTGGCAAGCATGGCTGTTACTTCACAAAATCAATCTGGAACTCTCTTGAGTGAACTCTGAGAACCCCAAATGTGGGGTTCTCATTTGGTAGAACTCTACAGAATGTGGGCACTTCTCCTTCGGTTTGTTCATCTGTGAAAAGAAGTCACTGGTCCTCACAGGCGGTTATGGAGATGACAAGAGAGCACACATGCGAAACACCTGTTCTGCACACGGTCGATGCACCAATGTTCCGCTGAGCAGTGTCTTGCCAGCGATTAGCCAGAACTCGGCTCCCTCAACTAAAGGACATATCTCAGTGACATGAAGATCCCAGTCCGTCTTCTCGCTTCTGATGTTGCCACCGAGGAGCTGGGTGTCTGCTGTTCCTTCGTATGTGATCTTGCTTTTCTCCAACTTCATTTTCAGCTCTTCTACGTTCTGCAATTTCATTATGTTGTGTCTAAGGGTGGATGTTTTTAACTTTAAAAATTACCTTACTGAGGTCTAATTAACATACACTAAAATGCACCCATTCACATGTACAGTTACTAAGTTTTGCTAAATTATACCTTTGAAACTATCACATCAATTAAGATATAGAAAAAAAATTTATTGATATAATGAGAAACTATAGTGAGAAAATTTTCATCTTCCCCAGAAGTTTCCTTCTGCCTCTTTGCAGGCAATTCCCCCTCCCCAGAAAATGGCCTACCCCTACAGTATGTGATCTTTTGCTCATGTTGTTTTTGTTGCTAAGTAGTATGAATATACCCCAATTTATCTATTTATTCACCTGCTGTATCTGTATGTCTAGCCTTTCACCAATACTATACTGTCTTGATTACCACAGCATTATAGTCAAGTTTGAAATCAGGGTGTAGAAGTCCTCCAACTTTGTTTTATTAAAGTTATTTCAGCATCCTAGGTCCTCTGCATTTCTATACAAATTTTAGAATATTTGTCAATTTCTACCAAAAAAAAATGCTGCTGGAATTTTGATTGGGATTAGGTTGTTTCTCTAAGATCAATTTAAAATAAACTATCATCTTAGTGATACAGAGTTTTTCAATCCATGAATATGTTATATCTCCATTAATTTAGATCTTCAATTTCTCTTAACAATGTTTTACAGTTTTACTGAACAGGTCTTGCACAATTTTTGGTTATATTTATTCCTAAGTATTTCATTTTTGTACACTAATTATAAATGATATTTGATTTTAAAACCACTGTCCAATAGTTCATTGTATTTATTATATAAAAATAAAATTTTATTTTGTATGTTGACCTTGTATCCTTGTGATCTTGCTATGTTAACGTTTTAGCTCTAGTCTCTTTTGTGGAGGTTCATTTGGTTTTTCTACGTACACAATGTCTTTGTTTCAGATTTACTGTTTCCCGAATCTATGAATGTAAGCCTCTGATTTTGGAAAATGTTCTGTTCTTTTCTCTGTAAATATTACCTATGCCCCATTCACTTTATTCTCTCTTGTTGGAACTCTTCTCTGTATTCGCCGTGTTTTTCAACTCGTATTTTCCACCTTTGTATTTTTCTGTGTCACATTGTGAATAATCTCTTCAGGTTTATCTTCCGTTTCACCAATTCTGTCTCTAGTTGCACTTAATCTCTTTAACCTGTCTATTACAATTTTAATTTCAATGATTACACTTTTCACTTCTACAAACTTTTTTCAAAACTACTTGGTTATTTTTTAAAGGCTCTTGCTCCTATTACCAACTCTCTTTTATCTCACAAAATACAGTAAACGTACAATATTATATACTCTGAAGTCTGTGGATCTGCTTTTGTCTGTTCTGCAGTTTTTTTGTTCATGGTGACAGGCTTGAGTGTTAACTGATTGTTACCAAGAAGTATATGCTCCTTGGAACTTTATCTGTGAGAACTGTCCCAGGCTCGGTTGAAGATGCTCCAGAGAGAGCATCTTCCTGGGATAGTTTGAACATAAATTCTCAGTTCTAGGCTTTCTTTCCCTCTCTCCCTCCCTTCTCCCCTTCCTCCCTCCCTTCCTTCTTTCCTTTTCCCTCCCTTCCTTCCTTCCTTTTCCCTCCCTTCCTTCCTCCCTCCTCCCTCCCTTCAAGGCTTTTCATACAGTGCATGTAAAAAACTGAAAAGACATGTGGCAGCTTCCTTGTGCTTATAAAATCCTTGAACGATGTTTCCCCTCTTCAGTGAGTGCCGAGGTCAGCACAGGCTGGCTTCTTGCCACAGAGAGGGTGCGTTTGTAATTCACTTGTACACTGACAGTGTAGTCCTTTGAGGACTAAGCTTTGTGTTGCAGTCTCCTACAGACCCTCCCGTACTGAGTGAGCCCTAGGCTTTGTCTCTGTCTCCTGTGCTCTCTCAGCTTTCTCAATGGAAGCTCCAGGTACCAGGTTTTAATTGCCTCCCCCACCCCCCGCCCCTGGGGCCCAGGTGCTTATTCTCTGAATTTTGGCTTTTACCTCATTTTTGACCTGTGATAGTTCTTTACTTCCTAGTCATCTTGTCAGTGCATTTAAAATATCGTAGCCAGCATTTTAAATTATTTCCAGTGGGAAGATTGTTCAGGGTATCTAACTGCTACATTGGAAGACCTGGAAACCTAAGGGATTTCGCCACTATACACCTCCACCACCCACTCCAGAGGAAAATAAGGCAAGAGAACCACGCCCCTCTCAAACCACTGTACCTGAGTGACATCTCTGAAACCTGTCCCTGCAGCAGATTTAATTTCTGGACATGGCGTCTACAGTCAGCACCAGAACCCTCACCATAAGTCTGAGAAACAAATAAAAATATTAAGTTTAAAAAGTGTTGACAGAATGCTGAGAAATAGACCCATTAGAGATGAGCCCCAGAGAGGGAAGGCTGCGCTCTGCAAGGCCCACAATGCCATCTGAAGCACATGGCGGAGAAATCCTAATGGCTACTGTTTCTGGAGTGACTCGTGAACTAACAGCCTCAGGAGCTAACAGTTTCATCTACTTTGCTGCCCACTAGCTCCCTAAACTCTACCTATTAAAGCTGAACTTAAACCCAAATCCCACACAAAATGGTTAATGAACATAAGAAATTCAGAAGTAACACAAATTGGCAATAAATGTAGGAAATGATACATACTCTTCACTGATAATCCAAGGAATACCAATTAAATGAGATACTTTTTTCCATTTGGCAGTCATTTGTTTGCTCAGGAAATATTAAGCGCCTATGTGCCAAGTCCTGCACTAGGTAAGAACAACAAAATATAGGCGCGGACAAAACTCACTGTCATCGTGGAGCTCACATTCTAGAGAGAGGAGACAGACAATAAACATATAAGCGAACTACGCAGCCATGAGATGATGACAAGTGCTACCAAGGAAAGGAAGGCAACAACACGGACTGGGGAGAGTGGGGACAGAGCAGACAATTTTGTACAGGGTATTTAAGGTGGTCAAGAAATATATCCCTGAGGTGACACTTGAGCACAAAATAAGAAACTGGGAAGAAGCAAGCCACGTAGACACCTGAGTGAAGAACATCGCCTCCACTCAGCAGAGGTGATGAAACATGAGTGAGTGCAGGGACCCTGAGCCTGGCATCCAAAGGAACAGTGAGGAGGCCACACGGCTGCAGCTGAGTGGCCTTGGGGGGAACATGGAGTTTGAGAGTGTGGGCCCTGCTACAGACCGAGTAAGCTTCACCGGCGGGAGACTTGCTTTGTTGCTGCCATCTTGAAATTCTTAACCATCTTACTTTTGAACATGTGTTTTATAAATGAAGTCTGATGGGACACTGGAGCGCGTCTGTGAGCAGAGGAGATATATGCCGTGCGCGTCTACTGTCCCTTGCCACCTCATTGCATACAGCACCCATGACATCCCAGCAGCACGGAATTCGAGTGGACTCACATTGTATGGGGTTTGGTGCGACTGAGCGCAGATGTGTATACTGTCTACGCCTGAGTGTGTGGGGCGCCCATGGCCCGAGACACCAGGTTCCCATGGGAACCAGAACTTGCTTCAGATGCAGAAAAAAGGCAAGGGCCTTCTAAAAACATGAACCACCAAGGAACTCTATTGTACCTTTTCTTACTCCTGTCATTTCCCAGGGGTACCAATCACTTATGTGGAAAATGGTGACAGACAAAGATAAGGAAAGACAGGACGACCTGCAGTTCCTCTCCTGTGATAACCCATATCTGGCCTAACCAGTAGGGCGCAGGCTCTCCTGCAGGGCAGAGGCCACTGCCTGAATACTAAAATGCATTCTCCCCTTATCTGGGCAGAAACTAGAGGACAGTTCCCAGTTCCCCTTGCCATCAGGTGTGGCCATGACACTAGATTCTTTCCAGTGGAATGTGAGCCACTCCTAGGTGTGGCCCCTAAAAGCCTTCAGGTAGCTCCTCCATGCTCTTGCCCCTTTAAGTGAATGGCTGGAGGCAGCAGGAGGCAAGCCTCAGGGAATAACAGAACCTCAAGACAACAGGAGCCTGGGTCTCCAAATGACTAGGCCAAGGACAGCTGCCCTGCTGGCCTCAACCCCTCCTGGGACTGTTATAAGAGCAAGAGAAACAACTCTTACTGTGTTAAACCAGCACAATTTTGGTGTCTATTTGTTACTGAGACCTAGTCTACCATAAGTCATGTACCACCGAACAGCATGGAGGTGGTGGGAGGACAGCAAAGCCTCCCCAGGGAGTACTTAGAAATATTCGCCAGATACCTAAAACAAGCAGCAGCCACTCTGCGGGGTGTTTGCCAGCCCTGGCTTCCAAGTCCCAGTCTCAAGGTGGGCCTCAGCAGCTGTCCTTGCTGGCTGATGGCCTGATCATCCCCACCCCCACCCTCCCCCCGCTGACTGGCCCCGGACATGGACATCTGAGTTAGCAGGGCCAATCAGGTCACTTCTCCCAGGGTCGATAATTGGGACTCAGCTCATCCAGCTGGCTTGAAATGAGATTCTGTGGTCTGTGAGTGGAGTGTGTACTGTAAACTGTCTCCGGAGAGGGAGGGGAGGAGAGGAGAGGAGGAAGATATGAGGAGAAATGGCAAAAGGAGAGGGGGGAAGGGGAGGAAAAGGTGGCGCCTGCAAGGTCTGCAGCTTTTCTATTCTTGGAACCGGTTGTTCATGGGGTCAGGGTGAAGTGCCTTCCTTGGACCCCCCACAAAATACCCCATTAGCTTGCCAGTACATGTTTTTATTTTGCTGAAGGCGTTCTGAGTGTTTTTTGTTTGTTTCTATTATTTGCAACTAAAAAAACCTTGGTTGAAAGATATCCTCTGTTACAGCTATTTAACTTCTGGAAATTTGTCCTAAGGAAATAATTGGTCAAGGGAAGAAAGATGTATTTGTAAGAAGCTTCACTGCAGTTGTTCCTGACAACAAAAACACCAACTGGAAAACAGAATGGCCATGTGAGGTCTGGCCTTTGTTCACTCGGCAAGTATTCACTGGGCACTTAGCACGTGCCAGGTACTTTGCTAGGTGCTGAGGGTGCCAGTCAGTAAAACAGGCAATGACTCTGTTCTCATGGGGCCTACAGTGTGCGGTGGACAAGAGTCACGAGGATGCGCTCCGACACAATTTCTGATCAGGACAGTGAGAAGAGCAGCAACCAGCACACAGGCCCTGGGCAGGGAGCAGGCTGGACTGCTTCAAGGTCAGAGGGAAAGGCCGTGAGGCTGAAGGAGGAGAGTGATGTGAGGAGGCTGCAGCGATGGCATCAGGGACTGGAGCAGGTGACTGAGAACCTCTGTCATCTTCTTGCAGGCCCCTGCACTTTCCTTCCATTGTGCCCAGTCTAGTTTTAAATTATGTGTATATGTGCGTGCAAGTATGTGTGTGCGAACTAGTTTCTCTTCCCCTCCCACTGTGAGGGCAAGAATGACGACTGTCTAACCTTCCAAAGTCTTTTCTGCAGTTGGCACCAGGAGGTGCTCGACAAATACTGCCAAATGAGTAAACAAGTGAAGGTACATTCCAGGCCCTCCTCTGTCCATTTCACTTCCTGCAGGAACAGTCAGTCGCCTGGGGAGCAGGAGCTCCATACCTAGTGGACTTGACCCACGGAGTGAAATGCCAGGATTCCATGAGAAACATGCTTCTGTGGGGCTGGGACCCACCTGCTTTCTGGCATGAGTATTAGATGCCCTGTTTCTTGGGACTCACCCGCAAAAATGACTGCTTCTCTCCACAAGCTTTGCATGTCCATTTGCGATTCTTCTTCACCTACAATAAAATTTCAGAAATACAGCTTAGACAATTATTAAAACATGTGGAACTGGATTAGAAAAAAAATAATTTGAAAAGATCAATGGAAAAAAATCCAGCATCCAGAAACAAACCAACACAAACATATGAAAATAAGTGAAGAAAGAATGGACGACTTAATGAGTGGTGCTGGGAAAATCAGCTACCCACATGAAAAAAAATCAAGTTAGATCTCTACCAGGTGTGGTTCTCAAAAACAATTTCATAACATTTAATTTTGATTCTTGATAAACCTGACTAGATTTGTTCTCTCGTAACGTGATACCTTTTACCCAGTTTTAAAGCTGGAGAATCATACCAGCATTCGCACAAAAGTCAAGAACAAGCCAAGGATCCCCACTATTATTTACCAATTTTAACCAATTAAATTGTAAAAGAAAAGGTAATAAAAGGTATGAAAATTGGAAAGGAGAAAAAAGAAAACTGTCATTATTTATAGATGATATAATGATTTTTTAAAAACCTGAAAACCCAGGAGAATCAAATGAAAAACTACCATAATCAGTAAGATAATCTAATATAGTGGCTATTTAAAAATTAATATATCTTCAAAAATTAAAACGGCCTTTATATAAGTCCATTTATTATAGCAACAAAGAAAATGTTATTGATAGGCACCGAAGTCGCTTGAAGAAATAGAATGAGACAACATGTTTAACATAAATATTTCTACATTGGTTCATTAAAGTTAACATGATTAATATGATCCTAATACAAAAATCATAAGGACTTTGGGGAGGGAACCCCCCAAATTCTAAGGAGGATGAGTCACATCTACTACAAATGTAAGTGGGTATATCCCACGATTTAGCAATTCCACTTCTCAGCATTTATGTTCAAACATCATAAAGCACTGTGTATTTTCTATGGACACATATGTACGTAAGAAATGCATTAAAAAGTAAGTCTAGAAGGACACACAGTAACTGGTGAGTGGCTAGCTCTGGGGGGGTGGAGAAAGGCACTATGATTTAACAGGCTCTTTGCAACTGACAGGCCTCTGCCATTTCTTTGATGGAGAGGCCACTTGATTTCGCTGGGTTTCAGTTTTCTCATCTCCGTAAAATGAGAATACCTCATTCAGAGGTTGTTGAAAATGTGCGAAATTGCCTGGAACGCAGCAGACTTGCAATTATAGTTAACTCTCTTTCCCTCCTTTGGTTTCAAATCGCTTTTCAAAGTTGAAAATAACCATGAGAGCAAGCACTACATCATGTGTAACAATTTAAAAATGGAAATAACTTCCATTTATTCTCAACTCCTAGAACACAGTCCAAATAAGTAACAAGTTTATGAGGCCCTAAAATAACACAAGTTCTCAGCAAGCTTACAGGTGCATACTCAGCATCTCACTGACTTTTAAAGAAGTCTGATGCTACTCTTTTTCAGAACACAGCGGATTAGCAGATAACTAGGAGACAGAAGCTGATACACTGATAGCAGAGTTAGGTGATACCAAACAGTAGAATATGATCTAGTTAAGAAAAGGTTACGTGACATCTTTTCTTGTTTCGAAAGGAAAACAATACGTTTTTAAAATACCAATTATTCTACTTAAAACACTGGAGGCACAGGTTGTTTTACGCCTTGGAGAGCAGGCGTCCAATCCTTCCAGAGGCGGATGAAGACAGGAGTAGAGCCAAGGAGTAACAGCAGGGGGCGCCCAGGTGTGTCTTCGTTTAAAAACTCATCTCCCCTGTATTTAAAATAAGAGGCACTTTTGGGGGTAGGCACTTCATAAAGGAGGTTATTCTCAATTTGGAAGAATTCACGAGGCCGCCTCCGCAAAAGCTATTATCCAGGTTTCCTAGGAATCTTACAACAACCAAGCAAAAATCAAAAGAAGCCCTGAGCGGCGTTATGGAGAAGTGGACGCCAATGAAACGCAGTCCTCAGGACCGTCATCATCATTTGTCCGGGCCCCATGTACAGCCCGCAACCGCACGAGACGGCACCCTAGTTCTGGGGGTAGAGCTTGGGCAAGGCGCCGGGAGGCCTGGTTCTGGAGCCAGGAGGAGGGGTAGGCCGGCACCAACCCCACCTGGTGCGCCTGGAAGAGGCGGCAGCTGCAACACCGCAGGACCCGAATCTGCGGAGGCGGCACCATTGTATCCTCGGCTCTGATTCACGAGCGCGTGCGCCTCTGCATGCGCTCTGCTCTCTGGTCCGCCGCGGGTTCGACCTCTGCATGCGCGCGGGTCCCGCCAGCCCCGAGGCACCGTGCCGTGTGCGCATGCGTTTTGCGCTCCTGCTCGCCCCAGCTCGGCCCCCTACTGGCCCTTGTCCCCGCTAGTCCCCAGCACGGCCCAATGCGCGTGCGCCCTGCGCTCCGGCCCACTTCGGCTCCGCCCCCTGCATGTGCTGCGTCCCCTCTCGCCTCCCGTGCGTCTCGGCGGCTGGCTGGGCTTCTTGGGACCTCAGGGCTCCGCCTACACTTGCTGCCCTTTCGGGCGTTTGAGGTTTTCGTATGCCGGCTCCCGTACTCGCTGTCTGAGCCCAGGTCACTTACCTTCTACCCCTGAGCCAGCACTTCCCCGTGGGCTCTTTGTGGGGCTTGAAGTCGCAAGGGCAGGGCCTCCAGCCGCAGCTGCGGGTCCTGCCTCTGCCTTTGCTTCTCCAAGACGCCTTGTGAGTCACACTTGCCTGACAATACAAATCATCTTGTCAAAAGACAGTTAAAATGCCCAGTCCTGACAAGGATGTGGTGAGAGGAACCCTTCTTAGATGCGGCTGGCAGAGTGGCAAAAGGGAAAACCATGATGGAAAGCAATCTGGTATTACCTCTATTCTAAGAAAATATTCTGCATCGCCCAGATGTATTAGTTTTGCGCTAGTGTTCACTGAAGTGTAACAGGAAAAAATGGAAATAAACATTCCAAAGAATGGTTGCTTATGATAACTCAGTATGGATCATTACGCAGGTCTTTAACAAAGTGTGAATTTGAAGTGAAAATGCTGTTGGGTATATTGTTGCAAAGCAAGGGGGTTATAAATGTACAGAATTCCAATTATGTAAAACCAGGTGGTGGTGGGGGTTCGGGTTATAGATGATTTTATACATTTTTTAAATTTTCCAAATTTTGCACAATAGCATATATTAGAAAAAAGAAAATTAGTTTTAAAAAATTATGTTTGAGAGACAATGTGCAAATGGACAGTGACCAGGCCACATATGCCAACCTCTGTAGTAACCAGTCGGAAGCCAAACCACAAACCACACTTTCAACAGCAGTCAGGACTTGGTCAAGGACTTCGTTTTTTTTGTTGTTTGTTTTTTGTTTTTTGCACCTATCTCTGCTTCTCGTTAGACAGCGTCAGCTGCCCCACACCAAGCACACCTGAAGCCTTATTTCCACTCTAAAGCTTTCCCTTTCCTCTGCTTGCCTTTGAGTCTCTGCCAAAGGCAAATGATGGCAGTTGACTTTTTTTTTTTAAATAATAAGTCTGGATAAATAGTCCCCGTTCTCATTTGGGTGGTCTTTATTTCCACGTAGTTTGAGTTTTTGTGGCTAAGAGCAGAAGACATTTGCAAAGAATGTTTTATGCTTAATGAAAAGAGAAGAATAAAAGTTTCAGATAGGGTATGTGTTCAGTTTTGTGAAAGGTATAAAAAAAAAAATAAACACCAAAATACTGAGTCGTAGTCTTAAGCACTAAGAAAAATTGTTTTTCTACTTTTCTGTATTTTTTCCTTCTGCAATAAACATAATCCTTTTAAAATTCATATAAATCTTTTTTTTCTTGAGAATTATGACTGGTAAGTGGTTTTAAAATATACAATTGTTTATAGAATAAAAAATATATTTAAAATTTTATTTGTATTATCCATATATTATTTAAAGTTACTGTTGACAAGTGAAAAATTCTGAGATGTCCTAAATTAAATTACAGCAGGCTGGCTGGACATGTCACTTTCTCCATCTGGCTGTGCTGCTGGTAGTTTAGACAACATGTCCAGAACCCGGTTCTTTGCTGGCTAGCGTTTGGCTCAATAAATCCTTTCTTTTAGAAAAGCTATCGGCTGAGAAAGTTTTTTACACTATTCTGGTTATTAAGCATTAAGTATCATCCCTGAATGGTAAATAGGTGAAAAGCACTACTGTACATTTTTATACATTCTTTTATCATATTAAAGGGGAGCAGAGTTTGCCACCCCAAAATATGCCTCTTTGGGATGTTATTTTAAGCTAGTTAAGAAACGAAGACTCAGGAAAAACCCTTGCCGTTCTTTGGAACTGCCTAAAGATTTTAGATGGAGGACCTACCTGCTCTAGGTAGATTAGGGGACACTCAAAGTCCTTCCTGTATTGCATTGTTAAAGATGCCCCAGCCAACATTTATTTACCAAATGTTTACTTTTCTTCCTCCATGTGAATTGCTTTCTGCCCTTTAAAGTCCCAAACCATTAACCACTCCTTCGCTCAAGGTGGCATATAAATCTCAACTGCCCAATTTGTCTTGGGGCCCCATATTCTCTAATTAAATTTGGTTCTTTTCGCCTGTTAATCTCTTTGATTATTAGACCAGCCAGAAGAACAAAGGGAAAAGGGGGGAAATTTCCCCTTCCCCATAAGATGAAAGTCTAGATTCCTTTTATATTCTTCTGTTTAATGTCTTTGGAATAATCTCAAATTTATACTTCTTCATGGTATATAAAACATCCTAACTTCAAGTTATTGAAACCTTTCTAACTGATTATAATCATTTAAGACTTTAAAATGTTGTTTGGGCGTCTCATGTATATCTTTAATTATGGCCAAGAACACAGTCTTTCTAGTATGAATCCTTTGAAATTACTTTGTGACAAAGCATGTGGTTAGTTTATATAAATACTAGAAATTACATTACATTGATTGACTTTTTTAAGAAAACAGTTGTTCAGTTTCCTTGATGTTTTGCTGCATTTATTGAGACTGTGACCCAGAAGTTGTTGTGAACAAGGTAAAATCATATTGTCATTTTTAAAACCAGCCATAAACTCTATAGAGCAGCAACTAGATTAGAGTTGGGGGTGGGAAAAGGGATTTGCTACATGTGGGAAGGAGAAGTCTTTCTGGAGCGATGAAAATACTCTAAAATCACATTCTGGTGATGGTTGCACAATTCTATAAATTTACTAAAAATCATTGAGTTGTTTAAGTTAAACAAATTTCATGCTAAGTTATGCCTCAATAAAGATATTGAATTTTAAAAAAGCAACAGCCACAGAGACCTCTCTTAGGAAGCAAGCATGCCTGTGTGTGTGTGTGTGTGTGTGTGTGTGTGTGTGTGTGTGTGTGTGTGTGTGTGTGTGTGTGTGTGTTTGGCAAGCACTGGACACTGATGATCAGTTCCTGATGCAAAAGCAAGAGGGTCCTCATGGGCTCAGCCCATTGCCTGTGGCACTTAGGCTGCTTCCTGAACCCAACAGCACAGACCTCTGTACTGGACCCAGGCTGCCTGCCTACGCCTGTGGAGCTCGGAGCTCCCTGTCACAGGTCAGCACAGGGCCTGCTTAGCTTGCATCAGCACCTTCTGTGTCCCCATGTTCCTTGGGGGCCTTGAACCCCCACCCCTGTGGGGGCCTAAGTGTCTGGAACCTCTGGAAGGTAGCCTAGGGAAAAGCCTGGAGCCCCAGGCAGGGATCGAGGGCCACACTGAGGCTCTGGACACAGTGTGTTCTTAGTCTTTCAGGGATTTATTAAGGCATTGAGCACAGTGTGGTTTTTAGCCGACTGAAATGAATACAAGGATGTATATCAGGACCTGAGGGATGTGCTTTTAAGGTCAATGGTGAGGATGATAAGCTGAAAGAGCATTTAGAATTCACCTGTGTGGCACCCAGTGTCCCTCAGACAAGAACTCTGGCTCAGGGGCCCCTGGAGAGCTACCACTGGTGCCCAAAAGGCAAGCGGCCCGCTACTTAGCGCTCAGGCTACTTAGTGCTCAGTGGCTGGTAAGCCGGAGCAGGCAGCTGCAGGAGCGCCTGTGGGTGGAGCATGTGGTCCCAGCTCTCAGACAAGGGGGCAGAGGGCCAGCAGGGGAGACGGGAGGGCCTCTGCCTGGGCCCCACCCAGGCTGTTCAGCCTTCTTTCCACTGCTTCTAGGGAAATGGGAGGGGCATTTCTCCTGAAGGAGAAAACTGATGAGAAGGAAGGGGTGGGAGAGGTCAGCCTCAGAGCGGAGCCTTCATCCGGAAGCCCAAGACTGCTCCTGGTCACTGGACGAGCTGAACTGTCTCTCTACCTTCTTTTGGTCCTTAATCTTGAGTCCAATGTCCACCTTCTTCTCAAAGAAGTTCACCAGCACGGACTCCGTCAGGATGGAGGCCAGGATCTGCTCGAAGGAGATGCTCCACTCGGTGTCCACGGCGCCCCCCCTGTGGGTGGTGGCCGCGGGGCTGTGTGCCTCCCCACCCACCAGTACTGTGTCGTCGGCCAGGTCCTCACACTGCAGGGAACCCGTGCTGACCACTGAGTAGGAGGACATGGACATGTCATCTTTGGTTTCATCGTCAGACAGACGCTGGGATGGGGAGCCCTGGCCCTCGCCGCCACCCCCTTCACCCACCACCTGGCTCTCCTGAGGCGCTTTCCCAAGTTGGGTGTCTCCGCCAGCTTTGGCTTGGGGGTCGCCCGCGGCTGGTGGCTGGAGCTCCCGGGCCAGGTCCTGAGGGGAACTGAGGGCTGGCTGCCCGTCCTCCCTCGGGGCACTGTCCCTGGGCTTCCTGCTGGGCTGTGCTGAGAACCTCTTCCCCAGCTCTCCCATGCGCAGCAGCAGGCTGGCCACGGCGGCGATGGCGTGGTACAGCTCCTGCTCCAGGGGGTCCTCACTGAACACGTTGTAGAGCGTCTTGCACAGCTCAATGAACTGTTCCTTTTAAGGGAAAAACGGAAAAAGGGCCAGGAGAGGCCAAGGTCAGGTTGAGTCGGGCTGCACTCAGGCCACTGTGTCTTGTTCATCCTGCCCACTTCACAGACGGGGACACCGATGCCCAGACAGGGACAATGATGTGAGTGATGTAGCACAGCCTTGAAAGGGCTTTCTTTCCCGGCTGCCTTTCTTCCAGCACTGAGAATGATCTGGAATCTCCGCCTGTCTCATGTCCATTCTGTTAGCAGAGCCAGCCTATCTCTGTCGTGACTCTCCAAAGCCAGTGACTACAGGCTTTCTTCACTGTGCCTTGGAACCACTTTGAGCTCTTTATATTTTTACTCAAAGTGACTTTAACTTTGTCCTTGACAAAGCTCTTTGGAAGGTGGTGACAAGGCAAGTGCAGCCTGGGGCAGCCGAAGGGACAGGAGGTTTGACATCAGACCCTGAAATCACATGTTTAGGCCTCTTGGTCTGGGAATGGGGTGAAACCCCAGTCTGCGGGGTGCCCCACACCAGCCTAAGGTGAAAGCGACCAGCAGGCAGGGTGTCCCCTTGGCCAGAGCAGGGATGTGATCAAGCTGCAGCTCAAGAACTGCCTGTGGTTAGATGTCTGCAGTCCTGGCCTTGAGACCCTTGCCAAGACACCAGGCTCCGGACCCAGGCCCAGCAAACTAACAGCGGGCCCGCGGAAGCAGGAGCACCATGCCACCTTTTGGTGGCATGTCAGTCTCTGCTTATCAGAGGCCAACCTTCTCTAATGCTTTTCTGGTTCACAGATCTTGGTCAAGAATAAGCAGGTTGTCACCATGAGACACCACCCTGAACAAGGCCTTGAAGCAACTGGTCTTCTGTCTCTCAGGAGCTGTCCCTGACTGCCATCTGACTAGCGGGCTAGAGGCAGGTGGGAGAATCCCCACCCTCCAGGGGCTGCGTGGAGGGAGGCCAAGCTCAGTCAGCACTTTCAGCCACAGCTGCTGAGCCTCTGGTGGTGCCTACCTGGTCCATCTTGGGGAGGTCCTTGATGGTCTCCTTCTGTACCTCTTTCTCCTTGGCCCATATTTGAAGATAGTGCCGGTAATCAGGGGGGCTGGTCCCCCTCTCCTCTGTGAGTTGGGAGAAAAAAGATTAATCTCCATCTGTCAAATGAGAGAAAGAGGGCAGGGGGCTGGTAGCAGGGAATGAGGGGGTCAAGGAACTGTCCAGTGTGGAGTTACCTGGACCCTTCTAGAAAATATCCTGGCATTTGGGAAGGTGGTGAGGGAAAGGACACCTCAGAACACTCACAGGTCCCCTCTGCGTTGTGCTAAAGTAGGTCTGACCTAAGCCAATAAAGGAGGGCTGACCTATCTTCCCCAAGATGGTGATGGAACCACCACATGGAGGCTGGAGGACGACGGCATGAGTGGGAGAAGCTGGCCGGGCACCCAGAGGGAGGTGGTGACAGCCAGGGCTGTTCGCAGCTACAGGAAGATTTAGGCAGGGGTACCTCCCCTGGCAGCCGATGGGCCAGCATTCACCGCACAGCATTGCCCTTTCCACAGGGACAGCCTCTGAGTCAGGCCATGTTTGCCATCTGCCTGGTAGGGGCTTTCCCAATGTGACGGGGTGCTCAGACCCTGCGACCCCAGGGTCTCTACCAGCACTAGCAGAGATGGGCCTGTGTGTATATATACCTCCTTTTTTTTCTTGGACGTCTTCATTTCCAGTTCCCTCTCGCTCTTCCTGCTGTAGTGTTTCTGGACGACCAGAAAAAGAACACAGAGAACATTCTTCTATTAGGACTCAAACCACTGAGGTCTGTGAGGGGTCTAGTCTGTGCTCTCCTGTAGAAGCAGACCTGGCCCAGGCAGCAGGTCCTGCTGGTTACCATGGAACCCCATGACTACCGGAGCCTCATGCCCTGTCTGTCAAAGGAATACAAGTCTCACCACAGTGTTTATGAGCACAATGATGTATATTATGGAGAAACAGTGTGAGAACTTCTTTGTTGTCTTTGCTAAAAAGGTCAAACTGAGGGCTTCCTAATTACCAACTCAACTTTTGACTGCCACGCTAGCAGAGGAGGCATTTTTAAATACAATTCAGCTCTGTATTTCTTAGAGGGATACATTTACTGGAGTTGGCACACACTGTGCTTCCTACAGTGGCCATGAACATGGTGGGAAGCAGGCCACCCAGCTCTCTCAGACCTGCTCCCTGAGGCAGTGAGGCCGGTGGGGGGCCCTATGGCCAACGGTAACAACCTGGCTCTGAGAGGCTCTCACTGCTGTGTGGTGGTGAGGAAGGGCTCACCTCTCTGGGCTCGGACTTCTCCCCTGGAACAGACACCCACTGCCTGGGGGCTATGTGGTGTCTGAGGACAGGACTCTGTGCCCTCAGCCTGTGGCCTCTCCCAGAAGCAACTGGGACAAGCCTAAAGCACCCATGATTTGCCTAGGCTCCGAGTATGGCAGGTATATCTGCTTCTTTAGTTTGTATACTTGAAATCAAGGTCCTGAACCTTCACAGTCAAGTTCAATTAAGCCTCTGACACTGCAACAGGACTGCCTTGGGTATCTTGATACATGCTGTTTAAAATTTTTCTTTTGGGTATATTATCATTGTTGTGTTTGTAACCCACGAGAAGTTACAGGGTGACATTTCAGTCAGTTTGGTGAGTACACAATTACACACTACCAGCTCAACTGCCAAGTCCCAGGACCAGAATGCCCCATCTCCCTAGACTGAGGCTCCCAAAGATCTTTAAATGTAGCAGAGGGATGACTTCTAATAGGCACTCAACAAACATATTTTCCCCAATGAAAAAGTTGTGTGGAACATGAAACACATTTTCCAAGGAAAGCAGCCAGCACTCTGCTCCACCTCCTCTTGTCCATGTTGTTTCGCACTGTTGTAATGGTAGCATTTGTGTTTTTTTCTTATGAATGTGGCATGCAGCTAATGCCCTGGTGCCTGCGTAATACCTGCTGTGCTGTGTGTCCTTATCGACATCCCCATGACAAGCACAGAGGCCGCCCCTCACCTCTCCCAGGCCAAAGTGGCATGGCTCCCTCTCAGGACTTAGCCACACGGGAGGTGTCCCTGGGACCAAGAGTTTCCAGGGGATTGGCTGTGCAAGAGACTGTTAGGAAGATAGAGCCCAAGGCCTAGAGGGAGCCCAGTGCAGAGGGGGTGCCCCTGCTCCCCAGGGACTGACCTTGAGCCTCCCAGGGCAGGAAAAGATCCAGATCTGAGGCCAGAGGAGATGCTGGAAGGGACAGCGGAGGAGAAGCGAGGGCGGTGGGGGCAAAGGCCAGGGTCCAGGAAGGCAGAGACAAGAGAAACAAGTGAGAACACCCCGGGGACCTACTCAGAGGGAGGGGCAGCGCCCTCGCCCTCTCCGGCCAGCACCCCAAGGAGGCTGGCTCCCCAGCCTACCCAGGGCTGTAGGTGTCCTAACGGCACTCACCTTCTGAGGAGCTGTCCTCGGTGAAATAGTGGGTCGCTTCCAGGGCTGACTCGGCCTCCTCTGGGCTCAGGGCTGTGCTCAGAGAGGAATGAGGGTGAGGGCAGGAGGAAACAATGCGACTTCACCAGGGCCACCCTCTCACGACAAAGGCCTAGTTCCCCCATGGCATGCCCCACGGCTCCCAGCCCTGCCAGTGTGGCATGTGGTCACAGTGGTAACGGTGACCTGGATTCTGGTTATTGCTACTTTCTGGACTTCATGATTTTTGAACATGTGACATGTGTCCCAGGCAAGAATCTAGTCAGTGCAGCTTGAAGGCCAGTGAGTGACCCAGAGGGTCCTTCGGAACGCTTTTGCTCCTGCGATACACACACAGGGCCGGCTGTGCACAGGGACTTGCTTTTCTTACTCCATGCATCCTGGACATCGGTCCAAATGGGGACGTTCTCTGTCAGTAAGCAGTCCTTGGGGGAGCCATGTGGTTCTGTGGGGGACCTATTTTCCCTGTCGTACAGAGGGAGTGCATGGCACATGGTGGGGCGACAGGGCATTGGCAAGGTCCACCGGAGCCCTAGACAAAGCAGGGCAGGCAAGGTGGCCCGGGAGCGGTGGGGATGGCCCTGGGTGCCCTCATCCACAGGCTCCTGGCCCACTGGGCTCTGCCAGCCCCGGCCTCTCCCTCAGCAGAGTCATTGGTGGCTGGTATCAACTTCCCTGGAGGTGTCTGAGGCCACTATTCCTTGTCACATTAGAGGCAAAAACCAGCCACAAGAATGCCCGTGTTAAGAGCACAACTCTCCAACTGACTGTACACAGCAATCTTTAAAAATATCTGTCTGGGCCCTGCCCCAGGCCAGTGAAGTGAGAGCCTCTGAGGTGAGCGTGGCACTAGCATTCCGAAAATCACTTGGCTGACTCCCAGGCAGCTGCTGACACCGTTGTGGCCAAGAGCAGGGACCAGCAGCTCTACCCCAGAGCAGAGCACCTGGGGTCAGAATTTTCACCTGTGTCACAGTTCCCTCCTGTGAAGATGGGGCTAACTCCACTTGAAGAGCTCTCCTTGTGGCCACCCTTGCTGAGCCAGTTAGCTTGGCTTGCACAGAAGGAACCCAGCAACCACGAGATCTGGCCTGCCTTTGGACCTACAGGCCCACCATGCTACCTGTCAGCGTCCCCACTAGGCTGAGGTACCCTTTAGAGAAGCTATAGGGGAGTATGGTCCCTGCCCATGGCCATAAGACAGGGCTCCCCGGGCCGACCCTCCAGGGATCAATAGGGACCTTGAGAAACTTAAGGACAAGCTAATGAAATAAGGGGTCTCCATTTCGAACTTGAATATTCACTTATTCCCCTCATGGTTTTTCAGTCGAGCTGCCCTGTGTTCCCTGGGACCGTAGCCTCTGGGCAGAGTCACCCTCCCTGAGACACTCTTGCATATCCCTTCCCAGGTCACGGCCCTGCTCTCAGCCCTAGCGCATCGGCACTGAGCTAGATGCGGCCTCTCACAGGACCTCCTGAGTTGGAACCACTCTGCTTGGCCTCCCAGAGGCCTTGGAGGTCAGCTCTGGACAAGTGAGTGCTCCTCACTGGAAGTGTGAGGGAGGCACTCACCTGGGGGCAGATGTAGCTTGTAGAGCACCTTGAGCTTGTCTGTCAGGTCTCCGTGGTACATCCCGCCTGTGGAGAAAGGCCAGAGAGGAGGCACACTGGCAAGAACCCCAGGGCTGGCCCTCATTGGCACACCCTCCTTCCAGCGTGTCCTGGTGCCCCCTGAGAGCCTGACTCCCTCTGGGAGGGGTCCTAGGAGTGAGCCCAGGCCTCCTGCTCTTTCCTGAGCTTGCCCTTCCCTGGGCAGGCCCAGGCTGTGGGAAAGAGGGACCCCACTGGACCTCTAGTGTCTCCAGTGGAAAATGACCCTGCCATTATCAAGGGACCTGGGCTTCTCTGGGCCCTGGAGCCACTCACTCATCCCTGTCACGAACTCCTTGAAGTTGATCAGTGAGTCCTTGTTCCTGTCCAGGAGTCGGAACATGCGCCCTGCCAGCACAGATGTGTGGGAGCCACAGGCCCAGGGCGTCAGGCTGGCAAAAAGTTCCTGGAACTGGGTGGCGTCGATGCGGTACTGCTCCAGGTAGGGCAGGCTGGGGTCCCGACGCATGGCAGTGGGTTGGCCACGCCCCCAGTACTGACTGGCCAGGTGCTTGGCCTGCAGGGGGCACAGCCTGGTGAGATGGCCGTTAGGATCAGCAGGCTGGTCCATGTGTCCCCTCCTCCTCCATCCAGGGCTGCAGAGGCCTGGAAGTGAGCACTGAGCCAGACACAGCCTCTCACAGGATCTCCTGAGTTGGAACCACCAGACCTCATTCATTGACACAGGAAGTGGGACAGAACTGGGACAGGCCACAGTGGGCCACGGGGAGGTGCTGCCTCTGATTCTAAAGCCACAGCACGGTGCCACTTTGGGGGCTGAACCAGAGGCAGCTGGGGTAGGTAGGTAGGAACTGACCAGAGTGGAAAGGTAGCGTGGACTTTGCTGATTGTGTCCAGTCTTCGGCACCCTTCCTGCTGCTTCTGTTACAGCACCTGAAATTTTCTTGGAAAGCCCCTCCTGTCCTACCCTGAAGCAAAGGGGCAGGGGAATGGCTCAATTCTGGCCCAGCAGCACTCTCCTGTTGTCACAGCCCCCGACTGGAGTCAGTCCAAGGACTAACCCCGGGCTTTCTGCTAAAACCCCTTGGAAAGAAAAGTTCTCTTGCCACTAGGGTTACTAAGAGGACAGGGTGACCTGGAGCTGCAGAAGACAGTCCTGCCACTCTGCTGGAAGAGCAGTCCAGAGGACATCTGAGGTGGAGAAGCCTGACAGCATGCTGGAACACCTGGATCCAGCCATGCCTGAAGCTGTGCATTTCTAGATTCTCAGTTACATGAGCCAGTGCAATCTCCCTTCTGTGTACATTGATTTGAGTGGATTTTCTAACATTTAACAGTATTCTGCCTGAATTCCAAGGATTAAATTCTACCACATGAGGTAACTGCATCTGAAGGTGTCTTTAGATCTTTTTCTTTCCTGGCATGAGACTGCTGCACTATAGATGCATTTGGGGGACTGGGATGGGGTGCTGGTGCTGCCCTTGCTCTTGGCTGTCACCTTAAACACCATGTAAAGATCCTCCAGCTCCTCAATTGAGAAACCAATGTCTCCGGGTATAGCTCGGACCTAGAAGGAAAGGAAAATGGATGTAGTGATGGATGGAATCTCAAGTTCCTGCCACGGTAAAGGCAAGCGACTCTTTGAGAGAACCCCTGTGTGGATGACGGTGAGAGGTAAGAATGCGAGCCACTCTTGGTATCCTTCTCAGGAAAGACGGTGTGGTCCACATGCTTACCCCCTGTGTCACATCTGCCACTCGGTCCACACTCCTTTCTGGTGGGCACTGGGGGTACTTTCTGTTCTGAACACCCAGCCGGGAACACTGGGTGAGGGGCAGGCATCTAATGGCTACTGTCTGGTCCTTGGAAAGACCCTGGCACTGGGTCTTTGGAGGATGTTCTAGAACTTCTCAGTAAATACTCCCCCCAGAGATGAGGGGGCTTATGGTAGAGGAATGGTAGACTGGGCGCGTGGAGGGTGGCTAAGGGTTACTAGCCAGGAGTGGGAGCAAAGCCAGGCCTGATGGCTCAGCACAGAGCGAGATCACGCTTGGCCTGTAGGCACTGGGGCGGGGGGGGGGGGGGAGGGCGGTCAGAGAAACTTCCCAGTGGCTGATCCATGAGAACACAGTTACCAGACTGCTTCATCCCTAACCTCAAACTGGCACCTGTATCCCTGATGCCAGTCCTACGTGAGGCAGCACTAGAGAGCGCTGCACCCACCCGGCTTGGAGGGAGATTCTGAAGATACCAGGGTAGAAGCAGCCCACTTGGGTCACCCCCCCGCTTCCACCCCCTCTGGCCAACAGGGGCCCTCGTACCACACTCCTCTTGGCTGTGTCCTCCAGGGACTGGATCACTTTCAG
Organism: Rousettus aegyptiacus; assembly: GCF_014176215.1. NCBI lineage: Eukaryota > Metazoa > Chordata > Mammalia > Chiroptera > Pteropodidae > Rousettus > Rousettus aegyptiacus. The sequence goes on along the minus strand of NW_023416310.1, from coordinate 107,897,668 downwards.
CCTCTGTTTAAACCGCATCTGTTCAATGTCGTCGGCCCTCAGGCTGCTGAATTTCTACTGGCCAGAGGTGACTTGGTGAGGTCAGGTGGAACCACAGAACAGAGGGCTGCCACTGCCACCCGTGCCTGCACCCGCATCCACATGGCCAGATGAAGCAGCCTGGCCAGTCAGACCCAATGAGCTCTGACCTCATATGACACTTTCAGGAGGTCGAAGATGTCCACCTCTGCAGGAGGGTTGTCTCCGCTGGTGAGCAGGGCATGGAGGTGTGGGACCGGTGGAGAGACACTCTGCTTGTTGACCACATTATCCAGGTACCTGTAAGGATTACAGGACAGGAATCTAGACCACCCACTGGTGATAGTGGTGTTTTACCCACAGCTAAGTGATGTGGATGTACCTCTCAAATAGCGAGGGAGCCCACTGAGGGCTGGGGGGACATGTGCCCGGGAAGTCGAGGATTCTCCCAGAGGCAGTGAGGCCTGAGCACAGACACTGAGAAGCCAGGCTGTCTTTGGAGGTCCCATGGACAGGGCCTTTTAAAAGTCCAGATCCTACCACAGCAGGGGAAAGCCTTGTCCCACTTGGAGGGATGCACTCTCTCCCTCTGGTGGGTCTCTGGGGATGCAGGAACTCCCCGCCCTGGCCAGGAAGAATCGGGGACCAAAGGAGTGTCCCAGGAGCAAGGCATGAGAGGAGCCCTGCCATGGGAGTGTCCACGGGGACCTGCTTCTCCAGGAACACAGCCTCGGGACAGGGCCCGACTTGGGCTGGCTGGGCCTGCACACTCTCCCAGGCTCTCCAGGCTGGGCCTGACAGTCAGGTGGGAGAGAGTGGCCGGCGCCCGCCCCCATAGGCCCCTGTTCCTGAGCAGGGGCCTGATATGTCTGGTGTGGGAGACAGGCATGAGAGCCAGTCACACACTGGTCTCTGACTGAGTGTCTTGATATCACTCTGGCCAAGGTTCGTACAGCCCAGGGCAGGGTGGTGACAGCCCTGCCAGCACAGGACCCCTGAGGGTTCCCATAGCACCTAGATTGGCTCAGCAGGCAAGTGGCAGTGTCTAGGTTGGGCAAATACATGCATGCGGGCCAGAGGACTGTATGGAACTCAGGGTCTGCGCCAGGATGAGGCTGGGATGGGAGAATGAGGGGACTGGATCCCTGAGAGTGTCTATGAGGACAGGACATGGGGACTGAGAAAGGAGGCGGATGCCAGGCTGACCCTGGGCCTTAGGCTCTTTCAGTGGTCACAGTAGGCCCAGCACGAGCCCCTCAGTCTGGGCTCGGGAAGGTATAACCAGGAGGTCCAGCATACCCAGACCCCTTGCCCATTTTATCCTCTCCTGTGGTGACCACTACTCCAAGGCCGGGTATCTCCCACCAGAAAAGAGCCTCCATCCTGCCCCCTGGAGTGCCCCTGGCTCTAGAGCTGGCTGGGCACTTGGTGGGCATGGTCACTGAATGCTGACAGTGGGGTGCCCAGGGCTGGTGAGGGGGTGGGCTCTGCTGGCCGGCTGTCTGGCAGGAGGAGAAAGGCCAGTTAGGTCACCTGCCCAGGATGGTCATGGCCTCGCCCTCGTCGTTGCAGCTCAGCAGCTGCTCCATGTTGGCATCCAGAATGGCCAAGGCCACCTGCAGGACCACCTTGATGCCCTCGTAGAAGAAGCAATCAACAATGACCACAGAGCTCTCAAAGGGCATGACACTGAGGAAGAGGGTGAGGAACCAGGAGAGTGAGATGCTGGTGGCCACCCCTAACTCCTGCATCTTCTCAGAGAGCTGGGGCAGGAAGTCTCTTGTGAGTTCTTCGAAGATGCCTTGGTCCACGAGGGCCCCTAGGAGAGTGTGAAGGGGAGCATGGTGAGCCCTCGTGTGGGGCCCGGCCCTGGCCAGCCCTGTACACTGTGGGGGTGGGAGGGGGACAAGGGGTGGATGGGTGGAGAAAAAACAGTAGAGAAGAAACCCTCTAGGTTTTCTTTCTACAGCTTCCAAAGCATTGTGTGAAAAGAATGATTTCTTCCACCACACTGGATTTTTTGGGCGGGAAACGTGAATATCTCCATAGAAGTGTCAGAAGTAACAGTGGCCTTGGTGGCTTCCATGTGTCCTGCCTTGAAGCTCGTGAACAGGTAAAATTCTAAAGGATCCCAAGAGTGGAGACCCCAAAAGGCAAACACACCTTGGAAGCACACCTTGGAAGAACTGACATAATTATACATGTAATGAAATACATTAGCAAGTGCACCTCCACAGACCTGCTCAGGTTTCCCCACTGAGAGGTCATGAGAGGTGGGGCTGGGTAACAGGTATGTGGTGTACAACATGCTCTAGTTATGAGGATGGGAATTTACCACAACAGAAATGTTTAAGAAGAGTTGCATGAATGAGAATTTAGGCCCCAAGCTGACTTTTAAACACCAGCGAATGTGTGACATCTTCTCTCCCTGCCACCCATTCCTAGGGAATCCATGGGCAATTTGGTGAGAGGACCAAGGCCACACATGGCTCTCCACATGGCAGCTGTGTGATGGTCTCTCGGCTTCTTGATCTGTTCGGCAGGGACCGGGGATCTGCAGCCTGCAGCACAGCTGTGAGGCCTCTGAGGGCTCACGTGTGGGACCCGCAGGGAACTCACCCACCACCCTGTTATTGTAGTAATCGGGCAGCATGCGCTCGCAGAGGGCTACCAGCAGCCAAAAGGCCTCCTCCTCAGTTCCATAGAGCAAGAGCACCGAGGTGACGATGTTCATGGCCTGCAGGCACAGAGATGGTGAGGGAAGACTCCGGAGCTGGACACCAAGGAAAGTCGTCTGTTCCACCTGGCTCCATGCAATTTGCCAAAAAGTTATTTGTAGGAAATCAGTCTGACAGAAATGGTCGGCCAAGTCCCTTAACTCTTCTCCTGTTTTGGAAAAAAAGTGCAGCTTGCTGCCAGCGTTAATTTAACATCACGTGTAGGAATCCTACATTTTCTAGGATTTGACATTTTCAGCGATCAAGAATTACTATATTTTGCAAATGGAAACACCACTACAAAAAACAGAATGCTATAAATAAAATGATGTCATTTGTTTTTAAAGGCTATTGATAAACTAGATCGATGTGAAAATAATAATAAAAGTGAGATATTTTGTGGTAAACTTTGGGGATAAGGTTAGGACTGCTGCGAGTTATCTTGGGGTAAACGTTGCAGCCGCAAAAGCTGCTGGCAGGGATTCTTGGGGCAAATGGGAAATGGGTTAAATTGGGCCAGCAGGTACTTGGAAAACTGAGAAGGTGGACATGAGCACATGGCACTTCTTCTGGCATTGGAGGTGTCACATGGTATAGGTGGATATGTGAGTAAGCTGTGTGCTAGGGCCACATGGCTGCAGGGAGGCTATGGCAAGACTGGGACCACGCACAGTGCTTCAGTGGTGACAGAGCACCTTAAAAAGGATTTAAAGTCAGCACACTGGCTTTATGATGTCATGCCGAACACTGGCCCTACAGATAGTGATTTTTGGGGAGTTGGCTTGTTTTTCTGAAATCGAGAGTCATCTAGGGAAAACAAAGCTACCTGACTTGGCCAGGAAAATGTTCACTCGATTTACAATCAGATACCACCAGAAATGCAAATCAAAACCGTAATGAGATGATACCTCACACCACTAGGTTGACTACTATCTAAAACACAGAAAATAACAAGTGTTGGTGAGGATGTGGAAAAATTGGAAGCCATGTGCATTGCTGATGGGGATGTAAAGTGGAACAGTCACTGTGGAAATGCTATGGCAATTCCTCGAAAAATTCAAATATAAAATTGCTATATGGTCAGCACTTCCACTTCTGCGTATGAGCACAAAAGAACTGAAAGCAGGGACTGGAATAGATATTGTGCACCCACGTTCACAGAAGCATATTCACAACAGCCAAAAGGTGGAAGCAACCCGAGTGTCCATCTGTGAGTGAATGGATACACAAAACGTGGTCTATACACACTGTCGAATACTCAGCTTTAAAAAGGAAAGAAATTCTCAGGCTACAACATGGTTGAACCTTGAGAACATTATGCTAATGAAATAAGCCGATTACAAAAACAAAAACAAAAACAAATACTGTGAGATTCCACTTACATGAGGTTCTTAAGAGTGGTCAAGTTCAGAGAGACAGACAGGTGGTTTCCAGGGATGACTAGGGGAGTTACTGCTCAATGGGGACAGTGTCAGTTTTATAAGATGGAAGAGTTCTAGAGATGGATGGTGGTGATGGCTGCACAAGGATATACTTAATGCCACTGAATTGTACACTCAAAAATGGTAAAGATGGTAAATTTCATGTTATGTGTATTTTAATACACACACAAAATAATCAAATGCCTCTAGGACTCAAACTAGAAGCACACAGAAGACAACTTGATATAAAGAATAGGAATGAAGTGAGCAATTAATATTGTTTTTAATTACATCTTTTTCTGTGGTTAGGTTTTTCCAGGGGGAACAGGGCACAGTTGAAGGTGTGTGAGGCCATCACTGAGGCCCAGGGCCATAGGGGACTGTTCTGTGAGCCTCTGGTGAGCGATGCTGTCTCTGTGCCCCTGCTAAGCCCCCTTACCTGGCAGTAGCCAATGGTGGGGTTTCGGAAAGCATAGGCAGTTAGCACCCGCCGGAGGGCAGCGATCCCCAGCTCGTTCTGGAAGGCGGGATGCTCGGGCATAGAGCGGTGGAGGTCTCGTTCAATCTCTTCCGTGGCCAGGCTGTACTTCCCTGTGGACTTCTCCACCAGCTCAGCATAGTAGCCAGGGTGAGTCACCATCTCATTCCAGGCCCCTGCGGAGACACAGCTGGCAGCTTGTCTCTCTCCTCCTTCCCTCCTGGGACTTTGGGGGAAATGACAGGGCAGGGTGGAGGCATCAATGTACCACAGAGGAGAAGTGGAACTGTGGGAGCAGTTATGAAGTATGAGGCAAAGGTTCCTTTGTGACTGCTCCTTGGAGGCGTCACTCCACCCAAGTTCCAACAGCCACTTCGCTCTCCTCCTGAACCCGTCTGGGTTGCCAAGGGTGTGAAAGTTGTCAGAGCCCGTCCCAAAAAAGGAGGCCTCGGGGAAGGTGGGGGGGGCTGTTTGCTCATCTTCCACTGTGGGTGGGAAGGTGCCACACCTATGACAGTGCCCCCCTTGGTGACAGTGCCACCCTTGGTGTCTGGCCCCAAGGACGCCCCTCCTTGGCGTGGGTCAGCATGAGCCCCTCACAGCGCAAAGCCCCATTTCCGCCCTGTGAAGGGCTGGCAGTTCCAGCCTGGCCAACTCAGGAGGCCATGGGCCACCGGGCAGAGGCGGGACACTCACCGGAGAACAGGAGCCACAGCTCGCCACGGAGGCCCTCGGGGATGCCCTTCAACACCAGCTCCCGTGTCTTGGCTGTGCGGTACATGCATACACCGCGCCCATACTCAAAGAAGTGGATGTGCCATGACTCTTCCTTCATCTTCTCCTTGGCCTGGGGGAGCAAACGGGGCCTGTGGGTGCGACCCGGGTGTCAGGATCCCTCTCTCCTCCTCCTCTACCTAGAGCACTGAATGGCCATCTCAGATCTCCAAGGGCTCACAGGAGAAGTGCCACCAGCCCCAGCTGGCTGAGCACAGCACCACCCTTAGGAGGCAGGTACATGGGCTTCCCTGCAGAGGCCTGGGACCTGTGGGGACAGTATTGCCCAAGGTCGGCCCCGGGCCTGAGGTGGCACAAAGGCACAGAGCCAGAGACTGGTTCTGGCAAGGTGATGGAGCCCATGCTCCGCACTTACCCCCTTGGCTCCCAGGTCCTCCACGGGCGTGTTTCTCTGGAAGAGTCTGAGCAGGCCCTGGGAAGCGGTAGGTGCCTCCTGTGGAAGGGTGCTCTGGCGGCCACCACACTGCGAGGATGGGTTGGAGGGCTGCTCTGATGCCTCCTGAGCAGCTGGCGAAGACTGGAAAGTACAATGTGGAACAGAGAACACTGAAACTGTGGGCCTTCCACGTGCACTCAGTCACTGCCTGAGGGCGTGGTGGATGGGCAGCACCTGGTTGGGCGAGCTGGGCGAGTAGGAGATCACGCCGCCCAGCTGGATACTCATGCTGTCCTCCATCAACAAGCCCACTCATACTGCCTGGTGTCTTACAAGGACAGGTGCTGGGGCCCATCCCATCAGGTCTTCTCAGTGAGGTCTGGACTAGGAGATAAGAAACCCCAAGAAGCCGGCTCATGTATCCTCACAGGCCCTGGCTGCAGCACTGCTGCTCCAAGGGACACTTCCCTGCTTTAGCCTCTGGGGCGTGGACCAGGCTGACCCTGTAGGGACAGCTGCTGGTGGCGTCTGCCCTGATTGCCCCTGCGCCCCTGGCCACCCGACCACCACAGTTGGCTTAGGCTGGGACTGTGTGGAAAGGGCACCAGGGATCCCATGAGCTCAGGCGACATCGCAGATCACCCAGCACAGGTCCCCATCTGGCAGCAGGCCATGCCCTTTTAGTACATGTGCTGCCAAAGTGAGCACATGCCATGCCCTTTGCAGACTGACAGGGTCCTAACTGCCAGTTCCTCTTGTGGTGCCGAGTGAGGGAAAGTGTCCTCCTGCTCGGGCCCTCTGGGGGCGTTCCGCTTGCTGGCCCACGTGCCTCCTGCAATCTACAGACCAGCTTTCAACGGTCTGCTGGGCTTCCCACCAGGCTGCCAGGGCTTTGGGAGCAAAGATGAAAACAGACCTAGAAGTGGGCATCGGGAGGGGTCCCTGCCTGCGGTACCATCACTGCAGTGGGCTGCCCTCCACAGGGTCTAACTTGCATTGGGGGAGTGCCTCTCCCTGCAAGAGTCTGGTAATCTGCTTTCCTGCTCACAGATAACTGAGGGCAAGAGAAAGGGACCCTGTGGTGGCTCTGGGAGCATACTAGAGGCAACAGTGGACTGGTCGAAGGAAAGGGGGCATCAGTGACAAAGGTCTACAAGGAAGCCCTGACCTTCAGTGTTCTTCCCTAGCTTTCTGGAACCCCTGCCAGCAGGTGAGTTCGTAGCCTGATCTCACCTCCTCAAGGAAGCACTGGTATCTGAGTCCCTTCAGGCACTGTGTGTGGGTGACACCTGACACCTGCTCCCGATCGCCAGACTGTGTTCTGCCTGCAAGCATCTGACTTCTAGGTGAGCTTACCACCGTGCGCAAAGGGGCTGGGTGGTCCAGAGATGGTGCCCACTCTGAGTCTCCCCTTGGCCTCCTCCAGAGTGCCCAGGGGCAGCAACACCACTGCTCCCCGGTGGACATTGGTCACTGGCTGCCTGGAATCCACTTCCCCTTCTGCCAGCAGCAGCTCTCCGTTGTTATGCGGGGACACATCTCTCTCCACTCTCAGCCCCATGCTTTGTAAGTTCTGCTGAGGCCTAAGGTGATGGCCCTAAGATAATTGGCATTTCCTACCCCCAACCTCAGGGGGCCCGGGGACTCAGGTGTCACACAGTGACCACCAAGGAAATGTAGCGGTGACTCTACAGGGAATTTCAGGATAAGCCAAGGAGGATGCAGGGGACTCCACCATCCTGGTACCACACACGGCCCGGGGATGATGTTCTGCTGGCTGGAAGCCAGGTCCAGTGGACAGAGGCTGGCTATGATGATATGTGGCCACTACATGGACTTCTCAGCTTTGTGGGGCAATAGGCTCCCTCTGTGAGCTCCAGCCTGGGATGGTTTCTGCCCCTGAGCCCTCCTGTCGGCTCTGATCCTGCCCTCCTAGCCTGTATGAGAACTCTCTGTGACTGTGATGGCTTCACCGGGAATGCCTGTTAAATCCATAAAACTCTACTCTTCCAAATACGTATAGCATATTGTACGTCCATTTTACCTCAGAAGAGTAGTTTTTAATAAAAATAAAATAAAATAAAAAAGGAGAAAAAAAGAGAACTCTGCTAGGTTCACATCCACAGTCCACCCTTTGGGCCCTGGGTGGTGCTTTTAAATGGATTTTGGGTCCACTGCAATACTTTTGCATGACAAACTGCTAGAATCCAGGGGGCCAGACCCCAGTCCGAACTGAGAGCATGCTGATGCAGGGCACGCTTTCTGCCCGAGGTGCCCCAAAGGGACCAGGATGCAAACAAACTTGTAGGCCACAGAGCACCTCAGAGAAGCAAACATCTCAGTGCCAGAAAAGGAGACCGACAAGGGTGCAACCTCAGCAATCACGGTCTTGCGTGCCACACGGGTGTTCCAGTGCGATGGTCAGCTCCCATCTGAGCCACCTATGAATTCTGCACCTTCCCAGGCCAGAATCTCTCCCCGCCCTCTGTGTAACCATCCCACACGTTCTTCAGGCTGCTCAAGCAAAAACCACAATGTCTTCTTTCTTTCTCTTATACCCCAAATCTAATCCTTCAGTTCTCTGAGACCTCCCTTCAGAATATATCCTATACATTCACACCGAACAATCCAAAAAGGAAATTAAGAAAACAATTCCATTAACAACACAGAAAAGAATAAAATATTTATGAATAAACTGAACCAAGGAGGTGAAAGACTTCTATGCTGAAAAGTAACAAATGTTGCTGAAAGAAATTAAAGAAGGAATAACTAAGTGGAAAGACATTCCTTGTTCATGAATTGAAACACTTAAAATTGTTAAGACATCAGTACTACACAAAGTGATCTATAGATTCAGTACAATCCTTAGCAAGATCCCAATGATTTTTCCAAAAATCCAAAAATCCATCTAAAATAATAGGGAAAACTTAAGGGACCTGAAATAGCCAAAACGATCTTGGAAAAAGAACAAAGTTTGAGATCTCAGACTTCCTGATTTAAAAATTTACTATAAAGCTACAGTAGTTAAAATAATGTGATGCTGGCATAAAGATAGACATATAGACCAGTGGAATAGAACTGAGAGCCCAGAAATAAACCCTCAATTATATGGTCAAATAATTTTCAATAAGGCTGCCAAGACCACTCAATGGGGAATGCACAGTTTTAAGAAAAATGGTGTTGGGAAAATTGGATATTCACATACAAAATGATGAAGTTGGACCCCTACCTTATACCATACACCAAAGTTAACTCAAAATGAAGCAAACACCTAGATGGAAGATCTAAAATTTATAAAACTCTTGGAACAAAACATAGAGGAAAAGCTTTATAACACTGAATTGGCAATCATTTCTTGGTTGGGACATCAAAAGCACAATAAAAGAAAAATAGATAAACTGAGCTACATAAAAATTAAAATTAAAAATTCATCCAAGGATAGAATGATCGGAATAAGGCAACTCATGAAATGGGAGAAAATATTTGAAAATCATATATCTGCTAAAAGGTTAATATCCAGAATATATAAAGAACTTCTAAAACTAGATGATAAAATCAAACAACCCGATTAAAAAATTTAGGCAAAGGACTTGAATAGACATTTCTCTAGAGAAGATATATGAATGGCCAATAAGCACATAAAAAGATGCTAACATCACTCACTAGTCATTAAGAAAATGTAAATCAAAACTACAATGAGATATCACTTCACACCCATTAGGATGGCCACTAACCAAAAAAAAAGAAAATAATAAGTGTCGGTGAGAATATGGTGATTTCAGAACCCTTGTGCACTGTTGGTAGAAATATAAAATGGTACATTAACAGTATAGAGGGTCCTCAAAAAACTAAAAATAGAATTACCATATGACTCAGCAATTCTACTTTTAGGTATATACCCCAAAGAATTGAAAGCTGGGTCTCAAAGAGATATTTGTGTACCCATGTTCATAGCAGCGTTATTCACAATACCCCAAAGGATGAAGCAACCTGTGTCCCTCGAAAGATAAATACATAACTAAAATGTAGCATATACACAACAGAATATTTTGTTGAGTTAAAGAAGCCAGTCACAAAAGGATAAATACTATACAATTCCTCTTATATGTAGTACATAGAGCAGTGAGGTTCACAGAGACAAAGTAGAATGTGGTTACCAGGGAGGGCTGGGGGTGGGAATGGAGAGTTACTGTTTAATGGGTATAGAACTTAAGGTTTCCATGATGAATAAAGTTCTGTGGATGGATGGTGGTGATGGTACCACAGTGTGAATGTACTTCATGCCATTGAAATATACAAGTAAAAATGCTTAAGATGGTAAGTTTTATGTGTCCTCGTACCACAATTCTCATTCTCATTCTCTCTCTCACACACAAATGGTGTTGGAAAAATTGGATATCCACACGCAAAATGAGGAGGTTGGACCCTTATATATATCCTGAATTTGACCACTTCTCACCAACTTCACTGCTACCACCCTCGACCAAGGCTCTGTCACCTTGTGTGATTACTGTCACAGCCTTCCAACTTGTCTCTGCGTCTAGTCTTGCCACTCTCTAGTCCAGCACTGTCCAAGAGGAATATAATGAGAGCCACACATGTAATTTTCTAGTAGCCACATTATAAAACATAGAAAAAATTGGTGAGATTAATTTTAATAATATATTTTATTTAATCCACTAGAGCCAAAATATTCCCATTTCAACATGGAATCAATATAAAAAATTATCAAAATATTGTACATTCTTTTTCACACTATATCTTTAACCTCTGGAGTGCAGTTTGTGCTTGTAGTTGGGACACACTGCATTTCACTGCTAAAAGCCACATGCAGCTACTGGATTGGTCAGCTGTGCCACTAATCCATCCTCAACACTGTGGCCAGAGTAAAGTCTATTGAAACATAAACAGGTCATGTCCCTCCTCTCATCAAAACTCCCCAACAGCTTCTGTTCTTGTTCAGAGTCAAAGCTGAGGTGCTCACCAGGGTCTCTGGCTTCCTGTTTCTCCTCTAATCTCACTCTTTTAGCAGCCTGTGCCCAGCTCAATGTTGGCTCCAGGCCTTTGTGCCTACTATTTCCTCTGCCTCCAGCACCCCTTCCCTAGATATTTCATGTCTTATTCCCTCACTTCTTTCAGGTTCCTGATCCAGTGTCACTTGATCAGAGCCCCTGCTCTCCTCTGCCACTCTCGATCCTTTATCACGCTTTATTTTTATTCATGGCCCCCATCATCACCTAACGCACTGGGTGTTTATTTGCTTACTATCTCTCTCACTAGAATACAAGCTCTAGGAGGACACAAATTTTGTCTACTCTGTTTGTTGCTCTACACCTAGGGTACAGCTGGCAGTTATTGGGGATGCAATAGAAACGTGCTGGATGAATGAATGCCGTGTGTTCAGAAGGGGCCACAGGTCCATGCTTATTCTGACCATTGGGCTCTGTCATGGATGGTGCTGGGCCTCATGAGGGCAGCTCAAAATTCTTGCTCATGTCCCTTTTCACCCAATCCAATCTTACTTTCTTCAAATCTCAGATCGAGCCCAACATCTTCTAAGACAGTGGTCCCTAACCTTTTTGGCACAAGGGACTGGTGCTCCTATGAGAATCTAAGGCCTGATCATCTGAGGTAGAGCTGAGGCAGTGATGTTAGTGCTGAGGGTGGCTGTAAATATAGATGAAGTTTCGCTCAGTCACCGGCCGCTCACCTCCTGCTGTGCAGCCTGGTACCTAACAGGCCAAGGACCAGGCGTTGGGAATTCCTGCTCTAAGAAATCTTTTTTAATGTCTCTAATGGATACTGATTCTGCTGGGCCCCCTCCCATCTATTACTTGTCTCCTTAATAACTTACTGAGCATTGATTACAGAGGTGGAAAATTTAAAGGCCTTCAGGTGAGTCTCTGGGGAACTGGAAGGCATATGCCACCACTCAGCTCCAAAGCCACTCAGTGGGAATGTGGGCCCTGAAATGCCAAGGCTGCTGATTTTTATATGGACTCTTCTAAGCATAAAGTATTTTCACAAATTCAGAATGACCAGCAGCACACACATCTTGTCATACCAGGAAGCAAGGAAGTGATCAAACACAGCCAGGGCCATGTGAAATGGACGTAGGTGCCAACCTTAATAAGCTCCCTCTGGTCATAGAGGGATTGAGGACAATAACTGTCATGAATTGAAACACATCAAGTCACTTAAATCTGCAAGTTCATGATTATACTAAAAAATAAGCATGACGAATTGGTCACATTTGGAGGATACCAAACAACTCATCATTTTAACAATTGGTAAAGAAAAGGAAAGAAGACTGATTTTCCCTTTCCTATGTCAACTGTGCCTCGGGGTGACAAAATAATTGGCGAGGGGAAGTTTCTCAATGGGAGTATTCTGCTAATGAACAAAGGAATGACAGAATCAGAGGGCCACCATCTTCTAATTCCTAATAAGTGACTGGATCTAGGCAATGCTCACCAATGATGGGTGACAGCACCCGACAAGATGACCAGGTGTCATATGTATACCTCTTGGTGGAAGACCCATCATCTCGATCCTGCCTATAAGTAGACCTGCCCCCTAAAATACAAACAATTGAAACTGGATCTCACCACTCAACCACCAACTTATAGGAAATAGGGGAATGCAGCTACAAAAACCAAAATTTTAGAAACTCTACAGCACAAATGACTCGATTCCATCAACAAAATACTGCAAGAAAGCAAAGGGCAGGAAGGGAAGGAGGGAGGGAGGTAGAGGGGGAGAGGTAGAGAGAAAGCATGAGAGAGAAGGACAGAGAGGGAGGGAGAGGGATAGAGAGGTAGAGGCACAAGTGAACACAAAATCTATAGATAAAAAGGAGTAATATGTGACCATCACGTACCATAATTCCCATGCTTAAAGTGTAAAAAGTGCATCTGCACTTGGGAAATGTGAATATAAGTACTTGACATTCAGGAATTCTTGTCTGTTTTATTGGTGTAATGATGAGATTGCGGTGAAATCTTTAAAAGGGGATCTTTCCCTGTAGGGACCTTAGACTGAGTGACAGGAGGAAGGCCAGGTGAATGAACCCCAGCTCTCCAGCTGGACAGGACTACATGGTGTGGCTCTCAGTGCAGCACACGCTCACAAGGGTGGCAGGTCTGATACAGAAGGCTTCTCCTGGGCAATGGGATTGCGGAGGTGGGAGATGCCCAGTGGGACGGGGGGTGTGGCAGGGTGCAGAGGCCTGTGACCTTGGGCAGTGAGTGTGGACTGGCACCCGAGACTGGGGCTAGGTCAAGGCTCTCCGCCCCAAATCCAGTGGGGACCTTTCCCACCAAGGCCTATGGCAGGCACCACAGGGCTGCCTGGGCTCCTATCCTGGCCTGGACCCCCACCCTGCTGCTGCCAGGCACCCTCTCACCTCTGGAACTGGGTTGCTGACACTGGCTTTCCTCCCTGCCCCAAGGCCACTTGGCTGCTTGGACGGTGTTTTCTGAAGGAAGTCAGAGATCTTCTGAACCAAGAAATCACGGTCTTTCAGGTTGGCAAACAGGAAGGTCATTTTGCTCCTGGTGCTAATAGACAGAGGGCTGGGCAAGACACTGGAGCTGTCGGCTTTTTCGACAATGGTCACCTGGGAAAGTAAGAACACTAGGTGTCAGTATCTGGGGATGGAGAACTGGAAGGGCCCATGTCCTGGGGAGAGCACAGAGGCCCCGGCAGGGTGCGATGTATGGATTGACGCTCACATTCCAACTCTGCTGCCTGTTGCTGTGAGCAAGTTATGTGCAGGTCTCGACCTCATTTTTTCACCTGTTGATGGGAGTGAGTCCCTGCTGGACTGTCCTGAGGACAGTGAGTCTAGCTTCTGGCCCTTAGCAGCATCTCAAAGATGGCCGATTCTTACCCTGCTCTGAAGCCTACTCGCTGGTTCCCAGGATACTTGCTGACAGGTGCTTCTTGGGCCTGGCTGATACCAAGGCATGTGGACAGAGCAGCACGGGCATGAATTGGAGGGCACAGGATGGGCTTTCAGGAATGCCTCCACAGAGCCTGCAGCAGCGCTACACAATAGCCATGCAGGCTGAACACGTGTGGTCACCAGGGGTGGCGGCAGTGGTAAGGCCAACTGGGAAGTCACCAGGCTGCTTTGTGCTGAAGGCTCCTCGGAACGTAGCAGCTGAACTGAGACCCGGTGCATCCAGGTGAGGAGCTGGGACAGAGACCCAGCAACTGCCCTGAGGAGGTGCCGGACTGGCCTGATAGACAAGGAAAGGCTGGGGAAGCTGGGGCGAGTAAGCAGGGGTGGCGGGGGGCATGCATGTGCACATCAATGTATGTATAAAAGTATATGCATGAACATATGTGTGTGGTGTGTATTTCTGAGTAGTGGGGGTGGTATGTGTACATGTACTGGCACACGTGCATGTGTGTGGCGTGTTACATGTACATGTGCATGTATGTGTATGATATGTTTCTGTGTGGTATGTTTATGTGTATACATGTGTGAGAATGCATGTGTGAGCGTGTATGCAAACATGTCCACATGCATGTGAGCTGAGATCTGAGAAGAGGCAGAGGGCTCACTGAAGCTTGCACAGGTCCAACAGGCAGTTGGGGATTTTCCTAATCACAGGAGAAGATGCTGGAGGATTCCACACAGGGCACTGACATGCTCTGATCAATGTTTTAAATTGAGCTGGCTGCTGCGGGAGGATGAGTCCTAAAGTGGTTAGATGTGGGCGGGATACTCCTGAGGTGGTGTCTGAGGTGGTGACCATGGAGAGGAAGGGACATGCTATGGTCAGGATGCAGGAATGATGCCAGGTCAGCCTCAAGGGTAGCCCTAGATTTTCACTAGAGCAGATGGAGGGAAGGGGCACCATTGCCTGGGGTGGGATGAACAGAGCACATTTGGGTGTGCAAATTCAAGAGCCCACCAGACATACAAGTACAACCGGCTTTGAGTGAAGATTCTTGTGGAGCCCCACTGGCTGGGACGCTGAGCACTGGCCTCCATTCTGACCAGCTGCAGCACCCTCCCAAGGGCACAAGGCTATCCTGCTCCCTGGCTCAGCCAGCACACTCTGCCTCAGACGTCACGCTGGATGGATTGAAGACCTGAGGGGACCCCTTAGCCAGCCCCCAGGCCCTGGGTCCATGTCAGTATAGCACCCAGGACAAACCCATGGGCCTGGGCCTAAGGGGAGTATGGGGTCAGGGGCTGCCTCTTAGCCTCTCAGCCTAGAGCTTCTGGGGCTGTGGCTTTTTGGAGTCCTTAGCCTCTGACTCTGGGAACTGAGGCAGCACACTACCCCATACCTAGTCACAGCTACATCTGTAACTCGAGGGCTTTGTGCAAATGCCAGGAAGGTCTCACTGCTCTAGGTTTTTAATCAAATCAAAACACCACGGTTTAAATAACTTAAGATGGGAGAGCACCTATGAAGACCAGGTGCTGTTGGTGCAAAAAAAACCCCCCAAAACAAAGGGATTGTAAGCTGACAAGGTCCTTGCAATCTGTGAGGTCGACCAAGGGTTGCCTTGCCTAAAAAAAATAAAAAATAAAAAAAATAAAAAAATATAAATTATAACTTAAAAACCTCACTGTGCTTTAGCCACGAGGAAAAGGAGGCCTGAGACCTGCCCTGACCTCAGGGTTGGTGCCTTCTGTCTGGGCGAGGGCCCTTGCCCTTGCTGTACATTGTTCACTGCAACGCAGGACAAATGGCCTCCACCTCTGACAGGTAAGTGCTAACCATATCTTAATAGCTGAGAGCTGGCTTCTGATGACACTATGGCACCTGAGCCACAGCTAGGACAGGTGTCAGAGAAAAAAAGTAAGGGGGCCTCTGAAAGTGACATGGCGGGGCTGGTGTGGGGTCAGCATCCTCCAAACCCAGATGCAGGCCAGTAAGGTAAGACTGAGGGACACTCCCTGGTCACTCCCAGCAGGAAGGTAAAGATCCTTCCTAGATTTTCTTATGTCCCAGTGTGGGTTCTCCTAGCACCTAAAGCCCCACCCCTTCTGCCCACTAGGTGAGGCGACCTCTGAGGGGCATCTGGTATACCCACTGCTGAGAGGCCTGGCACAGGGCAGACACTCAAATGGGCACTGACTCGCCACATCCCCTCCAGGCGCCCACCACTGAATGCCAAGGGGCTGCTCAGGCAAGTCAGGGTGGAGCCAGCCCAGGCCTGGGTGCTTACCTCCCGCAGGGGTATGATAAGGTGGCAGGCATCTTCCTCTTTGCTGGCAAAGCAGATGTAGTTGCTAGAGATGAACATCTGGCCAGGGATGTGCAGCTTGTTGAATGGTGTCCACAGGGTGCAGCTTGTGTGGCCATCCAAGCGCTCATCCCCAGGGAGCCGGAATGTGGCCCGGTAGCTCTCATTCTTGGCTCGGGCGTCCAGGTCTCTGGGGAAGCCACAGTGGGGGTAGGAGGGCAGGGACAAGTGTTGTATTTCCACACTGGATCTAGGATCTTTGGGGTCCTCTCATAAGCAAGTTGTACCCAGGGATCTCAGAGTTCAAGAAAACATGCACCTTAAATGGCCTAGTAAAATGTGGGACATTCATACAACCAGCAGAGGAGTGGTGGCTGTGGGAGGTCATCTAGAGGCTGACAGAGTATGACACGTTGCTTGCCCAGAGGTTCCCTGCACCTGCTCTGCTACTTCTCACTGGGAGGACCCAGCCCCACCTAGTAACCTAGGCAAGGACCTTCCGACAGGCAAGTGTGGAGTTCAGACTAAAACACATGCTGTTGCTTGATTTAAAACACATACTCGCCTGGCCCATAGTTGTGTGAGGTAGGAGCCTGGCCAACATCCCTCTCCCTGCAGCCCATGGGGGCCGCCAGCAGCCTGCTTTGGGCCTGGCAGGCAAACCGTGGACAGTGCCTACCTAGGACTGTCAAGTCCTGGCTCCCCTCATTTTCTTTCCAGAAGGTCCCAAAAGCCACCCCATCACACCAGGAGAGTGATGTCTGTGTACAGTGTTCTTGTCCAAAGGCACACCTGATTCTGGGCCTGGGCCATGGTCTCCGAGCACGTGGGTGTGAACTGCCTGTGGGACACCAGGGTTCAGGGAACCTCTGAGCTCCCAGCCACCCTTGCAGGTTTCCAGTGAGCCTACCACTAAGGAGCGCACAAAAGTGTTCCTCCGGAGGGCCAGCCACCATTATCTGTCCATTTGTCTACCAATTGCCATGGACAGGGTAGCAGAGACCTCAGAGCTCCCTGGCAGCACTCCCATGGCTACAGCTATGAGGGGCCACTGGCCAAGGGGTGCTGAGAAGAGCTGTCAGTCACAGTGAGAGGAAGTCCGAGCACATGGGATGGGATCGCTGTAGTGGCCAGAGCGGCCTCTGGGGGCTCCCTGACCGAGGTGGTGAGGAAGACAGGAGGGCACCAGCTGCAGGTCACACCCTGGCTCCACTGCTCACTGCTAAGGGGCCTTGGGCAAGTGTCTCAGCCTTTCTGTGCCTCAGCTTCTCTGATACAAAGGATTGTGGGAGACCTCCCCATGATGGGGTGGCAAGGATGAATGTGCCTCTTAGGACAACCCCTCTGCATTTTTTCAGTGCCGTCCTGCAGCCACACCTTTACCCTCTCCCTCCCACAGGCCCTACACCCTGGGACCACATACCGCTTCAGAGCTGAGATGTTCCGGTGCGGCCGGGCAGGCCTGGGCAGTGCTTTGTCCTCCAGGAAGCCCTCACTGTCCAGCAGCTGCCGCATGGCCAGGTTGGCCAACTGCTCCATGAGCTTGAAGGTCTCACCAATGTTGAGAAACATAGAGAAGAAGAGTTCCTGGTCCCGGGTGTCCACGCGGATGCTCTCGGGGAAGAGCAGTGTGGCATTCTTCTCCAGCCGTGTGACATCCACCCACTGCACCACTAGGCTTACTGGACATCGCAGGGACAGAGGACCACCAGGTCAAATGGGCGCAAGGGCTAGGCAGCGCGGGCTCCTGACTTTCGCCTGAACTCGGAACCCACAAGGGGAACTGCACCCTCAGCATGCCCTGCGCCTGAGCCCGGCTGTGCTGGGACATGCGTGCCACGACCAGGGACAGGCTGCAGGGGTCTCCACTGCGGCCCAGGCCAACCCAGCACTGGCCCTGAGAATAGACTGGGTGCCTGTTTGCCCCATGAACAGCTCATGTGACATAAATGAATGTGTGTAGGAGAGATTGCTGAGATTCTGGTGCCAAGATGCCCCATGTAGTGAGAATGCACTGATATGAAGTCAAAAGTCACAACATGGTGTGACCAGCACAGATACCAGCCCTTGCCTGATGAGGTGTGGGGAGGATGTGGCAGGTGTGTGCATGGTGGGAGAAGGCCTTGCTGGGCTGGGAAATGCAATACTGGGACAGCTGGAGCACTGGAGGCTCTTTCTAGGGGCAAGGTGGCAGCAGAGGGCACTGGTTGCCCCTGAGGCAAGGACTGCCCCCACGGAGGGACTTGAAGCACCAAGCATGGAGTAACCTGGAGCCATTCATGGACGTGTGTCTCCAATGCTCCATGAAAAAAAAAGAGGGTGGCCCCGTGCAGAAAGTCACTATGTGAAGAACCACACTGGTAGACATATGTGATAGGAGCTCCCAAGAGCCGGGTATGTGCCTGGCTCAAGTCTGGGCATTCCTACTGTGGGCTACTGAGGTGGCACTTAGTTTTAGGGAGACCCAGTGGTTATATGAGTGGGGACAAAATGTCTGGGGGCTGAGAGGAAAGAGATCCCTCAGGGACTTCGACAGTCTGGAAAAGTGGTGAACTTTCTGGAGGCAAGGTCGGGGGTAAGGGCAGAGGGGCTGAGGAAGACAGGACCAGCTGGGGGACACGGGGCTGCAGGGGAGCCCATGCTCACCTTCCTTGCCCAGCAGGAAGGAGTAGAAGCACAGGTGGTTGACAGTCAAGTAGAGCCAGCCCTGCCTGGGCACGCGGCCCTTCCAGTAGCTGCAGGAATAGTAGTTGACCAGCTTCTCCCCCTCAGGCATCCCAAACTGCTTCCGCATCTTCAGTTCGGCCTCCTTGAACTTCCCAGGGTCCTCCTCTCCCTGAGGCTGCAGGTTCTTGTTCTCTTCTGCAATGATACCCTGGAGGACAAGGGAACTGGTTCCTGGCGGGCCCAGTGTTCCCACAGCCAAGATAGGCAAAGGCAGGAGGAACACAGAGTGCTGGGGAACCCAGTGGTGGCACTCATGACACTGGCCTCACGGCCATAAGCAGGGGCAGGCCTGGTCAGCTGCTCTGGCAGCACGTAGTCAGACAGACGCTGCCCATGTGATTGGGCATGTTCCCTCAACTCTCTGAACTATTATCACCACTGACACGAACCAGTGACATTTTACATAAAATTTCTAAAAAATATAATGGTAAAAAGTGCAGAGCAGAAAAGTATATTCAATGAAAATGGACTCTCCTGTCACCGCCGTGGCCACTCTCCTGGTTTCCTCCCAGACATGTAGGCACTGCTGCACCTTTAAGTGAATACATATGGTTTTCTATTTCCCTTTCTTTACCCAAATAGCAGTATGCTATGGCACTGTGAAGTACTTTTCTCATGACGATATCTTAGAGAAGTTCTGTATCTGATCCCCCTGCCCCCTGCCTCTTGACCCTGCCCACTGACCAGCAACAGGGCCCACTCGGCCAGGGCACATCTATGCTAATTTTGTCCTGCCTGCATCTTCACTAGGCTCAGGGTGCCTGGAAACATCACTCTGGGCCCAGGGCCAGCCCTAATCCTCCCAGAACCTGGATAACAGGTTCTTAGCACTCAGCTCAAAGGCACACAGATTTTCCAGGACGATTATTCAACACTATAAGATAGTTAGTTCAAGGCTGAGGCTTGGGCCCCACCAGCTGCCTGTGCCAGGCCCCCCGGCAGCCTCTTGTCCCTCCGGCAGCCTCTTGTCCCTCCATCCATGGGCAGGGAGAACAGCCAGGAGCTGGGGGATATCCAGTAGGTAACGTCTGCTCTGATGCATCTATCTCGGTGCAGCCAACCCTGCTGTAGCTGTGACTTCAACGTATTTCTCAAGCTGGTGTCTGCTGAGCGCTCCTGTGGGAACTGGGCAAAGGGTCTGGCAAAGTCCTCTCCTCATTATTAAGGCCCTGCCTTTGTCTCTGCTGCCCTGGATTCCACCCACTGGGAGTCAGAGGAAGCACCCCACATCCTTCCCCCACAGTGACCACCACTGACCACCCTGCCCCGGGGGCCACCTTCCTGGGTCACCCCCACTCCTTCCAGCTGCATCTGGGAGACCCCAAACAGGGAGCAGAGGGGCTGACATGGCCTGTCTGCATTCCACACTGGCCTATACTCAGGTGTAACACTCCCTGCTAACCGGAACAAGCCAGTTGGCTCCCATCCTGGGGTCTTCTGTTTGTCGGCTGATACTGCTGGACTGTAAAATCACTGGGTAAATTGTAACATATTGATTCCACATCTTTCATAGTTTTAGGCATATTCAGATTTCCCATGTCTTTCTGAGTCTCGTTTTAAGTTATACTGTGTATTTGGCCAAATAATGGCCCCCAGAGATGTCCACAGTCCAATCCCCAGGACCTGGGAAAATGTGATCTTATAGAGCAAAAGGGACTCCACAGATGAGATTAAATAAGGATTCTGAGACAATCATGGGGAGATGATCCTGGATAACACAGGCGAGCCCAATATAATCACAGAAGCCTTTCAAGGACCTAAGAGGGTCACAGTCACAGAGGGGATGAGATGCGGGTGACTGATCAATTGATTGGAAGATGCCACACTGCTAGCACTAATTATGACAGAAGGGCCAAGAACTGAGGAACACAAATGGCCTCTCTAAAAGCTGGAAAAGGCAAGGAAATGGATTTCCCCAAGAGCTTTTAGAAGGCAGGCAGCCCTGCCAACACTGGACTTTAGCCCATGAGACCCATTTCTGAGCTCTGACTCCTGAACTGAAAAATAATGAATTTGTTTTGTGTTGTTACAGTTTGTGGTAACTTGTTGTGGAAACGAATACATATTATTCTAAAAAAGTGTCCATCTTGTCTACGTTCTTAAAGTTATTGGCCTAAGGCTGTTTATGGCATTACTTCTCTTTCTTTAAACTCTGGGTCTGTACAAATCCTTCTCACATTCCGCCCCTAGAGCTGCTTACAGGAGCCTCCCCCGCCACCCCGGGTCCCTCTGCCACGGTCTGTGAGTGTTCTCTACCATTCCCTGTTCCTTACGGAATCAACTTCCGTCCTCTGTTGTTTCCTTTCTAATTTCCTGGTTTCTCTGGAGCCTCTACTGAGTTAGATACTTGGCTCATTAATTTCCAGTCTTTCTTCTTTTATATGGTGAGATTTAGGCTTTACTTCTCCTTTAGCGTACTGCTTTTGCTGCATCCCCACGACCCTGATACACGGTAGTATTTTAATTACCCTTCAGTTCTAAATATTTTCTAATTTCCATTTCCTTTGAGTGAGTGATTTAGAGCTTTGTTCTATTTACCAGATTGGTGTGCTTGAGCCTGGCATATGAGCAGTATATAGCGATGCTACTATTGTTATTACTGTCACTGTTACAGTCCAGTAACAGTGACACTTCCCTCATAGGACAGTGAAGGCCTGACCCAGCTCTCTGCCTGCTGCTCTGGAAAGAGGAGGCAGCACATCCAATGTACCTGGAACCCCAAGTGCATAGAGAATAGCTGAGGAACTCTTGGTACCCTCTGCCAGGTGTAGGAAGCGCTGGTGTCAGGAAGTCACAAAGCAACTCAGCACCATGAAACTCTGAGCTAGTTGAAGCTCTCCCAGGAAGTTAACCTAAGACTACAATCCAACAGAAATAAATATTCAGATAAACATTCATCATCCTGTTAATTAGTCCTGGAACAGGAAATGACCTAAACATCACCATGACATAAGTTTTTACACATTGCTGCAATTCTCATAATTATTATTTGGATAGCTGTAAAATACCACAGAGGACTGACCCAGTCTGCTCAAAAGTTGGCGCTCAGCACAGGACTCACAGAAAGTGCCCAGTAAACGCTTTGCTCACAAAACTCATGGCTCTCATTTTGCTCTGCAGAGGAACCAGTAGCTGCTTTCCTGACCAGAGGTCTGGGAGGCACCACTACAGTCTCTCTGCTGACATGTTGTAGTCAACGCCCTGACACATATGAATACCCCCAATTTGCTAAATTCCAGGCAAAAGAACTGCTGGGTCAAAGGGTCTGTGCAGTTTTAAGTCATGTCGGTTTTATAATAGAAACATGCCTCCAACTCTCCTATTATTTCTAGCTTCTTCCTTTGCCAGCCGAGCTGCTGGCAGCAGCTGTGTACTTGCATACTAGCTCTTGGGCCCTTTGTAGGGAATGGAAACTCCCAGCTCAGTCGGACCCCCACGGCTGGCCAGAAGACAGGGCCTGTGTGGGCAGTGAGCTCACCTGCCCCTTCCACCACCAAGAAAATGGCAGCGGGCACTTCTCTTCCATCTTTGCAAATTGGGGATAAGACTGACACCGTGTTGTCTGAAGGTGCTATAAGCTGATGTACATGAACACTGCCAACCCAGAGAAGTAAAGGTGAATCTTACATTTATCTTGCCCTTGACGAAGGTGGTGATATCTTCCTCATTGTCAAAGATGGACAGCGTCTGGAGTAAGTTGTTTTCCAGCCACTCCCAGTGTTTGGTGATCTCTTTGCGGGAAGAACCTAGGGGAGGTTGGGTAGAATAAAGAAAAGAAAATCATACAATCACCAGGCCATAAACATAAACTCAAAGAAGAGAGATTAAATGGGTGACCGAATTTGCTATATCCAAGTGACTACAATCTTGAAGCTGCTTATTCTTTTCCTTCATAAGCTTTACTATAAGTATAAAACAAAAGTCATAAATGGTCCTGTAAAAATAAAAAATAAAGAAATTTAGGCAGAATTGCAGACTCACATGGAAAATGAAGCCTCCACTTCCCCTTAGCGTTGAGTGAGAATGACCACTAGTTCCCTATGTGTCCTCCCCGAAATGGCCTATGTATCTACGAGTTTGCTGACTCACGAAAATTTTTCTTGGAGATAATAGGACTTAATGTGGTCTTTCCTATATAGATGACTAACCAGACAGGGCCAGACTGGGTATAAGGGAGAATTCAGGAGTCCGTAGATGGCAGCTGGAGTTTCCTGAAAGGCCCCATGCCCCCGCTGGTGGCTCCACTCCCTCTGAAGCCCGATACACTCACCTAGGCCTCTACCCACAATGCTCCTTCCTTCTTTTCCTCTTTTCCGGCTCAAATCCCAGCCCTGCTCTCACCTCCTCCAGGAAGCCCTGACTGACCCCTTTGGCTTTGGGCTGGCCCCTAGCATCTGCCCCGCCTAAAAGGTGGTCCCTGTC
The DNA here is from genome assembly GCF_014176215.1 of Rousettus aegyptiacus. Taxonomy (NCBI): domain Eukaryota; kingdom Metazoa; phylum Chordata; class Mammalia; order Chiroptera; family Pteropodidae; genus Rousettus; species Rousettus aegyptiacus. Next base: position 107,874,502 of record NW_023416310.1, on the reverse strand, counting down.
CTCAGGGAAGGGGCCCTGGAGGATGATGCAGGTCCAGTGCAAATGGCAAAACTGAGAAAAGGCAGCCTGATGTCATTACCAAAGGGCGGAGCAGCTGTCCTCTCTGCTCACATCAGGGAATTGGGCAAAGGGGTCCTAAGAAGAGAAGCAAAGGGATGAGGTTGGTGTCAGCCTGGCCTGCCTTCCCCTGCCTCTGGCACCCCATTTTGGGGGGCTTTGCATGTGCCAGGCATGGGGTTTGCACTCAAGACCTGTTTTCTGAATTAATGAACACAAAAAAAGAAGAGGAGTGAAGGCCTGCACCTTCTCTACCATCCTGGGGTGCAACGGTCTGTGGACTGTTGATCAGGTGATCCCGGGAAAACCACACTTGGCATGGAGGAGCCTTGGCAAAGCCACAAGTCCAGCATGGCTGAGGACCACGGACACATTTGCTGAGTGCCAGATCCTGGGCACCCGTCCTTCCCCACCTGGGAACACTCTTCCACCAGTTGAAAATAGTCCTGAGCCTGCCCAGGCCCGGCCAAATGAGTCCCCACCATCTCCCCACTCAGGCACCTGCTCGGTGCTCTGTCACTTGTCACAGCTCAGCCATCTGGCTGAGGTTTATCTGTTTGTTTCTTCACATTTACCCCAGCAGCTCAGTACCCTAATGAGCAGTTCCAGGGAAGGACCCTTCCCACTGGCTGGTGTAGGGGTGCCAATGTAACGTTGATGAAACCTGGACTTCTATAGCTCACAGTGGGTCACAACAGCAGGTAAAATTACCCTGATCATCCAAAAATTACCGTCCCCCTCCCCCATTTTTCTTTGCATTTTTGTTATGGCCTCCTTTCCCTGGTGCATGGAGGCCAAGGTCTAGTTAGTAGGGGAAGGGTTTCCTTTCTCTGTCTTTTTGCCAACATCCACATTTGAATATGGAAATTAACTCTACTGTATCATTCACGTTCTCGACAGCCGAAAATAGAAGAAATCTTGTCTATGCTGCCTGTGTGGATCTGTAGATGCGCTTTAGTTATAAATATTTATAACTAAATATTTACATACGTGCATTTAAAAGTATTAGTTAAAAGTAACTCCATCTTCATTTAGTATTAAGTAAATGATGCCATCTCTATGTTAGGTACTGGGAGTAAAAAGAATATAACAACTAATTAAATTCATCAGGGTTACTTCTGCTTCCAGAACTTTTCATGGATTGTTTTAATTCTTAGAGTACCTTGGAGATATTTTCATTTTATAGGATGAAACTAAGGCACAGAGAGGTTAAGTTGCCTATGGTCATACAGCCGGAAAGTGAGCAAACCATAATCCTAACCCAGGCTGCTCAGCTGCAGAGCCCACCCTCGCCCGCAGGGAGCTGTCAGTCTAGCAGGAGAGCCAGCGGGCCTTCAGTGTGAAAGTGCTGGTGGAGGCCGGTGAATCCCAAGAAGCAAGAAGAAAGGGTGCATACTCAGGCCTGGGGAGGTTTTTACACAGGAGGGGACATCAGAGCTGGAGGAAGAGGTCAGGTGGATGTGGGGGATGCTGTACTCGCACTGTCAGGATGGGTGCGTAGGAGCTTCAGGCCCTGCTAGTGTCCTGACGGGCTGAAGGCCAGGTGGGAGCTGAAGGGAGGACGGCAGAAGAGGGGCAGGCAGACCCCGAAGTCCTTCAGTGGCAGACTGAGGAGTCGGGATGCACTGCCAGTGCCCGTGGGACCATGTCTGATTTGGGAGAGCTGACAGGTGGGGACGAGGACAGCTGGGAGGCATGGCAGAGACCAGGGCAGGGCTACGGGGCTGGCAAAATGGAGAGCAGGTAAGTGTGTGGTGTGTAGCCTGAGGCCAAGGGCTGGGGTTCCCCAGCACCAGGCTGCGCTGCCACCACAGGGGTTCCCACACCACACAGCCGCTCTCCTCTGCCCCACAGAGGGACTGCCACTGCCCCCTCCCCAGCTGTTCCCTAGGAAGAATCCCGCTGAAACATGCAAATATCGAGGGCTCACTCAAGGGTAAATAATGTGCTCATAGCCCAGGCACACAGCAACCTCCCGGCCCTACTCTGGAATAGTCCCCATAGGAATCCCCTCTCTCCTGTGGACAAACCAGCCCCCGGTGCCCCACTTAGGCTCTGGAACCAGAAGAACAAACTCGGCCCTGGGCAGGCTCTGCTTGATAAGCTTTCCTCCAGTCACTCGCACAAGGGGAGGACACCTCTGTTTGGGTGCTGGGTAAGGGGGCTGGCTGTGCTGGCTGCTGTCTACCCTGGGCCTCCAGCCTTGACCTCCTTTCCTCAAGCTGGGGTTCAGCCATGAGCGCTCCTGTCACCTCTTCAAGCCTCCAAGGAAGATCATTATTCTGGGGGACAGTGACATGGTGGCTTCTAACACATAGAGGTATCCAGCTTAGGCACATGAGCAGGTGCTCTGGGTCTGAACTGCAGGTCTGTGTGACCTTGGGCAAGGTACTCAACCCCTCTGGGCCACAGCTGCCTTATCTTCAAATTAGAGAAAACTAAAGCTCCACCTTCCAGAGTTGTTGGAAAGTTCCCGTAAGTGCCTGGCCTGCAGGCAGTGCTGAGTGCTTGCTAGGACAGTTTTATCTGAGTGACGAGTGACTTCAGCCAGATGCCCAGTGACGGGGGACTGCTTCCTCCCAGAATCTCAGGAAGGGAGCGTGTTTCCTGCTGGGGGGACAACTGCAGCGATTCTCAATTCTCATTATTCCCAGTAGTTATGTCCCACAGAGTCTTACAGAACACTGATTTTGCCAAGACTGCTCCCAGGGGAGCGATAGGGCTAAGTTCTTGGAGTCTTTGGCCATGACATTTTCTTTAACTGATCAATAAACATGTAACTTGTTTTATGTGTCCTTCTGTGTAAAGGCACCTTATTAACATAAGATGTTAATTGCTAACAGCGAACTTGGGCCAGTGCACTGACTCAGGCCTGAAGGAAGCTCATCTAACACGTCCGCCACACAGAGACACAGGCGCCTGGGCACCATGTGGGGCTGTTTTAAACAGCAAATTACTAAGGGGAAAAAAAAGGGAAAACATAGCATTTAGATATGAAAAGGACACTTGTTTATGGTTTGAGAACTTGGAAAAAGGCAGGATGCCTTGCTCCACCCCAGTTGGGAACCTGTATCAGCTGACTGGGACTCTGCATGTGTCCATTCCCACAAATGCCCACAAAGGACACAGAGTACTGCTGGCCTGCGACAGGCTGAACTGCCTTACGAAGTGGGACACTGGCCTGGGCTGTGAGTGCAGGGCAGCACCAGGTTCTCAGGGGGCAACACCCAGCTTACAACTTGGGCTGAGTCCCCTCCCTCCCAGCCCCTCTCAGGGAAGGCCCTGCCCAGCACCCCTTGTGATCCAGGGCACCTACCACACGCCACTGTCCAGTAGACCTGCGAGTCCTGGGTCTGATGCAGGATTCGGAAAGGGGCCACACGGGCACTGGAGTCCAGCACCACATCTAGGGTGCCCACGAGAAGACCTGGGAGCAGGGAGAGAGATGCTGAGGGAAGGTTGTGCGGAGCTGACCCTGGCAGCCAGGATGGGCCCAGGGGAAAAATGCCATAGGCACCTCTTCCATCAAATGGCCTCTTTTCCTGCCAAGGCTGTCAGTTGGGGTCTGACACCGATCGAGACCCCCTCCCATGTCCTCCTGGAAGCTGTGCTCATCCTCCTAACTCAGAAACGCCTGCAGAGAGGGGCACGTGCAGGTTTTATGAAGCCCAAAGCTTAAATAATCTGGGAGGCCCTCCTGAAAAAAACTACAAAATTAGGTTTGAAAACAAGTATTTCTTAAGAATGAGAAAGTACAATAGTTACACATGGAAAACAATATCACAAATGTCACAAAATACAAAAAATTACACAATGTGTTTTATTAACTGCCAGACACATATCTTAACCCATTTCCTGTTTGGCCCGTGAATACTCACTGGCTGTGCTTGTGGCTGCAGCATTTACCCCAAGATAACTCGTGGATTACAGTCCTAACCTTACCCCAAAGTTTGCCATGAAATATCTCATTTTTAATATTATTTTTGCATCGCTCTAACATATCGATAATCTTTGGAAAACAATGACATAATTCCATTTATAGTATTCTGTTTTCAGGAGTGGTATCTCCTATTACAAAATATAGTAATTCTTGATCGCTGAAAATGTCAAATTCTAGAAAATGTAGCATTCCTATGTGCGATGTTAACATCGTTCTTGAATAGTCGTTAGCTGAAGATTCATTTGATGAATCCAATTTATGTACATATTTGTTACAGTAGGATTAGAGATGAGTTCTGTTTAGAAATAGCTCTAAGAACAGTTTTTATATTTTATTTTTACATTGAAAACCAATCAGACTTCAGCCTCAAAGAGTGTGTTTATGTAAAATCAAATTAATGCTGTGCTTTTTTCTTCCTAAACAGGAAATGGGTTAAGATACATCCCTCGCCTCCCCCCAGACATTTTGGGCTGTGTACTCTGATGGCTTTTTTCATAAGACAGTGATTTCGTAACATCATTTTCCATATCAACCAGAGGAGGATAATACAGTCTTTCCTCTGTCACAGCATCATTTTTATTATGGAAACTTTAAGGAAATTCTTTGAAGTCTCCGGAGTCAGGACTGAAAAAGACATGCAAATTTTTAGATGTGTCCAATTTGGGAAAACACCCAGTTTTTTTTTCATCTCTGAACGGAAGCATTTTAGTGCATTTCAAGTTTTCCTTCTTATCACATACACTCTTTGTCAGTATCATCATTTCCCCGACAAACGAGATGAACGCCTACCTTGATTCATTCCCCTTCGTTCTGAATTATCAAGCCATCTAAAAACCTGTTCGTTGTTCCTATTTAAAATTTATTTTTTTTCTCTTAATGTGCTGCTTTTGGTATGACCTCAAAATATTTTGTTACAATTTTCTTGATGTCAGAATCATGTCTATTAATTTTATTACTTAACTTTAACACTTTTGTTTCATATTCCATTTTAACCATTTTTTCCTTCCAGTCTTTAATAAATAAAATAACCGATTATAATAGGTACTCTTTATATACATTCAGGTCAGGAATCTGTAATTTCTCACTTGTTTTACTGAAATGTTCTAAAATACCCTTCTAAATTGCAGTTAAAGTGGTATAGTCAAGATTTATCAGTGTTTGGAATAAGCCTTTTTTTCATGATCTCTGTTGGAGTTTCTCTTCTGGTCTTGGGAATTTTATTTTCTTCCTTACGGTGTTGGTATACCCACATCGTGAGACCTAAAAACTTTATAATGGGTGAACCATCTCCTCACACTCACACTCTTCAATGAGGAATACAAGTTGGAATCTGTTTATAAAAGATGGCTGGAATAAAATCACATCACTAAGTGCTCCTCTCCTGGGGAGATGTGTTCAGGAGGCCATGGTGTCTACAGTGGCATAGGAAAGGCCACGGCAGGATTCATGAAACCTAGCTCAAGTGGGGGGGGGTGGTTCCAGAAGTGGTTTTCTGGGGGGACATAGGGAGGTCCGTCATGGGGGACATGGAGAGATGAGTGAGGTGGAAAGGGCATTCTCTGCACAGGCAGGCAGAGCAGAGAGACACACCCGCTCACTTGAGATGATCTACAGAAAGAGAGCACAGAACAGCTAGCTGCTCAAAGAACACAGGCTGATGTGACATGTTAAGCTGGTGCAACAAAAGGTACTGGGCACCTGCACTTCAATTTCCTACAGGGGCTTGCAGTAGCTCCTGAGGGTGACCACTGGTCAGCCTCTTCAGAGGGGCTGCTGTCACAGCTCCAGAGCAGCCTGGTCAGGAGGCAGGTCCAGCACTGGCTCCCGTGATTCTTGAGGCCATTAGGAGGGAGCCCAAGGCCCCGAAGGGAATGCAGTTTTCTGGGGAACCGTATAGTCTCTTACACATTAGGAGGTGTGGCCCAGGAGAGGATGGCAGCAAAGGTCTCCCATGGGAAGCCTCTGTATCTGCCAGGACTATATTAACTGCTAGCGTTTAAAACCTGGGTGTTTCACAGAAAATTCTCTTGGCAACACTGAGCTTGCAGTCCCGTATGTCAACAGGCCACAAGAGGCAAGCAAGCAGTTCTACTCTGGCAGTGCCTGCCCAGGCCTTGAAGCATGAGGGGCCTAGGACACCTGCAGAAGTGACGTCTAGTGGACATTCCTTGGATCTCACAGGCCACAAAACCTTAGGAGGTGCCTGTCCAGCCTCATCCTGGGTGAGTGGTGATGCCCACACGGGAACAGGGTCACCCTGGCTAGCTCACCCCAGAATATCATATACTGGTAATTTGGCAAAGCCTGGGTCTGCAGCTCCAATGGCACCCAGAATCAGGAAAGGTGGGGGGGAGAAGCTGGAAGGATGCCGGTCCGCAGCTTGGGGAACCTCTGATCTGGCTATACGGCAATTATTTGGTGAGCTGGGAATGAAGGAAGCAAAGGGAAAGAAAGGTGTGCTGTGTCTCTTGGGTCCTCAGAAACCGTTGGGGAAACAGGCGGAGGAAGCCCAGGGCATCTCGCTGACTTCCAGCTGTGAAATCCCGTGCCAGGAAGCTGCGCACGCCTCGGCTGAGTGCTGGGAAGCTCATGGGCACCAAATCCAGGCAGAGGCCCCTGCCAGCCTTCCTTGGGTGGGCCGAAGTGTCCCGACCAGCCTCCGAATACCAGAGCATTTGCCTTCCTCCAGTCCCCCGCACGTCCGCACCGCGCCCCTCCCCCCAGCCCTGTCTTCATCTCCCATCCCTCTCCCGCTGCGTACCCACCTCCGCCGCCAGCTCGGTCTCTACCCCACGCCCCCAGCCCCGTCCCCGCCTCCCGCCCCCGCCAGGCCGGTCCTGCACTCCCGTGCCCCGCCGCGCGCGCTGATGTGCGCGTCCGCGACGACGGGCCCAGGTCAGGCCTGTCCCGGCGGGCAGTCCGAGCGGGTCGTCCGGCCCCACCACCCAGCGCACCCTTCCCGCTCGGCCGCCGCGCGCCTCTCACCCGTGAGGCCGCCGCCCTTGCCGTGGCCCCGGCGCCGCTGCAGCACGAAGAAGGGGTTCGCCCGTTCTGTCACCCACAGCGCGTTGGCCACCAGCACCTCCTCAGGGGCCAGCCACATCGTGGGACTGCTCGTATTGGGCCCGGCCGGCCAGGCGGAAGCGCCGCCGCCGTCGTCTCGCTGGGGCCGAGCGGGAGGGCGGAGCGGGAGGTGGGCCGAGCGGGCGGCGCCCCCTGGCGGACGGCCGGACTGCAGGACGCCGGGTCCCGGCCCGCGGCTCTCCCGGCCGGCCCCGCCCACTTCGGCCCCGGCCCCAGGCTCTCCGGGCCGGCTCCGCCCACCCGGCTCCGCCCCCACGCCTGCTCGCGGTGTCCGCCTCCCTCGCTCTCCTGGCCTTTGAGGAACGGTCCCAGCCTCCGGCCACGGGCTCTACCTGTAATGGCCAAGTCCTCAGACCAGAGGAACCGGTTGTGGAAAGGAGCAGGGGCCCTGCTCCTGCGTCACCCCCACCCCCGTTTTGTGAAAATCTGTCCAGGGGTTTTTGGGGGAATCGTAAAGAAATAGCGTTTGGAAGTACGCTCTTGGCTGATCGTGCAGTGAGACCAGTGCGTGTTAACATTGCAAAAGGCGGCTGGAAAAGGGTTAGACGATTGTGATAATTCTCAATTTTGACACTTGTGCCTAAGGCTAGGAGGACCTGCCGGAGCGGAGGAGTGTGTCAGAAATCCCAGGGCTGACAGGATCCTCAGAAATCGGTGCAGTCACACTAAGGCTGGGTGGCCCTGGGGCCAGTGGAGGTTTCTCCCCTGGCACGAGGGAGGGTCGTGGGGTGGCGGCACGTGAGGCTGGGATGCTGGTCCCTGCTCTCTCAATGCTGCCTGTAGGGTTCGACCCCTCCTAGTCCAGACACGGATTGTTTGGTGTGAAAGGGGCAGCTAGTGACAATGTCTGGGGTGCGAATGCAGAATGTCCAGGGCCAATTGAGATGCAAGATCATGCTGAGGGCCTGTGAGTCCAGCGGGAGGGCAGAGGGAAGGGATATTTTAGAATTACCCCTGAAGCTTAAGCTGGTTTCTAACTGGGTTTCTGTCACTGGCATCCAAGAATCCAATATGATAGATGTAGATATAAACAGGCATTTTCGTGGTTGACAGCCAGAGTGATCACAGGTCTTCTGAAATGTTGCTTGAGATACTGAATCAACTCTCAATATAGAGTACAGTTTTCTTTAAACTTTGTAAGCTTAAACTGATAACATGTTCTTATGCTCTCAAGAATTTGGAAGTACTTGTTAACACCCTGAGAAGAGATGTGGGTTATTTGGTTTCTCCATTCCAGTGGTTCTCAAACTTGAGCAACATCAGAATCACCTGCAGGGTTTGTCAAAATACAGATGGCTAGGCCCCACCGCAGAGTGTTTGTATTTCTAACAAATTCCAAGAGGATGCCGATGCTGCTGGGCAGGGGGCCACCTTTTGAGAACTGTTCTTTATAGGAAGGAAAAGAACGAACATTTATTGAGCACTCAGGATGTGTTAAAGTCTATTTCATTTTTCCTTCATTTTCTAAGATATAATTCACATTCCATACAGTTTGCCCTTTGAAAGTACACAATTCAGTGACTATTGGTAGATTCACAAAGTTGTGCGACCATCACTACTAATTCCAGAACTTTTTCATCACTCCACAAGAGAAACCCCTTACCTATTAGCAGTCACTCCCCATTTCCCATCCCCTTCCACCTCTGGCAACAACTATATAGATTTACCCATTCTGTACATTTCATGTAAATGAAAGCATACAGTATGTGGCCTTTGTGTCTGGGTTGTTTTACTTACTGTAACCTGTTTAAGGTTCATGTATGCATAGATTAGTGCTTCATTCCTTTTTATGGCTGAATAATAGTCCGTTGTAAGGATAGGCAACTGATCCATTCATCAGTTGGCGGACATATGTGTTGTTTCTCTTTTTATGGCTGTTGTGAATAATGCTACTGTGAACATTTATATATCAGTTTTGTGTAGGCATGTTTTCAGTTCTCTTGGGCAGGCCCCTAAGAGTAGAATTGCTGTCATACGATAAAGCAGTTAATTTTTTAGGGAACCACCAAACTCTTCTCTGAAGCAGCCACACCATTTCACATTCCCACCAGTGATGTGTGAGGGTTGCAGTTCCTCCATATCTCGTCAACAATTATTGTCTTTTTTACTATAGCCACTCTAGTGGGTGTGAAGTGGTACCTTGTGTGGTTTGGATTTGCAGTTCCCTAATAACTTATGATTTGAAGCATCTTTGCATGTGCTTGATGGTCATTTAGTTATCTTCTTTGGAGAAATGTGTATTCATATCCCTTGTCCATTTTAAAATTGGGTTGTCTATTTATCATTGAGTTGTAAGAATTATTTATGTACTCCAGATACTAGACTTCTTACATTATTTTAAATCTAATCCCCACATGTTAACTCTATGAGGTAGGTATTTTATGATTTCTATCTTACAGACAATAAAGCTGAAGTCCAGACAGGTGAAACAATTTGTTAAGTTCATAGTAGTAAGTGGAAGAGGTAATACTCATGTGCAGACCTTTCTGGCTTCAACTCTCTTCCACCTGGATCAGACACCTGCTGCTTTGCCCCAGAACTCATTACTTCCTGGGCAGCAGCACAATTTTGCTGTTGGAACCACACCTTATGACTCTCAGCTCCTGTCTTTCAGGTAAAGCTGAATGCACTCCTGGGATGCAGAAGTGGAACCCTTACTGGCCTTGGGTGTTGGTATATTCTATGTCTGTGACCACAGTGGCTGGCTCGGTGATGGCTGTGTTCCTCCCACCCAGCTGGTCAGCGTCAAGTAGATGCCATTCTGGTCTGGGTTACCTCCTGGGGAAGTAGACCAACTACTACTACCTTGAGACCGAGACTGGAGTTAGTCTGGAGGAAGCAAAACTAACGATGTGTCCGGGTATCAGTATTTGAGGGCCAAACCAAGACATTTTAGCTGGCATTTTAGCTTTTGTGACCCACTGCTTTCCCCTTTTGCTTAACAAGTATTGGTGGGGGTTTCTGTCACTTGCAACCAAAAGAGTTCTCACTGATACAGGTTACCACCAATAGTATTTCATGTGGCCAAAGCAGCTTTTTCAATAGGTTTTTATTGAAACAGTTATATTAGTAAATCCCACAATACAGGTATACACTATCAGCATATAGGTATATACCGCACAATTTCACTAATTATACTTACATCGACCATATGGGCCTAAGAGTTGTGCTGCCCAGAACATTTGAAAGGGCTTATAAAAAAATCAGCTCACGGTCTACTAGCAGGTGTGTGTTCTAGACAAGGTCACTCCCCCTACAGTGAGCCCCCAAATGAAGCTAATGACCAGTTTTGCTTCTTGGATATTTGATGTGTGTTCTTTCTGGCACAAGCTAGCTAATGGTGAATTAAAATTCAAGTGCATAGATTCTCTTTCATCGCTCAAGGTGGAAGGTAAGTCAGTTGCCACATTTAGGTGTAGCCCAGCCTCCCCCACCCCATATCACCTGTGCTGTGATTAAAAAAATAGTTTGTATGCCACCCTCTGAGATGTTGTGCATAGTCAGCAGGAACCCGGAGTAAGGGGAGTTCTTTGAATGAACCAAAAGGGGTGACTTTAATATTTGATGTCAGTACAAAAACTACCGAGGGTCAAAAACAGTTGTGGCATATGTAGCCTAGGGTTTTGACCAACTCCTCTCGTACAGGATCAGAATTGCTCTCTTAGGTGACGGTGATCCGCAGACCCCAAGTAGCATTTCCTGTTTCTATGATCACATGGGTCAGGTTCCTTAGCCATCACCACTTGAGAGCAGACCAGGCTTCCCATTCTCAGCTTAAGACAACAGAGTCTGGCCCCAAGCATTGGCCAAGGGTGCTGGTCCTCAGCTGGGTCTGTGGCCAGGTCTGGGCTGTGGGGTGATGAATGGACGTAGTGCTCTCTGCTTCTCTCCAGGACAGCATGTGTTCTCTCATGCTGGACACCAGGAAAGGGGCTGAGACCCTGGCACCAGCCACACCCAGTGACCCGGTCCACATGGCATCCTGGCAGTCAGTAGGTGGTCAGTCTTTCTGCTTGGGAACAGCTTACTCATCTGAAGCCTAGAACTTCACAGTCTGTCTACCCTACCCCCACTGACTCAGCACCTCCCAGTCACTAGAAAAGTCCTTTAATGTCGCATAGTGTAAATATACTTGGACTTAGTAGTGGATGAAGGATAATTCTGAAAGCAAGTTCCAATTCACTTTATGTTGGGTTAAATTTGTAAAAAATAGCTCAGAACAATCATCTGTACCTCTTGACAGTTGCCAATAGCTGTAGAGATTGCTGGAGAGAGGGAGTGATAAACATTGAGGGGTAAGGAGCTGATGAAGGCCAGTCAGGCTCGCCAGCCGACAGGCATGCCCAAGTGAACTGCAGTGGACTGGTCGGCATCACGTTGTTTCACCCCAGCATTAAATGGACCAAGGACCCTGGGAGCTGTGTCCCAAGGGATTACCGGTCCCTGGCAGCTGAGCAAAGGGTGCTCATGACATCCCGCAGGTCTCAGCCTTTCCACAGAAGAAGGTGTGAGGTTCAGGAAGGTGCCTCCTGCTGAGCTGGACTGCCACCTTCAGCTGGAGTGCCAACCTCGGCTGGAGCATGCACACTCTGGCAGCTGCCTCCGGCATGGGCAGGGCTTTCCTAGGCTGCTGAAAGTCAGTGTGTTCAGGCTGCGAAACCTCCACCTTTCAGGTTGAGGGCTCAGTGCAGGGAGCTAGGAGTGCAGAGGATGGAGATCTGAGCAATTCCAGCAGTACTGAATCTTTCTGAAAGTTTAATACTCAAGTTGCATGAAGTTCAAAGTTTTTATGTTTTTCATTTGTTGTAAAGTATCTCCTCTTCCCAAAGCCAGAGGGAAGAAAACAGAAGAAATGGCTTGAGTTAGGGTGAACTGCAAGAGGGAAAATCCCAGCTAAGTTCCAGGTCATGAGACTGGGGACCCTTACAAGGCCTTTTGGGACCATGAGAGACAAGTCTTGGGTGCAGATGTGTCATGCTTTTAGCAGCTGAGGCTGATGGTACCCTTTCTCCTCCATAGTCTTTGAAGGCTGGTGGGATGCAGCTCTGGAGAATGCAGGTTACTGCTTTCATCTGAAGTCTGCTGGGGACCCACCGGTCTCTCTTCTTCGAGGCTATTATTTTTTTTGATCTTCCAGGACATCCCTAAGAAAAAGGGCACCCCTCCCCAGAGGAGCACCAGGGCCACGAGGGGGCCCCTACCACACCTCAGCACCCCTCGCCTGGAGCTCAAGAGGCTGGAGTTGGGGACCTGGGACTCCAGTGCCACTAGGAGCCAGTTGGGGACATGGCCTGTGCGGAACCCCGCACTTCCCGCCAAGGCGCAGCCTGTGTGCTCTGCTTGCATTGCTTTTGCTGCCATTTCACAGGGCAGGAAGGACAGAATTCCGCGCAGGCGCAACACAGGCACCCTACCTTGGCATCCCTCTGTCTACACTTTCTCTGATGTTACGATGCCTAAAATACAGAAGGCATTTTCCAGTCCTGCTGACAGGATCTTAACCACATCCACGGATGTCACGTGAACACGTACTCGCAACACTCATCCGTGGACTTTGAAAAATTTACCAATGAGGCCAACAGAAAAGGCAAAGTAGAGGAACCTCACTTGTAACAACTGCCCACAGCAAGGAAGATGCTGCTTTTAAGCTGCAGGCGTCATAACAGTCACCCTGTCCCATACTCATGTGTGGAGTTGGGAGCAAATGCTGAGTTTAATCCCAAACTGTTTCTAGGGGTGGGTGAGGGCCAACCGGTTGGCCTCAGGCAGCGTGGTGAGGTGAACACAGCCTTTCTTCAGTAGGGGACACTCAGTTCTTTTTCTAAATAGGTTGCTGTTAGCAGCTCCTTCTGTCTGCACCTAACGGCAGTCTTCCCAGGGCTTTACCCCAAGCCTGGTCTCATGTCACTGGGCCCACTCTGGCTTCCACCATCGTCTGAATTAAGGGAACACCAGGCTTGGCCGGACACTCACTCTAGGAGATTCTAACTCCAGCGAGTGTGTGTGTGAGGAAGAGTGCATGTGCCTTGTGTAATACCTCTGTGTGTGTAAGAGAGAGAGAAGGAAAGAGAGGAGAAGGAGGAGGAAAAGGGGGTGAAGATCAGGGCACCTAGGTCCCGCAGTTACATGGAGACCAGTTTGGTCGGTCTAGGCGACAGGCACATTTAAAACAGCTTCCCCAGAGGCACAGCGGGGCTGCAGCCAGACCGCCTTTCCCTCACCAAGTGTCAGCTGCAGACCCAGAGCTGCATCTCCATGTCCCCTTCCAGGGCCCCTGCCAGCCCTGAGATCTAACGTACCCCCACCAGGGCTCTCCCTGGGTCTCACCACCAGTGGCCACCAAGACTAGCAGCCTGGGCTTCCGCTTCCACCTCACAGCTCCCTCCTTTTCCACTTTCAGTCAGATCCTGGTCTCGGCTTAACGGTGATGTCCTGGGCTCTGCGTGGCCCCTATGGCTGCCCCAGCACCAGGCAGCGTGTGCCTCTCCTGCCCTGTCCCCTCTAAACAGGGGTTTAGGTCCCCCCCACAGCAGAGCCTTTCCTGCCCAGCCACACCCTTGCCAGTCTCATACCCCCTTGGCTTGTCTTCACTGGAAGTGTCGCGTTCCCAGCAATATTAGGTCCTTCCCAGCCTCTGCATGCTGTGCTGCACCCCCCATCTGCGCCCTGAGAAACCCCCCTCTTTACCACTCACCTTTATTTCGTCTGGTTTCGCATCCCAGCTGGTTATTAATGTGCCAGTTTTCTATACCAGTCCAAACCTTAATGATCACTGGATTCGCCGTAACTCCAGTATATGCGTTTGGCATACTGAGAACGCAATCAAGGTCTGTTGATGAAATTAGCCATGTAATCCTACCATTTTCTTTATAAATCCCACTTCCTGGAAATCAGTGTTTTTGTTTCTTGACATTTTCGAGCAGCAAACACTTGTCAAGGTGGCCTGACATTAACATCGTTTCCTTGTTTTCCTATAGCAACCACTGCCGAAATAATGAAGGTTAACAGCAAGATAACAGTTTGATTTTTCTTCAGTGAAAACCAGTTTTGTTTAACGTGTAGATCAAGGAAAGAACTGGATGTGAGGGGTGATAAAAACATGAGAAGAACTTATAAAGCCCATAGGAAATGTCAAGTTAGTTAAATTTAGTAATCTTATTTTGTTTAAACACTTGGCAACCACATCTTTTGGAAGCTGGGCTGTTGCGTGCACCGGGGCAGCTGGCAGGTGTGGGCTTGGCCTCGGGTCCAAGCTGGTTGAGGGACGTGCCTCGGAGACGTTCTCTGAAGCAGGCCTGAGGAAGGGCAAGGGAATGGAGCCTTTCTTAAACAGCAGGGTTCACCAGACTTTGGAAGGTGTTTCTAACCACCTGGTGGTAGAGCTTGTATTCCCCTTAGAGGGCAGAGACAGGCAGCCCACAAACATCCAAGCCTGCACCCCGCCCCCCGCCCCCCACCACTGCAGACGGCCTAGCTGTTTTCCTGCCAGCTGCCTCTCTTCTCCCCCTGAAATAACAGGAAAGGAGGATTATGTGAAGTTCTTCCCTTAGGAAGTTAAAAATCACCAAATTGTAGGCATTTGCATTTTAACGCTCATGACCAATTCCCGGCTGCCCCAGGCCCCGCTCCACATGTGTCCTGTGCTGCGTGCTGCCAGTTCTGTGCCCAGCCTGGCCTGGAGACAAGCTGGAACTGTGCCGGGCAGAGGGGCTGGAGCCCATCTCAGAGCAGGCCACCGGAGGGACAGAGGGTCTGTAGCATAAGTAGCTCACTCCTTTGCCTCTTCCATTCTTCAAATAGTCTCCCCATCCAACTCCAAAATGATCAAAGGTTATCATACATTCCTGGGTGATAACCACCATGGCTATAAGACTTGCAACTGAGATGCTCACACATTGCAGAAAAAACGCCTCTCCGCACCCTCAACCACGCTTGCATGGCCAATAACACCTTGAGCTTCTCAGAGGCAGGGGTGCTCCTGCTGAAGTGTGTTTTCGTGAAACTCACATGCAAGCAGCCCTGGTGTCCTGTCCCCTGCCAGGGTCCCTAGGTTGCTTGGCAGGTTTTCTCTCAGCACAGCTGCCAGCAAAGAGGCTGTTACTTGAGACAAATCATGCCACTCTTGCTATTCCAGAAGTATATGACCTTCATGGAGAAGTTATTGTCCCTGCTGACAAGGCAAGACATTCTGTGGCCCCGATTCTCATGAAAAGGGTGTCAAGCTGGGATCTGAAGCACTATTCTGAGTGAATTCCCCACAAGAAATGCATCAACAGGGAATGTGTGCCCTAGATTTACCAGAAATTCAAATATTATACCAATAAGTGCATTTTTAGGTACCCGGAGTTTTCATTTCTTATTATTTTCTTTTCAGGAAAGGAATGTCTTGAGTGAAATTTAATGTATATGCTTTTGTAAAACGGCACAAATCAGAAGAAAACTCTGTGCTGGGATCCGAGTTCTAGTTCAGGAAAGCAAGGTGGTGACCGGGACAATGTGGCCAGACTGGCCATCTTCCCTGGGGAATGAGCCAAACCAAACTCAAATGCAGGTGGCATCTGGCACCCATGGCAGATCGGGATTTAATCTCCTTGACTCCATTCTGTCACTGCAAAGCCAGTGGCAAACTTATCTCTGAACAGTGCTCTCTTAAAACTGTTTTTTATCAAAAATATTTTTATAGTACAAAGACCATAAAAAGGAAACAAACAAAAGCCCTCAGTTAAAGGCAAAAAGAAAAAGCTGCTAAGACCTTAAAAATCTGCACTGTTCTGGCCTCAAATGATTAAAAACAAATGTTGCTGGAGACAATCGTCAAGGCTGCCACCACCTTGATTCTCTGAGGGTTTTTGTTCTGGGCACACGGTGTCTGAGGCATCTTAGCAACACTTCAGGAGAAGAGAAGTCGTTAAAAGAAGCCAGTGCATGTGGAAGCATGGCAAGTGCTCCCCTCCAACTTCTACAGAGTCAATAAAAACAGCAGGGTAGGGGATATGTGGGTCCGCGTGGTTTGCTGCCGTTCTGACTCTAGGCACACGGGGACCGAAGTGTCTACTCTCATAACGAGAACACGAGGGTCTGAGTGCATTCGCAGCTCCGTGTAGCTCATGCGGACAGGAGAAGCAGGCTCAACTGTGGTGCATGCCCTTCACCGAAAGGGACACCTAGATTTGTTTAATAAGTTTGCTCATCATGGTTCCATGTTGGAATTACTCTTACGATACGCGTTTCCTGTGATGCTAACTTGATGTCATCCCAGGTGTGTGGGAAAAGCATGTGTGTCCCAGATGTGCCCTATGTGGGCCTCAACGTCTTTTTCTGTCAGCTCCTGTGCCTTCTCCATGTTGATGCCGAGGTCAGCTGACCAGTGAAGTCCGAAGAGGGTGCTTATCGGGTGTCTAACTGCAAGGAGGTGGTTCAATCTTCTTAAGCAAGCACTTGGTTCCATTCTGATTTTGACACCCACTGGCCGTCACCCTGAGATCATTACTGGCCTGGCCTCCCAGGTGCTACCTCCCCATACACCGCAGTAGCTGCCAAGTTGAGAGGTCCACAGGCCTCAGGGACAAGGTCTTCAGTGTTTTGGTGGTCACATAAACATGTCACCTTACATCATGCTCTATGACAATGAGGACAACTGCCTGTCCTGCTCAGCCCACCTGTAGCCCCACTGTGGTGCTCTGGGTGGTCAGTCTCAGAGGAGGTACAAAAGGTGAGACTTTCTCTTAGGAACCTTTAGAAAGAGGCCCTTTAACAGGAAGTAGAATAAGAGACAGGAAAACACAGAGCGGGCCACACAGCGGCAACTCGTGCCATGTCAGTAAGAAGCACGCCTGCAGGCTTTAGCATACATTGTAAGTGGGGAGCACAAAGGTATTTTAAAAATGCCAGCGTCACCCTGACATAGATAGCATGTGATTATTCAGACATGTTTGCAATGTAACATTAACCCCGGGCCCACCTCTACTCTGCAAACAGCCAAGCTTGTTGGGGCCCATGTTCAGTAGCCAGCTTTGGGCAGGTTTTTGGTGCCATCAGGTCACCTGGGCAATAATGCTGTCCTCAAAGCCTTGGCGGGAACTTTGCATTTTAACCCCGAGCCCCAACCTGTGCTTAGAAAGCGCTGCCATTCTTCCAAAACAGATGCTGACAGAAGAATACAAAATAAGAAAGGTGATCATAAATCAAATCACAAAAGAGGTGACCCCTAATAGCCCATTTAAAAAAAGTCAGGTTTTGTTCTCATCATACATGTCCAAAGAAGGTTCAATTGTGGAGAATTCACTCTCATACACCAGGCTTCGAGGGGACAAAGAGGTCCGATGAAAGAAGTGACCACCTGGAAAAGGAACAAGAAAAACAGGCTTACTAAGTCATCAGGCCCATACTTCCCATGTGGCTTGGAGGAGAGAATGTGTATTATCTTCAAAGCATCACGTTTTCTCAAACACATATCTATATTTGGGGCTCCTAATGAAAAGAATTCAGGCATCCTTCAATTTAAGCATACTTTAAACACATAAATTCCAATGTTGGGCCCCCAAATGATTAACTACAGGAACTCTTCAAAGCAAAAGCTGCCTGGTACTCTATAAAGCCTCCATTTACAAACTTTGAGTTGATTCATGGCATATTTCCCTCCATGTCTCTAAATAACACGCCTGTGCCGATCCTCCCTATTAAATTCCCACCATGGAAGATGAGGATTCTCCCTGTCCTCCCATCTTCTACTCTACCACATCCACACATTTTTCCATTGCTCCAATATAATAGTATTTTGATAATAGAATTCAGTGTTTACATTATTTAACTAGTTGTGCTACTTGGAGCTAAGTTATGTTTATATTTCCTTTACAGAACAACTGTGTTTTATTCTTAGAGTTTTACTGAGGTTTAATCGACACACAATGAAATGCACACATTTAAAGGTGTATAATTTGATGAGTTTTGACCTATGTACACACCCCTGAAACCATCACCAGAAGCAAGACAGTGAATTTCTCCATCAGCGCCAGTTTTCCGTGACTCTCCCCTTCTTCGTACCCTACTCCTACCCCCAGGTAAATACAGATCAGTTTGCATCTTCCTAGAATTTTATGTAAGTGTAATCATATAGTAACTTATTGGCTCTTACAAATAGAGTTGCTATGAGCATGTGTGTATGAGTCTGAGTGTGGACTGTGTGTTTCATTGGACAGGGCACCCAGGAGTGGAAAGCTGTGTGTAGGTGGACTTTTCTAAAATGGTTGAACCACTGAACAGCCCACCAGCAGTGTGTGAGACTTCTAGTTCCTCCGCCTCCTTGCCAATGCTGAGATGGTAAATCTTTCACATTTTAGCGATAGTAGGAATGCAGCAGTACCTCATTGTTGTTTTAGTTTGAATTTCCTTGATATTCAGCATCTTTTCAGGTGCTTATTAACCAATTGTATATGTTTTGTGAAGCATTTTGTTTAAATCTTTTGCCCATTTAAAAATTAAGTTGCATTCCTAATATTGAGTTGTAAGAGTCCCCCCCTCATATATATGTATATGTATATATGTGTGTGTGTGTGTGTATGTGTGTGTGTGTGTGTATGTATATATATATATATATATATATTTTCTAGAAACAAGTCCCTTTTCAGCTGATTTCTCAATAGAAAAATTTCAGGCCAGAAGGGAATGGCATGAAATATTCAAAATGATGAAAAGCAAGGAACTACAACCAAGATTACTGTACCCAGCAAAGCTATCATCTAGAATTGAATGACAGATAAAGATCTTCCCAGACGAAAAAGAAAGCTAATGCGGTTCATCATCGTCAAACCAGTAGTATTACAAGAAACATTAAAGGGACTTAAAAAAAGGAAAAAACATGAATAATAAAAAGGCAATAACTACATACCTATCAATAATCATTTTAAATGTAAATGGATTAAATGCTCAATCAAAAGATATAACGTGGCTGAATGGTTAGAAAACATGATGCCTATAAGAGACCACTTCGGATAGAAAGTAAGGACACATACAGACTGAAAGTAAACAGATGGAAAAAGATATTTAATGCAAATGCAAATGCAAATGCAAAAAAAAAAAAAAGCTAGGGAAGCAATACTTATACCAGACAAAATAAACTTTAAAACAAAGGCTATATAATAAGAGACAAAGAAGGACTGAGAAATTCCATTTCTGGATATTTATCCAAGAAACCAAAAAACACTAATGTGAAAAGACATGTGCATCCATATGTTCATTGCAGCATTATTTACAGTAGCCAAGATATGAAAACAACCTACGTACCCATTAGCAGACAAATTCATAAAGAAGAGGTGGTATATATATATACAATGGGATATTACTCAGCCATAAAACATAATTAAATCTTGTCATTTGTGACAACATGGATGGATCTAGATAACTGAAGTAAGTCAGACAGAGAAAGATGAAGACCATATGATTTCACTTACATGGGGAATCTAAAAAGCAAAATAAATGAACAACCAAAACAGAAACAAACTCATAGATACAGAGAATAAATTGATGGTTGCTAGATGAGAGAGGGTTGCGGGAAGGCTGAAATAGGTGAAAGAATTAAGAAGTACAAATTGCTAGCTATAAAAACAGTCACAGGTATGTAAAGTACAGCACAGGGTTTATAGTCAACGATATCGTAATAACTCTGTACGGTGTCTCAGATGGGTACTAGACTTATTGGGGTGATTATTTCATAAGTTATATAAATGTCTAATCATTATGTTGTACACCTGAAACTAATATTATGTCAAGCGTAATTAAAAAACAAAAATTATTAAAAAAACAATAAAAAAGAAGTCTTTGACAAACTTAAGTTTATTAAGATTTTCTTCTATGTGTTCATCCAGAAGTTTTACAGTTTTGGCTTACATTTAGATGATCCTCTTCAAGTAAATTTTTGTATATGGTGGGAAATAAAGATCAAAGTTCATCATTTTGCCTGTGGATATATTCAATTGTTTTGGCATCATTTGTTTAAAAGATTATCCTTTCCCCATTAAACTGTCTTGGCACCTTGGTTGAAAATATATTGCTTGTATGTATGTTTTTTTGGGGCAGTATTTTGTTCCAGCAATTGGTTTGTCTGTCTTTACACTAATATTACACTGTCTTGATTACTATAGTGTTATAAGTCTTCAAACCATGTATTATAAGTTCTGTAACTTTGTTCTTATTTTCAAATGGCATGATGAGCAGGGAGAAGTGGGAGGCTGTTAGAGTATGGACAAGTATTAAATTAAAACATTTCATGCACTAGTGTATGAGTGGTAAGATCACTTCTACTTTCTTAACTTTCCTATATCAAAAACTTCTATATTGAAAAGCTAGGATGAATTCAAATATTCCTGCTCTCTGTACAAAGCCGCCTTCTGAGAGTGATTCCAAGTAAGAGATGAGATGTGTGGTCTCTGGGAGCTGAGCCTCAGTCCCAGAGGAATCTGCATAACCCAACAGGGGGAAAAAGGGAAAGATCAAACATACACATCAAAAAATAAAGAAGACCCTAACTTATTGTGTCAGTAGACTGATCAGCTGACACCAAATCTTTGGAAATTAAAATGGGTTAGAATTTATTTAGTAATC
The DNA here is from genome assembly GCF_014176215.1 of Rousettus aegyptiacus. Taxonomy (NCBI): domain Eukaryota; kingdom Metazoa; phylum Chordata; class Mammalia; order Chiroptera; family Pteropodidae; genus Rousettus; species Rousettus aegyptiacus. The sequence goes on along the minus strand of NW_023416310.1, from coordinate 107,853,822 downwards.
TACCCTGCTGCTAACCACTTTGAGAAAAATATAATATCAAGATTGGAACACACAGCAGCTGAATTTCAGAAAAAGGCATGATGCTGGCTTTGCCAAGGAAGCACAATATATTTACTGATTATTGATTATTATTATTTTTGGCTACATGTTATTAAATAAACCATTAATTGAGGTACAACCTATATACAGATATGTGCACAAATCATAAGTATACAACTCAATAAATTTGCACAGAGACTACAACCACGAAATCACTGGATCAAGCACAGGAACCCCACCAGAACCCTATAAGTCCCTCTGTTGATACCAATCACTAGGCTCTCCCTTCTCCTCCAAAGGAAACCACAATCTAGACTTCTCACACCACAGTTTAGTTTTGTCTCTTTTTAATTTTACATAAATGGAAACAGAGTATATATGCCTTTGTGTCTGGATTCTTTCAGACGATACTATACTGTGACATTCATCTATGTCACCGAATATAAAAGTAGTTTGTACATTTTCACTACCCCACATTTTATTTATCTAATCTACTGATAGGCATTTGCTTTGTTTCCATTTTGGAGCTATTATGATTACTGTTAGGAATTTTCTTGTGTGTCTTTTTTGTACATATGCACATGCAAATCTCTTGGGTCATACCTAGGCATGAAATCGCTGGGTCACAGAGTCTGTGTATGTTTGGCTTCAGCAGATATTGGCAGTTTTTCGAAGTGGTTGTATCAATTTTTACTCCCACCAAATGAGAATTCTAGTTGCTCTAAATCTACACTAATACTTGATATTTTCTGTCTTTCATTTTTGCACTTCTGGCAGGTGTCTAATGGTATTTGTGGTTTTAATTTATCTTCCTCTGATGACTAAAAAGGAGGAGCACTTTTTCCTATGTTTTTAGGCTATTTGTACATCCTTTTTATCCTGAAATGTCCATTTATTTCTTTTGCTCGTTTTCCATCAGGATGCCAATCTTTTTCTTCTTTATTCTGAGTAAGACTTGTCATAAGTATTATTTATGACATTATTTATTACTTATTATTTATTACTTTGTTAGAAGTATTACTATAGGTATCTTCTTCTAATATAGTATATTCCGATGAAAAGAATATCTTAATTTAAGTGTGGACCAATTTATCTATCTTTTATTTTATAGTTAGTGCTTTCTCAGTCCTGTTTAAGAAAGCTTGTCTATCTCAAGGATTTGCAGATATTCTATTTATCTTTTAGAAGCTTCATTGTTTTACTTTTCAGATTTAGGTGTATGCTCTACTTCAAATTCATTTTTGAGTATGGTGTAAAGTAGGAATCAAGATTCATATTTTCTCTACAGATATTCATTTGACCCAGCCCCATTTATTGAAAAGACCATCCTAATTACTGCTACTACACAGTATTATCTTTGCATAAATGCTTGCTTGTTTGGGGACTATATTCTATTCTATTAAGCTATTTGTCTATCCTTGCATCAATATCTCAGTCTTAATTACTGTACCTTTATAAAGTCTTAATATCTTGTCTAAATCCTTACATTTTATTGTTCTTCGAGATTATCTTATTATTCTTTGTCCTTCTCATTTCCATACAAATTTTATGACCAGCTTAAGTTACACACACATAAACACGTGTGTGTGCCCTTACTGGGATCTGATTGAAATTGCTGTGTATCTATAGATCAATTTGAGGTGAATTCAGACCTTTACAAAATTGAGTCCTATAACCTATCAACCTAAATACATGCATTTATTTAGGTTATCTTGAATTTCCCACATTAATGATTAATAGTTTTCTTGTAGAAGCAGCTTCACACACCTTTAGATTTATTCCTCAGTATTCGATGTTTTTGTGATGCTTTTGTAAAGATATTTTTCTGAAAATTATTTTAATTGCTTATTGTTAGTAAAGAGAAATATAATTGACTCTGCTAAATTTACTTATTCATTTTAAGAGCTGATTTGTAGAATCTTTTGGATTTTGTTGTCTGTAAATAGTGACAGTTTTATTTCTTCCTTTCTAATCCTTACATTTTTAATTTTTCTTGCCTTATAATGGCAAAGACTGCCAATACAATGTTGAAAGAGACAGTCACAGCAGATATCCTCTTCTGATCTTAGGGATGTTTTTAATATTTTACCATTACATATGATGTTTTGAAAATATCCATTATTTGATAAGGAAATGCTCTTCTTTTCCTAGTTTGCTAAAAGTTGTTTTCTTTTAAAATCAGGGATGGATATTGGATTTACCAATTTTTTTTTCTGTAGCTATTAAGAAAAAAACATGACTTTTCACCTTGATTCTGTTAATGTATTGAATCACACTGATTTTCAACCTTGACTTTTGAAAAAATCTAACTTGGCTGTAAATTTTTCCTACTTATATATTGTCAAATTCATTTAGTTAATATTTTATTTAGAATACTTTCATATATATTCATAAAAGGAATCTGTAATTTTCTTTTCTTGTAATGCCTTTGTCATGATTTGGTATTAATGCTATGCTGGTCTCACTGAAGGACATGGGACGTTTTCTTCTTTTTTTATTTTCTGGACAAAATTTTGTAAGACTGGTGCTATTTCTTCCTTAATGTTAGAAAGAATTCACCAGTAAAACCATCTTGGCCTAGAGTTTTTCTTTGAGGGAAGATTTTAAACTATAGGTTTAATTTATTGCTTGCATACAGAAGAATTCAGATTTCCTGTTTCTTCTGTGTAAATTTTGGTACTTCGTAGTTTTCAAGGAATTTGTCCATTTCATTTAAATTTAAGAATCTATTAGCATCATGTTGTTATATTTTCATCAAAATTTTTTATTATAAACATAAAATTTGTCATCTTAACCATTTTTACATGTACAAATCAATAGTGTTAAGTTTACTCACATTGTTCTGAAACAGATTTGCTATGAAACAGAAGATTTTCATCTTGCAAATCTGAAACTCTAAACCCATTAAAAAACAACTTCCCTTTTTTCCCTACTTCCAACCACCATTCAACTTTGTTTCTACAAACTTAATTATTTTTATTTTTAATGTGTGTAGGCTCAGTAATGATGTCCTTTTTTCATTCCACATATCGGTCATTCAGGTCTTTTTCTTGGTCAGCAGAGGTTTGTGAATTTTATTGGTCTTTTCACAGAAATAACTTTGTGCTTGGTTAGTTTTTCCTAGTATATATTTGTTTGGTATTGAATTAATTTATGGTTTTTATTATTTCCTTTGTTTGGTTTAGTTTGATGTTGAGAGGAATGCTTAGAACACTGATTTCTGCCTTTCTTTTGTTCTAATATATACGTTTAAGGCTACAGGTCTACCTCTATCATGGCTTTAGCGGCATCACATGAGTTTTGATATGTCATCTTTTGTCAGCAATTACAATTTAAAAAATAATTTCCACTGCAATTTCTTCTTTGACTTATGAGTTACTTAGAAGCATAGCATATTAGTTGATTCCAATCATTTAGGGAAGGAACATATTACTTTTAGGGCATGGGAATATCACTTCAATTCGATTAGAAATCAAGCAGACACAGAATTGGGCTTCATTCTTTGAGGCAGTTAGTCAAAAATTCTGGTTCATCTAGCTGCAGGGCGTAGATTTGGAGATCTCAATGGAAAGCTTAGGGTGTTTGTCAGGGCTCATTCTCCTTGGTGGGCCCTGACTCCAAGTCTGGTCTCACAGGCACAGTAAGATTACCTGAGCTCTCCTCCTCTTTCAGTCTTTCAGCCACTACACCTTGGCCATGTTACAGCTATTGTTTACAAATCAGCAAATGCCTCAAATGCCCAGTGTTGACCTTACCTATTCTCTGGGATCTTGGCTCCTAAAGTCCTCACCACATTTATAGATCTTCAATGTCTTAAAACAGAATTTTAATAAAAAATGCTTTTCTATTTTCTGGTTGTGCTTGGTGTGATATGCTTGTTGGACTGCAAAAGCTAGTATAATATTGCCAGAAGCAGGAACCTAATCAGCTTATTATTAGTGGCTTTGGGTTCCCATAGTATGGCTTAAAGTCCCTTCTAGATCATAGAATCCTGAAATCAATTAATGCAATTAAAAAAGATTTAGCAATTATTTGTAAAATATAAGTAACTGATTATGTGGTATTTGTTCTTTTATGTCTTTCTTCCCCAGACCACAAACTACTCATGAGTACAACTGAGATATATTTTAGTCTTTTCACAATGTGCCCATAAATACTTCCACAAAATTGAGTTGATTGGGATGTATACTGTCCCCATTAGAGATCACTAATTTGTATCCAAATAGTTTTAACTGGGCATTATCTCAGCACGTAATAAAGAGGGCTTTCACACTAAGAAACGATCAAGAAGCCTGAAATTAACCACCACTTGCTATTTCTATATATTGGTTTTGGTAGTTGCATGGCCTTCATAAAGATTATGATTTTAAACAACTGACATGTCCATCAATTGAGAACTGATTTAATATACAATGAATACAGATGGATCTGTATGTACTGGTGTGGAATAATCTCCAACTATTGGGGAAGAATATTATGGTCCATATATATATATATATATATATATATATTTTTTTTTTTTGATAATCTATTGTTTCCAATATTCTTGGTTTCAAATTTTGTTAAGCACTCGTTCTTTGATTCAGTTTTAGTCGAGAATGAATGAAAGCCTTAGAAGTAGGGGCCTTCTCCTGGGCTGAAGGACTTTTACGGATCCTGTTTTGTGGACCAGTTCATCTTTTCGGGAAGGAATAACATTACTGGGCAACATTATGCCAGGGACTTCCACGAACATCACCTTTCTAATTCTCACAGCTCTTGGGTGGCTGTTACTACACCTTTCATTCCATTGGGGAGAAAGTGAGGCTGGGAGAGGCTAAGTGGCTGACCCAGTCAGGGAGGTGCTAACCTGGGACTCACCCTAGCCACCTGAAAGCACCAGTTAACCCAGCTGGCCATGTTGGTGAAGTAGAGAGGGCTGATGGAAATTCAATGTGTTCTGCCCAAAGCTTAGTGGTGCTGGGCCTCCACAGGAACCCAAATACTGGGGACCGCTGCTGTGAACTCTCCTCTGTCCTGGCATCTCGCAGTGCTTCCAGCTGAAGAAGATTCCAGCTGGAAGCCCAGTGCAGAGTGTGGGAGCCTAAGTTTTAATGTGCATTTGCACCCATTCAACAATAAATGCCAGGAGAGAAAGGGAGAAGAGGAGGAAGAGCGAATGTTTGATTCTGCCTGTGACTCCACACTGGGAGTGCCTGTCCTGCCATGCCAGGGACACGAGGAGTACATGACTCTGATGTTCCTACGAGTAAGTTGTAGTCCCTTGTACTTCTCATCAGCATTTCACTGTGATCTGAGGGATTTTCAAACATAATCGGGACATTTTCCTGTTTGCCTTTACAAACTAATCGAAACCCCTAAGACGTGACTCCCTCTACTGAAGTTATGATAAGTATATGACCAAAAGCAAGGTGTAGAAATGCATTTTTCTGGCTCTGAAGAGAATAAATCACTTGCGCCTTTGAATTCGGAATGATTTTCTGTCTGTGTGTCTGGGCTATTTTTCTCTGTCATGTGTTCTGTGTGGTGGGGTCACAAGAAAAGGGCCTCCAGCAGGGAGGGTCAGGTCAGGTTTCCCCCCTGCTGGGGCCCTTCTGACCTGATCTTGAGCTGATCTGGGGCAGCCTAAGCAGGAAGACGTGCCACCCTGAGACATAAGGCAGCGAGACACCACTTCCTGACCCAGGGTGGGAAAACGCTTGGTTAGGTAAGCCCAACTGACGTTTTCCTCAAAAGGAACTTTTATGAACCACTTTAAAGAAAACAAGAGTAAAGGCACTGTACAATTTTTACAGATTTACTAGATTTCCTGTTTCTCGAAGCCTCATCAGAGACTGGCCAGGTGTTCTGTGGCCGCACTAGCTCTACTTTTTTCTTTGACTCCTCAGTAAAAACTTCATTAACACTAATGTACTGATGCAGCTCTGCTGTTCTGACGCTCTCCCACGCTGAGTAAATTCTTCCCAGAGATCTCCTTACCCATGGGTTTCTAGAATCTCCCCTTGTCACTGACTCAACTGTTTTAATCCTATTTCTCACCTGTTGGCTTAAGGCAGCTTATGAACTGTAATGGCTAAACCAGCACCTCTAGCTGCTTTCTTTAGTGACCCCATTATTTTAATTTCAGGAGCCAGTCTGCATCTAAAAAATGCATGCGCTTCCTCATGGCTCCCCACTGAAGAGCCATGCTCTGTGATAGTGGATCACCATCCAGCCCTAGAATACTTCTCTCACCAGCTCTGCTCATATCCTAAACCCAACCCCATCACAAGTCTCAGCCTCTCCTCCCACTGCACTTGGCACACACAGGTCCAGTGGCCAGTGTGCCCCACAGCCTGCTGCATCCACCTGGTGAGCTTCTCGAACAGGCAAAATGAAACGGGGTTAGAACACAGAGCCCGGAGCCAGAATGCACTGAGACTAGCCGCTACTTACTAGCGCTGTAACTTTGGCAAGTTACTGGATTGCTCTAAGCCTGTTTTCTCATCTGTAAAATGGGGTTGATAAAGAAGAGTGCCTACTGCATGATAAACACTATATATTAGCTATTATTAATATGTATTTTTAAAATAACTGTGCTTGTCATTGTGTATAGAGAGGGAGAACACACTAGTTCTGCCCTCAAATAGCTCCCTGTTCATTTTCCTTTTTTTTTTCCCCCTCTGAGACTCTGAATTCCTCAAGTGCGAGAACTACGCACAACTTAGTGAATGCTGGTTCACTATCTCAGGGCTGGCGGGTGGCCAGTGGTTAGGAACAATGACCATGGGCTGCTGGGTCTCACTGCTACTTAATAGGTTAAGTAGATAATGGCCAAGTTACTTTACCTTCTCTAAGTCTCAGTTTCTTCATTTGTAAAAGAGAAAGGTAACTACACTTTGTCTCACTGAGATGCCGCCAAGATCAAACTTACAATGCATGTGAACCACTCAGCATGGCATCTGGCACGTTATATGTGATCTGAACTGCTAGCTCTTCTTAAGTTCTCTCCTGCCCAGCTTCATAGCAGAGAGATCTAGAAAGGCAGTCTCTATTCAACTGGACTCTTTGTTCTATTTGCTGACATTAAGTTCACTTTTAACTGCCTTGATAAGGAACTTAGCAAAATCAGATAATCTGGTAGATTAAAAAAAAAAATCAAAGAACATTCAGGATCTTTCCTCAACTACTTAAAAAGTCTAAAATTACAATCTAGCTGGCTAACAAGAAATCAGATTTAATTCTGTGAGACCTGGGCTACCTGAAGCTGCCAGGTAGGATTCAGTGAGCTACATTCCTATGGAGGCTCTTTGGGCTAAATTCTTACCAACTTTTAATCTATTGGAAACACAGAGGCTTCCCCCAAATAAAATACTTTGGAACAACACTTGTATGTTAAGCACGCATGCGTGTGCGTGCACACACACACACACACACGCACACACAAATAATCTATGCCTCATGCATTACAAAAGTTTGTCAAAGAAGAGTTTGAAATGTCACATCTGTTCCAGACTAATTTCTGGTCATTTTCCAATTCTTAAAATAGTAAACAAGAAATTATTCAACTCTATTCACTGCTTCTATTCACAAAGCTGAGTTACTAGTTGATAAGTATCAAGCCCATGAAGAAATACGTAACCACATTTCGATGCTAATTCTAACTCTGGCTCTAAGGGACGAACCTCACTTCAAGGAGCACACGTACACATATGTACCAATGACACAACTTCCTTGGTGACTGAGACCATAACTGAATGTAAAAACTTCATGATATCAATTAAATCTCAAAGCCACAAATACAACGGCTCTGATTTCAATGGATGATGACAAATCTTCCCTAATATTGATGAAAAGCCCATCTTATTAATCCACTCGTTTCATTTCTTAGCTTTGGTAAAATTTTTATATATTTGGCCCTGAACAGCACTTAAGATTTTTTAAAAAAGTATTGCTCTCTGCTAGGACTTGAAGTGATACGAAGGTACATTAAGTTAATAGAATCAGAAACGCTGTCATTAAACAACCCTGTCTCCTGGGTGTTGGAAAATAACAACACACCAAAACCAGGAACAGGAGGAAAGGGAGCACTAATTTGATTTCTACTGGAATAAGGTTTGGTGGGGAGGACTAGACCACTAATTTACGAAAACATTGTTAGAAGGAAAAAAATTTATAGGTATTGATGTCAACACTACAGGTCCACTCTGGAGAATAAGGCCAAACAGACTCTGCGAAACTTTCCAGCATTCAGAGTTGGCTGGATACCTGGAAGGCCACTGAACCTGCGAATCTAGTGGGCGAAGACATAACGAATAGCTTTTGTGGCTTTTAAAAATCCTTTAATCCACATGCACCTAACAACAGAGCCCCAAATACATGGAGCAAAAGCTGACCCAGTCAAAGGGAGGAATAGACAATTCAACAATAATCACTAGAGGTCTCAATACCCTGCTCTCAATAACAGAAAGAACAACTAGATAAAATATAAAGGAAGAAAAGCTGTGAAGAACACTATTAACCAACCAGCTGTAACAGACATTAACAGAGCACTCCACCCGACAACAGCAGAAGACATATTCTCCCCAAGTGCACATGGAACATTCTTCAGGATAGACCACATGTTAGGTATAAAACAAGCCTCAATATATTCAAAATGATTGAAATCATACAATGTTTTCCAAACACAATGGAATGAAATTAGTAATCTATAAGAGAAGGGAATTCATGAAATTCACAAATATGTGGGATTTAAACAATAAACTCCTAAATAACCAATGGGCCAGAAGAATAATCAAAGGGGAAACTAAAAAATACTCTAAGATGAATGCTATAAAAACTACACTGTACCAAAACTTACAGATGGGTAAAAGTGTGCTTAGAGGAAAATTCAGAGCTGTAAATGCTAATGCTAAAAAAGACATAAAACCAGTAACCTAATCTTTACAAGAAAAAAGAAAACAAAGAAAAAACCAGACCCAAAGCAAGCAGAAGGACGATAATAATAGAGATTTGAGTGAAAATTAATAAAACGGGAAGTAAAAATAGACAAACCAATGAAATCTAAAGTTGGTTCTTTGAAAAGGTCACAATTTACAAACATTTAGCTAGACTGACCAGGCAAAAAAGAAAATTCAAATTACTAAAGTCAGGAATGAAAAAGGGGACAATGCATAAATAAAAAGGATTATAAGGGAATCTTATGGACAACTGTATGCCAACATATGAGATAACCTAGATGAAGCGGACAAATTCCTAGAAAGATACAAACTACCAAAATTGTTTTAACTAAAAATAAAAAATCTGAATAGACCTGTAAGTAAAGAAAGGGAGTCAGGAACCAAAAAAGTTCCCGCGAAAGAAGTCCAGGACCAGATGGCTTCACTGGTGATTCTACCAAACAAAGAATTAACACCAATCCTCAAACTCTTTAAAAAAATATAAGAGGAAGAAATACTGCATAATTCATTCTACGATGCCAGCATTACCCTGAGACCGAAGCCAGAGAAAGACACCAAAAGCAAAGAATATTGCGGACCAATAACCCTTATGAATACAGACATAAAAATTCTTAGCAACATACTAGCAAACCGAATACTGCAACATATAAAAACATAATCTCATTATGACCAATTGGGATTTATCCCAGGAATACCAGGTGGTTTAATATATGAAAACCAATCAATGTAATATACCATATAAATAAAGGACAAAACCCACACTATCATCATGATCAGCACAGAAAAAGCATTTGATAAAATTCAAAACTCTTTCATGATAAAAACACTCAACATGCTACTAATAAAAGGGAACTTTTTCAGCTTGATAAAGGGCATCTCTGAAAGCCTCACGACTAATATCTACTCAATAGTGAGAGACTGAAAGCTTCTTCCCCAAGATCAGGAACAAGACATGGAAGTCTGCTTGCACCACATTCTATCCAACATTCCACTAGCGGAAATTTGGGACAGACACAATAAGCAAGAAAATAAAATAAAAGACATTCTGATTGGAAAGGAAGAAGTAAAACTACTTCTATTTACAGGTTACATGGCCTTGTATATAGAAAGTTCTAAGGCCTCCACTAAAAAAAATATTAGAGCTAGCAAATGAGTTCAGCAAGGTTGCAAGGATAAAACATCGATGTATAAAAATCAATCACATTTCTATAGAAATTAAATAAATGGAGATACATTCCCTGTTTATGGATTGGAAGACTTAAGATGATACTACTTTGCTCCCAAGAACACATGGAATGTACATCTGTATTTAGAGCAATTCTCCTGGGAGACAACTCAACTGAGGGCCAAGTGAACAGCTTCTACATAACAAGTATGTGTGTGTGCACACACGTGTATGTGTGTGTGTGTGTGTGTGAGAGAGAGAGAGAGAGAGAGAGAGAGAGAGAGAGAGAGAGAGAGGAAGGAGGAGGAGGAGGAGGAGGAGGAGGAAGAAGAGGAGGAGGAAGGGAGAGAGGGAAGGAGAGAGGAGGAGGAGAGGGAGAGAGAGGCACCCTGCACAGAGAAGGTGGGGGAGAAAACCAGTGGGCTCCATTGTTTCCCAGGCACTTGGACAGCAGGCAGCAGCTCCACCAGGTTCTCTGGTTGATCTGCAGGGCTGCTACAAACATTCCCAGCCACCCCACCAGAACTAGCTCCAACAGGAGGAGTTGGACACCACAGCGTGCACACACGCGGCCTCTCCACTTGGAGACTGACCCAGTGGGCGCAGCAGGATGCTGCTGCATGTGCCCAGTGGGTCGCATGTACACATGAGGCTCTCCCACTAGAGAGAGTGCAGGACTAGCAAACCGCTGTGGTACCTGCACGCAGGATGGCCCCACCTGAAGAAAGTGTAGAACAAGTAGGATGCTGAGATGTGTACACTCAGAGCAGCCTGGACCCAGCTCAGTCAACAGACAAAGCAACGGGGGCGCTCTGCATGCAAGTGGGCAGCCCTGCCTGGAGCAGAAGAGCAGGAAGCGTAGGCACACCAGGCTGTCCAGCCCAGAACCCACTTCTGGCCATGTGGCACACAAACATCTGCCCTGACTACACCAGCCTGGCCAAAGCATCTAGCACATGGTACCTAGCACATGGTCTACATAGAGGCCACTTTTGCAATATTGGAGGAGAGAACTATTTTATCGAATTGATAGGAACAAACATAGAAAGTTAAACAAAATGGGAGACAGAATATTCCGCAAATGAAGGGATAAGAAAACGTCTTGGCAAAAAACTCTAACAAAATGAAGATAAGTAATATGCCTGATAAAAAATTCAAAGAAACAGCCAGCCATGAGGATGATGAACAAATTTGAGAGTGGAACAGAGGACTCAGACAGCACTTCAACAAAGATAAAAACGTAATACAGAACCATTTCGATGAGAATACAACAACTGAAGATGAAGACTATAATAACTGAAATGAAGAAAACGTGAGAAGGAATTAGAAGGGGCAGAAAGTATATTTGAAGAAATAACAGCTGAAAACTTTCCTAATTTGGGGCAAGAAACAGACATCCAGGGCCAGGAAGCACAGAGAGTGCCAAACAAGATGAACTCAACAACACCCACACTAAGACATGTTCTAATTAAAATGCAAAGTTAAGGATAAAGAGACAATCTTGAAGGCAGCAAGAAGGAAACAAGTCAAATATAAGGGAAACCCTATCAGCTGATTTCTCAGCAGCAACTCTGTAGGCCAGGAGGGAGTGGCAGGAAGTATGAAAAGTGCTAAAAGAAAGGAACTTACTTCCTAAAACATTATACCCAGCAAGGTTGTTCAGAACTGACAGAAAGAGTTTCCCGGACAGGCAAAAACTAAAGGAGTTCATCAACACTAAACTGGCTTTACAAGAAATGTTAACGGGTCTTCTTTATGCAGAAAAGGCCATAACCAGAAATAAGAATATATAGGAAAGAAAAAAATCTCACTGGTAAAGGCAAACATATAACAAACACTGTGAATCAACCACTTAAAAAGCTAATATGAAGGTTAAAAGACAAAAGTGGCAAAATTAACTATAACTAGAATAGTCAGGGGATACATAGAACAGATATAAAACATGATACCAAAAACATAAAGAGTGGAAGGGGGAATACAAATGTAGTACTTTAAAATGCATTTGAACTTAAATGTCTATCAGCTTAAAACAGACCATATACGTATATGTGTATATACACACACACACTCCATATATGGATATATGGAACCTCATAGTAACTGCAGACCAAAAGCCTATAAAATATACACAAAAAATAAAGAGAAAGGAACCTAAACAAAACCTTAAGAAAACTGTAAATCAAAAGAAGAAAAAAATAGAGAGAAAAAAACCAGCTAAAAAACAATTAACAAAATGGCAGTAAGCACATACCTATCAATAATTACTTTAAATGTGAATGGACTAAATTCTCCAAGCAAAAGACATAGGGTGGCTGAATGGATAAAAAAAAAAACAAGACTCCTTTATATGCTGCTTCCTAGAGACTCACTTTAGGTCAAAAGACACACTGAAAGTGAAGAAATGAAAGAAGATATTCCATGCAAATAGAAATCAAAAGAAAGCTGAGGTAGCAATACGCATATCAGACAAAACAGACTTCAAAACAAAGAATGTAAAGAGACAAAAAAGGACATTACATAATGACAAAAGGGTCAATACAAGAGGATATAATAATTGTAAATATCTACATACTCGACACAGATGTAAATATTAATAAACATAAAGGCAGAAATTAATAGTAATACAGTAATAGCTGGAGACTTCAATGTTCCACTTACCTCAATGGAAAGATCATCTGACAGAAAATTAGTACGGAAATACTGGCTTTAAATGGCACATCTGACCAGACTGACTTAATAGACATTTATCAAATATTTCATCCCCAAACTGCAGATTACACATTTTTCTCAAGTACACATGGAACATTTTCAAGAGGAGACCACATACTAGGTCACAAAACAAGCCTCAAATTTCACAAGACTGAAATTATATCTAGTATATTTTCTGACCACAAGGGCATAAAACTAGAAATCAACTACAGGGAGAAAACTAGAAAAAACACAAACGTGCGGAGATTAAACAACATACCATCAAATCACCAATGAATGAACAAGGAAATCAAACAGAAAATCAAAAACTTCTTTAAGACAAATGAAAATGAAAACAACTTTCCAAAATGTATGGGATGCGGCAAAAGCAGTTTTAAGAGAAAAGTTCATAGCTATACAGGCCAACCTTAACAGAAAAAAAATCCCAAATAAACCAACTTAACTTTATACCTAAAGAAACTAGAAAAAGAAGAACGAAATCCAAAGTAAGTAGAAGGAAACAATAACAATCAGAGCAGAAATAAACAAAATTGACAAACTTCTAGCAAGACTCAACAAGAAAAAAAGAGAACATGCTCAAATAAATAAAATTAGAAAGAGGAGAGATTACAATCAACACCAGAGAAATACAAAGGAAATACTAGAAACAATTATATGCCAAGAAATTTGACAACCTAGAGGAAATGGATAAATTTCTAAAAATATATTACTTAAGGGTAAACCAGGAAGAAAAAGAAAATCTGAACAGGCTGATTACTGGCAGTAAGATTAAAACAGTAATCAAAAAACTCTCAACAGACAAAAGCCCAAGTTTCACAGGTGCATTCTACCAGACATTTAAAGAAGAATTAATGCCTATTCTTCTCAAACTACTCAAAAAAATTGCAGAGGAAGGAATGCTTCCAAACTTATTGTATGAGGACAACATTACTGATACCAATACCAGACCAAAAAGAAAATTACAGGCCAATATATCTGATGAGCATAGATGTGAAAATTTTCAACAAAACACCAGTAAACCAAATTCAACAATACATTGAAAAGATCATACACATGATCAAGTTGGATTTATACCAGGGATACAAGAATAGTTCAATATTCAGAACAGAATTAATGTGATACATCATATCGACAAAACCAAAGATAAAAATCATGATTATCTCAGTGGATGTAGAAAAAGCATTTAATAAATTTCAACATTCATTTGATAAAAACTCCCAACAAATTGGGTATAGAAGGAACTTACCTCCAAATGATAAATGCCATATATGATAATCCCACAGCTAACGCCATACTCAATGGTGGAAAGATGAAAGCTTTTCCTCTAATATCAGGAACAAGACAAGGAAGCCTACTCTCACCACTATTATTCAATATAGTATTGGAAGTCCTAGCCATAGCAATAAGACAAGAAAACAAAATAAAAGGCATATGCACTAAGATGAAAGAAATAAAATGGTCACTATTTGCAGATGACAAAATATATATAAACAACCCTAAAGAATCCACCAAAAAATAAATGAATTCAGCAGAGCAGCAGAATACAAAATTTACATAGACCTGTCACATTTTTATACACTAATAATGATCAGAAGGAGGAATTAAGAAAACAATCTCATTTACAGTTGCATTTAAAAGAATAAAATATCTAGAAATAAATTTAATAATGGAGGTGAAAGACCTGTACTCTAAAAAAACTATAAGATGCTGAAGAAAGAAGTTGAAGAGGACACAAATAAAGAGAAGGATATACTGTGCTCATGGATTGGAAGAATTAATATTGTTAAAATGACCACACTACCCGAAGCAATCTAAAAGGTACAATACAATCCCTATCAAAATAGCAATAGCATTCTTCTCAGAACTAAAGCAATAATCCTAAAATTTATATGGAATCACAGAAGACCAAATAGTTAAAGCAATCTCGAGAAAAAAAGAACAAAATGGAGGTATCGGGCTCCCTGATTTGAAACTATACTACAAAGCTATAATAATCAAAACGATCTGGTCCTGGCACAAAAACAAATAAATCAATGGAACAGAACAGGGAGCCCAGAAACAAACCGTCAGTGAAATGGTCAATTAATCCATAACAAAAGAGGCAAAGAAATACAACAACAACAAAAATGACAGTTTCTCGAACAAGTGTTGGAAAAACTGGACACATACAAAAAAATATAAAACTAGACCTCTCTCTTAACATTATATACAAAAATTAACTCAAAATGGATTAAAGACTTAAATGTAAGAAATAAAACCATAAAAACTCCTAGAAGAAAATATATGTAGTCAACTATTTGATAACAATATTAGAATTATCTTCATGGATATGACCCCTTAAGCAAGGGAAACAAAAGCAGGCATAAATGAATGGGACTTCCATCAAACTAAAAAGCCTCTACAAAGTGAAGGAAACCAGCAAAAAAACACAAAGGCAATCTACTGAATGGGAGAATACACTCACCAATGTTATATCCCATAAGGGGTTAATATCCAAAATATGTAAGGAACTCATACAACTTAACACCAAACCATCTGAGTAAAAAATGGGCAGGGAAACTAAACAGACATTTCTCTGAAGAGGACATATATCTAGATGGCCAACATATATACAAAAAGCTCAATATCAGCAATCAGGGAAATGCAAATTCAAACCAGTGAGGTATCGCCTCACACTTGTCAGAACGGTCGTTGCCAATAAATCAACAAACAAGTGTTGGTGAGGTTGTGGAGAAAAGGGAACCCGTGTACATTGCTCATGAGAATGTGAAATTTTACAGCTGCTTTGGAAAACAGCTGGGCAATTTTTCAATAATTTAAACTTAGAGTTACCATATGACCCACCAAGTCCATATCTAGAAATGTTCAGTACTGAAAATATATGTTCACACAAAAACCTGTACACAAATGTTTATAGCAGCATTATTTACAATAGCCAAAAAGTAGAAACAACCCAACATCCATCAGTGGCTGAACAGATGAACAAAACGTGGTATAGCTATGCCACGGAATATTATTCGGCTAAAAAAAGAGAATGTAGTACTGATACATGCAACACATGGATGAACCTTGAAAACATTACTGACATAGAAGGCTACATACTGTATGGCTCTATTTATATAAAATGTCCAGAATAGGTAAATCCATAGAGACAGAGTAGATTGGTGGTTTCTGGGATGGCGGGGGAGCGGAGAGGAGGGAGGTTACCATTCATGGGTACAGGGCTTCTTTTCTGGGGATGATGAAGATGCTCAGGAGTTATATAGTTCTGACAGTTACACAACCTTGCAAATATATTAAAACCCACTGAAATAGCTCACCCTTTAAAAAGGTAAATTTGGGTATGTGAATTATATCTTGGTTAAAAAAACAAGGAAAAAAAATCTTCAACCCATTATCAATGGATATATGTTCTCATCCTGAGGTATGCTGAGATGGAAGGCTGAGAATTCACTGCTCAAACTGTTTTACATATACTGGTAATCCTTCAAGCATATGATTCAATATAACAAAATATTTCAATATTTTCCTCATCAGTAAAGCAAAAGTATTCGATTTATACATGTAAAATTGCTCTATTCCAACTTTTTAGAATTTGCTGTTTTAAAGAGAATGCTATACAAACTAGGTTTTAAAAAGTCAGATATCATTTATCATTAATTGGTGCGTATTTTGGAAAATTTTCTTACATTCATCCCTTCATTCCATAAATATTTATTGAGCACTTACTGGGTGCAAAGCACTCTACTAGGTACAGGGGACACAGTGGCAAGTGACAGTTTGAGTCCCTGCTGCTGCTGTGGAGCTGACAGTCTCGTTGGAAGCAGAACCACCACAAACAAAGGAGCAAGAAATTCTCAGAGAATAAATGGTGACCTTGAAGAAAACAAAATGGGGTAACATGTGCCTGAGGGGCACTGCCACACAGACGTCCATACGCTTGGGTCCTATTTGGGCAGAGTAGGAGCCGAGGACAAATACCAACAGAAACAGTGTCACTGTCCCTCCCGTGAGGAGTCACGAACACGTTCTGTCTCTGAAACACGGAATTTGGGTATATGATCTTCAAATCAGCTTTCCAAACATGGGCGGGTGAAAAACACTCAATAGCACAGTCTTTTTTATTTTATTATTTATTTATTTTAATACAAAGCTTTGGCATTAGCAATTTTATGAAAAAATAAAATGTACTAAAAATAAATGCTTGTGTGGCATGATTGGTAAATGATGCACAAAAATAGGTTCTTTTTCCCTTCAAGGCAATCAGTCAGAAAGCAGTTTTTTTCTTCTTCAAAACCATTCTATCCTATGAAACAAAAAGAAAAAAAGACAGAGGTCAAGAATTAGTGAAAAGGTAGTTGTTGATGTTTTAAAATAACAGAGAAAGTGACCCTAACTGAAGGGTGCCCTGGAGTCTGTTCCCAACTATTTCCCAGCCCCATCTGGTAAAGCCAGTAGCCATGAGAGTTTTCCTGAACCCAGACTTCAGGTCTGTGGTCGTGTGGTACATCGTTTTAGGTGTGTGTCAGTGCTCTCAGAAGAAGTGTGGGGAAAAGTATGGGCTAACAGCATCTTGTTTAAAAATGCAGGGACAATCACACAAGTTACAACTTTTCCTGGTTTGAAAACAGGCTCTAAATGCAGAGTGTCCTGAAATCTGCAGCTGTTTACTTTAAAAGGTGCTTTCCCCTTTATACCTCGAACGAGAATGTCATTATTTATTGTGAAATCAGATCTGAAGAGTCCAGACTTCCAGGAACGTAAGGCTCTCGGAGGGGAATTCCCTAGGCTGCGTTCGTGTGTGTGTGTGTGTGCATGCGCGCGCGCGTGCATGTGTGCGTTCATCTGTTCATAGATCAGGTACCTGACGGTGCCTCAAGCCTTTCCTCAAGCCTTTCAACGGTCCTGCACTGCCCTCAGGTTAATGCTGCCGCTCTGCAGCTTAGAGCTGTGGGACCACCCTTCCTGAACCCTCATACAGTCTGGTTCATTTCTATGGTCCCACTTGTGTCTTTGGTTCTGCTCTCCCTCCTCTCTGCTGAGTTCCAGGTCTGCACTTCAAACCACTTCATCTTTCGTTATCATACCATTCTCCAGCATTTCCTGATTTCATCTTCCCCTATCACACAGACTTCCTCCTTCAACTTCGTATTTTTACCTAACTTATCCACCTGCCTCCAGCCTCTACCATGCCACAGCAACTTCTACTATGCCATCAGAAACCATCTTTTTGCTGAAAAGCCTTAGACATTACTCACTGTTTACAAGGATAAAGTCCAAACTCCAAAGTTTGCCTACTACTGACACCATCACCTATAGCAGACACATCGAGCCATATAACTCCCTAATACAACTCTGCTTTCCCTCGGTCTGTGCCTTCCTTATGCCTGGCCTGGTTCCAGAGTACACCCCCTCCAGGAAGTCTTTTTGACTCCCTCAGGGAAAAGCAGCCAGTGCCCCGGGGCTGTAATGCTGAGCCAGAATTCACCGCACACATGCGCTCCCTCGCTCTCCTGTCCCTGTCAGTGCAGGGTGCATGTGGTCCTTGTCCCTGGAGAGAAGAAAAGGCCACTCCTAGCACCTGCATGCTGTGCCCCACGCTTTAGTATTTATGGTAGTCCTATTTAAGATAACACATTGTCTTCGTGATATTTCCCCAAAGAAGCTGGATATCAAACATAAGGGCTTTTAATGGGCTAATCAAAAAAAATTTCAACTTACTTTATTTTGCTGTCTTTGCAAGAAATTAAATCACTAAAGCAGCCATAACACTAAAGGTATTTCCGAGAATTAAAAAAAATGACCACTGTCAAAGACAGCAGAATCTAATCAAAGGTCCCATTGCCTTTAATCCTCTTACTGTCATCATGTTTTCAAAAAACCACATCTGTCTCTTGAACCACAATTTGGAGCATGACTCTCTAGAGTGGTCAGAGACAAGTGTGTCAAGGAAAGAGGTGGAACCAGAAACCCAGGGCTTGAGTGCCATGCCCTTCTTCCTATAGCATTTCTTGGGGGTCACCAGTCCACTGGGGCCTTGGGTTACTCCTCTGTGTATCTTTCTCAGGCTCAGAGTGGCTAAAAGGAGATGTAAATACACAAGGGAAAAAAAGTTCATGAGTAAACTGGGGAAAGTCCAAATCTTTGCTGGTATTGCTACAAAAAAAGGCTATCTCAAGAAAATACACAGAGCTGTGAGTAAATACACATAAATGTGAGTAAAAGGTATTAAGTTGAGAACTAAAAATTCAGAGTTTAGATTGGTGTTTCACCAATCACAAACTGTCACCTGTTATTGGATTGTAAAATCAATGCAGGTGCTCACCGCTATCTTTAACAGTACAACAACGAAGTACAGAGAACAGATCAGAGAATACTGCATGTGTAAGGAAAATGTTTGTCAAACTCTGGTTCCAATTATACACATGGGAGCATTGGGTCACAATGTAAAATGTACTTCTTACAGTGAGAAATGGTAAAAATAAGAAGTTTTAAAAACACTGCTTTTGATACTTTTAAGTTCTAAAGGAAGTGACCAGCAGAGAACCCAGCCCCCGTCCTCTGGCTCTGATTTTGTCCAGGAAGGAACACCTGGGAACACAGTTCAGAAGGGACTCTCAGAACCAAAAGGGGCCTTGGACTTCCACCATGGGCAGGACCTGCCTTTGAGCAGCTCGTCCTGCAGCCTCTGTCCTTAATAAGCAGCGCCTGGCAAGCTCACTAGCTCTTAGGACGTCCACGCCACGGTGGGCAATTCTGATTGGCAGAAGGTGCTTTTGCACATTAAGTGGAAATTTATCTCCCTGGGCATATCTCCAGAGCTCCAGTCTGCATGGGATGTGTGGCCTCTGAGCCCTACTCAGTCGCCATCTGATTATTGTGAGCATTAAATGGGGCCACGTGGGGAGCAAGAGAGCCCAGTACAGGAAGTTCTTGCTAGGACTCATCTTTGGGAGTCCTTCAAATACTTAGAGACAGCTCTTGCATCACCCAGTCTCCTCTTTTTCTAAGATAAGCAACCCCAAGACATCAAATGATGAACTATTCAGACCTTTTTATACTGAGATACGTTAATGTTCCTCAAAAAAAGTTGGAACAAATCAGAAATACTGAGTAGAATATTCCTTTGAGCTGTTCTAGACGTTTTTACGCTCCCCTCTGAGGAGCAGAGCTCACAAGGGGCGCTGGTGGGACAGCGGAGTCCACTGATCGGCCGCAGAGCCAGGGCTTTCTGGTCTGGGGTGATGCTACAGGGTTTGTTCCTGTTATTTTTTCAGGCTGACCATGGCAGATTCATTTCCTCCCATTGAAACAGTTTCTTGAATCCACAAATTTTAGGACGTGTTTTCTGTGAATCCAAATCTAGGAACTGAGCAAGGGGTAAAGAGGATACCCAGCTGAACTTCCCATTCTACTGAAAATCTCTCTCAAACCATCTGTACATCTTATAACTTGTTCCTCAAAAAAAAAAAAAATTACTTTTCTTATGGTGCAGGAGAAATAGCTTGATACAAATATAAACCTGTTAACAATGGCCTTTGCAAGGTGTATTTGAATAATGAAAAGGAGGAGAAAACCTCCTCTAGGAATTGAACTTCAATAACCTTGCTTACTTAGGTACGAAGGAATGGTGGTATGAAAAGCAAATATACTATGGCTATGCTACCCTGAATGTGCCCTATCTCATCTGATCTCTGAAGCTAAGCAGGGTTGGACCTGGTTAGTACTTGGATGGGTGACTACCTAGGAATATCAGGTGCTGTAAGCATTAAAAAAAAAAAAGAAAAAAAAAGAAAAGCAAACATATAAAAATAGATTGACCTTACATTTATTTGCTTCTTTGACTACTATCCTGCTTATTTTGCAAAAGTCTCAAAGATCTGCAGTGTTAAAATGATTAAAGCACTTACTCATGGTTGCGTACTTAAACAATATTTCATCACAAGAGAAGGGAAGTGACCCCAGGTACATACATGGACGTCGGATTGATGTTGGAGTTAAGCCAATAGCAAGCATCAAGCCGTGGAGAGCAGGGCGAGGATGGTGGCAGTGCTTCCACCCCCAGGGGGCGGTAAGCCACGCACTGAGGGGGAAGCATGGGTGGGTCTGGTGCCACATGCCTGCCCTTCCATCTGGCCGGTACTACTGTATCTTGCCCACAGGTTTTTACAAGTGACTAGAGTGGGTCAAGATCTTGCTGAAATTACAATACACCAGTCCAGTGTAATACATTCAGAAAAGTAAACCGTAACAGTAGGTCGTATACACTGAGGCAAAGTTTACTATTTTCTGACAGATCACTAATGTGAAAAGATGGATCTATTTATAGAGAAGACTATCTTATAAATGAATGAGGTTACCTAGAAAATTAAAAGTTATTAAATTGAAAAGTAATCTCATTTTGGCAGTAAGTTTTTGGTAAAGGCAAAAAGGGAGACAAGATAAATTTCAAAGAATTCATTAATGAATAATTATGAATTTATTTGCTAAAATAAACTTTTCTCTGGAATTATAATCACATAGGAATTTTTCATTCACATTTTGGGGGACACTGAGTAAGAGTGACTACTTTTTTTTATCTCTTAAAATTAAAAAGTTTTTTTAAAAATTAAGTAATTCATATTATTAAAAAATCAATACATAAAAGCACAACAGGAGAAAAACATCACCTAAACCAAGAGTCTACTTAATTAAGATAATCACCATTAATATTCTGGTGATCATCATTCATGTGTCCATGTGTACATACACACACATACATGCTCTCTCTCACTCTCTCAATTTCTTTCTCAAAATGGAATCATGAAAATTGTCTTTCAGGGTGGTTCTTATTGAAGGCACAGAAATAATATTCAAATGAACAACTGCAGTATCAACCTTCCACAAAGGCCAATGGGAGAAGGGTTGGACTAAGACATGAATCTAAGATCTATGACTTAAATTCTGAGTCATGCAGGAATTTATGCATATTATAGCCCGGGTTCTCTAGTAGGTACACGTCTATTGAGCATTCTCTAAAATACCTGAGGCAGGAACTGAGCATCTGGCAGATTCTGAGTGGCAAGGTGACCATTAAGTTACTTAAAAATGTTCTAAAAGTGCCCAGAGTACCACTATTCACTGTGACTGGTTTTTACTCACATGTGGAAGTTTTAAGAAGTGGGCTTACGTTATCATCTAGTCTGATGGGTCAGTATGGAGTAGGCAAAAGAGGTGACTGCATATGAAATAAACAGTTCCCCCCAAACTGAGGTTTGACTCACAGGCACTCACAGAGCTCTATTTCATGGAAGAAAAGTAGATTCACTTGCCAAATGATCAAGGTAGATGGCCATCTTACAGAACTCAAAGACTCTCAGAGGAATTATTTTGGCTAACATTTATTGAGCACTTATTATGTACCAGGCACTGTGCTAATAAGCACTTTTTGCGCTAACTCTCACAACAACCCTACGACATACTTTGACCGTTATTCTTGTTTTGTGGATGACTCAAATGAGCTTCAGATAAATGTAACTGCTCAAGTCTCACAAGTAAAAAATGGAGGAGCAGGGAGTCCGATCCAGGTGTATCTGCCTTTAGAATCTGAGCAGTTAACACTGCGCTGTGTTGAAGCGAGCCCCAAAGCAGCAGCTAGCTGTTCACCTGTTGGATGAGGCCACAACTACTCATCTGAAGGCTGAAGAGCGCCAGCTAATTACGTCATCTCCCCAATATGTAATAGGTCAGGGATGCCAAGGCACTTCTTAAGGGCATCCAGACAACAGATCAGCTGAGAGGTAATAAAACATGTCACTGATGTGGAGGTCCTTGCCCACTGTTTCTACAGCTGGACAATGAAAATTCAATTAAAATCAATTCCATGAGCATGGTTGTTATTACTGATCAATTAAAATGGCAGACAGAACGTACTATGGATAGCATGTGACTTCCACCTGTACCATTTAGGTTCGAATTTTGGGCAGTGTCCCGGGGACGCTTCCATCTTGATGGAGTTTGCCTGAATACTAGTAAATGAAAAGACTGAATAATATCCTACAGTTAACTGCCCCAAATTTAAAACAAAACAAACAAAACCAAAACCCTTTTCTATATCTGATCCCTGTGGAAAGGTACTCTTGGAAAATCACTGGATCAAAATGGACCTTAGCAGTCACCTAGCCCAAGTTTCCGTCATCTGAAAAACTCACCTATGGCAGCCCTGACAAGTAACACCCAGCTGCCTAGTCCTGAGCACGCCCCATGCCCCTCGGCAAACCATCTCATTGGTGAGTAGCCTCGTTGACAGAGGCTCTTCTTTCTACTGAGGTGAAATCTGCCTTCCTGTAATCACCTTTTGGCCTTCATTTTGCCTTAGGGAAATACAGTTTACAATTAGATTGTTTTACCCAACAGTCTTCCTAATATTTGGAAACGGGGGCTTCCGACTGCTTCTTTCTTGCAGGCTAAACATCCAGGCCACTGTTCCTTGACCTTTGGTCAAGGGTGCCAGTACTCCCCCCAAAGCTCCAGGTAAAGTCTCATGGGGGCTATTCCTGTTAGCGATCAGGACACAGATCTGCTCTACGTTCCCCGCCTGTACTGGCTCCCTTGGCATATGCGTGACATGGGTGATTCGCTATAAGCGTGTGGCTAATGAAAGCCCCTGGGTCTTTTCTCAAGTGAGCTATTGTTGCTGAGCAAGGTGAATGCCCAATCTGAGTTACTGTTCATGAAATAAATGATTTTGCTAGTTTATGATCCCATCAGAATCCATGTGAAACTGGTGAAAGCCAATTCTCATCATCTTTATGAAAATTAGGTGTTTCCTTGGGATCATCTGGCACATGCAATCCAAAAAACAATTTGTTACTTACTCATTAGCATTCAAGCTAGCTGTGGCTCTGATGATCATGTAGCAGAGTGTGAGAGCACTGAGGAGGCCAAAACTGGCAATAATAAACCATTCTTCTGTTGACAAAGCAAAGGGAGGAAATCACTCTGGGGAGAAGGCTTAAGTCAAATTGATGTCAACATTTCCCTCAAAAGCAACGACCGCAGACGTCAATGGAGCTGTAAGCCCAGAGTGGCCCAAGGCAGTGAGGCAGGAAGAGGTTTGCCAGAGAGCTACTAAGTGGAGAAGGTTAGTGGAAGGAGTGGTGGAAGCTGCAGGGGAGAAAGGAAGCGCGGCCCGGACACTTCTTCCCGTTCAGGTGCGGCCACCAAAAACTGTGCAGTAAAAAGATGTATGTAAAATTGCACATGGACAGAGATTTTTCATTTGTTGACTAAGTGACAGTAAAGTGGACTAGCCACACTTATAAGCTTGCCTTCTTCATTCTGTCATTTCTGCATGGTTATGTCATCATTCTTAGAAAATGGCTTAGAAACATGGAGTAGTGGTTCCCAAAGGTCCGCCGGCTGGCCTTCCATGGCATTCACGTCTACATTCTTGTCCCTTACGCACGGGTTACTTATAGTCTCTACTTAAAAAGGACGTGTTACTGGAGTCTCCTGGAAAGGTCTACCCTTCAGAGGCCCACCTCTGGGAAGCAGCACTGGCTGTTCTGGCTCTGTCACACAGAAGTAGGAAGGGTAGGTACTTCACAAGGACTCGGCCCGTTAAAGAGTGGAGAACCCTCTGGTACACAGAACTCTAAGGGTTTTTATCTAGTCTCTCTCTAGATCCAGGAAGTCAGATCACATTTTCCCTTAACTTTTCAAAGTCTGTATCGTAACATTCCAAAAACGGTATTTACCGAGAATCTAAAAAATAACCTGAGCATCAATCTGACATCCTAACAATCTTAACTCTAAATGTTTCCTAGAGCGCACTAACTAGGGCTGGTTTAGCAAAACATTACACAGTGAAAGTCCCTCTATGTGGCGAGGCAGAAGAGAGGTTTGCGCCTGAAATGCCGACTGTTGTGTGCAACGGCTGTGCGTACCACGCGTGCTTCTGCATCCGGTTTCCACGAGTCCTCCAACTATGCAATATTACGTGTGCCTAGGAATTCTCCTAGAAAGGGTGATTCTACTTTCACTGGATTTTACAGGTTCTTCAGGATTCCAGGATGCTGAATTCTATGAGGAATTCTCTGCCCACCTTGGTTTGTATTATTAAGACTTCACAAATTCGTTCTTTTAGACAACAGTGTAGCCACTGCTTCTTGAATTATATATACATTCCTCATCAGTACAGTGAATTTATAAGGTTTTCATTCAAGTCAAATGAACATTCAGAACCCATATGAAATCTACTCTTTTTACCTGCGTACATTTTAAATTAGGAAAAATGTATGCCGGCATTTAAAAAAATTAGAAGATGATTGATCATCTGTATCAAGAAGCTTAACATGGCATTCTTTATTTTTTTTCTTCTAAGAGACTTTTATACATGATAAGCAGACTAACTTTTAGAATTTTAATTATGCCTATGTTTCTGATTTCTGAAAACACCATCCATATATGCATGAAATTTCAATGATAAAAACTAGTAACCAGAAAAAATGAACACCATCATAACAGTACCGAATGGGCTCAGGGCTCGTGTAGCAGAGGTCCACGGCAGCCGGGGTCCCAGTCTCCTCTGTCCTCCCAGAGTGTATTTAGCACAGTGCCTTGCACACAGTGGGTGCACTGTAGTTGCTGTGGCACTACAGGGCTTTGAGGGAAAATAGAGGTAGCTTTGGTAAAATTTAACCACATGAATTTTATTAATTAATGTGTAAATTCTCCTACAAATGATTAATTTAACAAATGAAGTAATATTTTCTTATCATCAAAACAGATTTTGAAAGGTCACTTCTACATAAAATATAATAGAATTAATGTTGTAGTAGGTGCTCAATAAATGTCAATCAATGAAGGTCCTACGAAAACTCATTAATAAACAACCTTTGTCTCCTTTATTACCACTAGTTCAAGTTAAAAAAAATCAAGACCACAAAACCTTAATGCCAAAGTAGGAAAATAGGAAATGCTGTTAAAACAAATCACTGGGAAATGGTCAGAAATGAGTCAAAGTATATCAAAGACTAGTTTTACTTATTTCATAATGGAACAAAGTCTCTTTGAGTTTAGACAAATGATAGAATAAAGCCTGGGAAATCATTTTCTAATAACTTTGCGTTGGTAAAAAACATCAGTGAGTCTTACTATGTGAAGGGAAAAATCTTTTTCAACAGCTCTAGCACCGTACTGACTGTCAGAGGTAAGCGGAGTCTCGTTAGGCTTAGGGCTTGAAGCGACAGGTGAGCGACAGCACCAGAGTGGTGACGAGATGAGGAGGAAAGTTGTTAAATGAAAGTAACATGAAAAGAACGGACTTGAAGAAAAGAGCTGGCTGGTTACGGGGGAAGGTCTGCCACACACGCTGCTGCCCACTCGCACCTACTGGCATGGCCGTCAGCACTCGGAGCACTGCTGCTCTCATCCGTGGGTCAGCAGTGGGACGCTCACGGCCAGCCCAAGAGCAGTCTGGCAGGCCGACTTCCCTTTGGCTCCACTCCCCCTCGTGTGCAATTATACCGAAGAGAAAAGTGCCAAATACCACATTTCACAAAAGTGTGAAATACAGTGGGCAGCCAAGGCGGCTCGGCTCTTCCTGAAGTTGTCATCGTTTAGGTTGAATCTCAAGAGCACTGGTGCTCATGGTCACTCCCAGAAGCTGCCCCCTTTGTCCGTCCCAATGTGACCCTTTAACATGCCTGTTTGCATTATGATCATTTCAAAACAGGTTTATAAACAGCTGCTGAGACAAACATGCCTTTGAACAACTACTGGTCATGCCAGCTACTCCTATCAATTACACACAACACACAAGCTCCCTATTGTAAAGAAGGCTTTGTTACTCCGAATATCCATTTTGACAAAAGCATCCATTACTTTCTTGGGTACAGACTATGTCACTGGCCCCATGTCCACCTCAACTCCCCTCTCGAGTGGTCTCCCCATGCCTAACAGCAGCGGCAAACCTGCCCTGGACCTGGGCGCAAGCCCAACTTACTTGTTACTGCGATGTTGATCTCTCCTGTTCTAGGGGTGAGCTCTCCATCCTGAGGAAGAGGCGAGATCCCCGAAGTTCGAAGTGGCTCAAGGCCAAGGGAGTTGTCGCTGGCGAGGTCACCTAGGGCTGATCTTCGGTTAACTGCCTGGCTTCTGGTGAGCCTCTCCATATCAAACGCTACGTTATCAGTGCATGGCAAATTTGGCTGCAAAATATGTCCAAATTAAAAGTATGTGTAAGAACAACAAATCCTAAATATCTGACGCTGTTAAAAAGACTTCAAATTTTTGTCCATGGGATTTCCGCTTATTTCTCTCCCCATCTGGCCTTTCCACTGTTACCTAAGAGCTTTTCTTTAAAAGAAACAGATGATTCCCTCTCAAAAACGGTACAAAGAAAACTCTAAATCCATTTCGGAACTGAGAAAATTAGTTACTTCATCTTTGTAATAAAATGACAACCTCACGGACATGGCTCACGAACAGAGCGGTTCATTACCGTTAGTATGAAGCCGACAAACAGCCAAGCGTACCACTCTGGCTCTACGTTAATGCTGAAGGACAGCAGGTAACGTAAAATACCCCTCTCATCCCATTAACTTCTCTATGACGCCCCATTTACCTGGCCACCAGTTTTTAAATATCTTCGATTTTTAAACACAAGTAAAGCACAAAACAAAGACTTTTGAACCTAAGAAAGCTGTTTTAAAACCTAAGTATCTGATCCTGAAGGAGAGGTGTAGAGCTGCCCTGGGGCCGGAGGCTGACAAAAAAGTGGACTCAAAAGTCTTCTGATTTAACAATATGGCTATCTGGTTTCCCTGGCAACCTTTGGTTCTTTCAGCTGACAGCAGATTAGAAGCAGGGTTGGGAAGGGTGGCTGGGAGAAGCTTATGCACAGGGAAGTGGTGGACTACCAAATACAACACAAATGGCTTCCTGAGCAAAAGAATGTTGCTCTAGATCACCCCAAAGCCCAATTAAAAAAAATCACAGCAGAGTGTAATAATTGGTGCTGGTAATGACACCCAGTTAGTTAGGTTTATTATTTTTTTTTATATTTAAGGAACAATGGTAGCTTCTAAGACATTTCAGAAAGCTTTTCGTTAAGAACAGAAAAGTATTAGTAGTTAAAAGAATAAGACTTAAAACAACACCAATTAGGCTGGAGGCAACAAGAGGCTAAGTTAATACTTTCTCAAGTGTCTACTGTGTGCCAGACACTATGGCAAGTCTGTGTTAAACTCCTCCAATGGGGGTGACCTGGACCCTCCAAGGGACATCTGGAGACGTTTTTGGTTGTGCGATGGGGGAGCTGTGTTACTGGCATTAGGAGAGGTCAGAGATGCTGCTAGCCAGGGCAGGAACCCTGTCAAACTATAACTTCACACTGATGTCATGTGATCTCCGGAGATGGAAAGTAAATGGGGCATGAATGCCCATTTTAGGACTGCACCTAAACTGTCATCTGACGGCGTATCCCCAACAGAAATACTTAGATCTTCTTTGGGTTGCCAGGGTAAAATGAGGAATTCATTGGTTGGGTCAAATTAAACTTTTCACTCCATAAGGAGGTTTATTCATTCACTTTTTCCGAGACTAGAAAGTATTTTATTTTCTTCTAAAAAGCGTTAACCCTGGATATATCCTTCTCTTAAGGAAGGAACTGTAGGAAGTCTCCAAGGTCTTCGGCTGGCAGTACTGACTCACCTGGCCAGAGGTAAAGGGCCCCACACGGCCTCTGACCTAAGCCCCTGCCAGGCTGCCACGGTTCACCCAGGGCTGGCACTGCCACCTTCACTGCTTGCAACTTGATGCCCAGGAAAGCCGAACTCAAGAGGAAGGAACACAAGTGATGACACAGTTTTCTATTATGCTGAACACAGAAAAAATTACTACTGGAATGGAGTCAAAAGTCTATGTTCTATTGCCTTTTTAAAAAAAAAAAAATAAAAAGGATATTGGAATGAAAAAGAATCCCAACCTTCTCTGTCTCACTTCCTCATCATACACCCGTCACCCAATAGAAGTGTGCTCCGAAGGAGACTAGCATAGTTCGGCTTCTCTTCCAGGAGTTCCCTCGGTCTGGATGGATTTTATTCTGGAAGAAAGGCACTACTGGACTAATGAAGCTACATGGCAGAGAAAGCCAGTATTTTCTTGTGAGACAACCATTCACTCCTGCTGTGTTATGTTACATGTGGAGATAATACTCCCCAAAGTAGTAACAAAATAGGAAACATACCACAATTCCCAGGGCCTTCAAAATATTAAGTTTGCACATAGGACAGGTACAATGTTCACTAAGCCAGGGATCCACACAGGACTTGTGAAAAACATGCCTATAAAAAAAATCGAGAATTACATCACAAATTATACACTAAAAAATCATTAGATCAAAATGCAAAGAAATAGTATGAAAAAGTAGCTGGTAGAAAACCTCCTGAATCCAATCTTACATATTGATAGGCCTGTATGATGAGAACTCATAGGCAGCATTTGGCTATTTGGTCTTTTTATTCCCCCAAATTCCAAAAAAAATTTGAAGAAACTTAGGCAATTTATTAAGAATGAAGACAATGAATTACACCTTATAAACTTCAAAAAGATATTCAGGGTTAAATGAAGAGTTCTGTGTGTAATTATTAATTAGCTTCATGGAACTCTGTTTAAATGTCACTTAAAGTATTACTTAAAAAGACTTCTTAGCAACCTTCGCTATATGTTTGTAAAAGTTACAGGGTAGTTGGGACTATTTTTAGGGATGAACTCTACTTACGAATCAAATAACACTTAGCCAGCAGTTTTCAGCTGAAATGTTAAAGGGAGAGAGAGGATAGGTGACTTTCTCTTGTTTAGGAGAATAGAAAGTCATATCCTTGTGGTGAGAAGTCAGCTATGGAGGGTTTTACATTCCTAGGAAAGGAGCGCAAGCCCTTTGGAAGGGAGAAAAGATGTTGGAGGAACTGCGGCAATCACTGCTCTCAGCTCAAGTGCCCCGCACGGCACCGCCAAGAAACTGAGGTGAAGGCGCGGGATGTCCCAGCGCCAAGACAGAAGTTCCAGGCACCTTTGGAAGAATTAGAATCTGAGTCTCGAGATGAGATGAAAGACATTTTAAGAAAGATAATAAATTGCATCATCGTGTGTCTTTAAAATGTTTATAATTTCTATCTAGGTTATAAAGTTACATGCGGCTGTTTAAAAATGTGGGGTTGCTTTAAAGAGGTGTAGAAAACTCACTGTTTTAATTGGGATTTAGAAGAAAAACTCATGCTGACAGCTTTAGCCTGAACGACACCCACCCACTGCCACTCTGTGGCCTTGCATCCATTTACTTTGGGGTAAGAATAAAGGTCTTGAAGGAGGCATTTGTCAGTCTAGTCTGAAATCTGTAGATAATACAGTGAACCAGAGCTTCATCACTCTGGAAGGCTCTTATTTAAACCTGAAGGTTTTTACTTAAAGGGTAGAAGTCACCAAACCGTAGTCTCGACCTAAATTCACTTGGTGTACACAAGGCCTCATGTCCCAGTCCCATTCCTCGTGTACTCATCTGAGAGCACTCCCAGAGTGAGGGGAAGGCTCCTTACTGCAGGGACCACTGAGGGGTGTGCTCAGGGCTGGATCTGCTCCCCAGCAGCTGTCAACTGTGCCAGGCTGGCTACAGTCTAACAAAGACCGGGACTTGGCTTTTAATTCTTTTTAGGGACACGGCCCCCTCTGGGTCTGACGTAAGGGACAACGCCTCCCACGACAGGGTGCATCTGCCTGATGTCTGGCAAGGGTTTGGGAGGCCCATGACCTCTGAGGGTTTGGTCAGCAACGGGTGGAGTGGGTAGATGGGAAGGTGCTCCAGGCCAATTCTGTGTAGGGGGTGGGCAATGAACTTTGGCCAGCTGACAGGTGACAGAAGAGATAAGTTGCTCTCTGATGGGCCACTTTGGTGCAGGGATGGCTGTGACAGCCGACTTTAACCAGATAATTGTGGAGAACTTGGTCTAAATAAGCAGCAGTGGCCTGGGGTGGGGGTGGGGTCAATGGCTTTCCCCTTTCTTATTGTTCTGCCCTTCTATTACTGGTTATTTAGAAAGAACAAAATGGTATAATGCCGTATTTAATTTTTAAAGTTATAAGGGTTGAGTGTTCCTTGCTTACCCATTCCTTTAAAACTTAGTCATAAATACAAGACTTTTCTTGTATCAGGGTTGTTTCCCTGTAGGTTTGTTGACCAAATAGAAAGTGTTGGGCCCCCAGCTATGGGGCACAGTAATGGAAGACAGCAAAGACCAACTGGTTCTCTGGGGACAAAATGAGAAAGCCTCCCTTCCTTTGGTAACTCAAAATCTGAAAGAAGTATTTTCCTTTTTAAAACTGACTTTTCCTTCTGACCATCAGTCTACCCCGTAGCTGCCTGACCCCAACCCCGCCCATCAGCTAACTGCCCCGCCATCCTCCAATCCGGAGGTTGTCAGTCTGATCCCAGAGCACATTCCTCTCTTCCGAAAACAACCCGGCAACTTTCCTCTTCATCACTGGCCCTTCTGACATAAGCCCATCACTCTCCTTCAGGTCGCTGATGGAATCCTGGCGAATAACTGCCCTGGCCTTGTTTCTTCTTCTCTTCATCACCCACTCTCTTTACCCTCTGGCTTCTACCTCCTCAGCTCTACCATTTCATCAAGCTCAGTGAGGCCTTTCCCTTCCTCCTGGCTGACCTGGATGAACACCCCCTCTGATTCCCGGCCGTCTCATCTGAAAGCTGGGGGGGCAAGGGGAGTAGGAGGAGAGGCTATCTGGAGCAGTAAGTGAGAAGCTGTACATGGAATCCTTAGAATAGCACCGAGGATGTGCAAACGGAAGGTGGTATTAAACCTGCGTTCAGGCAAAGTAATATTATCGTTTTCCACAATATCCCAGTAAACGGGCAGAGCGCCTGAAGGTGCCCAGCACCAGAGTGACCTCTCACTAGCTTGCAGAAGGCCACAAGCATCCAGACACCTCAGAGGGTAGCACCTGGGGACAGCCAGACCTTGAGAAGAAGCTCCTTCCCACAGTTACAAAAGACTTGATAAAATAATAAAACAATAAAAACACATACGAAAACAGAAGAGAACCCAGCATCCCTAGAGCTGAGTGGTGTACTGGGATGGAAAGCAAGTGGTATGTTGAAGGCAGTGAAATGTGAAAAGGACAAGCAGATCAGAGCTTCAACAAAGTCCTTTACTCCTATAAGAAATACTTTGGGATACAGAATGTGAAACGTCTGGAACATAAAAGGAACAAAACCAGAATACTAAAACAGGGTGCCTCGACCTGTCCTACTCCCGCACGCACAAACTAGAGTGAGTGGAAACACACTGGGTGGGGTGAGGAGTCTACAATGAAGGTGACTTGTTTTCAGCTCTGCAGCCTCTTGGTGCCGAAGGATCCAGGATTATTCAAGGTCAGAGACAGGTACTCTTTTCCCCTAGCTGGGACTGGCAGCACATACTATTTTAAACAGGCCCGCCCTATGAGGTGGGGGCGTCGCAGTGCTGCCTCGGCCAACGGCCAGACGACTGACCCATTTGAGCTCCTAAAGTGGCATCTCGAATATGTTTATCCATGCTGCAGCACTCCATTTATGAAAAGTACTTATAACTACTAAAAAATTTTGTGGCTGACCTTTAAATAAAAGGTCTAAATAAGGTGACAGTTTTTCAGTTTCTAAGACATGTTGGCTAACATCCAAAGGATGATCAACTGACACAAGTAGGAGGTCCCCAAGCAACGCCAACTGCCATCTGTCCACAATATATTAACATGGCAGAAGGTGAGAAGTGAAGGCCATGCAAAAGCCAGCCATCAGTGAGGCATGCTATCTAGGGACAGGAGTCTAGTTCCTTTGCAGACGGGCTCATTAAAACTAAGGACAGACAGACACACACAGAAGCACCTGAGCTTTTCTTCTTCCTTTACGCAGGAGAAAAGGGGACAGTGACTGCGGAGCCTTTTCAAGCCTAGCTATGAAGGACAGAAGTTGTAGGGTGATGTTTGGAGATGGGATTGAAAGAGTTACGAAAACTGGACTAAGAAGTGCCTGAGCACAAATGACACGTGGATGTGCAGAGACAGAAAGACCACCACCTGCAGGGAGCAGAGAGTCAACAGAGCAAGGTCCCCTGGAAGGGAGGAGTTGACACGCAGAGGCCCGTCAGGACAAAGGACAGGAGGGAGGGCTGCCAGGGTGGGTGTGCATAAAGCTGGGTCAGGAAGCTGCCTCACGGTCATCACTTTTCTCTGTGAAGTTGATGGTGAAGTTATCTGCCAAGAGAGAGGGCCAGGAGAGCCAACCAGGGAGTGAGAAGGGCTCCGTAGCACCCTCTGGGAGGCAGGAGGAACCAGAGCTACCTGGCAGCAAGAGCAAAAGGAAGACGTAGCCGAGTCCCACCTCTGCTCCGTGTCAGAGACCTACAGACATAGCAGGTAGAGCAGGGTATCCAGGCAGAGGGAACAAAGCAGCAGCGCAAGGCAAGAGTTAATTCAAAGGTGCCTGAGAGGAATCCAGTGTCAATAAGAGGCTTGGAGAAGAATAGCAGTAAAGATGAGTACTTGTGTGGACCCATCTTAGGTCAGCGGTTCTCCACTGGACACATCTGTGCTTCTCAGAGCTGGGGGTCGGGTGCTAGTGCTTGCTACTAGCATCTACTGCTGGAGCCAGGGATCCTGTTAAATGTCCCATAGCACACAGGATGGCCCCGCCCTCCCACCTAACAAAGAATGATCTGGTCCCACAGGTCAACAGTGCCAAGGCTGAGAAACCCAGCTCCAGGTCAAGAGTTGTCAACTCGGGTCCCCCAGAATGTTACTCAATGTGCAAAGTTAACTTTCACCACACCTGAGAATCATGTTGTTACCACTGCAGGGAGGTGACACGTTTTGCTGAGCAGTGTGTGCAAAACAGCTCGGAGAAAGCTACCACTTACTGAGACTTAAGAGGCGAGAGCAATAAACACCAACCTGCTCCAGAGCAAAAGGGAAACCATGAAGTCTGCAAAAACTCTAACATTCAAATGCAGATCACAAACACAGAGGCTGAGATGAATCCTCGGGTGGTAGGTGCAGCCACAGAGATGGCTAAAGCCACCCAGAGCTCTGGACCTCCTTGAGGGTGGCCGTGCAGCAGTGTCAGAACCACCCAGGTACCCGTCAAACGCAACACACTTGGCTGCCCTGTGCAAGTGTTTCCGAAAGCGCCCCATTGATTCTAGTGCAGTCAGGTTTAAAAAGCACTGGACTAAATTAAGATAAAAGAGAACTGACAGTGAAACTCTGCAAAAGCCAATGCTTAAGGGATGGAGAACATGGGAAGCAAGCTCTCCACAGTCGCCTCTTCTGGGCTGAGGCCCCCTGAGGAGGACACTCATGTTAGTGCAAACCACGAACAGTTTTGGGGGCCTTTGTTCTTAAGCCTCTGAATTGAAATAGGAAGATGAAGAAGTTAGAAAGACATGGCTTCCTTCCTGGTCATTCTGGTGTCAAAAGAAATCTGTATAGGTAAAAACAGGAATGTTTTAAAAAATAGATTTTTTAAAAGCAGATAACAGCTGACTGCTTTATGAAGTACCCTACTAGTCTTTTTCCTGATCAGTATGTGTTATGTGTATGTGCAGTGCCTTCTGCCTCATGTTTCAGACTGTAAAATACTTCGATTGAAGAAAAACTGGTAAGTGAATAATTTAATTTCCTGTGAAACAGCTTATATGTAGTTTTATAGATTTTCCTTTATATATAAACTACAGCAACTTGATTTCCAGAATCTTGGTTTTCTGGAATTATTCTTAAGTGCCAAAATTTTTTTAAAAACATATCTTTCTACCGGGACAGGGCTCAGACACATGTGACATATAACAGAGTAAATGGATGAATGAATAGATAGAAAACAAGTCTTTCTAGGCTCAAAATAGATCTCTTTGTGAATAAGTAAAGTAATATCAGTAGGCTCATTACTTTAATAATAACTCATTACTGAATAAACTAATTACTTTATTCATTCACACGTTCTGCATTGCAAAATGTCTCGTCAGAGTTGAGAGGATGCATTGTCAAGGACAGGGCAAAGGAAGAGGAAATATCTTTGATTTTAGGCTTCTCAACAGGTGGTTTCATATTTTTCCAACCAACACTCAGAGCTGTATATTGTAATGTTTCACACTCCCGAGCATGGGGCAGCACCATGGTAGAAATCAACGCGCTAATAAAGAAAATGTGCTCCTCCGGGACACCGAAGGGCAGTAGGTGAACACTGACCATCCTTTTGGAGGGAAGTGTGTGCCAGCTTGGCCGTTTATGAATCATGTGGCCTGGCAAAACGAGTGGCACACCTATCTATGTCACCACTCTACGTAACCCAGGTTTAGAAAACGAGAGCCTGCATCCCCGGAGTCCTGGCACCCTGTCTGCAGGAGCACTGGTGAGGCTTTGTCGGAGCGCCTAGTGACCCTAATATTCTTTAGCCTATGGATGTATCTGGAGG
Source organism: Rousettus aegyptiacus (assembly GCF_014176215.1). Taxonomy (NCBI): domain Eukaryota; kingdom Metazoa; phylum Chordata; class Mammalia; order Chiroptera; family Pteropodidae; genus Rousettus; species Rousettus aegyptiacus. Next base: position 107,818,466 of record NW_023416310.1, on the reverse strand, counting down.
TTGTACCTCGTGTTTCTCATCACCAGAGAAAGGCCTGTGCATCAGCCTGGATAGGGGAGCACAGTTCACTGCTAAGTGCAATTCCCACCAGGTGCCCTGTGCAGTGAGATGGCTCTCAAAAGCACATGGGATACCCATTCTGAGAAGGAGACATACAAACCGCATTCCTTTTTAAACAAAGAAAGGTGACATACTTGCAGGGCAGAATCCGGACAACATCATTCTGCTTATAGCTCTCTATGCAGACGGCACAATGATCAAAGTCTGGCTCCGTTTCCTGAAACAAAAAGCGCAGGAACCAAGTCACAGGCCAAAACCAGAATTGCCTGAACGGAGGGCAAAGAATCCAGGTCAAAAGAGTCCAGTGGTGACTACAGGAAACAAGTGATACTAACATGAAAAGTTATGAAAAAAATTTAGTGTTTCCATTTGCTTAACTACACCAACCCAAATTATATCTAAGCCCATCTATTTTGTTTTTAAATTATATTGTAATAATTAATACTAATTCCGTTTGTGAAACATCTTAGAAATCAGAATCATAATTTTTTTTCAAGAGTCAAACCAGCTATCATTTAGCCTGTGCGCATATCCTCTCCCTACTCCCACGGCATGGCTACTCTGGTCTCGTGGGTGTCCCTGCACAGCCGCCACAATCTCGGGGCTCCCCAGGAGGGGCATCTGACCACATGTCTAGGTGCAGGGAACAAAGAAGCTGAGCCCCCAGAAGATGGCCACCTAGAGTCTCGCCCCAAGGACAGTTGCATATTTGGGGCAGAGAACTCCTGGGCTCACCTTGGTGCTGGGTCTTTACCAAGAGTCAGGGGGAGTCAGCCAGGCATCTGGTCATCCAGGGTAACTGACTTCCTCTTCCAGGCTGGGGACGGGTTCCCCTGAACTGTCATAAAATAGGGCATCTCCAGGAACCTAAGCCAGGAAAGGTGACACTATTTGCCATGTCACTACCATCTGACTTCAGTGGGACAACTCCTAGCAGGTCTAGGAGGTACACACTAAGAAGAGGTGTTAGCTTTAATACAGAAAGATTGTTCTGTGCTAGCCCAAAGGACAAGGTAGGATGGGTAGGTTTGACCAGCTCCAGGGAACTGCAAATTAATGTGGCAGCTGAGGGCCACCACGCCGGGTGCGCGTCACACGGGTTACCACTCCTTAGGTTACAGTGCAGCTGTTGTGATGCTGCTTACATTTTCTGCAAGCGTTTTCACTTTTTTCTTTCCTTAGAGTACAGTGAAGTTACTGGCCATGTCTCCACATCTGGAGCTGTATCATGGAGAACTAGATGTATGGTGTCAAGGCAGCTGGGGTGAAGATGAGTTAAGTGAAGAATGTGGTAAAACTGAGGATGAAGAATCATCTGAAATGAACCCCCAGAGCTTTTTGTTAAAACATTAGAATTGAGTTTTGGTGTTATGCTTCCAGAAATGAAGACTTTTCTTTCTAGATAACCTTGACTATGTGGAATGTGGGGTCTAACATTACGTTGCTATTTTGTCCTTACAGAGCGCAAGCAGGGCTCTAGCATAACTTGAGATCTGACTGCGGAACTGTGGTGATGGGTTTCAGCCATGACCTCTGCCACTGCCTCTCTGATGCCCCTCGCCATCAGGCCCAATCCTGTGCTCTTTCAGCAAACCGCTCAGCCTGCTATACAGAGAGGGCCTTGGAAACCGACATGCCCTCGAAATGTGGGTCTCCAGTTTCCCATTTTACTGGAATAAGAAATAAGACACAAAGGAGATGTGGTAAAGTCTTAGGAATCTTAGAAAGGTAACATATATTCCTGACTACTTTTGTGTACAAACTGCCCCATTAGAGTTCTTCCCGAAAGGATGCTACGTTCGGGCAGACAAAGTTGAACACCACGGCTAAGATAATGGTGAGTCATCTAGTGACGCTATTAATGGCAAGAGGGTTTACAGTCCAGGACAGCAGGGAACTGTATGAGGGCCTCCGGAACAGCAGGCATACTAAGAACAAGATTTCAATGAGAGGCTAGTTTGAAATAAAGCATCAGAGGGTATATTTGGAGAAAAATAATAATATAACAAATGAGACACCAATGATTAGGGTATATTCTCTCCCATCAAATCAAAAGCAAAACTACTTTATTATTTTTATAGTGTTAAAGTTATTTCATTACTGTACCTTGTCACCCTTCTTCACTGTTCTGGTTGTCAATTTGCTGATGGCTTTCTTGGCTGCATCTCCAAGACGACGCTATGAAAAGTACAAAGAAAAACAGATATGAAGTGCGATATTGCTGGATAACATTCTTTATTTTAAAACATATAAATATATGTCCCTAATACCCTACACATCACTCTCCACGTCACTGCACATGAGGGCTCTAAAAAAAGCAAATGAAAAATTAGAAAAACTGGCAGCTTTCCCCCTAGATTCGGTATACTGGTTGAATAATTAAAAGTGAATACTTTAAAAGGCCAGGTATCGTAACCACTACTGCATTTTGATTTTAATAAGCACGTGAAATATTACAGAATTCTCAAAATCCACTTCTTGTACATGTCAGAGTTACCACCACAGCTCTCATCGCTGTCCTGTTCTGCTCTGAGGTCCCTTGCTATTCGATGTCTGAGCTCTGGCTTAGTAAAGGATACCTCCTTTGGCCCTCAAAAGAGTTCATCACATTGCCCAGTGTCGGAGGAGGGATGTGGACACAAGCTCTACATTATCTCTGCCACTTCAGTGCTGTGTGATCTTAGGAAGGTGTATTTACCTTCCTTCCCAGGGCTGAGTTCTTCTCATTTGTCTGAGAGGGTTGGGTCAGAGACTAAGGCTAGATTTATCCAATGCTTTGCTAGACATTGCTAGCGCTGCCAGACACCAAGGACCCGAAGATGAAAAGATAGTATACTTTTGAAAAGCCAACTGAATTCAGGACAGCCTGGTAAGCACATTTTACATGACTGTTATACAACAGAGTGTGCCCAGGTACACAGGCCAGAGGAGCAATGTCAGGGAGGGCTCTGAGGACATGATGCTTGAGCAAAGGCTTGGAAAATTGAGCAGGAAGGAGTGAAGTAAGGCAAAACGCTGGGGTATGAAGGGGGATTCTGGACAAAGAACAGTCTAGTAAAGACAAACAGGTGTAAAGTGCAGGTATGTGAAGAAAATTATAGTTCGATATAATTAGGGGGGTATACATTTTATTGTTAGAATTAGAGTGCCTTGAGAACCAGAAGGCTCTAATAATAATAACAATGAGATGATAGGTGCACACGGGCACACGGGGACAGATGGCCACTCTACACACAACAAGATCCTACACAGTGAGAAGCAGGTGCTGAGGCTGCAGGAGTATGTATGGTGGGGGCTAAAAGTAGGGAGACGTTGGATTCTAACCTGAGGATAAAAAAAAAAATCATGAAAACAGAAATTTTAGGGGGAATTAAAAAAATGCACACAGAATTTATGTATCCATCATCCAGGTTCAATTGTCAATATTTTCCCTGTATTTTTCAGGTCATCCTCTTTATCATGCTAGAGGACTTCAAAGCACACTATAAGCATTGTATAATTTTACCCATAAAGTCTTCACTATGTCTTTCTAACAGGGCTTTCATTTGTGCCTTATCTAACAAAATTGACACTAATTAATCACATTATCAAATACTCAGATTATAGAGTTTCCTGCTGTCTTAAGAATGTCTTTTTATAGTTGGCTTGTCCGACTCGGGATACAAAGTCCAAACACTATCTTTGGTTGCTATGCCTCTCAAGCCTCTTTTAATCCGAGTTCCCTCTATCATATATATATATGGGGGGCCTCCAGATGTGTTTCATATGTAGATAGATGTAAACAAACATCAGCCATATGGAAGTATAATTCGAAGTTCTGACATCAGTTACAAAACCATTGCTATCAAGACTGTATCTGTCACCCTGTCAACTCTCCTGTGCCTCTCCCTACTCCCTCCTATCCATTACCCTTCCACGCCATCCCTCTCATGACTTACTTTCTGCTACTATAGTTTGTATTTTTGAGTTTTATATAAACAGAATAATAGTTTGTACTACTTTGTGTATGCTTTCTTACACTCAGCATAGTTAGTTTGAGATTAATCCATATTGTTCCATGTATCAACAGTACATTTCTTTCTTGAGCTATGTAGCATCCTACTGTGTAGATATACCATAATTTATCTTTTTACTTTCATGGTACATTAATATTTTTTCCCAGCTTTGGACTGCAATGGATACAGATGAATACATCTTTACTTGTACAAGTCTTTGTAAGGACATAAGCTTTCTTTTCTCTGGGGTAAATACCTACAAAGGAGGGAAGACTGCTGACATGGTAGGGATGTTCGACTTTCTAAAATACTGCCGAAGTGTTTTCCAAAGTGAGTAAACCATTTTATGTTTCCACTGGCAGTGTATAAAAATCGTGCTTCCTCCACAACCTCACCAACACTTGGTATCACTGACCTTTTTCATTTGAGTAACTACTGTAGTAGGTATGCTGTGGTATCTCATTGGGGCTTTAATTTGCATTTCTCTAATGAGTAAACATGTTGAGCATTTTTTTATGTACTTATTTGCCATCTGCATATCTTCTCTGGTGAAGTGCCTGTTCAAAGCTTTTGCCCATTTTCCTACTGAGTTGTTTTCTTATTGATTTGAGTATATTTTATTGATTCCTTTTGCATGTATTTTTTTCACTGTGGCAGAAGTTTTTAGTTTTGATGATTTATCAATTTTTCATTTGTGGATTGTGCTCTGGTATCATATCTAAGTAACCTTAGCATATCCCAGGGTGACAATATTTTCCCTTCTCGAAGTTTTATTACTTGAGGTTGTATATCCAGGCCAGACCCATTTTGAGTAACTTTTGTAAATGGAGTGAAGTTTTAATTGTGTGTGTGTGTGTGTGTGTTTACGTTATATGATATACAATTGTTCCAGCACCATTTGTTGAAAAGGCTGGCCTTTTCTCACTGCATTGCCTTTTTACATTCGGAAAAATCAGTTGCCCATAAATGTGTGGGTTTATGTCTGAACACTATTTTATACCATATATCTATTTGCCTGCCATTACGCAAGTATCACACTGTCACAATTTCTGCAGCTTTTTAACAAATCTGAAATCTAGTAGTTAGTCCTCCAAATTCTCATAAGAATTTTAGGTTCAGCTTGTCACTTTCTATTTAAAAAGCCATCTGGGATTTATATTGGGATTGCACTGAATGTATAGATCAACTTGGGGAAAACTGACATCTTAATACTGAAGTCTTTCCCTAGGCACTGTTCATCTCTTCATCTATTCAGTTCTTATTTAATTTCTCAGCAATACATTATATTTTTCACTACACAGGTCTTGTGCATCTTTGGTCAGATGTCTAATAACTTCTTATTTATGCAATTTCCTTTTTTACACTAACAAAAATGGTATTTTTTAAAACAGGATTTCAACTTCCATTCGCTGTCCATATAGAAATAAAACTGATTTTTGTATATGATCGTGTGTCTCCCAATCTTGTTAAACCCATTTGTTAGTTCCGACAGCTTTTTAAAGGACTCCATCAAATTGGAGAAACATGGCAGAGTGAGAGACATCCCCAGATCTCTCTCCTTGAAACAATAATAAGCTAAACATGTAAACTCAACAAAAAACACCCAAACTGCACACCAGCACACTGAAGAGTGGAATCTGAGCATAAGAGCTACCACAGGTCAGAACCCCCAGGTATCGGGTAGTGGACTGGGAGAAATAAAGAAGTGCCTCTCGCAGCTGCAGCTGTCAGAGCTCCTTGTAGGAGGAGGGAAAAGGAAGAAGGTACAGCAAGTTCCCTGAACATCCCTGCCTGGCAGCTGGGGACAGGGTCCTGTCATCAGGGCAGAAGGCAGAGAAGCTGATGGCAGAGAAACAAAAGTGATTTTTACCGGTCATGGTTGCAAAACCGAGAGAGAGTTGCAGCTCCCAACCTCCAACCCAGAGTGTGCCTCCCCCGCATACCCTTCGAAAGTGAACATGGCGGAGCCCCAGTGGAATCTGAGCAAACTCTACCAAAACTGTTGTTAACACTGACAGGGACTGAGACTGAGGGGAACGAGAATGATTAAACATCTATAAGAAAATAAAAAGGCCTTATTAAGGCTTTATATAAAGCAGGGATCCAAGAGGCTTAGACACCATCTACTGGAAACCAAAAGAAAAGTGCCCTCTTTGAAGAAGGCTAAAGAGAGACATTTTTATAGTAAATCTTTCTGGAAAAACAGCAGAATACATTGTCATTAATGCCCAGGTGGAGAAATAGTCCATTAAACACCATGAACAACCAAGGTGATAAGGCATCTCAGAAAGAAAGAGAAAAATCTCCAGAAAATAAGCTTACAGACATAGAAATATGTGACTTAAATGACAGAAACTTGAGGATGGTACTTCTGAAAAAAACTCAGTGAGATCTGAAACAATTCAAATCAACAATTTCAGGAACTGAAAAAACAACTAGATGAGCAGAACGAGGAGATTGAAACCCTCAAAAAGAACTAAATAGAACTTCTGGAGATGAACACACTGCAAGAGTTGAAAAATGAAACAGCAAGCTTGGGAAATAGAGTCAACCAAATAGAGGAAAGGATCAGTGACATCGAAGACAGAAATCTAGAAATAAATCAGAAAGAAGAAGAGAGAAAATGAAGAATGAAAAATAATGAAAGAGAAATTCAAGAACTAGCTGATACCATCAGGAGAAGAAACATAATAATGGGCATTATCAAAGGCAAGGAAAAGGAGCAGGAACTAGAAAGTATTTTCAGACAAAGAGTTGACGAGATTTCCCAAATCTAAGGAATGAACTGGAGTCTGGAATTCAAGAAGTCAATAGAACACTCAATTATCTCAACCCAAAAAGGCCTTCACCAAGACACACTATAGTAAAATTATCAAAAATCAATGACAAAGACAGAATTCTCAGGGCAGCCAGGAGAAGAAAATGGTAACTTACAAAGGAAAACCGATCAAATTATCGTTGGACTTCTCAGTACAAACCTTATAAGCCAGGAAGGAATGCAATCAAATATTTAAACTATTAAGTGAAAGGAACTACAGCCTAGATTATGTATCCAGCTAAGATCTCCTTTAGATGTGAAGGAGAAATTAAGACCTTTCCAGACATCCAAAAAATTGAGGGAATTCTCCACCATGAGGCCTGCACTATAGGAAATACTGAAAGGGGTCAGCTCACCTAAAACAAAATGACAACAACAACAACAACAACAACAACAACAACAACAAAACCCAAAAAACACCATAATTAGGGTAAGGTGATTATCAGACAAACAGAAACAGAGGAGTGCAACCCTTACTAAGAACAGGGCATTATAAACTTAAGTAATAAGAGAATTACTATAGCAAGATAGTAATGAACGTTCAGCATACATAGGGACAAACTGAGACGACGATGACTGAAAAGGGGAGGATTCAAAGATACAAATTCGCAAAGGGCAATGAAGATAAGGCATGTGCAGAAGAAAATGGATGACTGCACATATATAACTATCCTTTACATATTAGTAATGGTGACCACATGCCAAAAATTCAGAACTGTTGTATATAAAACAAAACAATAAGAACCAGAGTCAAAACCACAAAAGCTAACCAAAATAAAGGAAACAGAAACACAAGAACAAGGAAGCAATGGAAACACCAGGCTACCAGAAAGCAAAAGATAAAATGGCTATAAGAAGACCTCATATTTCAATAATCACCCTAAATGTAAATGGACTGAACTCACCAATAAAAAGGCACAGATTTGCAGAATGAATCAAAAAATAAAACTCAACCATATGCTGACTCCAGGAGACACATCTCAGCTCAAATATAGACTCAAAGTGAAAGGGTGGAGAATGATATTTCAAGGAAATGGCATTCAGAGAAAAGCAGGATTAGCGATACTAATAACAGATAAAATAGACTTCAAAATAAGAAAGGTAAAGAAAGATACTGAGGAGGAAACAGACCAAAACATTATCGTAGTAGGGGACCTAAATACCTCACTGTTGGATATGGACAGTTCATCCAAACAGCAAATCAATAAGGAAATAACATCCTTAAATGACACATCAGACCAACTGGACATAATTGACATTTACAGAGCCTTCCATCTCAAAACAGATGCTTATGCATTCTTCTCTAGTGCACATGGAACATTCTCAAGAATAGACCACATATTAGGACACAGAGATAGCCTCAACAAATATAAGAGGGTTGAAATCATACCAACCATATTCTCTGATCATAATGCTTTGAAACTAGAGATCAACTGCAAAAAAAAAAAAAAAAAAAAGCAGGAAGAACCACAAATACATGGAGATTAAATAACATGCTACTAAAGAAATAGCAGAGAAGAAATAAAAAGAGAGATCAAGAGATACATAGAAACGAATGATAATGATAGTACAATATATCAAAACTTTTGAGACATGGCAAAAGTGGTAATAAGAGGAATTTCCTATCTTTACAGGCCAATCTCCAAAAACAAGAATGAGCCCAAATAAACAACCTAACTCCTCATCTTAAAAACCTAGAAAAGGAAGAACAAATGAAGCCTAAAGTCACCAGAAATAAAGAAATAATCAAAATTAGAGCAGAAATGAATGAAATTGAAAACGAAACAAAAAAAAAATAGAAAAAATAAATGCAACAAAGAGCTGGTTCTTTGAGAGGGTTAATAAAATTGACAAACCCCTGGCTAGACTCACTAAAGAAAAAGAGAAAGGACACAAATAAACAACATCAGGGATGAAAGAGGGGAAATCAAGACTGACATCGCAGAAATACACAGGATCTTACAATACTATGAAAAAGTACATAACACCAAATTTACTAACCTAGAAGAAATGGACCAGTACTTAGAAAAATACAACCTTCCTAGACTAAATCAGGAAGAATGGGAAAATCTAAATAGACTGATCAGCAGTAGGGAAATTGAAACAATCATCAAAAACCTACCAAAAAGTAAAAGTCCAGGACTAGATGGCTTCACCAGTGAATTCTACCAAACATTCAAAGATTTAATACCTATTCTCCTCAAACTCTTCCAAAAAATTGAAGAGGAGGCAATACTTCCCAACTCATTTTATGAAGCCAATATTACCCTGATACCAAAACCTGGTAAAGATAACACAAAAAGAGAAAGCTAAATACCAATATCTCTCATGAACATAGATGCAAAAACCCTACATGAGATACTAGTGAACCAAGTATAGCAACATATTAAAAAGATGATACACCACGATCAAGTAGCTTCATCCCAGAGGTACAGGGATGGTTCACCATATGCAAATCAATTAATATGATATGCCACATAAATTAAAAAATAAGAATCATATGATCATATCAATAGACGCAGAAAAAGCCTTCGACAAGATACGGCATCCATTTATGATCAAAACACTTAACGAAATTGGTACAGAAGTAAAGTACCTTAACTTAATAAAGGCCATATATGACAAACCCTCAGCCAACATTATACTTAATGGTGAAAAACTAAAAACTTTCCTTTAAGATCAGGAACTATCGCTACTGTTATTCAATATAACATTGGAGGTCCTAGCAAATGCAATCAGACAAGAGAAAGATATAAAAGGTATCAAAATAGGAAAGAAAGAAGTCAAACTGTCACTATTTGCAGATGACATGATTCTCTATACAGAAAACCCTAAAGACTCCTTAAGAACACTACTAGAAATAACATGCAAATATAGTAAAGTTTCTGGATACAAAAATCAACATTTAAAAATTCATAGCATTATTACATCATAATGTAATAATGAAGTGTCAGAAAAAGAATTCCTTTTGCAATCGTACCAAAAAGAATAAAATACGTAGGTATAAATTAAATGAAACATGGCCTATATAATTAAAACTACAAGACCCTATTAAAAGAAGTCGAAGGAGATAGAAAGAAATGGAAAGATATTCCGTGTTCTTGGATTGGAAGAATCAACATAGTTAAAATGACCATATTACCTAAAGCATTATACAGATTTAATGCAATCCTCATCAAAATCCCATCAGCATTTTTTAAAGAAATAAAACAAAAAATCATCAGCTTTGCATGGAAGCACAAAAGACCCTGAATTGCCAAAGCCATCCTGAGAAAAAAGAACGAGGCTGGAGGCATCACTCTACCCAACTTCAAATTATACTACAAAGCGACAGTAATCAAAATGGTATGGTATTGGCTGCCAAACAGACATACGGACCAGTGGAACAGAATTGAGAGTCCAGAAGTAAACCTGTATTTATATGGGCAAATAATTTTTGACAAAGAAGCCAAAAACATACAGTAGAGAAAGGAAAACCTCTTCAATAAATGGTGCTGGGAAAATTGGAAGGCCACCTACAAAAGAATGAAACTAGACTGTTGTCTATCACTATACACCAAAATTAACTCAAAATGGATTAGGAACCTGAATGTAAAACCTCAACTCAAGGACCTTGGACTTAAAGAGGATTTTATGAATTTGACCTCAAAAGCAAGGGAAGTAAAAACTAAAATAAATGAATGGGACTATATCAAACTAAAAAGCTTCTGCTCAGCTAAAGAAATCGTCAAGAAGGCAAAGAGACACCCATCTGAATGGGAAAATATTTTTGCAAGCAAAGCCTCCAATAAGGGCCTAATATCCAAAACATACAAAGAACTCATACAACTCAATAGCGACAACAATAACAACAAAAAACAAATGACCCAATCAAAAAATGGGCAGAGGACCTGAACAGACACTTCTCCCTAGAGGACATACAAATGGCCAACAAATATTTGAAAAGCTGCTCAAGGGACCAAGACTCTTCAGTGGGGGAAAGGACAGACTTTTCAACAAATGATTCTAGGAAAATTGGATATATACATGCAAAACAATGAAGTTGGCCCTTATTTTATACCATATACACTTCTCCCTAGAGGACATACGAATGGCCAACAATTATTTGAAAAGATGTTCAACTTTGCTAGCTAGTAGGGAAATGCAAATCAAAACCACAATGAGATACCATCTCACACCTGTTAGAATAGCTATAATTAACAGGACAAGTAATAACAAATGTTGGAGAGGATGCAGAGAAAAAGGAACCCTCCTACACTGCTGGTGGGACTGCAAATTGGTACAGCCACCATGGAAAACAGTATGGAGATTCCTCAAAAAACTAAGAATTGATCTACCATATGATCCAGCAATCCCTCTACTGGGTATTTACTCCAAAGACTTGAAAACCCATATCAGAAAAGATACTTGCACACTGATTTCATAGCAGCATTATTCACAGTGGCCAGGACATGGAAGCAACCAAAGTGTTCTACGATAGATGATTAGATAAAGCAGCTATGGTACATATATACAATGGAATATTACTCAGCCATAAGAAGAGATGAAATACTGCCATTTACAACAAGATGGATAGACCTTGAGATAATGATGCTAAGAGAAATAAGCCAGAGAAAGTTGAAAATCACCTATCACTTATATGTGGGATATAAACCTAAAATTAACAAATGAACAGGACAAACAGAGAGAGAGATTCATGGACATGGATCATAGACTAGTGGTTACCAGAAAGTAGAGGGTGGCGGGAGGTAGATGGCGCATAGGGAGTCAATATGTGGTGACAGAAAGAAATCTAACTATGGGAGGCGAACACACAGGGTAAATATATATATGCCTTACTGTTAAAGTGTACAATGGATTTAGTTAACCAATGTTACCATAAAAAGAAAAAAAAAGACTCCATTGAATGCTGTACATAGACAATAATGTTGTCTGTGGATGGGAACAGTTTTACTTCTTCATTTCTAATAACGGTACCCTTTTTTTTTTCTTTTCTTTTTTCCTGTTGTGCTGGTTAGAAACTCCAGGACAATGTGGAAATAAAAGTTGTCAAGCACAGATCCCTCTCTTGTTTCTCATCTTAGAAAGGGCATTTAGCCTTTTAGCATAAGCATGATGGCTATCAGTTTTTTGTAGACACCTGCCATCAGCTTAAGGAAGTTAGCTTTTGTGCCTAGTTTGCAAAAAAATTTAAAATCCAAAATAGATGCTGAATTTTGGCACATGCTTTTTCTGCATCTACAGAGATCATATAGATTTCCTTTTTTGTCTGTTAATCTGCTGATATTACATTATCTTTTTAATGTTAAATCAGCCTTGCATTCCTGGGACCAACACAGCCTGGTCATGATGCATTATTCTTTTTAAATACTGTTACATATAATTTGCTAAAATTTTTAGAATGTTTATATCTATGTTCAAGAGGGATTATGGTCTGTAGTTTTTGTCTAGTTTTGGTATGAGAGTGGTACTGGCTTTATAGAATGAAATGGGAGGTATTCCTGCCTTTCCAGTTTTCTAAAGTCTGTGTTAAATTATTTTTTCCTTAAATGTTTGGTAGAACTTACTAGAAACCAACTGCTTGGAGTTTTCTTTTTTGGAGAAGGTTTTAAACTACAAATGCAATCCTTGAAAGATCTAGGGCTTCCCTATTCACCTTGAATAAGCATTGGTCATTAGTGTCTTTCATGGAATTCGTCCATTTCATATGAGTTGTCCAATTTATTGGCATAGAGTTGTTCATAACATCCCCTGATGATCCTTACAATCGGTAGTAATGTCATCTCTCTCATTTTTGATATTACTAATTTGTGCCTTCTCTCTTTTCCTCCCGATTAGTTTGGCCAGTCTTAGCAATTTTATCAATTTTCTCTAAGAACCAGCTCTTGGTCACTGATTTTTTTCAATATTTTTGTCTCTAGTTCACAGACTGCTGCTCTAACTTTACTATTTCCTTTCTTTTGCTTACTTTGGGTTTAATTTACTCTTCTTTCCTGTTTCTAAGTTGAGAGTTAATTTCAGATCTTTCATCTTATGTAGGCACTGTAATAATGGCATCTTCAAAATTTTGATATACTGTTTTCATTTTCATTCAGTTCAAACAACTTTCTAATTTCCCTTTTGATTTCTTCTTTATACCATGGGCTATTCGGAAGTTAGTTTCTAAATATTTGGAGATTTTCTAGATGTTTTTCTATAACAAATTTCTAATTTAATCCCAATGGCCAGAGGGCATACTTGGTATGACTTGAATCCTTTAAAATTTATTGAAACTTGTTTTATGACCCAGAGTATACATAAAAAAAAAAAAGTGTTTTGGGCTTTTGTTGGATAGTTTTATATAAATGCCAATCAGGTCAAGTTAATTGATTACGTTGTTTAAATCTTTTATATACTCACTGATTTTCTGTCTCCTTACTCTTTCAATTACTGAGAGGAGTATTGACATCTCTGACTATAATTACAAGTCTGTCTATTTCTCATTGCAGTTCTATCAAGTTTTCACTTCATATTATTTTGAAGCTTTGTTATTAGGTGCATAAATGTTTAGGTGCAATGTCCTCTCACTGCACTGACCATTTTAATATTAAGAAATGACTTCATCCCTGACAAGAGCTTTGCTTTGAAATCTCCAGACATTAGGATATACGCTTCAACTTCGCTTTGAATTGTGTTAATATGGTGTAGCTTTTTTCATCCTTTTAATCTATTTGTATTTTTATATTTCAAGTATTTTTATATTTCAAAAATATTTTGATATATTTTTATATTACTTATAGGCATCATATGGTTGGGTCTTGTTTTTTTTATCCAATCTGCTTATCTCTGGTTTTAATTGGGTTGTTTAGACCACATACTTTAATATGATTATCGACATGGTTATGTTTAAGTGTATTAGCTTGGTATTTGTTTTCTATTTGTCTAATTTGTTCTTTACTCCCTTTTCCCTCTTTTTCTGTCTTCTTTTGAACTTAAGTATTTTTTCTTTTTGAGTTGTATTAAGCTATAAATAACAAAATTTATCATCTTTTAAGGATACAGTTCAGAGGTATTAAATACATTTGCACTGTCATGCAGCCATCCATTCCCGTAACTCTTGTAAATCTGAAACTGTACGCCTATTAAACAATAATTCTCCTTATTCCACTCCCCCGAGCCACTGGTAACCATCATTCTACTTCCTGTCTTTATGAATTGTGACTACCCCAAGTACCTAATATAAGTGAGTTCATACAATATTTGTCTTTTACGTTTCCACCAACAGTGCACGAGGGTTCCAATTCTCCATATCCTTGCTAATACTTTTGTTTTCTGAATAGCTGCCATCCTAATGCGTGTGAGGTGTTATCTTATTGTAGTTTTGATTTACATTTTCCTAATGATTAGTAAGTGATGTTGAGCATCTTTTCATGTTCTTATTGGCCATTTGTGTATCTTTGGAGAAATGTCTCTTCATGTCCTTTGTCCATTTCTTAAATTTTTTTTTTTTTTTTTTTTTTTTTTGCTGTTGTTGAGTTGTAGAAGCTCTTTGTATATTCTGGTTATTATCCCCTTTTCATATATATGATTTGCAAATATTTTCTCCCACTCCGTGGGTTTTCATTCTGTTGTCTCTTTTGATGCAAAGTAGTTTTACATTTTGATGTAGTTCAATTTCTTTCTTTCTTTTTTATTACTTGTGCTGCTGGTGTCACAGCTAAGAAATCACTGCCAAATCCAATGTCATAAAACTTTCCCCTACGTTTTGTTCTAAGAGTTTTACAGTTTTAGTCTTATGTTAAGGTCTCTGATCCATTTTGAGTTAATTTTTGTATATGGTATAAAATAAGGGCCAACTTCATCGTTTTGCATGTATATATCCAGTTTTCCTAGAATCATTTGTTGAAAAGACTGTCCTTTCCCCCGTTGAAGAGTCTTGGTCCCTTGTCAAAAATCATTTGACCACATAAGTGAGGATTTACTTCTGGGCTCTCTATTTTGTTCCAATGGTCGGTCTGTCTATCTATCTATCTATCTATCTATCTATCTATCTATCTATCTGTCTTTATGCAGTACCATACTGTTTTAATTACTGTAGTTTTGTAGTAAGTATTAAATCAGGAAGAGTGAACACTCAACTTAGTTCTTTTTAAAATTGTTTTAGCTAATTTCCATATGAATTTTAGGATGTATCTATTTCTGCAACAACAACAAAAAATGCCATTGAGATTTAGACAGGTATTGCACTGAATCTGTAGATCACTTTGGGTAGTACTGCTATCTTACCAACACTAAGTCTTTCACTCCATGAACATGGTATGCCTTTCCATTTATGTGTATCTTCTTTAATTTCTTTCAGCAATGTTTTGTAGTTTTCAGTATATAAGTCCTTCACCTCCATGGTTAACTTTATTCCTAACTGTTTTATTCATTTTGGTGCTGTTAATGAAATTTGTTATAATTCCCTTTTTGAATTGTTGGGTGTGAGTGTGTAGGACATATTCTAAAGGTAGGTCTGAGAGAACTGAAGCATTAGATGTGAAGTATAAAATAAAGAAAGGGTCAAAGAAGACATTGCAGTTTTGGCCTGAGCAGCCTGAAGAATAGAATCACCATTTAATAACACGGGGAAACTGCAGGAAGAGCAGGTTTGGAGAATTCATTTTGGATGTATGGTCCGAGGTCAAGTATAAGGAGAACTAAGAACTGACCACTGGCAAAAAGAGGTCACGGTGGCCTTGACAAGGATTCTTCAGTGACAGGACAGAGAAAAGCCTGACTGAAGGGGCCTGCAACTGGGACAAGGTAGTGTTAGCTAGATGATTTAAAAAATCTTACCAAATTCCCTCATAAAAATGCACAGGGCGACTTTAAGAGTAAAAGTAAATGCCAACGGACAACATCTTCAACAAAATCAGGTGAAAGGGCATCTCCACAAACCCCAGACCGCATTAGGTGGGGTCACACCACCAAGTTTAGCGTTATTCTGTGTAGACACACAGAATCAGCGGCTATGCCGATGTAATGGCGGGGGGTGGGGGAGAGAGAAGAAAGAAGGGTTCCGATAAGAGCCAGAGAATCCAGGAATCACACAAAAAAATAGCCCCCTGCCCATGCCAAGAGACCACCGAGTGAAGAGAAACCTCAGCAAGTGACTGAGAACCAGTGAAACTGGGAGCAGATGTCTCAGGCTCCAGTTCACAGACAAGTAAACAGAACAAAGCATGGAATCCACTAACAAGCTGAGGGAAGATGGAGAAGCTGGGGCAGCACCAGCTTTGGAGGATCTCAGAAATATCTGGCAAAAGCTCCCTTCTTCCAAGAGAAATGTGTCCTGCTGAGGAAAGAGCAGGCACTGAGCAGGGAAGGGACAAGGTGGGGGTAGGGGGAGAGAGTGACGGAGAGACTGCAGAAGACGGCGTTCCAGCTGTGCAGTGTGGAAAGCTGCCCTGCCCTGCATCTGCCACATTCCTATGTGTTCTCCTGAAAGTAGAGGGAAGTCACACCACTTAAATGTGAACAGCAGAAAGGTGTGACCACACTCTATGAAAGGTACTTATAGGGGAAATACCCAAATAACCCCACAGACAGGGAAAACGCAATGAATGCTTTGCTGTTGTCCTGCAGTTCTTCATATATTCTAGTATCTATCCCTTATGAGATATGTGGTTTGCAATAATTGTTTTTTAAATAAGGAAAACCAGGTACCCACAGGCCAAATACATTTCTTGTGCTCTTCCACCTTTCGTGTACTTCCTCATATCCATTGACACCATCTTCCTTCTGCCCGAAGGACCTCCTTCAGCATTTCTTATAGTGTAGGGCTGCTGGAGATTAACTCTTTCAGATTGTATAGGTGCATTTCACGTTCATATATGAAAGATACTAATGATGCATATATAATGAAAGATGCTCCTGCGTTTCTCACTTGCGTTGTTTCCTGTGAGACAACTGCTACTGTCCTCTGTACTTTGTCTGACACTCCCCACCCCCCATTTTCTTTTGGGACTCCAATTACATATATACGGCTGCCTGAAGTTGTCCCAGAGCACAGGATGGTCTGCTCATTTTTTGTGTAATTCCCTTTCCCTCTGCATTTCATTTCAGGTAGTTTCTATTGCTATGTCTTTATGTTCACTAATTATTTCTCTTATACTGTATAATCTGTCACTAATATCAGTTTATTTTTCAGACACTATAGTATTTATCTCTACAATTTTGATTTTGGTCTTTTTTTGGGGGGGGGGTAATATCTTTTATGTCTCTAAATATTTGAATAGATGTGTGGTAGGCAGAGTAATGGGTCCCCCAAAGAGGACCAGATCCTAATTCCCGGAACCTGTGAATATGTTCTGTTACATGGCAAGGGGGAATTAAGGGGGAATTAAGGGGGAATTAATTAAAACAGCTGACTTTAAAAGCAGGGCAGATTTTTTAGGTGCAACCAATGTAATCACAAGGGTCCCTGAAAATGGAAAAGGGCTGGAAGAGGGAACCAGAGAGATGGTGGTGTGAGAAGGACTTAGCCTGACATGGCTGCCTTTGGAGATGGGGAAAGAAGGCCATGGAAGATTATGTGGTCCTGAAAACAACTGATGTCAGCCCAGTGAGACCCATTAAGAGTACTCTACCCTATGAATTATGAGGTTTTCTGGTCTGGCATCTGGAAACAGGCATTGTTTGCTGGGTACTATGGCTTGGAATCCTTCTGATGGTCCCCAGCCTTGGCGAGTTTCCTCACACACCTGGGCCAAGCAATACTCTGTTGAATACTGAAGGTGGCTGGATCCTCTGCAGACCTCGGGACTTTGTTTTCTCTGTGTATTTCTCTCCTCTTTGGTTACTGTGTTCTGTGAGTGTTCTCCACCTTGTTCTCCTTGGACTTTCAGCTCTGTCTTCTCATAAGCTGGTCCACTGGGCTCTGCCTTGGTTTCTCCTCTGTGCACTGTGGCCTGCAAACTCTTGCAAAACATTAAGCTGGATAATCCTAGGGCTTATCTCACTGCTTCTCATTTTTCAGGGATCATTTGCTTTCATGTCTAGTGTCTTGAAATCGTTGTTTCATACACATACACACACACACACGCACACACATACGCACACACACTTTTTTTTTCTTTCCTTTTGAACTGTTTCAGGCGGGAGGGTAAACCAGGTCCGTTATTCCATCTTGGCCATAAGAAGTTGTCTCCACCATCCATTTTTATGCATGCTATTTTTAAAAGACAAAACTGGGTTATTTGTCCTACATTCTAAATTTGACTAGCTGTTTCCTTCTTGTGTCATTTTACTTGGTCCATTTCTTATAAAATGGTTATGTAAGATTCAGGTTCAATTGCTTGGACAAGAATACCTTCTAGGTGGTGCTGTGCACTTCCTAATACCATCTTGAAGACATGTTAAATTGTCCCACTTTCAATATCAAGCATCATTAATGGGTTCATGTTTGGCTAGCTTGATCCATTCATTATAAAGCTCTATCAGTCTTTCAACTGATTTTAGCATACATTGATGATCACTATCTAAACATATCATTTCATTAAGGGTTACAAAAGGTGATTTTCTAATTCTATAATTCATTTTTTAGTTGGAATTCTTCTATTAAGAACTTTCCCTCATCAACTAGTAACTAGTTGGTTACTATGCAATACAATTTGTACAGAAAAAATAGGACGAATCTTTTTAAAAAATTCCGATATTTAGAATAGCAAGTTGGTCTTCTAACAACCTCCAGTTCAGTCACCTGCAGTATTTCTCCTTTGGTGCTGTGTCTCATCTTTGGATATGGTGAGCTCCTTTAAGTTGGCACATAGGTCCTTTAGTAGTCAACAGCTTCTTTCCTTCCTTTTCCTTCCTTCCTTCCTTCCTTCCTTCCTTCCTTCCTTCCTTCCTTCCTTCCTTCCTTCCATCCATCCATCCATCCAGTTGTAAATGGTGCCGTCTCCTCCCATTTTATCTTTTGGTTATTTCTGTATGTTAATTTTATATCTTGTTCTTTTACTAAATCTTTTTTTCCTGTTTGTAGTAGTTACCCTATAGATTCTTTTGGGATTTTCAACTAGACATTCAGATTAACTAAAAATAGAGATACTTTTCCAAGTCTTATGCATCTCACCACTTCTCTAACTGCTTGGGCCAACATCTCCAACATCCCCTTTTGATTCCTGGGTTCTGATTCTTTGGACCAGCAGAATAGCCCATCCTCCCCGTTCCCTTCTGTGGAGCTACAGTGCAGGTCTTGCCGCTGCCGGAAGTCTGGCCTGGCCACTCTGTTTCCTAGAGCGCTGGGAGGTGCCATGCTGCTTGGGATCACTGAAAATGCTACCTGTGGGTTTTCCTTTTGCTGTGGTAGCTGCTCTTCATGTTTTGTTTGTTTGTTTGTTTGTTTGTTTTTTTAAGGGAGTGGGAAGATTAGAAAAAATACCACCGCTTCCATGTTGCTCAGATCAGGATTCTACTGAAGAATTTTAAATACAAAATTCCATAATGAGATCTAAATTTTGGTGAATTGAGATCTGGCCTCCTGAGAAGAATAAATGCAACACAGGGGAGACTGGAGGTAGAGAGACCAGGTGGGTCTAGTACTTCGAAGAGATAAGAAGATCTGATTTATGCAAGGAGTGGTGGAGGTAGAGAGAACAGGACAAAATCAAGAGAGATTTGGGAGGTAAAACTGACAATGAAATGACTGATGAGGAGGCCACAGATGGCCGTCCCAGCTTTCTAGATAGGTGACGAGCTGCGTGGCAGTGGCATCATGTTAGATTAAGGAATATCAGAAGGAGAGCGCATGTGCCAGGGGAGGAGGTGCTCAGCTTTCAGCAAGCCGAGATGGAGGTAGGCGGGGCATCTACGTTAGACATGTCTCGCAAATACCTGGATATATCACCCCTTCTGCCTCTGAACTTTCCAAACCTCCTGTAGCAAAATTAAGGACACCTTTTCTGTGTGTTTGATATTGGTATCAGATATCTTCCCTGTAATATTTTTCTTTGAACTTAGCTTCCATGTTACTACCTTCTTTTGGAGTACTTCTTGAGTTTTAACCACTTTGTGACACAGTCCCACCACTTTGTGACAGGTATACCTCCACTATGATTTCAATCTCTTACTTGAATCTACCTAAAAGCCACGGATTTTAATTCCCTGCTTGGTTTTAATACTAGTAATGTTCTGTTGACTCTCACATATCTAAGATGAAGCATAAATTTCTTTTAAGATCATTTTTTAATTAAGGCTCCTTACATTCACCTGATCACGATGCCAAGAAGTCATTGTTTTACAAGGTGTGGTCTATGGACAAATGCTACAAATCTACCTTGGGCGCTTAATAATAATAGTATGAAATGAGACACCTACAGTAACTAATATTTATTCAGTATGTAGTATGTGCCAGGTACCGTTCTAAGCCTTTCACATGTACTGACTCATGTAATCCTCCCTATCATTTTATGAGAAAGGAACCACATTTGCATTTTATAGAAGATTGAGGCATAGAGAAATTAAGTAACTTGCCCTAGATTGAGAGCTGCTAAGTATGTCCTATCCAGACCTCCCCAAATGAACTGAAGGGGAGGGGTATCTTGGGAATTTGCAGTTTAAAAAAGTGTACCCCTGTCACGAAGGAGGAGGGGGGAAGAGGAGAAGGCACAGAAGTAGTGCCTCCACAAGATTCTTGTTGATGCTAAATTTCGAGGTTCACTAAACTAAGTATAAACAACCAATCTTAGTGTCCAAAGCATTTCCTACTCAGTCCTTTCAGTACTTCTGCCTGTGCCCTCTTCATTAGGTAAGAAAACTACCCAAGTTTCCACCTCACCACATGCAGAATGTTAGGATGGGACAAAACCACTTGGATGCATCAGTTTACAAAGAAGAAAACCCAAACCCAGAGGGAGCTAAGGTAACCTGTCTAAAATCAGTAAAAGTGCTGGGACCAGAACCTGAGGTCTCCTGGCTTCAGAGCCCAATTCTTCTCTTTCCATTTTAAATGCTTAAAAGACTTTCCATAATACAAAAGCAAACTGTGTTTAACACCGGTATTGAGGGAATGGGAAAAAAGTACATTCTGTAAGGCATGCTTTCAAACTTGATTTGTAATTACTATGTTTCTAAAAAGTTACTTACAAACCATGTTCCTAGAATTTGACTCTCCATGGGTGGATACGAAACGCATTCGCTCACGCATGGAGGTCTCTCTATAGGCTTGTCAAAAAAATATTTCGACAAGTTACTAGCACACTGTGATATCACCCTAAGTGTGTTCAGAACAGCATGACTCAGAGGATGGAAATTACTCTCATCTATAAAGAATCTAGTAAAGTTTGACTTGTACACACCAAAACAAAACAAAACAGAAAAGCTCCATACCATAAAATATGAAAGGACACTGATCGTCAGGGGCCATGTTATCTTATTTCACTTGGTTAAAGACACCAGTAATACCAAGCAGTAGAAAACAGCTGGGAACAACTTGTACTGCTTAATCTAACAGGACTGATTTGTTCAAAGCCAGATGGTTCACAGGGCATTGAGGACAGGTCACGTAAATGAAACTCATCCGAACTCTGCCACAGAAACAGAATTAGGTCTGTATCTGCACAGAGCTGGGCTTTTCTTCTTTAACCATTGGTGACATCTGGTGCTGAGTGTAATTTCCCGCTGATCAAAACTGCCTGTAGTCTGCACCCTTTTTCATTCACTCTCACATCACTACCACTTTTTTCCTCTTTGCCTCAGGAAAAGCATCCCGTGCATTTCCAAGGTAACCACCTGCCCATGCCCCTGGGCCCAGCTCTCTACATACCCTAGCTTTACTAACATTATTTTCCTTTGCTCCTCGATATTTCCCTCTATAAGAGCTTCTTCCCCCTAAGTCTCAACCATCAGAAAAGGTCTTATGTAACTCCACTGCCAAAAAACCTGTGATGACTCCTCATTGCTTTGAGAATAAAGTTGAATTTTTTCAGCTTGAGATTCAAGCCCTTCATCTTTTAGCGTCGATGCCCTAGTTCCCATGCTCCTTCAATCTCAGGTCACCCTCCCCACCATTCCTGATGCCACTCAACTCGCCTGTCTCTCCTTTCATCTCTCTATGGCTCTGTGGAAAAGGATCCCTTTGCCTGACTTTCCTCCCAGTCTCTGATGAAATCTTTTTATCCTCTGAAATTCAGCTCAAGTGTCACTACATGAAGTACCCTCACCTACCTAGAGTAATATGCTAAATCCTGAAGATGTAGATGTAGAACTGTCTTAGAGACACTCTTATCTCAAAGGCATATTTTGTGCTAGAAAAACAAAATCTTAAATTCCTTGATGTATAACATTTTGAAGGCACATAGTCTCTGTATATAGAAAGTGGGATTTATTTATGTAAATTGATCATAATAGCTGGACATGAAACAAAAAGACAGTATTTGCAGTCTATTTAAAAAGTGGTAGAATACTTTCTCAGCTCTGGGAAAATGTCTATTTCCTTTTCCAGTTTTTCAGAAATTGTTAATCCCTAATAAACACAATAAACACAATTGGATCTGCCATCCAACAATGAATGACAAAATAAGCTGTTTCCTTTTTGACTATATAATCTTTCCCTAGGGAAAAATCTTGACAGTATGCACAATACTTCCTCACTCTCCCCTCCCCCTGCAATTTGGAAAGAAAAGCTTTTGAAGCGACCATTTTTCAAAGATCAATGGTACTTGCAAAGTATTAGCTTTCCTCTTTCCTCTGAAGAACACTCAGTGTTCTCTCACATCCTTACACATAAGTGCATTCTCCAACTAGCTATCTTACAGGATAAAAATGGGCAACATAAACACTGCGTTTCAGTAATCCTGAGGTATTTATAAAATCTAAGAATATTATATATACATTTTGGCAAGGAGCTTTAAAAAGTTTTAACTGTATGCATAATCACAGGGAATTTTCATGAGAGGACATTCTAAAGTCATTAGGTTGTGAAATTTTTTCTATCTGCCCTATTCCTTAACAGTGAAAAAAAAAAATGCATTGTTCTTCTGGGGAGTCAAATCTGACTACCTTGGTATTAAAGGTGTATTATTAACCATGTAGTGTAAAAGTTTACATTTCTCAAAAATACCTCAAGCACCCTTTCGATATAAACACAACAAACATCCATTTTCTTGTGTGACATCACTATCACTGACTTATTAGAAGGTGACATTTAAATTTAGAATCAGCAATCGTCTGAGCTGTCTGTGCCTAATATTGTATTTAGATGTGTTATAATAGTTTTTCAGGATGAGCAAACCACAGATACTTAACAGTATACTAAAAAGTCAAAGCATTAGATTCTTATTTCACTTGTAAAATGGTGTCAGCTGTGTGCATTATAGTGTGCTTAGAAAGCTATTTACAAGAGGGGTCCCTGACCCCTGGGGCCATGAACCTTCAGGGGTCCACGGCCTGTTAGCAACTGGGCCACACAGCAGGAAGTAAGCGGTGAGCAAAGGAGCAAAGCTTCATCTGTATTTTCAGCCACTCCCCAGCACTAACATCATCACTACCTCAGCTCCACCTCAGATCATCAGGCATTAGAATCTCATAGGAGCACCAGTCCCTGGTGCCGAAAAGGTTGGGGACCACTGATTTACAATATATGACTCTCTTTGGTAACATATTCTGCATAAAAAACTGCTTGCTGTATGGCAGTTTATGGGAGAAAATGAGTCTCCTTAAACTCACTGTTTTTCCTTTGCTATTAGTTTTGGCTTCTCTTTTAAAATAGTCAAAGATTTCAACCAGTTGAATTGTTGCCACTGTCTTATTAAACTTTAATAAGCTAAGCTTTTTAAGCCACATAAAAATTTCATCAAGCGTTTCTCAACCTTAGGAAAAACGGAAGGAGGAAAAAAGGTCAGAACATCACTTTCCCTACAGCAGCGTCTGGAGAAGAATGCTTTGGAAGCCTGCGTGCAGTCAGCCACAAAGCAAATGCTAGGAAACAAGCTGCCATTTGTGGCCTGTGCCAGATGGTGACTGCGCTGACTGCTGCATCACACACGGGCCCCACGCCCGGTGCTAATTAAAGCACTACCGTCAAACGGCAGGCTCCTAGGACAAACCATCTGCTTTTTTTCTAACGTCCTTGAGATGCTACATTCGACCCATCATTACAAGATTTTCTTGTCAAGAACACCATTTCAGAGCAACTCCTGATAACTTTACTTTTAGTGTTTTATAATGGAAATATATTTTTTAAAAATCTTTTTTTTTTTTTTAAAGGAATACAGCATGCTAGCTACTTAGATATCTCAAGTTAGTAACAGGAGGAACGGATGAGAATGCTGAGATGGGGGACTTGGCTCTGGGAAACAATTATTAGGGACAAGAAAAGAGTGGGCAAAGAACCAAACCTTGTGATATAATTTCTTTTAAAAACTCGAGTTCATGTATTATATTGGCTAAAACTTTTAATTTCAAAAGGGCAACATCACTGAATAAGGTGGATTGTTTAGAAAACACTTCAAGGCTGCACTCTAGTGCTCCTCAAGCAGTGGAACAGGTTTGGCCGACATCTGTTTTCTTCAAACATCATTAGGCAGAATTTGCCAGGTGCTTTGATGATAAGTATACAAATGATGTCGTTTTGTTAGTACCGATACGCCTCTGTATTCCTCCCTTTCATTAGAACTTGATTTCATCTCTATTCATTTTGTCAAAAATCATGTAAAACTGATGCATTCTATTTTAAGGATATACATTTGATTTTTTATAGGTGTATCCAATAATCTTTTCTATGGAAGTGGCATAGTGTTAGATCACTTAACACTTTCATCTAATGGTCCTTCACTGCTTTGATCATCTATGTTCAAGTCAAAAATCACATGAGATGCTCCAGGGACTTGCAGTTCTGCCATGGTGGAGTAGCCCCACTCCTCCTCGGTCTTCCCCCTTACGCCTAAAACCCCTGGCCCTAACACAACAAATAGGCACAGGGAGTCTCTGAAAGGTGGAAAGAAGAGGTGGGCTGCCGAGGGTCCCTGAGACCTGAGGAACGCAAGCTGGTGAATCCTTGGGCTCCTCAGGACTGCTCTCATTCCAGACAACGCGCTGTGGAATCCTCCAATCTGCAGCTGCTAACAGGAACAAATGAAAAAGAGAGGCCTGCTTCTTCCAGCCAAAGTACAAGGAAGAGTGGCTTGTACTTGTCCTACATACTTGAGCAAAATAATAAACCTCAACCTAAACTCGCACTTTATATAAAAATTAATTAAAAATGAACCATGGACTTAAA
Organism: Rousettus aegyptiacus; assembly: GCF_014176215.1. Lineage (NCBI taxonomy): Eukaryota > Metazoa > Chordata > Mammalia > Chiroptera > Pteropodidae > Rousettus > Rousettus aegyptiacus. The sequence continues at coordinate 107,793,355 of NW_023416310.1, read as the reverse complement.
TGTTTAGGAAAAAAATGAAAATCCTTAGGATCCAAGGCTAGGCAAAGAGTTTTTAGATTTGACAGCAAAACCATGACTCAAAAAAGGAAAAACTGATAAACTAAAATCTCATCAAAATTAAAAATTTTTGCTCTTCAAAAGACCCTGGTAAGAGGTTGAAGAGACAAAACATAAACTGGGAGAAACTATCTGTAAACCACAATTCTGACAAAGGGCTTGTATCTGGAATGCATAAAGAATTCTCGAAACTCAATATTAAAAAAAAGAAAGAAAGAAAAACAAGCCAAGTAGAAAATGGGTAAAAGACATGAATGGACATCTTACTGAAAAGGATTTACTAATGGCAAATAAGCACATGGAAAAACGGCCAACATCAGTAGCCATTAGAGAAATGAAATTAAAATCACAAAAGAGATATTATCACACACCTAACAGAATGATGAAAATAATACATAGTGACAACATCAAATGCTGTCAGGGATGCAAAGGAACTGGATCAGGGAAACGCTTTTAGTGGAAATGTGAAATGGTAGAGCCACTTGGGAAAAGAGTATGGCAACTTCTTACTAAATTAAACAGGTGCTTTCCATAAGAAACCAAAATTGCGCTCCTGAACATTTATCCCGGGGAAATGAAAAATATCGTTCACACAAAAACCTGTACATGAATGTTTAGTCACTTTATTTATAATGGCCCCAAACTGGAAACAATTTGGTTAACCAAACGATAGTATATCCAAGCCATGGAATACTACATACAGGATTGGTACTCCTGGCAAATGACCTACACGTAATCATGAAGGAACAGCAGACATCAAACCCGAATAAACAACTGCACCTTCAAAATGTCCATGTTCTGAAACAGACTGAGAGATGTGACAAGTGAATGCAACCTATAATCCAGAGTTTTCTTTGCTATAAAGGACACTATTAAGACAATTTTACAAAACTTGGAAAAGGTCTATAGATCAGATAATACTACTGTTATCAGTGTTAATTTTTTGATTTTGAGAACTGACCGTGGTTATCTAAGACAATGTTCTTGCTTTTGGACAGTACCCAATAAAGTATTTAAAGGTAAAGGGGTACCATATCTCAAACTTACTGTCAAATAGGTAAAAAAAAAAAAAAAAAGTATATACACATAGAAAAGGAAATGTTAAAATGTTAACAGTTGGTGAATCTGGATAAGGAAATACTTCATACTATTCTTTCAATTTTTCTGTAAGTCTGAAATTATAAATAAATATTCTAAAAAAATTTAAAGGTGTACAATATACTACACAGAGCCTGGTACATAAATGTTCAACAATTAAAAATATTTGATACCGATTTTCAGATGAAGAAGCTAAACAAACTGACAGGATGAACCATGGCAAATTAATGGGAAGGTTGGGATCTGAACTCAGATCCTTATATATTCTATACCAAAGTCTGTGCCCCTTTCACTAGAAAGAGGATGAAAATTTCAACCCCCTATAGGGATCTGGGTGAATTCTGTTTAATGAGAGATTGGTATTATATAAAAATTGGCTTCAAATCACTCTCTAAGCAGTTCACTTCTTAGTTTCCTACAAAAGAAGTCTAGGACTGTGACGGGACCTAACACCTCAAACCTGGCTCTTTCTTTCTACAGCACATCAACCAAGACAAATAACAAACTGACCCATCTGCAGGCCCTCTGCTGTAGGCAGCACCCAGTCTTTCCTAGGTCTTTATTCATTCTTCTGGAGTCCACTGAACACTCAGGCTTTGCTGATCAGTGAAATTCTTGGATGTCTACCTAGGCACAGCTCTTCTATTGGTCCATTCCCACCTCACCAAGGGCTAAGCTTAGATAGAATCATTTATTTTTAATTGATTTATTTTTTTCCGAATAGATAATACATAGTTCAAAGATCACGTGGAACAAAAAGGTGTATAATAAAAAGTCCCCCTCCCACTGACAACCAATGTTACCAGTTTAAAAATGCAACTTTGTGGTATTTCTTCAAGTTACTATAATTAGCTAGACAACATTATGATATTAAGGTAACTATTTACCTAGAATATTCCAAGTGATCTCTGTAAATTTAAAAATTTCCCCATGTAAGCATTTAAAATACTCTTAAAATACGTGCATAGATATGCTTTCAACATATTAAAATGACTGAAGGTTACAACTTTAAATAAAAAATATTTGCATTAAGTATGCTCACAGCAGATGTTTATGAACTCTATGTTTGGTAAGCATCAATCACTAGAGTGCTAGCAGCTCACCTGGTTCCTGTCGCGTGCGTTTGTGTACCTAATCTTCTGAATGAAGTAGAATATGAGCCATGCTGAAGAAATAATCATCAAAACAATAAAGGATATTGACACGAAGACTAGAGAGCCTCGGCTGAAGTTCTTTGGCGGCATTCGAGTCCCAACAGCTATTGTCATTTGTACAGAGATGTTTTTCTCCAGATAACTCAAAATATCCTTACCCCTCAATTCTGTAATCATGACAGCAATAATATCTCCAGTGCCTGTAATGTAAAATAAATAAATATACATATTCAAAATTTATATGAATAGCAAATATATAAAAATACTACTTAGAAAAACTACTACAATATCTGCTAATGGCAAGGGTTTGCAAATTCAACTTTTCAAATGAAATGAAGTCACAGCTGGATGTGCTGGCACCAAGTGGGAACAGGAATTTGTTGTGCAGTATTTAAGATTTAAACAGATTTAAAGCATAAATGATTGCAGTGTTAAGAGCCATATTAACTTGTGCTGCTGCTACATTTAAAAAACAAATTATCAAATCAGCCAAATGTGACAACAGACGGTACAAAACATATTATATAGCAATAAAAATGTGATAAAATAATGGCAGTAAAACTTTTTCCATCTTAAAGTGTTCTTTAAAAAGTCCTAACTCTTTAAAGTTATTTATAGTACAGAAATTGGTACTTTTATACTAATCACTCTTAGAAACATTTATGGAGCACCTAATGTGTGTAGACCAATTACAACGAACAGAAAGAAAACAGGAAGCACAGTTATATACTAGCACTGAGAATGAGGACACAAATCTGATAACTGAGTTGCAACAGCAAAATGCCAAATGGCTTTTCTTAAGTCTAGCTGAAACTATAACTTTGGTCCTATGTCTTCACCTGACTGAAGTTTCCTTTCTAGTTTGTTCACCCCAGAACACTTCTGGAAATCAAACTCTTCCTGACACAAGTCCAAGCAAGCTTCGACAGTCTGGACTAGTTTGGCATCAAAACACTCCCAACTTCTAACAGCTGTCCAGAGGCTCTGCCACAGCCAGATGGTTGGAGCTAACTATAAGAATGTTCTGAAGATGCTCTTCTGGTTACCTAGTTCTCCCACTCACATAATTGCCACATGCTGTACTACAGTAAGGTAAGTGATCACTTTCCCAGGGACAGCATGAAATTGAGATTCCTTCCTTCTCCTCCCATTTTCTTAAGGAAAAAGAGAAACCTTCTACCACCAATCTAGCTGTCAGTGACCATCCTGTCACAAGCTGAAGGTACCTGTGGCAACGTGCAACTTTTACTGTTTGTCTTCTTTAAAGAGCCCCTAAGATTCTGAGTGTCAGCGGAAGAATAAACATTTTATTTTGGGAAAGAGAAAATTATAACCACTTATTCAAATCTGAATAAGGTTTGTGCACATAAATGTAAATCACCAAAATAAAATATCCACCCCCAAACTTGTCCTTTCAAAGGTTTCTTCAATGAATACTATTACCAAATATTTGGTTTCTGTTTATTATTTTTAACTAAAAGAACTATCCTTATATCATATGCTATCAACAGACCACACGCTGAAATAAATTCTGAAAGAAATTCAATAATTAAAAGTTTTATGACAAATGTAATTCGATGGAATATACCTTTGTATTACCTTATTCAAAATTGTGCCGGCCACTTTATCAGAACAGCAATTTATCAGAATACTGATTAGAAACCTCAAAACAAAATGAAAACTGAAAAATTAAAGCAAGCAACAAAGTTAGCATCTAATTATCTTTCTGAAATAAGAGTTCTGATTGGTAAGTTAGAAAAAAATCAAAATATTATGTTAAACCACTTCGAACTTCCATTTAGACACCTTCTTTGGTTTGTGCTTTTAAAATGTTCAATAGGCAACAGTCCATGGTATAAGATACCAGTATGGCTATAAAGTAACTGGGACAGATCACACACACACACACACACACACACACACACACACACACACACACGACACATGACAATGGTCTGTGGTATAAGATACCAGGTATGGCTATAAAGTAACTGAGACGGATCCCACACACAACACATGACAATCAGTCTCATTGCTTTATAATCACACCAGGTACAAACACGGGTTTAGAAATCAGTCCTGAGGCTCCCTCTTGAAGACTCAAGCTGGAAAAGGAGCAGGGAAGGCTGCACAGGTAGCCAAAGGAATCAATCCATGCAATGTTATTCATTCAAAGAATACTAAATGAGCACAACCTAATTTTAGTTGGAAAGCTGTTCCGGAAAAGAAGTGTTTAATTATTTCAACCATTTATTCAACAATATTTATTGAGCACATACAACAATATTTATTGAGCACCTATGATCAAGGATTCTTAATATCTATCTTTCAAAGAGAGTGGACAATCACCTGCTGTGAAATAATTTAAAAAGTATATATGTGTATATACTTATATACTGGTCTCTGCTCCTGGTTCCTGGCACAGGGCTCTTAAAACCTTTGAGGTTTTCCAAGTGATAAGCATCAGGAGCATCTTTTGTCTTTGACCTTGGTTCCTGACATAGAGTTACTAAATCCCATGGAATTTCCTGGGTGACAGAAGCACCTTTTATTCTAATGAGGCCTCCCTTGGTGGGCTCCTGGATGGGTTCGGGATGGATGCTGGTCACCAGTAAGACTGAGCCGTGATGAGAAGCTTGAACTTTCAGTCCCGTCCCCACCATCCTCTGGGGAGGGGAGGACTGGAGACTGAGTCAATGACTGATCATGCCTATGTGATGAAGCCTCCATAAAAATCCCTAAAGTATGGGGTTTGGAGGGTTTCGGGTTGGTGAACACGTGGAGGTGCTAGGAGGGGGAGGTGCCAGAGAGTGCTTTCCCCATACCTTGTCCATCTGGCTGTTTATCTGTATCCTTTATTATATCTTTTATAATAAATCAGTAAATGTTTCCCTGAGTTCTGTGGGCCATTCTAACAAAATTTTGAATCCAAGGAAGGGGTTGTGAGAACCCTGATTTGTAGTCAGTTGATCATAAGTACAGGTAACTTGTGATTGGCTTCTGAATGGGAGGGGGTGGACCTTGTGGGACTGAGCCCTTAACCTGTAGGAGCTGATGCTGTCTCCAGGTAGATAGTGTCAAAACTGAATTATAGGACACTCAGCTGGTGTTACTGAGAATTGCTTGGTATGGGGAACCCCCCACCCCATTTGGTGACCAGAAGTGTCAGAGCGAGGTGCCTTGTGTGAAAAGTAGAGGAGACACACACAGCGCTGCTTTTTCCTTCACACCTGCTCCTGAATATAAAACTGCATCTACCTTCAAAGGGCAAAGGAGACTCTTACAGGGACCAGAGAGAGGAGCCAGACACAGGCAGTTTCGTTGGGCTAGGACAAGGGAGAGCAGACTATGACAGCACAGGAGACTAAGACACTGTGGTCAAGCAAAATGAAAACATTTACAGCAGGTCTTCGGAATACTAGCGAAGATTAGGTCGTAAATCCCTCAAGAATCTGATAATGGGGCCCCTCCTGGAAGAAAAGCCCCTCCCAGTACTGGCCACTTTGGGAGAAGTTCATGGACCACCTCGTTCCTTACCCGTAAAGCCAATCTGGCCTCAAAGACCCCACTGTAAGGATGCCTCAGACACCAGACTTTTAAAGATTTGCAAAGACTTGGCTCAGCTTCTGTGGGATATTAACGCTGAGGAAGATGCTAAGTGTCAGGACACAACTAGGGCTGGATCGAGTCGTTAAGGACTAATCAGACTGTAATGATGCAAACATTCAGGGACAAAGGACACATATTTGGAACACCTGTCACCACACTCACATCCTAAACCCTTGGCAAACACTGCTCATAAATCATGGATATGTCTCAGCATTCCAATCCCTGCTTTCACATATTTTCTTGAAAACTTTCTCCACTGTTATTCGTTAATGTGAATCTATGCTTCCACTGCTTGAATCTGGCTTCTTTCTCAATTCAATTAGATTCGTTTCGATTCAATTCGATTCGATTCAATTCAATTCAATTCAATTCAACTCAATTCAATAATTCGATAATTCAGTTCAATTCTTTTTCCTTTTATTTTGAGAACTTTCAAATCCACAGAATTTCAATATATATGAACACGTGTGCGTTCTTAATTTAAGATTTGTCGACTGGCAACATTTTATCTTTTCTATACAAATTTATTTTTGTTGAGCCAATTGAGAGTAAGTTGTAAACATCATGACATTTCCTCCTTAAATATTTCAGCATTATCTCGTAAGAACAAGGCTGCAATTCATTTATTATACTCAAGAAAAGGGATTCTAGCACAACACCACTCTGCAGTACACAGTCCACGCTCACATATCTTGCTTGCTTCTAATAATGGCTTTTGGACTGTTCGGTTTAGTACCCATCACCCAAACATGTCTCCCGAGCACTGTGCTTACTTAATCTTTTCGTTGGTCTCCTCGGGTCTAAAGCAGGTCCTCAGTCACTTCTGGTCATTCACAACATACACTTTGTTTTGACAATGTCCCTCACTCTACATTTGTTTGATTGTTTCCTCATGGTTAGCACTCTAAAGTGAACATTTCTGGTAGGAAGGCTACACGGGTGATGGCGTTCTTCAAGTGTACATCTCAGGAAGCTTGTGCCAGGTTTTGCCTTTCCTGGTGATGGCACATTTTATCACTTGACTAATTACTGTCTTCAGGGTTTCTCCACCATAAATGAATGCTTCTCTCTTTTTAATAAGCCATGTGTGAGGGGATGCTCTCAGAATATCCAGTTACCAAATAAGTTTTCATTCAATGAGCTCAGCACCCACTGATGCCGCCTGAATCAGTTACTATAGCAGTATTTGCAAAATGGTGATTTTCTAACGCTATAATTCCTTCTACATCGGGTAAAGTGGTTCTGTAATTAGGGGCATTAACATATTTTCCTACCTTTTTTTTCTCATAAAAAAATAGAACTGCAGAGTAGGCAATTTTTTCTATAAAGATGAGACCCCCACCCCTGGCAATTCTATTTCTAATAGGGAAAAAAAGGTAAGTGGAAAAATATGGTAATGCTGCTATAATCCAGACTACAAAATCAATTTTCAAGGGCCAGCAAAAAGAACCTCAGAATTCACCTCCCTCAGGTGCTGAGTCAGAAGGTCTAGGTTCAAACCCCAGTGTGATACCTAACCTCTTTGAACTTCAGTTTCTTCTTTTACGAAATGAGATATTACCTGTAGGACTCATGGGAGTTGCTTAGGAAATGCTACAGCTTATTGAGCTAATCCTACTTGTGTTCTCCCCTTGGTCCTCCAGCACTCAGGACCCTGCTACCAGCACAACTGGTCTGGCTTCCAGGAGGATTCATGCCTCAGCTTAGGGTGACCCCCCAGTTGGGGAGTATCAGAAATCTACCCCAGCCCAGCTTCCCCTGCCCTGGGGATAAATCTCAGGGAGAGCCCAGTTCAGCTGGCAGCTGATTCTTGAACCCCAGAAAGGGAGATCCAGGAAAACACCAAAGGACTTGTGTGAGGCAACAGGCCATGAGAGAGATACTTTTCCTGTAAGAGGTTTTTACTTTTTTACTGTAAGCCTACTTGTTTTTTAAGAAAACAACATCTCTTTGAAAATCTCATTCAGTAGTTGTCTTATGCCTTAACAGATGAACTTGTTTGTTCAGTTCAAATCAACTGCTAAAGTTTTAAGGAATTTTAAAGCTTTCAGATAATTCTAGAAAAACTTGCCATAAAAAGAGTTTGGGGGATGCCGCATTCCCACATCAAGGTGTCTGCAAGGATACCTTCGTAACTTCTGGTAGGTCACTATCAATGGCATCGGTTATTCCTAGAGAATTCAATGGCCTATTTATATGTAAAGCAGAACACCACATACTTTAAATGAAAGAGATTAAAACTGCTCTAAAGTTCTGGAATGGCTGCTGCTGAGGGAACAGTTAGGTTTAACTCAGGGGTGTTCTGTAATACCATCTCAGTAAAGTTGCACAGATCGGCGGCCAGCCCTGTTGCTGGTGTCTCCATGAGTCTGCTCACTAATGGTCTGAGGCCTCTTCACTCTCCCTCCCACGGACTTAACTGAAGTCCTTCTCAAATGTTTATCTGTAACATGTTCACTTCTTCAAACCTAGTACTCCCTCGTTCTTCTCTTCACTGACCCCTTGAAGAACTCAAGAGAAACAAAAAGATACGCAACATTCTTTATGAAATTAGTAGGGCGATAATTCTGACAGATAGACATGACAAGTTATATCAGTTATGAATTTTCTGAGATTTGTCTGTGGTTTTTTAAAAAATGCATTTGTCATGTCACTCCACTGTTCAAAGCCTTTGATGTGTCCCTTCTGTCAGCTAAGTAAAGTTCAAACTCCTTACCCTGATATATTCGAGGCATTTGGGAGCCAAATGGGCCTAAAGGTAATTGACAGTCATGTGATGGCCGACAATCCTCAATGGCCAAATGAAACTGCTGGTCAGAGTGACTGAAACAGTGGCTCACGTGGTCCAAGTAGAATGGAGGAGTGGAGTGTGGAGGAGGAGGATGGAGAGAGGGCGCAAGGCACTGGATGCTTCAGTGAAACCAAATGACAGAAGGAGAGGAAGAGAAAGGGAAGAAGCCATCGGTCAGATGACAGGATGCTGGAGTTGAGACCCCAGAGACCCCATAGAGCTGGCAGATAATGAGGCCCACGGGGGAACTCTGGGACCAGGCTTCTGGCAAGGTGGAATGGTCAAAGGACCCAAAGGAGGAACCTGAGGCTGGGGTGTTCGCATTCTACATGGATCCTGAAGTTGGCCGCATGATGGCAGGAGTCAAGGCCTGTGATGACTGTGGAGAAGTGACAGGCAGGGAAGTGACTGCGATTAGGAGGAGCACAGAGTGTGGAGCATGAGGATGAAAGGTGACGTTCCATTACAGTGAAAGTGGGTGAGTGTGAAAGTAGCTCTATGGAATCAAGAAAACACTGCACCACAGCACCTAGTCAGTGCCCACAAGGACCCACAGGGCTGACTAAATTGTACTTGTGTTGAGGCTTGAACCTGAATTTCCTACCATGAGGCTGACATTCAGGAGCTCAATGTGCGAGCCACTGAGTGAGTCCTATCACTTGGTAATTCCTGATGACATGTGGCAGTAGTCTGTCCTCAAAAAGAAAAAGGGCCCACTGATCCCTCATTCCCCTTATTTCTTGGGCAGGAAGTTCTTTAGCTGCACTCAAAGGCTCAATGCCCAGCATTCAAATGTCAGCTTCTTTTGTCTTTATATTACTTCCTGACTGTATGCACTCATTATCTAATCTCTCAGTTTGTTTTTCCACAGCATAAAAAGGAAAAGCTGGCAGGAACAAAGACCTGTATGGAAGAGAAAGCCACTTTCTTCCTTTACAGGAGAGACAGAAAGGTAGGGGGTAATTACGAAGACAAATCACCAGTCAGCAGTCCCAGAATCTTTTAGTTAACAGAGTTCTCAGGGGTCATTTTGACATAATGCAAGAACCCGCTATAAATTACTGACTCTTTCTGAGTAGCTGCTAGGTAGTTTAGAATGTTAGGTCTTCATTGTAAATAAAATCTTGATGCCTAAAAGCCCATTTACGGCTCTTGGTTCTCCTCTCTGGATAAGCACCACCCAATAAATAAATTGTATTTCACTTACTGATGGTATAAAATAGCATTAGCTGTTCAGGTGCATCATTATTGCACATAACGATGAATAAATCCTGTCAATAAATTGTAAGATGCCACTAAATATGTGAAATACCCCAACTTCAAGTGGTACTTCCCAGGATCAATGAAAACTCCTTGTCCATACAACAGTCCTTCAAGGAGTCGAAGATGTCTTCTTCCAGAATTCCAACACGTCCCAGAGTCCCAAATTATTTAGTAAAACAAATATTTTTAAAGACTTTAACATTTACAGAAAAGTTAGAACTATATAAAGACCTCTTTTGCTAAAACTGTTCAAGATTAAGTTATTGGCATGTCTCATCACCCCCAAACACTAGCGTGTGTTCTTCTACGAATAAAACACATTTATAAACAGAGTACAACCACCAAATTAAGAAATTAACACTGCTGTCTAATCTGACGGTCCATTCAAGTTTCCCCAGGTCCCCAATAATGTCCTTTATAGCAGTCCAGATCAGAGCCACGAGTTGCATTTAGCTGTCACGTCTCATTAGTTTCCGGCAGTCTGGAACAGTCTCTCAGAATTTCCTTGATGTTCATGACCTTGACACTTTTGAAGATTATCGCCCAGTTATTTTGTAGCATGCTCTTCACTCTGGATTTCTCTGGTGTCTCCTTGTGGCCAGGTCACGTCACATGACACGACAAAGGACTGATACTGTGCCCTACTAGGTGTGCTATCAGGCATTTTGGGTGTATCCCATGCCTGATGAAGTGTAACTTGATCACCTGGTAAAAGTGCTGTCCTCTGGGCATTTCTATTGTGAACTTACTCTTTTCTCCCTTTGTAATGAATATATATTCTGTGGGGAGGTATTTGGAGACTAAGTAAATCAAACTTTCAATTTACTTTTCGTTTTTAAATCAGTATGAACTTATGGTACCCGTTTTATTTAATGGCCTGAAATAATTACTATCATTATTCATTTTGATGCTTAAATTCCAAATTGTGTTTGATCAAACACTATTTACAGACTTTTCCATTTTGTTCTTTTTTTGGACATCAGTTTTTCAATGTCTTTATTAAAATAAAATGCTAAAATGAATACAATACTGCCAATTTCAAAAGTAGCATGAGACACACAGTGCAAATATATATGTGCTTTACTGTTAAAGTACACAGCTGAAACTTGCTGGATTTCGTTAACCAGTGTCACCATACAAAAATAAATAACTTAATTAAAAAGATATATAAACGTCTAACCATTATGCTGTATACTTGAAACTAATATAAAATAATATTGAATTTCAACTGCAACTGGAAACTTAAAAAAAACCCTAAAAATAAAAAAACAAAGTTTACACTATAAATATTATATCTAAAATTTCAGAAGATTTAACGGCCTAAATCCAAATTTTAAATGTTCAATTGCCAAAAATTATCTTAGTGGCTCCCTAATAATTTTGCTTAAAATCTATTGGTTGTGACAAAAATATTCAGAACATTCATTAAATTCAAGAATTAGTCAAAAATAAGTCTTGTCAATAAAACTATTTTAAAACCATTAGACTTGTAGAAGAAAACATGAACAGTAGCTTTCTCTAGATAGTCTAGAATTTTAAGTTACTTTATTTCATTGTTCATACTTATCTGTATATTCTGTGAACATCTATTGTTTTATAATTAAATATTACTTAAAAGCATTAAAGAAAAAAAAAAGTAGCATCTCCCTACACCTAAATATCACTTTTGTGGGGGATACTGACAAGCTTTCGATATATTTTTTAGCAGCCACAGCAAATGGTAGCCAGGTCTCCACAAATCTTTGTTACTAATTTTTGGGTAAATAAGCAGGTGGACTTAATGAAAACTTTTTTTGTTGTTACATGTGTTCCAAGGTCCACCTAGTTTTGTATCATTTTCAAGTTAAGATATCTTTAGGGTTTCTACCACATTTATGATAAAAGACTTTTAAATAGGTGAGGAAAAAGGGTAAGTACAGAGTTAGGTGTTCCAACCAGAGAAGATTCAAGTTACTGAGCACCAGGATCTATAAGCCTTCAAATCTGTTACCTATGTTTAAGATCTGTAAGTCTGAAAGCTCAGTGAGCTGAACAACTTAATGAACTAAACAATGAAAATGAATGGTGGGGGTCAGGTGTCTCACTGTGGGAGTGAGAGGTTACAAATAAGCAGGGGGAGGAGGTTAGAATGAGCCATGTTGTGATGGATTAGAATCTGAGAAACTAGCATGAACTCATTCTTGGCTGAACATAGATACAGACAGTTACATATAGGAATATTTACAGAAATGTGTATACATAGGGGTCAGTATACACACAAATACTTCCTTGCTCTGTCAGCTGAGAGGGCCCAGAAGCAGCATAACCTCAGAAGTTAGAAGCACACCCAATGACTAGATTTCTAATGTCATTCTCCAATACAAGCGAGGGTTCCTTGGAGAAATGGCTGATTCCAGGACTGGGACAGGAAATGTAATAAACGAGCATCTTTTACCACTCGGAAATAAGAAAATGCTCAAAAAGGAAAACAAACAAAAAAGCACACGCATGGTAATGGGGGTATGTCAAAGAACGAACATGGGAGAGCTCCCAATGGCCAAAGGTGAAACAATTTGAGCAACAAAATCAACAAAGTAGTACTGTATCATAATACAAAACATAAAATAAAAATCCATGAGTCCATACTGATATCAGTAAATGACTGAATAAATTCATAGATGAGAAAGAGTGACAGTGCAGATCAATTCCAAGTAAGGCTATGACACTCTGCTCTCAGGAGGGGAGCCGAATTCCCTGGGTACAGAGACCTCTTTCCCGAGAGAGAGAGTGGGGAGTGTGGAGAAGCCTGACAAACACACCTTAGCCAGGTGACCATTCATGCTGACAGTATGTGTCCTTGATACAATGTGATGACAGTGGTGCTTCACCTCTGTGGTCTTCCTCCTTAAAATCCATATATCCTCAGTCTAATCATGAGGAAAACATCAAACAAGTTACAACTGAGGGACTTTCTACTACAAAATAGCAGACCTCAAAACTAATCAAGATTATAAAAAACAAGAGAAGTCTGAGAAACTGCCATAGCCCAGAAGAGCCTAAGAAGACACAAGACTGAATATAATGTGGTATCCTGGTGCAGAAAAAGGACAATAGATAAAAATCAAGGAAATTTGAATAAAGTATAGACTTCAGTTAATAATGTCTCAATATTGGTTCATTAATTATAACAAATGGACCATACTAGTGTAAGATGTTAACAATAGGGGAAATTGGGTACAGAGTCTATGGAAATTCTTTGTACTATCTTTGCAATTTTTCTATTAATATAAAACTGTTATAAATAAAATAAAGTTTAGTTTAAAAAGACTCATATAAAAGATAACAACTTCTCATCAGGAAAAAGGAGGCTACAAAACAAACGATTCTTAAGTGCTAAAAGGAGAATACTGTCAACCCAGAATTCTGTACCTATGTCCTTGAAAAATGATGGTAAAAAAAGACATTTTCAGATAAATGCGTGATGAGGGAATTCATCACCAGGAGGACTGCACTGAAAGAAATGAGGGATATACATAAAAGATCTGAGTTGAAAGGGTAATGACAACGGATGGAACGTAGAACCGTAGGAACTAATAGAGAATTCCAGAAATGTTAATAAGTGGGTAAATATAAAAGCTTAACCTATTCCCCTCACCAATGAGGGACCTCTTTTCATTCCTCCTCTAAAGGTTCCTTAGACTAGAGTTTGACGAAGGGTCTCCACAGGGGCAGAAACGCCCTCCTAGGGAGTATCCGTCTGGAATCTCTGGGAATGCTTTTCTACTGAAACAAACATGGGGCGGGGGGGGGGGGGAGGTGCTGGCAGTCAGAGGCATGGGTTTGGGAAGCAAACCACTCTGTAATGCTGTAATGCAAAGGTCCTGCAGAGCAAAGAATTATCCCGCCCCCAAAAGCCCTTATCTGCACCCCCACAAGAAAACCATTGCAAGGCACCAATCGAAGGGTAAGGGAACTGATTTCTAAGCCAGTATTCTAAACTCATGTTGCTTCTTTATATTATTTTAGCTTCTTCCTCTTCTGCTGCTGGAGAGGAAAGGATAAGCACAAGAAAGATAAAAAGGGAAACCAAGTGATGAGTTCCAACAGCCTGGCCAGGACTGCACAGAACCTGCAGTATCCAAGCCAGATAGGAAGGCTAACAGAGGAAATAGCTCAAGGATCTGACAGGGAGGGGTCTCCATTTCCATGTCAGATTCAGAAAAATAAAGGAAAAACTCAGAGCTTATGCAAAAGTTTTAAAACAGAATCACCAGCAGTTGCTTTTTGTTTTTTTGTTATTGGATAATTACGAATTTTTTTTAAAAATGTATGGATCACAAAAAGATAAAGGAGAAATACTTGTAAATTCAAGGAAAAAATACATAAAATTTAAACTCTTATTTCTTGCCGCAGCAGTACATTTAGACTGCAGGCTCCATCTTTCCTGAGGTAATTAAATCCCTATTCAATTAGAACCTAAAAACTTTAAACAGTAAAACAATAGTATGACTATTGTGTTATTCATTTTCTTGATGGGCTTTTCGAATAAAGATAATAGATTTACATTAAGGGGCCTAAAGTACTGACATTTAAAGGTATTTTACAAAGTATCTGTGATTTATCTGTTTTCATAAAGTGTGATTTTTATATTCACAAGGTGAATATTCTACACTTTACCAAGTGATATTTTCCTAGTCACTATGAGATAATATTGAGCTATGTAATTTTTTTAAAAGAATAAGATGGAAAAAAGGGGAGGAGCCATTCATTTAATTCTGTTTAACCAAAGTAACAATAAGAAGCATTTGATACTGCTGACTGATAAAAAGACAGAAGATCAACATTATTATTTGGTTACATGTTTACTTAATTTACCTCATCTTCCTTTTAACAATGGAAAGACTATCTAGATTCTCATAATGAATGTACAAATAAAATTAGAGATTTTCAATTTGACAATAACTTGACACAGTTTAAGGCTGTTAAACAATAACAGTAAAGTCTATGTCAATTTTTTAAAATCAAGAAAATAAATCCTTAACTTTCAGACAAATGTGCATTATTTTAAACTACCCAAGAGCCATAACTTCCCCTTTATACTACCACATATCCGCTAACTACATTACAAAGAATTCATCCTGCTAACTAGAGGTAACAAATAAAACCACAAATTGAGCGGTCTTTCCTGTCAGTGATGTCATGGACACTGCATTGGGAAAAATGTCCTTCAGTCACCAGATGAAGGGCATCGATTAGAACAAACACAAGCAAGCTCTTGGACATTGTTGACAAGGCAAGAAAACAAAATACTTAAACTTAACGATGCAGAATTTTAAAATCAGTTATATGTCCTAAAGTTGAAAAAAAGCTTAACGAAATGCAATGCCTTGATGATTTCGGAGCAGCACACTTTACTTAGCTCCAGGCATTCTGCTGAGCATTGCTGAGAACAGAAAAGTAAGACAAACTTCACTTAAAGACACTTGCGGCACTTTTCGGACTGCCAGTCAACTATGCAAATAATGACAACATAAAAGGAAAAGGACAATACTGTCAAAAGAGGTATGAAAAGGCACTGGGAAGGCTGCAGGGGCCACGGACTGTAAACACGCTGAGGCCATGATCTAGGTGTCTTGTTTTCCAACTCTTAGAAGTTGCTATCAGAATGCGCGGCACACAGTCTTCTCTACCCAGATGAGGGTGGACAGAACTGACCCATGGGGAGGCTAACACAGGGATCTCTAGGTTCGCCCCTCGAGATCTGTTGCACGGGTCCTTGCCCCTCATGTAGACAGTGTTGTCCCCTAGGGAGAGAAGGGCATGTGTGGGGGAGAGAGCAGCTGTAAGGTGTCCAAGAGCCAGGAGAGCAAGTGGTTCTCGGCACACAGCTTTCCTGTTGTTGTCCTCCACAACAGGGGTCATTGCCTGCCACAGAAGTAGTGTCACAAGAGGCCTTCCCACTCAGGAGGTAATGTGGCTATGTCGCAGCGGAAGTCAGTGGAAAATCTGGAACTAACACCTAGGTTTCCTGTCTTTACTTCCTTGTTTCTCAAAGCCGGATCTGTGGACCAGTGGCATTAGCATCATCCAGAAACTTGTTAAAAATACAGCCGTTCAGGTTGTACAACAGACCATTGTTTGAAAAAAAAGTACTGTACGTCTAGGTGTGAGATTACTAAACTACAATGTAGGAGTTCTTTAATGATATCATATAATGCCAAACTCCTCTCCAAAGTATTGTACCAATTTACTTACCTACGTTATTCTCTCTTATTTTCTATGTATCTAATTATAACATAAAGCCATTTCCTATTGCTAAAACTGCTCTAAAAATAAGGTCTATTAAAAAACAAAAACAAAAATGCCCATATCATAGTGCCTGGCATATATACAGTAAGTGCTCAATAAAATGTAATGATTGTTATTAAAAGTTATATTGGAAATATCCTAAATGCTTCCAAAGAAATAAATACTATTGTAATTATGCTAATTACTAAGTCAGTTTCAACACCAATCCTGACAAGATAAAAGCATCTTCTCAAATAAGTAAGCCTTGAAAATCCATGATGTACCTGGACAAATGATTGAATGCATTTTTCAAAGTTCAAACGAAATGTAGAAATGTAAAATGACTAAGGATTCAATTACAGCCAGTTACTTAGTAAGTGCAAGTTTTACAGGCTTTTATGATCCATTAAGAAAAAGAAAAAAATTTTCAGCTAAAAGGAAAAGACATTCATTTTAACAAGCAAACAGTAATACCAAAAATAAATATAATCATGGAATTATGTTGAAAATTATATGGTTTCAGTGGAGGTGAAATGCCTACTATGAGGCAATAAAGTCTACGAGGAAAAACATATCTATAAGCTCCTTTTCTTGTTTACCTGGATGAGTCATGGTGACTGGCTCCTCCTTGGACTTATTATTGTAGATGACCACAGCGACTGCATTGTGGAAAGCAGCCCGTGATATTTTCTCTTTAAATGTGCAATTTCCCCTCTGCAGCAAGGCAATCCACTGTTTGATATTGGGAGGGACAAAGAATCGTGTTTGAGGATCACAGCCCAGATGATCAGCAACTAAACAGAACAGGAAAAAAAAATACATTAACTTTTTTCTCAAGTAAAGATAAATAAAAACCAATCAACTCTTGATCAAAGTGTCAACAGTTCTATAAAGCACGTCAAGCAGCTCACTGGCGGAACAGCTATGAACACATCCACAAAGGACAGTGCAATGAGTATGAATCCATATCTGTACAGGAAGAGACATTCCTGTACTGTAAATTAAAACAGAGAAAAATTCGGATTAACTTTATAGATAAAAATACAGAAGACTGTAACATCCAGTGCTGGCTGATGAAGAGAGGAGGATAAAAAGGCAAAGCCAGAAAATCCCCAGAGACTAATAATCTACCCTTGACTTCTGCTCATTTGTGTGCCCTTACACATTTCTCCACCTCCCATCTCCTACCACCTCAGTGAAAAGAACTGGTTTTGTTTGGAGTAAATGAAGAAGTCAAACTAACTTTTGGTTCAATTACCAAGTGGTCTTGTTGAAATTCAAGCATGCTCAAATTTCTTAGTGTCTAAGAAAATTAGAAAAGTTTGCTTTTGGCCTGTTATTTGAAAATTTAAAAAATCAAAGTAACAAAATTAGAATAGATTATTCCTCTAATTTATACTTATTGGTAAAAAGTACTCTACAGTTCCACATTAGGCTACATACATTAACTTAATGTACCCATCTGTCTAACAGACGCACCAAGACTGTCCCTTCAGGACTATAAATTACATGTCCATTGTCCTAGATTTGGGGAAGCAGCTTGTTTCAAATACCCTTAAGTACATTTCAGTTTTGGATTCTGCAAATATGGTTATCAGAGCTCTGACACCCTTTGCAAATCTTAAAAAGCCGTCCCTGGTTGCTCTTCCTATTCCCTATCCTCATATTTATAGCAGGTTAAAATGAAAGGGAGGGCAGTCCAGAAGGGGGAAAAGATGTCACCAAAGGCAAGTGTGGAGACTGCCAGTCCATAGTGCCAGTGGACAGCGGGCCCTATACCTCCCGGAGTCAGTCACCGCCCAGTAATGTGCAATAGGGGGAGGGAGGAAGGGGAACACAGCACAAAAGGATAACACTGGAAGCAAGTAAGCAATAAAAATATTAAAGAACTATTAATCAATAATTAAGTGTGAAAAAAGACACAACTGGTGGGGAAATGTTTGCTTTCCGCACCCCTGCTAAGTAAAAATGTTTGCTTTCCACACTGCTTAGTAAAAAAAATGAAATGTTTGCATTACTTAAACTGTAAAATGTAGAGATGTCACTACAGAGAGATGTTATGCGTATCATTTCAACTTAAATAATGTCTTTCCCCCAATTCTCTATCATGGTGAGGGATAGCTATGAGAGCATATTTGCTCCTAATACATTGTGAATGGGAGATGATTTCATAGTTTGTCATGACTGATATTTTCTACAACTATGACTCACCTTAAATAGAGAGAAAAAAAGCCTAAGTCACGGTTTTAGTAGTCAACTATTGAAAGATACCAGTTTCAACTACTGAAACTCTGAAATCGTGAAGCAGACTGTTTACTTTGAGTGATATCTGTTTCACAGACTATTACGCTGCTTTAAAATCTGGGCGTCTGGGTGATGTGTTAGGATAATCTCATTGTCTTGGGGAAAATTCCAATACCACACCTAAACAGGGAGCAAAGAAGAGGTTTTTGGTGTTTCATTTGTGATTTTTCAAAACATACTGCTGCACAAACCCTGAAGAAAATTCAGAATCAAGAATTGTCTATGGAGATGTGTATATTTGTCTTCTGTGACTCTCTCAACCTCCTTATGATTTCATGTGTCACAGTGTTAAAGAGGAAACAACACAGTTATGGACCAGTAAGATCTGGAGGCCAAATTCTAGATCGACTACTTGCTAGCTGAGCACCTGTCACAGGTTCAATTCTTTCATCAATTTTACTTATATATAAAGATTGAGATAAAATTCTTACTTCACAAGAGTTATGTATGCAAAAAAGTCTATAATAATGCCTCTACTCCTGGGTGCTTCAAACGTTAAATCCTTTCCTTTATGGGTGTCATCCTATCTTCTCCTAGTGACCCAATCTGGTGCTATGGGGACTCTGTGCCGAAGTACATGAAATCCACCCACAGTTTGGCAGCACATCTCCCCCCCACACACACTTCCCTTGCTCTTAACGGCTCCTGAGTCTCATCCTCGCTCCTTGTTGCTTTGATAGTGTTACTGTCCACTAACAACAGTTCAGTAATAGTTACAACATCTAAGACTGAAAAGACCCAGCAAAGGGTGCAACCACATAGCACAAGCCCTCTCTTAAAGGAATCCCCGCCCACTAAGAACAGATTCTCTGAACAACTGCATGATGAAGACAAATTCCACCAACAGACTGCATGAGTTAAGATGTCCTTGTTCCCCCAAACTTAACCCTAATCATCATCCATAAAAGGTCTCTGAAAACATTTCTTTCAGTAAGAATACAATATACAATGATATGCAAGAATAAGATATTCAAATTCCTATTCATGAAAGCAGTTTTTCATTATTCAGAAAAAGAAAATACAGGGTTTTCATGACCATGTAATACTGTAGGATGCTTGTTTTATCTACTAATTCCTTCCTGTAATTAAAAAATAACTTGAACAATAAAAATAATGTTAACAGCTCTAAACTTCCCAAGAGGACTGCTGACTGTGATCAAGCGGCACTACTTCAAAATTTAATACCAGTTGTTTTTATTTGAAGAGCTTTATTAAGTGAAGACACAGAATAGCATAAAATATCTACACAATTTTGCACCATAAAATCTGTCCGATAGCAATTTTTCTCAAATTTGAAATCATTTTACCTTTGCTTTTTTGTTTTTTTCATCTGCCAAATTCAGAAGAGGACATCATTTCTGACTTCTCTGCATTTACTAGCAAGTGTCAGGAAAAACTTATTAGACGTTACCATGATAACGTGAAATTACAGGTGACATAAAATATTGTACTACAATACCTTACAATTTTGTCAATTATACCCCCAATAAAGCTGAAAAATATTATATTTCAGCAAAAATTAACTTCACTTTTTTCCCCCCCTACATGGCCTATCCTGCTGGGTCCAGAAACAGAACAGAGGCTTTTTATTTACTCCTCGTCCAAAGCAATTACAGAACCCTCACCTAAATGAACATTAACTTAGATTTACTAAGTACCACATAGAAATACAATGGAAACAAACATCGAGATCATGAATCTTATTGAACCTCTAAATGCATGCCTGGCACAGAAATTACCTATCAACCAGGTGGTATGAAGTACCAACATGAAAAGTACTTACTTTAGGTAAGGAAAAGAGCAACATAATGCAAAGAAACCTACATGAAATCCTGGAAAACTGCCCAAGCCAAAAAGGTGTGTGTGTGTGTGTGTGTGTGTGTGTGCGTGCGAGCGAAAGTGAACAGAATTAGCACATGGAACAAAAATTAATCCCTTTTCTTAAACTCTTGTGAAAACCAAAAAAGATGATAGCTAACCAAAGCTATGGCACTATACAAGTTTAGGATAATCAAGTTCTGAGAAGTTTCACTGTAATTGGAAGGGAGGAAGACTATTCTGGCACAATGAATATATAAACATCTAAAGGGTTCTATGAGTGAATAAGTAAAAAAATAAAATCTCTTCCTCAACCCAGCAGCCTGAACCTCTCCACTTTGATTCATCTGACTTCATGAAACCTTATCTTTTAAAAATGCAAACTCCACCTAAGAAGTAGATGTTACCACATTATCGTGTTTTCCACACCTGGTGAAGCATCAACCTGTGGCTGTGGTCAAAGTCCCATGGCGCTGAAGCACACAATGGAAGGCCCCTGACTCCTCCAGGCGCATAGCGTACCTGCCTCACTGTGTTGCTGCCATACTGTGTCTCGCTCTCAGAGATCATGTGTTATCATCCACTTTCCTCTGCCTGAAACACTACTCCTACCACTCCTTTGCCGAACACCGCCTAAGCTTCAGGATTCTGCTCATGTACCTTCTCCGAGGCCTTCCTGGCCTCCTAGGGTGCTGCATTCATGTCTCCATGGCACCCGAGATTAAATCCATTTTAGCATCTATCATACTGAATTAGAAACTGGCTGTTTATTCTGAGCATCTCCTAGGTGTGAGATCTAGCATCTCTTCTAACTTGTCTGCAATAGAGTAGAAGCTTAATTTACTGAAGGGAGGAAAGGAAGAATGACAGATTAAGCAAGAATGGATACAAGGAAAAAGCTTGTGCCAAAACCTTTGTTTCATGTGTTCTAACTTGGGCAATGTTCTATCAGCTGTTCCCTACAAAAGTAGTAAAAACAAAAACAAGCCTAACTAGTCACCCTGGATTCAGATACTGCTACTATCAGGTATGTTCTGGTTATGCGCTTTCCTATTTCTGCGTTAGATTAGAATCTCTTTAATCTTTAGGTTTCCTGGCTACCTTGTCTTTCCTTATTTTCCCTTTGTTAAATTATTTTTTTGATTTGAAAGAGAAAATACAATTCTTTATTTTTGTTCTCAATCCCTTTACTTTTAATGTTCAGTTACTGGACTTAAATGTCCAGCTTTCTTCCCTTCATCCACTTCATGGATATAACTCATTCTCTTACTATTTCTCCACTTTTACTTAAATCTATTTCTTTTTATTCTTTATCTTCACTGTTTGTTTAGTCTTATTGAAAATGTTGTATTCTTCCTTTATTTGTAAGTTTCAAATATATTTTTTTTTCCCCTCTTAACCTTTTTTGTATCTACTTTATTTCTGTAATCATTTTACCCCCTACCCGCCAACTTCTATTACAGCTTCCTTTTTTGGTAGGATTTGTTATCATAACAGCCAGCAGAAACTATCTGGACCTTAGCCCATCTTGATTTCTCAGGGATCCTATATTAATGGTCATTCCCTCTTTTTCTCTTTCCTCTCATTTAAACCTGCTGGTTCCTTCAGCAGAGGGAGAGTAGGAAGGGGTGGAGGAGGAGAGTTGGGGGAGGAGAAGAAAATAGACATCTCGAATGACTCCTGTTTCCTGCCACTGTTTTCAAGAGCTGCTTGCACCACAGTGGGCATCTCCCCGGCGCTCACTCATTCCTCAGCACTCTTTCAACTCTGTGTCCTGCCACTCCAATGAGAGTGCTCTGACTGAAAGGCACCAAAGACCTGGCGTTGCTAAATCCCAGGACACTTTGTCCTCCTCCAAATTGATCTCTTGGCAATGTCTGTCCCAGCTGAGATGCCAGGGCCCTTTTCCCCTGGGCTTTCCTCCCCTCCCTCTTACTAGCCTTCATTACGACTTCCTCCCTCCACCTTCACCTTCAGAGCTGTTGTCCCTGAGCACACAGACCCCTCAGACACAGGTTTAGGACTCTCCAGGGCCAGAATTCCCTTTCCGTTGATGGCACACTCTTTTTCTTACTGGAACAAGGATGCTCACTAACATTTCATGCCAATCAGCCCTTTTCTGAGAAAATTTTTCATTTTTTCCTTACATAAATCACAGTTTCCAATATGTACAATTAAATCAGGTCAATAGTGTGCTAAGAATCAGGAGAGAAATGATATGGAAAATTGAACAAAGAAAAGGGATCCACTTCTTCCCACTCCAAACAGAAGCTGGTCCTGCCCCTGGTGAACTAACAGGCATTCTCCAATGTCTCCGCAGGCTTACAGGCAGGCTCACATGGAGGGAGACATGGGAGTAGGTCTCTGCAGGCAGGTGTGTGGCCTGTTACTCTAATTTGTTTCTCACTTCTGGACAGGGCCATGGGATCTCCTTGAGGTCTGGAGTGGACTGTTATTTGTCCAAAAAAACAAAAATGAAAGAAGAAACAAAATAAAAACGAAACGGAACGCTTATTTAATATTGGCACCTACAGATCACCTCTACACTGCCGTATACTTTTAAGTGACAGAAGTTGAAGAATTTTAATTACATTTAAAGGAAAGGCTTTTGCTCTGTTTTCTATGGGGTGTAAAGAAGGAAACATGTGACTCCGGTTGTTGCTGGTAGCCATTTTACGATCATGGGGGGACACTCTTAGGATGAAGGTAAAGCTATGATGGCAAAGAGGAGAGACCAAAAGGAACAATATCCCTGTGACATTGCTGAATGCAGAATCCCCGAACCCTGAAAGTGGCCTCTCGGAGCTTCCAGTCCCAAGACAAAGCAAATTCTCTCCTTATGTGCAAGCAGTCTAAGCAGGGATTTGTCACTTGCAACAGCCATACTTCCGTGGGAGTCGGGCAGCAACGGTCAGGACTGAGCTTTCTCCTTGCCAGTGGTGCTGACTTCACCAGGACCCACAGGTGGCAACTCCAGCCTACCCGGGAGGTCGGCTGTAAGGAGGAAGCTCCCGTGGAGATACCCTCTGGTGTAGGGGGTGGCTCTGCTGGCTGACAGCTCCCCTGGAAGACTAAGCGTTCCCGAAAGGGCTCCCTGGGTGGGATCCATGAGGCCAGTGGAATCTGGATGAAGGGAGATCATTTTTATTTTCACTAAGCTCTAACTGAAATCTAGCATTTTCTTTATCTATGAATACAGACAATAAAATATCTACAACTCCATAACCAACAGCAGTTAAATTCCTGCAGATATTGCGAAATACTGGCAATTAAAGTTATTAGACCCATGACTAGAGCTAGTTACTTCATGTGTTAAGAAGCATATATACTATGTCACAAATATTTTAAATACTTTGATACTGTGTTTCAGTATACTTGGTTTCCTTTAATCTCGGTTACTTTTGTGCTTACCACTATTCTGAGAGGTAGCTCACAGATTTCTTTTTCACTAAACGGTAAAAGGACTCTCAATGGCTAGGTAAACTTTAGTCTATTTGTATTATTTATATGATGCATTTGGATCCACTTCTATTACTTTACTCTCATTTACCCTGCTATTCCTAAGCTTCTTTATATTTTCCCCCTTCTCTGCTTCTGAATGCACTGATTACATTTTTATTTTCCCCTTTTCTTCCATCTATATAATCAAGTTCTATTTTTAGTGGTTACCCTCAAAATGTTAATCTGAACACCTGATAAAAAGTTTATGTTTAGACAATATCTCTATTCTCTTCCCAAGTACCACAAGGCTCTTAAAATATGTATTGGTTTCATAAGGCTGTTGCAACAAAATTCTACAAACCTGGGGGCTTACACAATAGAAACTTTTTCTCTCAGTTCTGAAGGATGGAAGTCTGAAAGCAAGGTGCTGCCAGGGCCATGCTCCTTCAAAGGCGTAGTGGTGAATCTTTCTTTGTCTCTTCCAGCTTCCGGTGGCTCTAGGCAACCTTAACTTGTGGCCGCATCCCTCCTACCTCTGCCCCTTTCTTCACATGAACTTCTCCTCTGTTTGTCTTCACTTCTGTCTTTTACAAAGACACTTATCATTGGATTTAGGGTCTACCTGGGTAATCTACGATGATCTCACTTTAGGATTAATTAATTTAATTAAATCTACAAGACCCTTTTTCTAAATAAGGTTTTCACATTCAAGGTTCTGGGAATTAGCACATGGAAACATCTTCTAGTATGCCACCACTCAACCCACTACAGACACAACTCCAACCACCCTTTTCCATCTTATGTGTAACTGCCAGTATTCAGTTCTACCTTGCTTTAACTATCCCCTCCCTAATATTTAAAGTTTCCTACAGCCGATGCTTGTTAAACTTTATTTACAGATGCTTGTCAGTCCTTATATTAATCAGGAGAAAGAGACCAACATGGTGTGTGTGCGTACGTGCATGCATGTGCTCACATAAAGACATTTATTATAAGGACTTGGCTCACACAGTATAGAGGCTGACAGTCCCATGATCTTTAGGATAATTCAGCAAGATGGAGAGTTGATAGTGCAGTACCAGCCCAAAAGCTGGCTTGCTTGAGACCAAAAAAAAGGCCGATGTTTCAGTTCGAGTGTGAAATCAGGGAAAAGCCATGTTCCAGTTTGAATACAGTCAGGCAGGAGGAATTCGCTTACATGAAGGAGACATAGACCTTTTGTTTTACTTAGGCTTTCTATTGACTGGATGAGACCCACCCATATTGAGGAGGGCAATCTGCTTGAAACGGCTTTATTCGGTCTAACAATTTTAATGTTAATCTCATCAAAAACACCCTTACAGAACTATCCAGAATGTACAAGCAAACATCTGGGCGTCCTGTGGCCCAGTCAAGGTGACACATAAAATTAACCATTATAGTCCTTCTCACATCTCACTTTTCCTTCTGTGTTTCATTTCCTTCCTTATTCTACATCCTTTAGAGCAGTGGTCCCCAACCTTTTTGGCACCAGGGACCGGTGCTCCTATGAGAATCTAATGCCTGATGATTTAAGGTGGAGCTGAGGCGGTGATGCTAGTGCTGGGCGTGGGGAGGGGGACGGGGTTGGGAGGGTACTGAAAATACAAATGAAGCTTTGCTTGCTTGCCTGCTGCTCACCTCCTGCTGTGCAGTCTGGTGCCTAACACTGGCTCAGAGGTTGGGACCCTTGCTTTAGAAGTTCTTTCAGGATTTAAGGGTGGCAAACTCACTTTTTAGGGTAAATTTGTCTTTTTTACATATGAAAACACCTTTTGTTTGCCCTCATCCTTGAATGACAACTTAATCAGGTAAAATATTCTGGATTGTTATTTTTCTCTCAGCACTTTGAAGATATCATTCCATTGTCTTCTGCTACTTATGTTGAGAAAAGGCTGAACAAAACAGTTTAATTGTATAGGCTCGCAAATGTTACTGTTATCTATTTTTTACTTTTGAAGCTATTATTTTTAAAAAGCAAAATAAATGTTTAAAAATTTTTTTCCTAACTGGCAATTTTTTACTTCTTTGGTTATAGTCTAAAGAAACATATTTTTACAATAAATTCTTATCTTTTCACACAGAATTTTTTAGAAGAAGGCAACAATAAAATATCTTCTGCACACCTCGAGTGCTGGATATATCAATCAACATTGCGAGAAGGGTCATACATAGCTGAACTGTCAGCAAGTCTGTCAATAGATATCCATTATCATGTCTTCTATACTTAGTTAATGTATATCTCAAATGGATTTTGATTATTTTTCACATCCTTAGAACTTAAATACATCTGTTGGATGTTCTCCATGACATAATAAAAAGCATTTTAAGAGTGATCTTAAATGATGGCTAATACAAATCACTGTACCTGAAAAGTCATGCTCAAAATAATTTGTTACAATTGATAAAACAAATACTTCATGCAAGAGGGATGCTATAAATCATAGCAACTAAAAATCACAGGTAGGTCCTACAAGGTATCACAGTACAACATAAGTGTGAATTATTTAACCCACATCACTCCTCACTCCACAAAAGCATTAAGAATCAAGTACAACTTTCTGAGGCTCTCTTTTTTGTTGGTTCCTACCCATCACAGTTTTTCACTTTTCGAACTATTCTTTGTCACTTTTCTACTGCTGGCCTCTTGGAGGTGTTCACCAAAGCCCTGCCTTAGGCTTGTCTTTTCTCAGTGGGTAATCTCACCCATTTCCACAGTTTTGACTGTCACCTAGATATAGATACTGTCTAAATCTAAATCTCTCTGTTGAGCTTTAGTTTTCTTTAATTTTCAACTGCTTGCTAGGTATTTCTCCATAAATAGCGAGTATCTCAACTCATTATCTTCCTCCCTCATATGTGATCTTCCCATGTGGAATTCCTGAGTGACAGCATGGTGATTTACCTAAACACATAAGACTGAAATCCCTGTTGAAAAACAAGGAAGTGGTTATGAACAGCACCAGCTTAGTCAACAGTATTCGGTTTTCTTAGCTGCCACCAAGAGCTCACCAAGGCAGAGCAAAGCCACTGACTATAACTCAACATTGTTGATTCACAGAAAGAAGTAAAAACACTATCAAGGACCCAGAGGAATATCTGAAGGTGTTACTTTTCCTCCACCTTGAGGTATAGTTAACAAATATTAAAGTGTCCATGATGGTGTGACATATCTATATGCTATGAAATGATTACCACAATCAAGCTAATATATTCATCACCTAATATGGTTACTTTTTTTTTTAAGGTAAGAATACTTAAGGTCTACTCTCTTAGCAAATTTCAAGTATTCAATACAGTATTATTAACTATAGTTACTATGCTATACAAAAGATCCCCAGAACTTATTCATCTTATAACCAAAAGTTTGCAACATTGAAAGGCATTTTAAATTCTTGAGCAAAAAAGTAAAAGATGTGAGAACACTCCTATTTTGTTTTCTTTATCATTTCTTTCTTCCAAAATTAGTACTTCTAGTACTCATGACTGTGACATGATGACAGTGTTGACTAAGACTGAATTATCTGAAACATAATATCAAATAAAGAATGACAGATACAATAATACATTACAAGGATCCTATCAAGCGAGATTTATTCCAGGGATGCAAGGATGGTTCAACATCTGCAAATCAACCTGACACATTACATTAACAAAATGAAAGATAAAAATCAGATGATCATATCGACAGATAGATGCAGAAAAAGTATTTGACGAGATTCAACATCTACAAACAAAGTGGGTAGAGAGAGAATACCTCAACATAATAAAGGCTATATATGAGAAATTGAAAGCTTTTCATCTAAGATCAGAAACAAGACAAGGATGCTCACTTTCATCATTCTCATTCAATATGGTATTAGAAGTCCAAGACCCAGCAATTAAGCAAAACAAAGAAATAAAAGGCATCCAAATCTGAAAGGAAGAAGTAAAATGTCTGAAAATGACATATTCTATATAGAAAACTCTAAAGGCTCCACCAAAAAACTGTTAGAATAAATGAATTTGGTAAAGCTGCAGGATACAAAATCAATATATATCTGTTGTATTTCTATACATTAGTAACAAACTATCTGAAAACCTCATTTACAACTGCATGAAAAAGAATAAAATGTCTTAGAATAAATTTAACCAGTGTATAGGAAGACCTGTACACTGGAAAACTCGTAAGACATTAAGATAGAAATTGAAAATAACACAAATAAATAGAAAGATATTCTGTGCTCACGGATCGGAAGAATTAATAGTTAAAAGGTACATACTACCCAAAGCAATCTATAGATTCAATACCATCACTATAAAAATTCCAACAGCATATTTCACAGAAATAAAACAAATAATGCTAAAATTTGTATGGAACCACAAGAGACCCTGAATAGTCAAAGCAATGTTAAAAAAGAACAAAGCTATAGGCATCATGCTTCTTGATTTCAAACTATATTACATCAAGCAGTATGGTACTGGCATAAAAAGAGATACACACAGAGATCAATGGAACAGAACAGAGAAGCCAGAAATAAATCCACACATATATAGTCAATTAACTTATGACAAAAGAGCCAAGAATATATAATAGGGGAAGGGTAGTTTCTTCAATAAGTGGTTCTGGGAAAACTGGACAGCCACATGTAAAAGAATAAAACTGGACCACTATCTTATACCAGACACAAAAGCAACTCAAAATTAGATTAAAGGTTTGAATGTAAGACCTGAAACCATAAAAACAGAAGAATACACAGACAGTAAACTTGACATCAGACTTGGCAATAATTTTTGGATTTGGCAACAAAAGCAAAAATATACAAGTGGGACTACATCAAACTAGAAAGTTTCTGCCCAGCAAAGGATACAATCAACAAAATGAAAAGGCAACCTAAGAAATGGGAGAAAATCTCCAATTCATATATTTGATAAAGGGTTGATATGCAAAATATATAAAGAACTCATAGAATAATAGGAAAAACATTTTTTTAAAAAAATTTTAGGTCCTTGTTTTATACAAATTTCTATTCAGTTTCCCAGTATTCCTTACATTTCACAGGTGCCAGCTAATTGTGTGATACCGCTGTTATCCTTTGAATTAAAGATATGTGAGTTCAAAATGACTCATCTTCACCACAAAAAGAGAAAGAAAAGCTAGCACTGTGTAGCTCACTCAAACATGGGAAAGGTATTTGTCTAGAGATCGAGCTAAACTACTGAGGAGGGAGGTAGCACATGAAAGGAAAATCGTGAGACCAGTCCTTATGAAGGAAAATTAGAAAAAATAACAGAGACAACTCACATGAGAAAACAAATTAGGACAGGAGGTTTAAAGTTTTCATAATTTGAGATGTCCATAAACCAATAAATATAGTAAAAAAAAAGTTTAATATTTAAATACACAAAATAATCAATGAGGCCTGTTGAAGTGGGTCTCAATGATGGAAAAGTATATTTCACCAAAGAAACTACTATTCAGAAGGAAAAAAGGAGAAGTAGATATTTTATATCAATGTAGTATATGTCCTGCAAGGAAATCCAAGTAAACAGAAGAACCCAAGAACATGTCTGAGAGATAAAAATGATGGAGCCAATAACCCAAGGTCAACTGACCAAACAGAATAAATGTGGAAGTTCTTAACAGATCACAAAAATGGCAGACAAGATAGAGCACAGATAGGGATTTGAACTATCAACAGATCTGCAAACATCTCATTCATTACAAGCAATAGGTCTAATAAGTTTATCTGATTTATCATTCATTTAATCTCACACAGGATAACGGCTGGGGTAACCAGGGGACAGTGCTACCAAGAACCTAACACAGACCTGAAATATGAAGTGACCAGTAACATGGAAGAAAGTGACCTATTGTTTTAATTTGCAAATCCCAGGGCAAAGAGAGCTGAGTAATTACAAATCATCTTAATGCAAAATAAAATGAAGAAATTGGCATGAATGCATTAGGCAAATTAAACTTTAAGGAAGACTCATCCAAAAGCTGTAGAGGCAAATGCAGGATGATAGCACAGACGTATACATTTTTTTCCCCCAAAATTAGAAAGCCCAGAAAGAGATGAAAATTGCCAATAATGACAGGAACAAGCAAAGGGGCTTCTCTCACTCCCTTCCAAAAGGTGTTTTTTTTTTTTTTTTTAAGTTTATTTCAGAGAGAGAGAGGAATAGGAAAGAAATATATCAACTGCTCAGAGCCAACAAGACAATGCATGAGAACATTTCTCAAAACCTGTTTTGCTTTTGCTTTCTCTATCAAGAAGAATAACCTGGGAACTGAGATGATCAGAATAAGGCTAAAAGGACACTGAAAATGGGGGAAGAGGCTGTAAGAAAGCAAATACATTCTTAGGATGGGTTTCTCTGTTACAGGCTCTCATTTTATCTCAGTAAAACTGCTGTTTAAATCTTGTACATTCATGCTGGTTTCTTCAAGTAATCTTTCATCCCATTAAGATAATTTGTAATTACCCAGCTTTCTTTGCTCTGCGATTTGCAAACTTAAAAATGATATAGCTGCTTTCTTCCAAATTTCTAGTCATTTTGCTTTAGATCATTAAATGCAAAGAATACTTCCCAGCTCTCACCATACCATCCTCCTCAGCAGTGCCAGAAGCAGCGAACCTCTAAACTTTTGTGACAATACACATTTCTTTCGCCTCCTCATCTCGCTCTTAGTCTTCTTGGCTATCCAGTGGAACTCTGCACCCTTTGAAAAGACTATTCCTTGCTCTATTGAATTTTCTTGGGATCTTTGTCAAAATCAATTGTCTATGCCAGTATCCTACTGTCTTGGAATAAGTTTTGAAATCAGGAAATGTGAGCCCTCTAATTTTGTTCTTTTTTTTCCAGAGTGTTTTTATTCTTGGTCCACATGAATTTTAGGATCAGCTTGTCAACCTCTGCAAAAAGCCAGCTGGTATTTTCTTAGGATTACACTGGACTTGTAGGACAATGTGGGAAATACTGCCATCTTAACACTATTGTTTTTGGATCCAAGAACATGGGATGTCCTTTTATTATTTATATATACTTTAATTTCTTACAATGATGTTTTGCATTTTTCAGTGCCAATGCCATTTTAAATGGTATTTAAAATTTTTTTGTTTTTATTTTCTAATTGTTCCTGGTCTATAGAAGTACAGTTGACTTTTTTTGGCATGTGTATTGATCTTATACCTAGCAATCTTTCTAAATTTATTTGAATTTTTAAAAAAATCACTCTGTTATAAGTAATAGAAATTATGCTTACTGACGTTTAATTAAGGATCAACACTGGCTGCTTTCCTCAATCCACTGTCAAATGTCGGTTGTGTGTCTCATGTTGTATTTGAGGTGTCCTGAATAGAATGAAATCCCACAAATATAAAAGGAATGGCAGTGACTCCCTCACCTGTTTGTTTACATGGATTTACAGATGAGACCATCTACTTTTAACTGAGCTGCCCCTCATTAAATGGACAAATGCTTTAAAAAAATTTCCTGCAATGTAAAGCAAAAATAATCTGGCAGAGCTAACATTTCTACTCCTGTACAAGCTCTTTTGAGCTACCCTAAAGGTTTAAAAAACAAAAACGAAACCTTTCAACTAATCAGATTTGGGAATGAAACCAAAAAATTAGAAGGTAACACGAAGACTATTAGAAATGTAGATTGATGACAGCTGTTATTAACTATTAACCTAAGTGTTGGGCCTTAAGATACTGTCAGAGAAAACCAACAGTGTGATATAACATTTATGAGAATAATGCATGTATGGGCCTACAAGTACACGCACTAACACAAAGTTTGTGTCCTAGTTCTAGAGGGAATGGGATAGAGGGGCAACAGTGGACACAGGGAAGCCTATCAGGAGGCCACAGTCCACATAAGAGATTAGAGGTTACAATAGATGGGGAGAGACCAGACACATTTTAGAGATATTTAGGCATTTGGATCAGCAGGATTTGGTAATCAGATGTTGGGGGTAGGGATCTAAAGAAGAGGCTGTCTCAGATTCTGTAACACATCGGGTAGAGATGGTGCTGCTGACTGAAACAGCAAACACTGGAGGCAGAACAGATTTTTGGAGGAAAGATGATGAACTGAGTTGGACATACTGGGCTTGGAAGAAAACTGGGAGGGAGAGAACAATTCTGCTCCTAAGCACACACCCAGTAAATGATATACACATGTAACACAAGACTCGTACACAGTGCTTCTGAAGGCATTACTTTTATGGCCAAAAAGCAGGCAACCCACATTCTCATCAACAGTGGATCAAACTGTGATGTATTCATGCACTGGATCACTCACAAAACTGCTACATGTCATGACATGAATTTATCTCACTAACATGATGTGAGCAAAAGAAATGAGTCACAAGAATAAAGAATGTGCACCAGGATTCTATGTACATAAAGTTAAAAAAACAGGCATAACCTATAGTGTTCAAAGTCAGGATAGTATTTACTTTGGGGAGGGAAAGAAGAGTGACTAAAGGGACTTCTGGGGACCGTGGGGCTGGTAATGCTGTAGTTCCTGACCAGGGTCGGGGTTATGGCAATGTGTTCACTGTGATCATTAATCAAACTGTAGACTCAAGTCTGTATATTTTTCTGCATATGTTATAGCTAGTAAAATGTTTGTTAATTTTTAAAAATTTGGTTATCTCACTCCCCGCGTTAAAACCCTTCACCAGTATTCTCACACAGGCTACAACATGGAAGAACCTTGAAGACATTATGCTCAGTGAAATAAACCAGACACAAAAAGACCAATATTGTGTGATTCCACTCACATGAGGTTCCTAGAATAGTTCACAGAGATGGACAGGAGAAGAGTGGTGGCTGGAGGGAGAGGGAAATGGGGAGCTCTTGAACAGGTATGGAGTTTTAGTTATGCAAAATGAAAGAGTTCTGGAGATGAGTTGTACAGCAATGTGAGTGTACTAACACTACTGAGCTGTATATTTAAAAATGGCTTAAATGATAAAATTTATGTTACATGTATTTAACCATAATTAAAAATTTTAAAACAAATCCTTTGACGGTTTTCTATTCCTCTCTTGGAATAAAGTTCAAAATCCTAACATAGCCTAGAGAATACTAACCCACCTGCTCACCTCTACTGTACACCACTGTCCCCTTACACTCAACTCCTTTCAGTTCCTTGAGCATACCGAGGGCATTTTGTACCTTAGTCTTCGTAGAGGTTTCCTTGGCCCGGAACATCTTCCTTTCTGTGTTCCTCCTAGTCTCAGTTTAAACATTGTTTCTCCAGAGGAGCCTGCCCTGACCATCCTAGACTGGGTTAGATCTCTCATTTATGCTCTCTTAGCACCCTGATACTTCCCCCAAGAATCATTATTAAATAATTACTTGTGTTATTATCTGTTTAATTTGTTTCCACCACTAGACAATACGCTGGTGCTGACTCACCCTGTTTCCACCACCAGACAATGCAGGAACTTCCTTTCCTGCCTGCCACACAACAGGTGCTTGATAGTTATTTGCTGAATGAATATTTGAAGCAGCTGCCCTATATGAGTGTAGGATTTCTGATTCAGATGAATTATAATCTGGTGACAACATGCAAATGAGAAACTACCTTACTGACAATGGTGTCTGAAGAATCACAGACAAGAGATATTAGAAAATAGCACTCCAATATTTACAAAACAATGAAGATTGGTTCTACAAATTATGGACCAGGTAGGGTGCCACTGATCCTTAGCAAAGTTTCAGAAAGGATTATTAAAGGAATACTTTGTGGACAGTGAGAAGAGAAAGCTGTAATCATGTAGTGCTAGCACAGGTTCACTGTGTGCGGGAGGCACAATAACAACCTCCATCCTGCATGGCCTTATCCCAATCCCTGAGACCTGTGAGTATCTTAGGTTATATGGCAAGGGGGAATTAAGGTTGCTCATAGTTGACTTTAAAGAGAGTACCGTGGACTACGCAGGTGGGCCCAATATAATCACAGGGTCTCTTATCCGTGGAAGAGGCAGAAGGTCAGAATCAGAGAGCACTCCAAAGATGCTTTGATGCTGGTTTTGAAGACAGAGGAAGGGCTGTGAGCCAAGGACTGCTGGTGGCCTCTAGAAGCTGGAAGAAGCAAGAAAATGGATTCTCCTTGGGAACCTCCAGAAGGAATGCAGTCTTCCCAACATCCTGACCTTAGCCCAGTGAGACCTGTTTCGGATTTCTCAATTCCGGAACCGTAAGATGATAAACTTGTGTTGTTTTAAGCCACCTAGTTTGTAGTAAGTGGTTACAGTGGCAGTACGAAACATACTGTGGCCAAGCCATAAAGATTGGCTTCTTTTCCTTCCTTGCCAGAGCTCTTGAACTAGCAAATCAGGAACAGAGTAGATAAAATATCTTTGCTTTTTTTCCATCAAATCATTTGAATGTCTTTTATGATAAAAAGAAAAAGAAATATGAGATAAATGCAAAGTCAATCAAGTGAATTAGAAAACTATGTGAAAAGAGCCCCCACCACCCCGCCAAAGTGTCAATTAATGGAATGTCAACCATCTTAGATTTTAGTGACACACTACAAGGGTCTGTTCATCCATTATCAAGTGTTTCAGGAGGGATTCTGAACTCTGGGTCTGTGGACTACTTGGGGTTTCAAGCACTATCTGAACCTCCTAACTCTTATTGAAAATTTTGTGATATATCTACATAAATATGTATTTTTCAGGAGAAGGTCCACAGACTTTCATTAAAGTCTTAAAGGAGAACTATAACCCCAGAAGACTAAGAACCACTGACTCAGATGAAGATACAGACTGTATGCTAGTCATATTCACTGGTGACACAAAGCTGCCAGAAAGAGAAAGGACTGTGGATGACAAATCAGGAGTTGAAAAATATCTTGAAAGGATGAATGAACAGGCTGAATCCAGTAAAATCACATGGCTTAGGGAAGACTGTGAAAAAGACTTAGAAGATTTAACCAACGGTAAGCTCAGTATGAGTCACTGATTAGGGCTACCAAAATAACTTATATGACTCTGGCAGGTGTCCAGAGAATGGAGAAAAAGCAGTTCTACTCTCTTCTGCATTGATAAAACCGAACTGCAATACTGTGTTCAATTTTAGGTTTCTCTTTGTATTTGTTTCCTAGGGCTGCCATAACAAATGACCACAAACTTGGTGCCCTAAAACAATAGAAACTTATTGTCTCATAGTTCTGAAGCCTGGAAGTTGAAATCAAGGTATCAGCAGGGCTGGCTCCTTCTGGAGGCTCCTTCTGAAGAAACAGCCCTATGTTCTCTCCTAACTTCTGGAGCTCCCTGGCCATGGCAACACAATGCCAATGTCTGTGTCCACCCACCCATCGCCATTCCCTCTGTGTGTCTCTGTATCCTCTCCTCTCAAGGGCACCAGTCACTGAATTTAGGGCCCACCCTAAGCTGGTATAATCTTATCTTGATCCTTAACTACTTACATCTGCAAAGAACCTATTTTTAAGTAAGGCACATTCTGAGGTTCTGGTGGACATGAATTTTTGTGGGACACTATTCAACCACTGCATCCTTAAAAGTGGATTACCGATAAATGCATTCTGAGGTTTACAATACCATAGTTGTAAGAACGGTCGAAAGAAACTGGGGTACAAAGCCAAAGAGCTAGAGAACTTGAATTAGATAAGGAAATAACTGTTTACAAACATCTGAACCAATTTATTTATTGATTTATTTGTTTGTTTATTTAATGCCTATAGCACCTGGTATTCCATGTGGTCTCCCATCCAAGTACTAACCAGGCCTGACCCTGCTTAGCTTCCGAGATCAGACGAGATCGGGCACATTCAGGGTGGCATGGCTGTAGACCAAACCAATTTTTTTTTCCAGATGAAAGAAAGACTTTCTAACATTCTGTTTTCCAGAGATGAATGTGGTAGACCTGTCACTCATTTTTTCTAGCTTGAGCTGTACAATCATCGGATAAGAATGCTGAAGCCTTGGCTAGCGGGCTGGACTTGATGATCACTGATGACCACTAAGTTCTGAGATTCTATAATTCTTCTCTCATGGCCATTCTGCTCCTTTAAGTGGCCATTATACAGAACCAAAGAATGGTAAACCTCCATTAATACAGCAAACACTGTATGGTGGAGTAGAGGTGGATGAGATCTAGCCAGAAGGCGCACAGCTGTTAAGGAAACTTAGAAGCTCTAGGAACCAGAATAGCTTCAGCATGGTGAGCAAGGGCAAGGTGAACAGCCTGGGGGAGAAAGTGGCTAGAGCCAGATCAGGCAGAGAGTGCCTTGTGTGCCTTGTATACCACAGTTAAGTGTTCAGATTTCCATTCTAAGGATAATGAGAAGCCAGTGAAGGAATCTAAGCAAGGAGTGACACGACTGAGTGAAGCTTTAAAACTATTCTGACTATTGTAGGGAAAAAGATTGATGGAAGTTAAGAGAACGAGCAGAGAGACCAGGAAAGGGTAAGAGATGATAGCTGCTTGTACTAGGATCGCAGGAGTGAAAATGGCAAGCAACAGATAGACATGATACACCCTGAAGGTAAGTTGTAGAGGAGAGATTAGATGTGGAATGTGAGGAAAACACCTAAGGATGACACCTAAATCTGTTTGAATAACAAGTGTCACAGAGATGGGGGAAACTGGGGAGCAGTGGTAGCAGGCTAGAAGGCAAAAACAAACAAACGAACAAATAAAAACACCGCCACCAACAAAAAACCAACCAACCCTTCATTTGTGGCTTATCGATTTGGAGATACCAAGTTGACAGTTGAAGGCATGAATCTAGAGATCAAAGGGCACTAGACTAAAAGTAAAGGTACAGGAAGAGGTAACAGGAGGTATGTGGAGAGAGGAAAAAAATGGCTCAGAGAGTTGTCTTATTTCTTTACAAGGAAATATTGGATGACTGCACATTGGTTAAGTGCCCATTTGTTTTTGCTTAAATTTTATGATCTCAAACTTTCATCAGATGGGTTCTAAGATTGACTCCAGCAATGTTCAGCTGCTGGGGACAGAAAGCATGGAGAAGATAAATGGTACATGGTTCACCCAGGACTGAGACTGTGCCAAGTGAGTGTGATACAGGATAAAGGGGAAAAAGGGTGGTTACCAAGAAGAATCTTGGCATCTACACCAAACAAACAAACACGTGAGAAACCAGGAGGGGGCTGAAAGTGCTCACTCAACCAAATGGGGGTCAAGGGGCCGGATTGCACTAGGCTAGGTTTCAATGAAGGCTAGTGAGGGCTTATCACACGGATGGGGCGGGAGGGCACTGCTAGAGAAAAGAGAACACTGTGAGCCAGGCAACACAGCAGCTACCAAAATAAATTATTTTAGGGTACATGGACTTAGATTTGTTCATGAAATACCAGTTACTTCAATGGTAGCATTTCCTGGTTTCGCAGTCTATGTCAGTGCTTACCATGCAGGAGACCTCCTGAGATAGTACTTAGTTTCTGCAGAATCCTACATCCCACAGCATGTCAATGGAGTTGGAGATGCTGTGAAAATAGGGAGCTTCTTCAAAGGAAAAAAAAAAAAAGGAAGCAGAATTCATTGCAGTGCTCAAAGAGGAAAGAGTGGGAATCTAACTGTACACAGGGATACAAAAGGCAAAGTCATCCAGTGGCATGCAATGGAGTCTGCCTGCCTCATTCACCCCACTTCTCCAGTCACCAGAGGCATCACTGTAACTGTTT
The DNA here is from genome assembly GCF_014176215.1 of Rousettus aegyptiacus. Classification (NCBI taxonomy): domain Eukaryota; kingdom Metazoa; phylum Chordata; class Mammalia; order Chiroptera; family Pteropodidae; genus Rousettus; species Rousettus aegyptiacus. The sequence goes on along the minus strand of NW_023416310.1, from coordinate 107,755,857 downwards.
TCAGTTCTTCAGGTGGACGCCCTTTCTAAAAAGGCTTATAGTCATTATTTTCTGGTTTGTCAACTTCAGACATTATCTGTGGATTTACAATGTCACAATTTAGGATTTTCTCACTTAGGCTCCCCCACTTTCCCTCTCTCCTGATTTTATTATTCCATTATTTTCCTCTGTGGTTAAACCTTTCTAGTTTCTGCAACTACAGACTACCTCTTAAATCTTTACCTTGTGAAATGAAGATACTAGCCCTCACTAGTCCCCACCATCTCTTTTCTCTCTTCGATTTCTCTACCTTTGTCATCTATTTATAGTTGTATATTCTTAAGGCTGATAACATTTACATTCTGCTGTAATTACAGATTGATTTTAAACAGAGAAAACCAACGAAATAAATAAAAGCATTAATATCATCATAAAAATATTACAGAAAAGCTGAGTCCTATGCTAAGATTCCATTTTCCTCTCTAGGATCCACTAACTGCTCTAAACCATGTCACATTTTAGCTTGGTCCACATTTGGACAAAGTATTCTTGGTCCTGGAGGTCCTCTTTCTTGCAAGGGCAAATATGCCCTTTTCAATAAATTCCTAGTATCTTCCAGGTTCTTACTCAATTCTAACCACTGCTTGAAATTCGTAACATTCTTCTTGAAGCTAGGGAATAAACCTAAAAAAAAAAAAAAAATCAACACGTATATACACTTGTTCCATTCAGAGTATGACCTTTCCCCTGTGAAGGTTTTGTACTAAAAATTAACAATTTCCAAATAAAGACAGAGAAAATAAAATGAAAAATGTCACCCGCAATCCAATCAATATAACACAATTTTCATTTTTGCATATTATTTTGCATCTTTGTCCACTGTAAACAAATTTAACAAAGTCACACACAGTTCAGTCCCTTTACATGTACCTTTGTAGGATATACATAGCTTTCGCAATGATCCCCTCGAATAGCTGTGTAATATTCCACTACGGATATATCATAATTTATGAAACTCACTCGGGAAGCAGTACAAAGAAGCAGTGAAAGGATGGGCGCTGTCGTCAGGTAGACCTACATCGAGTCCTGGCTACACAGACCATCCCTTCCCCCCACCCCCCGCCCCCGCCACAGCTACACAGCTGGTGGGTTTCCTCATTTGTTTTAATTCATCCAATACTAATTACCCAGTGCTACCTCCTATGTTTCAGGTACCATACTAAGCATTGCACATATAAGAGTAGACATAGGGACAAGATCCCCGCCCTCAGAAATGAACAAAATAGATATATAACTTCCAATCACGTTAAGTGCTATCAAGAAAATAGGCACTAAGTGAGAAACAGAAGTGCGTTGAGTTCCATCCATAGAAGGAGGAGCTAGTACCAACTACAGCTGTTAGGAGGATTAAATGATAACCCATGTACCATACTGGGCACCATTCTTGGTACAGAGTATGTACCCAATACGTGTTAACCACATCACCACTTGGAATAAACTGAAGCACCAAATAGGAATTATCTTCCTCCAGGTGTACCCTTTCCTTTTCTCTGTCAATGTAAATCCCACACTTTTCCAAGTGAGTTCACTGCTTGAAGTTTGATGTTGGTCTATTTTATATCTATTTCTCTCCTCACCATGTTCATATGGTTTTGTTTGTTTATTTGTTTGTTTTTTACCCCTTTGAGCAAATTGAGTACATTCATAATAGCTCTTTTAACATCCTTACCTGCAATTCTATTATTTGTTCCACTTCTAATCTGCTTCTACTGACTGTTTTTTGTCTGGATATGTCATGTTTTCCTTTTTTTTTTTTTTTTAGCATGCCTGGTAATTTTTGATTGGATGTCTGTCTTGAATTTTGTTTTCAGGAACTGGATTTTGTTGTTTTTCTTTCAATATTGTTGGGCTATGTTCTGGACCAGTTAAGTTACTCAGAATTAGTCTAGTCCTTTTAAGGCTTGCTTCTACGCTTTGATAGGTGGGTCCAGAATAGCCTTTTCTCAAGGGGCAATCTGGCCTCACTCCATGCCTTATGCATTAGGAGGTCTTTCTACTCTGATCAGTGATCAGTGAGAATGAACTATTCCCCCTTCGTGAGAACTTCTCCTGCTAATTTCAGACCATTCTTCATCAAATGTGCAGAGGATTGAGGGGACCTGGTGCAGTTCTCCAGAGGTTGTTCTGAGTGCAGCTCCCTCCTCTCCCATCTTCCTTGAGCCCTGAACTCTGCTACATCAGTTCAAAAAGACCACTGGATCTTTTGGGATCCCCCTCCTTGCACTGCGGCTTGGAAACACTCCAGGTATACAGGAGGCTGGGGCAGTCACAGAGCTCCACTGTTTATTTCCTTTCTCTCAGGGATCACTGTCCTGTGCTATTTGATGACCTGTTTCTAAAACAGCTGTTTCATAACTTTGTCAAGTTTTCCAGTCACTTAAGATAGAAAGGTAAACCTGGTGCCTGTCACTCCATTATGGCTGGAAGCATAGCTAATCAAGTTTGACTTCAAATTCCACATTTTCAACAAAACCTTTCAAGTCCAAATAATTTTTATTTCTCTGGTCTCCATGCCGTTTACGATCTAGTACAATAACAGAGGCTCTGCAGTATACTCTGTCCATCAACACCCGCCCCGCCCCACCCTTCCCACAACGCGGGTCATCAGTTTCAGTACCAGACCAAGCTCCAAAGAGCCAAACGAAATCAATCACATTCCAGCGACTTCTCAGTGCCAGGCACAGTCCTAGGTGCGTGGCTGAAACAAAGACGACACTGTTCCTAACTTCCAAGAGCACACAGTTTGGGACAATTTGGGCATCAAATTCTCATACATAAATCCATAAAAAGTTTTTAATGGGAAAATCTAAGGTAAAAATGAGCCTTTAGAAGAGGCACTTTCAACATTCAACGTTCTCCTAAAGGGCCAGAGAGTAAGTAGTTTAGGTTTACAGGCCACATAGGCTTCTGTTACAACCACCCAAGTACGTAGCAGTCACGGACATGTCAACGAAAGGGCCTGGCTGGGTTCAAATAAACTGTTTAAAACAACAGGTGGCTTGTAGTTCTCAGAACCCAGATTGAGGACAAAATCCCCCTGTAAACTAAAGAAGACAGCTGCAGCATCTTCTGCAATGGCATGTCCTTGTGCCATCAGGACAAAGCTGATCTCAGGGAGAGGACAAAGTTCTCTCAAGCAGGAATTACACACCACTTCTTTTGTATACACTGAAAGATTTGCATAACAACAAGTTTAGAGTAGGTGCTAATTAAATACTTTAGTGTTTATTTCATTTGACCTTTGAAGGGTTCCCTTTGTTTTATTCAAAATTGCCTCCAACAGTAAAGAAAGCCATACTTAACCACAATCTATGGAAAATAATGAATGTCTAGTAAATAATGAAGGATAAAACAAACAAATGCTGACAGTCTTTAAAAACTTAGTTTTGTTTTGTGAATAAGTTAAGACTGCTATATTTAAAAGAACCAGCTCCTAGCATTCATCCCACTAATGTGTGCCCCAAACACTATGGGACTTGTCTTCGAGCATTATCTAAAAAGATTTCATAAGTGCAGAAAAAAAACAAAACAACAACAACAAAAAATAACTGCCTCAAAATAACTGTCAACTGTCAATTCAAATTTATCTAGATAAGACAAAGATTTGCTACATTGTATATATTTTTAATTGTTCTATCAAAAAGAATCTCAGAAAACAAATTCTAAAAGTGTTTTCATTACTGCACAATGTGTATACATGTGTACAAATACGTGACTGGTTTGCAAAGAATCTCTCCTTAATGAGTATATTCCAGAGGTCTGTTAAAAAAGATTTGTCTTATTACTTATTACTTTACAGTCACATCTTATTCCAGGTGGAGGGATCTTAGAAGTCATCTAATTTAACCTACCATCAAATGAAGGATTTTCCTTTTATAACAGTATTTAACCTAATTCTCTGTAGTTTGTTCATCTCTTAAAACTCATGTTCAGAGCTAAACATAAACTACAGGTGCACCTGGCTTCTATGTTGGGGCCAGTGCCACTCGGATCCAGATGGCCAAAGACATGCAAGATTAGACAGGGCCTGTCAGGGAGCACTCACAGGCTGTGTCCCACCACAGGCAGCTAAGTCTTTATTTCCCCTCAATTCCCTTCAATGCAGGTTTTTTTTTTTTTTTTTTAGCCCAAAGTCAAGACCATATATTCATTCCCATTAATTTTTTTCTTAGTCTAAGCCCATCATTCCGCACACTGAGATCCTAGGGCTCCTGTAGTCCAATGAACCATGTCTTTATCAAAATCACTGGCACAGCAGAGACAGCTACAATGTGAAGAATAGCTGAGGGCAGGGGCGGGGGATGGGACACTGAAAACAGCGAGTATAGACAACACTTATGAGAAGCTCTGCCATAAAGAGAAATAGAGAAATTTGACATCAGCAGGATGGATGGGGAGGTCAACTGTTTTTTTAAAAAAGATTCAAATATTTACATGCTAATGGATCATCTAAAAGCAAAGGAAAAGTAAAATAATGTATTACATATATCTTCTTTGTGTTCTTGCCTGGTTAATTTATGCCAAATTTGGTTTTTAGAGACTCCAGCTCCTTCTGAATTCTCTTTCCTTCCAGAGCCTCCGCTCCCAGGATCACTCCTACTTTTTCCTCTGAATATTTGGAAACTTCTAACTACACCTAGTAGCCCCTGTATTTGCCATTATGAACTGTAACATTACAAGACTGCTTTCATCCAAGGTCTTATTTCCACAACAATTTCCTTCACTCTTTATGAGAATTTTTAAAATTTAAGTTCAGGTTTAATGGATGGATCCAATAGAATCAGTTTTTTAAGCATAAAAACCTAAAATTATTATTTTTAAAAATTTTATATTGGGTCTACAGCCATGCCACCCTGAACACGCCCAATCCCATCTGATCTCAGAAGCTAAGCAGGGTTGGGCCTGGTTAGTACTTGGGTGAGAGACCATCTAGGTAGACCAGGTGCCACAGGCTTAAAAATAGAATAAAATAAACTAAAATTTTATTTCATCTCTACAGTCAGCAAGATGGAAAAAAAAAAAAAAGGTTTATCATTTGGTAAACTTGTTCTCTCAGGCTGTAAGATCCAGTCCTGAAAATTTCCATACAAAGCAAAAAGTGGCTGATACCAAATTCTTCCCACCAGCACATCTGCATACATGACATCATAAACAGGGCCTTCTCTGCTCCCAACCCCCCCACTCTAGGCTCAAACAAAAAGCACATTTACATCTTCTGCTCCACAGCAGATACCAGTTACTTTACATTTCGTTTCTAGTTCTAAGTTCATCCTTTGCTAGAGCAACTGTGATATGCACATACATACAAGACATGCTCTTTCAAACCTCCATTTCTAAAAATGAATTATCAATTAAAATATGATTATTAGTTGTCACTATACAAATGAATCTCCATTTGCAACCACATTCTAATTAATGATGAACATATTTTCAAAGTACAACACTTGTTTATAAAGTATTTTATGAAGTTTAACACTCTCCAAAATATACTTTTAAAATATCACAGCATCTAAGAAAAAAATGCCAATCTGCCCTTTAAAGGTACAGGACAAACAAATCTTGTTCAGTAATTCATGAATGAATTACAAGAAAAGTTTCTAGTAAAATAACTAGAAAGGTTTCTAATTTCACAAAGTCAGAGATTTAAAATGGGTCATTATGTTAAGCTCCAGGAAAACTGTATGTTGTCTTAATGTTCATTTCTATCAAATACTTATCCTCAGTAAGAATTTTCATTAATTTCACATCTATTGACCACAGATTTTTTTTGCCAGGAACTCTGTCTCAGAACTTTTTTATTGTAATTTGAACATCACTTTTAGTGTCAACAGTCAGTGTTACAAATTTTCTTCAATTCAAATTTATAAAAGCATAAAGATCATAAGGAATGCAGTATTTTTTCTAAAAATATGAAAATCTGAAACTCACTAAATCAAGAATATCATGTGAAATACCCAATCATTATTCCAATTTTAAGCTATTTTCTTTCTTTTAAATTGAGATATAATTATCATACACCATTTTCTTAAACATGAATAATTTTAACATTTTTCTACCACCATTCTTGTTTTTAAAATACATCCCTAAGTTCCTGCTGCAAAAACAGAAAATGTCTTGAATTTCATATAAACCCATAGGTTTAGAAACAATTTGCAAGTAAACTAACTTATAAAGACCTCAACTAGGATGTCAGCTTCAGGAGAGAATTTTGATTTCTTCATGGCTGTTGCCCCTCTTTCTTCCCCAGTGGCTTAAATTGTTCTTGGCAAATGGTAGGGTTTCAATTAGTATTTGCTGTACTGAGATAACCCATGTGTGCAGAGCCCTTAGTGCAAAGCTGGACCCAAACCACCTGTAGGATCCCATCGCCGCCGTTGCCGGCACCACCACCGCCACCACCACCACCAGACACCTGGAGCAAACTCATGTGCAAATAGAAAATCGGCCCTTAGTGAAAGGAGAGAAAGAGCAGACAGACACTCAGAGGAACTGACACCACCCTGAGTCTTCACAGACTGCCCCAGTGTTTTCACTCTGATGTGTGTCTAAAACTCCGGAAATTTAGACATTCATTTGAATTAACAAGACTTCTCTATTGAGAACGCAGGAACCATTTAAGCCTCTCAACAACTTTACAGAGTAAATATTTCATCATTCCATTTTGTAAATGAAACTGAGGCTACGTAGCCAAATTTCCTAGTGCCACACGGTTTACCTAGAGCATGACATAGAACATTTAATCCTACCATGCTACCTCCTCTGTGACGGGGGAAGAGGACTAACCTTCATCCACACATCAGTGCATGTTAGTCCCCAGTACCCTTCTATCCAAACATTTAAAACAAGCCTTCTCAAAGATGGGCTCTCGTTTCGAGGTGACAGACAAGCAACGCACAGTTTTACCACACAGAACACTTTGGAGGTGAGAATCTATAAAGTGATGGTCATGGATTTGGGTGCCTAGGGGGAACCAAGCCCCAAGACAAACCACAGATTTCAAAACAATGCACAGGGCCAGCTCTTGCTCCAGAGGCTCGCTTCTCTTCCTCTTCCTCCCCTTCCTTTCTGGAACCTCCTCACCAGAAAAGACAATCATCGTTAGTGCCACAGTGTAGCAGTGTTAAATGTCCCAACCACAGTGACTGGCACAGACCAGGTATGCAAATATTTGCGGAATGAACCAAAGACCAAAGTTGTTTCCGTGGGCAGGCTGGGACCCTGACCGCTGTTTTTAACAAAAAGTGGAGATGAGAAATGCACCATAAGCTCCTGACTCTTGGTGTAAAAGTAGGCTTTTAAAAGGCCAGTCTAGGACTACCGCCATGCTACCCTGAATAAGACAGATCCCTCCAGATCTTGGAAGCTAAGCAGGGTTGGGCTTGGTTAGTACTTGAATGGGAAACCACCTGGAAGACCAGGTGCTGTAGGTGTAAAAGATAAAAAATAAGGTACTGTAACCTGACAAGGTCCTTGCAATCTGTGAAGTCAACCATAGGTTGCCTCACATAAAATAAGTAAAGAATAAAAAATAGAAGGCCTGTCTAAATTGGGAATAGGCTACAGTAAAGCTTGAGGTGATTCTTTTTCCTCAGCCAGACTGTCTTAAAGACAAAAGCTTACCACTTAAACATACACAGACAAGGGCACGATGCTATTCGGTTGTTAGAGTATAAAAACAAACATCTTATTTAGGTTGCCCAGTTTAGGTCACCTTAGCATGAATAGCAGCTTAAAAAAATCCCGGCTCAGCTTTCTTGAGGTGAGTGGAGGTGAAGACAACTGACATTTCCCCAAAAGTTCGCTGTGGGCCATAACAAAACAAAATCATACTCCACGATGTGGAAGAAGTTTCCTTTTAAATATGTAAACCAGTAATTTATACAAATATATGTGTGATACCAAACATTTAAACAGAGCCCATGTTTATGATTAACAGAAGATAAGCCAAATGGCTTCAGAAAATGCTTGAAAATTTTACCTATTTCCCTTTTGATTGGCACCCGTGACCTGAAGACTTGGGTTCTATCAGATCCTCCACAATGAGATTTTCAGGCGTCAAATTAAAGTCAAACTAATAGGGCAGAACAAGAGCCGAAAGCCACAGGGAAGGTGCCTATTTTCCTCTTTCATTCCCCCCGCCCCCACTTGCCACTTAAGAAGAAAGGCACATTTTTGCCTTGAGAAAAAGGCCTCATCCTTCGAGATGCAATGCAGCGTTAAGTCTGTGATTCGGGCAGGTTAAGACCTCCCCCCGTGACTGAGTTTTGCGCTCCGCCACCGCCTCCTTTGTCTGCCGTCCCTGCAAACTAGCAGTCCAGTGCCCTCCCGTAAACAAGCCTCATGCACGCACAGAAACGCTCTCCAAGTCTTAAGAAAAAGAGGAAAAGCCAACCACGCTCTGGAGCCTCCTTCCCAAACGAGAGCAGGCCGGGCTGCGCACCACCGAGACCTCGCCCCCGGGCCGACAACCTGGCTGCGTGGCGCTGGGGCCCGGCGGGGTGGGGACCCTCACCCACCCCGCGCCCGGCTTCGCCTCCCGCCTGGCACTCACCTCCGTGGATGGGCAGCGGCGCCAGCACCTGGCCGCGGACCTCGGCCTTGGGCGAGTCGAGCCCGTAGCGCCCGCGGTCGATGCGGAACGTGAGCGGGGCGCCGCGGCCGGGCTCCTGTACCGTTACGTTGATGAGCGCCGTGTAGTACTCCTGGCTCGCGTTGTCCGCCCGCGCCGGCCACAGGCTGCAGGTCAGCAGCGCGAGCGCGGCGAGCCGGGCCGGGCCCGCCCGCGCCGCGCCGCTCATCGTCCCTCCGGCTGCCGCCACCGCTTGCGGACCTGACTCCCGGGCGGGCGCCGAGAGGCGGGGCGGGCGCGGCCGGCGCTGCGGCGGGATCGCGCGCGCGCGCCCGGCACGCGGCCGGGCACCAGCAAGGGCCTCCTCGGCGCCGCGGCCCCGCTGCTCGCCGTCTTCACGTCCGCGGCCCGCCCGCGGGGACGCGCCCATGGGCTCCTCGGCTAGAACTGCGGGTCAAGCTGCGCGCGGACGTCCCATCGGGGCCCCTCCAGGGCTGTGGGGGCGGGAACCTTCCATCTCCTGGGGCCGGGACCGCCGAGTTGGGGGCGCCTTGCAAAGACGCGGGGGAGAGGGGCACGCGCCCGAAGGGGCGCCTGTGGAACACCAAATCGGGATAGCCCGGCTGCCAGCCCCGGCGGGCGCTCGCAGTCGCCCCACCGCCCGCCGGCCGAGCGGCAACGCGCAGGCCTGGGAACAGCCCCGCCCCGCGCGCATGCGCGCGAGGCCTTGCCAGCTCCCGCCGGCTTGCACGAGGGCACCCGCTGGCCAGGTCACTCGCTCGCCGAGTGCTGTGCCCTGTATTGTCCGGCGTAATGAGAACAGAGTAGTGGAGCCTGGGAACTTTCCAAGAGCCTATGGGGAAGTTTGAGACTAGAATACAAAAGAAAAAAAGGTAAACTTTAAAAATTCAATGCCTGAGAGTTTATATTTCAACTAGTCAACTGCATGCAAGTCGTATAGTTGATACCATGAGTGGGGGTGGGGGGGGGGCGTTCTCTGTAAATAAAGAGTATCGGAGACCCAGTAGCCTGGAACTGTAGGACACTGACATGATTAAGAAAGACCTTCTACAGAGTAGATGAAACCTCCAGAGGCTCTTGACGAGGAAACAGTGATGAGACACCTCCCACTCCCCTCAAATACTCCCTTATCCACACAGCACGTCAGGTAAGTTATGCCCCCTTCTAAAGCATAAACGAAGGTATGGCTGAATTTAGGAGCTCATAGGATATTGGGAGCTGTCTTCATTGCCCAGAAGTGGCACTGGCTGGATCTCCTGCCTTCTGTAGTGTCAGACTCTCCCAACCAAATGTACTGAGAATAATGGAGTTATTCCCAAAGGGAAACTGAAGTGCTGTTTCCAGGAAAGGAATATGGGTGCAGCACAGGTTAAAACATCAGATGTCCACTGGTGCCTTCTTAGCGACATCCTTCACAATTCTCCCTCCAGTTCTTTCCCTTCCACCCTCACCCCCATCATTGTTGTCTGTCTAGTGTATGTTCTGGCTTATTGAAACTGGATTTTATTTACTTGCCTCCATGAAGTACAGCCCCTAGACCAAAGTGTCCAGCCTCCCTCCCTGGCACAGCACTTCAAGAAGGCTCTGCTCTGGCCCTGCTTCAGCTGGACCCCCTTCTCACAGGGCAAGGAATCTTTGGGACCAAGGAACCCATGCCAAGGCACCCGAGACCTGGAATTCCCGCCCAGACAGCTCTGGGCCACTTAGGGCCTGCATGTGGCTCTTGTAGGTGGGGGTCTCCTTGCTCTTCTCACTTGGCATGCCCTGGCTGCCCCTACCTGACGTGCTCATGTCCCCTACTCCTTAGTCTTTACAAGAGTCTATCACAGTGTGGGGCGTTTGTGCTCCCTAGCATGAGAACTTTTTATGGAGGCCCACCCTGTTAAATCAGGTATAGAGAAGGAGGGTCCCTTTAAAGCTTTCTTCCAGTCCTTCTGAATTTGTCTAGGAGAAAGTTGTCTGGCACTTGCTGATCTCCCTGTTAAACAGTGGGATGCAGTCTTCATGTACAGCTTCAGCCACCACCAGCATCTAGGGTGATGTTAACACCACCCTACACTGGAGCGTATAACTGCCTTTAATTATATGGAGACCTTGCCTTTAGGTTAAGAGGTTTTTCATTTATGATAGTGATACAAAGCTACCTTTAAAAATTTGTAAAACACATACGACATATATTTATCATCACCATTTTTAAATGTACAGTCAGTGGCATTAAGTATATTCATATTGTGCGCTGGCAGTCCTCTGAACCCAGGGCTCACAGGCCACATTGGTGAGGGTGTGCTTGGGACCAGCTGGGGTGACACTGTGAAAACCCCTGTAGACAGAGGAGTGGTGAGAGACAAAACGACTCGGATTTAAAACTGTCACGGTCCAGGGACCGAATGTCATTCTCCTGAGGATCCTCAGACATAGAGATTTATACACCCTTTTTGGCAAAGCAAGCTCTTTGCCCAGGGGCCTCGCCCAAGCTAATGATCGGTGAGTGGGGGCGGGGGGCGGGGGGCAGGCCCTCCCCGGGTGGGCCCTCCCCCCTCCCGCTGGCTCCAGGACTCTCACTCTCTTCTCTCCCACAGGTGGGCACCAGCAGGACTCAGCCCGTGCCTGGATGTCCTGGTGCTTGGCGCAGCCCAGGGAGCCAACTGCTCTGTCCAGGAATTCAGGTGGGGCCTGGGCTGGTGCTGAGTGGGCACAGGCTGCCTGCTGGGAGGCTGCCTTTTAGCAGGATCGAAGGCATTGCCTTGTCCTTCGTCAAGATTTGTTTGGTCAGAGTGATGAATGACTGAGCAGAAAGACTGAGAGAGGAGATGCCAGCTGGGCTGAGCTGGCCTGGGCAGGCCAGCCCTTTGGTCTGACTGCTGATCCTCTGGCTTACTTGGAATGGTGGGCCCTAGGGACCCCAGAGCCCCTCTGTGAGGGGTCTAGCTATGTCCTGGAGACCCCTCTGTTCACAGGTAGGAGAAACATGTATAGAAAGAGACTCTTTTGCAAGGCTGCATAGCACCTTTTCTAGGCAAAGGCAAAACAGCAGAGTTGGACTCAGAAAAGACAACACCCATGTGGCTCTGGGAGTCTGAGCCAGTGGAACAGAGGGGTGGTTTCATTAGGGCACTGCTCCTGGGCTAAGTTAGCATTGCATCTCTCCAGAAAGAAAGCCCCCACTCACCGATCATTAGCTTGGGCGAGGCCCCTGGGCAAAGAGCTTGCTTTGCCAAAACGGGTGTATAAATCCCTATGTCTGAGGATCCTCAGGAGAATGACATTCGGTCCCTGGACCGTGACAGGTTTTAAATCCGAGTCGTTCTGTCTCTCACCACTCCTCTGTCTACAGGGGTTTTCACAGTGTCACCCCAGCTGGTCCCAAGCACACCCTCACCAATGTGGCCTGTGAGCCCTAGGCTCAGAGGACTGCCAGTGCCCTCCCTCTCCATGGCGGCCACTACTTCCCTAAGGCCATGCCACTGGACAGGGGGCGGGCAACTGCTTCCTTCCTCCCAAGGACCTCTCAGAGGAGAGAGGGGCCGAGGCCACTTCCATTTTCTGAGGTTCCTGGTATAGCAAAAATGATGAAAGTTGCAGTAATGTGGTATAATTTAAGGGTCTAGACAGAAAAAGCATGATGCAACATGTTTGTGTTACTGACAAGATAACTGCAAAACCACACATTTTCTGGAGAACCCTGAGCAGGAAGGTCTGGGGTAGGACACAGGTTTCATGCTGCAGGATGGCCATCAACATTTTGTAGTCTGCTGGAGCTGGGGCGGTACCCTCAACGTCCGAATTGTCTAGAAACTGACGTAATCAAATCCAATGCAGAACCTTCACTGGGACCCATTCAAAACAAACAGTAGGAGTGGGGGACATTTTTAGATGTTTGGGAACATTCGAATAGTGAAGCTATGGCATTATTTCATGGCATTGCTCTTCATTGTCTTGGTCATGGTAGCAGAGGAGAACAGCCTGGGGAGTCAAAAAATGGTTCAGGAAAAAAATTTCAAAAGGAAAGTGACAGACAGGCTCAGGAGCACCCGTCAAGCACGGCTGAACCGAAGTGTTGGGTACAGGTGCTTCCTGTGCCATTTTTTCACCTTTTTCTAATTCTTGAAGATCTTCATTCAGAAAGATGAAAACTTGTGGATTGTGCAATTTTTATGTTGTGCCCCTGCTAGCAGTGGGGTGCCTGGAGCCTGAGTGTGCAGGACGTTGGCCAGCCTTAGTGTCCATCCACCCAGGACGGCCTGTTCTGGCTGACACCCGTGGAGGGTGGCAAAGAGGTCCTCACCCAGGCTCCACGCGAACCCTTCACAGTGCCTGTGCTGCCAGTGACATGTCACAGGGATGTGTGCATGTGTGGGAGGGAATGGGGGTGAATGCAGAAACTATAGTTTCTGGGCACCCATCATTGAATTTGCATCTCTCAGAGCTAGAGAGAAAGGTCTTAGGTCCACTTTACGGAGGAAAACTGACCCCAGAGAGAACACGAGCTTGATGTCGCATAGAGGACGTGTGGACTCTGAACCAGTGGCATTCTGATAAACCACTTTGTGACAAAGAAGAAGAAAGAGAGGGAGGAAGGAAGGAAGGAAGGGAGGAAGCCTTAGTGTCTGCCAGTTTCCGTGGTGTAAATATTACCCTACCTCCACAGCCCCTTTCAAGGTATCAATGGTTTGACACATGGCTTGCAAAATTCCCGAATTAAACAACCAGCATCACTGATTTGAACCGAGTCTCTGAAGCCCGTTCTCTGTCAGCACTTTGGTCCTTTGCACACCACTCACAATTTTGTCATATCTGTGTTCCATCTGACGATTATTTATTAACTACTTTTCTGTAAGACATCTTACTTTTCACTTTTTAAATAGTTTTTTAGTTCTTTTAAATTACAGCTAACAGAATTATTTGATGTTAGTTTCAGGTATAGCATAGACATTTATATAATTTACAAAGTGATCCACCTGCTAAGCCTGGCACCATACCTAGTTATTACAACATAATTGACTGTATTCCTTGTTCTGTACTTTACATCCCCTGACTATTTTGTAACTACCAATTTGTACTTCTTAATCTCTTTACCCAGCCCCCTACTCCCTCTCCCGTCAAGCTACCATCACTTAGTTCTCTGTATTTATGAGTCTGTTTCTATTTGATAGCTCAGTTTTTAGATACAGGTGACATTACTATCATTGAAAATGAAAGCAGCAGGTAGTATTAAAATGAACATTTAATTATTAAAATAAAAACGTTCTTTGCACTTCCTAAAATACCCTTTCCCTGTCTTCGCCCCAGTGACCTAGAGGTGACCCACCTCTGGGGACTTGGGACTTGTTCCTTGCCTGTCTTCTGTACAGGCCATGATGTGAAAGGGCCATGGCATGTCACTGCACCCTGCAAAAAGGGAGACAGCAAATCTGACACGAATGTGGAAATGTTTGGCCAGTATTTAGAAATGTCTCTTGTATGATCTCAATGTCTTAGAGACACTTGTCACCTGCAGCATCTCTCAGGACTTCAGAATCACGAGGAGCACACTGGGAAAGAGCCTATGCAAGATGAAGCATGTGTAGGAAAATGCTTAGGCTTCTTTAATTTTTCCGTTTTTCTATCTTGTCTCTGTGTGGGGAGAGCCCCAGTTGCAAAGCTATGCTATGGTACCAGCAGCAGGAACTCTTCAACTCTGAGAGGAGACCCATATGCCAGAGAGTGTGGGGATCCTCCCAGGGGAGGGAGTGGGTGGAGAGAGTCCTCATTCTGTGGTTGAGCCAGAACAGATGGCAGGCTCACCTCTGCGCTGTACAGAACGAACCCAAAGCAGCATGGCAAAGTTTATTTAAAAGGATTTTATTCTGAAATAATTATAGACTCATGGGAGGTTAAAAATCTTGGTGCATCTTTTCCCCAGCTCCCTCGGTGTGACGCCTTATATAACTGGAGTCCAGAATCAAAACCACGAACCTGAATTGCTGTAATACTATCAACTAGGCACAGATCTTATTCAGATTTCACAAGCTTTTACACTTGTGTGTGTGTGTGTGTCGTTCTGTGCAATTATATTCTACGTGTTGATTTGTGTAACCACTATCACAATCAAGGCAGAGACCATTCTGTCCCCACAAACAGACCCTCTTCTGCTGCCCCTTTACTGTTGTGCTCACCCTTATCCCCTGCTCTGTCTGGCAACCAACCCTGTCTCAATTACTGTGATTTTATCATTTTGAGAATGATAAAATAGTCACACAGTATGTAACTCTCTAAGATTGGCTTTTGTAATTGGCTTTTGTAATTCCTTTTAGATTCATTCAAGTTATGACATGCTATCTATAGCATGTAACTTTTTATCAATGAGTAATATTCCATTGTGTAGTTGTATCAGAGTTCATTTAACCATTCACCCTATGAAGGTCAATAGGGTTGTCCCCAGTTTGGGCTATGATAAATAAATCTACTATGAACATTTGTATACGGGTTTTTGTGTGAACTAAGTTTTCATTTCTCTGAGATAAATACCCAAGAGTGAAACTGCTGGATTACATGATAAATACTTGTCAGTTTTATAAGAAACTACCAAACTTGTTTCCAGAGTAGCTGTGCCAAGCAAAGCCTTTGAAAACTAAGGTGATGTTGTATATACCACCCACAGAAGCTAGGACAGAGCATGTGGTGTGCACCCTACCTGGATGAATTGATCAATTGATAAAACTATGACCAAATATCAAGGGAATCAACAAAAGGTGCCAACCCCCTGATAACCCAAATGTTGACCAACTGTTACAACTGTACACTAGGAGGCGGGAGCAAACACTCTTGAAAACAATGGAAAGATAGATGTTCTCACTAGAAAAAGTGAAACAACCAAATGGAAATTTAAGAACCGAAGAATACATTGCCTGAAATTTGAAATCCACTAGATGGTTTGTTAACCAATGTCATTATAACAAAAAACAAACAAATAAATAAAAAGTAAAAACATTAAAATCTTAAAAAAGAATAAAATTCACTGGATGGGATATATAGCAAAATGAAGATGACAGAGAAAATAGTGGACTTGATGGTAAAGCACTGGAAATTATCTAATTTGAAAAATGCAGAGAAATAAAGTGAAAAAATGAAGAGCCTCAAGGATCATGGGACAATATCAAAAGGTTTACAATTAATGTTATCGGAGTCTTGGAAAAAGGGGAGGACACAATTGGCACAGGAAAAAAAATGAAGAAATAATGGTTGCAAATTTCTCAAGTTTGATGAAAGTAAACATTTACAGATTCAGAAAGCTCAGGAAACCTCAGAGAAAACCACACTTGAACACATCAGAATCAAGCTGATGAAAACTAAAGACAAAAATAAATCTTGCATGTATATGTCCATGGATTAGAAGAACTGATATTGTTAGAATCTCCATACTACCCAAAGCCATCTATATTCAATGCAATCCCTGTCAAAATTCCAATGGCATTTTTTTGACAGAAAAAAAAAATCCTAAAATTTCTATAGAACCACGAAGACCCCAAATAGCCAAAGTAATCCTGAGAAATAAGAACAAAGCTAGAGGCATCACACCTCCTGATGTCAAACTCTGTTAGAAAGCTATAGTAATAGAACAATGTGGTACTGGCATGAAAACAGACACAGAGACCAATGGAACGGAATCAAAAGGGCAGAAATAAACTCCCTCATAGACAACTAGTATTTGACAAAGGAGCCAAGAATATTCGATTAGAAAAAAATAGTCTCTTTAATAAACGGGGTCAGCACACTAGATAGTCACATGTAAAAGAATGAAATTGGGCCCCTGTCCTGCACCACCCACAAAAATTAACTCAAAATAGATTAAAGACTTAAACGTGGGACACATTGCACATAGGGGGACTAATTCAGATGACTGTGGGTTGTTCACCAGTAACCATGGGGGCCAGAAGACAGCGGAGCAACACCTTCAAAGTGAAGAAGGGAAGTAATTGTCAACCAGGAATTCTAATCCAGGTAAAATATCCTTTAGGAATAATGGTGAAATAAAGATGCTCTCAGATGAAGCAATACTAGGAGATTTGTCGCCACAGACCTGCTAGAAAAGAAATGTTTTTGGGAGTTCTTTGAGTTGAAGAGAAATAATACTAGAGGGGTACTTGGGACTTTGAGAATGAAAGGAGAGCACTGGATATGCTAAATATCTGGATAAATATACGAAACTATTTTTCTCCTCTTAAGTTCTCTAAAAATATGAATGACTGTTAAAAGAAGAAATTTAACAGATAGGTTTCGCAATGTGTGTGGGTATAATACATAGAACAACCTTTAACATAAGGAGAGGGTAAAAGGGATGCATATAGTGGAAGGCAACTAATTCAAAGTTTAAGGAAACACTAAAAACACTGAAATATGGTGTGTCCCCGTCCCCTCCTTTGCCAAAGTGCTACAGGCTCTGTTTATACCTCCTAATTAGACTGAAAGTTTTAATATGCAAAGAAATTTGACTCAAAGAACGAATGAATGGATTCAGCCCTGGGTCTGCTGTCCAGCCTGCATTTTCTATAGAGCCTGTAAATTCTACTCTCAAACAGATAGGTCTCCAGGAAAAGAGGTCCTTCCTGTGAACCACAAGGAACCACTTCACATATTCCCTTTTTGGGTGAAAGACCCTTGAATTTTCTTTGTGGAACTCATTGGTTTGGGTGAGCCCCACTGTTAGGTTCAAGGAGAGCTCATGGCCCTAGCCTGGTCATGCAGGGTTGACTTATCCTATGGGCATGAAGGGCACTGCCTGGGGCCCAAAATAGTTTCATGGGGCTTATAGAAATGTTTTAATTTATTTAAAATCAAAAGAAAAAATGACCTTTTAAGGGTTCCAAGGTTATATTCATCTTTATACCAATACAGTTGTAAAATGTATTTTAAAATATGTCTTATGGAGGGAGGGGCCCACGAAGGCACCAGTGGCCAGGGACCTGCAAAAGTCATCATGCTCCCCTGCTGACAGAGGGCCCATGGTGGGCACGTGCTGCAGGTTGGTCTGCCAGGAGGTGTTCTGAGATCCTTGCTGGAATTTCTGGGGAGGAGGGCTTCCAAACTCATGAAGGGACAGCCTTGAGCTGCAGCGGAGAGGAGAGTTATACTGCCCACCCCCACCCATCTGGGGAGGGTCTGCCTGAGAGCAGAACCAGGCCAAGAGAAAAGAACAGGCTTCTGACAGCAGCACAGGTGCAGATGGGCCTGAAGCCACTGCTGAGCTGGACTTTCCAGTTCCTTGAGCCAAAGACTTTGCAATTTTGCTGGGGCCAGTTTGTGCTGGATCCCTACTATTCACAACCACATGAGTTCTGGCAGAGTAGCCCAGGACGAAATGCCTTTCCTTGAGACGACGGAATGCAGAGCTGCTCAAACACTTCAAGACTACTGGCCTATACAGATTTTTTCAGTTTCCTCAGTTTGATGACTTCCGTTTTCCTAGGAATCTGCCATTTTTTTCATGTTGTCATTTTTAAGCACGAAGTTGAAGTTCTTCATAATATTCTCTTATTCTTTAGAGTTCTTTTTACGAGCCAACCCCTTGGCATTTCAATCCCCTGTTATGGTTTTAGGATTCATTGTGTTAAACTTTGCCTGTTCAAACAATTTAGTGGTTTCTTTCTCCTGCCTAGATTCAGATGGATACGAGTTTTTTTATTTTTAATTCAAATTTTATTTTATTTTGTGTGTATGTCACTGTGTTAGGATAGGCTAGGCCGTGCCATGGTCACAAACAATGCCAAAATCCCACTGGCTTTTAAACCTTGCTGTGTGACATGTTCACTCTGAGTGTCCTCATTACAGCTTGCAGTATTTATGGCAAGGCAGTGCAGGGGTTGATCCAACCAGTGTCCTATTTACTGACATGCACATTGTTCCAATCGTGTGTTATCAAACCATGCCACAGTGACAGCTTTGTGCAGGCTCACTTATTGGGAACATATGAGCATGATGGTAAGAAAAAGGCTAGAGGTGGGACTGCTGTGTCATAGCACACACATATATTTGTAACTCTGATGCACATTGCCAAGTTCACTTCCATGGGAAATTATCACTCTGCCCTCCAAATAGCAATGTTGGAATGCCTGCTTCCCCAGCTTTGTCCATATAATGTTACAATTATTTTTCTGTCACTCTAAGAGATAGGAAGTGTGTGCTACTGTGATGTCTTTTAAATAAAGTGGATTGTTTCTCTTACCCACGAGCATCTTTTATCGTGTTTGAGCCATTCACATTTCTTCTTCTGTGAACTGTTTTTATCTCCTGCCTATTTTTCTATTAAATAGTTAATCTTTCCATTCTGTTTTGAATCATCTTCAGACTTGCACCTGCAACATTTCCTTGGCGCACTTCCTTTTGAGTCCATCGGTTGCATCTCTACTGACAACCCAAAGATCAACTCTTGGTTCTTGTCTTATGTGATTTGACACAGCTGATCATCTTCCTAGATTCTTCTACTCTCAGCTTCCGTCTCTTCCTTAGATTTCCTCTTATCTTCTAGAAACTTCTCAATGTCCGTTGGTGGATCTGCCTTATTTCCTCAACCTGTAAACATTCCGACACCTCGGGCCTCAGTCGTCCTCTCTCTGTCTCCTAATCTGTAGACGGACACCCCGTCCAGGCCCCTGGTTATACAAGCCACCCACACATGGGAGCCTTCCAGATTTATATATCCGGGCGGATTTTCCCCATGAACCCTGGAATCATGGCATTCCAGTCTGTCCTCACTGAGTTATCTAATGAACACCTCAAACTGAACATGCTCCAAAACAAATTCCTGGTTTTCCTCTGCAATCTGCTCCCACTCCCAGCTTCCCACATCTCAGCAAATGGCAACATCATTCTTCCACTTGCTGAGGCCAAAAAACCTTGGAGTTAGCCTTAACCTCTCCCTTTCTTTCACATTCGACTTATACTCCATCAGCAAATCCTGTTGGCTTTACCATCAACATGTATCTGGCCACCTTCTGCCACCTCCACTGCCACAGTCTGGTCCAGCCTATCTTCTTCTCACACCTGTGACACCTCAGCAGCCTCCTAGTAGGTCTGCCTGCTAAATGCCTTGGGGTGTGAGATCCAGCAATTAACTATAAAGACAGACCTACACAGAGAGGCTGTATATGTTAGTGTTAACAGACCTTAATTTAAACCAAACCATTTTATTTATGTTCTAATCCAAAAAAGTAAATCATGATTGAAATGAATAGGATGTAACTGTCCACAAAACCGATAGAAGTAAGTAAATTGATTGAAAAGCTTTCTACATCGCTAGGCTGAACAGATCTTATTGCTGTCCTTCACTGTTAGCCCATCCGGCATGCACTCACACAAGGCCAGGGTAACACACCACTCTCCTGCTTGGCTTCCAAGAAGAGGTTCAGGTGTGTCTCCTCAGCAGGTGGGCTCTCCAGGCTCTGGCTGGGCTAGGTAGCATAGCCTACCTGCTGTTACAAGAACAGGAGTAATGCAACCATTAGCTACTTCTTTGTTATGCAAATCATGTATTAACCTTGGATTTTTTTCCTTAGGATAAATTACAAAAGTAGAATTATTGGGTTAAAAAGTATCAGGGAGATCTTTCTAAAACTGACCTTGTTGCCCCCTGGATTAGTATGGGTTCTCCAGAGGAACCAATAGGACAGAGAGAGAGAGAGAGAGAGAGAGAGAGAGAGAGAGAGAGAGAGAAAGAGAGAGAGAGATTATAAGGAATTGGCTCACATAATTACTGAGGCTGAGAAATCTCAAGGTCTGCTGTGTGCAAGCCAGAGACCTAGGAGAGCCGATGTGTAAATCCCAGTCCAAAGGCAGAAGAACCATGTCCCAGCACAAAACTTGTCAGGCTGAGAGAGGAACTTCTCCTTTACTTCACCTTTTGTTCTATTCAGGCCTCAAACTGACTGGATGAGGCCCACCCACATGGGGAGAGCAATCTGCTTTACTGAGTCCTTTGATTCAAAAGTTAATCTCCCCCAGAAGCACCCTCATGCACACCTGGAAAACTGACCAAATATCTGGGCACCTCATAGGCCAATCAAGTTGACACATAAAATGAACTATTACATCCCCACTTAAACTCTTCAATGCATTTCCCCTACCAGCCCCTGCTGCCCCTACCAGCCTTCAAGGTAAATTTCAAGCTCCTTGGTCTGACAATGGGGTCATTCTGCTGGCCCTTCCTGCCATTGATTCCTGCTCCACTGGCTTCTTATCTCCTGTTCTCTGCTAAACTCCTCCTACTTGCCCACTTGGTCAGGTACATTGGTCAGCAGTGGAGGTTCTAGCTTGTGCCTAAGGTCTGTTCTGTCACAGTTAATCTCCCGTCTCTCTGGTCCTGCTGGAGGTCCAAGTTGGACAACAAAGAAAGACAGCACCAGGTGCTCTGCTCTGCCTGTGGGCAGGGGCCCAGCTGTGGCCAAGTGAGCGACATCCCGTGCATGTGTTTCCAGGTCTCCCTATTGGATCTGTCCCCTGGCCCAGGAACCCTGGTCTTCCACCAGAGTCCTGGGGAGTGAAAATGAAGCTATTTCACTGAAGAGACTGTGCAATGGGAACAGAGGCTTATAACATAGATTCCTGGTGACAAATGATGGCATGATGGGGAGTCAGGCCTGTTCTCTTCTGCTGCTAGAGACAAGGCAGGGCTTTGCCAAGCAAGGGTCAGTATATGTGTGTGTGTGGCGGTGGCAGGGGTGTGTGCAGTAGGGGAGCTGGGGCAGGGGGAGGTTTTGCTTTGAGCATATATGAGACACTGCAGGGCACTCCTGAAACACCGGGGAACACCAGCGGGCTCAGCAGCCCTCCAAAGACGAGGGGGAGGGAGAGGAGAAAAGCTGTGTGTTGCTGTGCCTGTGCTTGCTAGAAGAGCGGAAGGCTAGTTGGGGTCCTTAGGCCCTCAGGAGTGTTGGCTTTACCATCTGAAGGCTGACAGACCCGGGAGGCCTAGGCCTGTCCCTGTGAGCTGGGTGTCCTTGGGCAGCGGTGTTGCTTTCCGAGCTTTCATTTTGTCACTTGCCAAAGGGGATGGTGACAGCACCTACTTTGTGGGGTTTGTTAAGCTATGTGTAAATTGCCAGGTCTGAGGCGTGGCACTCACGATGGAGTGTTTGAGTTTTGGGGTGAAATGGAGCTTTCAGCTGAGAGGTACCCCAACTGTAGTTGTTGACTGAGTTACATAACTTATGGTGCCTTGGCCATTGGTGGGCATATTGTTGGAGAGTTAGAGACTGGGGAGGGCATTGCTTAGGGTGCTGTGAGTGGGCGCCTCCTTTGAGAACTTCACATTTTAACCTGACCTACACATATAGCCTAGCAGGGAGTCCAGCATACACTAGCTTTAATTTAGAATTCATAATTTAGCTTAGATTGACCTGCAGACCCACTTAGAGTAACCTAGATGTCATAAATTTTGTGTAGCTACATCTGGTCCCTGAGCCATCCCTGACTTTGACATTACCAGGTCTGGTTTTCAGGAACAAGCCCAGCATGATTTGCAGGACGAGGGGGTGGATCCATCTCAAACTGCCTGAGGCCACCGGAAGTGTCCTAGAAGACCTTCTACTTACCTCCTCACGAACATACCTTCTTATACCCTCATTATAATACTAAAGTCTCCTCAAGGGGTGGAGATTTCCTACTATTTTCAATCGTGGGATGTAGAGCCTCGTCTTCTAACTGCGCATGTGCAAGAATGTCCCCATCTCTACGTGTGACAAAGCTCACCTTGGTGTTGAGGCAGGATTTCCCGGAATAAAGATGAATCAATCCATCCTTTGTTCTGGGACACGCTGCTTTGGGGAAGTCTTCTTGGTGCGTCCTTGCTTGCTGGCTCACAATAAAGTTCCTTATAAAATCTTCTTGGAGTTGTACTTTAGCTGGAAACTACTAAGTAATTGGACCCAGTTCTGTCCGGTAACAATATGAGCCCTGCAATGTGGTGGGACGCAGCCACCTGAGGCCTGATGCCTGCTTTAGAGGCCTTAGGGTTGAGGGGCCACACTGGCACTGTATGTCCCCAAGTTGTTAGGGGAAGGATCTGTGGCATACCAGGGATGGCTTTGGCTGTGACTTTGAGAACTACCCTGGGGTTATCAGGTTCCTGCTGTGGAGGGCTGCCAGGCAGGATGAACAGGCTTCCACAGAGGCCTGGCTGTGGCTGGGTTTCTGAGACAAGTCACTAGTCACGACAAGATGCCCTCGCAGGGAACTGTGGGGTGTGGGAGATGGTCGAGGGTCCTCGAATGATGCAGAAATGCGGGGCAAGAGCTTTAGAGGACCCTGATCATGCACGTGAGAATGAATCACTTCTGAACCCCAGCCAGGCCTGAGCCTCTGAGGCAAATCCCAGTCAGCTAGGTCTTTCTGTCCCCCCTCCCTCACTCTTCCCTCCCTGAAGGGCTCAGAAAAAAAAATGCCAGGCAACAAAGAAGAGACCATGGCCATGGCCTTCTGGCACAGCAGGGCTGCTGGCAGCCCTGGAGACCCGAGGCCCAGGCGCCCGCTGCGTCACTGAGCTGCCACTTCAAACCCTGTGCTGCAGGTCAGGGTTGCATCATCTGGCACCAAGCTGGGCTCAGGGGCAACAGTCTTGGGCACCAACTGTTCTGCTGACACCTGCCCCATAGGCATAGGCCCCGCCTGATGGGGATCTGTGGGCCATCTGACCAGGATGGCAGATGGGCCTCCACACGGATGGTCCATGAGTCCCAGAAGTGGCTAAGGGCTGTCCATGTGGCTCTGAGCAGGGGCTATCCCCTTCTGGGCTCTGAGGAAGCACTGGGAGAAAGGGCACCATTGTCTATACCCGGGGGCTGCAGGGTGGGCTTTGTGGGAAGGCACTCCTCTGGGCTACACAGGTCTGGTACCCTGTGGCTGCTCAGAGAGGTAGGGAGCAGGTTTAAGGGCACCTTGTACCAACCTGAGACACAAGTGCACTCAACCTGAGTCCTCCAGCACAGCATCTTCTGTGAGGTTGGTTGTAGGCTGCCTCTTTCTCTCTATCCTGCACCCTCCCCCAATAGGGGGTGAGCCTAGGCCTCACCTCACCATCCTCCCCTGACACCCATTCGGCACTGGGCTGCCAAGGGGCCAGCAAGCTGGAGGGAGCAGGTGTGCAGAAAGGGGCTGCCTGTCAGGAATCCCTCCACAGAGGTAAAGCTCTGTCTAAATTGACAAGGTGGTGAACAGCATGCCAGGCAGTGGGAACAGCATGTGCAAGGCCACAGAAGCAGGAAACGAGAAAGGGTGTTTGCTTTGAATTGGGGCTGCCGGCCTGAGGGCAGCAGTGCCAGCTGCACCTTCTGTTAGCACCAACGAGCTTGACCTGTTTCCTGGTGCAACCACTAGAGCTTCAGCTGTGGGCCCTGCCGCGCTGCCTCTGGCTTTCTTTCCTCGTGCTCCTCACAGCTGGGAGGGGCCCTGCAATCTCCCTGCGAGAGACAGAAAAGACCAAGACCGAGTTGGGCCTTGGCTGCAGGGAGTGTGGCCGTGGGAGGCAGGTAGGGGCTGGCCTTGGAGAGAGAGCTGGGATCCTGGGCCAGGGTAACAGACTGCTTGAGGCAGGAAGGGGCACTGTGACCAGCTGTCCCCAGGCCTTTTGGCCTCACTTGCCACCCCCAAACTCAACATTCTGGAGTTTCCTCACAGGCTCTTGCACTGAGTTGCTCAGGAATAAGATGGAGCCAGGTGACTGACAAAGCCTGGGCCCTGAGAGCCCCTTCCAGAGAGTCCTGTCTCCCTGTAGCTGAGGTAGGGGACAGCCTCCTCTGGCAAGACCTGGGCCCTGAGCAGGCCTCCCAGGGTTCCCAGGACATGAGCCCTGGAGCTGCCATCATGTGTCTCCAAGGCCACTAACCCCTTCTGTGCCACTTGCCCCTGTTTCTGACAGACAGTGCTCAGTGTGACCGGGAGGCAGTGATAGTCCCTGCCGACATCTGCAGGGGTCCCGTTGAACTTTGTTCCAAGGGAAGCCAGGCACTAAGAAATTGTGTTGGCTGGGGATGGGAGGATGAGGTGGTACTTCTAGCCATTTCCTGGGACCCCCAGGGCTCCTTGGGTTTGGCCCAAGGGCCCTGTCCAGGCCCAGTCAGGAGCTGAGTAGGGTGGAGCCTGGGCTTGCTGGAGCCTGTTCCCTGCACTACTCACCCTCTCTTGGATCTCAGATGGAAAGGGGTGGGCTGGTCAGGTGTAAAACAGAGCCTGCTTAACCCTGAGATACAGCGTTCCCACACCTCCGTCAGGCTGTTGGGCCTGTGAGACCTCCCAAGGTTCCGGTTCACCAGGCAGAATGCCCCAAGGTGGGGTAGGCACCAGGGCTACTGGTTGCCCTGTCTCTGTCTGCCCCTCAGATGGGACCAGGGCCGTGCTGCCAGAATGGTACTGGGCAGGGCCCAGCCCCTAAGCGGCCTGACGTGGCTGGGTGACAGCCAGGGTGGGTTGGTGCACCTCCAACACCCCTTCCCCCCTTTGACTCTCTGCCTAGCAGGTTTTGATCAGGAATGAGGTGCATCTCACACTCCCTGACTTCCGGCTGGGGAATCTGGTCACAACTCCGTGGCCTGTCTGCTTCCTGGCACAGAAAATTGCCTCAGTGTATGGGGGGCTGAGTGGGGGCCCTGTGGGAGGAGCCTCATGGTAGGCTGAGGGCACCTCCCGGCTTCATCACTCCCCCTTCCCTCTCATGCCCCAACAAGAGAGGTGTCTCACTGCTCGCAAGGCTGTGGGTATCTGTTCATTAGAGGTTTATCAAGCACTTACTACACACTAGGCCCTGACAGCACGACCTGTGGTCTATGGAATAGAAACATTCCCCACGGCCCCTCCTGACCCAAGGCCACACCAGTCCCAAGTCTGTGTTCTGGCAGAAGTCTGCAGTGAGAGCTGCAATGTGGACAAGGATGTGCAGGGTGTGTACGAACGTGTTTATACCAACTCTACAGTTTACAATGTACTGTACATGTTGTCAACTCCATGACTCAAATTTGTCCTACTGACTGGCGTCCCGGCTGTCACCAGAGAGCTATTCCCTGATTCCAGCAGGATCCAGAAAGAGGGTTCATGGGGCTGCAGAAACCAACTCAACTCAAAAGGCAGGGGAGGGGCCCTCTGCAGGACAACAGGGCCACTGGTGGGCTCTGGCCCCTCTCCCATCACTGTAATACCTACTGGAGATGCAGAGGCTCCCAGGCCACCTGGCAGCAGACTGGGTGTCGGCTTCCATAGCATGAGTTACCCAGTGAGAGTGGTCCTTGTTGAGGATGAACAGACTGATCAGCAATGTGACCACACTGTCCTGAAGGCAAGGCCCCAGAGGCACGTGCCACCCACACATCAGGAGGTCCTGGGCCCTGCCAGGGCTGGGGTCCCACAAAAGGTGGAGAATGGTTTCCTGAGCTGCACAGTCACTGTGGGGGGTGCCAGGCCATGGGGTCACAGTTTGCAAAGCAGCGAGGGCCCAGGCCTCCCTGCCCGCAGGCCGGCGGAGGCAGGGCTGCGATCGAAGGCTTCCACGGACTTTATCTCCCTCTTCCTCCTCCTCCTCCTCTGGCTCTGACCCCTCACGTCTTCCCCAAAATAGAGGACCTGCAGGTTTAAACAGACCCAGTCTGTGGTCACATTTCCTTCCAGAGTGTCACCTCCTCAACAGGTGCCTTCCACCTGGCAGGGTGTCATGCGATGCTCTCAGCTCAGGGTTCAGAGCCCACCACTGAAGATCATCATAACCTCCACCCCTTGTGCTAACAGGCTGAACAAGCAGGAGGTGGTGTGTGTCGCATCGGAATGCCAACTGGGGGTTCTAAGCCCTGGGACACACATCTTGATTGACTGCAGATGCAGCTACCAGTCATGGGGGGTCATGGTCTGAAACTTCTCTCCTACCCAGCCCTTGAGTTCTGCCCCAACCCCAAGACCTTGACCTGACCTTCCCCCTCTGTGGCCGGTGGGGCTCCCAGGAGGCTGATGACTTGGGTACTGATGAAGTCCCTCAGCCCCATCCTGGCCCAAACACCCCACCCTCCTCCACCACACCCCTACTCTGTCTTGGCACACACACTAACCTTAGAGTTTTCCACCTCTCTTTTTCTGAGTGGTTCTCTGGGCTCTCACTTTCATAAGAAGCCAAATAAAGACCTAGTCAGAAAATGAAATGAAATCACACAATTATAGTTGATGATAATAATTTGTTCTATGCCCAGAGTCTGAACTGCTTTCTGTTTTAAAATTAAACTTGTGGTTGAAAGATAATTGCAGATTCACATACAGTTGTAAGAAATATAGAGAGATCCGTGTACCCTATACCCAGTCTCTCCAAAAGGCAACCATTTGCAAAACTATGTGACAAGGTTGCCACCGGGATGTGGACACCGATACAGTCAAGATGTGAACATCTATCACCACGAAGACCTCCTCATGTGGCCTTTTATAGCCACACCCATTTCCTGCCCATCTCCACCCCTTTTTTAACCCCTGGCAATCACCAATCTGTTCTCCACGTCTATATTTTGTCATTTCAAGAATGTTATATAAATGGAATGGAACAGTATGTAAACTTTTGGGACTGGCTCTGCTCATAGTGGAACTCTCTGTGGATTCATCCATGTTGTAGGGTGTCAATACTCCACTGCTTCTTGTCGCTGCAGTGACCCATGGTGTGGATGTACTGCAGTGTGTTTACCACTCACCCACTGAAGGGTGTCTGGGTTGTTCCTAAGGTTTGGCTTCGACAAAGTAAGCTGCTATAAACATTAGTGCATGGGTTTTTGTGTGAACGTGAGTATTCATTTCTCTGGTGTAAATAAAAGCCCAGGAGTACAGTTGCTGAATCATGTAGTAGTGGCATGTTTTAGTTTTAGAAGAAACTCTTCATCTGGTTTTACATTTTGACTTATCTACAGTAAATTCCTGAAAGATATTTTCACCAGGTATAGAATTCTGGGTTGACAATTATTTTCTTTCAGCACTTGAAAAAGGTGCCACTGCCTCTGGGCCACCACGGTTTCTGATGAGGAATCTGATGTCATTTGGATTGTTTTTCCCTACAGGTAAAGTGCCATTTCTCTCTCACTGCTTTTTAAGATTTATTTATTTTTCCTTAGTTTCCAAAAGTTTGACTATGGTGTGTCTTCATATGGGTTTCTTTGAATTTACCTTCTTTAGGATTTACTTGGCTTCTTGAATCTGTAGATTTATGTCTTTTCCAAATCTTGGAACTTTCCAGCCATTATTTCTTCAAGTACTTTTCAGTCCTATCCGCCTGTTCCTTCCTTCCCAGATTCTGTTAGATGTTTTTTTTTTTATATAGTCCCATAGGTCCCTGAGGCTCTCTTATTCAGAGCATATAATTTTTATTGTTCTATCTCCCATCTCACCGATTCTTTCCTCTGTCCTCTCTATTATTCAGTTGAGCCCATCCACTCAGTTTATTTCATTTATTATATTTTTCAGTTCGAAAATTTCCATTTGGCTCTTCCTTGTATCTTCTGTTTCTTTGCTGAGACTTTTTATGTTTTCATTTATTTCAAGGAGCCCCAGGGCTGAATGGATTGCCAGGTGGGCCCTGCCAGGGAAGACCTGTAACTGAGGACAGGGTGGGACTTCTCTCAGAGGCTGTGACTCACTTAGTCAGGGCTCAATACATCTTAGGTCTCTTCTTTTGCTTTTCTCCACTTTTTTGGGGTAGGAGAGGGACAAAAAGAAGAGAGGGTAAAATGGAAGGTGCTCCTCTCTAAGGGTGTTTCAGAAGGACCAGGGTTTTATCTGTATATTCATGGCTAAATCACTACCTGGAACATAGCAAGCTCTCTAGAAATAATGCTGACTAAATGAAATGTCCCTCCCACACTCTCCGTCCTGCCCTCAGACTCCTTTGCCCCTCTGCTAATGTGCCTTTGAGACATTTTATTGCCCAATTTCTACTGGCTAATGACAACATCACCATAATAACCAGTATGGGAGGCTGAATAATGGCTCCCAGAGGCATCCAAAAATTAACCCCAGGACCAGTAGACATGTTACCTTCTGTGGCAAAAAGGGACTGTTCATGTGTGATTAAGACAAGAATCTGGAGATGGAAAGATGATCCTGGATTATCCAGGTGGGCCCTAAATGCCATCGCAAGTGTCCTTCTATGAGGGAGGCGGAGGGAAACTTGACCGCAGGAGAGATAAGATGATGTGATGGTGGAAGAAGAGGTTGGAGCGATGCTTTGGAGGTGGAGGAAGGGGCCAGGAGCTCGGCAACACAGGCAGCCCCGGAAGTCATAAAAGGCCAGAAAACGATTCTCCCTTTAGAGCCTCTAGAACTAAACAGCTCTGCTGAAACCTTGATTTTAGCTCAGTGAAACTGATTTTGGACTTTTAACCTCTATAACTGTAAGAGGATAAATTTGTTGTTGTGGTCCACCAAGTTTGTGGGGATTTGTTTCAGCAACATTAAGGAAACTAATACAACTAGTATCGACTAAGTGTAGTCCTACGGGCTTTGCCAGTGCCAGTTCGAATAATTCTCACTGTGGCCCTGGGAAGTAGGCTCTCTCACTTTGTAGATGCAGCAGGGATGGCTCAGAGGGGGTGAGAAACATGCTAAGGGTCACACAGCTTGCTATGGTGGTGGCGGCCCAGGCAGGTTTACCCATCAAGCTGTTGAGCTTCTTGATGCAGGGAAGAACTCCAGATACTGGTAAGACCCCCTCCAAGAAGCTACTAGCTCTAAAATATAAAAAATAAAGTAGCAAAATTGAAAGTATTAACAATTAAAAAGCAAAATCATTAGAAAATCCTTCCCCTATTTTCATTTTGGATAGAATGTGTCTTCCTGCGCCGGAGTGTGGTCCCTCTATAAAACGCTCGCCATGATGAGAAGCCAGTCCTCCTCTGTGCTGAGTGAGAGTTTCCCAGCATGCTTTGAGGGTCCTGGATCCAGGGAGCAGCTAACCATGGGGCTACACTTCCCCACAGCAAGGGGCAACTCAGGCCATAGGACCACTTGCTTCCTCAGCACTTTCTCTTTTTGGAGGAGGGGCTCCTGGAGTTTGTTCTCTTAGCAAATTCAAGAGCATGTCTGTTATATCTGACAAATGACCAGGTGGGAATGCAGATTTTCTGTAGGGGACAGACATTTACAGTACTTTGGTGATGTCTCATCTGATGTTGGTGTGTATTAATACATATGCACACACTCTCACACACACATATACTAGCTGAAAGGACATCCCCACGTGAGCCCTGGGAAGGTGGCTCTTACCATCACTATCACTTTTCTGAAGAGTAAAGTGGGGTCAGACAGAAGGTGGTTCAGATTTATGATGCCCAACAGCTTCCAAGCTGTGTCCGGGGAAGCCTGGCCCTGGGAGAGTGGGTCCGACCTGCGATGCCTCAGGCCCCGTCCAGTGCTCCGGGGGTGGCAACTGACTGGCAGGGAGATGCAGCTTCATCTGCTCCCTCCCTGAGCCAGCAAATATGGGAATGGTGTGTCCTGCTCAGAGCAGGGGCCCCAAATGGTGATGTGACTAAAAGGCCACATAAGAGTCCCATGGCCCAGGGGCCAGTGATGCCTGGAGCGAACTTACCGTCCTCACTGAAGATGGGGGCCGTGTACAGGTAGTGGGTGATGCTGGGGTCTTGCTCGAAGGGACACTCCACTTGTTTCCATGTGATAAACTCTCCAACCTGCTTGGCCAGCTCCAGAAATTTCTGCCAGGGTCATAGAGACACAAGATAGATGCACTCCCAGGGCCTGGACATTACCAGCGAGAGTGGGGCCAGCCCTGGCAAGGCCTTTTTTGTAGCCCCGGGGGTGGAACACCAGGCAGTAAATGACAGACAGTATCATCCATTGAGAAACCTGGGTGTTTATTACATCTCTTTATCTTCTCCAAGGAATTAGCTGTACTTGTTACCTAGGACTCACCAGCCTCCATGCTGTGGGGACAGGGATGCTTGGGCCATGGCCCCAGCAGGAAGTGCCTCTGGCTAGAGGTGGACCTTACTTTAGTTTCTATTTATTTTTGTGGTTATCCCAACTTATGGCAAGTTTGTTTATTTAAAGAATATGCAAGTAAATTTCAATAAATATATTTAAATAAAATGAAGGTAAATTCATTGAAGTTGAATTTCATTTAAGTAAAATATAAATACGCTTATTTAAATTTTAAAAAAGTACTAACTTAAAGAAGGATTTTAAATAAATAGCAGTACCAAGTTATGAATGGGTGAAAGCCCCAGTCCTGGTTTTATTAAACCAGCCCTCGCTGGGTCTGCCCCCATTGCCTGCATCCTGAATCCGGCACTGGTGAGCACCTTGCAGTCTTGCCTCTCCACCCCCAACCTCAGCTCTGAAGACTAATTCGAGAAGGCAAAAGACAGGGTTCCCGCCCTGGTGTGTGTCGGGGTTGCCAGAAGAGGGCCCTCCCAGGCCCCAGGGCCCTGCAGTCTTGCCCAAGCCTGGCTTCTTCCATGTCACCTCCAGCTGGAACTGCCCCTGGGATGCAGGGCCCAGGTCATCTGCTACACTGGACTTCCCCCAGCTCCACTGGCCTTCACGGGTAACCAGGCCGGTGAGAAGCATGTAAAGGTCACTGGGGTATTCGTGTGAGGCTGAAGGGTCCACACGCCTGTCATGGGCTCAGTTATCAGGTGACACCTGCAGGGCCCTGGCAGGCCTAACAGCATGTCCTCCTAGCCCCTCTGTAAGGCTGTGGAAGAAGCCCCCTTTCATAGACAGACTGAGGCTCAGACTGAGCAAGGGGCTGGCCCAGGGTTGATTGCTCTTGGAGTTGGAGGCTGGGTGGGGCCAGCACTAGGTTAGGTTAGCCTTCCCGAGGGAGAAGAGCCCCCTCCTTCCTGTGGATTGGGGGTGCCACTGCTGCATGGCATGCTCTGTCTGACTCAGTGACTACCTGCTCTCACTGTCCCATGCCATCAGGGCTTCCAGGCCCCGGCCCCCACCGTGCCTAGCATACCAGCTACTTTGAGCCACGTGTGCTGGGTGGGCCCATGTAGGGGATTGTGAGATGGAGTGGAACAGCCTGGAACAGCTTTTGAGGAGTGTGGGGACTGGAGTACCGTGCTGAGGGATGCCCAGCCTATTTTTCACAGGCCTCCCTCTGCCTGGAAGATCTAGGGGGCTTCTTGGAGGAGGGGGACACTTGAGCTGATGCTGGTGAGTGTCTGCTGAGGGAGAAGTCTTTCTTCCCTTGTGCGCATGCTATCCTCTGTCTGGTCACTTCCACCTGTTGTTCAGGGCTCCCCCTTTGGTAGGCCTCCCCGACCCCTGTGCTCTGTGCCCCTGTGCAGCCTGTCACATCACCTTGCCAGCTGTCGCTATGGGTCTGTGGGGCTTTCTCACCAGCCTGGTGCTCCTCAAGGGCTGAAAACGATTCTGGTTCACCCATGCTAGGCACAATGCCTGCCCGCAGTGGGGACCAATGGCTGCATGAACCTGACTCCTCCTGTGGAAGATGTGGGGTGCACAGACATTGGTCGCAAACTGCAGTACTCTGTCTGTCTTGGGGTCCAGCTGTCCAGGCCAGCATTCCTGCTCTGGGAGCTCTTACATCTTGTCTACCTTGGTGGCGCAGCCCCAGGCCCTGGACCCTACCTCAAAGTTGATGTGTCCATTGGGGAGGCGGTTGGCACAGCCCTCGTTCAGGAAGTAGATGTCTTTGATGAGCAAGCTGAAGAAGGGAATGACGATCTGGAAGGGACAAGTTGTGGATCAGCTGTTGCCAGCAGCCCCAGGGACCTCACATACATCAGCAGGAGAGACTTCCTGGGCATAGCTGGCTGGCCTCGGCATTGGCCTTGGGATGCATGGGGTATAGGTTACCTAGTGTGCCCCGTGGGGTTGGACTGTTTCCTCCCAGGCCTCGTTAGATCCCAGTGCTGACTGAGCTCCTACTGTATACAGCACCATTTGGGTTGGTGGTGGGGCTGGGTGGAAGTCCCAATGCCCCTTGAACATTTCTTTCCTCTCCCACTGGGAGGCCCGGCACAGACTGAGCACACATTTAATCCATATGGAATGGGCGTCAACTCTTGTGAAAGTTTGTGGCCTCATTTTTAATACTTATTTACCGATTTGCTATTCTATGTCTTTCTTGATGCTAAAGCTCTGAGCCTGCTGCACTATGGTGAGGCCCAGTGCAAGACCTTCCTGTCCCTGAAGGTCAGCCTGCGAATAGAGGCATCTCTGTGCTTCTCTGTCAGATGTCTTGCTTGTCTCTCCCTGCCCTGTCGACCTCTAGAGAACTGAGTTTACTGCTGACAGCTCAGACACCCAGGGGAACTAGCTGGCTCTACCCTGCTATTGTGGGTTGAATTGTGTCCCCCTGCAAAAGATGTACTGATGTCCTAAACCCCGGCGCCTGTGAATGGGACCTTATCTGGAGATAGTCGTTTCAGATGGGATGAAGTTAAGATGAAGTCATACTGGATATGCTGGATTTTAATCCAGTGATTGGTGTCCTTGTAAAGAGAGAGGCATTTGGACACACGCAGGAAAGATGGCCACATGAAGACTGAGACAGAGATAGGAGCGATATGGCCACTGGCTAAGGAAATTCTGAGGCCACCCGAAGCTGCAAGAGGACAGGAGGACCTTCCCATAGAGCCTCTGGAGACAGTGTGGCTCTGTCCACCCTGATTATGGCCTCCTGCACTAGGAGAGGACACATTTCTGTTCTAAGCTGCCCAGCTGTGTGCTTTGTTATATCAGCTGCAGGATGCTAACATACCCTGCCAGCTCAGCCTATCACCCTTAGAACTGGGCACCAGACACTGACATTTCTGGCTCAGGGAATGCCGAGGTCACCTCCCATGCAAGCGCTTTGAGGCGAGGACTTGGGCTCTGACCACTCTGCACAGCACAGAAGTACAGATGGCTCAACTGGGCAGAGCAGATGGGGAAACTGAGGCCTATGGAGTGGCAGGGCTAGTGGCTAGCTAGTGACCACCAGGGCCAGGACCAGAGCCAGATTTAGCAGGGAGACCGACTGCCTGTTTTGCCGGGGACAGAAGGGTTTTCTGGGATGCAGAGCTTTTGGTTCTAAGACTGGGGGATCCCAGGGAACTGGTCACCCTGGAATGATGTACATTCCACAGCATTTGCTCAGGTCTTCTCTGCACCAGTTGCCAGGGCTTGAGGGACAGTGAAGGTGCATCGGACACATTCACCTCTGACCTCGGTGTAGCAGGAGACAGTCATGGGAACAACTATAGAGTGAAGGAGGCTTTGCTACCCCTAGGCTCCCAGAGGGCCCTCTGTTTACACTCTTGTCAGGGGGCCACCAGCAGTGGGCCTGAATGCTCCACTGAGCAGAGCCCTATGTGCACAAGATCGCATATTATGCTCACCGCAGTCTAGTGAAGCAGGGCTCTTATTGCCTTACAGAGGAGGAAGCTGAGACCCAGAGAGGGTAAGTAACTCTCAGGAGCTCACACAGCAAGCAGTAAGGAACAGAGGCAGGCCTAGGGCCTAGATGGCTCAGCCCCAGAACCTCTGCCATTCCTGTTTCCTTACTGAGCCAGGAGGGAAGATGGTCTCTGTCCATCTCCTCCATTCCCCAACACCGTTGCTGAGTCCCAGGCCTGTGCTGGAGCGCGAGGACTGAACTGGGTTGGAATGGGAAGAAGCGTTGGGACGGGGAGTGGATTAAGGGCAGTGGGACGCTGCGGACAGACATGACTCCTTAGGGGCCTGGCGCAGGCTTCCTGGAGGTAGAGGGCATTGGAGGTGGTCCTCAGGACAGTAGCATTTTCTACATATAAGCACTTCTTACTGCTACTGCCTGTCCACGTGGGTCCAGGCTCACCCTCTAGGGCTTTTGTCCTGGCTGATCTCCCTGCCCCACGGGGTGACTCTAAGCCCACCGTCCTTGCTTTCTGGAGCTGAGCAGTTCCATTAGAACCCAGCTCAGCCTGGAGGTCACCCAGAGAAGCCTGTGTAGTGTGGACTGGTGACAAAGACAGGGGCAGGGGAAAGGGCAGGGCAGACAGGAGCCGACCACAGGCAAGAAGACAGCATAGGGTGACTACTGAGACTTTCGAGCCTTCAAGATTCGGCTGGGGTCACTGGGAGACTGTGAGAGCATCTTGCAACCCTTCCTTCCTTCCTTTATTTCTTCCATCCATCCACCCATTTATTAACCCATCCTCCAGCCTTCCATCTATTTATAAAGCAGCTTCTATGGGCCTAGCCCATGGTCCATCCCTCTCTGGAAGTTAGAGGAGAATGCAGTGAAACTAAATACACACCTCTGTAAGTCATCTACCTCTAGCACTAGACCTAAATGCGCAGCTGGCAGGGGGCTCTGAGTGCAGAAACGGGAAGTCCTGGTGAGTTCACTCACCACAGCCTCAGCACAGATGCAAGAGAAACAGTGCAGAGCACGGGAGCCATGAATGACACCTCAGACCAAAGGCCACAGCCAACACTATGCATCCCCACCCCGCAGTCCTACTCCTGGGCCATAAGCCACTACCCACGTGACTGCCACATGGCGCCTGTGCCTGGGAATAGGAAGCAGCCTGGTGGTGAGTACAAGCTAAAGTCTAACTCCCAGCTTTGCCACCCATTTGCCACGTGAATGGACAAGCGAGGCTTCCATTCTGAGACTCAGTCTTCTAATCTGGGAAATGGCAGTGTTGAAATCCGCCCTGTAGAATAGTCACCAGAATTAAACAGGGGATGGAGGTCCAGTGGCCCTCATGTGATTGGTACTCAGTGAAGCGAGGTTCCTACTGCCCTGGTGTTCCAGCTTCCTGGCTTGTGGGGGACAGGCTCACCTGCCCTGGGGCTTGAGGTCCCACTCCACTGGATGCTGCCCCCTCCTCCTCAGCCCTCCTCGGACCGGAGTTGCTGAAGTGCTCACAGCCCGAACAGAAAGGGCCGTGAGTATCTTGCCTGCTCCCCGAACCTACATTCACTCAGTACAATTTCAGTGACTGCGGCTTTCAAGACAGCAGTTTGCTCTATTATGCCTTAAGCTGGCAACAGACCTCCATTCAGGGATCTGATGCCACCAAAGTTCCAAAGAGACCAGACTGAAGGCCCAGCCAGTCTCAGTGTTCCCTGTGCACAGAGACGAACAGTGCTAATTGCCGGCTGGTGACAGGCTCTCAGACAGAGATAACTGTGATCCTAGGGCCTGTGCGTGGCTTCCTGTATCAGAGGCCACTAGGAGAATTTGGAAGAGAAGTAAAATTGATCAGAGTCAGTGAAGCTCCCCCCACCCCCGCCCCAGTGAAAATGTATATGAATGGAACCTGTGAAAAGGGCAGTTTAAGTGGGCAAGAAGCTTGGGTCAGTCACTGCCAGATTCATCCATGTGATCTGGGGCCACATCAATGAAGGTATTGAGTTCAGAATAAGGTGGTGTAAAAGCCTTCATACTTGGGACCACAATTTGATCTGAAAGAGAAGGGACTCTGACAAACGGAACTGTTCAGAGATCAAAGAAACCCAAGTGGGAGGGGACTGAAGACCAGAGGACATGGCAGGTCTGGAGCTGCTGACTCAGGAGGAGAGCGGGAGAGGGGCCTGGGTGCTCTGAAGGAGTGGCAGGTAGAAGAGGGAACAGTCTCACTCTGCACGGCCTCCCAGAGAGGACAACCCCAGGGGACGGCTGCCACCCCATAAGGAAGACTTCTTATCAGTTAGAGTTGCTTGGGGGCAGACTGATCTGTTTGATAAGGTGGTCAGTTCCCCATACTAGAGGCATGCGAGCAAGGAGACATGGCTGTCTATTACAGATGCTGTAGAAGCGTTGGGTTTGGACCAGGGAGGACCTACCTTTTCCCGGCTACTGTGGGCCGTCAGGGAGCGGTGGGCTGCGCCGCGTAGGGCTGTCCTGTAGTTGCAGAAATTCCCTGTTGGGTCCATCTGGTGCTGGAAGGAGACATGGATACGGCTGGACGGCTGTGTCTGGGGACAGCCAGTGTCGCCTGGTCACCCAACAACTTTGCTTACCTCGAGGATGAAAAACTTAGCTGTCTTCACTTTGGCCCAGGTCTTCTTCAGCCTGGAGACAGGGCTCATGTTCATGCCAGCTGAAAGAGGGAGGGCCGAGCTGGGGGGGGGGCTGCTCCAGGCTGCACAGCCCCCCTCACTTCCTCAGGAAGGAGGCCTCTGTGTGGCCCCAGCTGGCCCAGCCCCTCAGGTTGCACCCTGACCAGGGCTGAGGTCTGTATCAGTCACAGCTGTCAGGTGGCAGGTAGATGTCATACTGGGGCAGGCCTGGCTACCATGAGTGCAGGCCACCAGTCCCAGTGCTCGGCACACTGGACCCACACCACGACCAGGGCCTACTCAGGGCCCCCTCTCACCCTTGATCAGGGGACACATGCTAAGCCCTCACTGAGCACCCTGAGGGGGCTGAGCTCACCTCCCCCGGACCACTGGGGGAGCCATGGGCCCAGCTGGCACCCAGGCCCTGCTTGGAGGAGCACCCTGGCTTACACCCACGTGCCAGGGCACTCGTCCGGGGCCAGCCACTCACAGACAATGGCCATGAGGGAGTTGAAGTTGCCGATGTTGAAGCACTCGCGGGCCACGTCGACGAAGAACTCGATCACCTGGGCCCTCCGCTTCTTCTTGGCCGGCTGGGGACAGGACACTTGAGCCTCAGCCGTGATGGGTCCTTGCCCTGCCCTGACCACACACCCTGCTCACCCACCAGTCCCTCCTAACGGCTGAGATGTGTGATGTGAGCAGTCTGTAGCCCACGGGCTTGGGGACTCTCACACATCCCGGGCAGAGCCAGCATAGAGCTCACCTCTGGGGAGGACTCTGGGTTGGAGGGCATGAGGCCACCTACTCAGCTCCAGCACTCCCTCTGGAAGCAGAGAGCATGGCTCCCTCGCTCCCCCCCCCACCCCCCGCCCCCGGCACCAAGCTGGCTGTCCCCACATGGGGCCACAAGCCAACCCTGGCTCGGGTGGGCTGAGTCCAGGCTTCACTCAGGCAAAGCCCATGCCAGCTGCCAGGCTACTGATGTCAACGTACAGAAAAGCAGGGGCCTGGGCCCTAGGCTGTGCTCCTTCTGCATAGAGAACGCTGACCCGCCTCCTAACGTGCGGCACTAGTCTTATCGCCACTGAGAAGCGCGGGTCTGCGGAGAAGCGCTGGTTAACCCCCCTTCGGAGAGCTGCTTGCCTTGAATACTGCCCTGTCCTTCCTAGGGCAGCACAGTGACAGTGACAGTGGCCAAACAAAGTGGGGATGTGGGCTCACAAACAGGAAACACCCCCATAGGCAGAGGTGTCGCAGGGCAGCTTCTCCTTCTGACCACGCCTGCCTGTTCCCCTTTTTCTGTCACAGGTGTGCACCCCCAGAACCACCTCGCACCCCGGATCTGTAGCAATGTCTGCTTTTGGAGAGCCCAACCTGGCACATGTGCTGCTTCTAGTCTTTTCCTGAGACAGGTGGCCCCTGGGTTCCACCTGATGGTGGGGAGTAGGTTCAGGGAAGGGTCCCTTTGTTGTAAGGGAGAGAAGAAGGCGGGCTGGTCTGGCTGGCAGGACTGTGTCTTGATGACAAGCATGATAGGCTCAGCCTTGTCAGGTCTTCCTACTTCCCAGGAGAAGCTGGAAACCTGGACTTTGAATGTGCAATCTCTCAATCCTTAAAGGCTGGGCGATATCTCTCTCTCAATTGCAAGTGAGCCAAACAGGCCCCCCAAGGTAGACAGGCACAAATGGGGGAAGAAGAGGCCACCCCGCAGTCCTTTAGCCAGCAGTCTCTGAGGCCTGTGGATCCATGCCGGGCTCTACTCAGAGGGAAAATGTCACCACAGGCCAGTCAGGTGACACCTGGTGTCCCGGAGGGGTGCCCAACCTGGCCCTGGGCTTGGAGACAGGGTGCAAAAAGCCAATCTGCCTCCTTCCCAGGTGGGCTCCTCCTAACCCCTGCCTGCTTTTGGCCATGCCAGGCCATGCCCCCCCGGTTTTCCACGCACCATGCAGATCTCAGTTGCTACGAGGTAGCATAATCTGTTGAACCATTTCACGTAAGCCTCCAGGTTCTTCGTCTTGTCACTGAAACAGGGCTAGAAAAGATGCAAGGACAATGCTCAGTCTTTTTGTCAATAATTTTTTGAACATGAAGTCAATTCATAATCATTACAGATGATCTGAATAATGCCAAACTCCAAAATCATCCACAGATACCAATGATTTGATGCGTATCCTTCTAGTCTTTTTTCTGTACACTTAGAGATATAATTTAAAATGATATTTATTAATATGATATATAATTGTTGATCCTCATTATTCACTGATCCTGTATTTGCAAATATATCTACTCCCTCATAATTTATTTGTAACCTCCCAAATAATACTTGCATCACTTTTGCTGTATTTATATGTGCAGAGTGGCAAAAAATTTGAGTCACCCAATGTGTGCTGAAGTTAAGCTAAGTGATGCTCTACTTTTTTGCTTCAGCTCTCATACTGCAAACAAGCGTCCTTTCTGTGGTCTATTTAATGTGGTGGTGATTTCACTGCTTAAAGTGTCCCCTGAGCACAGTGCTGTCTAGTGTCCCTAAGCACAGGAAGGCTGTGGTGCCCCTAGGGAGAAAATATACATTAGATAAGCTTTGTTCAGACATGAGTCAGAGTGTTGGTGACTATGAGTTCAGCATTATTGAATGAACGGTATATATTAAATAAAATTTCTTTAAACCAAAACGCACATAAAACAAGGCTGTGTGTTGATTGGTTTATGAAAATGTGATAAAAATGTGATGAGAGGCTTGCAAGGAACCTCACCTTGTATTTCCCTTAGGAGCAGTGGCATTTGTTAATCAGTGTTCACAACTTTATAACTACTTTGAATACTGAGAATCGACTATATGTATGTATGTATGTATCTATAAATATATATATTTCCATATTTTTCCATGTGAACTTTTCACGTGCCATATAATATCCTTTAGAAATAAATTTTTAAAACTGATGTCAAACCTTCCACTATATAAGTGTATCACAATTTCAAAGATTAAACTTAAGTTAACTTAAATACACATGTTAAAATTGCCAGGGTGACTTTCAATAAACAGAGAGGGAAGATGAAATGGGGGATCTATCTAAAAGAAGTAAAGAAAGAAGGAAAAAAGAAATAGGAAAAGTAAGGAAGACCATGGAAAAGTATAACAGAAGACAGTAAAAATATACCTGTATATATCAGTAATTGCAACCATTGTAGTTAAAAAACTCAGCTACTTGCTATTTTCAAGAAATACACCCTAAACTCAAAGAAATAAGTAAAAGAAAAATAAAGAAAAAGAAAAAAGCATATGATAAACATCACATTGCTATATTAATATTAGCCAAAATAGACTTTCGGTTTAAAAAAGAGACTCAAAGACAAAAAGCATGAGAAAAGATTAAAGTTATTGAGAAGATGTCACATAGAAAATTATCCGCACCTAACAACATAGCTTCAAAATATGGTGGCAAAAATAATCAGGAAGGTAAAGTTCTATGGATGTTAAAAAGTTAAAAACCTAAATAGAGAATATTGTGAATAACTTTTTGTCTGTAAAGGTGAAAACTCAGGAGGAAAGGTCAAGTTCCTGGAAAAATATAAATTATAAAACAGAGTAAAGAAGAAATAGAAACCTAAATAGTCTTACAACTACTAAAACAGCAGCAAACAAACAGTATATATATTGAATCAGTATGTAAACATTTTCCCTATAAAAGGAAATATCAAGCTCAGATGGTTTCATTTTCAAATTCTATCAAACATTCCAGGAATAGGTAATTTCCGTCTTCCACACAGAACAGAGAATGGAGAGAGAGCAGACAAGAAAAGTGACAGAAAGGAAAATAACGATAAAAAATACAATAGAGAAAATGCCATATGAAAGAGTGAAAACATGCATCAGGTACCCATGGAAAAAATCTAACAAAACTTGTTTAAGACTTTTATGGAGAGAACTATAAGAACTTAGAAAGATGTTATAGAGTAGACTTAAGTAAATGGAGGGATGAACTGTTTGTATAGGTTGGAAGAGTCAATATCATGAAGGATTGATTTATCCTTCCCCAATTGATCCATATTTAATACATTCTAACAAAATCTCAATAGGATTTTTCATTGAATTTGAAAAGTGATTCTAAATTTAAAAGATAAAACAAAGGGCCAAGAAGAGCCAAGGCCCCCCTAAAGAGGAACCTGGGGGATCTGCTCAACCAGTCAAGACCAATCATACAACTGCGATAATGAAGACAACATATATCGATACAGAGACAGAAAAATGACCCACGGAGCAGAACAGACAGTCCAAGGACAGACCCGTACACAGAGAAACCTGACTTATGACAGCAACAAAACTGCCAGGGAATATGGATGGGCGAGGGAAGACATGAATGATAGTGCAGAAACAATTGCTATTTGCATGTAGAAAAATGAAAATGGACCCCCGCCTTCAGCCAAATCTACAAGATGAATTGCTGATTAAAGACTTAAATGTGAAAGGTAAAACTCTAAAACTTCTAGAGGAAAACAGAAAATTATTTTTATGACCTGGATAAGGAATAGGGGGAGATTTCTTAACCACACCACCAAAAAAAAAAAAAAAAAAAAAAAAACCCCATAAAGGGAAAGTTTAGTAAATTTGACTTGGTTAAAATTAAGAATACACATCCATCAAAAGACATAATAATGAGAAAAGCAAAACCACCTACCAGGAGAGTAAAATTTGCAGTACTTCTAACACATAAAGGATAATTATCTAGTACATATTAAAAAAAAAAACCAAAACTTTTAAAAATTCTTAAGGAAAAGACAAATCACTAATAGAAAACTGGATGCAAGTTAGGGACAGGCATTTCACAGAAAACAAGAATATCCAAAACCCATGAAAAGATGCTCCATTTAACAATTTGACAAAAACGAAGTAGTCTGACAATTTCAAGTGTTAATGAGGATTCATACCAAGAAAAACTCCCCACTGGGGACAGCCTCAGCTGACATCGCCTAGTAAGGCTGATCATGTGCCTACCCTGTGACAGACGCAGTAATCCCCCTCCTGGGTATATCCTAGAGCAACGATTCTCAGAGTGTTGTCTGTGGACTCCTGGGTGTCCGCAAGGGCAAAACTATTTTCATCTTTCTACAATGGTATGCCTTTTCACTGTGTTGACATTGCAGCGATGTGTAAAAGAATGGAAGGAAAAATTGCTGCCACCTTAGCCCAGACAGAGCTAGAGGCACCAAATCAGTGCGGTGGCATCATGCTCCTCACCATCACACACTTGGGGAAAGAAAAAGAGCGAATGTGACTTAAGAATGTCCTCAAGGAGGAAAACATTTTTCCACTTTATTAAATTTGACCCTCAAGTCTTTGTCATAGTCTCTCTGACGAAATGGTAGTATACACAGGTGCTTCTGCTTCATGCAGAGGTCTGAGGCTGGTCTTGAGAAAAAGCACTGCGTGATTGACTGGCGAGCCAGCCACTTTTCT
Organism: Rousettus aegyptiacus; assembly: GCF_014176215.1. Taxonomy (NCBI): domain Eukaryota; kingdom Metazoa; phylum Chordata; class Mammalia; order Chiroptera; family Pteropodidae; genus Rousettus; species Rousettus aegyptiacus. The sequence goes on along the minus strand of NW_023416310.1, from coordinate 107,713,765 downwards.
CAGGGGACACCATTTTTACTTGACAGAGGGGCTGACCCACTATGGCTATTCAGACTTCAGTATTTGGCTGATATTGTCTTGGAAATGAACAAAATGAAACTGTCACTTTAAGGAGAACAGTCGATAGTATTTGTTGCCAATGTTAAAATTCGAGTTTTCAGGAAATGATTGGGAACTTGTAAAACATGTTGTGCACCTCTGGCAGCTTGACAGCTTCCCAATACTCAAGGATTTTTTTTTTTAAATGAGACCACTAAGTGATATTCATGAATGTGATTTAAAAATATTGTATAACAAAATGTGCCAACATTTGGAAGATCTGCTTGATTCAGTGAACCCATATTTTCCAAATGACCAATGTATGATGTTATAAAATCATGTATGGGCAAAGAAAAGCTATTCAAGATGCAAGAGGGACCAATGGATTTTCATGTAATAGAGTCCAGAAAGTCCATTGATATATTTTCATATTGCTAATTGCAATTAATCTTTAACAACTACCACTTACTAACTTGTAGTGTAGTATCAAAGAAGACTTACAATGATCTGAAATGGCTGTAAAATGTACCTCCCTTTTCCAACTGCAGATTTATGTCAGGTTGGAGTTTCCAATGATAATGTATGTCAAGAGATTGAATGTAGAAGCAGATAAGAGAATCCAGCTGTCTTCTAAGTTAGTCATTTGAGAGATCTGTGAAAATTCTGTAAGATAATGTCACCTTTTTATTTTGGAAAAGTAGTAATTTTTCTATTTTGGAAAAATACGAAAATAATTTTTTTTGAAAAATAAAAAAATAATTTTTATTTTGAAAAAATCTATTATTTTTCACAAAATATGTTATGTATGTTAACCTGTAATGGCTTCTTACTGTTACTTTTGAATGAATAACTATATTACCAGTTTTAATGGCTAACATAATAAATACAGGAAGATAAAATTGACATAACCAAAAGTTCTTTGGAATCCTCCATAATTTTTAATAGTGAGAAGGTGTCCTGAGACCAAAACACTTGAGAACTGATGTCTTAGAAATATTTGCACCCATGTACACTAGGAAACCCGTAATGATGTTCATAGCAGCAAAATCTACAATAGCAAGAGGTTGGGCACCACACACATGCTCAAGCTCATATATAGCAGAGTGAGTAAATAACCGTCACATGGAATTTTGATGTATTTCACAATAAAAAAGTAATACTTGGAAGTGGACAAAACCTCAAACAAAACAAAACAGAGAAACAAACAACCCACTAAGAGTGGCAAAGTCTGCTTCCTGCTCCTGCCCCAGCTCCTGTCGTGCCCTGCTGAGCACCCTGCAGGATTCCCAGAGACTGTCTAGGTAGCTCTGCCCCGGCGAGCAAGAATGTGTCATGCACCCTCCCTTGTGTTGTTATTACAAATGGCCACATACATTTTGTCACTTCTCTTCACTCTACTTTCTTCTCTCAACAATGGATCTTGGTGCTTATTCCATACTTAATCAGTCTCTCTTATTCTTTAATAGTTGCGTAACATTCTCCGTGTGTGAATGTAATATAATTTTTAATCCGGTCCCCAGGCTTTGGATATAAGGATCCCCGTTTATTCCAAATGTTTTGTGCATACATCTTGGTGTACACGGGTGTGTATATCTATAGGATAAACTATTAGGTGAAGAAAGTTGGGGTCCAGAGAGTATATTTGAGTGTTGATGTTCTTGCCACGCTGCCTTTCAAAGTGGCTGTGCCAATTTCGCTCCTTACTGGCCACGTATGAGAGCATCCCTTTCCCTACTCAACATACAAAGTTAATCTTTGCTGATCTGAGGGGTGAAAATGCAATCGCATCTTTAGTTTACACTTCTTTTATTAGGTGCAGGGCAGAAGACACGTTTCTGGTTCTGATTAGCATTTGACTTCGTTGAAAAGCACCAGGCACCGTGCTGGTTGGGCTCTGAGAGAGAAGGGATGGGCTCTGAAATCCATGTGTGGAAGACGTACTGAGCGCGTGGCTCAGGAGTCCTTCCACCCTCAGAGGGACGGGAGCGCCCTGACCTTCCCTGTGCCGCGCGCACCAGCCCGCGCTTCCTTGTGTGACCGCTGGAGGGCACCAGCGCCCACCGAAATGCATCCGGAGAGCACGCGGGGTTCCCGAGCAGCCGGAGGCGCTCTCTACCCTCCTACCCAACTAGGGCTTCAGCTCCCCGCTTGCACCTTCCACCTTGGTAGATGTGTGACCCAGCTGGGAATGCCTGCTCTTCCACGCTTCCTCCAGACTCGGGGATGTCACGGTCTGAGGCTCTCTGGCTGGAGGCATGGGCTGAGTGGGCATGGCCCTTCCAAGCCCATAGCCTGCCCTGGGCCCCTGGGAAGCTGGCTTAGATGATGCTAGTGCGGGGTGGGGAGGGGGTCCCCCAGAGGGACCAGTGGTTGCTGAAGGGACAGCCTGTCCAAGGAACTTATACCTTTGTGCTGGCCAGAGGGTCCTTGTTCACAAAAGCCTGGACAAACTCCTCTGGCCCGATGTGTCTCAGGCGTTCCTGCGTGGGGAGGGAGAGGAGGAGTCAGAAACCAGAAGTTATGGGGGCCTGGCATAGTGCTCCTGCGGGCTACTGCCTCCTGGGCCACCCCCAGAGGGTCTCTGGGCACCTGCCTGTCTCACTGGGGCTCTGCAACCCTGTTCTGGGTTGTCACAGATCTCAGGACCATCCCTCCTTTCCCATGTTCAGGGGCTGCCTCAGTACATGGGGAGCAGCGAGGAGGGAGCGAGGGTCGGAGAGGGGGAGCAATGTCCCCATAGAAAGTGCTTGCGGGGTGATACCCAGGAAACGGGGCTGGAAATTGGGAAATTGATGACCCATTCTCACCAGGAGAGGCCTGGTGGCTAAGACCATGGGGTCTGGGTCAGAACTGAACCCTGATTCTATCTCTTCTGCTGTGTCTGGCATGTCACTTAAACTCTCCAGGCCTTAGTTTCCTCATTTGTGAAAGGGAATAATAATAGCATCTACCTGGCAGAGTGGTGGGAAAGTGAATGAGATAGTGTATGTAAGCATTGAGTATAGTGCCTGGAAAACAGCAAGGGACCTATAAATGGTGGAGGTTTAGCAGGAAAGAAACCCACACCCCAGCCTCCTCTCTCTTGGGCAGGCCCCTTAGCCTCGTCCTCTACCAGGAACCCAACATGCTGGAGGCTGGGCCTGGGGATCCCCTTCATAAGCAGGAAGGCCTCTCTGGCCGGAAAGCTAGGGTCATTGGTACAGTGCGCTCGTGTAAGTCCTGGATAGGGAAACTGAGGCATTAGTGGGAGGATCATAGAGTAGGCAGTGTCAGAGTCAGGATTTGAACCCAGGTGCTTTGTCCCAGGCCTGAACCCTCATGCTGGCCAGTGGTCAAAGTTGGGCAGGGTTAGCACCTCCAGCTCTCCCGTTCTTGCCCCAGGAGTGACGAGAGAATGCTCCAGAGCCAGGTCGCTCTGGAGAGGCCTGGCTGGCCCTGCTGTGCTGGGCTCAAACCCTGGGTCATGCTGAGGTGGGCCAGGGTCCAGACGTGGGTGGAGGGGTGGCCGGCAGTTCTCAGATGTTCCTGGCTTTGGGTCTAGGCAGAGTGTGGCATGGGCCCGCTTACCAGCTCCACGTGGGTCAGCTGCTGAGCCAGCGTGTAGGGGTCGCTGCAGACGCCAAGGAGCTCCCTGTGGATGGAGGCTGGTGGCTTGGTCCTGTAGGAGATGGGCTTGTCGGCACCCAGCAGACTTTCTGGCCCCTGACCCAGAGCTGCCAGCTTCTGGTGCAGAGCCTGCAGGAGCTGGTGCATCCTCCTTCTGTATGCCTGTAGGGTGAAGAGAGGGCATTCATGCCTGAACACCCATCTCTGCCTCTCTGATGGTTAAGGCGTAAGGGCTGTAGGCTGGCAGGGATGGGCTATTCCTAGGTTTGCCTATACCTGCTTCATCCTGAAGCAGGACCCAATCCAGGGCAGCTTGAGGTTGGGACCAAAGCCAAGACCAGACAAAGAGAAGCCTGCAGGGTTACCAGGGGAGCTGAGAAGAGCACACATCAAGGAGTGCGATGGAGATCCAAAGCTGCCCCAGCTGTCAGGGCAGTGGGGCAGGTGGGCTGGGCAGTGCCAGGGAGCAGAGGATGGGAGGGAGCAGGGAGATGTGGATCAGGCCCTGCCCTAGGCTTGGTCTCAGAGCCCGGCTGGCTCTAGGCACTCAATGGGCACTTGACAACCACTTCCTATGTCAATGGAGTCCCTCACCATGCAGCTCAGGTAGGCAGGTTCCTCTTTGGGCCACCCTGGACTGGGTACAGGGACAAAAGGCCGTGATCCTACCCTTGAGGGGCTCCTATCTTCCTCCTCAAGAGGGAACTGATTGTTTCTCCCTCAGAGACCTCTCTTTAAGAAGGCTCCATCGGACTAGCTGGGTTGGCTAAGTGAGATGCCCACACATTCCAGGGCTTTGGTCAGTAACCCACAAGATGAGCCCTTGAGCTTGTTAGCGAATGCTGCCCAGAGGTGGCCTCTGTCCCCCATGAGCCGAGGAGCTGACAGGGAGTGGTGCTGGGCCCTGGGGCCTGGTCTCTGGGCAGCACTGAGGTATCAGCAGGCAGGTAGTGCACATCTGGCCGGCCAGGCCCCAGAGGCCTGAGAGGTAATGGCAGTGAATTATCGGCGGCGAATTGTCAGCACTGCCAGGGAATTTCAGAGCAAGTGCTTTTCATCATATGCTCTTTTGACACACACACAAACCCAGCAGCATCTTGCAGGTGGGGTGTCTGGCTTGCTGGACCTATGTGCTGGGGTCATGGATGGCTCCTCGGGCCTCTCACGGGATTCAAGGTGGCTGTTGAGGTCCCACATTGTTGATGCCCAAGGCACTGGTGACACAGATGGCATCCACCAGCCTCGGAGGGAAGTGCTACTCTGCGAAGTGGCCACGGGCGCCTGTGGCAGAGCCCTCTGGACACAGGGACCGAGACATGAGGCTGCCTAATCTGAACCTGAGCCCCAGAGCTGTGGAGGCAGACCCAGAAGGCATCAGCTGGTTAGCTGGGCAGTGTGTGGGTAAACCGAAATCCTATTCTACTCTCTGTTACTGTAGAAGGAACAGCTCCTCAGTTCTGTCGTCTCCAAAAGTGTGGTCAGCACGCTGCCTGCTAGGTCTTCGTTTGAGTATCAGGAAGATGGTGAGTTGGGTCCAGCCACAGCCAGCCCTGGGCAACACCTGTCACCTGTGAGCCCTGACACCTCCACTGGCCACCATCTCTCTACTTTATCCAGTTAGTCATCTGGGGCAGCTGCACAGCTGTCAAGTTCCTTCACCCCCACTTATCCCTCCACTGCCCCATCTGGCTCCACTCCTGTCAGCCAGAGGACTGACTCTTACTATCACCTCAGGACCCAACAGGAAAGCCAGGGGCCACTTCTTGGGCTGCATCTGCCTTGGCTATGTTGCCTTGCAGCTTGTCTGTCAGCACCACGGCTAGAGGCTAGGGTTCTTCCCACCTCCCTCTGTCCTCTCTCCCCCTCGCTGTACACTTCAGGCCTGGGGATGCTGCTTCGCATCCAGAGTGTCGTTTGATATGTGAGTGTTTATATGTGCAGCTTCTCCTCTGATTGCTAGAGCCACATGGCCAAAGGGCCCCTTCGGTCCGACACATGTAAGTGGAAGTCGTGCTGTCCCCCCCCAGAGCTGCCGCCTCTGCCCGCTACCCTGCCTCAGTGGACGGAGTGGAGTGCTGGCCAGGTATGTGAGCCTGGGGTCACCCTCCAGAGCGCTCTTCCTCATGCCCCTCTGGGCATCCACCCAGGCCTCTCTCCACTCCACTCCACTCCCCTGCCAGTGGTCTTTTTGAACTGCACATCCGAACCCTGCACCCTCTTCCTTAAAATGTCCCCAACTTGCACAAAGACCAAAGCCCTGTGTGGCTTAGAGTCCATGTGGTCAGCTCTAGACTCGCTTGATGGCCTCCATGTGGCCTTGCTCCCCTTGCCTGCACTTCAAACACAGGCCACTCCTTTTTCCCTTTGGCCCCTTCCCCTCCCCTTCCCAGTGCCCCGGGCAGGGTCTGTGCAGCCTTCTACTTCTTGGCATGTCCTCGTCCTCTGGCCGTGCGGCATCGGTGCCCTTCCTTCGCAGCCCTGCCCATGCCCCACTCGAGGACTGACCTCTCCCCTGTCCCTCCTCTCATTACATTGCCAGCTCTCTCAGACCACACCGGCCAGGTTGCTCGGCCCCAGCACGAAGGGCAGTGCCTGACTCTCGGGAGAGGCCCGCACACATCAGCTGATGGTTGGACGTGGCCAGTCGGCCCCTCCTGGGTGGACTGTGGAGCTCTCCTAAAGTAAAGGATGCAGCAGGCCTGTGCTTAAGGTTTACTAGGACCACATCCTTACCCGATTTAAAAATATGCAAATAATTTAGCAGGAGTTGTTTCTATTGAACCAGTTTTCACTCCAAGTAATGATCATTTCCTGTGTGCCAATTCACTGAGAATTCTTCCAGCAGCGTTATCCTCAAGCTTATTGTTTGCTTCTTTCCTGAATCTTCTGCTCCCCCTCTGAATGCGGGGACAGGATTTGCCCTTCTTGTTGACCTCTTTCCAATTTTTCACTGATTTCTACACCCTGTGGATAGAGGCTGGGAGATCTCCGCGGTACACCTGGGCCCACGACTCACACTGAGAATGTCAGGTGTCCCCTGTCCCTGGCGAGAGCCCAGGCTGTGCTGGGCAAGATGCTGCATTGTCCTCATGGCTTGTGGCTTGCCTGCTGGCCTGGGAGGATGAGGTCTGTCTTCTCTGCGCACATACAGCTGAGTTCAAATCACCTCAAGCAGAGGTCATTCGTGCGTGAGGCGGTGGCTCCCCAGGTACCTTCAAGTTCTCTCAGACTGAGTGTTTTGTGCTTAGAGCCCTAATCTCTGGCTGGGCAGGGGCCTCTGTTTTCTGAAGTTCTTGAAACTCCCCAGAGCCAGCCCAGGGGGATCACCCCTGCCCCCGCTACTGCCCACCCCAGGCAGGAGCTCTACACTCCCTGCCCAGTTTGGTCTCAATGTCAGCTTTCCGCCATCTGTGCCCTTGGGGGAGCAGTCACAGGGCAGCGGGGCCAGTCCAGCAGACAGTGCTGTGAGCCAGCGGGAAGGCAAGGTCAGTCTCCCGGAGGGCTGCCTTTCACATCTGCCTCCTCTGCCCATGCTCACTGGGTGTGGCCAGGGCATTGCTGTCTCCTGTCCTGTCTCTCTTACCTGGGCTTCGACCTCTTACCTGGGCTTCAGCCTACTCTGGGCTCCCCCAGCCTCCCTCACTTTCAGCACTGGTCTCCCTGAGCTGAAACTGTGGAGTCCAACCTACTGGGAGCCCCTCCGAGGCCTAGCTGGCCATGCCACACTCCTGGGTCCCTTGGAAAGGCACCCTTGGGAATCCCCAAAGCCCAGAGCGGGGTGCTGGGAAGGCTTCTGTGGGAATCCCCAGAGCCCACAGCCATGGAGAATGGCCTTCCCAGCGCCTCTCCAGCCTTTTCTTCCCAGCTGCTGAGAGGCGGTGGGGAGTACAGGGAGGATGAGGCTCCCTGGAAAGGGGCAGGAACAAAGAGAAAGATGTCGCCTTTCGGTGCTGCCCTGATGGGAAGCCCCACTGGCCTCGGCCTTGTGCGGTCTCCTCTATGTGCCTAGGCCCGTTGTTCTCCTCACAATCCTATGGGGGAGTGCGTATCACCCTCCCTCTTACAGAAGACATTTAATGCTCAGAGAGATCAAGTAACTCGCCCAAAAGACGCACAGCACTGAAAACGCTGAAAACACTGAAAACACTCGTGTTTATCTCACTGCCTTGTGCATGGCACTCGATAGCATTCGATTCTACCCCTGTGTGCGAAACCTTTTACAAAATAATGCTGAAATAACTTGGGAGCAAAAACTATAATGTCTTTGATCTGTTTAAAAATAATTCGGCAGGGGAGTGTGTGAGGGAATAGAAGGAACGAGTCTGGGGAAATGTTGATAATTGTTGAAGCTAGGTGCTGGGTACACGGGAGTTCATGATTACTCTTCTTTGTTTCTGTATGTTCGAAATGTCCCATAATAAAAGTTCCATAAATAAAAATAAGCCCCGTATGACCTTGGAAAGAATTTGTTCATCATCAGAAGTCACTTTTACCGAGTGCTGAAATAAGAGCACAAATGACTTCGGGGACTCTGCGTCAGTGCTGTGTGATGGGGACAGGTATTATCTCTATGGATGAAGCAACTGAAGCTCAGAGAGGGGCGGCACCTTGCCCAAGGTCACATGGCTGTGGTTCCCGAGTCTGGGTTCCAGTGGTCTGATCCAGATCTCTCCCTCTGAGTCCTAAGGGCCCTTCCTCATCAAGGAAGGAGCAGGGCTCACCTTCTCCCTTCTGAGCGAGCCCCTTCGTATAGCCACAGACTGCCTGCAGCATCCGGCGGAGGGCAACCAGAGCCTAGAGGACCTCCCATTGGACGGGGGCTTTCTGTAGAAGGACAACTTGGGGATCATGAAGACACTTGGGGCCCTCTGGCCTGGACCTTGGTGGGGTGGGCAGCCAGGGAACCCTGTTTCCAGCTCACATACCTAATTGGGTCCCAAGGGAAGGGATGAAAAATGTCCTGAATGAGGATGTTTCTGCTCCCAAAATCCCAACTTGGTGGGTAACTGCTCTCAAAAGCCCAATCATAGGTCTCAGTTGTATCTTATTTTCATCCACTAGGTGGTTAGAAAAGATTTCTCACCACAGCCCTGACAGGTTCTTAGGGGGTCAGTGAGGAGGCGCTGCTTCTCAAGGAAACCAGCCCAGGATTTACACCTACTCCCCCACCCCCAACACAGCCAGAAGGGAAGGGTCTGCCTCTGAAATGTCTATGCCAATGGCAGAAGTGGGCCTAATAAGGGTTGATAATCCTGTCTTGTCAGTGGCCGAGACCTCACCACTGCTGAAGGTCTCCTGGCCAGGGAAAGCGGAGGAAGAGGGGAGGAATAAGAAGCGGGTGACTGGGTTCTTATCCCCCTACATACCTTCTACTCCACCCATCCATCCTTCCATCCTTCCATCCTCCATCCATCCATCCTCCATCCATCCATCCATCCATCCATCCATCCATCCATCCTTCCATCCTTCCATCCTCCATCCATCCATCCTCCATCCATCCTCCATCCATCCATCCATCCTTCCATCCTTCCATCCTCCATCCATCCATCCTCCATCCATCCATCCATCCATCCATCCATCCATCCTTCCATCCTCCATCCATCCATCCTCCATCCATCCATCCATCCTTCCATCCTTCCATCCTCCATCCATCCATCCTTCCATCCTTCCATCCTCCATCCATCCATCCTCCATCCATCCTCCATCCATCCATCCATCCTTCCATCCTTCCATCCTCCATCCATCCATCCTCCATCCATCCTCCATCCATCCATCCTTCCATCCTTCCATCCTCCATCCATCCATCCTCCATCCATCCATCCATCCATCCATCCATCCATCCATCCTTCCATCCATCCATCCATCCATCCTTCCATCCTTCCATCCTTCCATCCATCCATCCTTCCATCCATCCATCCTTCCATCCTTCCATCCTTCCATCCTTCCATCCTTCCATCCATCCACTCACCCACCCATCTATCCATCGTGTCCATCCATCATCCCTGCACCCATCTCTTCCCTACCCACCTACTGTTGTCCACTTTGCCTTTTGTACAGTCGCCCACCCACAGATCTATAAACTCACTAGTCTATCTTTCATTCCTCCCGACATTTACCTACTCACCCTTCCACCCACCATTTATCCACTCATCCATCTATTTATTATTATTCGTCCATCTACTCCCCCAACCCACTCACCACCCACCCACACACCCGTCTACCTACCCACCTACTTACCCTCCCATCCATCTATTCATCCATCCACCCACCCACCTACCCGTCAATCTTCCCACATCCACTCACCCCATTAATCCGCCTGCCTATCTAACTACCCAAACATCTGTCTTCCCTCTTGTATCCATCCATCAAAGTAGCCAACTATATATCCAGCCAGTCAACCAGCATCTCCTCCCCCTGCTTCTACCCTTCCCTCCTGATCCATCCAATTATCGATCATCCCTGGCCCTATTCTCTGCCTCATCCTAACCAAGGGTCATGAGCTCCAGATGGACCAGGGGGTGCAGAGGAGGAGGAGATAACCCTTATCTCACCAGGCTCTCAGAACAGCTAAGTTACTTGTCTGATATGTGAAGTGTTCCCAGGACAGGGACACCCTCTCTGAGCCTCGGTTAGGCTTTGGGGTTTATGGCTTCCTATTACTCAGCCTGCCTTAGCAGTTTTCCTTTGTTTCATGCATGCAGTTGGCTCTGCCATGTCCAGACCCACTTTGGGGCACATCACTAGCTACCAGCTTGCCATGGACAGTCTCCTCCCAGGGCAACTGACAAGTGCTACCCCTAATGTTCTCTTCCAGAAAAAGCAACATCGGTGCTGGCCAGAGTCATTCTGCAGATGCAGATAAACTTGCCCTTTCCAAATGTACCAGGAGGCCCCATCCCCTTTGCAGAACCCTTCTTTGTATTTTCAGCATAATCCTGGGGGAGTTTTGTCCTCCTGCCGCCCATAAGAAAAGTGAGGCTTAGAGACCTTTAAGTGCCTTCCCCAGAGTAACAGCTGGGAAAGCTGGGCAGGGTGCGGGACGCAGAGGCACCTGATGCCCGGGACATGGGCTGCCTCCCAAGACACCGGGAGTGTAAGGGCTGTGTTTACCCTGGTTTGTGGTTTGAGCCACAGAGAGACCTACTCTCCTCCTCCGCCCCCACCCTTCAGGATTGACAATTTCGCCCCAGAGGCTCGGAGGACCCCAAGAGAATCTGCCCAGACAGTGTGTGACTGTTATTCCCACCATTGTTGTTAGTTTGTCCTGCAGAGCCCTTTCCTGCCCTGACTGGCAGGTCTTTGTCCAAGAGCACTGACTGCCAGCCCAGCCCCTGTATGGTGCAGGGGGAGGGGGAGGGGGAGGCCTCTGTGCCACAAGGCCAGGAGGGCCCTGCCAGGCTGGCCTAATGGGTCACAGACAAATGGCCTAACCATGAAACCACAAGAGCCCATGAGTGGGTCTCCCCTGGCTTGCCATCTGATCCCATCAATGAGAGTAGGCTGGAGAGAAGACAAGAGACCCGTCCTGGAGCCAGTGGCCTGGTTTCTCCACTGTCTCTGTAGTGTCTGATTTTCTGACGGGGCAGAAAGGGGCAGATGGTAGAGGAGCTACAGTGAGCAGCTGGGGAGACATGGGCCCTGAGGTGGGCTCGGTATCACACTCAGGTCCCTGGTGTCAGAGTGCAGGCAGGGTGAAGGACTCTTTGGCTCTCCTACCTCGTCACAAGGGGCGATGCGGCCCACCACGTCTTTCACGTGCCCAATGGTCGACTCTTCCTGGAAGTCCCGTGGGAAGGTCTCTGTCCACTCGGCCAACAACTGGAGCAGTTTGGGGCCAAACTTCCGGACCTGGGCCTGCAAGGCAAGACAAGGGGCCCACATTGAGTGAGGGGTCCTGGGGCCGCATCAGTCACCGCCTCAGCCACTCTTTGCTGGGTCTGGGCTGCCTGGGCAGCAGCAATGGGAGCCAAGGAGGATGGGACAATGCCTTCCCTGTGCCAGGCGCCCAGAATGGCACACGGAAATGGGGGCTGACCACAGAGAAGTAGAGGGGTACAGACACATTTGGGGCAGAGTCATCTCCTGTTTTCACCTGCTGGATAGTCTAGCGCCCTTTCTGTGGTGACACATCTCAGCCTTTGGGGTCTCCCTGTCCTGCATTCCCAGCCCAGGTCTCCAGGACCAGGGCCATATCTGTGCTGGCCAAACAGCACGGTACAGCTCTATTATGCACAGTGATTGGCTCACAGTCATGTGGCCTAGGCTAAGCCAATGAGATCTGGATTTTTACTGGCTTCGGTTTTTGCACCAGCTTGGGAAGGATAGACTGTGAGCCTGGAGCAGCAGAGGCCACCTGTGACCATGCGGGCGAATGTGCCCTAGTGGGAGTGAAGCTGGCCCGGGAGAAAACGGAACAGAGGGTTGGAGGGAGAAAGACCATGCTTTAATGAGGTCATTTGACCCCCTGGAGTCAGTGGTACTTGAGGCTTGACAGTGACTCATGTGAGCTGGTAAAATCCCTTTGTCTTAAGCCGGTTGTAGTCGGGTTTCTATTACTATAACAGTAAAGCCCCACAGACACATGTGTAAATAGCCACAGCCTGAAGGATCTGGCCTTGCTGGCTGGGCCACAGAGGAGGGAAGGTAGACTAGAATGTGCTGGGGTCAGGAACCCCAGCAGATGCTGTAGCGCCATCCCAGATGGCAGGGATCCTGCGGGTGGGACTGCGGGGGAGTAGGTTTGGGCTTGGTGCAAGCTCAAGAGCTCCCAAAGGCACTGGAAAACAGCCCCCATTGTTTAGATATACCATCTGTCCTTTCTGGCTCTGGGCCTCAGATAAGTCAGAAACCTCTTGTGGGCTCCTTATCAGGAGAATGGGGACAATCACTGCCTCTGCAAGGGCTGGTACACAAAGGCACGTCGAGGCAGCGCCCGTACACTCGGAGGCCCCTGCTTTGCCCTGCCTCTCCTCACCTTGTCCAGCACTGGCTTGTCCAGCTCCTGCTGCTCGATGCACAGACGGCAGACCCGGGCCAGGAGCTCCTGGGGCTTGATGAAGAGGCGGGAGCTCAGTAGGAAGGTGAAGATGTAGGCTTTCTGGGGAACACAGGAGAAAGGTGATAAAAGCTCACCGGGGCATGGAGGGGACATGCTTCCCAACCACCCCACACCAGGCCCAAGGCCAGCGCCAGCCCTGTTGTTTCCCCTATGCCTAGTGGAGAAAGCCCCTCCTGCTGCCCCTCCCCCTCTCACTGGGTGAGCCACCTACCTCAGGGTAGTAGTCGGCCGTGGGCACCAGATGCTGGATCAGGGTGTCCAGGGAGGCTGAAGATGGAGCCCCATCCAGGAAGGGTTGCCCGGCCTGCTCGCCCTCCGTGTGCTCGGTGAGGGGTGGGCCAGGGCTGCCGGGTGTCACCATTTCGGAGGCGCTCAGTGTCCGGGGCATGCCTGTCTGCAATGGTAAAGAGAAGTTGGGGCATATCTAAGCTGGGGCCTGCTGGCTCCCTGGGCTCCTGGCTGGGTGGGCTCTGCCTCCCATAGGCACCACTGTGCCCACCTGGGCCGAGTGATAACTTCCGAGAGGGCTGCAAGGGACCCCCAGCCCACAGCACAGCATCCTCCAAGGAACCAGCTCTCCTCCATTCTCACCCAAGCATTTTGGGACTGCTCTTTGGAGGGTCCACTCTCACCTCCGTTAAGGGTGTTCGTGACAAGGCCCAGACAATCAGCATATTTTCCCACCTCTGGCCACAAAGATTGGAGCAGGGACGAGCGTTATCGGAACTGGGGCCTCAAGTGCAATCTCAGGACTTCTGCAGCACCTGGAAGCTCTTTCACTGGGGTCTCTGAGCTGGTGGAAAGGCACTGTTGGGACCATTTTGTCCCCACAAGGGGCCAGGAAAGTGGGCACATTTCTGAGTTTAGCATGTGAGGCCCTGGGTCCTGCTGTGTTTGAAGCTGCTCTGTGGGCTTCTCCTTTGTGTGAACCTCTAAGTTAGGTCTCTCTCCAGTGTAGCCAAATGGCACCCCCCACAGCCTGGCACCCCAGGCTCTTTGTGGTTAGACTCTAACAACCTGTCTAGCTATTCCCTCCTGCAGGAAGGCTCTCCCACTATCTTCACTCCTCTATTCGTCTGGACACAACAGAGCCTTCCCTGCTTCCCGACCTTTGATGGGCATCAGCAGATTCTGCTTGCCAGCACTGTTAAGTGTTGGGGGTGTTGCTGTTGGTGCCCAGTGTGGCGAAAGGTCAACTGCAGCTGCCGCATGGGACCATCTCCACCCAGACCTCCTCCAAGTGGGTCAGGGCACATCCTCTGTCCTGGTTCTGAGTCAAGTCAAGAGCCTGGGCCGCAGCAGACACCCTGTGCAGTGGACCTGTGTGTCCTCTTCTGGGCTCCTATGAATCCTTGCAGGCCAGTCTTCCTGAAATAAGCCTGCCACATTTCCTTCACAGCCACATATCCCGGCCATCCCGTGACTGTTTAACCATTCTCCATGCTGGACACTCAGATCACCTCGACATTCTTAACCATGGAGTCCTGTGGGCTCGCCAGGGGTTGGAGTCTCTCCATTGCTCAGCTCGCCTCGCTCCTGCTGTCCCCATGGCAGATCCTGACCCGGGCCCATTTCTGTCTTTCCCAGCCCCCTGGGTGACCTGGCCCTGAGAGGAGACAGAGGGACGTAGAGAGTCAGAGTTGACTTTGGGGATCAGAGGGCCATTTGGAAGGTTCGGAGACTGGGTCACAGCATGGGGAGGGTGTGGGAGCCAGTATGAACAGCAGCCCGGACAGTGCTGGCCCTGGGGACAACCACAGCTTTATTTTCACCTCCCCAGCAATGCTGTAAGTGTTCAATTTTCAGCTGATGAAACTGTGAAATTTCATAAAACTACCTCTTGTCCATCCCAGCGTGGAGGCCACTGAGCTTGTGGGCACACAGGGGTGATGGTCAGCTCTGTGGTGGGTGAGGCTCTGACCCATGCCCAGGGCCCCATGTTTGAGCCTGATTTTACGAGCCCAGCAGGGTCCGCTCTCTCTTGCCAGATACCTGGCACCTTCTTCCCATAGTGTTGGGCCTGCCCACAATCCTAGTCTCACTTTCTCAAAGACTAGCCAGTTGCTGTAGGGGAGGTGATTCTGGAAACCTCTCTCTGCAGGGCAGAGTGCTCTGCCACACACATTGCAGAGGCCTTTCTGTGAAGGCCAGGATGCTACCACTTCAAGAGATAAGCACCTCTGGGCCTGGCCCAGAACTAGGGTCTGGGTGCGGGGTGCTGGACACACGAGATGGGCTGAAGACACATGACCCTCAGGGATGCCCAGAGAGTGGACAGGCTGCCAGAGTGCCCCACTGACCTTCGACCAGCCCTTGTGTCCTCAGCTGGGCCCAGGCCTGGGTCTCAACGGACCGGCTTGTCCTCTTGCTGCAGCCTCTGGCTTCCTCCCGCCACTGCCGAGGGATGTTCATTCGCATGTGTGTGCAGGCATGGAGCAACTGCTGGCCCTGTTCTAGGCACTGAGGATTGAGGAGGACTGAGCAGGACCTCCAGAGCTGGCGGTGGGAGGCAGACAGCAAGCGGTGCTGAGAGACTGTCTCACTGAGGCAGGGCGGGCCCAGGTGAAGGGAGAGGGGGCACAGATCCCTCAAGAGAGAGTGGGTGAGGTCGAAGTCTGGTGACACCCCGCCAATCCTCCCACCTCTCCCAGTAAGTGTGCTGGAGAGGACAGGGCAGTGGCCCCACCCCCCCCACCTCTGCGTGAAGATTGCCAAAGGCAAAAGCTGGTCTCCTCCCCCAGGAGGATCTCCAGCTGCCTGGAACACAGCAAGGGGCCAGGGCCAGGGCAGGGGTGGTGTTCTGTGCTGAGATTGAGGGCGGGAGGTGGCCTACAAAGACTGGCCAGGCAGGCGGCCACCGTGTGCAAAGGCCCAGCCAAGCTGGGGACAACGTGGTGCGTTTATGGTATTATGTACAGAAACACAGCTTGTGAAGGTGGAGACCCCCACCTGCCCCATACGCCCCTCCCATAAACAGCTGCTTTTATTAGTTCCTATGTATCTTTCCAGAGCTTCTTTATACAAGGACAAGGGAATAGAAATATATATTTCCCTTTTCTGTTTTTATTACACAAAAATGGAGCATATTGTACATACTCTCTTGTGCTCTTCTCACTAACGTTGCATTTTAGAGATCTTTCCACGGCAGGACATTGCATCCTCATTCTTTTTATTTTTTAACCGCCTCAGAGTATTCCATTGTTTGGATGTCCAGGGATAATTTTTAAAAGCCAATGATAAAGCAACTTGAGTGTCCATGATAGGTGAATGATAAACAAAATGTGGTCTAGACCTACAATGGAATAATATTCAGTCTTAAAAAGGAAGGAAATTCTGACACTTTACAGCATGCATGAAGCTCGAGGACATTATGCCAAGTGAAATAAGTCAGCTACAAAAGGACAAATACTGTTTGGTTCCTCCTATCTGAAATTCTTGGAGTAAAGTTTACAGAGGCAGAAAGTAGAATGGCGATTCCCAGGGGCTGGGGATGGAGGATGGGGAGTCACTCTTTAATGGGGGACAGAGTATCAGTCTTTAAAGATGAAAGACTTCTAAAGATGGAGGCGATGGTTACACAACAATGAGAATGTACTTAATGCCACTGAACCGTACACTTAAAGAAGGTGAAGATGGTAGATTTCATGTTATGTATATTTTATCACTATTAAAAAAAAAGCCAATGATGATGGGGAAATTAATTGTCACAGCTTCCCTTGAAAATCCTTGAATTCACCAGTCTCCTAGTCTGAGCTTCCATGAACACTGCCTGCATGATGCATGTGAGTAGGGGCTGGGAGTCTGAGACCGGCATAGACAGGGTCTGAACTGAGGGACTCGCCACAGACTGGGTCACTAGGGGACTGGCAGGCTGCTCCACGTGCCCCTTCTAAACCACTGTTTCAAGTTTCCGCTCTCTGTCTTTCTGGGGCCTGAGGCTCTGCCTGTGTGAACAGACATGGGTGTGGTGTGACTCTAATAGGTGTCTGCTTTATACCATTAAATGAACAAGACCAACTAGAACAACCAATGCTGTTTGGCCCTTAAACACTGCTGGGCAGTGGTGGACATTGTCATGGTCCCTTCGAATTGTAAAAGATTTGTCTTGATGTGCCAAGAGCCTTATGTTCTGTAGTGTCTTTTTACCTAGTCAACTCTGGAAATTTATCCCAAGAAAATAATCTAAAGAGGAAGAGCTGTGGAAAGGAGTTTTTGCTTGGGTGTTAATTATAAGCAATGAAATAAATCTCAGAGCACCACAGATAATGAACACAGGAGAACAGACGAGGACGCTAGCATGGACCCCCCCATTAGTAGAGTCTCTGCTGCTGTTGAAATGATGGTTATGAAAACTCAGTAATCGCATGGAAACAGTTATGGCATAACCAAGTGAAAATGGCAGAAAAGACTGCACATACGACAGCATACAAACATGTTATTCAAGTGGCTGAAACTACAGTGGAGCACCAACAAATGCGTCATTGATATGCATGCCGCCCTGCCCGGTTGTTGTTGTTGCAGTGTTGTTCATTCAGGTGAAAATAAAGGCCAATCATCAAGGCCTTGCGGATGAAAGGCCCAGGAACACCTGGACAAATCCCAGGGCCATGGTGAGTGGGGTCGGGGACATGGCCACCTTGTGACGAAGTCACTGAGGGGACTCAAATCCCTTGTTGACACTCAACGAGAGTGACAGAGCCACAGTCTGAACTGCAAAGTCCCCTTTCTGACCTGTCTAGGTGAGGGCTTCTTTGCCCCAGGACGAACAATACGCCACACCTTCACACACTCCAGACCTGCCTGCCTGGTGCCCCTCCTGACCCCTGAGGCTTTTGTCTTGCGGGTGTGCGAAGATCACCCCTGCCATGACCTAGTCTCCTTCCCAGCCCAGCCCTGAGCTCCAGACCCAAGTCTGCCCCTCCTGTTGCCTCTGGATGTGCCTCTCCTTCTGGCTAGAACACCTAGGGGAACAACACCAAACGTGGTGGTTGGATGTTAAGGCCCTGCTCTTACCGTCCAAGGGGCAGCTACCAGCCAGGCTGGATCAGATGCCGCCGTCCAGGAAAAACGCACCTGTGGACGTGACCTGAGGAGTCCCGACCCCTCCACAGGCCAGGTGTGGGAGGGGCTGGGGTGCCTTCTGAGTCACAATGTCCCCCATCCTGGGCATGCGCTTCCACCTTGGTTTCCCATGCCCAGCCCCCACTCCTCAGGCGTGTCTGTGTCTCCTGGTGTTTAAGGCCACCAGGACCCACCTCTGAAGATTCTGAGGCTCTGTGACAGTTATAGAGGCAGCCAGCCTGCACTGTGGGGATTGGGTCCGCAGGGAGATGGGACGCAGGGGAGAGGACCCTGCAAACCACCATGCAGGTGTGCTCCCCTGTGCCTTCAATGCCCAACCAGTCATTCTGCCTTCCTGGGCTGCTCACCCACCACCCTGCTGAGGGGTCTGGTCTCTGCTGCTCAAGTTTCTGGAACCCTATGGCTCAGTCCTAACTTCTCTATGGGAGGCAGATTGAAGAGGGTTGGTGTTAATTCTTTAAATGTTGGACGGAATTCACCAGTGAGGCCATCTGGTCCAAGACTTTTTTTTTTTTTTTTTTGTCAAAAAGATTTGATTAGTGATTCAATCTCCTTACTAGTTAGAGGTCTATTTAGATTTTTTATTACTTTGTGATTTAATCTTGGTAGGTTTTGTGTTTCTAGAAATTTATCCATTTCATTTAGGTTATCCAATTTCTTCCCGTGTAATTGTTCATAGTACTTTCTTCTAATCCTTTCATTTTTGTAGAATTGGAAGTAATGTCCCCAGTTTCATATCTGATGTTAGTAATTGAGTCTTCTCTCTCTCTCTCTCTCTCTCTCTCTATTATTGTCAACATAGCTAAAGGTTTGTCAATTTTCTTAATCTTTTTAAAGACCCAGCTTTAGGTTTCATTGATTTTTCTCTGTTCTCTTAATTATCTCTGCTCTAATCTTTATTAGTTCCTTCCTTCTGCTAGATTTGGGTTTAATCTGTTCCTTCTTTAGTTCCTTAAGTTAAAAGTTAGGTTGTTCATTTGAGATCTTTTTTTTTTTTAATATAAGTTTTTATAGTTATCAATTACCCTCTTAACACTGCTCTCACGGTACGTGTTTTCATTTTTATTTGCCTCCAAGAATTCTTATTTTTTTTGTGACTTCTACTTTGAACCACTAGTTGTTGAAGCAAGCATTGTTTAGTTTCCAAAACTTGTGAATTTTCTGGTTTTCCTTCTATTGTTGATCTCTGACTTCATCTTACTGTGGTTGGAGCAGTTACTTTGTATGATACTTATATTTGAGACTTGATTTGTGCCTCAACATTTGGTTTATCCTGGAGAATATCTCCTATGCACTTGAGAAGAATATGTATGTCTGTTAGATCCATTTGGTTTATTGTATTGTTCAAGCCTTCTATTTCCTAGTTATTGTCTGTCTGGTTGTTCTATCCATTAATAGAGTGGGGTATTGACGTCTCCAACTATTATTGTAGAATTGTCTATTTGTTCATTTAATTCTCATAATTTTTGCTTCACATATTTTGACGGTCTATTTTTAGTTGTGTAAATGTTTATAGTTGATATATCTTCTTGCCGTATTGAACCTTTACTTAATAATTGTTCTTCCTTTTCTCTTATTAACTTTTTAAAGTCTGTTTTCTGCGATTAGTATAGCCATCCCACTTTCTTTTGTTTACTATTTACATGGACTATGTTTTTCTATCCTTTCACTTTTAACATATTTTTCTTTGGATCTAAAATGATTCTCTTGTAGACAGCATATATTTGGATAACTTTAAAAAAATCCATTCTGCTAATCTCTGTCTTTTTGACTAGAGAGTTTAATTAACTTACATTTAAAATAATAACTGTTAAGGGGGATTTACTTCTGCCATTTTGCTATTTTTTGTTTTCTGTATGTCTTATAGCTTTTCATCCCTCATTTCCTGGATTACTGTATTCTTTTGTGTTTAGTTAATTTTTTTGTTGTGAAATATTTAAATTCTTTTCTCATTCTTTTTGTGTGTATATATTCTATAGCTATTTTCTTTGTGGTTACCATGAGGATTATGTTTACCATTTTAAAGTTAACACTCTAATTTGAATTTATATTAGCTTAACTTCAATAGCATACAAAAACTCTGCCCCTATCCTCTTATAGTTACTGATGTCACAAAATCATATCTTTATGTATTTCATGTTCAAAAACATACTTTATTTTAAAAAATTATTTAAAAAATGCATTAGTCTCTTAAATCATATGGAAAACAAAAAGTGGAGTTATATGTCAGAGCTATAATAATACTTTTATAATTGTCCATGTATATATCTTTATCAGAGATCTTTATAACTTCATATGGCTTTGAGTTATTGATTAATGTCCTTTTATTTCAACTCAAAGGACTTCCTTTAGTACTTCTTGTGTGACAGTCTAGTGGTAATGAATTCAGCTTTTGTTTATCAGGGAATGTCTTAATTTCTTCCTCATTTTTGAAGGACAGCTTTGCTGTATATAAAATTCTTGATTGACAATGTTTTTACTTTCAGCACTTTGAGTATGTCAACCCACTGCCTTCTGGCCTCCCAAGTTTCTGAAGAGAAATCTGTCTACAATTTTTTTGAAGGTTCCTTGTATGTGATGAGTTGTTTCTCTCTTGCTGTGCTTTCGAGATTCTTATCTAAGGCCATGCCACCCTGAACATGCCCAATCTTGTCTGATCTCAGAAGCTAAGCAGGGTGGACCTGGTTAGTATTTGGATGGGAGACCACCTTGGAATACCAGGTGCTACAGGAGTTTAATAATAAAAAAAATTCTTTGTCTTTGTCTTTCAAGAGTTTGATTATATTATGCCTCATAGGGGTCTCTGAGTTTATCTTATTCGGAGTTTGTTGAACTTCACTGATGTTTATATTCATGCATTTCATCAAATTTGGGAAGTTTTCAACCTTTATTTCTTCAAATCATCTCTCTTTTACTTCTGGAACTCTCACGAAGTGGATATTGGTCTGCTTAATGGTGTCCCATGGGCTCCTTAGGCTCTGTTTGTTCACTTTTCTTCTTCAATTTTTTATCTTCTTGTCCCTCAAACTCAATAATTTCAATCACCCTTTCTTAAAGTTCGCTTATTCTTTCTTCTGTCAGCTCAAATCTGCTTTGGAATATGTCTAGTGAATTCGTTTCAGGTACTGTACTTTTCTGCTCCAAAATTTCTTTTTTATTCCTTTTTATGTCTTCCATGTCTTTATTGGTATTTCTATTTTGTTCATGGTTTTCTTAACTGGCCACCTGTCTTTGTCTAATAAGTCCATCATCTGTTTTTTCTCAGGGATAGTTTCTGTCTGTCTTTTCCCCTCCCCTTTCAATGCTCCATACTTTCTTGTTTCTTTGTATCCCTTGTAATTTTGTTGTTGTTGTTGAAAACCTGACATTTGAATCTTATAATGTGATGACTCTGCTAACTCTGGAAATTAGATTTCTCCAGAGTATATTTTTAAAAAAATTGTCGTAGGGTACCTCTGAGCTGAGATCAACCTGATGTATAAAATTAAGGTCTTTTTAAGTCTTTTTGAACCTGCACCTTTTCATGAACATGTGACGTAGCTTTTAAAACACCCTCCCCCTGCATGTGGTTGCTTCTGAATATTTTAATCCTGGCTCCCAAAGGGGAAAAATGAGAAAAAAGGAGGACTAAACCGAGGATATGGCCCTTTAAATCCCTTGGCAGCCTCTTCAGGTGGTGGGGATTGCAACTATGGTGGCCTCTATATCAGCACCACTACAATAAGAAGCGGCAATAAGCATCAGATCCCAGATCCCCAATATTTGGAAAATGAGGCCCTTATTGCCCACATTGGCTCCTGCAAGCTGTGCACAAGCTGCTCCAAGAACATGTGCATAGCTGCCTGCCATAAGGCTGAGGGGTGCAGGATAGGTAGCTGCTACCATGCTAAGGCCCTCAACTGACCAAAATTAACAGAGACTTACTGTCTAAGCCTTTCTCTGGAAGCTGCAAGCTTGCAAATAGATAGAATCCACAATGCTCAAATTGTTCAAATTGTTATGTCAGACAGATTCTGCCACTTAACTGTCATCTAGCTGGAGATGCTTCTTACTCCACTATCTTCCCTGACATCCCCCCATTATACCTTTAACTGGATATTGCTATTGGGTTTTATATATAGATTTTTATATTTCATTAGTTTTAACTGTCTTGGGTTTTCCAGAGGTCAATTGCATCTACAATTAATGATAATTTCATCTCTTCCTTTCTAGTGGTCAAACATCACTTCCTTTTCTTGTTTGTCCAATACAGGACAGAACTTTCCAGCAGAAACAGTACTGGTGAGAATAAGCATCTTAGATTGTCCCATCTCTCCATCAGATATGCTATGGGGACAGAGCTAAGAGCCCTCCAAAGATGATGTTTTTAGTCCCCCTGCAGCTTTTGGGAGGACTGGGTCCACATGGCCTCAAATTTGTATGTGTCCTAAAAGCCCTAGGCCTCCTTCTTCCTCAGCCTCAATGGATCTCCTCAGAGCCCACGTTTCAGCCTTGTTCAGTTTACTTTTATCTGTGCTGGGCACCTGGAAGCTCCAAGAAGAGGCCCAGATTCCAAGGTGTTCTCACAGGGTCCAGGTCACATCTGTCCCCCAGGGAGGGTATCAGGAGCCTCAGCTGGCCCAAGCCATGGCTGAGAGAGCCTAATGAGCATCTTTGCTTGGGATTGCTTCTGCAGGAAAAGGGATGGTCTCTGTGCTCTTGGGGGCTGGGAAGCTGAACTTGGGGCCCTTTCTAAGGATCCTGGTTGGAGTTCCTGCTCCAGGAACCTGTCTGACCCAGACAGGTTCTGAGCCCAAGTTTTCAGTTCAAGGAAGAAACAGATTCTGTGTCATGCTTCATGTGACTTTTGTTTTTCATATCACTTAATCCTTTTGGGAACCATATGGGAATGATTTCCCATCTTACATATGAGCAAACCTGAGCTCTTCAAGGTAATGTGGGGTGCACAGGGTTACTAGCTGGTGACTAATGCCTGATCCCAGGGCCCCTAACTCTTGGTGGTTCCTGGACCTGGGAAGGGAAAAGCTGAGTAACAGACAGATGTGGCCCAGAGGATCAGCAGGGAAGCTGGGCTCAGGGGCTGTGTGTTTGGGGAGGGCAATTCAAGTGCTGGGAATCTCAAAATATTCTGGCCTGTGGGAGGAAGGAAGCCCCCTGAGCAGCCCCTGTTGGACTCAGCTGAGGATGAGACCAAGGGTCAAGCCCTTCCCTGCATTCATAGGAACCTCAAGGAAAGAAAGAGTCCATATGAAGTTGGAGCCTGAAACATGGTAGCTCAGGCCTAGATGCTCTGAGCAGTGGCTGCATCTTGTCCAGGTCCCAACAAGCCCTGTGGTCCTTTTCCTCTTCCTCCTTGACAAAGCCTGGAGCTGAGACACTCATGTCATTTCAGTTTGGTGCCCATGAAGAGCTCCTCCCTGTTCCCTGGTGTCTGAAGGGACGCTGTAGGGGTGCTGGGGCTTCCCCCAGGCCTGATCAGGCCCAGAGGTTCTGGTGGCCAGGCTGGGAATGCACCTGGCCTCGCCTCTGGAAGGCTGCCCAACAGACCTGGCTGTGGGGGAGGAGGGGTCTGAGTTACTTTTGTGCTCCACCTGGCCCTTAGCTCCTACTGACAGAGCCTGCTGCTTCCACAGCTCAGGAGGCATGAGTCCCCAAAGAGCTCAGGGCATAGCTTGTAGGCAGTCTGTCAAGTATGGGTTGATAGAACCCAGACTCACCACAGGTTGGTAAGTAAAAATAGGGAGCTTTCAAAGAGAGAAGAGTCAGCTTTTCTCTTGCTCCATAATCCATCAGCTCCCTCATTCTGTGTCCATATCCACAATTATCTCCTGAGGACACACTTCTAGAAGGATAGGCATGGGGCTGAAGGACACTAGTCCTTTCAAGGGAATCCAAAGACACCACCCAATTGCTCTCCCAAACCAGAGTGAAAGGATTTTGTTTTAGCTTCCCAACTGCCATACTTCCTCACTTCCAGGAACCACTTCTCCCCACTGGCTGGAATCCTGGTTAGAGTTGTGGGAGGTAAACAGGGTTCTGGTCAATGAGAGAGCAACATCCCCTCCCAGACTATCCAATCAGAGTCAATCTTTGTTTGGAGACCACCATGGAGAGACGTTTCCTTGATATTTTTTCCTCTCTTTATGTTAAAAAAAAAAGTAAACACAGAAGAGTCTATAAAAATATCTACAATTTAAATAATAGTAATAATAACAATAATGACAATTATTATTATTATTTTAACATGAACACCTCTGAATTGCTACCCAAACTAATAAAAAGAGCATTACCTGTGCCTGAAGATCCCTTATGCACCTTCCTCAATCAAGTGACTTCTGAGTCCCCTAACCTCTGGATGACGACCACCCTGACTTTTGTGTTAATCATTCTCTTTCTTTTCTTTATAGTTCTACCTGTATCTATCCCCACAATATACCTCCTAATCTTGAAAATGGAACACAAGCCAACACTACTGAGGTGAGGAAACATTTTACAAACTAGCCAGAATATTTTTATCTGAACAAGAACCAGAAAAATGAACTTCACTTTTATGTCCAAGTGGTGATGACCATACCAATTCTTGTGTTAATTGCTTTTATTTATAGTTCCATCATCTTCATGTAATCTGTCCCTAAACAATAGTCTTGAACATGGAGGGCAAGCACACACCATCTGGGCAAGAAGGGGGCAGCATGGCCCCTGCTGGGTAAAACCGTCGTCTTGGGGCCATGATCTGACTTACACTTCTCTGGGAGGTGACAAGGCCCCTTTTGGGGAATTTGTGAGCAAGGTCGAGCGTGAGTCTTGGGAAACAGGGCTCCACAGCTGGCTTCCTGGCAAGACTGCGGTGTGCTCTAGGTGCTGGATGTACAGCAGAAAGGTGGGGAGAGGGAGTGGGCTGCTCTGTACGCCCTGCTCCTGAGCTCACTGTGGCCCACTGCCATCTCTCAGCGAAACCGAAAGCTTCTGTGAGTGACCTGCGTGTCTCCATGAGAATTTAGGCCAAGTTCGCCTGGCCGTCTGTCTTCAAATCAGGAAGACAGCCCAAGAGAAGCGGGGGACTTAGTGGTAAATGCCTGTCTCTGGAATGACGCTGCTGGAGTATGGCTCGGTCGCCCTCAGGTCTGGTGCAGGGCTGTCATCCTGGGATCACTTTCGCCATCCGCCAAGAGATCCCTCGTCACGCTGTGTTGTCATCTCCTCTCCTGCTTCCTGCTTCTGTGTTTTCTTCTTTCTTGCTTTATACTTTCATTGTGATGGAGCCCATCTTCCAGTAGCTTCTTGATAGGGGGTGCTTAGGAAGTAAATTTTTTGAGGATTTACATGCCTGGAAATATTCTAACTTTACCATCATACTTGCAAATATGATCGACAGTTTGGCAGGATATAGAATTTTAAATTAGAAATCCTTTTTCTTTGGAATATTGAACTCATTGTTTTCTGGCTTCTTTCTAAACTTTGTAAAATGTTTTTGCCCCAGTAGGGTGACCAACCATTCTTGTTTGCCCAGGACTATCCTGGTTTAAGCACTGAAAGTTCTATATCCTGATAAACCCCTCTGTCCCAGGCAAACTGAGACAGTTGGTCATCCTAGTCCCAAGTATCTGAGATTTCATAATGATATGTCTTGGTTTGGGTCTTTTCCATCCCTTGTGTGGAGCAGTTTCCAGCCTCGCCAGTTGGGAACTGATGCCCTTAAGTGCTGGGAAATTTTATTAAGTCATTTCACTGGTGATTTCCTCTCTTTCCTTTTCTCTGTTTGAAACTCTCTGTTGGACGTCCTGGATTTGTTCTCCATTTTTTTTCTGGAGGGTGAGCATATACCACCATCCATTTAAAAATCTTACCACTCGACTTTATAAAGGGGTTTTTCAGTTTTATCTTCCAAACCTTCTATTGTTTATATCTGCTGACATGTATTTTAATTTCCATGAGTTATTTTTCCTTTGAATGTTCCTTTTTAAATGTATAACATGAAGTTCTTTTTTCATAGATGCACTATCTTCTCTTACCTCTCCGTAGATATTGATAACGACTTTTATTTGAATATTTCTTCTTCCCGTATTGCCTTTGTTTCCTCCAATTTCCCCCCATTTGTCTTGGTCGCCATCTGCCGTGTTAGCATTTCTCCGATGTCTGGGAATCCTTGGCGGTCAGATGGAGACTAAAGCTGACGGGACACTCTGAGAGAAAGGACAGGGCTTACGGACAAGCTCACCGTGGGGAGATCTGGGTGGGCCGTCTTGGGGGAACTTTGATTCTGGGGTTGCTAAGAGGAGCTGTGGGTGTAACTCCTGACTGTCGCCACCCCTATTAGTTTATCCACAGACTGGGGATTGGCTATCTCAGGTCTGCTCTATCACTGCTTATTTATCCACCTTCTTTCTAGCTTCCTAAGTTTCTTGCTGTTGTTGCTACTCTCATTCTCCGTGTCCTTATGGGTTTTTATTTTTATGTTTTGTTTTTTTTAATGAAAGTTTTATTAGCATATTTTAGTGGAGATTTCAGGGGGACCATTTATTTGGCCCGCCCACATGATGCTCTCTTTCTAGCAGGACTGGAGTTTGAGCAGATGAAGGCCTAAGTTGCTAGTAGCTATCTAGCCACCAAGGGGAGGCTGGGAGCCCCCCTTCCTGTCCCTTTAAGACAAGCAGGAGGACAGGCCTTGAGCAGAGATTCAAGAACTGAATCCAGCTGCAGCTGAAGTTAGCTCTGCTGGTAGACTTTTTATTTATTTGAAACTGTTTTTTTTTTTTTTTTTTTTTTTTTTTTTTTTTTTTTTTTTTTTTTTTGCCAATTTGAGCTGGGCCTCTCTCATTAGAAAGAATCTAAAAGCAAAAAATTGTCCCAGGTGGCACTCCTGACTTCAGGACTGAGGACTGCCCACCTGTGCCTGATTTACCCCATGGAAGATGGACAGGGATGCACCCATGGCACGGTCCCTCTCTGCTAAGTTGGAGGTGTTTCTTGCAGTTCCCTCCAGTTCTTGGTGGCTCCGCACAGCACCCCTCCCAGGTCCCTTCTGCAAGAAGCCATTGGCTCTGCCTGAGCCTGAGTGGCAGACAAATCAGTGAGGACTCCAGGGTCTGGTCAAGGCACCTATTTCCTTCCATGTGCCATTAGTCTCAGGAGCCTCCAGGCTGGACCCCCGCCCCCAGGCCCCTGCATGTATTGCTCTGTGAGCTGAGACACCCTTCTCTAGGCTGTGCAAGGAGCGGGCTTTGTCCTGGGGGTGTGCGTCCCTTGTGTTGGTGTCACATACTGGCCATCTCTTTACCACCTGGCATCACTCCACTGGCTCCCTGCAGCAGAGCCTTCTGGGAAAGACCTCAGAGCTGCCCTTAGCCAGATTTCTGACCTAGTATAATCTCAGCATCATCCCCCTCATCCACGTCAGCTTTGCCAGAAAAATCTGGCTCCCTATTTCAGATAAGCCAGATACAATATCCCTGACGCTAATGATACAGAGTAAGGAACGCTTTAAAACTATCTTTAAGGATAACTAATAGAAACTTAGCCTCTAGTTAGAAACACAAGTGGGAAAAAAGGTGAGAAGAATATCTGCCCCAGGAAGGGTCTCACACCAATGTAGTGAACCACGCACAGTAGAAGAACCTGCCTGTGAAAACTGGGCGGGTCTCGTGTGGATTCGTACACACGTCCTGCAAATGGCGTCAGGCACTTCCTTGGTGTGCTGACACTTACATGCATATTTATAGCATTTATAGCATAACACATTGTGGTGATATTAGGGAAATGCGTCGACAAGACCGATGACAGAAACGCAGGAAGGGGCACGTGCCCACAAGTGGCCCTAACATGGAGGGTTGCAGAGACTGAAGGGAGGGAGCTATCTATCACTTGAGAGAATCACCAGTCTCCCCACCAGTGCCCCCTTGTCCTGATTTGCACAGACAGCCTGCGCTCAGAGCCCAGGGAGGAGAACAGAGGACAGGCCTCTCTTCCAGACGTCTGCATCTTAACGCCTGGGAGAGTCAGCGTGGACACAGACCAGGCTCCCCACAGGCCACAGACTAGAAAGATGTTTCTCAGGCTTGGGGAGGGAAAAGGGCTGCGGGAGGAGGCAGGCGGGAGGAGGCAGGTGGGAGGAGGCAGGTGGGAGAGGACCCCCTCTGCCTTGCTCACATCTTTTGGGAGGTGAAGACAGCCAGACAGGTGAGTGGGCTTTGAAGGTAATGAAGCTAAAGCCAGTTTCAAAGGCAGGGGCCCCCAGGGAGGTGGGAGAAATGGCTGTGGAGAATCTGACTTCAGCAGGCCCTGGCTAACCTTGTGGAGTGCTCGGTGGCCTGAGAAGCAAGGATGGTGGGGTGGGAACATTCTCAGAGATGCAAGGGGTCAGAATGGGATCACCTGTGTAGACCAGGTGACTGTGGGCATCGCGTGGGAGCCTGGGGAGCCTAACCCCAGATCTCCATAC
Source organism: Rousettus aegyptiacus (assembly GCF_014176215.1). NCBI lineage: Eukaryota > Metazoa > Chordata > Mammalia > Chiroptera > Pteropodidae > Rousettus > Rousettus aegyptiacus. Next base: position 107,685,542 of record NW_023416310.1, on the reverse strand, counting down.
CTCATGTCCTGGATGCAGCCCTGGGGGTGGGGGCAGATGTCCACACTGACCGGGATCGGGAATCTGGGGAGGGTGGGGACCGCCAGGGCACTAGAGAACAGCGGAGGTACAAGAGAGGTGAAGAGGGTGCAGTGTCGCCTCCTGTGCATCACTGTACCTGGAATATGCCATCTGGTACCTGCATCAGCAGGTCTCTCTGGAGCACCTGTCCCCCACTTCACCTGGCTGACTCCCCATCACCCAGAGCTCGCTGGGATGCTATGCCTGGAGAGGACGTGTGTGACATTGTGATTAATAATGAGAAATACAGACATCTCCTTTCCTGGCACAGAGCTCCTAAAACCTGCAACATTTTCTAGATGGTAAGAGTGACAAAGGTGTCGATATTTATAACAAACTGCTTTCCCCGGCACCTGCTTTATGTTAAAGATGGGGCTGGTTGCCAGGGGAACCAACCAACTGATTGGAGGGTTGAAACTATCAGCCCCACCCCAACCTCCAGGGAGGGGAGGGGCTGGAGGTTGAACCGATGGCCAATGGCCAATGGTTTTATCAACTGTGCCTGTGTAATGAAGCCACCATAAACACCCATAAGGTCAGGTTTCGGAGAGTCTCCAGGTTGGTGGACATGTGCTGGTGCTGGGAGAGGGCATGGAAGCTCTAGCAAATTCATTGCACCCAATGAAGGGGTTGTGGGAACCTTTGATTTAGAGCTGGTTTGGTCAGAAGTCCATGTGACAACCTGGACTTGAGATTGGAGTTGGAAGGGGTAGGGGGCAGTCTTGTGAGAGGCCTTAAGCTGTGGGACCTCACGCTACCTCCAGGTAGACAGGGTTAGCCTGAGTTAAGTGTAGGACATCAGCTGTGCCCAGAGCACTGTGAGTGTGAGGGAGAAGCGCATGGGGACCTCCTAGATCACACCAGGCAGCCTTCTGTGGCCCCTCAGAGTCCCTTTGCCGGGGTTATTTCCTCGCAGTCCCTGCCACCTACTGAGGGGCTCCTGTCTGTTTTCTTATTTCTTCCCGGTCCTCCCCACAAGATCACTCGAGAACGTGGTCTCTCACACAGCCACTGATCCATCCCCGTGCCTGGACTGTGCGTGGGCACATGGTGGTGGGTACCCCTCAAGCATGTCTGAAATGGAGAACTGCCTGAGTGGATGGATGACCATCAGGTTCCAGTCCCATCTGGGTGCTGACCTGCGGTGTGCCCTTGTATACCACGCTTCCCCTCTCAGGGCTTCCTTTCCTCACTGAATTAGTGGGACTGGGAGGGAAGTCCCTGGCCTTGACTAGCTCTGGCGTGCAGAGGGGACTGCCCTGAGGCAACAGCCTCCTGGCTTTCTGCTTCCAGGTCTCACTTCTTTCTGCAAATCAGGACAAAGTTTGCCTGCCTCTCGCTACCTGGGCCTTCCATCTACCTGGGCCCTGGAGGCCCCACGCAGTGGCTCGGCATTCACCCTGTCTCGAAGCACTATGTGAGGATCCAGTTGGGCCAGGAGGGGGGACATTTGCACTCCACGTTTAAGCTCCAGCCACCATCCCAAAGGACCCCAGTCCCTGGCAGTGGATGGAGGGGCCACAGACTACGTGCTGCCTTGCATAGCAGACCCAGGTGCAAGTCTCAGATTCTCAGAGCCAAGAATGGAATGGTCCTCCTGACTTAGACCCTCTGTGTCACCCCGAGCAACTCAAAGCCAAACAGCCTTTCATTAGTGACATTGGCTAAATGGCTCCCCTTGTCTCATTAAGGAACTTATTACAGGCACATATTGTCACAAATAGATACATGTTTATTGCTACTTATGTTTTAGTGTTTTAAGCTATTCTAGTTCCTTTGCCTTTCCACATACATTTTAGAATGACCTTGTCTTTGTCTACAAAAAATCCTGCTGAGATTTTGATTGGAACTGCAATAAATCTGGAGATTAATTTGGGGAGAATTGATAACTAATGTGAGAATTTACTGTTCTCAATTTCTTTTAAAGCTCCATTTTAGGTATTCCCACAAATTTTGATATGCTGTTTTCCATTCTCATTCAGTTTAAAATATTTTCTAATTTCCCCTGAGACTTCCTCTCTTAGATTATTTAGAAATGTGTCGTTTAATTTCTAAGTGTTTGGAGATTTTTGTTATTGTTCTATATTTAATATCTAACCCAATTATGGTAAGAAAACATACTTTGTGATAGTGTGATACTTTCATAATTGTTAAGGTACAGTCTCTCTTGGTGAATAGTCCATGTGCGCTTGAACAGAATATAGCTTCTGCTGTTGCTGGATGAAGTGTTGTATAAATTTGTAATTTGTTGGGTAGATTCAGCTGGTTGATGGGGTCGTTCGGTCTTCTATATCCTTGCTAAATTCTGTCTACTAGTTTTAATGATTAACGAGAGAAGAATATCGAAGGCTCTACCTATATTTGTGGATTTGTCTATTTTGCCTTTCGGTCCTGCCAGTTTTGCTTCCTGTATTTTGAAGCTCTGTTGTTAGGTGTATACACATTTAGGATGGTTACATCCTTGTTGCAAATGACCCTTTTATCATTATGTAATGTCTCTCTTTTTATCTTTGTAATTTTCTGAAATTAACTGTCTGTTATTAATATTGCCACTCTAGGTTTCTTTTGATTAGTATTTTCATGTTGTATCCTTTTTCTACTATTTTTCTTTAAACTTATCTGTGTAATTATATTTGAAATGAGTTTCTTTTAGGTAGCATAAATTTGGATCATCTGAAAAGTCCATTCTGACAATTTCTGTCTTTTAACTGGCGTGTTTAGACTATTTACAATTTATGAATTAATTGATGTGTTTGGATGAGGGATAATATTTTATTACTTTTTAAAGATAGACTTGATTTTCTAGAATAGTTTTAAGTTCACAGCAACCATTTTATTTTTTATCTTTTGTTGCCTCTATTTTTAATTCTTGTTTTCCCTTTTCTGCCTTTTTGAATCATTCGAACATTTTTAGCATTCCTTTTAAATTTATCTCTTTGGTTTTTGACTAGATCTCTTTGTAGAGTTCTTTTCAAGGTTTCAGTAGGGATTACAATATACATAATCAACTTTTCACAGCCTATTTAGAATCATGTCACCACTTTAAGTGGAATACAGAAAACCATAATCACCATGCAGATAGCTTTACCCCCTCTCATTTATACTGTAGGCATTTATGTGTTACATCTACATACCCCAAAAAGACCGTTTGACAATGTTATCATTTTTGTTTTCAGCCATCAAACATTTTTTTTCGATACGAGAGGAGAGCAGTGTATCAGATGTATACAGAGAGTCGTCATCTCTGCTGCTCTTCCTTCATTCCCGGTGTGGTAACTGTCCTTCTGGTGTCATTTCCTTTCTAACAGAAGAACTTACTTTAGTGATGCAAAAGAGCGTGTCTGTTGGCAATAAATTCTTAGTGTCGTTTCACCTGATATGGCTTATAACATTCTCATTCCTAAAGGGTATTTCCTCTGTATATGTGGGTTGACAGTTCTTTTCTCCCATCACTTCAAAAATGTTCTCCCACTTACTTCTGACCTCTGTGGTTTCTACTGAGGAATCTACGGCAATGTGAATCATTCTTCCCATATAAGTAAAGCATCATTTTTCTTGGCTTTTTTTCTTCGTATTTAGTTTTCAGCAGTTTGATTATAATGTGCCTCGGCATGAATTTTTTTTATTCTGTTTGGGATTCATCCTGTTTGGGGGTTCTTGAATGTGTGGGTTTATGTCTTTGACTAAATTGGCAAGTTTTCAGACATTTCTTCAAATACTTCTCTGCACGGCTTTCTTTCTCCTGTCTTTCTGGTACTATAGTGACATAATGTTTTGCTATTATCCCACAGGTGCCTGAGGCTCTGTTAATTTTTCTTTCAGTTTCTCTCTGTTGTTTAGACCGGATATTTTCTCTCAAACTATCTTTGATATCACTGATCATTTTCTTTGTCATCGCCATTCTGCTCCTGAGCCCATTCTGTCAGTTTCTAGATTTTGGTTATGGCATTCTTTCAGCCCTAAGATTTCCATTTGATTCTTCTTTATGTTTCCTTACTTTGCTGAGACTTTCTTTCCATTTATTTTAGGAACATTTGCCTTCACTCGTTGGCACATTTTTACAATAGCTGCTTTGTCAAATAATTTGAACACCTGCTTCATCTTAGCGTTGGTATCTGTTTATTAGCTCTTCTCACGAGAGTTGAGATTTTCCTAGTCCTTTACACATCAAGTAATTTCGAATGGTGTTCTGGGCATTTTGAATACTATGTTTTGAAATTTTGAGTCTTGTTTAAATCCTATGAAAAATAGTTGCATTTTTGTTTTCACAGGCAACTGACCCCACTGAGCTTGGGCAAAAAGTTCTGACAAGGCTTCTACGGGTTGTGGTTTAGACATTCTGTTTTCAAAGCCATTGAGTTGATATTCAAATGCGTGTGCCACCACGTGGCCAATCTGACACCCAGGCCGTGGTCTGTTCAGTACTTCAGTTATCAAAGCCTGTGTGTGGTGCGCCGTCCGGGGTCAGGTCCACACTTGCACGGCCTGAGAATGGGCCTGGCTTCAGAAACAAACCCCCCGGGTTGCTTTCCTGAGCTTCCCCTTTCCATAATTGCAATAGTATCTGCCAGTGACCCGAAGTTTTTTTTTCGGTCTTCCAGCCAGAAAGCCAGGGCGTTCCTTCCCCGTTCTGCTGCGCACTTCCCATGACGATGCCTGTACCCAGGCCCAAGTGGTGGGAAGACAGAGAGGGAGGACAGCAGCGGGCTCATCGAAGGGTCCCCTTCCTCAGGGTTTAAGCTCTTGTAAGGCCCATGCGATGCCCTTGTGGAATTGCTTGGGGGCCGGGGTGGGAAGGATATTTAAAATAGATTTTCCCAGTCTGAGCAATGAGACCCCATTCCTCCTCCTTGAGCCAGAACAGAAGGTTCCTCCTGGAACCTCCTCTGATGGTGCTGACATTTCTCCTGGGTATCTGGCTGCTCTGAGCCCAGGCTGAGAAACACCAGCGCAGGGAAACCGGTCAGCTCACTGCTCCGTGCACTCTGCCAGGGTTTCGGCCGCACGCGGGGAGATGTGGAGTTCAGCATGGTTGTGTTACCCGAGAACCAAACACTGGTGCTTTTATTTTGTAATTTTATTCTTTTTAAAAATCAATAGCATTCATTTTCATTATATTAATTTTTATGGTCACTTTACATTAATGGGAAGTGATGCTAGCGATTTAGGTGGGAATGCTAAAATTTCATTATCAAATATATTCATTTTAATGAACGAGTTGATTTTTCAAAAAAACAGTATTTCCAAACATCAGACCTATCTGCCTACTCGCTGTGCCCCAAACATGCCACCTACACTCCCACCTCTGAGTCAGGCTTTCACTGTTCTTTCTTTTTTAGAACATTCTTCTCTCTGTTCCCCTTGAAAGTCAAGCTGTAGTGTCTCCTCCTGGAAGAAGCCTTCAAACATGAGCGGACAGGGAGCTGCGGCCCATGCATCTTAAGGTGACCCATCGAGGAAGTGGGAGAGGAGAGTGTCATCCGGTCAGCCAGGGTTACAGACAGAGACCAGGCAAGAGCTGGCTGGCGGGGAGAGGTGAGGCCGGTGGCAGTAGAAATGACCAGCAAGGGTGTCATAGGAGCTCCCCCTGCGCCTCTGTTTCCCCCGTGCACAACAGGCGTGAATGTGGACTTGGTCGGCACCATCAGCTACATCCTATGACATGCCTGGCTCTTCCCTAAAGTCCTCCTTGTGGTCCAAGGGGTTCCACCCATCGGACTCCAAGCTCAGCTCTCCGATCTGGTCCCTAATTCTCCTCTTGCACACCCCGTGCTCATTCCTGCCTTGGGGCTCTGTGCTTGGTGTCTGCCCACCCCCTCCTCAACCCCAGGAAAGTTCTTCCTCCAGGCCTTCCCTGACCGCCAGTCCATATGGCACTCACTGCCCGGCTGCACTCTGCCTCCAGTAGACCCTGTGGCATCTATCTGGGTTTACAGTTATTATGCGTCTTGTTTACTTGTTGGTCTCCTGTCTTTCCCCCTAGACTGTGAGCTCATCTGGGGCATAGGTGTGTCAATGTGCCACACCCCAGCACCTAGAACAGGGTTCAGTCAACACTTGCTGGATCAATGAAGAAATGAATAAATAAATGACAGGCACTGGGAGGCGACTGGATACAGCAGCAGATGCAGGGGGGTGGACAAAGTGCTCAGTGGTGCCTGGCCAGCAGCCGAGGCTGACAGTGGTGACTGGGTTGTTCCACAGGCCAGCCAGGCAGGCGACAGCTGCCAGGGAGGAGTGTGGCCTGTTTTGTGAGGGGGAAGCAAACGTCTTATTTACCACAGAGAATGAATATCAGACTCTGTGCGAAAAACACATTTGCACTGAGATGTGTGAAGGGAGGACCAGGAATGAAAGCACTAACTGTTCCTCAGCTGAGATTCTTTCAACTCTCCTAACCTCCTCTGCTCCCTCACCCCCTTCCCAGCTAAGAGGCACAGCCAGGCTCACCACTTTCCTGTGCCTGCCCCCGAGTCCCTCTCTCGCCACACCTCTGACAGATTCTGTGGCCCCGGCCCTCACCCCATCCCGCAGGGGGTCCACCTGGACCTTTACCTACCCTGCCCACCAGCCACCTGCCTCCTGCTGCCTCTGAGCCCCGCTCTGCGCTGCAGACAAGGGAGCTTTACCAGAGCCCCAGGACCCAGCCCACTCCTGTTCGCCTGTGGTATATGCCCCCAGGCCAGGCTCCCTGATCTTGGGCCCCCTCACTTTGGCCATGGTGTGTGCATCTCTTTCCTGTGGGCACAGTCAGGATGACCCCTTGGTGGCCCCTGCACGGCCAGGGCCTGGAGGGAAGGACTCTCATATGTGCCATAGGGCTGCTCCAAATTGGGGACATCGAGTCCCAGAGAGCTGGGGACAGCCTGGGTCAGAAGCCTGCGGCCCCAGTTCCAGGGTGCAGGGACCATACTGGGAGACAAAGGCCATGTCCCCAATTCTAGACACCCTGTGGCCCTCTTCTGGCCTGGGAGTGGGACCCCCGACCCCTTAACCTCTTCAAGGAGGAATCACCCAGTGCAGCACAGGGGAGAAAACCCACTTGCAGCTTCTGAGCTGCAGGAGCCCAGCACTTTTAGCTTCCACAGTTGAGCTCCTAAAGTGAAGCTGGAATGATCTGGAAGGTGCGAGCCCTCGGAGGTGGGGTGCGGGCGGCTCCCCTGGAGATGGCAGGGCAGGTGCCTCGTATTCAGACACAAAGGAGTGGAGGGAAGAGGGCACCCGCAGGGACCACGGTCCTCCCTCTGCATGGCCCAATGTCACCCTTGAGAGGATGGGAGACCCCAGAGCTGACAACATGGGGAACACCCACCCCACAGTTCCAGCACCCACTGCTCTGTCTCCGCCTGGGTTGCCCATGCACCTGCAGGGGTGCTGCCCACACTGTGCCGGAATCTGGGGCAAAAATAGCCAGTTCCGTCTCTGAGTCTGTATGAGTCACCCACACCTCCTGACAAACACCTCTCAGGCACTTTCAAGGATGGGAAACAGTTGATAAAAATAAATGCTTTGTTTTCTTCCTGAGCTCTGGGAGTCATTTCAAAGAGTGGCCTGGGGAGGCAAGCCTGGGAGGCCTGGGACCTGCTTCGTGGGTGGGGGCAGTGTGCAGCTGCCAAGGCCTTCTCTATGACTGGCGGTAGGACAGCCCCCTCATCGGTCGGAGCCTCAGGTTCCGCATCCGTGAAGTAGGCTCACAACAGCCAGCCTGCAGGCGGATCTGCTGGGCCAGGAGCGGGGTCGGTGCTCCGTTAGTGTGGGCCTGCCCACTCACCCGAAAGTGGGTTGAGGAGAGCCAGCGGGGCCACCTTCTCTGTGACAAGATATACTCAGACCTCTGTCATGCTCAGACAGCCAGGTGGTTACCCCGGCCTACTCCCTCCTCTTCCCCGGGCAGGACTTAACCCCAGACCCCTGTGTTGCCTTAGCCTCTTGCCGAGACCAGGCTCAGGGTCTGGCCAAGTACAGTCAGGGCCCTCGGACCCAGAGGGCTAAGGAAGTGGGGGACAGAGGTGCAGGGGTCCTCAGCAGTCAGAACAGAGTTGCAGGTGCGTGGAAATCACCCCCTGGGGCCATTTTCTTCCAGCCAGAGAAGTCCGTGAAGGGCCTGGAAATTTTTACAGCATAGAGAAATTATTTCATTTCTCTCTGCATTGGGGGGAACGAATTAAAACCTGTGCAGTTTTTTTGTTAACAGGTGTGGGGGCCCAGACACAGGTGTGGGCTGGTCCTGGAGAGTCAGAGCTGAGTGACCAGGGCAGGTGACTATGGAGCCCCCAGGGTTCCCTCTCCACAGACGGCGGGTACTGGAGGATGCTGTGGGCCCAAGTGGGGCCTGAGTGACACCGAGCAGGGCCACTTATCTGAAAATAACTCCCAGAGCAGAAGCTGCTTTTAAATACTTCTCATTCTTGCTAAAAGAGGAGGCTCTCACAGCTGAACTTCGGCAAATTTGTCATCGCCTTTTCTGGGAAGAACAGGGATGATGAAGTCACCAGTGTTATAATAAAACAAAGAAACACACTGTTTTTCTCTGGCTCCTCTCAGAAACGTCCCGCTGACAGAGAAAAGGCCCTTGTCAGAAAGCCTGGGAAGACGTGTGCGTGTGCGTATGTGTGTCTGACCCTCGGCAGCTCACTGGGAGTTCTGGGTTCAGTCCCTGTCCTGGACTGCAGCCTTTGGGGCAGTGGGACCGTCATCCCCAGGCAACACCCGGGCAGTGTGCACAAACACACGATCGTGAATCTGGTTTCCTTGAGACTTGCTAAAAAGCAGCTTTGTCATTAGCTGCATTTCACGGAAGGGGAAACTGAGGCTCAGAGAGAGGACCTGACTTACGCTAGGGCACCCGGCTGGAGCATGTGGGGACAAGATGGCCCCTCTCACCCTTTCTAGAGACTCGAACTGATATTAGGCTTTTATCATCTTCTAAAACTGGATCCGGGGTGGGCCACTGCAGGGACCGATTCTGACTTGAAGGTCTCCATGCAGAGACCCCAGGGAGCATGTGTGGGGAAGGCCCAGGCTACTTATCCCACAGGCCTCAGAGGCCGTCCCACTGCACAGGGTCACCCATCCCGACAGACAGTCAAGGAGGCGACAGTGTTAGGACCTGGGTCCTGTGTAAGAGGCTACTTGGCCATGGCCACCTTTGCAGAAGGCAGCGAGCACTTGCCCCTGAGGCTGGGACCTTCCACCACAGGGGGAAGGGCTGTTCTGGTCACCTGCAGGCACTGGACACCTGTCCCCATCCTCAGCATCGGGGAGGCTGGCAGGTACTGGTGGCACTCCCAGAAAATGCCTCACCCCAGTTTCTGGCCAGCCTTTACTCAGAAAATGAGCCCCAGATCTGAGGACATACAGATGTGCTCCACCAGCTACCCGGGAGCCCTCGAGCAAGACCCTTCCCCCGAGGAGCTTCCTAAGGCAGTGGGCAGGGCGCGCCGCCTCACACGGGGGTCCGAGGGCAAGTGCGGGCAGCTGCCGCGCGCCAGAGAAACACACATCCTTGAAAGGGGACATGTGAACGTTAAGAAAGCACAGCAGTGCCGTGGCAAAAGGGGGGCGGCTGGCGCCCCCTGCCAGATTCACCAGCTCTCCTCGTCACGGCAGTGCCACGGCAGAAGCAGGGCAGAGCGATCATGACAGCAAGACCCAGAGTCCCAGCTGCAGCGCAGGCTCAGCCGTCACTGGGACCCGCCCACTCGGCACTTGCCCACCCACCACGCGGCTGCTACTGTTCCGTTTCACGTGAGGTGACCGTGGTCGAATGACTCATTCCTGCAGCATGGGATACTAGGGGAGCCAGGGCACCGTGTGGTGTGAGACCCAGAACTCAGCTCACCCTTCCTCTCCCACACTGGGCTCTGGGCCACACGCGTCAGCACCAGGACACCCACCGAGAGGAGAAGCTTTTGCAAGGCTGGGGACACCTGTATGCAGGGTGACGTAGGCGGGGCTACCCCTGAGAACCCCTGTCCTGGGCAGCCCCCTGGACATAACTGTCCTGTGTAGCATCCCCCCACCCCCACCCCGGGTCCCTCTAAGAGCCTGGCCTCAAGCTCAGGACCTCTGGGACATGAAACCCTCATTTCAGCGTTTGTTGAGCGAGGCACTCCAGGGGCACTTTCAGACTGTTTCCGGGCCTGGCTACTCTTCGGAGATGCAGCTACTCACTCATTCATGTTCTTCATATCGATCCAGATTTTAAAGTTAGCGTTACCCTCACCGATAACACCTGTGAAACATGGGTCTGATGCGCTGGCTGCATGCTTCTTAAAATCCGTTGAAACAAACATGTCGGCATATAACAATGACTGAAGAGCGAACACACGCGCTGTTGTACTCAGTCCCCGGCCGGCCTGAAGAGGCAGCTCTGCTGTCACCCTCCCCCTGAGGACACGTGGCTGTTGAGTGGAGCGGATTTCAGGTCCTCTTGCCTTGGGGTCTCTTAGGTAAACCGAGCTGCTTCCTTGACATGCCTGAGGCTGAAGGAAGCCACATCTCTGTTCCAGGGCCTGGCTGGCCCCGCCCACAAGTGGCAGGTGGCCCTTGAGGCAGAGGCCACGCAGACCACAACCTCTCAGGCCACAACCTCTCGCACAGCCCTTCTATCCCTGCCAGCCCAAGCAGACGGAGGGCCCAAAGGGCACTGGATGACCAGCCACGCCGAGTGCCTGCTTTAGTCCTGCCCAGACTGAGCCCGAGTGGTGTCTATCCTGTCATCGGGAACACTTCTGGGCCCTGCACAAGCCCTGGGGCCACCTATCACACCCCCGGCCCCGCCAGGGAGTGGCAGGAAGGCTCGCGCCCACGGCCTGCTGCGTGGGCAACAGGGGTCCTGGCTTTCCAGGGCTAACATTTTTCTTCAAAAATATTCCGCCACACAGACGCTATGAAAACACCGCTGCCCCAGTGATGGCAGCTGCCAGGGCTCAGCAGTGGCCAGTCCTGCCCGCGTCTCCTCCTGCCCCCACCTCAGTCAACCTGGCCTCCTGGGGGCAAGCGCTACAGACAAGAGGGACTTCCAGGAATGGCAACTCTGCCAGCATGAGGGAGACTAGGGTGTGGAGGTGAGACCCTCAAGTAAGGAGGCGGCACTGGGTGAGGGGCAGTGAAGGGAGGCTGGCCTAAGGACTGCAGAATACCCGTGGCTACATCCTGAGAAAGGGTGTCTTTGGGGCCATCTGCATATCAGATCTCCGGCTCAGCAGCCCGAGCCTTCCTGCTCCAGGCTACCTCCACCTCACTTAGGGGCTGGCCTGCCTTAGTCACTTATGCTCTGCTCACTGGCTCCATTTTTACCTTCCTTGCAGCTCCAGCAGGCTACGTGTCTGGTGCGGCCAGGCTGCAGCACATGTGGATGGAGCAAGGCAGGCCTGCTGTGGCAGAGGGGGACCCAGGACTGCTTCCCAGTCCCACACCAAGGTGTGGCCCCACTGCAGCTGCCCAAGGTCACAGGTCTCTGTGGCTTCTGCCTCTCCAGCATCTGTTCCTTCTTCTTCTGGCATCGGAATCCATTTTTTCCTCCCTCTCGTGCCCATGCTAGGAGGGAACGTGGCCCTGGTGGCCGCTTGGGATGGGAGCTGCCTTGGCCTATGATGGTTTGGGATGGGCACACAACCAGGCCCAACCGTCAGTCCATTCCATCCCCTAGACTTTGGAGTAGATTCATGGGTAGGCATGTCACTTGGATGGGTCACCAGACTCAATTCCCGGGACATTTATTTCAACTGTTGAGGTGGAGACTATCTTCCTGCTCAGGGCAAGGAGGCTTGCTGCACTGAACAAGCCCGATCTCATCTGATCTCGGAAGCTAAGCAGCGTCGGGCCTGGTTAGTACTTGGATGGGAAACCACCAGGTGCTGTGGGTGTAAAAAATTAAAAAATAAGAGATGGTAAGCTGACAAGGTCCTTGCAATCTGTGAGGTCAACCAAGGGTTACCTCGCCTAAATAATAATAATAATAATAATAATAATAATAATAATGAGGAGGAGGAGGAGGAGGTAAATGTGAAGCTGCTGGGGGCCTTCTTGTGAAAGCAGCCCATGTGGAGAAAGCAGAGCCAGAGGCAGAGAGACCAAGCCCTAGGTTTAGCCGTGCCTGCAGTCCACCCTAGGTTTTCTACTTATGGGTGCAAACGCATTTTCCTTTTGTGCTTAAGTCTGGCTGAGTTGGGTGTCTGCATGTACAGAAAGAATTCTAGCAGCTTAGGCTCTCGAGCTGGTCATGTTACACCATCATCAGCAGGCAGAGGCTACGCAGAATTAGCTTTGGGCTGTGGGAATTGCATTGGCTTTACATGTAGGCTGACCAGAGGACAGATATGAGCTTGGTCCTTGGCAGGGAGACCCTGTAAAATGGGCCTAATGACCACAGTTCCCAGACTGACATGCGGAGGTGACATTGGGTCTGGAACTCCATGGCACAAAGGACATTCTGGGGGTGGGGGTAGGGTATATGTCGAGGCACAGAAAGGACAAAGGCTAAGAGATGGGAGCAAGCAGAAAGGAGCAAGGCTTCTGTGGCTGGAGTCAGGTGACAAGGACCCTCATCGTAGGGTACAGGAGAGGAGGCAGGGCCCGGGATGAGGAAGACACGGGATATCCCTAGAAGGTCTCAGACTTCTGGGAGAAGAACGTGTGTGGAGAGGAGTGGCTGCATTCTGGACAGATTGGGAAGGCGATACCCACAGGCCATGCTGATGTTTGGATGGAAGGGGGATCGCTGATAGAAAGGGCACTCAGCTCCTCGGGTTTGTACATGACCACCTGAGTGACCTGACTGGGGTGAGGCAGACAGTATGGAGAAGAGGTGGAGAAGCAGGAGGAAACTTAGGGAGGGGGATCTTGGAAGCCCAGATTGGAGCTTTGCAAGAGGGAGGGCCGATCAGTGGGGGTATAGCGGGGGAGGCACGGGACCCCATAGGGGATGTTCCTGGGCTCTGACGATTCCCAGCACTGTCCCCCCACCCCATCCCACGCCTCTCACCATTAGGGGATGGCATGCAGACAGATGCAAACCCAGATCAACACCATTGACATCAGCAGTCACTCCGAGGCCCTCCCCAGGGAGTGTGCAGGGTTCATAGCACCTGAGGAGGGAACGGAGGCTCCCACGCTGTGCCAAGGGGGGTGCCCAGGGACAGGTGCGCTGGTTCAGCCAAGTGTGACCAATGTCTCCAAAGGCACGGACATGGCCTTCAGAGGAGCACAGGACACTGATCAGAATGCCTGCCAGCTACAGAGTGAAGAGAGCTAGTCGTCATTCAGGTTGCTCTTAGTACCAACGGATCTCTGCAAAAAAACACCTCCGTGCACCCACAGAAAAGTCAGACCTATTTGTTAACATTATCTGTGTTTGCAGCCGCTCCCCAGCGCTAGCATCACCGCCTCAGCTCCACCTCAGATGGTCAGGCAATTAGATTCTCATAAGGAGCGCGCAACCTATATTCCTCGCATGCGCAGTTCAAAATAAGATTCACACTCCTAATGAGAGCCTAATGCCTGACGATCTGAGGTGGAGCTGGGGGGTGATGCTAGTGCTGGGCACAGTTGCAGATACAGATGAAGCTTCGCTTACTTGCCTGCTTCTCACCTCCTATGGCGCAGCCCAGTTCCTAACGTAATTATGCTGAGTGAAAGTAGTTGGATGAATATATTTGTTATTTCGATTATGGTGACAATTTCACAAGTGTTTACATATGTCATGAATGTTTATTGCATGTCAATTACACAGATATTTAAAAAATGTTTATAAAACCTAATATTTGATAGTTACTGAAAAAATATATTTTTCAACTTTTCAACTATAACTTTTATGAACTTTAAATGCAGATTATTTATGATGAAAATTTAACATTCAAACTAGGATGTGTTGTAAGCCCAAAATGCATATCTGACTTGGAAGACAGTATGAAAAAGAAATATAAAATATGTCATTAGTAACATATTGATTAGGTTAGAATGACAATGTTGAGGATGTATTAAATAGATTAAATTAAATATATTATTCATCTAAATTTCATCTTTTTAAATGTAGCTACAAGAACATTTCGAATTATTCACGGGATCCATGACCTTTCTCCTGCCCTGTGCTGCTCTAGATGGAACTAGCTAGTTAGGGAACACATAGAAGATGGACAAACAAAATCGATGACACCAGAAGGACACCCAACTCAGCCGGAATTAAGCACAAATCCAGAACATGGGACACGCTGCAGGACAAACGTCCCCGTTTCTCCAACAAACGAATGAAATGAAGACCAAACATTTATATGTATATATACATAATACATATATAAAATAGGAAGGACTATTATAGAATAAAAGAGATTTAAGAGTTATGAAAATCAACTGCAATGTGTAGAACTTGCTTAGATTCTGATTTGAATAAATCAATTGTGAAAAGGTTTTTAAAGAATTGGGGCATCTGATTATGGACTGGCTATTAGATGATAGTAAGAAATTATTAATTTCACTAGGTGCGTCAATGGCATAATGCTTATGCCAATCGAATCCCTATCGGTTTGGATCTGCTATCAGAGTCACGAGGGGAAATGACGAGATGTCCTGGCTTTGCTTTAAGAACCAACAGGGTGAGTGTAGGGATGAAGGAAGACGAACTGCGAGTTGACAGCCGTGAGCTGGGAGGTGAGTCCATGGTGGTTCATGCATATCCTATTCTTTATATGTTTATGTTTTTGAAAATTTCCATAAGAAAAAGTTTAAGAAAATAAAAGGGAAAGTCTGTGACATTCTCCTTGAAAGTCCCACCTGGCCTGGTGCCATGTGACCTTGAGCTGCCTTCCCTCCTTCCCAAAGGCAGACTGCAGGGCTGTTCCGCGCCGCCCCCATCTGAGCCAGGGACAAAGACTGAAGCAGAAAGGGACATGGGGCTTCCTCACAAGGCGAGTGGCAGCACTGCGAATCATGTCTATTATATGCAGTTCATCTGTCAACGACTTTGCTCATGAGATTGGTTACAGCACAATAACCTAATTTGTTCCTCCTTACGCCTGCTGTTTGCAAAATATAAGGACATTTTCCCCGGCAAACATTTCAGAACTGCAACATGCAGACGCTTAAAGTCCTCTTCTTCATCCAAAGTGCTAATACGATTTGGCTGCGTTCATGCAGAAACATCTGTTTCAAACCACAGGCCACTGCGATTCATGTCTCAGGAGCAGCTGTCACACACCCTGTCATCTCAGCCTCTCTAACCTTTCCACAATCCCCCTATACTCGGTCACAAAAACCACTCGGTGTGCAATGTTTCAAGCTTAAGGGGCATCACAGAACAGGCCGGCTGTCAGAACCGCAGAGCTAGGGAAGCCCCTGGTGTGGTCAGGACACGTGTGGGTGCCTTCAGGGTGACTGATGAGTACCTCCATTAAACACAGGACTGGAGAGTACAACCATTTTCATGGGAAAATGTCACAAGTAGATTGCAGCTCCCAACAGGGGTTCCGAAGTGTGGTTAACCTTCTCTGAGGGTCAGAGCCAGCCACACCCCAATCTACATGCCCAGGTGGGGCCCAGGTATCCAAGTGTGCAGCGTGACCCACGTCTGCACCTCAGAGCCTGCCCACAAACTGCTCCTCCACCTACCTCTCCCGTGCTTCGGGTCTGCAGAAGGTTAATAGGGCCTCCAGAAACGGCTGGTTAAGAAGGACAGGAGCCCTCCTGTGCATCCTACACCACACTCCCAGCCTGTGTGCAGGATGGTGGCGACAGAGTGGCCAGTGCCTGTCCTGGAGCTGCTCATAGCCAAGATGCAGAGGGCTGGCCCTGAGCTGCCAGGGTCCCTCATGGTGGGGGCCTGGATCTTTGCTCCTTCCTCCCTCCTTCCCGACCACCCACACTCTGCACAACTCCTGTTTGACCTGCCAGAGTAGCTGGGGCACTGTCTTCCCCCTGGAGTTTCCCTTGACCTTGACTGCAGCCCTCCTCACCCAGGCATGAGCTCAGGGAACCCTGGGCCCCTCGCCAGGGCATGCTGCAGAGAGGTGCCTGCCTGGTGACCACATGGTTTGATTAACTTAGTGATCCCCAAAGTCGGAAGTATATCCCCACAGCACACACCTACTGAGGAGTGTAGAAAGGAAATATGGGAACTCCTTTTAACATTTTAGCATTTGCTGAACAGGATTTTGTTATGTACTCTTTGCTACATAAAAAGATTATCTGTAACATGTAAGTCACGATGTCCTCCACCCAATCAAACAGTGGCATGTCGCCGATCCCTCCGTTTCATAAACCTGTGCCATCCTCCCTACTCACCCCCACTTCCATCATTCCCACTATCAGAAATTTTTAAAAAATCATTAAAAATATTTTATGTCAGAAATACATATCCTTAAATAATACACTGGATAGTTAGCTTGCTTTTAAGTTTTATAAACATGGTGCCATTCTGTACACAGCACTCTGTGACTTGACTGTTCCCTGAACATGATGTTTCTAAGAGCCCGCTGTCTGGCGATCCATTTTGTGTTTCACTATTTCTTTTCCAACTTTCCTGTTGCAGCTGTTGCCATCAAGAGGAGGGCTCCAGGAGCACACACACACTTCTCTTGGGACATCGAACGTGAAACTGCCCCTTCGCAGGGCATGCAGCATGTATTTGAGTTGGCTAGATAATTCTCAGTGGTTTTGCAAACCAATTGTGCCAGTGTGCGCCCCCGCAAATGGACCAGAGGATCTTGTTGACCCACAGCCTCCCCAGCATTTCTTATTGCCTCACATGTTGATTTTTGCTCGTTGAGTGAGTGTGCAGTGGTATTTATTTCTTCCTTAAATATTTGATGCAATTCACTAGGGAAGCCATGTGAGCCAGATGCTTCTCTCTGGGGAAGTTTTTAATGATAAATTAATTTTTTTTAACGGACACAGTAGTGTGCAGATTTTCTATTTCTTCTAGGTCAATTTTGGCAAGTTATGTCTTTCAAGGCATTCGTCCCTGTTATCAGATGTATCGACACAAAGTCCTTCATAAAAATCCCTTGTTACTCTTTTACTGTCTGTAGGATATTGGCAACCTGTGTTTTCTCTTGGTCAGTTGTGCTAGGAGTTTATCAATTTAATTAATCTTTTCAAAGGGTTTTTCTCTATTGTGAGTTTTTTATTTTATTTACCTCTATTCTCACGAGGTAATGTTAACAGACAACCTGGCACACCCTGCCTGACAGAATGAGGTAGTAAGCCCTTGAGAAGTCCATCAGACAGGTGGGCAGATGGGTGGCTGAGCAGAGGGGGCACCCCATAAGCACTACAAACACCGAAGGGAAGAGCAGACCCTGCTGCCTGGAAACAGCCCAGACTGCGAACATTTCAGACTGCAAACGGCACACACCCATCGAAGTGTTTCTTGCGCAGGTAGAAAGCCCTCTAACTGGCAACACTCGAGCCTGTGTCAGCTTCAGTCCAAGGGAACAAACTGAAGCTGCCCTGGCAAATTCACGGGCCTCTCACAGATTAGCCCTTCAGACTCTTCACGGCTGAGTTTACGTGGTTTGGTCGTTTGGGGCACCCTTGGTGGCGGAGCCCTGGGTAGTGGCCCTAAGGGAAGCATGGAGGTGACAAGACATGTGTGAGAGGACACACAGCTGAAGGCCTGGCCCAGGGAGTGCTGCCTGGCAGAGGAAGTTCCTCCCACCCGCCTCACTGTCATTACTGAAAGTGAAGAAAAAGTGAATCTGCGAGAGGAAGACATCACTGTGACACACATCTACTCTGTGCCACACACAGCGCTATGGGCCCCGTTTGGTGTCTGAAGCCCAGAATGATCCTGGGAGTAAGAGCAGTCACTTGGTGAGGAAGCGGTGGCTTCCAACCCCCACTTGGAGACCTGGGAGCTGACTCTACCTCTGGTTCACTGAGGGCCTGTGTGAAACAGGCATGGTGAGCGTCTTTGCTGAAAGAGGGAATGCCCTGGGGCGCAGTCGGGGGCTAGGCCGAGAGGCCGGGGGAGCAGGGAGCAGCTCTCTGGGAGACATGGTAACTGTGACAGAAAGGGGCCGGGAAGGACTCCTGGAGGGTGGGAAGGGGAGCTGGGGCCGGAGTCCAAGGGTACCACCAGATACCCTTCAGCCTGCCCCCACACCACTGCTGGAGGATGCCATGGCCCGCAAGAGGACACAGGCCAGGCAGCTGGAAGGCAGATGGACTTCTCTTCCTAGAGGCGCATCATGGTCTATAATTTTAAAACATCTTCAACCCAAAACTCTTAACCTGAATTGAATTTTGAGGAAAGAGTCCAACGAATCAAGGTTATGGAGAAACATTGACGTGAAGCCTTTAAAACCTATCAGGAAAGATGAACAAAAGATGTGGAGTATTGTTGTAGATTGAAAGAGCCTAAAAGACCCAACAAACAAGCGTGATGCTGGATGACTGATCAGATCCTGAGTGTAAATAAAAGGCCACAATGGACATGACTGGGGCGCTTGGTGAGAGCTGCATATGGACTGTGTATGAGAACGCATTCTTGTGTTAATGTTGTTTCCAGCATGTGACACCTCGACAGAGGCTTTGAGGGAGAAGGTCCTTGTCCTCAGGAGATGCTGGCGGGTTAGCATGATTCCAGCAGTTTATTCTTAAATGCTTCAGCCAAAGTGATGAGCTCTGAGGTAAAGCACATGCTGCAAGATGTTAATCCAGCACCAATGGTGCGAATAGACTCTAGGGAGCTCATGATGCCTGTCTCCTGGTGCTCATGCCCTTGAGTGTGGATGGAACTGACTTCCTCCAACCCACAGACTCTGGCAAACATGATGGGACGTCACTTCCGAGATTCAGTTAAATGAGATGCTGTCTTGCTAGCAGATTTACTATAGAGACTCATTTCTGGTCTGATGGAGAGGAAGCCATGTGGCAAGGAATGGCAGTGGTCCCTAGAAACCAGTGGCTTCCAAAAGCTGAGGGCAGACTCCAGCCAACCACTAGCAAAACACTTCAACTCTCAGTTCTGTAACTGCAAAGAACTGAGTGGAAAAGTGAACCCATTCCTCGTTGGGCCTCTGGACAATGACCTGGTCCTGGTCAGCACAGGTGAGAAGTCAGCTCTGCCTGGATAGAAACTATGAGGTAATGCATGTGTGTTGTTTTAAGCCACTAAGTTTATAGTCACTTGTTACACAGCAATAGATAGCTAATAAGACCATATTAAAACATAATACATCACCTCCCAAGTGGTTTCTATTTCAGGAATGCAAGGATGGCTTAATATTTATATTAACAAATTTTGTGTCTTATTATTTGCCTCATCCTCATCCTGGACCTGATAGTAGAAAATCCATTAATATGATTCATCTTGTTAATAGCCTAAGGAGAAATATCATAGAATTATCTCCACATCTTCAACAACAGTCAATACTCATTGCCAATTTTACAAAACCAACAAGTATATATATGTATCTCTCCTTCCTAAAGTCAGCATCTTTTTTCATGGGAGAAGTACCAGAGGCCTTTTCCCTCAGGTCAGGAACAAAGTAAGGGTGCCCATTAGATCCAGTATTTAATACCGAATTGGAGGTATTTAGCTAATTTAATTAGATTAGAGAAAGCAATTTGATGGCCTAAGAATCAGTGAAGGAGAAGTAAAATGATTGCAATTTGCAGATCACAGAATAACTGAACTACCTAAAAGAATCAATGATAAAACTAACTGCAAAATAGGTTTTGTGAGGTACATATAATAACACACACACACACACACACACACACACACACACACACACACACACATGAGCCAGTTACAAGATATAATGGAAGAAAAAACATTTATAATAGCAACAAAGTAAAGTACTCATGAATAAACTTAACAAGAAATGTGAGGAAAACTCCAAAATGCTCCTGAAAGTAGTCTTAAACGAATAAAAGACTAAGTAGTTTTGAATACAAAAACATTCCTGGCTTTTGAACAAGATGACTCAATTTCATACTGATGTCAATTGTTCAAAGAAAAAGTCATCTATAAATTTAATATGACCCGAACAAAAAACACCAGCAACACACTGCCCTGGCGAGGAAAACGTGAAATGAAGAGCATCGTCAGGAAGATCAGCCCTACTGGGTGTTCAAACACCAGGACGGGCATTGAGTTCAAGCTCCCTCCCCTGTTTTGGTAGTTGTGGATAAAGTCTTCTTGTCATTCACACACACAGGTGCGCACGCACCTGCAAACACACAGCCCAACGCTTGCATAATTCCACCATGTGAAGAGACAAGGCTGTGAGACAGACCAGAACACCCAAAAACAGGTCTAACTGCATTTGGATGTTTAGCGAATGATACATGTGCACTTCAGATTACTGGAGAAGAGATGCCGCTTAAATCAGTCGTGCTAGGATAGAGGGATAGACATTTGGGAAAAGATTAAATTGTTTCCACAAACTAAGTACCAAACCAAACAAGAATTAGGAAACATGGATAAATGAACATGGATAAATTCATTACAATTAAGTATGAGGAAGCCTTTATAAATAGGGTTCAAAATCTATATGCAGTAAAAGAAAAGAGGGATTAAATCAACTACATGAAACTAGAAAGCTTTTAATGGCAAAACCCACTATCTACCATACACAAAGTAAAAAACAAAACAAAACAAAACAAAATGGGGAGAACTATTTGCACCACAATGAAGATAAAACACTAATAATCTCTCTAATATGTATTTTAAACAAACTTTTAAATCCAAGGTGGGGAGTGGGGGGAGGACCAAAAATCCAATAGGAAATGGGCAAACTATATGAACTATATGGACAGGAAATGCACAGAAAAAGATAATCATAAACATATGAAAAGATGTCCAGTTCCACACACAATAATAGAAATGTGAATTAAAATGCATCGAAATGCTCTTCCCTGGCCCTCAGATTAGCGAGGTTGTGGAGAAAGCAGACACTGTATTATGTTACTGGTGGAGTACAAAATTTGGGGACAGGGGAATTTGGGAATAGCAAACAAAACAAACACACATTTACTCCTACTTCTGGGAATTAAAGATACACCTCAGAAATACAAACAACCTATGTGCAAGGTTATCCATCATTCTGTTATTTTTAATAATGAAGGCCTAGAAGAAGCCAAATATTCACTCACAGGACAGCCACACAGTGCAGTATTATGAGGCCATACAAAGAATGAGGAAAGTCTTTATGAACTAGTAAGGAGATATTTTTAATTTAAAAAAGCAAGGTACAAAGGAGATGTGTATGTTAACTTTTGTGACAGTGCATAAATGGCTTGTTTTGCAAACAAATCCAGGAAGAACAAACCAGATTTCAAATGGTTACAGACACTATGGGGACAAGGAGGAGGAGACAGGGACTTTTATTCAAAAAGTGAAATTTCCATAAAAACGGAAAGAAAACAAAGCCAAACTGCATGCAAACAGAAACAGATGAAGCTAATGATATATCAAATCGGTAACATATTCACATAGTGCTGACTACACATCCAAAGAAATCCTGAACTTGACCTAGTAGGTTTGGGTTGGTAGTGATTTGGAGGTAGTGACTCAGAATTATTTCGGGTGCAGTCTAGAACTAAGCAAGTGATTAAATATATTGATGTTTTGGGGAACCAGGTTCTTAATATGGGATAAAGAAGATGGAAATATTAAATTTTATTTAAAAAAATGATTTCTGTGCTCAGTCTACTGAGAAGGCACAGAGGCAACAATGCTAAGGTAGCGATGAGCACATCTAATGCCCAGATCCCAGCTTCTAAAACCCAATCCCCACTAAAAGGCACCAAGACTTCTTGGAGGAATGGTTGACCTTGGGTCTGAGTCAAAAAGCAAGTGAGAGCTGGAACAATGCTGAAGGCTGTATGGGGAACATGTCAAAAAGACACATAGACCAGCCCGAACACCCAGCATCCTATCTTATCTCTGCAAACTCCATGCAGGCGCCCCTCCCCCACTGGGTCCAGGGAGGGTGGAGAGGGCAGGTGATGCTCCTGGGAGGATGCAGCGAGAGGGGCAAGGCAGTAGCTGCCCTCTTTGTCCTCCAGCCCTGCCTGGATAGAGGTCTCCCTGTGGCTGCGGCCCCATAGGGTGGACCCCATATGAAGCAGCCTTTTGACATCTCCCTGCTCCCTCTCCTGGCCCCCTTCCAGTCTTCTCCTTCCTTTCAATTCTCAAACTCTAAACCCTCTGCAGATCTACTACAACAGAGGAAAATCCAAACCCTATAGCTCCCCTCACTGGCTCTGCTGCACCTACTCCCACCCATCACCTATGTCTGCCTCTGGGGCCACGCACCTGCTGTTCCTTCAGACCTTTCCAATGGGCTCCACCCTTCCATTCAAGTCATAGCCAATAGTCACTGCTCAGGACCACCCTCTCTGATCAGGCTAAGGCTCTGCCCCTACCTCAATCTCTCTCCACCCCAATTACCCTCTTTTATTTTTTTCCTGTCACTTATCCTCTGCCATGTCCTCGGTATTTCCTCTGATCATTTGCTCAGCTTCCCTCTCCCACATCTGTTTGAAAGCACTTACTGGGGCCGGGAGCAGACCTCCCACAGTAGGAGCTCTATGAATGCTCTCGGTTCGGAATGGGCAACCTCAGGCCTTTCCTAGTCACCTAGAACAGTGGCTGAAATATGGCTTTTGGAACTGTTGAAACCCCAGCTTGGCCACTGCATGATCCTGAGCCCCTGAACAAGTCCTGTCACCTCTTTAAGCCTCAGTTACTTCAGCTGTAAGATGGGGACCCTGGACCACTCCGGGAAGTAAAGTTTCCCAGGCACGTCTCTGGTTCCTGAAGCTCAGCAGAACACCTGCCTCCTGGCCAGGAGGCAGGAGGAAGGGGCTGGGGCGAGCCCTCCACCACCCCCGCTGCCACACCTGTTCTTGCCACACTGCCCGCCACTTGGAGCACGGTGCGTCTCCAGAGCATTCCTTCCCTCCTCTCCAGGCCTTGCTTTCCCCACCTAAATACGAAGAGGCGTGAACCAGAGTCCCTTGACCTGCCCACTGTCACTGTGCGGGGGACACAGCAGAACCCCAGGCTGACTACTGTCCCTCTGGCTCTCTGGCGGCAGCACTGGTCCTTTCCTCAATCCGATTCCAGCTTCAGAGACAACAGCACCCTCTTCCTCCACGGACAAGGCCCTTCACTTTCTTCACAAGCAGCGGCAGGCCACCTTTGCCGGTCCCATTTCAGAGACCGGGAAACTGAGGTCCAGAGCGCAGTGGAGGCCTTGGGTCCAGACTGGCTTTTCCTGCCACCCAAGTGCCTGACGAAGCGCGCTCCTCGCGCCTAGTGGAGTGGTTCGGGCGCCGCAGAGCTCAGGCGTCTCTCGCCGAGGCGCCGGCGGGTGCCCTCCGCGGGTACCCTGCCCGCCACCACCGGCCGCCCGCACCCGCGCCCCTCAGGGCACCCTAGGCGCCCAGCAGCCCCCTCCCGCCGGCCAACACCCCCGTGCGCCAGCCGACCAACCACGCGCACTGTCACCCGCGTGCGCACCTGTACCCCGGGTCAGGCCGCGCGTCCCCGCGCAAGGGCCGACCACCCGCTGTCCCCATCGGCTCGCTGTCCTGCACCTCCACGTCCCGACCCCTCTGCTCAGCGCCCGCCGCCTCTGCCGCCTCTGCTGCCGCCCCTCCCCGGCCCGCAGCGCCCGCGTCCTGCCCGGCCGCGCCCCGACTCACCGGCTCCCGGCGCACCAGAACCCCGGGCCCGGCCCATGGGCAGCACCCGCTGCGCCCGCTGCGAGCGGACCTGGGGCTGCCCGCCGCCCGCCGCCAGCGGCTCCTGGGCGCAGCCTGCCGGGCGCTGGCGGCCGGCCCCCGAGCAGCGCGGGCGCGGCGCCCCCTGGCGGCCACACGGGGGAGCGCGGGGCGCGCGGCTGGGGTGGGGCTGAGAAGCCCTTTCCGCGCCCTTCCCGTGGCCTTGCAAACCCCGGTGGCCCTGCCCACCAGCCTCGCCCCTGCTCCAGGCCTCAGGGTCAAGGCCAAGCGTCCTGTGTTCAGGATCTTCGGCTGCAGCTCGCCTCCCACCCCAGTTGCTGCTACCCACTCCGAGCATCACGCGCTGCCGCCTGAATGAGGCTTCTGCTCAACTCTGCACCAGAACTGTCCCCCATCAACTCTTCCCTGGTAAACCCCTGGCACCCTAACATCTGGTTCACCCCCTTTCCTCAAGACTGGGCCATGGCCAGTCTTGCCAGTCTTCCTGCCATGGCCACTGAGCTGTGATTTGTCTGTGTTCCTGAGTCCTGTGGGCGTGGGGTGGTATCAAGGCCAGGAAGACTGAACTCGACCCCCAAGCTGGCTCCCTCTGTAGGGAAGGGAGGGAGGCAGGCTCAGGAACTGGCCCTCATGGAGGGCAGGTTGCCACTCTGAAGACACTGGGGGCCTAGGAGGATAATGGTTCAGGATGACTATTTCATTTTTAGTATAGGGGAGGAAGCCTGAACTAAATGGATGACCTTCCTCAACTGGCTCCACCTGGACATTAAAAGTTTCCTGGTTTGTCCTAGCATAGAGGTGAGGACATCTATCCTCTGCTTCAGTGAGGACCTGCCTGATGAGATGTGGCAGGAAATCCACCCCAATCAGCTTAAGCAAAAATAATTTATTGGCTCCTGAGGCATAAAAAGCCAAGGTGGGCTGCTTTCGGGAATAGCTAGATCCAGGTGCTTAAGCAATATGCATCGTAATTCACCTGCCCCATCTTCCAAACCCTTTGTAGCAGAATGGCCCTCAGCAGCCCTGGGTTGACACTCTCAGAAAGAGCACGCCTGCTTGACAGTGCCAGTGAGAGCCCAGAGAGGCTGCACACAGGTTCCGAGGAGCTGGGCTCAGGCCATGTCTGTAGGCCTGGGGAGTGAAGGCTATAGGCCTGGGTGTTGGCTTCCTAGAACTGAGGGTGGGGCGGGGGGAAGGGTTGTTAGTTCTGTGCTGACCCTGAGGATGGAGTAGCACATTGCTCCAAGCTTGCCTTGAGGACTGTTTCTAGAAGATTGGACAAGTGAAAACAGCAGAGCATAGCTGTGGCTTGCACAGTTGAGGAAACTGAGGCCTAGAGCAAGCAGGCACGTGCCTGGGACACACTGATGTATTAGGGTGGGTGTGGGTGGGGCAGACTGGGCAGGGTGACCGGGACAGCAATGCACAGGGCCAGGCTGTAGTGAAGGGGCAGGAGAAACAGGCAGATAGACATGTCTGGGGTAATGCGCTGGGGCCTCCCCCGCCCCGCTACCCCTCGCCCTCAGGCCAGGCCCAGAGCACTCCCTATGGCAAGAGGGGTTCTCAGGAGAGAAGGTTGCAGGAGAGAACTCAGGAGAGCTGGCCATTCCCTTATGACATGCTGGGGCCTGAAAGGTGTTGTGGGGCCTCTTGACCAAGTGTGGTTCAGAGGAGCAAGCCAGTCTCCCCCCACCCGCCCCTCTCTGTGAGCAAAGGCCCAGGGCTACTGAGGCACAATTGCCACACCGAAGGCAGGGTGGGTGTGTACAGCCTGAGCAGCCCTAGGCAGAGCAACTGAAACCTGAGGCGGACCTGCGCAAGGCCACAGCTCTTGCCCCAAGTGGGAGAGTGAAGCAGGGCTGCCTTGTGAGGAAGGGAGAGGGCCATGTCCCTGAGGGCTCCTGTGTGCTTCCCTGGGGCACGGAGGACAGACAGGTTGTGCTGAGGACACAGCGTGGGCTGCGGCTACTGCCTGAGGCCGGCGTGGAGTTCTGCTCTGAGCTGGCCCCAGCTTTGGGAGACACCGGCTGCGCCCTGGAAGGGGCCTGGCCCAGCATAGGTACTGCATTTCCCTTGTCCCCTCCTTAGCCCTCCAGAGAGCACACTGTCCAGCACCCCAACCTCGCACCCCAGCCTCGCAGCCATGGCCCGCCTCCCCACTCCCAGGGTCCAGTTCCCACAGTCCAGCAGGCGCTGGTGCTGACATGGAGGCTGGGCCCACCCGGGAGCTGTCAGCTCAGCCCCTTCCCCCTGAGACACCCCTCTAAGGGATATCCCCTGGGCTGTGGGCTCCCTAGATCTGGGGCCTCCCAGGCTCTGGGTGCTGAGTGTCTGCAGTGACTGGAACCCCAAATCTCCCTTCTTCACCCATGAGGACCCATAGCAGACCCCCGCCATGCTAGGGCCTCGGATATAGCAATAAGCAGGACAGAGGTTCTCTGCCCCCTCGCAGACCACAGTTTAGAGAGTGGACACTGGAAACTAACTACAAACACAGGAGAATAATGAAAATGATCAGAGAGCACAAGTGCCAGGAAGTCACCAATGCCAGGCCAGGTGGCTGGGATGGGAGTCATCAGGAAAGGTGCCTTTGGGCGGAGACCTGGGACCACTCGAGTTTACCCACCAGGCCAGTGCAGGGACAGCAGGCGGGACTCCTTGTCCACCGAGGAGGTCAGCCCTGGAGTTGCAGCACTGGAGGACGTGAGGGGAGAGTCGGGCAGGGGACAGCTGACAAGGGTACACCTGGGCAGAACGAACCCCAAGGAGAGAAGCCATGGAACTGGGCGATGGGAAGATGAGGAGAAGGTGAGGAGCGGGGACTGGAGTCCAGCCGAGGTGGGTGACAGAGCTGCTGAGACCGGGGCCAGGGGTTATTTGGGGGACACCTGGAGGCAGCTGGACTTGTGGGCACAGAGTCTGCTGTGGGTCCTCATGGGCGAAGAAGGGAGACTTGGGGTTCCAGTCACTGCAGACACTCAGCACCCAGAGCCTGGGAGGCCCCGGCAGCACATCTGCCCCAAATCTTGGCTCGGCCAGAGCAGGTGACTCAGGAAGGAGACTGACACCAAGTGGGGCCGCCAGACAGTGTCACCAATAAAATCAGATAACAGTGAGGACGGAATTTTAGGCTCTAGCCAGTGTATTTATTTTCTTGGTGCAATTCGTAACTTGTCCATTCTTGAGTATGGTGAAAACTCTCCAAGTTACTAATGGGTAAAGCTGCAGAGAGGTCACCACACTGCCAGCCACTAGTGGGGCTGTACCTGTGGACGGAATGTATCTCCCCAAATTCATGTGTCAAAATCCTTCCCCCGCCAAGGTGATGTGTTAGCAGAAGGGGCTGTGGGAAGGGACTAGGTCACGATGGCGGAGCCTTTGTGAATGAGATTACTGCTCTTATAAACAGACCCCAGAGAGCATCTTTGTTCTTTCCACCATGTGAAGACACAGTGAGTTCCAGCCTCCAGAACAGTAGGAGTTAAGTTTCTGATATTTATAAGCCACCTAGTCCGTTGCCTGAATGTACTAAGACAGTCACATTTAATGACTATCGATGAGGGTCCCAACTACCCACTGAGTCCAGGTGGGGATCAGGGAGAGAGAGTGTGCATGCGTGTGCACCGTGCATCTGTGTGTGTGCGCGTGCGCCGCATGTATGTACACGGTGCATGTATGGCACATGTGTGACTAGTGTGTGGTGTGAGTGCGTGTGTGTGGGGGGGTGAGTATGGCTCAGACCCCCGTCAGGGTGCAGGTGGGTGGGGCCAGTCTGAAGACAAAGGCAGCCATTGCCGGTGGGGTCCTCAGAAGCAGATCTTGCAATGAGGTGCAGGTGGTTTATATGGGGGGCCTTCAGGGAGGGGGACAGCCCATAACAGTGCATTATTAGGATGGTTACCGACATGGCCTAGCCCCGCTTGCTTGTGGGGAACTGTGTAGGCCGCGTCCTAGCACTCTGCTGTGCAGTCCGGCCATGTCCCCTCTACTTCCAGGAAGGCAGAGCAGACTTCTACAGCTCAAATAAATTCCTGAGGCAGAAGAACGTGGGCCACGTGGACAGAGCCATCTACCCAGCTGTGTGGAGCGTAGGTGGGTGAGACTGTGGCACGGGGCACAACACTTGCCTGAAACAGCCCCGCCCTCCTGTGAAACACTCACATTCCCTCAGGTTCCACGTGAGGTCCTCTGGTTGCCCTTCCTCTCTCACCCCTTCTGAAGTCTTCTCCACCCACAAGTAGCACTTCTGCCAGCCTAGGTGGCATACTTGGGATGGCCACCCCTGCTGCAGGGTGACTTCTTTTGCTGCCCACTGGTTCACTGGCATGAGGAGCCAAAGTGGCCTGGAGGCAGAGGCTGAGTTTCAGCGGGGCCATCCCTTGGTCCTGGAGCAGCATCTATTGAGCCTAAATTTGCCCACCCAGCAAACACCTGCTGAGGGCCCTCAGTCCCCAAGCTCGGGGGATAGCTGTGAGGGTTCTTGGTGGGGGATGGATGGCATAAAACGCCCTCCCCCTGTGGAGTCACCAGTGCCTGCCACACTTGAGACCTCACTCATACAGGCTGTCAAATGTCACCGTGCATAGGAATCACCTGGAACTCGAGGCGAGGCAGCACCCCAAGGCTCCCATCAAGACTCAGGTATGAGGCTCTGGGTGGCCCCCTGCTGTGTGTGTGTAACAAGAGCCACAGGTGGTGTTGATGCAGGCAGAAAACGGGACTCACCTGGAGAAACGCTTATAGAATGGGGTATAGGGGGATCAACCCCATATGTGGTGGTCAGAATAACGGGCCCCAGGGATGCCCACGTCCTAATCCCCAGAACCTGTGGCTCTGCGACCTTACATGGTAAGGGTCTTCACAGATGTGATTTAGCTAGGACTGTGGGGTGAGACATCATCCTGCATTATAAGGTAAGCCCCAAGTAATCATATGGTGCTTAAAAGCGAAACAGGGAGGCAAAGTAAGGGAAAGAGAAATGAGGAGGAAGCAGGGCCAGAGGTGCCATGCTGCTGGCTTTGATGGAGGAAGGACAGTGGCCTCTGGAAGCTGGAGAAGGCCAGGAAATGGGCTCTCCCCTAAAGCCTCCAGACAGAACTGGCCCTGCTGAGACTGTGGGACTTCTGACTGACAGAACTGCAAGACAATGCAATTGTGTTGTTTTGAGCCCCTGGGTTTGCGGTCATCTGCAGTAGCAGTAATGGGAAACCCAGACATCATCCCATAAGAAAGGTTGGGAGAAGGCCGGCAACTCATGTGGGTAGCATAGCAGAGCATGCTGCCCTGAATGGCAATGGTGGGGAGGGGAGGTGGGATGGCCAAGGCCCACAGCTAGGCAGAGCGGATGTGTGCTTGGTCTTCCCCGGGAGCTCATTTCTAACACAGGTGCCCAAGGCCCTGCCGAGACCTCGGACTCAGAGGCCTGGGTGGGGTCTGGGAATCTGCATCTTGCAGCAGTGGTGCCATCATCACAGTATCAATGTGGTTAACCAACCTTTGGTTGTCTAGAATTGACTAGTAGAAAAAGCACAGAGGGTGGTTTTAGGATATCCAGATGTCCCAAATGTGACACTGGCCACCATGGTAATGGGAAAGGTATGTGTGAGCAGTGTGGAGAGGGGACACATGGAGGCCAT
This sequence comes from Rousettus aegyptiacus, assembly GCF_014176215.1. NCBI lineage: Eukaryota > Metazoa > Chordata > Mammalia > Chiroptera > Pteropodidae > Rousettus > Rousettus aegyptiacus. The sequence goes on along the minus strand of NW_023416310.1, from coordinate 107,656,149 downwards.
GACATGGTGGTCACAGCTGCATCCTACGAGGCTCATTCCAGGGGGGGATGAAGGCCAGGTGGTAGCTGGACAAGAAGGGAGCCAGGAGACCCCTTAGGTCACTACAGCCACCATCACCATGTGTGAGGAATGGTTTGCAGGAGGGGTGAAGATGAACGTGGGGAGAAAGGACAGTACCGAACTATTCTGCGGGTGACAAAGTCTGCAGGATTAGATGCTCCTTAACCCAGGAAGCTTCTCGTCCTTGCTGTCAGCTCAGCTGGATTAAGTACTTGGATTAAGTACTTGATTGCAGCCACAGAAAGAGGTCTCCAGGGGCAGGCATGGGTGTCTTATTTATGACACAGCTCTGCAGCGGGTGGTCACTGAAAATGAAGGACCAGCATGCATTTGGGTGAGGGGACGAGGGGACAGGAGGGGTCCTGCAATGGGAGATCCTGGGGAAGAATCATGGCCCAACTGAAGGGCCCTGACATGGTTATCCCATGGAGGATACATTTGATTTGCACAGAGGCGGAGGGTTCCCCTGGACTGCTGGCTGTTTCTAGAGCGGGGGATTGATGCGCCCTCAGAGTCATCGCTTCTGCCTGGCTCTGCTCAGCGGGGCTCAGCTTCCATGCACGGCCCATGGCGCATGAGCCTGTGTCCTCTCATTGCACGCAGTAACCCCCAGTTACTCCGGCTGGGTACCAGGTGGTCCCACACTAGCTTTAAATCGCAAATTTCGCTGTACACACACACACACACACACACACACACACACGCACGCGCACACACACACAGCATCCTTACCCTCTCTTGTCTCCATAGGGGGGTGGCTTTGGGATATTTGACATTTGTGCTCTTTCCCAAATAAGCCACTCCCCAAATGAAGCTGTTTTTCTATTCAGTTTTCTGAGCACAAAACATCCCCAAATAGGTTATTTAATGAAATGATTGTGTTGAGTCACCCTTGCATTTTGGAATAAACTATACAATGTTCGATTCAGTTAACATCTGTGAAGAAGCCATGTGATCTTGATACGTCCTTATTCAATTTTGGAATCAAGATTATAGCAGTCTCCTAAACTGAGTTGAGTGGTTTGACAACCTTGAAGATGGGGTTTGTCTTTACCTATAGCACACTTCCTGGGCTGCTACAGTCAATGCGCTTATTGATGCTGAAGCGTTTTACTTCTGGCCAGCCAGAAAAATCTTCTGCATTGTTTAATAAAGTCGTTGGATTACAAAAATAAACAGTAAACTCAACATGTTAAAAACACCCCCAAATCCAAACTATGGAATGTGGTCAAATCAAATACATAATATATACTTGCAGAATAATATAAACTTCCTACATATACAGAACATTAGAAAATTTTATGGTGTGAATGCTAGCATTTGGGTTCAAATCGTAATTACAATTTAGTAAATTTATTAGATTTTCTCCTAATCTATATTTTAGTAGGAGATACATAGTGAGCATTCACAGGTTGCATCCTAGAATCCTAAATGAAATTGGAATCATGAAAAAAATTAAGTGTGAAAACTTTGACAAGAATAAAAACGATAGGGTTTGACTATTTCTTAAAAGTTTAGTAAAAACTGACCTGTGAGATTCATGTGACCTGGAGAGTACTTAGGGGTGGAGGTGGCTTTGGTTACCATTCTCTTTTCTCTGATGGTCACCAGTCCATTCGGGTTTTCCGGAGGCCATCATCCCGAACACTTAGCCTAGAGCGCGGGGCCTGGCACCAGGTGGACTCAGGCCCCTCTCCTGCACTGTGGAAACTCACCTGCTCTCCTGGCCTTGTCTCTCCAACTTTTCAAGGGAGATAATAACACCGCCCTCACAGGAACTGTTGAGGGGACGAAGTTCACATACGTGATGTGCTTTCGTGTCCCTGCCCGTTATTGTCCCTCTTTTTTGTCTTTGGGCTGGCTCTATGGCTCTTTTGTCAAGCTCCTGAGTTGAACACTAAACTCACTTTTAAAAATCTGTCTTTTTTTGATAAATGTATTTAAGCCACAGCTGGGTCTTACTTAATTTGGCATGTAGTGTTTTTTTGAGGTCATGTACTTTTAGGAATTTTGTAATTTTCCTTATCATTTCCTTTCACTTAGACTCCTCCTAGATTCCTCCTGTTTAGTCCCCAGATTTGTGAGAACTTTTCTAATTTATTTTGGGTTTTATTGCATTATTGTAGAAGAACAGTTGTATATTGTCTTTAGAATTTATGGAGGTGTCCTCTGTGGCCTGGTACACAGGCTGTTTTCCTTTAAGTTCTATGAGTGATCAAAAGGAATTTGCCTATTGGGTGTAATAGACTATGAGTCCACATTAAACAATGGTGGCATTCCGACCTCCTAGATCTCTGCACGTTTTTCACCTGCTTAACCAGTCAGTTTCTGGGAGTGCATTCACATTTCTACTACATTTGTCTTTTTCCCTAGCCTACCGTCAATCATTGTACACACACACACACACACACACACACACACACACACAATGCTGATTCTTTAGCTTTCTCTGAAATGTGGATATATTTACCCACATGAATCATACTTATTAAATACTACTAACATGTCACATTTGATAAAGTCGTATATGTCTTTGTCCTTAAAGTACATGCATATGTCATGTATATTTGAGTTTATAGACATTAAAAATCTAGTTGCTTATAAAAAATCAGTGAAATTTGTAACTTTGTATATCATAAACATATGCATGTGTCTATGGAGGTATGCATGTATGTGTGCACACCTGTATGTGTGCCAAACGAAGCAAGAGGGTACACACCCTGTAGGACAACCTGCCTGGTACCAAGTGCCAGTGTCAAGGGGATTAGAAGATTCCAGAAACCAGATACCAGGGTGCAAGGGCTTTTACTGGATCCTGGTTGGACAGTCCAGTAAAAGCCTTTGGGAAATCCCACAGCCTGGGTATTAGGCCAGATGAGAACTCATGGACATGGAGGTTGGAGATCACTGACTGAAAAATGCAGATTCTAAGAAGCATGTATAGTATGATCTCATTTAGGCAAAACAACAACAACAACAACAACCCCATCTAGGTGTGTACACCCATAAAAAACAATCTGAAAGATATATACCAAGGTACCTTGGTCATCTCTGGTTGAGGGAGTACAGTATGTTTAGTTTCTCATTCTTGATTTTATATATGTACACACACACACACGCACACACGCACACACACGCACACATGCATACACACATCTCAAGGGTGATGCTGGGTTAAGAGCATTTTCTTTTTAACGTGGGTGACATAAGGCTGAAGAGACTGGAGCGGAGGGGCAGTGACGGCACAGGACAGAGAGGGTTTGGCTGGAGCGAAGTTCCCCAGTGGGTAAGGGCAGGGGCTCCTGTGACAGAAACAGGATGGCCCTGTCATGTGGGGGAACAGGGGCCTGAGAGAGGTGGGCAGTGAGGGGAGGAGAGGCAGTCCTCGACCCGCTGCCTTCCATTCCTCTGTCCAGTATAGTCAGGGAGCGGGCTTTGAGAATAAACACATACAGTGGAGTGTTGCTGCTCAAATAGTTATTATTTATAGCATCTTTAGTGTGAGAATCTACTGCTTTAAAAACCCCAAGAAACCAACTTTGAAACAGAGAGCCGCCAAACTTAACTATTAGTGAAAGTCTGTATAAAGCTCTAGCCCAGATTAAAATAAAATAAACAAAAGAGCATGACCGCTATTGGTGGAAAAGAAAAACAAAGAAGCAAAAAAGGCAAGTGACAAACCTCTGAAGTCATACCCAGCTTCTGCCCGATGAACATGGCTTTGCAGTTGACAGGCCGGCCACAGGGGGCTGTTGGCATCAGGTCGCTCTGGCCTTTGTGGAATCACAGTCACACAGACTTCAGAACACGTCACTGCCTTTTATTCACATGGAGACAAAATGAGGCCACCGGGTACTTCTGCCCTGCTCTCTTACCCACTCGCTGACCTGCACGCACCAGGACAACTGGCCACAGGATATCAAAAGTGTGGGTAAGGAAAGGAAGGCTGGTGCTCACCACTAGCTCCTCTCAAGAGAAAATAAAAAAGGCAGAGAACCAGTGCTGCTGGGTTGAGCATGGTCATTTCTGTGAGGTGCCCAGCGAGATCCTTCTTCCTGACCTTACGGCATGACAACACTGCACACAGGCTGAACCAGGACGCTATTAAGGGGCCCCACCGAGGAGGTGACAAAGCTCTGGTCACAGGGGTCCTGTCATTGTGATTGTTGGGGTCTGCCTTAAGGCTCTGTCTTGCCACTCATGGCTGTTGTCACTTGGATGACTTTTCAGAAGGGGTGTTCAGATGTCACAAGTAGGCCGAGAGAACACATATGAAGGATGACAGAATCAGGATTAAGTGCCATGTCATGGAATCCAGTAATTCTAGTGGACCTCGGACTCCAAGTGCGACATGACTGTTAAAGGAAGGCCACCAGAGGCGTTAATTAGTTGGGGGAACTTGTTCGGACAGCATGCTGCTCAGGCTGTATCTAGAATATTACATTCCCTTCTGGGCTTATATTTTTAGGGTATACTGAGCTGGCAACGTTCTAGGGCTTTCTCATGTGAAAGGATTGGAATTTAAGTTTAACCTAGAGAAGGGGACAGTTAGAGCTTTCCTTTCCAACTAACATTTTAAACCTGTCTCATAAGGTGGGTCCCACTCACTCTATTTCACCCAAAGGCAAGGCCTGGGGCCCATAGATGGAAGTTTTGGGAACTGGGTTTCAGTTCAGTTTAAGAAAGAACTTTCAAACAGTCAAAACTACAAAAAATTAGTAGTAAGGGCATTCCTTATGAAAACCATCTGAGCAGAGGCAGGTGGCATCTTCAGGTGGATTTCCCGAATGGAGGTGTGAACCCAAAACCTTCTCTGACCATTCATCACTCTTTATGACACTTAGACGTCACAAAGAGTGAGAATGGTCAGAGAAGGTTTTAAAGCATGCTTATAAAACTCCTAAGAGTCTCAAAGAAGTTGTAGGAGAAGGGGAGAAAATATTGGCGAATCAACAATTTAAAGTAGGGATTTAGCTAAAGTTAAGACTTTATTTCAAAGCTCTGCACAGAATAACTTCTTTAAAAGAGCTGTACTTACTTCGATGTTTCCATTTAGTCTTCACTACAAGCCTCCAAGGCCTGGCCTGTCAATTCTGCACCGTGCTCCACGTGGAAGGAATGACGGATGCAACCCACCTCACTGTGACAAACCCGTTCTTTTGAGCATTTAGTAAAAACACCAACCAGTGCTAGGGCTCAGGGTGAAGATGTCCTTATTTACACCTCAGATCTGTGTGCAGTGTCAGAGCTAGTGAGAGTGAAAAGGCCCCGAACGCCCCCGCAGGCTCTGTTTTCTGCTAAGAACATAAGCATCTAACAGCTGCTTCTAGGAAGGCGCTCTCACAAGGCATCTATCAGGGTCCAGCATTCTTCAGAAAGGTTGGCAATGTTTGGTGCTCATGACGTTTATCTTGGGAGAGGGTCACAGTTCTCATCAGCATCTCAAAGGTGTTTGTGACCAAAGAAGAGTGAGATCTGTACTCAGGGCAGACCTCAGCCCTTCCTGACCCGACAGCTGCAGCCTCCGGGTTGTCATGTGGGGTGGGAGGTTGGAAAACTGATTGTGATTTCTACCCAACTCTAAAGCGCCAAGGCAGAGGAAGGATGGTTGCAAACACCTTTGCTCACAAGGACCCTGGGCCCCAAAGCCTTGACCTTTCAAACTGTGAAGGAGCGTGCAGCCCCAGGCCTTGAAGGGACAGCAAATGACAAGTTCCCAAAGGCAGTAACAGGGGCATCTCTCTTAAATCATGGTCACATAAGGCCTCCAGGAGACGTGACAGGTCACTCTGTCACTGTTATTACTGATTTAGTTACCATCTTTCCTGACTAAGAACAAAACACATTAAAGAACTGCCTTATTTTCAATGGTATCTCATGCTCAAATTCACACAAGTAGCCATATCCGGTTATCATGAAATATTACCTGTCTCCCCACCAGAAAACCCCACCCACCTACATGGACCAGTTGAGTTGATAAATAAAAAGTATTTCAGCACTGTCCACATGGAGAATGGGAAGGGGTAAGACAGAGAAGCGGAGCCCACACCAATGTCAAGAGATGTTTCCCTTCTCCAGAGACCTTTACAAAAAAAAGCTGACTCATCCATCTTGAAAGACTCTAGCCCTTTTAAGCAGAGAAAAGGAAGTGAGACATTAAGGACCCTTCTACTCCTATGGTTTTAAGTAGCCAATGTCCTAAAGTTCCTCAAAACCCAGTGTGAAAGCCAAGGGCTCAGCCCATGCACGCTCCACGAGCACGTGGGGATCGGGCGGGCCCTTAGGTAAAACCAGGACAGGGCGACTGGTGGGGTCTCCGGGACACACCTTGTGAGAAACGACGACACCAAGACTCTAAATAGTTGATTCTGTACTGCATGATTTTCAAAACATGGATTCAGGAATTTGCAGAATATTTTCAGTAATAGATCTAACAGAAATGTTTTGCCTTTCAATTTAAAAATACTTGCTGTTATTGACTGAAATGATGACACACCAACAATCCACCCGTGTTCATGTTAAATCTGTAATCAGAGATGGTGATGTACAAATATACAGTAAACTGTCACTTCAAAACACACAAGAACTGGACATGCTCTATATACTTCTCTTTTAAAATGTATCTGTATTATTTTCACCAATCAAAACACACATAATAGATTTTATTATAAAACATTAGGCAATGTTACTTCTGAGATATGCAATCTGTATTCACTACCAGTGAGAAATGCCGTAGGCTTTAAATAGCAATCAACCCGAGAGCCTCATCCTTACCACCTTGAGCAGGACCGCAACGAATCCAGATGAATCCAGCATTGCACTCAGCCTTTCAGTAGGGACTGTGGCTGTCAGTGACCAGCGATGGGCCTCCAAGGGTTTCTCCTTTCAGCCCTGTTGCTCTGAGTTTTGTGTCCCAAAGATAAGGACAGAGCCGTGCTTGGGTCTCCAGGACCATAGCTGAGCAGCACTGAGTAGCATGTGCTTCTAGAATGCTCTCCTTCTCAGACAGATTCTGTCTGCTCTCTGGAACCTGTTCTTGAAATCAAGACCCCGCACAAGGGAGGAAGTCATTTCTGTTTTGACTGAAAATGAAGGCAACAAACAAAATAAACCTAGTCCAAATTCCAGGCTAATAAATTACCTGGTTTATAAAAATATGTGTCCAAAATAGTTACTTCCAGGGTCGCGTACGATATAAATTACAAAAATAAAATAGAGAAGATGAAAAATTGAGCACATTTTCAGTTCTCATCCACCTCAGCATTCGTCCATCATGGCCAGTTCGGAACCACATCCCTGGCACTGAGACCAGCGCAACTTGCCCAAGAGGGCACCCCGGGGAGGGCCAGATATTCCCATGGAATGCTGTGCCTGCAGCCCTAGGCACACTGGCTGCTACCTGATGGAAGGCAGTCCTGACAGGAAACCCACCCACACGGATGCGGGCTCCTCTGTGAATGCAGGGAGGAATGAATGAGCAGGTGGCTAACTTGTGGGCCCCTGGCTGCACTACCAACAGCACCTGGTAAGTGGGACCTTGATGTGCCCTCGGCACCCTATGCCACATTTACATAAGTCTAGGGTAGATAATGCATTTTAAAACTTTCCCCTTTGTTTTTCTTTTTAAAGATGGATTTAAAGAATGTTTAGAGAATGTAGATTAAAGAGGAGGCCATTTTAAGATGCTTTTTACGCATTGTGATAACTGCTCACTACACCATCAGGCCACCCCAAATGAAACTGCCCCAAGTCCTACAACAGGTGTTTCTACCTCAGTTCAAGTCGGTTTCCATCTTGCCCTTGAATATATCTAAACCTTACAATATGAAACTATTTATTATTTCAACATTAATTTTGCTCATCAAAGGTCCCACTTTCCAGGGATAAGACCAACCAATGAGATATAACTGGTGCAGAGAGAATCATATATTGTAGATAATATTTATAATAAACTTTCTTGTCAAAATTCCTCTTCAGAACAATTCTATAGACTGTTGACCCAAAAGCTTCCAAAACAATTAAACACAAGATATGAAGCTGGAATAGAATAAGCACAAGAGAAAAGCACTGTTAGCACAGGCGGCCAAACTGTGGCCATAGTAACTCCACTTCTGCAGTGACACTTCAGTACAGAGTATCTCGGTGAATTTTGAATAATTTCCACATCAAAGAGTCTGAAAGTATCAATTTCAGGTGAGCAGTTTTAAATCAGGAAATAGTCAATTGTTGATCACTACTCTTTCAGGCGTTTCCTCTACATCCCTCTGAGTTTTACCCGCACATTCACGGATTTCCCTGAGGAACAGGAGACGCCTCCACAAAGTGGAAAACCACAAGAAGCAGGCATTCAGAATCTGCCTTGCTTCCTAAAGAAGACCACAAGGGATTCACGTGGTTTCTCTCAGTAAAGAGAGAAAATCGAGTAAGAGCATTGTGTTGGCAAGGGAAACACTGCCTGTGAAGTCACGAATACCTTGAAGGACGGAAGAGCAAAACAGACCCAGCCTCGCCTGGGCCAGAGTGGGCACTTGGTCCAGTCTGTGCCTGCGATCACTCCTGTGATCATTTTGTACAATTCTATTCTAACAGGAGGAAATGGATTCAAGGATCTATTTGCCATCAGATTACTGAAATGAACTGTTACGTGGCTAATACAGAAAGTGAATTTCTAAATAGCATTTTAAATTAATAATAAGTCTAGAAGACTAGGAAAAAAGGAGTTAGGGTAGATCGGATTTTAAAGGTATACATGTTTTAAGCAGCAGAAAACGAAACTTAAAATTTTATTATGCAATAAAACTGAATGTACAACCATCCCAGACTAAGACGATTTGAAGAGAACAAATGTGCATGTAAGTGTCCTGGCTTTAGCAGGGATAATTCTCAGCTCCAAACATGACGAATTTTTAAAAAGTTCTATTTTTTATTTATTAAATAGATTTAATTATATTCCTTCTGAAATACAAAAGATAGAATAAATCATACCATAAAAGAAGGTAAGAAGATAATGTGATGGTGGCCAATTACTACACATAGATCTATTTTTTTCTGGACAGACACCAAAGTACTTAAGAGGATTAAGAGATAACTCTAAAGCAGCACTACCTGGAAGACTATTTGGCATTTAAATACTGATTTCCAAAGTGCTAGATGGCAAGTCGGAGCAAGCATTTGTGGTCACATGCATATAAGTCCCAACAGTTACTGAGGATGAGAAATTGTCACTATAATTACTGCACAATTAAAAAAAAACCCATCCATTCTAATTGCTCACCTGAAATGAATTTGAACGTAATCTCTAAAAGCGTGACTTGCGCTTTTTTCCTTCAGACGCAACCTGCATCATTTTATAATCTATGCAGGCAACCCTACTAGGACTGAGCAGGGGCAAGGCATCGTGTTTCTTACATGCAGAACATGGAGTTTTTCTATTTGGTTCTGTCAACTCCCAAGCATTTCAGGCCCACGGAGGCAACACTTCCTCCCTGATGAAAACTTGTTATTTCTAACTCATCATCGACAACCTTCAAGGGGTCCGGTCGAGGCGTCGAGACTGCTGTCTGTGTCTGAGGCCAGCGTCTGCTCAGTGGACATGGATGAAATGTCATTGATAGATGACGACTGAGAAGGAGTGGCGTGGCTGCTCACTGCTGCATCTGTGCTAAGAGAACCACACATCATGAAACCTGAGGCAGGACACGCTGCACACCCAAGCAGTATGACTTCGGGCCCCTCCCCGCTCTGTCCTTAGTACTTTCCTGTCCTATTAGCACAGATAAGAAGTTAGTCAACAGTACATTTTGTGCCTTTCCTGGAGTTTTTCTTTAGGCCCAGAATCCCAAACATCCCTCTGTCTACCCCTACAACACTCTCCTTTTCTCCTCAGTGGCTAAACATTATGTATGTATTCATGTATAATCATGGTAACTACTTAAAAACACCTGCTGGTTTAAAAAAGATATTGAAAGAAAATTGCTTAATTTATCCTAAAATTATCAGTATCTCAAAAGGCTTAAGCCCAAATAGGATTCAAGTATCATCAGACATTTCAATTCTAATCATAAACACTCAGTCCAAGGAAAAAAGCATTAACCTTTGAAGAATTCTGTTGCAATAAAAACCTTTTAAAATAAGGACGGTAAACAAACAAAAAAGGAAAACTATATAGTGGCCTTTTGTTCATTTTATTTTTGTTTTAAGGCAAATGAAACTATCCGATTTCCTACTACCCATTTTAGTCTGGTTTGAGCAAAACTAAAATGTCCAGGTGCTCAAAGGTGCTTGCAGTCTTAAATTTGTGGTTAGTTAACAAAAAGCACTGAAACTCGTGCTGAAGTTATATAACCTCTAGACGCTTGACACAGGTCTTACTGAATATAAAATTCAAGGATAGGAAGTAAGCAGTGCAGTCTGCACTTCTGCGTGTGCACGCACACTTTCCACTGGCAGTGGAGAAAAAAAAATATAACCGAAGAGTTTCATTTGGTAAATGGGTAGCATCCCACAGACTCAAGTCAACACCACATGTTGTATCTCTAATGATCAGACGATTACTTTGTTGTTTGTCAGGCTTCAACCACAAGGTAGGTCAAGAAGAAAAATGGGATAACTAAACGAACAATTTTCTCCAAAGAAAACCAAATTCCATTTTACCTAGATTCACATTAATTTTCTTTCTTAACTGGGTGGGGCCAGTACAAAGAGGCTCACACGCATTGAAAAGGCTTTAAATTCCATTTCCTCATCTATAAATGGAGCTGACAGCAAGCGTTGCAAGGACGAAACACGAATGTTTATAACTAGGCTAGTTCCCTGCCTGGGCCCTCAGTAACATGTTAGCTGGCACTCCAAGGACAAACCAAAACGGGGAGACCAGTTCACGCCAGGACTTTTCAAATCCAGTGCTAGTCAAGCTGGCATTGAACATACTGCTGTCATTTATAGAAGCTGAATAGGGAAAGAAAAGTGTGATCATACTAGTAAAGCGATGACTAACCTGAAGGCTGATCTTTTACAACACCATTCTTGCTTCTCTCTTCCCAATCCATGACTTCTTTGTAAATTAGCTCTGCAGACAGAAACACAAGTTAAAAGGTTTCGTCAGTTTCTCTGTGTCTCTAAACCCTGCTTCCAAACCAACCAGAACCACTACAAGGGTGCTGGGTGTTATTTTTAATTGATAAACAGTTCACTCAGAAATGTAGTCGCCCGGGACCAAAGCATCCATGTTTTGATCCATTACATCTTTTCAACCCAATACTAAGGCAGCCAAAAACATAGGTGGTTCTGGATCCACAGGGTGTAATGGGATGGGGGTTGTGGGAAGAGGAGAACTAGTGAAGTGGTTCTCGCAGAACATTTTAAAGTACTGGGTGTTCTCACACCCATTTGCACACATTTCTCTCCATCGTCACTGTGATTCTCCAAATGCGACCAGCTGCCACAGATGGGCTAGAAGCCCCTCCAGACTGGCCAGAAATGAATCCAAATACCTAACTTTTTTCATGACATCAATCTGAGTTTCCTCAATTTTCATTTGTTAAGAATAACTACCTATTAGGTAAGCAAATAGGGATTCCTTAAATTTTAGTATTCACGAAATGAGTACATTGCAAGCATTTCCTGAGGCCTTTTGCCAAAGAGTGTGGCTATGTGCAACATAGTACTAAGTGTGTGACCACTGTCACTGTCGCTCTGGGCACTGTGGAGGAGCCTTGGGCAGGATGCATCACCGCTTTCGACTTGTCCTGACCATGGTTCTCAATAACTCCTGATTCTACTTTTTAATTAAAAATTGTTAGTTCAGTATCTTTACTGCTGGGTTAATTTGTGGTGGGTTGTTTGGTTAATCTTATAGGGGTAATGATAACTATTTGCATATTTTTTATCTGCAATTTTGTTCAAATTCTATTTCAAAATACATATACAACTAAATGGCTTATAAACACAGCAGAAGTTCACATGACCCCAGCAAGGTCCCCATGTCTGCTTTACAAGAGGCCTGTAAATTGGGGTTACTCAACATTTTGTAATGTATTGTCAAAGTAAGGGCACACAATAACTGAGCTTAGTTTACAAACCAAGATTTAATGATGTAAGATCATGTGAAAAGCCCTTATTTTTCTCTTTTGAAGCAAATAACATACAATTCATACACGTTCCTCTCTGATTCTGTTGTCTTCGAGTTCTTCTCCTGGGAAGTGGGAAGAGAGGATAATGCAGTTTCTTGCCCGCATCCCAAAGGCTGCTTTTGAAAAGTGAAAAGCTCCCCTTTTACAGGACTTCCAGAAGCGTCACAAGTGAGGATCAAAACAAGCTTTGTCTTTACCTTTCCATTCTTCAATCGCATGTTCTCTTTCTTCCAACTGGGCATCGTAAATCTGAGGTGGTGGCTAAAAATTAAATTACATATGAAGTCAACAGTTCACAAAATAATGAGGCATGAGGAAAAAGGTATAAGCATCTGGAAGACTTCTCATATTATGGTGTAGATGTAATCTCATTCAAACATGGCTTATGAAAGATTTCATAAGTGTGGTAATTACATCGGTTTCAAAATCAAAATAATTAAGAAAAAATTAACTAAAAAAAAAAAATAGAGCTATTATGGTCCTCTTTATAATCACATGACCTGCAAACACTCTAAAGATATCTGCTCAAATGTAATTATAAAATGAGTCATCACAGGCTGCTTCCTGGAGATCCACCCCGGACAAGGCGCTGTGCTAGCAAACATGGAAGATGCAGAAGGTGGTGAAGGTGGTTCGGGTTTCCAGGCCTTCCTGCTAGAACTCCCAAACCCAATCCCTAACTCATCAATGCACTGTTCCAAAAATCTGCTTTAAATATCCATGCTTATATCCCGGAATCTTTTCATATAAAACAATGTTTAAAATGGTGGTTAAATCCCTAGGCCGAGACATAAAAATGTGTTCCATTAATGGCATTAAAGAAACATGCTGCTATGTGGTTCTTTCACTCACATGTCAAGAGTTGCTATGGGAAAATTCACATGAGCACCAGCTCAGAAGTGGGGCTCCCCTTGCATGTGCCTCTGGGAAGGACAAACTGTGACCCACAAATTTCTTAGCCTATCTGGGTGCCTGAACAAGATGATGTAACCAATGCCTAAGGCACAATGCCAGGTACACAACGGAGGCTTAAAAAAGCCTCCATAAATATGATTATATTGCCACGGCATAAGCATATTCACTCCTGAGGTACTCTGAGCTAGAGCCGAGGAATAAATGTCCCAAAGGAGTTGTGACCCCTGGCACGTGGCCTCTTTGTGATCGGGGGTCCTCTTAAACCTAGGACTTGCTATCCTTATGTAGCCATTCCAGGCTGACAGGCAGAGGCCGTGGGAAAGGTAAGACCTGACTCCACTGGTCAGTCTTTCCATGAGAGCAGCTTACCGCTTCTGCTTCTGCGGGGTCATACCAGACGGTGATGTAAGGGTGACGCAAAGCTTCATCCACGGAGATGCGCTTATCAGGGTCTATCACTAACATTTTCGATAACAAATCTCTGGCTTGACTTGCTAGAGTGAAAACAAATATCAGATTATTTATTCATGATGTTAATCTGAAAATCTCACAATAAAGAACTAAATGTGACATCACAGACACTGCAAAGATGTATTAACTTTGAGAATTTTTTGACAGGGTCGACATTAACAGTCTTTTTCTTTAGGAGGAAGTCAAGCAGTCCCTTTCACCAGAAACCAGGCTTTCAAGCGTGGTTTCAGCCTCTGGGCTAGGGGAGAAGCACAGGGCAATAAAAGTTCACATGCATAGCAGAGGAGAGATGGGGCTTTTCTGACTGAGGTAGTTTATTTTGAAGTGAAGAGAAACAAATCTATTCTCCTTAAATGAGGCAGACAGGGGGAGGGGCTTTTTAAAAATTGAAATACTATAATTTGGCATCTGACTCTTGAACTGGACTAGATCTTTATTCCAATTTTCTTTAAAACTGAAAACTTCTTGAATTCCAATTGCTGCAATTAATGTGTTTTCAAACTGAAACTAAGTCTTTATACTTTCTCTCTGTAACTAGCTTTCCTTCTAGCCTGTAAATGGCCTTATTTGAGGATTTCGACTATTTTATCTCCCAATGTTCATAGGTTTTAGAATGCAAACATAAAAAATGAAAGCTTCACCAAGATTATTAAAACAAGTAGAAGAAAAGAAGGTATCTTACTTTTAATTTTGTCTCGTTCTGATTCTGATGGGAATATCCAATCTGGAAAGAGTTCTTCAAATTTGATTCCAGGATACTTTGGTCTGTTTTCTACATAATTCCTCACAGTTGGCTGAAGTTTCTTCATGAAATCTGCAGATGGTGTTCCTAGCTGCTCAATAACTTTATTCCATTGATCAATATCTAAGGAGTCTCTTGAGGAAAATACAACTGAAATGCCTTATATTCATATTACATGAAGCATTATTCAAAGTAAAACTTAAATTATATTTATACCTGCAAACAAGTAATTAACTAGGTCACCAGAAGCATTTTGAAGTATTAAAATAAAGCTTGGGTTTCCAAGTTTAGACCATTTAGAAAAACTCTTTAACATTTTGCATCTTTATAAACTATGATCACAGTTTATTAAATCAACACAATGAGGTCTAAATGCCTTCCCATTCTAGATTAAAATAAGTTATTCTGTAACTGAAGAATACGTATGACAGAAATGCTTAAACATGAAACTGGACAGTAATTCCATAGCAAATTCAAATCGGTTTTCGTGCTAAAGCTATGTTAGGTATAAAGCTCCCTAAAGTGAGGAGACCTGAGGAGTACCAGGGTTCACAGGGCTCTTGGCTTCCTGAACCCTCACCTTGTCCTTTCCCGGGGGCCATGGGCCTTCCTGTGGCTGGGCTTACATTGAGCAGTGATAGCTTTCAGAGGTCACTGTGTTATACTTGGTGTCGACTCCAGCCATCACTGTAATACCTAGGAGTGCATTTTATTTCCTCTCGAAGTGCATGCCCTGGGTTTCAGACTCCACTATGCGTTAGATGCTCTTCAGGTGGCAGGCAGTCAAGCTCCCTTGGGTCTCAACTTTCTTATTTGTGAAATGCAGACAATACTAGCTTTGCCTACTTCACAGGGGGCTTAATGAGCATGGGAAGTGATTCTGACCCAAAGCGATTATGAAGGAATGCAAACTATAAACAGCAACTTGAAAAAGTGACAGACTGAGGTATGTCTTAGAAAAATGAAATTTCATCACTGTGAAAGAACTGAGGGAACAGACACTTGTTCTTCCAAAGAATAAACAACACTCAAAACTTCCAAAATGCAGGCCTTCCACAGACCTGCCCGCTCGGGAAATGGGTTTTAGACATTCAAATCACCAGTCTGTTCCCTCTCTTCACATCTCTGTTCACACATATTGACGAATTGTGCCTGAATATTATTTACTTATTTAGCTGAAATGTGAAATCTATCCCACACCTACTGCTTATTCTCACTGGTGTCCCATCGCCCTTTTGCTCTCCAATGGAGTGTTCCATCGCCAACCAGACATGATTTCCCCCCCTGTTAAAACAGCAGCCAATGGCTTTGGCCCCGTATCTGCAGCTTAGCTACCATTCTCACCTGCAGCAAAAAAGAGGCTTCTACTTGTATCTCTAAGCCCAGCTTCTGGTTCTCACTTAAACATCCTTTTGTCAGGATATTCACTCATCACTCCATAAAAACCTGCCCATCGAGTTTGCCGGTGACATTCCCTCACACCAGTGGTCAATTCCCAGTCCTCTCCTTTTTGACTGCCTACCAGCCTCCTTCAGTAACTCCCTTCCTGGCCTCCAGGCCTTTTTCTCTGGGAGGGCCTTTTACTGAGCTTTGCCAGCTCCTCTTTTCTCTGCCACCCAGAGGATGTGGCCCTCTCCGCTGCCCTCGCTACCAGTCTCCAGCTTCACACAGTATTGGCAGACCACTCTCCGCCCTTGACATCTCCACTGACCTCCATCTCAGCACCCTAAGGAGGCTCTCAGAGGGCTGAGTGTCCACACAGATGCAGCATCCTAGCCCTTCCCACCACACCCACCCCTCCATCCTGGTCTCCTTGCTTCAGTCCTGGTTCTTGCATCTACCCTTGGCTCAGCAGCCGGGTCATCCTCTTCCAATCTAAGTCCGATGGGAGCCTAGAAAAGGCGAGGTGCTCAACAAATATCTATTGGGTTCATGGTAAACAGCCCTGTCCACAGACTACAGGAGGTGGGCCGCGGAGGGCAGTTCCAATAAGCCCTGGTATGCAAAGGCACCGTTGTGCTATCATTATACCAAAGGGGAACCAAGGCTCAGGGAGGCCTGACTCCTCAAGGCCACACAGTCACCACGTGAGGGTCAGAACTTGGGCCCAAGGTGGACTGGCTAAAGCTTTCTCTTTCTTACAGGACACGGGTGGAGGGGGGAGACAGGAGTTTCTTCTCTACCCTGGGTCACAAATCTAAAGAAAATCTAAGGAACTGCAGTTTCCAGAATCTTTCTATCCCAGTAATTTTTAATCTAATGTTTGAAAAAGTTGGCAAAATGATCTTTGGAAAGTGATGTTAATCTCTGTATGTGTTCTGAGAATGACATTAAGTGACTTTATATACATAACTATTAATTACTGACACTGAAAGATGTTAATATGTAAAACATAAATTTTAAATTACTTCATGAAGCACCAAAAGGTACCCACATTTTTCATTTTGCACTTTCTAAAGAAAACATTTCCTAATAAAAAAAGAAAAGGCACAAAATGAATAAGAATTGAAAAACTGAATGTTAAGTAGATGCTTCTAAATTATTTATCTTTAGAATACATCAACTTTTCTGTTTTTAATTGAGTTTATTTGTAAACAAAGGCCTCTTTACAGTTTGAAAGAAGTGAATCTAAGGTAAGCAACGGGAAACTGCTAGAAAATTTATTAGAAAATAAAATGATGCATTTAACTTCATATAAAATCTGTGATGCAGAAAATGTAGAGGATGGTACAAAAAATGACAAGAAAAAACTCTTTTCATTCCAAGTTTGTGTTGTGAAGAATTTATATAATAAGTAACCACTCTCATAAAATTATAAAAAACTAAAGTTACTTTAAATAAAGTACATATGAACACTGACTACACAGCTTGATTTCCTTTAAAAATAACCATCAATCTACCAATGAACAGAGACCACTTTAAGTGTTCATAACAAAACAAAATCAAAGACTAATGAAAATATTAAGTGGTTAGAACACAAATGAAAAAGGGCATATGTGAAGAACCATGTTAGACTAAAACATATTAAAGATGGAAGAATATGAAGAATATGAGGAAAGAAAGCTACTATCGCTATTATATTATCTATTCTCCTTCACACTATATGTCATTAATATGATTTCCTGACCATACGATAAGTTAATCTTTTTACATTTTTTATTTATTTAGATTTTCCAGTGTGTCACAAAATAACCTTCTGGATGGATCTTTTAAAAATTTCTACAAAATGTCAGCAGAGTAACAAACAAGGAAATTAACCAAATATCGTTCCTCCCTAACTTTCATTTTAACCTTTTTCATTTCGGTTTTATGCAGTGTTGCTTCAGTTCTTATTTTGGGGGAAAGTATTTAATGCATACTAATAACTAACAAAATAGTATATTAATTATTTATTATATAAGAATTATATAAGAATAGTGGCCTATTAAAGTTAAATAGCAACTTGCCT
This sequence comes from Rousettus aegyptiacus, assembly GCF_014176215.1. Classification (NCBI taxonomy): domain Eukaryota; kingdom Metazoa; phylum Chordata; class Mammalia; order Chiroptera; family Pteropodidae; genus Rousettus; species Rousettus aegyptiacus. Next base: position 107,638,382 of record NW_023416310.1, on the reverse strand, counting down.
AGTTAAATTAATTCAATGAACTAAATAGTCTTTTCATTTAAATATCAGAATACATTTGTCAAAAAGTAAATAAATTTTTACAAACTATTTTTGATAAAAATAAGACCTAATAAAATTGGTTTAACTTAATTCTAAGCCTCAATAAAATCATTACAGGTAGTCAAGTAAAAAGGAAGATGCAAAATTGAACCATTTGGTTTGTGACACTAATTTAACAAACATGATAAAGCCCCCTTAAAACACAGTCTGGAATTACAACATTTCCCTTTTGCACTCCTGCTGCCTTTGGTGTTTATAGAAAGCATGGCCGGGAAGGTCCCGGGAAGGATACGGTCAGTGCCTTGGAATATCACACAACCTTTCACCAGCTCGCCCATGATGCAACCCACTGACCAGATATCAACTGAAAATAAAATGAAATGATAAAATTATAAAGTGCCATGAACAAAACAAAGGTGAGGAAAGGAATTCTAACAGTGCACTAAACACACAGATGTGGAAGAACAAACTGCTCTAAGGGTGAACTTCACACGATATGAATGATTGCTGAGCTCTGCTGTAGCCACCAGTTTGCAGCAATCTAGGGTTTTAGTGCCAAAGATATTGATACTTGAAAAATCAAATGAAACCTCAGAAACAAGAAGTATCTGTCCATACAAAGCTGTTTCAGGCCACACGACCACCTCCCTGGTCCCGTGGCCAGTGCAGGGTCTCCCTGTGAAGGATACAGTCTCTTCCTGGAAACAGGACTTTATGGAGGACCATTTCTGCCATGATGCACCCGACAGACCAGATGTCCACTACCAAACACCAGGTGATTAAAACCAGCAGGAGATCCCACGTCTTTCCTCAAACCCCCTCCCATACAAGGACAAACCCAGCTTGCCAATGGGAGCTTCTGTAAAGCACAGACCTCACACCTTTGAACCAGGTGAACCTAAGGCCTGAGAGAACCAGGCAGAGAGAGGGCTATTTAGTGCCCCTGCTGATGGGGACATGGTGGGAGAAGCTAACCAGGAATCAAAGTTTTCGTCTGTTCCACAGGGGACAACAGAAGCCCACAGAGCTGTCTCTCAGAGTGGGGACATGGGTCACAGTATGTTTAAATAAACCTGAAGTGGAGCTCATTTCAGATGCTGGGGCAAACTCTCAGACTTTTTTTAAACAAGTAAATGTGATTTCATTCTTTTTGACAAATCTGTCAAAAGCTAAGTTTGAAAGAACTCTGAGATTGCTGGAATGAGTGAAGTTTTGATGTTCAAAAACTGATTTTACGTAAAAGAGAACATTTTGTATTATATCATTTATATAAAGTTCAAAAACAAGCAAAACCAATCTATGGTGCTAAGAATCAGTCAGGATCAGGGCTTCTCTTGGGGGCTGAGAGCTGGGGGGCCCTGGGGAGGCCTTGGGCAGTGCTGGTTTATGTGGGTGCACTCCTGTCAAGTACATACTTGAGACTTCCATACTTTTTTATAAGTATGTTATACTTTGATAAATATTCAAAAATATTTATTTCAAAAGTGAATGATTTTAACTAATGGAAATATAAAGTTAATTATTTCTTATCTGTGGACTTTGATAACCTATGCATAACACAGTCCCCATGTTATATTTCATATAAGTCACAGGAAAGAGAAAAAAACTAGTGATGACCAATAGCACGACTTTTAAACATCTTGGCCTCTTCCAGCCGTGTCTGTACTCACCATTCTCTTTGTAGCCCATGCCCAGGATGACTTCGGGAGCCCGGTAATACCGTGTCACCACATAGGGAGTCATCATAAAGTTGGTGCATGCGGTCCGGGCTAGGCCAAAGTCCAAGATCTTAAGGGTGCAGTCTGACTTCACTACAATGTTGCTAGGTTTCAAATCCTAGGAAGGAAATAGTTTAAATGAAGAAAATAAACCAAAGCATGCTAAAAAAAGTCTTGTGTTGACAAGGACCCATGAGGTCAGTGACTACTGCAGTATACAAGAGTGCCGGCAGAAAGAGAAAAGATGGAATTGAACCTTGGCATTTTGGAACGATTTCAGAAAATCCTATTCTCAAACTGAAATGAATACAGATCAGCCTGAAGAGGTCAGATGGTTGCCCTCAGCCCCACAGAGAAACCTTCTTGATTTTTCTGTTTAAAACCTTCTGAGAGCTTCTACACCACCCCTCCTGCCCGCTCTCCCTTGGCGCCTGGTCACCCTTCCAGTCCCAACACTGGCTCTTCCCCACAGTCCAACAGACATAATTTACATCTTCCAGCAGCTGTCCTAAAAAAAGTGAATAAAAACAAAGTTAATTTAATAACATATTTTATTTAATCCCATATATCCATAGCACTGAGGAAAGAGTGAAGACAAGGAACATATAAAATGGAGTCACTTTAACCAAGCTGCTAAAATTATTAAAATTATGAAGGTCAAGGCATGGGACAAGGCTCTATGCTGGTTCTAAGTAGCCTGTGAACTTAAACTTTTTGAGCTTTTTAGTAATGTGTCAATGCCTGGATACACACCTGGACACACACCAGACCTCTGGGTAACTCCCTGAAGGATTCAAATAGCCAGGCCAACTGACATCCATTATCCAGACCATGGATAGAACCAGACCTCCTGGCACCCATCAGGTGGGTGATAACCACCCTGGACCAATTCTAGGGCTGAGAACGCAGGGCTGATTATTATCAAGAATGCACTTTTACTGTAGGAATGCTTAACTCTTCTCTCTTCTTTGGCACTCCTCTGGGTTTTGGCCTAGTGGTGTTCCTAGTGTGCAAACTCTAATACCCTTGAATAAATCTATCGTTTATTTCTAGCCAAAGCCTCTAGACTCTTTTTTGAGTTTGTTCGATGTAACCAATATATAAAAATTATTAATGAGCTATTTTACATTCTTTTTTCGGTACTATCACATTCAATTATAGTGCTCAACAGCCTCATGTGACTGGTAGCTACCCTACTGGACAGCAGGGGGCTAGAATTCTGACCTTGGAACATGGCTCTTTCGTTCCTTGGAAGAAGAATTCCACCAACCCCAGCAGCCTACCCACACCCTCCCCCAGGACCCACCATCCTCACCATGTCTCCAGTGCTTCTCAGTGTGGCTCTGTGAGAGGAGGCCCCCCTGTGCTCCCGGCTCTCAGCACGGAGCCTGACAGAACGGACAGGCAGGAGCTACTTGCTGAGGAGCACACATATCACAGTCTGCCACACTCGATGCTTGAACTCAACTCCTACAGTTTTTCCCTCGTAACTCTGGGGCCTTTCTTCATGCCCATCTCCAAACCCCACCTGTCCTCAGGCCCCAGCAATCCAATTTTTGCCCGGAGACGCCAGCCTGCAAAGTCGCCCCAGAAACTGTGATTTCTGGACAATCCATGTCTATTCTGTTCACAAGTTTTCCAATGTGTGTCAAACTGCCAAGTCACAGCACAGAGGAGGACCCAGGAGCACTAGACCCAGCACGTGACTTAAAACTTTCCAACTAATGTGCCGCAAGTAGGCACGTGGTGCCGCAAAGTGTCACTGGGATGAGCAGAGAACCATTTAAAAATTACGACAGCTAACATTCTATTTTATTACTGGTAAATGCTCTTTTTCTAAATTTCCTGGATTTGGGAAGACAGAAATTATGAATATATCATTTAAAAACATGGCAAAAATTCCCACCAAGCCCCAAGAGATGCCCTGAGCACTGTGTGACCTGCTGTGGGGAAGTCTTGGGGGCACCCTCAACCCAACCCCCATGTGCAGCTGCCATTTTGTACAAGGGAAAGCAAGCTAGTGTTTGTTTACGGCTTCCTTTTTTAAAAGCAAAGAATATAGAAGGAATAGGCATTATAGAATACAAACTACTAACAGGTAAAATGTTAACTTTACACACAAAAAATTACTTTAAAACCCCAAGTGACAAGAAACCGTTTTTAGTCTCTCCTGTGGCGACAAGAAGAACGGCAATATCCAGTGGTGACGGGGGAAGCCCCTGACACAGCTGTGAGGACAGCAGCAGGTGCTTTCTTTCTAGAAGGCTGATATTTTAAAAAATCTGAACTGTCTCCACTTTACCATCCAGCAGCCATGCAATCCAGCCTGGCTGGGAACGAAAGCTGAGCCACATGAACAAGGGGGTCAGAGCAGCACCTGGCCAGCTCACCGAACCTAAGTGAACTAGGAAACACGCTCATCCCTGTCATTTCCACCTATCAGAGTCCTCGGCTTGCTCTGATTTTGTTGGAACAACACACTTTACAGCCACCTGCTGAAAAACTATGATAAAATGCAAACCGGGTTGTTTACAATGGGGGCGGGGACTGGGAGAGGGAGCTGGCCTCCTAGTGGCCCCAAGGAGGTGGTTAAAGAGGTCCCAGGCCCCAAAGGCCTCCACATGCTCGGCCACTCTCCCATCAGCTCCACACACAACCAGGGACAGCTTTCCGAAAGAACTGAACTTGCAGTTTCAAGATGAAAACAGTTCTGCCCCTTCAAATCTTAAAAGCCATCCAAAACAAGGAAAACCAGAAACGCACGTCAAAATACAACCGACAAATCTGGGGGCCAGACCCACAGAGTTGCCTCCCTGGGTAGCATCCAAGGTCACACAAAACACCTGTAGCTGAAGAGCAGAGGGGCGGCGGGGCTGAGGCTGTGGGAGGGAGCACAGGAAACAACGAAACTGATGAAATGGCTAGCACATTTGGATGCACTGGGAGAAGCCTCAGATGCCCAGCAGAAAGCTTAGGGTCAAATCAGCAATAAGAACCTGAAAATTGCTCCCTCCTTGAAAACTAAAACAAAATGACGACAAACTCAAACAAATATAAGTGTTATTAACTCCATTGACAAAATGGTTAAAAGAAAAGAAATATATTTGTGGTATAAATGTATGGCTGGGCTATGGAAAGCATTTATATGGTCATGATGATGTAAAACATAAAATGGATATGGATCCAAAACTAGTAACACTATAAATACTGGGTGGGTGGGGAACAAGTAAGTGAGGGTTGCAGTTGGTGAAAGACAACTAAATCAGTATCCTATGCTCTAAATTTTAAAAAGTCAACTAATAGAGATCTAATCATATTAAGACATGGAGATAAACACTAAAACAACAGCTAAAAGACCTAAAAGGTTTGTTTCTGGGAAGAGTGAAATAAAAGGGAAAAGGGAATGAGGTGGGGATTCTTTTTTTTAAAAAAATAAATATTTATAGAAGGGGGACAAATGGCGTAGATGATAGAGGCACTGTTCATCTGTTTGGCGACCAAAGCAAAGTTGTGATGGAAACAAGGAGCAAGTAGCAAGGAAAAATCGCCTGGGATCTAGATGAATAAGCCATACAACTAGAGAGAAATCCAGGAAATCACTCTGCAATGGCAGAAGGTAGGACAGGGCGAGGATGTGAGGCTGCCCAGTCCTGAACGGCTGAGGGAGACGGAGGCTGCGGCAGCAGCAGTGGCAGATGCCTCTTAAAGGGGCCACATCTGGAAGCGGATTTTTGCAGTGACGGACCTGCTCGCTCTGAGCACCAGTGCCAATTTGGCTGTGTGCAGGGAGCACCAGGAGCTTACAGGAAGACATTATCGGAGTGAGAGCTGAGGTGAGACTTGCTCTGTACGGACATGCCCTATTGAGCCCTCCCCCCTCTCAGTGCGCAGACACAGCGCCGCCATAGCCATGACATAATCAAACTGGATAACAGAGGTCATTCTACCCAGAGGCTTTACTGAAACCCCACTTCCCTCAACTCGTGGCTCCAGGTTTATCCTCAGCGAGTCAGGTGCTCCTTGCTGAGCAGTGCCTAGACTTAAACTGGAGACAGCTGGTCTCGGTTTCTGGTGTGGCCTTTTGAGGCAACTATAAGCACAACATCTGGGAATTGCTTGCTGAATCTTAACACGTGGCCCCAGAGCGGTAGAGGTTTGGGCTAAGTTTGGCCTGTAGCTGAACCCCTCTAAGGACTATGCCACTGGACACTTACTTCACAAATCCACACTAATAAGACCAGAAAACTTAGGAGCTTTGCTTAGTACATAGAAGTAGACACGGAAAGGCAGCCAAAATGGGAAGACAAAGAAGCAGAAACCATATGAGAGAACAGAACAGAGGTCCAGATATAATAGTGTCAAGTAATCTAACAGATGCAGCGTTCAAAACACTGGTTATAAAGATGCTCAATGAACTTTTGGGAAGCGTAGATAAATTCAGTGAGAACTTCAACAGAGAGATAAAAAACATGGAAATGGAAATTATAAAAGAGAACGAGTCTGAAATGAAAAACACATTATCTGAGATGAGAAATACATTAAATGGAATAAACAAAAGAATAAACAAAGTGAATAAAGAAAAGGATCAAATGCTCTATCTAGAGGATGGGAAAGCCAAGGACACTCAATCAGAATGGCAAGAGATAAGATGCCAAGACTATAAAAATAATTTAAGGAGCATATGGAACAAAATATCCGTCTGATCGACGTACCTGAAGGAAAACAAGATGTTGAACAGCTGTTTGAAAAAATGATGATGGAAAACTTCCTTAACCTAGTGAAGGAAATGGACATAAAATCCCAGGGAGCTCAGAGAATCCCCAAAAAACAGGGATCCAAAGAAGCCCACACCAAAACACACCATAATTAAAATGCCAAAGTTTAAATACAAAGAAAGAATATTAAAAGCAGTAAGAAAAGCAGATAGTTACCTACAAGTGAACACCCATAAGACTGGCAGCTGATTTCTCAAAAGAAATTATGCAGGACAGAAGGGCTTGGCAAAAAATATTTGACAGGATGAAGACCCAGGATCTACAACAAAGAATAATTTATCCAGCAAAGCTATCACTTAGAGTTGAAGAACAGATAAAGAGCTTCCCAGACAAAAATAAGCTAAAGGAATTTATCACCACCAAGCCAGTATTACAGGAAATGTTGGAGGGACTTCTTCAAGAAGAAAAAACATGTATCAAAAACGGGAATAAAGAATGGTAACAACTACATTCCTATCAATAAGTACCTCAAACGGAAAAGAAGTGCTCCAACTAAAAGATAGAGTGGAGAAATGTAAAGGAGAACAAGACCCCTACATGTTGCCTATAAGAGACTCACTTCAGATTAAAAGACACACACAGACTAAAAGGAAAGGAATGGACCTAGAAGGTATTTAAGTCAGACAGAGAAAAACACTATATGATTTCACTTACATGCATAATCTAAGGAATAAAAAGAACAAACTAATCAAAAACAGACTCACAAATATAGAAGACAATCTACTGATGGTCAGAGGAGGGGGGGATTGGAGAGATAGGAGAATGGGGTTAAAAAAGTACAAATTAGTAGCTGATGGATGGTCACATGGATGGGAAGCATGGCAGAGGAAACGCAGTTAGCATTAACATGTTGGCTAGGTGGACGGTCAGGGGAGGTAAGGAGCAATTGGGGGGATCATTTTATGAACTATATAGATGTCTAACCAATGTACTACATACTTGAAACTAATTAAAATAAATAAATATTTGTAGAACTAGTTGAACCTTGACTAAAATAAAAAACGAATCAACCGACTCACTTGGCAAATTGCAGGACAATTATGTACAAAATGATCCCGTTTTTGAAAAGTATATGTTAAAAAGGACATAACTATAAACAGTTGTACTGGTATCAGCTTCAGTAGGAAGTTAGTGTCAGTGTAAAGGGAGGAAGGAAATGCCCCAAGTGCTCACTGGCTACTTCCAGGTGACAGCAGAGGGCTGGAAGACTCTCCTTTCTTTTAGTTTTTTGAATAATATAAAGTTAAAAGTGGTGGTAGTATGGGTGTTTTTCAAATAATTACAATTTTATGCTTAGTATAAAACCATTTTAATAAGCAGAATTGAAAGTGTGTATCTCTGTGTGTGGTATTGTATATAGGCTGAAGGATGGGGAAGGTTAACACACTCGAGGGTGTTCATCACCTCTGAGGACCTGGAGGGGTGGGTGAGGAGGGCACACAGGGGCCCTTCATTATTTACTTTATCGGCCTCTCCCACAGCATGCTACTTTCCAATCAGAGGGGCTGGCAGGCCCACAAAGGTGAGAACAGAATGGAGCGGAGATGCATGGGATCATTTGCTCTGGTCTTCTCAGGTTTCTAAACAACACGCTGGACAAAGCAAACATGTCTTCAGCCATATCTGACCTGTGGTCAGCAGGAGTGGGCCCAAGATACAGGGACCACATAGCCCCGAACACAGGCATGTGTGGCCTGCAGCAACTACCAGGTCTCAGGACAGGGAGGACAGCATGTTATCTGGGCCTAAGAGGGGAAAAGCAAAGCAAACTGTTTCCTTTTACTTAATTAATAAGGCTTAACATAATAATAAGCTTACTAATTGAGGCACTTAAAGCGTGAATTTAATACAAAATGTATTTAAGAGACATTAAGAGTGCCTTTATTTATATAAAGGCCTATGAAAATTTTAAGAAGAGAAATAGAACAATATGTTGGGAAATCTTAATTTTTAATTAAAAATAGCATTTTTAAAGCAAATTTGTCAACAGAATTTGTATTATTTTAACTGAACACTTGGTGGCAGCAAAGGCTGTATTTCACATAACGCCAGGAGCCAAGTGCTTATCAGGTAGCAGCCAGGCCAGGGGACAGGCCCTGGGAGCACCAGGATGCCTCTGCCACGCTGGCCTCTGGCCGCAGACAGTGAAGGGGCAAGGGTTGAGCCCTCTCTGGATTGGTGGGCTCTGCCGCCACGGCTACACCATCTGCTACACCATCGAAAATCTATTCTTCTCTGTATGAATAGGCTTCATTGTTCTCGTCTCACCATCTTCCTTTCCACACAGATTTTAGTTCTAAGAAATGACAACTTCTTGATGTTGAAACATAGTATTAAAGACAGTTTGTCAACAAAATTGACATGGTAATAATTCAGGGAATGCTGTGAATTCCAATAAAATTATACTACTTCTGTCTCTTATCTCATTCAACATTTTACTTGTCTTAAAAAACTTCTGTCATGATGTTCTGCTTATGCAGTGGTACAAGTCAAAAAATAAAAATTCATCTAACAAGCTTAGAGAATTACAGTGCAGCTCCCCGATTTTTACATGTTACTTCGCAGTAGCACAGGTACCTCTGTCATTCACACCCAGCGTCAGTCCAACAAGGGGCCCACCCGGGGCCATTCCAAAAGCTCCCCACCACTGGGACTAGGAGGGGCGGAATTTTACAACAGAAGAAACGAATATTTGGGCCATAATTTATAGAAGATTTCACAAGTAACTCTATCTACATGGCCTCTTAACTTTCCTCCACCCCAAATCTAATCCCTGATTCATTAAATATGGGGTTTCAAATATGGCAAAAATATTAATAGGCAAATATGAGTTTATGGCATTTGGGAGTTCTTTGTCTAATTCTCGCAAGTCTTTTCTAATTTTAAGTATTCTTCTGCAGTATCAAGTTGAGCCCTGGCTCCTGCCTGTATCTAGGGTGGCTGGTATGGGCCGGGTCAACCAGGCATCTACAAATGTCTTCTCATCTCAACAATGTCTGGAAACTCAACACATTCCCATAGCTTGTTTGGATTTCCAACACCGACAAATTTCTTTTATATCTGGAGGATTATGCCAACAAAATTATTGTGATTTTAAAAATAAAATTAACATGGCATTGTTACTTACTCTATGGATGATACCAGCTGAATGCAAATGTTTAATACCACAGAGCATCTGGTAAAGAAGGTAGGACATTCTTTCATGGTCCAACTCCATATGAATAACCTGACATAAGTTAGCATCCATTAATTCCATAACCAAGTACCTGAGAGAAAAGAAGGCCAGCCATGTACACATGAAAATTATCCAGAATTCCTTTATGGTTATTAAACTCGATTTTTTATGAAATAGTATTAACTTACTAACCCAGTTAATGCATTGGCTAAAGTAAAATGATATCTTGTTTTTCTTTAAACATTTTATAAGGTAGCTTTAAATGAAATAAATGGATAATGGAACTTTGTAAGGTTTTCAAAAGAAAAACAACTAACAATACATTGTCTTTCAAGTGAAAAACAAAACAATTGTTATATCACAGTAAACAGAATCTCAAACATCCAAATTCTCCTATATCTTAAATTTTTTGCTATTGGATCGTTCTTACAAGTATAGAAACCATTCTGTTATTCCTTTCATCTTAAGAAACTGACCCCTGGGGATGTAAAGTACAGCACAGGGAGTCAATACTACTGTAATATCTATGTGTGGCATCTGATGGGTACTGGACTTATCGGGGGGATCACTCCATAAATTATATAAATGTCTAACCACTATGTTGTACACCTGAAACTAATATAATATTGTATGTCAACTATAATTAAAAAATAAATTTTCAAAAAGAAAAAAGAAAACTCAACCTTACTTTCCCCACCAGCTACTACCCATTTTTATTCCCTTTGTAAGCAAACTCCCTAAGAAGGTGTCCATGCTCACCATTTCTAGTTCTTCCCCTACTTTTTCTTAATCTCACTTTGATGAGGCCCTTGCCCCAACCACACTGCTGAAACTGTCCTCAAGGTCCCCAGCGACTTCCATGTTGCTAAGTCCTGGCTGATCGTGCCCTCCGCCTTTCCCCAACTTCTTACTGTTGGACTTCTTCTCATCACTAACTGTCACAGTCTTGGTGATCTCCTCTGGCCTCTGGTCTCAAGGCTTTAAATACCATCTATAGACAGTGAACTCCCAGATTCATACCGACAACCCAGGCCTCTTTCCAGGCTCATTTATCTAACAGCCCGCTTCACAGCTCCACTGGGGTGTCCAACTGACATCAGAAGTCATGTCTAAAACTGAGTCCCCGATTCCACCCCAGCCTCCGACCTGCTATTTCTGCAGCCCTCCCCATCTGGCTGAGAACACTCTCACCCTTTTGGGGTGCAAACCAGAACCCAGGCATCAGTCTCAACTCCTGCTCTCACACTATACTTCCTCTCTAAGTGAACACTGTGGTTCTACCTCCAAACAGTTTGTGTCCAGTCTCTTCCCTTTACCCTTATTATCACCCCTCGGGTCTCAATGGAGCCACCATGATCCCTCACTTGAACTACTGCGATAGCCTCCCAATTGGTCTTGTGTGTCCTCATGCCTTGTGGGGGGTTCTTAACCCAGAAAACAAACCAAATCTTTTCTAATGCAAGGCAGATAAACTCAAAATGTTATTGACCATGCTTTAGAGTAATCCCTACAATGGCCCCATCACTGCTCTGAGCCCACTTCATCTCTCCTCTGTTCCGTCTGCTCCAGCCACATTGGCCTCTTGTTGTCCTTAGAGCACACCAGGCAGGCTCCTACTTCTGCACCATTGCACTGATTGTTCCTTCTTTCTCAATTCCATCTTCCCTCAAATATCTGCAGGACTCACCCTTCACCTCTTTCAAAGGTTTCTTCAAATGTCACCAATACAGCGAGGTCTTTCCATTTCAAATAATAATTGTAAACACCTGAACCCTACAATCCTGGCTTTCAAGAGACTGGAGAAAAACACTTTATATTTCAGGAAGGCAAATCAGTGGCATTATGGTCACTGTCTGCCCTGAAGAATTACTTCTAGTCACCTTTTATCTGTTATGGGGATGATAACCATCCAGGCACAAATACCTGAATATTATTATCCATTTCTTTAATATTTCTCTTCCACAGAGGAAAGTGACTAAGATATTAAAAATGTATTGCTACCTGCATTTCCTAAGGGAAAAAAAAAAGCAGCCACTTTCCTTTCTCAATTTTCAGTCTTCAATGTACAGTGCATTACTGAATAAAAATGATACTTACACATCTTGAAATTCTTCTAGAGTTTTTTGTGGTGTAAACACATTTAACAAACTAATGATCTGAAAAGAGAAAATAAGTTAAACCTCAGTATGTCAGATGACTCTACTTGATTATGAAAAATTAAGTTTAACATTAATTTGTATTAGAACTGGGAAAAAAATCACAACGCTCACCACTTATTATTTATTTACCAAAAACATCTGTTACATGGCATTTGAAAAAAGTTAAATGATTAGGATTCTCAACTTGGAATTAAGATGCATTTTTAATCTAATTACTTTTATGTGTCTCTAGTAACTACTGTTATAGAATTCTAACACTCAATGTCTATCTCTGAGCATATAGTAGAAATTATGGGTAGAAAAACTCTAAATAAAGTAATATGTTAATTCTGAAAACAAATATTATGTGAACACTTCTAAAAAGTTTTGAAATATGAAGGCTAAGCTTGTATTTTTGGCATAATAAAGATGTAACACCTCATAGTATTATATATTTACTTGATGAGAATTCTAGAGCCCACTGCAGGCCTTAGTCCTGGCACTCCGATGGTTAAAGAATGACTCCTGCTGCTTGAGTATCATGTCAAAAAACCCAGGTAAAGAGGAATTATTCAATATATAGGATTGGGGTGGCTGGCTAGTCAAGGAAAAAATAAAACTGGATCTATAATTCAATCTTTACACTAAAATAATCTTGGAATGAAAACATTTAAATCTAAAACATGAAACTATAAAACATTAAAGTATGACTAAACATTTATATAATCCTAGTGTAGAAAAGCCTTTTCTAAGCATGACAGGAGGAAATCTAGGAGATTTGATTCCATTAAACCAAAACCAAAAAAAATCAGTACAGCAAAAACAACCTAAATAAGGTCAAACGGAAAAGAAGAGAGGGTTGATAGCTTTAATATACAAAGATCATCTATAAATGCATAAGAAAGAGCCCAACAGTCCAAAAGAAAAATGGGCAAAAGCCACAGAAAACAAAGTCTCAAGAAATAAAAATAAATGGCTAATAGAGATAAGGCAAGAAATTTAGCCTCAAAAATAAAAACATTTGTCATGTCAGATTGCTAAAGCAAAATAAATGATCAATAATATGTAGTGATGGGGAATTTAGAAATAAAAGACATTCTCAGATACTCTGGATCAAAGTGTAAAATTAACAGTCTTCCTTGAGGTCAATTGTCAGCAAATATTACAACCAGAAGTGTATATTCTCTTTGACCAGAAATCTTGGCCAAGAAATTCACCTGGGCAAGTGTGCAAAGATGCATGCATAAGGTGTTCATTGCAGAATGTTTATAATAGTGAAAAAATGGAGACAACTTAAATATCCAATAATAGGTGATTGGTTAAATAAATTGTGCATCTGCACGATATAGCCATTTGAAAAATGGTTTATACCTATGTTCCTGAATGCATATGGGATCTAGCAACATTCCATGAGGGAAAGCAGCAGGATGCCTGATAATACAGCGGGTGGTGTTTATGTATGTGTGTAAGTTGTATGTTCACACATGGATGAGAGTGCTTACCAAAGTGTTAATGATAGTGAGTTGTGGGTGGTAAGATTCAAGCATTTTTGATTTCTTGTTTATATTGTTTGAATTTTTTTAAAATAACCATACTTTTTGTAAGCTGAAAACAATTTTTTAGAATAAGTAAAATAAAGCATGCATAACAGAAATTAAAAAAAAAACTCAAAGCACAGACTCAAAAGAATGGAACTAAATTTGTATTTAACATCCCTACACTAGAAAGACCCAGCATAAATGTTAAGACAACAGGAGCCACATAGAGTTGAATATAACCTTAAATTCTCATCCCCTTCCTCTAGCAACAAAAAAGGGCTGTGTAAGGGGACTTCCAAAGGCCCTTCCAGACTTAACATTTTATGATTTTATAATGTGGAAAAATTATCGAAATCATGTTCAAAATAATGCTCAGAGACCATTAACAGAACATAAAATGTGCCTGAAAAACTCATTTTCTTGAGATACACTTTTTCTCCTTAAAATTCACAATGCTTTGATTTCTGCAAAGATGCCAAGTACAGCTATCTTGACTATAACGTCATCTAATAACATGTATTTAAAACTGAAATGTCTGTATTACAAGGTAAAAAGTTATTTATAGAGCAGTGTTTTTCTAAAAAAATATTCAGTTGTTTCTATTTGTTAGGTTGCTACTGTTGCCATTTTATACAAACAGAAATAGTGAAAACCAATGGCTACAGGTTGACACTCCTGTCCCCACTGAGTGACCTCGCTTCCTATGGACCATGATGCTTCCTGCTGACTTTGATTTCCCCAATGTTGATAAGAATTTTATCAATAAAATATAACCATTTAAATGGCTATTTTTATCACCAGTTTACCCTAGGCCTAAACTCAGTGTGACTCAGAAAATTATCACATCGCTGACAACACTCAAGTTTACAGAGGAGGCACAGACATAACTTACATTTTTATGATTGACACATTTTAGGAGGACAAGTTCACGATAGGCTCTCTTTGCATGAGTTTGATTCTGAAAAGGCCGACTTAGTTTCTTGACTGCAACATTTATTCCAAGAACGGTATCGAAAGCAGCACTGTGATTAGGAAATATAATAAGGAACACATCAGAATGATTTTGGGAAATGTATAATGTACGGTCAGTGTATTATCTTTTTAATGAGTAAGAAACACGGAAAGATCTTTCTGCTTGTCTACACTTCAGGTGCAAGAGCCAGGGGAGCTGGCCAAGAGTGCAGGATGTGCTGGCACTTTTGCAGAGGTGCAGACATGACAGCCACAGTTGGGATAGGGTTCAGCAATCCTTTGCACGGTGATCTCTCATTATATTAGTTGAGATTATTATGTTCAGAACCAAATAATTTAATACAAAGCATGTTAAGACCAGTCAAGAAGTGATATCTTCAGTTTAAATATACCAGTAAGTTGAAAAAAAAATCACTGGTTATCACAGAATAAAATATATTTTCGAGCGGAAGAAATGGTTGAAGTCATGGAAGAATATAATAAATCTAAGTTTTGATTGATTGTGTTTTTCCCAGATGAAAAAAATCTAAAAAGAAAACAGAAGCCAAAATCTCAGCTCATAGTAAATCCCAAGATACAAAATTTCTAATGTAAGCAATTGCTATATATAAAATTCTACTAGAAATAGTGCCTCATACTATTAAAGTAAGAATAGCATCTTCTAGAGCCTTTGTTTCCAGATCTCAAGTTCCCAGTTGAAATTTATGGTTCATTTTCCTTCAGAAAATAAGAAAAACGAAGTAGCCTGATTGTGCATTTTGTACTAATTTCAAACTCGTACTAACAATACCACTTGTGTTATATCTTTTGGCTGGGTGTCATGGGTTAAAAATCGCTAAAGGCCACCTGAAAACCGAAGTACCATTTGAAATATATTTTCTATTTCTTTATCCTATTCAGTTTATAACATGGTTTATGGTTTATACTTATTCACTTCTGTGAATGGTTTTTTTTGGCCAAACAACTCCAATTTACTTCAACCTGCTCTTAATTGAAGACTGTCTGCTGTAACATTGGGTTCAGAATGGTAAGAAACTTCACGTCACTTTGAAATTATTTTTTATCTAATTCAGTTTACATATGTGTACATGTTTGTACATATGTAAATTCACATGCCCATGTGCAAATGCACCATTCATAAAGTGATAAAATGTTAAAATCTATTTGTGAAATAAATCATTAATTAATGTACATATGTATTTGTACATATATATATATATATATATATTTCTCAGCTTCAAGAATTTGGGACACACCTGTTTTGGTCTCAACTGTTTGTGTCCAAAATAAGCCAAATAGACCAATTCTGAGCATCTGAGCAGACACATGCTTCCTCTTCTAGTTCCCACTCCAGGGGTACTACCTTCAGTCATTCCTAGTTTCACTTCTTGGAGTCATTTCTCAACTCCAAAGAATATACTTTCATCGCCATTTCCTCATTTATCAAGTTTTGAAATTACCTACTTACTAATCATTATAAAAACTGAGGATTTAGTCACTCACTTGAAACCCCAACTCCCAGTTTTTGGTTCTCATGTTATTTTTAACTTTTCCCTTAGTAACCTGTGTAACTTTCAATAATATGCTTAAACTTCTGTTCTGTCAACTTCCAAAGGATCCTCTCAATTCCCTAGCAAAATGAGATCATTAAATTCCATGTCCTTTTTCCTCCAGCTTTCTACTCTCTCCTCCAAACTTATCTTAAACGTTCAAGCTTGATAACATGCCTACTTGATGTCTACAATCAAGACTTCTGTGTTTCTTATTTAGGATGTGACTAAAAGTTGAAAATCAAGACACAGAGTTTATGTATGTGTGCATGTAAATACTGCTGATTGCAGAGCTGGGATTGTATTTCATTTTCTGAAGATCACGTGACTCTTGTTACCACTCCGAAGAGAATGAGACTGTTTCCAGTATCAAACAGCATGTCCTTCTAAATTTGTTTTATACTTAGATCATGACTTTTTCTAGCTTTTCCACCAAAGTTTCTAATACACATTTTGCCCTTAGTAAGAGAAGGAAAATATATGTCTTTTAAGCCTATTGTCAGTACTTCCTACCTCACATCTATTATTTGGAATCTATTCCATTCTTTTTGAAGATGTTTCTCGGAGCTTCTTTCAAGGCCTGCTGCACAGCCAACAGCCTGACACTTTTTTTCATTAGCCTCCACTGTTAATTGTGTCACATATTCTCTTTCTTATTGTGTATCCTCAAGGAATTTCCTCAGAAAAAGTGCATGGGGGATAAGGTGAGCTTTCTCTGCCTTCACTCTTAACTGATAATTTGTTTTCCAAGTCCAAAATTAACTTTCTCTCGTAACTCTAACAATACTTATGCCTAACAGTCATGCCTTTGCTCCCTTTCCCTTGGCTCAATGATTTAGCACAAAAAGCATGTTTTATCAGCATCTCCAAAGGGCCCCACACCTACTAATAACTGTCCCTCTCTCTCTCTGACTCTGACTTTGCTGATAATCACTTCTGTGTTTCTACCAGCTTAACATGCATCTTTAAGTCCCACCCACCTACAGTTTATTTTTGCCTGGTTTTTGAAATTATCTGTCGGACTTCTCTCACTCAACATAATTTTTGTGAGATTCATCAGTTGTTGCTTTGCGTAGCTATGGTTCATTCTGTGTATTGGCTGTAATATTCTTTTGATGTAACCTTGATCGATACTTTGGTTGTTTTCAGTTTGCAGCAATTATGAAAAAAACGCAGTTATAAACAGTTTTGTACATGGCTCTGGGTCCCCTATGCAGGCACTTCTAATGAGTACATAGCTAACAGTGGGACTACATATATTTTATTTTAGTAGATTACACCAAACTATTTCCCAAAGTGATTCGTTTCTTTCTACTAATTTCTAGACTTTTTTTTTTTGTATGTTGACCCTATATATTGAGGCTAAACATACTCATTAATTTAACAAAAGATAGATGAGGGGCTAATTTAATCACAAGA
This sequence comes from Rousettus aegyptiacus, assembly GCF_014176215.1. Lineage (NCBI taxonomy): Eukaryota > Metazoa > Chordata > Mammalia > Chiroptera > Pteropodidae > Rousettus > Rousettus aegyptiacus. The sequence goes on along the minus strand of NW_023416310.1, from coordinate 107,621,058 downwards.
GCCCTTGAGAAGCAGAGTTTGATCTGGCAGGTATGAAAAGGGAAAGTCAGAGATTTGAATTCTGAGAAGGACTAGATGAGACATCACTGCCTTTAAGATGCATGGTCACGTGAGGAGGCATGTAGGGTCCTCTAGGAGCTGAGCGGCCCCTGGCTGACAGAGAGCAAGGGAATGGGGATTTCAGACCTACAGCTGCAAGGAACAGGTTCTGCCATCAACCTGAAAGCACTTGGGAGCAAATTCTTTCCCAGAGCCTCCAGATAAGAACCCAATACAGCTTACATCTTGTTTATAGCCTTTCTGATGCTAAGAGCGAACCTGGGCAAACCTACCCAGTTTTCTGATCTAGAAGACTATGAGATTATAAATAGGTATTGTTTTAACCCACTAAATTTGTGGTAATTTGTAATGCAGCAATAGAAACACTAATACATCCCTCTCTGTATTTTTCTACCCTTTTGTCTCATCAGGCTTCGTTCTGAATATTTTTTCTAATGTCTTTCAGATCCCTAATTCTCTCTTCAGTTATATCTAATATGCTGTGAAACCCATCCATTAACTTCATAGTTGGATTACTATATTTTGCAGTTCTAGAATTTCTATTATTTTTTTAAGTTTTCATCTTTCCATCAAAAAATTTTCATCTTGCCTTTTACCATCCCAAACATAACATCATAGCTAATTCAAAGTTTAGATCCAATAATGCCAATAACCCTTGTGAATCATTTCTTTTCTCTTGTTTTTATGTGCTGGATTTTGTGTGTTGTCTAATCTCCTTGTGTGATTATTTTTTATTGTGTGCTGGAGCCCACACTTACAAAACTGTTTGCCATCTGTTTGATACTGGATATCAAACTATTTCTAGATAGTTTGATAGGATACTACCTTCCTCCAGAGAGAATTTACTTATACTTCTGCTAGGTGTCTGGGGGCACTAGAAGTTTGGGTTCATCTCAAGTTCAAGTTCAGCAAAATGAGATGTTTTGAAGCTGAGTGGCAGTACCTACAAGGGCCTTGATCTCTCCAGTTCATTCTTGCTTCTAGAATACAGCCCTTTACTGGACCCAACTCAAAGCAAAGGAAGTTCACTAGGCCCCTTTGGAAGGCCCTGGACTCAAATCCTATCTCCTAGCCCCACAAGGAAGTCCAAAGAGCACTGCTCAATCTCTCAGCTGTGCAGTATTTTCAAATGCCCTCAAGGGAAAGGCAGCCCCAAATCCTGGGCTCCCCTCATTAGACTTTTGTCCTTCCATGAATCCTGGCCTAATAATTCTTCACTCGCCCACTCACTCTCTAGGGGCAAATGCTGAACATGGGGGTGGGGTGGGAATGTTGGGAGCCAATTGGCACAATTGTGCCATAGACATACTTTTAATTAACACTCATATTTCTAGCCACCCATCTCATCTTCATTCTCTGTATCAGTCATCTCTATACACACAGCCCCTTTAGGGTTCTACTACAGATAGGTTCTCTTCCTTGTTGCAAATGTCTCATCCACTTATTCTCAATTCCTCTATTCTGTTTTATCTGCATCAAGTGTTCAATTACTTTTTTATATTTGCGAAACTTGTTAAAAGCTCGCATCCACTGATTACTCTCTTCCTCCTGTTCTCTTTATCATCTTAAATCGGAAGTTCTAAACCACTCATTTTAGAGGTGAAATTATTAAGGCCGTAACAACACATGATTTGCCCAAGGTTGCAAAGAACTTCTGCTATGAGGATCACAGCTGGATTTAGAACTCAAGTCTCCTGAATTACAGCCCTCCTATGCCTTACACCTTACACCATACACCTTCTTTATCACAGAAACTTTATGTGGATTATTTCTTTATTTAGTTATACTAATACAGAGAAAATAAAACAGTGTAAGAACAGGCCAACATTCCTGCTTGTGCAGAACTTAGAAGAAGCAAAAAGGAATAAGAGCTGCATCACTCATTTCACGTTAAGGTTGTAACTGTCACTTCTAAGTGCTGCCAGATCTAAGATTAAACACTTTTTTTTTTTAAGTTCAACACTTCATAGCACTGTTTTCTAAAATAAATAATCTTTATTATTTTTGGTTAAACAACTTGACATTTTAAAAGAAAAACTGAATGTGTGTGTGTGTGTATAAAAGAAATGTATACACATTTTCCTAACTAGAGCTTCAAAATCTTGCAATTACTTAATTTGACTATATGACTTGCTGATATTTATGAATATTTCAAAATAATAAACATTTTAAAACTTACTTCCTAATTAATTTTACTAACATTTTTTAAAAACAACAAAAATAGAAACAAATAAAGACACTTGTAAAAACAGTTCAAAATTAGGAGTCAAAATATTTTATTCTGATCCTGGCTCTTCCATTTAATTCTATATCAATGCCTGCACTTTGGTTTACCTGCACACCTGTCCTATGTTTTTATAAAATTTAAATTGATGATTAACAAGTTTTATAAACCATGTACTACTGCTGTTATATCTTATTTTTCAAAAATGTAAAAACACACATGCCTCCTGTGTTACTTTCCGATTGCTGCTTTAACAGATTACCACAAATATACTGGTTTAAAAACACATTTATTATCTCACAGTTCTGCAGTGTGTGTGCGTGTGTGTGTGTGTGTGTGTGTGTGAGTGAGAATCAAGCATTTGGTTCATCTGAGAGGAGACTCTGTTCCAAGTGTGAGCTGAGATTATCTGGGGGACGTTTCATAGTAAGTCTTGGAAGACTAGGGATAGTATCTCAACCCATACTGGGGGGTTTCAGAGGAGAATCCAACTAGGAGATACAGTGGGGGCACAAGTGACAGGCGTCAAGAAGAACCTGCTGTATCTGCAGGGATGGAGTCACTGCTGGAGAGAACAGGTAATCTAGAAGTTAGGGTTTGATAGTGGGGACACTCAGGCCATTTTGTCACTGATGGGGCAGAAAGGGGTCTGACTGATGCCAATCACAGTTTCTTGCTCAATCCAAACAGCAGGATGAGGTCACAGACCCTCTCCTTGCACTATGCACAGAACACTTTTCTTTTGAAGACCTTAAAAAACATAGTGTCCAAGATGCTATGCAAAACAGAGCTAAGAAAAAGTCCTCAGAAGACATGTGGGGAGAGTATCATGGGAAAGGTTTCTCCCCCGTCAACCCAAGGACTCCCACTCCCAGCACCCCGACTGCAGCAGCTCAGCTGGTCCACAAAACCTTGGCTTCGAAGGCAGGCAAGAAGCAGTCACCCAGCTCCTCAGAGCCTGCACAGGCTCTGGGAGAAAGCAGCAACAAAGCAAACCAGGTCTCCAACCATCTAGGACTACTTCCTGTGGTGGTGCTTTGCCTAAAGGCCAAAAGATGAAACATCCTGGGAGTCTAAGAATAATTTTCACAATTGCACAAAACATTTTTAAAAGGAAATCTCAATAATCTGCATTAAGTAACTAATCCCCTTTTCCATGCACCCAGTAAAGTTAACCAAATAAAATGATTTTCATTTAGTAATGAGTAAGATCATGACTGTCAGCTATGAGAGGGCTCATGAAGAGCTGCTTTAATCAGTTCAAAGCAATGACTTCTTGAGCAGAAAAGAGCAAAACCCAGTTATTGACCTTTCCTTAGAATCAAAACTCAGGCTATTGAAATGGGGATTTGCAAGAGATGAGATTATGACAGTGCTAAAATTTTAGCCTCTATATACTCTTTCTTCCTACCTTTCTGTATGTGAGATGAAAGCTGCACCTACAAATATTAATCAAATTGTCATAATATTATTTAAATGAAAATATTAAGAGAAGTGAAATTACTGTTAAGATGATGTCAATATACAACTTAAGCTATAAGAAAATTACGACATATTTTATGAATAATATAACATGAAAATATCATTATACACAATACTACAGCATTAGCAGTTAAATAATTATTAAGAATGACAAATATCCTTAGTTTAAGGCAGCTGTCCCCAATCTTTTTGGCACCAGGGACCAGTGCTCCTATGAGAATCTAATGCCTGATGATGTGAGGTGGAGCTGAAGCATTGATGCTGGTGCTGGGAAGCAGATGCAAATACAGCTGAAGCTTTGCTCGCTCACCTGCTGCTTACCTCCTGCTGTGTGGCCCAGTTCCTAACAGGCCACAAACCAGTACCAGAATGTGACCCGGGGGTTGGGGACCCCTGCTTTAAGGCATTTTCCAGTTCACTTTTTTCAAAAAAATTTTTATTGAGGTGAGATTCACATAAGCAGAAAATTAACCATTTTAAGTGAACAATTCAGTGGTATTTAATATTTATAATGTTGTGTAGTCATGTTTATGTAATTCCATAAGATTTATCACCCCAAAAGGAGTTGCTCCCCATTCCTTCTTGCTTTCCCCTTGCCCATTAACCACCAATCTACATCCATTTCTCTGGATTTACCTTCTTTGGATATTTCATACAAATGGACTCATGATATATTCCCTTTCATGTCTGGCTTTCACGTCCTTTAGCATAATGTTTTTGAGGATCATCCATGCTGTAGTAACTATCAGTGCTTCATTCCTTTTGATGAATAATACTCGACATATGCACACTACACAATTTGTGTATCCATTCATCCACTGATGGCCATTTGGGCTGTTTCGACCTTTTGGCTATTGCAAATAGTGCTATAAACATCTGTGTATAAGCCTTTGTTTGAACATCTGTTTTTAATTCTTTTGGGTATATATCTAGGAGTATTCAATGGGTTATATGGCAATTCTATGTTTAACTTGTCAAGGAACCATCAATGAGACAGTTCCCCAAAGAAGATATACGAATGGCCAACAAATGCGTGAAAAGACCCTCAGCATTAGTCTTTCGGGAAATGTCACTGCGAAACCATAATGAGGTACCACTTCACACCCACTAGGATGACCATAATTAAAACTGAAAATAACAAATGCTGACAAGGATGTGAAGAAATGAGAATCCTTGTACACTGCGGGTGAGGATGTAAAATGGCACAGTCATTTCCTGGATGGCTAATGCTAAGGATCTTTTCGTGTGTTTGTTGGCCATTTGTGTATCTTCTTCGGGAAAATATCTCTATAAATCCTTTGCCTGTTTTATTGAAATTTGGTGTTTGCTGTTCAGCTGTAAGAGTGCTTTATATATTCTGGCCACTAGACACTTATCAGATATATTATTTGCAAATATTCTCCCTTTTTGTAGGTTTTTGCACTTTCTTACTAGTGTCCTTTGATGCATAATTTGCAGAAGTCCAATTCTTTTCTTCTGTTGCTCATGCTTTTGGTGTCATTTCTGAGGATCCAAAGTCATGAAGCTTCCCTCCTATGTTTTCTTCTAAGAGTTTTATGGTTTTAGCTCTTATATTTAGACAATTGATCCATTTTGAGTTAATTTCTTACATGAAGTAGGGTAGGAGTCCAACTTCCTTCTTTTGCAGGTGGGTGTCCAGTTGTCCCAGAACAACTTCTTGAAGAGACTGCTCTTTCTCCATTGAATAATCTCAGTGCCCATTTTAAAACTCAATGGGCCATAAATATATAAGTGTATTTCTGGACTCTCAGTTTTTAAATTTTTTAAAAACTTCCAAACTTAGCATCCTATAATTATACCACTGCTTTTACCAGAGGTTTGGTTTGTAATGGCATGTTAAGAACATATTTCAAAAGTAGAATTTTAAAATGAGAAATACACAGCCATGATGAACAGTTTCATTAAACATTTCTTTAAAAAATAAAAATGAGAAATAGCATATGCAAATTGGAAATCAAATCTCTGCAAAACAGTATGTTATAAAGTAGCATGTGATTTTATTTAGCATGCTATAAAAATGTCATTAATTTTAACCACCTATCCTTTATCCAGCCTTCTGCTTTACAATTAATTATGAACTTCCAGTTAGCCCCTTAATATGGGTATTACATTAAATGTCCTTGATATCAGTTTTGTAGAAGTACCTGTCAAATTACCATCCAATTCTAAATAAGGGATGGACTTTAAATCAAAAGAATGTTTTATTTTCTAGAACTTTTTATTAACATCGAAGAGTCCTAATATGAAGCAACCATTGACTTTATAACTAAGTGTTATCATGTGGAAGAGTTGGATCACCACTATTTTAGACACGAACTGGGCATCCCTTCCAAACTGCCCCTTTCCCACATCAGTTTGCCCAGGAAGCTCTGAACTGCCACTTCCTTTTAGCTCCCAGGGCCTCCAGCCATCTAGGCTACAGTTACAAATGCTGGTGAAGATTCTCTAAGGAACAGAAACCCTCTTCCCAGAATACCCGAGATTTCTCTTTCATCTTGAACCCCCTCTGCCTACCAGCTGTAAATACTGGATGTTTAGGTTCATCACGGGGTCTCTTAGATACAAAGACAAACTTGTTTTTATTGACCAACAGAAGAAAACAAAGTTCTGCCCAGAAATCTAAGGGATAGAAGTTTGGGAAGTGCTGATAACTGTAGTCCAGAAAACATGTGAAAACTTTACCTTTAGCTTGCCAGTGATGCCGTGGTAGCTGACTGTCTTACCATGCAAGAGACTAAGGTTCAGGGTCAGACCAACGGTTCTGACGTCCTGGGCTGGACACATAGTTGCAGTGAGACACCAAGGAAGAGACGGCCAGCCCAACCCCTCACACAGCATCCCTTCCTGGTTAATCCATGGGGTGATAATGCCACTGACTGGCCTCATCCTGCCAATGAAGGGCAAGGCACTGCAATGACGGCGCCTAGAAATGAATAGGAGTGATTGGGAATAAAAGGGGGGAGGGGGAAGGGTGGCCAGGATGAAGAAATGAATAAAACTCCAAATTTCTGTTAAAACTCACTGTCATACCTATTACTCTAATATCATAATGACAAGGGGAATGAAAAAAAAAAAAAGAAAAGAAAAAGGGAAAAAAAAAGAAAAACTGCTACCTATTCAAATTTATGCAGTATTCTAAGAATTTGCGTTTATATCCTGCAATCTGACTACATATAACTAGAGCAAGCTGTTGATTCAATTTAGCTCATAAACCTACAGCAAAGAAATGAGTATTTTCATCATCAGTGTTTTTAAAATCTGATGATTTAGTTTTATTTAGTTTTTATCATAAAAACCATTCAATCCACACTACTGAAACAGACTGTACTTACCAAACAATTCCTTGGGCTCCAGAGCCAATCGGTTTCAACTGCTGGTAACGTTTTAGGACAGTGAAAGTTGAGTCTGCCACTTGCACACTGTAAAACTGACTATCACATTTACTGTCACTCATGATGTAGTGTCATGTAATGTTCCAAAGGCTGGTACGGTTGTCAGATTCCTTAAAAGAAAAAAAGAATGAATATGCATCCTTACTGAAATTATACACACATTTGTAGCCTAATTGTGTTTCAGATCTATATAAGACAATGTGGCTATAAGTTGATAGACCCAGTTTGATCAAGTGGAAGCAGCATGCGGGAAATGTGAAGACATTTTGGCGAGACGAGCCTATTATGAAAGGAAGGAAATTTGAAGCCATGCATGACATTTTATGGACTTAATAACCACTTTTGGAGAAAAGATATCGTACATTTTTACTAGTTATGACTATGTTACATGATTCTCATCAGCTTGCTTCCTGTGAGATCAGCTTACACTGAGCTGTCTCAACCAGAGAGGAGGCACTGTTTCAAATAGTCATGTCTACAGTTCCTGCAGAAAAACAAACGGACTAGTCTTCTGCTAAGTTCTCAAATGCAGGTTAAAGTGATGAACCAGAAAGAAAGTCCTACACCAAAGTGATGGGAAAGGGGAAAGTTAAAGAACAACAGGCTGTTGGAGGCCTGGTGACACGGGTGTGCCATGCATGCCCACAGCCATGCTCTTGCCTCTTGAGAGTGGTCCCACATCGCCAGGAGGCTTCAACACAGACATCACAGATGCAGAACTGTTGCAAACTATAGCTGACAGCACAGATGCCACAATCTTCACTTATGGGCACAACATGGAAGCCCTGGAGTAGCCCACCTGCTCTCCAGAAGCCCGCATGACTTTGTACACAAAATTGGCAGGTAGCTATGCTTATTTACTGGGTTCCTTGTCTCTTGTCAGACAGTGTTTATTGAAAAGTCAGTAAGCTATTTATGTTGATCTTTAAAAAAAAAAAACAACTAAAAAGTCAATGATAAAATCATATAGCCAAACATTCTATACTGTTTAAAAACACAGAATTTGGAAAAAAAATAAAAAACCCATGGAATTTGAATTTTATTCTATACCATCAGCAAATTCCTGCCTGTTTGTTCTTATATTTAATGTCTACCGAGTTTTTTTGGCATAATGATGTGTATTTCGACACAATGGTGTCTAAGATTTCCATTAAACATGGGAATAAAGTGATTGATAACAAACCTAAGCAAATAATTTACATCAAATGAATAGTTTCTCCAACTGACCACTGCTTCATGTGTTTTTACAGTTCCTAGAGTAGTGGGTGTACGCAGCTGTTAGTAGCACCAGCTGTTGTGATGGACAGCCATGAACCCCAGTTAGGGAGTGCCTCCGAAGGCCAGCACTGCACGAGGTGAACTGACACACTGCTCACCACACCACAGTAGGAAGATCAGCTGCATGTTACAGTATAAGCAAATGGCCTGGCCAAGCCACAGTGCTGTGAGGAGGGCACTCTATGCTTCAAGAGGGCGGGGGTGGGTCTGCCTTGCTTGGCCTGGAATCCCGCACTCCCAGGACAGGAGGACAGAGAGGGCGTGGCCCCTGGGACAGAGGGAACACTCAAAAGACTTGCTGACCTCACCCATAATATAGTATCTAATGATTTCTTAATAATGCTGCTCCATTTTACTGACATCTGAAAGAATATCCTTTTATAAAGATTAATTTACTTACAGACAATTCCACTCAACATTTATGGGATGCTTTTCTACAAGAAAGTGACAAGTACTATAGGAGATATCTCAGTATCAGCTAGGAACTGGTCTTGAAGCAGCATATAGTCCACTCTTTGGAGAAGTGTGAAGAATGTGTCCGCTATCTAAATTGTAATACAAGTTACAATGAGGTAAGGGCCATAGCAAAATGGAAACAGAGTCAAAGGGCAAAAGAGGTCCTACCCATGGAGTATAGAAGACAAGGAAATCTTCCTGGAGGAGGTGGCATCTGCCCTATTTTTCCAGACACAGTAGAGGCACAGAGCTCAAGCTAACTGTGCTCAGACATAGTGCTCAGCTGGGCTAGTGGGGTATAAATGCAAAGTATCAGAGACAGACTCAGCAAAAAGGCAGGTAGCCACTACCATCGGCAATGCTTATCATTCATAAAGCATGTCCTGAGCACTGCTGTGGGTGAGGTCCTGTGCCAGAACAGCTGTCCTCAGCAAGTTTACAGTGAGTGCACACTGTGGACAGACTCAGGAAAAGACTTGAGGCCAGGAGAGTCCTAAACCCAGAGGAATGGAGGTTTAGGGTGCGGGGAAGAGAAATGGCGTGTGCAGAGAACTGGAGGCACCTCTGAGCATGACCAATTATCTGAGACTTAGTTTTGCTGGGTAATGAGGAAAAGAGGCAAAATGGAAAAAACAAGGCCAGATCACCATGGGCCTGAGGGCTGTGGAGCCATCATGCACATACGGGTGTGCTCTGACCACCTTTCAGAGAGCTCATTCCAGAAGCTGAGAAAGGGATGGATGTGAGTGGGCAAGACAGGGAGACCTGGCAAAAACGACTGGTCCACAGCAGGTGGGGGACAGTACGTGCATGGTTTGGAAGAATGTGTGTGACTTGCTGCCCAGAGAGGTGACCAGGAGAAATGAGGGTATAGCAGGTGGAGGGGGGCAGGTGATCCAAGTGAAGTCAGCAAGTCTGGCTATGGACAGGTGGGTCTGGAGTGCCTAAGGGACAAGCAGAATGACAGGCACAGGCTCCTGATATACTCCAGGACCCCTGCCTTTCCTAGTAGCCAGGTGTCGCCAGATGACTAACTTTTGGCTAGTGAGATGTAAGCAGAAGGAATGTATGCTACTTCCAGATCTTTTTCTTTTCTTTTTTTCTTTTTTTTACAGAAAGCTGCTTGCTATCCAATCCTCCTTTACTGCTGGCTGGCAGATCAGCTGTCACAGACCCAGAGATGGAAGTCACATGCTGAACATGGTACAGCTGCCCACCAGCCGGAGTCCTGAATGACCAGGTGGCACAGAGATGCCCCCCATTCTGGTCCACCTGCCTACGCTGAGATTGGCACAAATTAATCTCAACCTTGCTAAGCAGGGTTGGAACTCTCTCTGCTATAGCTGATGTGACCTATACTCTGACCATTACAATATTCAGTTAGCTTTTGTGAATTTGAAGAATACGTGATATTATTAGGTTTGAGAATTATTAATATAATTTCAACTCAAGACTTAAAATAATTTTAAAATTAAAATAAGTTGCCCTCATTAGGCAGCAAAATAAATCACCTAAGAGAGAACCTGTCAAAGCCACCCTCTCTGTCAAGATTGGGCTTCATGGGAGCAAGAGAAAGACCCTCAGGGCAACCTGAGAAAGCAAGTGATTTCATTACTAATGAAACTGACTCTGCTGTGATGGTATTTCAACCAACTGGGTCTCAACTGGGTTTCAGAAAACTGTACAAATTGGGAAGTATAAGACTCTGCCATGCAACCCTATTACACTGAAGGTGCAGGCAACCCCATTATAACACACTGAAGGTGTGGTCACTGCCTTCACGCCCCTCACTGGGCTCCCAGCAGTGGGGCCAGATGCCCTCAGGCCCCAAGCTCCTCAGAAGCAGAAAAGGCCCTACCACATCACTTCATCAACTTAAGGAAAGGTCCAAGGTCCCTCAAGGAGCCACTGAAAAGCCCTAGGGACACAGTCTGCTCCTGAGGCCCTTTAAATCCAGTGTGCACGGCTCTGCTGAAGAGCCCTCCCCACTTCCCAGCTGCTTTGTGAATGCCTGCCGAATGGAAGGCTCTTGTCTAAAATCTTTCTCTAAGACTGGAGACTCCTGTAGACACCCCCAGATATGGGGGTAAATTCTACCCACTCTATAAATACTGGAGGGAGGAATATTCTTACCTGTTTACAGCCTAGAGTAGGAAATGCATTAAAAAAAAAAAAACCTCTCCAAATCAAGTATTATTCTATATAAGCAATTTAGGTATTATAAATCTAATATTAAATCTCTGGTTATTTTTTCTAAATTAAGAAAAAGTTGCTCTGACTACAGCTTTACATAGTACTCAAATTTTAAAGTGGAAAGGACAGTGGAGAGCATACAGCCCCAGTACTGTGGGGATGTTGGCAACCATCCATCGAGCTCTCCCAGCAAACATTTCTTGAAGGCCTCCTGTGTGACAAGCAGGAGGTACAGGCTGTCCACACAGAGCACTAACCAGACAGTCCCTTCTCTCAAACTGTCAACGGCATAAATATCACCCACATCAGAAGTGTCCTAGGGGTATGCACAGGCTGCATGGCAGGAGCCCAGCAGAGTGGTGCCCAGGAGAAGCAAGTGAACAAGTGGAAGGAGCGGGAGAGTGAGGGGTGGCTATACTGTAAGGCTTCTTGGAGGAGGCAAGACCTGAATGCAAGTTTATTCATAGTATCAACCCAGGTATGAGTAAACAGATACTTCATATGTGCTGATGAGAATGGTAAATAGGTTAAACACTGTTGGAAGGAAAATTGGTAATATCTAATGAAAATTTCAAATGCACATGACTCCTACCCTGGCAACTACAATTCTACAAATGTATCTGACATATGTAAGTATACAAATATTCAAAAACATTTGTTCGAATATGTTCATAGCACTTCTTGTAACAGGCAAAAGATCAGGAATAAGCTAATATGTACACTTGGAATAACTGAACAAATTATGGCATAAAAGTACAATAAAGCTATTAAAAACAATGCAGGGATGTCATGTATTGATATGGAAAGATGGCTAAAATAAGTAAAGGAAACAAAGCTAAAATATGTAAAGGAATTAAAGGCGAGTACACGTGGTAAATGTCAATCCATGGAGAAACACACACAATATGCTAGCAAGTGCGGAGGAACTGGGAAATGAGACTTTCACTCTTCCCATTATTACTTTCTATTCTGGTTTTTCTTTTTGTAGCCACACACATATTTTACATTAAAAAAAAAACTATTTAAACAAACATTTTTAAATAAAAAGCTATGGAATGGTCACTGTAACACTTGTGGAGAAAATGGGTTTGAGACAAATGAGAGTGGAGGTGGGAGAGTGGCCAGGCTCTGAGCTCCACAGTTATGAGCTCCCCTGGCAGCCTTTGAGGGGTGCAGTGCTACGCCACTCTGCCAATGGGAAACAGCCTGAGAGCTGGGAAGGTGCACAGCCGGGATATGAACATAGGCGCGCGTTCATGTTTTTTCCCAAGAACACCACTCTATAGTTCTGATTTTATTTAGGAAGTAGAATGACATGACCAGCACTGGCCAGGATCAAGCCAGAAAAACGCGGGCCTTCATGTTTTAGGCTGCTGGCTTCACCTCGCCCCTAGACACTTTTTCTTCTGATGATGATGATTCATAGACTCAATTAAACCTTTGATCACAGTAATGCTTCAGAACACCCAGGTCATGCCACCTTTAAAGTAACTACTGTGATTAAAAGCAGATTTTCACAATTATCCTCTTTGTTTCAATACTTGTGGCAGTTTTTAACCAAACTGTTCTTTTTTTCCTACTTGAATTCTTATTAAAAATATCATAGCACAACTTAATCTTTCTTTGACAATCAAGAACCCACAACAGCCCGAGGTCATCCTGAACCTTAAGCGACAGAACATACTACAATAAAGGACAACAGCTAGGATTTGGTCATTGCATTGCCCACAGCTGGGCCCTAAGGATCCAGTGAGGTTTCCTCCCCACCAACCCCTCATGGGCCCTTTGGCCTGTCCATTCACACCCTCTCCAGCTCATCTCCTAGGGTTCTCTGTAAGGCCTTCTCACTGTCCCCTGGATGTGCCAAAAGCCAAAGTGCTCTCCCAGCCTCCATTCCAGCAACCTCCAGACCATTAGACAATACCATTTAGAAAGCAGGATCTGTCCACATGAAAGCCTGTATTCGAATGCTCATTGCAGCCATATCTGTAATAGCTCAAAACTGGAAACTACCCGTATGTCTGTCAACAGGTGAATGGTTAACCCAGCGCTGTGAATCCAGGCCACGGAGTACCAATCGACAAAAAAAGGGAATGAACCACTGGAAGTCGCAGCAACTTGGGTGGATCTTAAGGGCTATACTTAGTGAAAAAGCCGAGTGCAGAAGGTCCATACTGCATAATTCCATTTATACAACATTATTGAAAGAACTAGAACTGTAGAACATGAGAGGCTGCCAGGGTTTGAGATGGTGAGGCATGAGTGTGTTTATAAAGGGGTCAAACAACAGAGATCTTTGGGGTGATGAACTAGTTCCACATCTTGATTGTGGCAGTGGTCATATGAACCTCCACACAGAATAAAAGGACAGCCGTAAGTACACCTTGTACCAATGCCACTTTCCTGGTTCTGATAATAGTATATAGTTATGTAGATATGCTGCCATTGGGGGAATCTGGACAAAGGGTGCAAGGAGTTCTCTATACTATTTTTGGAACTTCTTATGACTCTATTTCAAAATGAGCAATTAAAAGAGAGATTTGTTTAATATCCGTAGTGATTATATGGCTCTCCTGTTTAAATTCCTTCAGTAGTTACTGGCCACCTTAAGGTAAAATTTGAATCCTGAGCAGAGGAGCCTGCAGGCTCCCAGCCTGCACTAGGGCCACATGGAACCACCTGGGGCCAGCGCGACACTGGCCTATACCCGCGCTGCTCCATCTGCCCCAAGTGACTTCCCTCCCTCTTTGTTCTCCTGGCCAACCTTCCAAATCTAGTGCAAGCACCTGCTTCTCCTACAAGTCTTCCTCTCCAGCCTTTCCTTTCAGACTGTGCCAGGCATGCATCTTTTTTTGCCACCATCACCTGTGTTCAGTTTATATTGCACTGCAAATTGATCTCCACTTCTACTGCCAGCTCCTTAAGGGCATAAATGTCTCTGATTCATTTCTCAATCCCCTACTAATTACACAGTGAGTGCCCAGTAAATGTTCGTTAATGGCAAAGGTAAGCAGGAGAATAAACATGATAGGGCAGTGTGGTTGATGCATAGGTTTAGATCAGGATTCTGCAGTCAGAGGGCAGGCTCCACACACACACACACAAAACTATTAGAACGAACAAATTCAGTATACTTACAGGATACAAAATCAGTATTTAAAAATATGCTGTTTGTATACAGTAATAAATACTATCAGAAAGGGAAATTAAGAAAAAAAATCCCATTTATAATTGGATCAAAAAGAATAAAATGCCTAGGAATAAATTTAACCAAGGAAATACCTGTAGTCTACCGAAAGCTATAAGACATTACATTAGTGAAAGAAACTGAAGAAGATGCAAATAAATGAAAAGGTATTCTGTGAATTGGAAGAATCAATATTGAGTAATGTCCATACTACCCGAAGCAGTCTACGAATTCAATACAATCGCTACAAAAATTCCAATGGCATTTTTCATAGAAATAGAACAAATAATCTTAAGATTTGTATGGAACCACAAAAGACCCCAAACAGCCAAAGCAGTCTTGAGAAAAAGGAACAATGCTGTAGACATCATGCTCCCTGATTTCAAACTACGTTACTAAGCTATAGTAATTAAAACAGCACTGTATTAGTATAAAAACAGACATTGAACAATGGAACAGAATAGAGAACCCAGAAATGAACCCACACGTACATGATCAATTAGTTTATAACAAAGGAGCCATGAATATGCAGTAGGGAAAGGACAGTCTCTTAAATAAATGATGCTGGGAAAATGGGGCGGCCCTAGGCAAAAGAATGAAACTCAACCATTATTGTATACATACACAAACTTAACTCAAAATGGATTAAAGACCTGAACTATGAAACTGCTACAAGAAAACATAGGCAGTAAGCTCCCTGACGTAGGTCTTCGCTGATTTTTTAATCTATCACCAAAAGCAAAAGCAACAAAGCAAAAACAAACAAATGGCACTACATCAAACTAAAAAGATTCTCACAGCAATGGAAACTATTGACAAAATGAAAAGACAAGCTACTGAATGGGAGAAAATATTTGCAAATCTTGTATCTGATAAGTGGCTAATATCCAAAACATATAAAGAACTCGTATAACTCAACAGCAAAAAACCAAACAATCCAATTAAAAACGGGCAGAAGATCTGAATAGACATTTTCCCATAGAAGACATCCAGATGGCCAACAGGTACATGAAAAGATGCTCAACATCATGAATTATCAGAGAAATGCAAATCAAAATCACAATGAGATATCACTTTATGCCTGTTAGAATCACTGTTATCAGAAATACAAAAAGTAACAAATGCTGGCGAGGATGTGGAAAAAAAAAAAAGAAAGAAAGAAAGAAAGAATTGCCATATGATTCAGCAATTCCACTTCCAGGTACCTATCTGTAGAAAATAAAACATTAACTCAAAAAGATATGTGTACACCCATGTTCATACAGCATTATTCATAATAGCCAAGATATGGAGTAACCTAAGCATCCATTGATGGATGAATGGATAAAGAACTGTAATACATGTACATAATGGAATATTATTTAGCCATAAAAAGAAAGAAATATTGCCATTTGTGACATGAATAGATTTCGAAGGCATTATGCTAAGTGAAATAAATCAGACACAGAAAGATGAATATTGTATGACCTTACACATAAAATATAATAAAATAAATTAGCAAATTTAAGAAACCAGGCTTACAGATACAGAAAATAGATTGGTGGTTGCCAAAGGTAGGGGTTAGGGGGTAAGAGAAATAGGTGATGGGGGTCAAAAGGTAAGAAGAAAAAAAAATGTACTACTCTTTTCTAAATTATAGTATACAACTTAAGATTTAGAGTATATATTTCTTATAACTGTCAAAATAGCTGTCCAGATTAGGGTTTATACATTTTCTATTCAAAATTTAATTGTGATACATAATACAAAAGACAACTATATATATATAAAGGTTAAGACTTTAGAGTCAGAGAGCAGTGGGTCTGCCACTTACCTGGCTGACCTTGGAGAAAGGATTACATTCATCTGTAAAATGGGGATAAACACAGAATCAACCTCAGAGGATGGAGGGCACAGTGCCCAGCACAGGTCAATGTCTCCATGTCAGCTGACATTAGGACAGATATTACTACATTCATTCTACTTACTAATCCCCAAACAAATGTTTGAATTCTGAAAATGTGAACTGAAGCTGATTACACGGCTACTACTGGGTGAGCGCCTCAGTGAAAGACACGACAGACAGGAAGCAATACACAGAATTTACTTTTCATTCTAGGGTGTGGCAGCGGATAATGTTTCAGTAACTTTTTTGAAGACATCTGCTTCATAACATATAATAGCAGTTGTGTTTCTGAAAGTAGAGTTAAGAGATGGTGAAACAGATTTTGATTCCAGAATCAGAGCTGGTGGAGTTATCACCTAGACTGTACTCTCAAACCTATATATGCTAAAATCAAGCTAGTAACAGTATCGGTTGAGACATAGAATATTTAAACAGTCTAACATATTAAATTGCTTACGGTTCTGTAGAAATATATAGATAGAAATATGTATATGTATCTATATGCACATACTTTTTAAAGAAAGTTATTTTAAAAGCAATTTCAGAACAGGCAAGAACCTATTTGACATAAAGGGAGCTAATATGAATGCTTCGTTTTAAAGAAAAAAAAAAGAACTATCTCATTTGTAATCCATATAGCCTTAGAATCTATTTTTACTATTCCTGAAATATTTTAGAGTATATTAAGAAAGATACTAATAAAATTAGCTGGGGGGGGAGTGGAATAGAATATTTTATAGGACTAAAAAACAAGAGACCCAAACGAATTAAATGAAATCAAATTTGTTGAATTTCACGTTCACATGTTGAGTAAACTTCCTTAGCTGTAATGAATTCTGATGTGAAAACAGTGACTACTCTTGCTCGTTATTTTTGTATCTATTAATTTATACCACAACATTTTCCGAAAGGATTTGAGGCATCAATAAAAATATCTTAAGTGGCAATTCAGTTGAAACTGTTGTAGCTGGACACTATTTTTTTTTCTTTTTGTATACATGTTTGAAGGTCCTCATAATTAAACAGTTAAAGACTGATGTTGAAATTAGTTCACACAATCACAAAAGGTCAAGTACAAATTTAATTATTCTTAAGGAAAACTATGTAAAAATGTCACCTCCTTAACCAGGAGTGAAGTATAACTACATATTTTGGCCAAAAATAGCTGCCCTACTGCAGAAACAACGGTGTTAAGAAAAACATGTGCTGTTTTACCTTATGCATCATGAAAACAACTGCTTTACTCACTACTGATTGCTTCATCTGGCACTTTTCTTTATCCAGAAAATTAAGAAGAGTTTATTTTAAATAGACAAATTGAAGTATACCCTTTAACATATATTTGGGGGACCTGATAAATACATTTTAATCTGTCAACAAATTACTTAAAGTCCTGGAATCCTGAAAATTAAATCCTCAGGAAAATCAAATCTCTGCAGAGAAGACTGCCAAAATAGAGTTACTTTTAACCCTGAAGGATCCTTATGAAGGAAAAAATAAATGGTTAAATGAGGGAAAACATGATCTTGATCTGATGTTGTTCTCTCAGAACAAGTCAAAAGCCAAAAAAGAATACCCAGAGCTGAGGAACCCAGCTAAGAACACTACTGATCTGGAGGAGACTCAGGTTCAAATTTCACCTTCCAGCTGCTTGCTGTGAAACAGACTACTAAAACTCTGTGAGCCCCTATTTCCTCCTCTGTAGAAAAGGGTTTCATAGCTGTCACTTGCTGGGCTCCAGTGACAATTAATTGAGAGTACCTGGACAAACCAGCTCCCCTGGCCTCAGGCTACCTACATTTTTGCTCATAATAGCTCTTCCCTCCTACATAACCTGCCCTGGAGGTCCACAAACATGCAATCAAGCTGAAAGAGGTCTGTATTTTGCTTGACTCACAGTATTTAAAATTTTTTATATTAGCTACTTCCGAAATTTAAAAATCTGGAGAGTAGAGTTATAAATTTAGAGTTCTGACTTTTTAAAAACTGCTGGGTGAGGTCTGGTTCTCCAGGGTCCCCACTACTCCCTCTCTATTACACCTGGCCTTACAGGCTGATTCCCCACCACACACTGGGCTAAGATCCTGCCTTCACCTTGCTCTTTCCCTCTTCTGCGCCTCTCTCTGCCTGGCAAATTTCTCATCACCTTTCAAGGCCCAACTCCAACACCACCTGTCACCTTCTCCACCTTTCCATGGCAAAGTCCCACCACTACAGCAGGCACCACACTGTCCTGGCATTAACCACCTGCATGTCTGCCTTCATTGCTGGGTTCTCTGGCCCTCCAGAGGAAGGGACTTTTTGCCGTTGCCTTTGTGTCCCCAAGGCCAAGCAGAAAGCCTGACCTAAATAACGTAGAATTCAGCGAATGTGTCCTGAATGTGTGGAAGAAAATTAGAGCTAAAACATTATAAAAATGTAAGATTTTATGTCACAGCTTGTTCCAAGTGTTACCAAAGGGGTCAAGGACATAAAAATGTTTCACAAAATGAGAACAAGCTTCCATCTGCTTCCATGTTTCACAAGTCAGTCAGAAGTCAATAAATGAACATATAAAGCAGAGACAACAGGCAGGCAGGGTCACTCATTTATTCACTGAACTGATACAACTGAGTACTTACTGTGTGCTTTCTAATAGCAGGGGACAAAGCAGACAACTACCTGTTTTCATAAAGCTACATCCTAGTAGGAGACAGAAATTTAAACAGGCAAATAAATAGACCCAGAGTGAATGCTAGAAAGAAAATTAAATGAAATACTGAGATAGAATAAAGGATGAAAAAGGGTGTTCAAGGAAGGCATGGTGTTAGATGAGACATCTGACCAGAGGCAGAAACCAGAGGAGCCAGCTGTGCAAAGATCCGGGAGACAACTCCAAGCGCCGGAAACAGCGAGTGCAAAGGTGCTAGGGTAGACGGGGCTGCACGTTCAAGGTTGATGAGATGATTGCGGGGATAGGGGAGAAGCGCTTCGGGTGCGGGGAGTGGTAAAGCAGGCGGGCAGGACTCGCTCTGGCCTTGCTGGGCACTGAGCGAGCAATGACGAGGCACTGGAGAGCGGGACGGGGGACTCTGGGCAGAAGGGAAGGGGGTCCTGCACTTGTATCCGCACCGGGCAGTATCCTGCCCAGCTTCCACATCTGCACATGGGCTCCGGCCCAAGCGCTTTCCCACACATCCGAGGGTGACAACAACCCTGTCCAAAGGTTGGGCATTTCCCCGCTTTCTGAGGGGAAAACCGACGGACAGCGAGGGTCAGTGTCAGGGCCAAGGTCGCGAGGACTAGACCCAGCTCCCAAGCACCCGGAGCGGGTGTGCAGCTGTGCGCCCCGGGTCGGGAGGGGCGGCACCCGCAATCCCCGCTGCAGGTCCTCCGGGGCCAGGCCAGCGAGTGGGCACACAGCCCGGGGCCGCCGTTAGAGGCGGGCGGGAGTGACTGAGGCGGCCCCGGAGGACAGGGGCGGCGGCCGGGCCGCCAGCTCCCGCAGAACCCGCTCGCGTCCCCCCCGCACGGCAGACCCCAGCTGCGCGGCCGTCCCGCCGTCCCGCCGCCCTTCCTCCGCGGGGCGCGGCCCCAGCAGCCCCCGCCAGGCCTAGCCCGCCGCCGGGCTCACCTCGCCTGCAGCCGCCGCCGCCGCCGCCGCCGCCGCCGCCTGGGGAGAGGGCGAGCGGGCGGACTGGCGGCGCTGGCGGCTCTAGCCCGGGATCCACCAGTCGCCCCGCCCGCTCCGCCCTGCCGCCGCCGCCGCCGCTGCCGCCGCAAGTGGGTGTGAGGGGCACCCGGGCGCTTCGACCCTTCCGGTCGGGCTCGCTTCGCCGCCGCCGCCGCCGCCGCGGCGTCCCGCCTGAGCGACCCGCACGCTAACCAATCAGCGTTCGGAGAGCCCGGCGGGCGCGGCCAATGGCGCCGTGGGGCGGGCCGCTGCCGGTCAGCGGGCGGAGCCGCGGGCTCGGTGCTGGTCCCGGGGGTCTGCGCAGTGCGCTCCGAGGCTGGGGCGGTAGACGTGATACAGCGCTCCTGTTGAGTCCGCTGTCCCCAACAGGGGCCTGCGCGGTGGCCGGACGTGGAGCAGGGATGCGGCGGAGGACCGGCTGGATGGAGAGCCAGGCCTCGCAGCTGCAGGTGCAAACTGACAACGACGTAACTGCGTGGAGGAGGAAGGAGCCGGTCCGTTCGGGGGAGAGCTGCGAGCCCCGGCGTCCTAGACCTCGGCATGTGATGGCCCCTGGAAGGCGGAGGCGGGGCGGCAAGCGAGCAGGGAGGAGAGGCGGGGCCTTGGCCTCGGCTGCTTGCGGTGATCCGCTTGTAGGGATGCGGCTAGAAGTCGGTTTGGGGAGCGGGCTGCCGAGGAGATGGCCCTGTGCAGATAAATGTCCTCTGCCCGTCAGTGGCAGAGGGGAGGATAGAATAAGCTGGTGGGCTTAGCAACTTCTTGCCAAAGAGTTAAGTATGGAAAGGGGAAAAAAATAAGATACCTGACAAACTACCTCAGACAGGTGACCACTTAACATAGCAGTGATACGTTGATAGTATATATCCTTGATACTAAATTATAAAAAAGGCACTGTACCTCTAGGGTCTTCTTAAAAAACATAATTCCAGTCTATCCACGAGAAAAACATCAGACAAACCCAAGTGTGGGACATTATACGAATTACCCAATAGTCCTGAAAACTGTCAAATTCATCAAAAACAAGGAAAATCTGAGAAGCTGTCTCAGCCAAGAGCCCGAGGAAACATGAAATGTGGTGTCCTGGAATAGAAAAGAGCATTTGATACAAACTAAGAAAATACTAAGTATGGACTTAATTTAAAAGATTATGTTATAAAATATATATATTTATATATGTAGAGCATAAAGAGCTCTTAGAAACTGTGTTGGCAGAAATGAAGAAAAATTTTGGTAGTGGGCAGGTTAGAAGAGAAAATTGGAGAAACCCTTCATTTGGTAGAGTGAAAAGACAACAAGATGAACAATACAAAAGATGAGTAAAAGCCATCCCAGTAGTTTCGACCTCTGAACAGCAGAGAGGGCAGAGAAACAGAAAGAAAAAAAAAAAATTCCACAAAAAGTAGTTCAAGAAAACGTTCCAGACCTAAAGGGTGTGACTAACTGACTGAAATCAACACTAAATGAAAAGAGACCAAGGCACCTCTCTGTAATGTTTCAGAACACAGGGAACAAAAAGAAGACAATAAAAAGGTCACTTACAAAGGCTCGTCAAGAGTGACTTTGGACTCCTCGACTTCAACACTGTGAAGTAGATAATGGAGCATTCATTACCTTTATAATTCTGAAGGAAACATTTTTCTCTGGCTTAGAATTCTATATTTAGCTAAACTTTCGATCAGTTGTTAGGAATAAAGTCATTTCCAGACATGCAAGGTCTCAAAACACTTGGCTTCCAAGCACCTTTACTCTAGAAGGATGTATTCCGTCAGAACAAGGAAACTCAGAAGGAAGACACGAGAGACAGAAAGCAGGGGACCCAACACGAGATGACAAGGAGCCCTCGGCGGATGGTGAAAGTGCCCCCAGGATGACAGCCTTGCTCCAGACTGGGGAGCAACTCAGCCATATTGCAGTAGTGTTACCCCAGAGAAGACTGTCACCGCCAGGTCCTTCACTTCCATTGTGCCATCTTCTTACACTAAGGACAGAACACCCAGGAGAACTTGGCCCGGATTCTTATGAGAACACACATGTCACTCACAGAAGCTCTCAGTTTCCCTGAGAGCTGGCAGTAGGGCATGGTGCACTCAGGAGTGAGGCATACAGAGCAGCCCACTCCCTCTGCCCCCTCTTCTGCTGCACGTCCAGTGCCTGGACCACACTGCAGTCTTGCCAGGAGCCCGGCTGTGGAGCCCAGTTTCCCAAGACTGATTTGTAACCTTGCTCATGAGTTCCCCAGAAGGGAGCTCATTACCTCTCAGGGAAACAGAAGTCAGACCATCACCCTGAGATGGTTCCACCCAGCGGGGACCATGCCGTCCTCTCCTTACCTGGCTGGTGTGTGCTCACCCTCCATGTTCACAACTAAGGGGTTCGTTGTTTGTAACAGATCACATGAAGGTGATGGCGCTATTAATAAAAGTTATTAACACACAAGTCAGGATGGTCATCACCTCAGGCATAAGAGTGAAGTTCATTTTTCTGGTTCTTGTTCAGATAATATTCTGGCTAGCTTGTAAAAAGTTTCTTCACCTCAGAAGCAGTGTTGGCCATGGTTTGGTTAGGAAGAGAGAAATTAGGAAGGCATTTCCATCAGGACTTACACCCTAGTCAATTTGTGAAGAGGGCAGAGGGATGGAGGTCTGAGAGCACTATCAAAGCTCTGAGGTTCCCACCAGCTCCCCAGAATTGAGATTTTGGAGGAGCCCCAGGAAACCTCTGCTGGTGGCCCCTGTTGCCTGGAGCACTGAGTGGTGGGTGAATTTGGGGTATCATCACCAGCCTAGGACCTCCTACCTGCTAAAGTAATGCTTCTGCCTGCCTCTGCCAGAGGAGTAACCAATAATATGATTTCGCAATGAATATGATTTCTAAACTATCTTCCAAATCTCCCAGGAGTGCCTCACTGGTAGAATTTAACTTGGAATTGTAGTTCCCAGGTTTACAACCCCAGTGATACAGGGGAGGACAAAGAAGAAATGGAAAAGTTGCTCAATGACCCATAGGTAACTCAGAACAAAGGTCTGATGTGACACTAGAGCATACACACCAGTTAACTGTCATAAAGACCCCAAGCAAGTTGTCGGGGACAATGCTTTCATAAAGGATTTAAGTTTCAACTCCACAAGCTTTCGGAACTCTGTCCTTTGGTTTCTACTTTCCTGTCTGTAGTAATAGAATCAGTGACTAGAATAGGGTCGTTGGCGGGGGGGGGGGGGGGGCAGAAATTGGAGTGTTTTGCCCATCTGCTGCCTTCTGGCTCTGGGCAATAATCTCAAGCAGTGTCATGTAGTTCATCCCCCTCCAACAGCTGTTCTGTTAACTCTCAGCCGAGAGTCCCAAAACTCCTGCATTTTGTTCCACTCTGAAAGTCTTCATGTTGGTACTAGAAGCTCACAGGTCACAGGTATGGGGACAATGCCAGTAGCTACTAGCAAATGTGGCTCCTCCCACCAGACACGGCTGAGTCCTGCTTTGAGTAACCCTCAAATTCCAAGTATATCAAAAGATTAACAAAAATCTAAACACACACAAGACAAAAAAAATTATACTGTCTTTATTGTCTTAAAGTTGCATAGTACTTCGATTGTGCACGCTTTTAAATAGAGGACAAGGGAGCCCACTGAAGCTACTCTCCTGCAGCAGATATTTCAAGCCGTTTTACTACAGGCAGGAGCAGGGACCATAATGCTGCCTGGGCTTAAAAAGAACAGTGATAAGATGAAACAGAAGTTGGTGATGAGGAGGGATTTAGACAAGGGGGATTTAGACAAGTTGAAGGAAGCTGAGATTTTGACTTACAGGAGGCACAGGAAAATGGAGAGAAGGCTTCCCTGACATTAGGGGACAGGATTCAGGAGCAACAAGACAGAGGGGAAGGAGAAAAGTGTTGAAAGGCAATGCCTTGTGCTCAAATCTGAGATGAATGCTCCTTGCCAGGAGACCGGGTGCACTGGGTAGCCTGGGGCGGGGGGCACACTCTGGGCATGACCCCGGCTACAGAAAGCCACATACTAGAAAAATAACTTAAAGGCTATACATTTGTCATTATAAATATTTTGTCTTTTAAAACTAACTAGTGTTGTTTAAAAAAAGGTTCACAGTTACTCGGAAGAGAGCTGTATCTCTATTGCACGGTAGGAAAAGTCTGCTTTGATCCCCGTTTGTAAACAGAGTCCCTTCTCCTCTGGTGACTTCAGGACACAGAGAAAGAGTATCTGTTGTAAGCAAAGCACTTTGGTACAAGGCACATGGAAGCTGTCAAGCTCTACTGGGATCTAGGAGATGAAAATGGTGTCGCTGGGACGGGTCTTGAACCAGATTAAATGTGGTGATGGTTTCCGTATGTCTTGTTCTCATTCCACTGTTACAGACTTGGCCAGATTTCTGGGGAAGTCAACCTAAAATGATAGAAAGTAACTGCTCAGGACCACACCAATCTCGGCCACATGCTGTATTATAAAAGCTGTAAGAGTACTGAAGACAAGGAAACAGTGTCCCTGGTCACCTCCAACCATAAGCTCTCTTGACATGCTCCCTGCATCTCAAAAGTGGTTTCTTACTCCAGAAACTTCATTTAGCTGTACAACGTTTAGTTCATTAAGTAAATATTTACTATGTACCTGATACATGTCACACAGTAAGATTATTAAAAGGACATGATTCATGCTATTATGGACAGCTAGCTCAATAGTCACTTTTCTTGAGAGGGTAGTCACTAAACTCATGAGACTTGTTAGTGTAGGGTCGGGTTCGGGAAGGAAATGTGACTGGCGATGGCTGAGAAAGTGGGCTTAAACTTTATCTGCATATTTCATTTATAATGTTTTAAAAAATGAGAAACAAATACGACAAAGGGTTAGCCTATGTCACTTCTGGACACCACCATCGGGTGGGTGTTCCTTATATTGTTCTTTTTGTGTTGTTATGTATTTTTTAAAGCTTCTCAAGATAAAATTACAATGAAACTTCTATTTCTTTGCACAATGAATTGTGTGTTCTTACACACTCGCTGGTGAGATCATAAATTGGTTCTTTTCTGGAATGTAAGTTGACAATAAATGTTAGGACTCTCAAAATGTTGTTAGACTGAGGAAAAATCTTAAATGTTGGACGAAGATGTATGAAGATGTTCACTGCTGATGTTCCAAAAAATCAGAGACAGTTTAAGTACTAGAAGACTAGCTAAATCATTATTAAAATCCACATTTAAGACTGGTAGAATATAGTGCAGGGATTAAATGTTGCCAACAACAAGTTCAAGAGGTGAGTTCAAAAAGGAAAATGTAAAATTTCATCCTTGTTATAATCTTGAAAAATGTTAGAAAATTACAGGCACAGGGAAAAGACTGGAATAAGATATTAAATTTGCTTAGGATCATGGCCTCTAGGTGATGAGATGTTTATATATCTCACAGCTCCCAGCTTGTTTTCAGGGGGGTTAAGTTACTTTAAAGAGAGTTATTTTAAATGAAAATATTTCTCCTATGTATATTTATACCAAATCAGTATTTAAGGAGGACTAGGAGCCCAGCGGTTATGCCCTTTGCTGATTTAGGCACAGTTTCCAGACTTACATCATATCCTCGGAGTACGGCCAGATGGAAAGAAAGTAGCTGCAGGGGAATCACGCTGAGGACACCCTGCAAGCAGTCTACCGTAGGGGGCAGCTCGATCATTTTATATGCAAACTTGGAACTCTCAGTGTCGTCCTTGGAGCACAGTATAATTGGGCGACCCTAAAGCAGAAAAATGTAATCACAAAATGCAGATCATCTCTGAAAGAAGCAATCCCTCACAGACAGCAGAGTTTCTGAGATCAACATTATTGCATTGATGACAGTAATCTTGTTTTTTTTTGAAATTATGGGTGGGGTGCTGTGTATGATTCATGTAAAGGACAGAGTGTTGGATGTTTTTTGGCAAATTTCTTTCCCTTCCCTGCTGCCATCATTCAGCACCCACTTATGAGTGGTTTTGGTGTGCCTTGCAAAGGACAGGGCATACATACTCCTTGCTCTAACAGGGCTCGTAGGTGAGTGGTGGAAAACAAAAATATAAAGAAACCCAATAAATAATGATGAATTTCAGGAAAGTGCCACAAAGGCAACAAAATAGGGTAATATGATTGGGGGACATTGGTGAGGTCCGGGATGGCCTTTCCAAAAAGGAGACACCTGGATTGAGACCTGGATGATGAGACGCCAACTCTCTGAAGGTGTGTGGGAAGAACACATGGGGCAGAAGGAACAGCCAACACCAAGGAAGAGCTGGCATAAGTGGGAAACAGAAGGAAGGGGCTGGATAGTATAGGCTGAGGTCATCATTTGTCGGGAGCCACTGGAAGGGTTCAAGTGAGGAAGTGCAGCAGCTGTATTCTACGACTTCTTTCGGACCACCGTGCAGAGCCAGGCATGGCAGCAGCCAACCAAGAACATTATTGGATTTCATCTCCCTGTGACTTCCTGGCACCCCCAGCATGGGTCTGTGGGGGCTACATCCTCTCATCTCAGGACACTCATAGTGAAATACAATTCTGTAGTGAAATACAGAATTGGGCTGACCTTCTGTCCCTGGTTCCTGGGAGGGGCCCTCTAAACTCTTGGGCTTTCCGAGTGATAGAAGTGAGTGAGTCTGTTGAACCACACCTGAGTTTACACTAACAAAGTGACTTATGGTGGGCCTGAGTATAGTTTCAGGGTGGGCACTGCCCATGCCTGGAAGACCCACCACATGGTTAGAGGGTTGGGGCTTGGAGCCACTGAGAGATCAGCCTGACCTCCAGAGATAGACGAGGTGCTGGAAATTGAGTTCAGTCATATGGCCAATGATAATCCATCATGCCTACATAATGAAACTCCAATAAAAACTCTGGGCCCTGGAGCTAGGAGCTCAGGTGAGCCCCCTGTTGTGCAGGGAGCATGAAGCATCCTGAGGATATGGATGCTTTGTGTTTTGAGGCCTTTGCCAAGTCTCTTCTTTTGGCTGCCTCTGATTTGCATCCTGCATAGAAAAGCTTTAGAAGTCATGTAGTGCTTTCCTGAGTTCCATGGGTCGTTCTAGGAAATTAATGAACTTGAGGGGTTAGTGGAACTCCAGAAGTGAAGCTGGCCTGCGAACCCCCAAACATGCAGCTGGGGTCTGCGGTGAAGGCATTCTCATGGAGGACAGTGCCCTGCACCTGGGAAATCTGACCTAACTCCTGGTGGATAGCATCACAACTGTCCCCAGGGCTCTCCACCAGGAGAACCTCCTCTGGTCTCCTGGCCTAAGATCCAGGACAGCTCCGGGCACTCTGGGTCACTGGGCCTCCCTGAGGAGCTATTGTGGGATGGTTGAAAGCTGGCTAGTTTCTTTCTGAATGTGTGCACCACTCAAGAGAGGGCCAAGGAGAGAGTGTGAGGTGTTGCCCACTCACTGGCATGACCCACGCATAGCTGGCATTGGCAGGCAGTGGGTGAGGTGGGCATGCGTGCGACAGAGGAGAGAGGTGGTCGCGGCCCAGCATGGTGCCCTCACCTGGCGGGCCGTGATCTGCTGCAGGGCGTTCTGGCACTTGGCAAAGCAAGGGTCCTTCATGATGATCATGATGATGGGCATCTGCTTGTCGATTAGCGCCAGGGGCCCGTGCTTTAGCTCCCCAGCCAGGATGCCTTCTGAGTGCATGTAGGTTATCTCTTTAATTTTCTGGGGAAACACAAAGTGAGATTGGTGTCATGCTGGGCAGACGGGGGCTGGAGCAGATCAGCCAGAGGGAGAAAGGGTAGCTGGGGAAGGATGATTCTGGAAGGCAGGGTCACAAGGCAGATGGATGCATGGAGGTAGTAGCTGGCAAGGCCAGGTCCAGGGGAGATGGCTAGCTGCAGTCCGGGACATGCACAAAGCCCAGCACATGGCCTGAGTCCCCAACCAGTCCCTGGGCACAGCCACCCTCCTTGGATGTACGAGTCAACTTCAATCAACCTAGCTTCCTCCAGGCCCCCAGCCTCCCCACAGTCGGGGTTTGTAATGATGGCACTGTATTCGGTCTAGACACACTTCCATTCAGTTATTTGATTAATCATTTCTCCAACTCTAGACCATTAGTAATGTGCAAAGTGTTGCCCCGATGTACCTATCAAGCAAAATCATGCACATTGGCTATTCCTGGAATCTTCCCTATGTTTAGGGATATCCATTCTATTCAGTAACCACTAAACCTTGGTCACTGGACCGGTGGGAATGACGAAGAATACATTCTCAGCTCTCCCCAAACTATTTATTTCGGTCCGAGAAGCACTGTTAGATGGGTGGCTCCACCGTGGATGCTGGAGACATCTGGAGTGCTGGCCCCCGAGTGACCACAGAGGGGCCATTGACTTGGACCAGCAGCAGTGTGAAAGCTTCTTTCTTTCTCCCAAAGACTAACTTGGAGAGGCGGTTGAATACGCATCATTCACCAATGCACTCAGGCTGCAGCTGAGCCCCCAGGTGGCAGAGACATGGGGAGGCTGAAAGCACACCCCACCCAGGTCTTGCTTTACTGCCCCCTGCCTCCCTGCCCAGAAGCGACGTGCCAAGCTCCTCACTGCCTCTGGAAGGGTCAGAACCTTTGCTGCAAGGATGTGGAAGTTGGGAGTTCATTATGGTCAGGCACCTCATGGCTTGCACCCCCACCCCGAACTCTCTATCACACATAATAGTCTCTGAATGTTTCCTTGAATCAGAAGCAGCATTGTCTTTCAAACGGGATGGGGGAGAGATGAGGGAAGGAAGGAGTGGCCACTTGCTCCCACAGAGAGAGGACATGAGCCAAAGTGGGTCATGCATGACATCCTTGTTTAGGTACCAAGTGTTGCCTCACTTGTGACGCTGTCTCCCTTTTACCTGGGCAGAGCATAAGAGCACGCGGATAGTGAGTAAAAGGCAGCAATAAACCGGGCCCGGACAGCACTGCCCCACCCTCTCAGTAGTCTCCTGTTCTTGTACCTTGTCCCTGCTCCATCAGCAGTCTCTTACGCGAGCCAGCAGGGATCTTTAGTGCCCCCAAACAACCAATCACTGATTTAAAAAATGCAGGGCCTGTGACACTCATTCCTGCTGGATCTCCAACTCCTCTTGGAAGTTTGAGGGATGACAGGGAAACTTCAGAGACCCCACCCCACAATTCTGCTCTGGTCAAATCCTCCCATACAGGCTGCTGACAGTAGCAGAAAAAGGCAAAGTCCACATGGACTCAAGTTCAAATGTCAGGCCGATCACTTCTGCTATGTAACCTTGAACGGGATGAACTTTGTGGGGGCTCACTTTCCTCCTGGGAAAAATGTGACTGATAATTGCCACTCTCTCATAAGATGCTCATGAGGTAAAAATGGGCTGATCCAGATAGAGCCTGACACAAATTGACACCTCCGGGGCTCACCCAAGGGTGCCCTGCTCCTTTATCCTGGGAGAATAAAGATTGGGAGCCCCTATCCACATGTGTCCAGGGCTAAAACACCTGGTCATGAGCTGGTGCTCAGTGCAGCCTCACAAGGGTCCTTAAAGGGCCCCCTACCCTGGCCCAGTGCCCTGCTCTCCTTCCTTCCTGTTGGCTTCTCAGGGCGTCTCCCATTCCTGCCCTCATAATTCGGTTGGGAGGTGGCTGGGAAGAGAGGGCTCACCAAGGCTCCTTCCAGGCACGTGGCGTAGTTATAGCCTCGCCCCATGACCAGCAGTGACCTCTGCGTGTAGAGCTCCAGGGCCAGGTCGTGGATCTTCTCGTCCAGTGACAGCACTTCCTTGATCAGCTCTAAAGCATGCACACAGCAGAGGGGAGAGCCAGTCATATCAATTTCAAAGCAAGATTTGCAAAAAAAAAAAATCCTGGTGTATAAGACAAGGTTTGGGAGCTCACATCACTTAGTACACTGGCTTTCTCGCATTAATTTAAAAGGGTTTTAAATTTGGATTATGGGAAGTAACTTGGGTTATGGGCAGCTGGGATTTTTTGGAATAGTGATTCCTATTTTCTCATGCATGTAAGGTAAGTTAGGGAAGTGTTGTTTTTAGCTCCATTTCACAAGTGAGGCAACTGAGACTCAGACAGATTAAATCCCCAGCTGGCCAAGTACAGGGGTGCCATTCCAAATCAACGTCCCTTGTCCAGGCCCCATGCTGTGTCCCAAGACAAAGCCATCCTAAGTTGGATCAATGGTTCTCAAATTTTCTGGTCTCAGGACTTCTGTAAATGTTTACAAATTATTGTGAATCCCTAAGAGGCTTTGTTTTTGTGGGTTACATTTGCCAATATTTACCAGATTGGAAATGGGGACATTAAAGATATTTATTCATTTATATAAAAATGATAATAAACTGACTATATTTTTTAAAAATTAGTGAGAAGAGAGGCATTGTCTTTTGCAAATTTTTTGATGTCTGACTTTTCAGTAAAAGACAGGTTCTTATATTTGCTTCCTCATTCAATCTGTTGTGATACAATCTTTTGATTGACGTATAGGAAGAAAATTGGACCTCATAGAAATTTGTAGTCGGACAAGGGAGGTATATTTACATAGCTTTTCCAAATCATTGTGAATGCTCCTCGATACTACAATAAACTCAAGAAGCAACAGTTTCTAAAAGAGCAGTTGCAAATGTGGAATCTGCAATCATATCAATAAACCTTTCCTATCTCGTTACATTAAAACGTATTGGCTATCTTGCATTTATTTAAATGGATCTTTTACAGGTGCATAATTGTGTAACATCATGCATTGGTCAATTGGAAAATATTGGCTCACTGAGTTATGCAAATCTTCTAAAAATGAATACAAAAATGAATATAAAACATTTTTTAAAAAATCCCATTTGTTAAAATCACGCTGATCTCATCGAAGGAGATGCCTTCGAGTTTTGGGAAAGTGGTCAAGCTCATGATGACAGATACCAGTTTCTCCAAATCCAAAGTTTTGGCTGAAAGCTTGAAGTTTATCATTAGTAACAAATACTGTCAGTTTATTTTCTTGAAGGGTCAGGCTAACTTTGTTCATTTTTGAGAAAATGCCTGCCAGATGGACTCACGTCAGCTTGCCACTTAAACAATCACAAGGCACTCTTCTCTGAAACAACACTCAGGCTTCAGGGTCCAGCAGAAGCACCTCAAACATTCTTCCCATTTAGTCACATAGATATTAAAAAGTATTGTGATTTAACAAGACATATGCATTTTACTGCTTCATCAAGGACATTCTTGGGTGAAACTGGGTGCTTGGTAGTTAAAGAAGAGTGTGGTGCCTCTGCTTTGAAGTGTGGTAAGGCAGTGGCCACCATTGCCTCACAAATGTCCACAGAGCAAAAAAGGCAAAAATATCTTATTATAAATAATGTGTTATTGTGAAGATAGTTTTACTGCAAGGGCCGTGCAGTTCCCCAGGAACCACATCTTGAGAACTGCCAACTTAGACATCAGGACAGAGTCCTATTTTCGCAGGGTTACTACCTGGCTTCAAGTTAAGAATGCTTTCCTTGTCAGTAAATTTCCGGCAGGTGGTCTTGGCTGGATTCAGATCCCCAGGCTTTGTGTGGTCGATGGTGGCTTTCCCCATTGACTTCTAAGGGGGTAGCCCCTGGCTTCTAGTTAGGAAGCCAGAAAGAAGGGAGTTGCTGCTTATCCTGGCAGTCCCAGGATGGCCTCAGGCCAGGCAGCTGGTCCTAAAAACTGTGTGGGGTGAATGAGTGAACAAGTGAATAACTGAATGACTGAATGACTAAAACCATGGTCCCTCCAAAGAGCTTATGATTTTGTGTGACAGACACTGGATCTCACTGACGGCTAAAGATAGGATCCAGCAAAAGAGGAGTTTGGTGAGACTGTGAAGGAGCCGTCTGGGACAGAAAAGAGGCTTGAGACCATGTGCTCCTTCTCAGGTATTTCCTGAGCACCTACTATGTACCTTCCCTGGCCAGGCACTCGTGTCCACCAATGACTCTGATAGGGTCGTGTGCTCACTGAGCTGACATGTTAGTTGTCAGAGACAAGACAGTAAACAAGTGAACAGGTAATTTTGGATCACAGCATATATATAAAGAAATGAAACTGCCTAATGAACATTTCATAGACAGAGCTGGGGCAGGGAGGTGGAACCTCTGTCAGGGCAGCCAGTCACCTCCTAGGAGGTGACATTTGAGCTGAGACTTGTGATTAGAATCTGTCAGCTGTTTCAAGAGCTGGAGGAAGAGGGTTTCAGTAGAGAGAGCCAGTGAAAAGGCCCTGTGGTAAGAGCTTGGAATTGCTAGGGATCAAAGGTCAGCAAGGCCCCCAAGGACGGGGAGGGAATGCGCTGAGGTCGCAGGTGGCAGGGGTGCTACGTGAAGGGCTCTAGGGCCTGGGAGGAACATGGATTTCAATTGTGGCCATGAGGTGGGAGCAGGCACATAGTGGTGAGGAGGGGAGTTGGAGTGATCAATAGTGCTCTTGACAGAGTCAGGAAGAGAGCAGCCCAGAATAGTCCTCTGGATTTGAAAGTAAGGAAAGTTGCATTTTGGGACATACCAGGTAATGACTGCAGGCCAAGGATGATCTCTCGCCGTCTGTCTTGTAGTGAAATGCGATCTTCAGACATCATCAGGCCAAACATCACCAGGGAGATGAACTGACTGGTGTAAGCCTATGGATGGACAAATGGGGGCGTTGGTGGACAAACAGCGGTGCCGGCGGAGGGGGCGAACATGCGCGTGGTAGGCACGCGATACTCGCAGATCACTGGGCCCCCTCCTGACCTCCCGTCCACTCACTGAGTCACTCGGCAGGGGCGCACGTGGTTCTTCCTACCTTGGTGCTGGCCACGCCGATTTCTGGGCCGGCATTGATGTGGACCCCACAGTCGGTCTCTCGGGAGATGGAGCTGCCCACGGTGTTGGTGACGCCCACCGTCAGGGCCCCGCGGTCCTTACAGTAGCGTAGCGCCAAGAG
Organism: Rousettus aegyptiacus; assembly: GCF_014176215.1. Classification (NCBI taxonomy): domain Eukaryota; kingdom Metazoa; phylum Chordata; class Mammalia; order Chiroptera; family Pteropodidae; genus Rousettus; species Rousettus aegyptiacus. Next base: position 107,588,276 of record NW_023416310.1, on the reverse strand, counting down.
GGTATCTGCAGTCTCACCTGCCACACAGGCCCCTCTTTTCAGCTGTGTGTTCACAAGTCCGTGGCCTTGCCAGCCCCAGCCCTGGCCCCCACTGATTTCCTCCCTGGTCTCACACAGAAATTGGTGCCTAGCTACAGCCCATTTGCACTCAGAAAGGAAAGTGCCCACTCAACAATTTTGCTGGTTGATTCTTAGATTCAAGATTTCACTGCTATATATATGGCAAGCATTTTCTCATCCACTGTTTCGTGGATTCTTATGGCAATCCCGTGGGGGCCTCATCCCCATTTCCCCCTTGAGGACGAGGAGCTCGGAGACTAGGAAATCATTGCCTCACTCGCTCAAGGCCATGTGCTGCAGTAATGCAATCAGCACCGCCAATGGGCTTGGCCTCCAGCACCCTTTCTATAGCTCTAAGTTCCCTTATTCAGAATGTCCTGAGATTTGATATTTAAAAAGCAAGAATGACCCCCAAATGGCATTTCTCAAATAAATCTTGTTTTGAAGAAAAACATTTCTTGCAACCTCCCAGTGTGGACAAAAATTATTTTTATAAAACTACTTAAATAGGTTCATGCATAAGCCAGCACAAACTTCCTATGTTTGTAAGTCCTAAAGAACTCAAACTAAATTAAATGTGATCCAGGCCATAAAATCAAACTTATTTGATGTTCGGGCAGCCGCTGCTCTTACTGGTGTCCTAGCTCTTCCACTAGTGCAGGCTGGTGCTACTGCACGACCCAATTCTTTCCTCCTCCTTCTCTTCAGACTTGCATCAAACTCACCAGGGCATCACACAGCCCTTCTTTGGCGCTGGTGGGGCTTGGGGGTTGGAGGTGGGGAGCAGGACGGTTCTAGTTTCATCAGCCCGGCTCCTCAGCTTTTGGTACAGTATTTTTTAACTTAATAGGAAGGGCTGAACAAAATGAAACCTTTAACCCCTTCTGTGTACTCAGGAATGGCCACTGCATTGTTTTCATGTTAAATCCACCTCTATTCTTTGGTTAGTGGCTCTTATAGGATCATAAACCAAAGGCAACCTTGGCAACTAAAGTCACATGGCAACAGCTGGGAACAAGATGCTCAGTCAGACAGTGAGTGTGTCTGTATTAGTGTTTCTTATCTTGTCATCTAAATATAAATGGTATAAAAAATTCCAAAAGCAATAGTGAAAGTCCCAATAGCTATTAGGGCATTGTTGTGACTGTTTTATTCATGATAATGATGGTGTGTTTATATTTTTTCTTTTACTGATAAAGGGTACATTCTGAATTACTTATGGATGAAATAACATGATGTCTGGGATTGACTTCAAAACCCAGCAGAGGGCAGGGGCTCATGTGGATATGGATGACATAAAGTCTGCTGAGTTGATCATTGCCAAGGCTAGGCAATTCCTTACAGAAATTTCTCTACTAGTATAAAGGTTTGGAATTTTCCATAATTAAAATTAAAAACCATAATTAAATTTCCCTAATTAAAAACTTTCCTAGAGCTCACAAGGATTCCAAGCATGTGGCCATGGGTCACCTCCCTGATCCTCTGCCCTGCCCAATTAGAGCAAATGCAAAAGCCTGGTGTAAGGATGCTACTCAGAGGGGTTACTGAGCTGGGGTTCCCTGGGTTCTGCCCTGGATCCCTGTGTCTCCAGGCTGCCCCCTGCTGGATGGTGTGGGCACTGCATAGCACTCATGTAGATCTTGAACCAGTAGAATTCTGAAGAACTTTCTCAATTAAATCCAACACACATTTGTGGCAGCTTGATGGATGGTCCCTTAAGCCCTGGACTTGAAACACCAGGAGGAGTGGGAGGCCCTGGCTGTATGGCCCTCCCTATAAAGTGGGACAGTAACTGATGGTGCTGAGGGTTAAATGACAAGATGCATGAGACAGCATCAGTGCATAGATGTGACTGGATGAAGAAGGAAGGGAGACACATAGTGCCTTACGAAGAGGACAGAACCCTGAGGTGAACTAATGCAAACCTGTATGCCTTACCTGATTGGCTTATGAAGAAGCAAACATCATCCCTGAACACAGGCGTATTCCTGTCCAGAAAATCACTAGCAAGTTCAACCATCACAGGGAGCTCAGTCAGTTCCTCTAAGACTTGCCGCGTCTGAAGCCAACAAGAACGGGGACTAAAGTCAGTCATGACACAATGGGGAGTCCAGCAGCGGGGCTTCTAGAGACAGTTTGTAAAATGCAGCCTCCTAGCCAAGTGAAGAAGAAACTTCAGATACTCCTGGGCCACACTGCAGGAGAAGGGGCCAGCTCTCACGCTGGCTCACATACCAAAGTTGGAAGACCAAATGCATGAGAGTATGTAAGATGCATTTGTCCTAAGCGGCCACTGCCTCCCCAGCGCTGTCAAGAGCCTAGCACATTGCACTTACCGCCAAGGCGGCGTGGTAGCTGGTTCCACAGCCGATCACAATGAGCCGTCGACACCGTCGAATCTCCTTCAAGTGGGCCTTCAGGCCGCCCAGGAGCACTATAGGGCACACACAGGGTGTCAGCGCAGACCCAACCACACAGGGACAGGGCAGGGGCCCAGGGTGTGGCTGCAGGATTACCTGTGCTGGTCTCGAAGTTCACCCGGCCTCTCATAGTATTGAAAACCGATTCTGGCTGTTCGAAAATCTCCTTCTGCATGAATGCACTGAAGTTACCTGCTCAAAGCAACATCAACAAGACAGGTCAGTTTTAACTTAGTTATGTTTCCACTACTTAACTTTTAATCAAGACAAAAAGTCATTATGCAGTTGGTCAGAGAGACACATGTCAAGGCCACTGCAGATTGCAGTCCCCAGGTATCATCCCACCTGATGCTCATGGTGACATGTGACAGGGAGGCAGGCCAGGTAGGATTATTATCTCAGTTTACACATCTAACCCTTCCACTGAGGGAGGGAGAGTGGGGGCAATAAATGTGTGGCCAGTGCTCTTAGCAGGGCCATTGAAAAGTAAAATGCTTTACTTTCCAAAACCCACCTACTTAGGGAATTACAAACTAAGCAAGCCCAAAGAAAAAGGCCATCTTCTTTCTAACCAATACCCTCCTCGCTTCTGTACTAAATAAAACTGCAGGTACATGTCCTGGGCTCTCATTCGAATGGGGTTGAATGAGGTCAAAGGGATGATTAGGCTGCAGAATGTCAAGGCCCCTGACAAGGGCTGTGACTGATACTCTGGCAGCGTCCACAGACAGGGCGGAGGATTTGTACAAAGGGTGTCATGAAGCGAATAAGACAAGTGAGGATGGGTGGAGCCATCACAGACTCGGGATCAAGGAAGGGCTTTCTGAGGGGGTGACATTTCAGGAGACATGATCAAAAGGAGCCAGTCCTGTGAGAAGAAAGCAAGTGCAATGACCCCCAGGGGCAAGCATAGGGCCCATCAGTAACAGTGAAGTGGCCAGGGTGGGCGAGGTGTGGTGGGGAAAGGGTAGAATGAGATGGGGCCAGGCTACATATGTGGGATGGTGGATTTTAAGAACAGCAGGAAGCCTTTGGAAGGCCTTAAGCAGAGGGACAAAGGGTCTGATTCATATTCTGAAAAATTTACCCTGGTGCCCTGTGGAGAAGAGGGTACAGGGACATAAACGTGGGTGCAGGAAGAGAGACTCTCCTTAAAAGGAGAAAGGGGTCCAGTTTCCCCATCACTGCAGGTCTCCCACCCAGAAAAATAATGCCTGGGGCTTAGAATGTGTCCCAGAGTAGATGAAGGGATGCAGTGATGGACTGTTCAGATCAAGTAGGGGGACCTGGCTCCTGATATAGTCAGAAGTCCCCTTGGAGGATCCAAGTCTGGCTCCCCATACCCGTTGAGCTGTGCAAACCACAGACCACCCAAAGCCTCTTCCTGGAGGCCACAGAGGGCTACAGGGCTGTGGTGCCCGCCCAGGCAGTCTCAGAAGCTTCCCCAGAGAACGTTTGTCCCCTGAGAATGCTGCAGGAGGACCCTCAGAGCAGCAGTCCCTAACCTTTTTGGCACTAGGGACAGGTGCTCCTAAGAGAATCTAATGCCTGATGATTTGAGGTGGAGCTGAGGTAGTGATGCTAGCTCTGGGGAGCAGCTGCAAATACAGATAAATCTTCTCTTGCTCACTCACCCGCCACTCACTGACTGCTGTGCGGCCCAGTTCCTAACAAGCCATGGACCGGTACCGGTTCATGGTCTGGAGTTTGGGGATCCCTGCCTCAGAGGACACCTGCCTTTCATGATTTGCTGCAATTCCATCTGCAAGGTCTGAATGGCTCGAGATGGGTCATCACTAGCCGAACGCTTGACCCGGTGAATAGAGAGTTTTCCATCAGCCACTGCAGCGATGTCGTCGTCCTCGAGGAAGATGACCCGGTTAGTGTGTTCTATGATAGCACTGGGGCAAAAACAAAAAACAAAAAACACAGGCGTCACAAGAGGCGACTGTGCTTGACAGCTTCAAGACAGCAGCCACTCACTGTTTCCCAGGCGTGGGTCCATATCACTGCACTGGATGGCATTTAGGGAGGGACAGAGACACCATACTACAAACATCAATTCAAACTTCTCTACTGTCTTCCCCAGAATTATTGTGAAGCTATTCCCTGATGTCATATTATTTTATGTGTAAACATTTTAGCTTTCACCTCTAGAAGATAAGGTCATTTTTAACTTACTACAATACCATCTAAAATTAATAGTTATTCCTCCATATCATCAAATATCCAATATGATCAAATTTCCCCAATCATCTTATAGATGCCCTTTTGTAATTGCTTTTTTCAAATCAGGATTCAAACAATGCCACCTTTGGAGAATGCTTGGGAACCAACACATTATTCTGAATTGTAAAGGGAAAGAATGAAACATTGCCATTCCAATGATCTCTCTTCCAGAATAACTACATAATTTATGAAGGCAAGTTTCTTTTATAGGAGGAACAGAGCTAATAAAAAAGGGAATGACAGAATTAGAATAATTAATTTATAAACTCCTAATTATCAACAGTTCTAATCAAGGACCGTCAATGGCTGTCGAAGCCAAGAAATAAAAGGCTGAGAGCAGCTTTATAATGGATGGATAAGGCTGGTAATACTCGAACCCCTGATAAATCTTAACAGCACAGAAAGACAGGCAGTGAGACATATGTGCCTACTGATGGAAGGACACATCACCTATGAAATAGTCTCGCCAAAACGGAAGGAGATTTAACTTCTAAACACCTGTAAACTCTCACTGAAAGGAAATATCGTGGGCAGAGGACAGTGTTAAATGATGCCACAAGGGGCTTACTCAGCAAAATCTGGATAAACTCATCTGGACGAATGACTCAGGTTCTTCTAATTTTAGTATATGGTCCTGCCAAAGCGAACACATGACTCAGTTTCTTATATACACAGCAAGAAAAAACGGGGTAGGCGGAGGCTTAAAAGCAAACTATAAAATATGTCCACTAATAAAATGTGGGGTCGTTGTGTTTATTTTTATAATAACTTTCTCTGCATGAAAAGTAATAACTTTTCCCTTGAGATGACAATAGAATTAAAAAAAAAATTAAGTTAAAAAAATTGGTAAATGAAAAAGAAAGTTAGGTAGTCAACAGCACAGGTGGTACATAGGTATGGTGAAAACTACGAAGGTGGTGCTGGAAGGACCAAGGGAGAAAAACACCCTCACTGGCACCAGGTGCCACACCCACGTGTCCTGTGCAAAAAAATGAACATTTAAAACTCCTGATGCAAACTTAAAGAGAAATACTATTCTATGACGCGGAAGGCGCTGTCTCCAGATGGAGCCTAGAGAAGAAAGATGAAGAGAGACAGGAAGCCGCTGCACTGGAAAAAATACTTCAAACGATATATGGCCACTGCTAAGAAAATTAAAAGCACAAACTAACAAGAGGAAGGCTATTTTGGGCCTGCTCCCATCTCCCAGAGATAAATGCTGCTTATATTGTATTGCCTTCCAGACAAAGCTTAACACATATATTTATGTGTGCACGTATACGTGTATGTTTAAATATAATGGTTATTTTTATTTACAAAATGGATGGTAGTATAATCCAGTCATTAAGAGTACTTGCCTAGGAGTTAGACCTGAGGTGGAATCCTCATCTCTCTCTCCTACAGGTCCTGTGCACTTGGGCAACATAGCTATGAACCCTCTGAGCCCATGCCGCTTCCTCATCTGTGAAACGGGAGATGATAGCTGTGCCTTCACCAGAGGTCTGTGTGAAGATTATATGGGACCATTTTGGCAAAGCCCTCAGCACACTGTCTGGCCTAAGGGAACAGCACATGCTGGCCACTGTCATCACAAGAGCACAGTGTTTCTTCGTATCTGGGAGGGTCAGCCTTGCCATTCGTTCTTTTCAATACATGTGGGCTTTCTTGTCTATACGCCCTACATTGTAGAGTCACCTTTTCAACTTCCAAAAACCTACACAAACGAGAATCTTGAGGATTTTAATTATAGCATTGAATTTACAGATTAATTTAAGAAGCTGATGTCTTTAAGAAATATTTTTAATTATTAAATTAATTTTAAACCAATTAAATTTTAAGAATAATATTAGGTCTTCCAGCCAAGGAATGTGGACTCTCGCTCTTGATTGAAACTTCTGTTTCTCATGGTCTTCTCTAATCAGGTTCTGGACTATTTTTATCAAAATTTATTTTAAGAGATTAAACATTTTTTTCAGCCGTGGTACATAGATCACTTTTCTTCAACAAAGGTTTGCAGAGCCTACTGTGCCAGTGAGGTAAGGAGGCGCAAGAGGGACCCAGGTAAGTGTGGTACCCATCGCCACCCCCTTTCGGCTGACGAGTTAGTAGCTACCACTGGCACATTGGACTTCCAAACCTTTATTCTCTAACCAGCCACTAGTATTAGCTCTAACCGTCTTCCAGTAAGATTTTAAATATATATCATCAGATTGCCTACACATAATTATTTCATCTCCTTTTTTTGGAGAAGCATCTACCATGTTTCACAGACTATAAGGTAATGCTGATCTCAAGATTTTGATTATTTTTTACACTCGTAAGAAATGAAGACTATAGCAAATTACAATGGCAAGATGCCACTTATAAATAACTGTGTCTTAGAATCAATAAAATAATACTAGCTTCTCATGGAAATGGTGCTTGAAGGAATGCAGCTGGGGAAGCACTGCCCCTTCCTCTCAGTGTTAGAGGGGGAAACAGGTTCCCGTTACTGCGTGTGTCCCATGAGACCTTGCCTGGTGCCCCTCCTGCCTCACAGCAAGGCCCTACTGGAGATTGGTGGGAAAGAGGCTTAATAAAGGTTTGAACGAAGTGGGTACTGGTGGTGTTTATGGTAGTTTTCTATTTCAGCTGGCAGAAAAGTGTTTTGGCCCTTTCTGTGTGTATATGTGTGCATATAAATTGTTTATACTAAAATGAGTATGAAGCCAACTTTCTCAAATTTCAGAGTTACTGTTTTGTGTATTGATGAGAACATGGACTTTGGAATCCATCGGACAAAACCTTAAACCTTGGCTTTGTCTTTTACAAATGGTCAGACTCAGACAAAGGTGATGGTGGTGGGGTGCAGAGTAATGGAAGGCCTAGAGATGCCTGTTCTCTCTAACCAATCCAACATCTAACTCGGTGTCTGAGCAGCTCCAGACTACCAACGCCAAGGGAGTGCCACCCAGGGTGCTCAGAAGGAGCTAGAAATCCAGATTTTTTATGTGAAATTTCCCAATTTTAAAATGTTGGCAACTAATCTAATTATTCAATGTAGGCCCCAAACATTGTGTAGGTGAGCGGACCTGGCCTTTGGTCATTAGGGCTGCTGATGACAGCCATGCAGGTGCTCACTATGCCAGGATTCCGGGAGGAAGGCTACCGAGAGCTGTCATCCCTGCCTCGCTGAGCCCAGAGAAAAAAAAGGCGGGTGCAGCCAGTCATTCTTGATCATATAGTCCTCATAAAGGAAGGAAATAAAGTTACCTTGCATCGGAAGCGAAGAAGAATTCCACTGCTTTATCGCCCACAGCATGAAGGCAGGTTGAGCTGTCCAGCCTCTTTGTCCTTGATTTACAGATGTTCTTGGCATTCTCAATACTGCCTAGCAAATGAAGGAGAAGGTCGCAAATCCTGTTAAACTCTTTTGTTTGAATAACATGAAGCATGGAGCCCAATTCCCTTTGAATATGTGTGGGAGAAATTTGCAATTTTTAGCTCTGGCTGTGTCAGCCAAATCATTTAAAAGATCCCCAAATAGCACAGTAACAGTGCAAGAGCATTTAAAAGGCCGCAAACAAAACAGACCAAACCAACACTGGAATCCGGGCATGAGTGCCTGAAAATAACAGAGCCACGTGCCATTCCCTCAACTAGGGTATACCTTCAAAAATATCCATAATAAAAAAGTTTGGGGAAAAATGGAGCCAAGTCTCAGTGGCCTGAGACATGAAGACTACAGCAAATTACAATGGCAATTACAATGCCACTTATAAATAACTGTGGGCCTGGTGCGGGCTGCCAGGCACAGCGAGGGCATCAAGGGCATCGCGTCTCCGGGGCGGGGGGCGGGGGAAGGGCTGCCTGCAACCGGGCAGAGCGGTCCTCCAGGAGGGACTTACGCGTCCTGTACAGGATAGGGATCTGTTCTGTGGAGAGCTTGTGTTCGCTCCGCACTCCAATGAGCAGGGGGCTGCCTCTCCTGCAGGGACAAGAGGGAATGGGGTTGGCCATAGCCTTGACACCCAGGATGGGGCCAGGTGTCCTCTGGGCACTGAGGATCGGTCCCCACATTTAGCCCTCTCCCTGAAGCAAAGTGTCCTGTTGAGGTCTCATGTGATGAACTCTTTGGCCACAGGAAGATGTTTCCAAGGCTTGGAGTAGGGACCAACAGGCTGGCATGAGCACCCCAGCTCGCTTCCATGGTGCCACCCCCTGTGCAGCAAGTCCCCACACGGGGCTGGCATCACAGAGGCTGAGTCCCTGTTAGGCCCTGGCAGGAACTGAGGTCTCTATCTGCCTCCATTCCCATCTCTGATGTGGGCGGGCCTCTTTCACCTAGCTCAGGTGTTCTCCAGCTTTGGGGGGCATTCAGCTGACTGGCCTTGGGTTGCTCAACTTTGTGGGCCACTTAAAGTGCTGGTACCTCTGAGGCCAAGTTTCGAATCTCCCACCTGCAAAAGGTAGCTCCATTATAAAGGAAGGCAAAGCCTTGGGAGATTCCTGCAGCTGATAGAGCAACAGACCCTAACTCAGGTCTCTTGTCCCCGCCCCATCCGACTCGGCTTGGCCACCAGCCCAAAAGGCAGTCTTCGGTAAAGTGATTTATGATACTTCCTTTCGGTTTGCAACTTCTGCAGCTGTACATAAGGTATTATTCCATGATTTTAGTGGCATCCTGCCTCTGAAATCTAATTCTCTGCTCATTCTTATAAACTACAGCATGCAAACCAAATTCACAATGGGTGTGCAGCGTAATAAGCAGTTCACTTTTGTAACTCACTCACTCAAGACCTACAATTCTCGGGCAGACCTCAGATGGCAACAGGCCCAGTTCTGATAGTTACGAGAAAACACGCACCTTTCTGCCCCTACATTTTAAATTGTTAATATAAAGAAAGCACTAAGACTATATAAATAAGACCATTTAAGAGCACTGTCTCAAATATATTAATTAGAATACAATGGGGTAATATTTTACCTTAACTGGTTTCTCGCTAACTTAAATTAATGAACTCATGAATGATTTATTAAGTTAGCCTTAGTCCAGCCCACATACACCTGTCTAGTCTGTTAACCTGACTCAATACGGCCCTAAATACATCTTCATCAATAAGAGACCTTGTTTTTTAGTAGTGTGGATTTGTTTGGACCGTACTCTGATTTCTCCAAGTTGAGGGACAAAGTCTGTGTCTTTGAAGAAGGTTCTGTGAGCACCTTGAATATTTTGGACAATCTTTTATCATTTTTAAAGCAAATCAGAGACATAGTTTTGGTCCAATGGGGGAACTAGATTAAATAGTCTTTATAATTATGACAGTGAGAAAGTACCATGGTCATCTAAATTTCTTGGTGAATGTCTTCCCCAAATTTTTATAGATTGAGATCTGCGGCTTCTCCAGACTTTGTGACATATAATGCTCTCAATACATCCCCAAAATTGTCCTGCAGTTACACAGCCATTAGTTATAGACAATTTAGAGAAAGAAAGCTTTATTGCTTCTTTACACTGTCTTCTGCATTCATTTAAAATAGTAATATCATAATATCAGATTTTGAAAGGGATTTCTAAATTTGATAGAGACCAATTGGTATTATATAATTCTATGATTTAAAGGAATTTAATTCCAAATGTCCTAGAGAAAAATTAAGATATAACATATTCATATCGTGTCCTGCCTACATACTTAAACAGTCTGCAAGAGAGAGTGCCTCCCCACCTCTGGCCCATCTTCCAGGCCCACAGGTACATTCTCTGTGGTTCCCCAGTGCCTTCAGAATGAAGCCTGAACCCCACGGGGCATCTGAGAACCTGCGGGGCTGGACCTCTGCCCACGTTCCCACTCCTCACCAGCCCTCAAGGTTCAAGGGACACTGTCCACGTGATCTGTTCACCACTATCTCTCTATCCTGGCACATAGCAGTGTCAATAAGCACATGCTGAGACGAGAAGAGCCTCAAGTCCCACCAATGTTGCCTCTGCCTGCATTCTGGCCTAACTGTAGGTCTCTGAGGTGCCATACTTGCTCTGGGCCCCTTGCCCATGCTGGTCCCTCTGCCTGCCTCCTCCAGGCTGACACCTGTTTTCCCCCAGGCCCCCAGTATACTGCCTCCCACCCCAGGCCCCATCATAGAGCATCGCCATCTCTGCCCTGCTCTGTCCTCCTGCACACATGTTCAGTCTTTAAGGGCAGGACCAGGTCTGGTGTTACTAGGTCCCTAGGGCCACATACAGCATAAATGCTCAACAAATATTCGTTGGGAGATGGACAGTTGGATGGATGGGGATGAATGGATAGGTGGATAAATGGATGGATGAATGGATGGATGGATGGATGGATGGATGGATGGATGGATGGATGGATGAACAGATGGACTGATGGATAGGTAGATAAATGGTTGGATGGATGGATAGATGGATGGATGAATGGACGGATGGATGACAGATAACAGACAGATGGATGAACAAATAAACAGATGGATGAGTGGACAATCAACCCATCTAAATATAAAATAACAAGATGGTACTCACACACCTGTTTTTGTGATTCCATAATGCTAGGGACCCTGGGAGCTCTTACAGAGGGATATGTAGGCTGAAGCCACCCTCTTGGCTGATTCCTGGAACACCCCTGCCATGAAGGTGATGAAGCTTAAGCTCTGGGCCTCTGAAGCCTCTTTTTTACTGGATTCAAATCAATGTTCGTTTTTGTTCATAATTTTGCATGCTTTTACTAAAGAGAGTCCCTGAAATTATATAGGCTTCAAGACCCATGAAAGCTGGATCTGCCCCTGTTATATTTAATTTGAATTTGTTTTCAACCTCTAAAAATTTGGAAATTTCAAATAAAAATCCAACTCTCTGGTTTCTCTTTTAAAAAACCAGAAACTCTGGCTGAAGAGATGGTGGTGAACATTCTCTGTGGCCAAGCTACAGTAGTCCCTTAGAGCAAGTACCTTCCAGTTTTCCAGAGGCCCTACAGCTCCTTGGGCCTCAAGCTAAGTGATTTTATTTTAGTTACTTGCTACTGGAAATGTAAACACATTTGCCTCACCTTGTGGCAACAGCTTCTCCTGGGTAGTGGATGCTCTTGAAAACCAATGCGAATGCGCCTTCCTGAAAACACAGGGCAAAGAGTGAGGAAAGACTGGCTTTTGCTAAGCCAAGCCACTGCTGCCCAGCCCGCCGCCCTGGATGGGTCTCCCTGGGCCTCTCTTCACTGTGAGCGCTCCTGGGTCATGCTGGTAATGCTTGATCTGAAGCACTGATGGCAGGACAGCTAGTGCAGGGGACGTCAAGAGGGGAAAGCAAAGTAGATGGGACCACGCTGAAGTACCAAAAACCAGACCTTGAGGATTTCACTATGAGCATCCACAGCTGCCTAAGCCTACAAAAAATGATTTCTAACTCTGCGATGAATAGGTGGACTGGTACATTAGAAGGGGGGACAGGTGAGGACCAGGGACAGGGCCTCTGAGGACAGTAGCTACTCAGGGGGTAATTGTGGGGATCAAAGGGGCTAATCCATGACCTGCACTTAGCTCAACACTCATGAGAGCCTGGGTTCAAATCTTGGCTCCGCTCTTTAATTGGGCAACATTGCAGCTTTCTCTGTGCTTTGTTTTCCTCATGGTAAATGGAAATGAGAACAGTAGTCCTACTTAGTACAGCTTCTGTGAGCCAATGCATTTCAAATGCTTAGAACAGTGCCTGCCATATAGGGAGGACAGTAAATAAAAGCATGAGATATTTTTGTAATTATTATTATTTCTACGGTGATAACTCAATTTTCTCTGCGCCTCAGCTTTTGGTTTGTGCAAACCAGAACTGGAATCCAGTTCTCCTGACTCAAGACTCTAAATGCTCCCTCTGTTTAAATCCTTGGTGCATAACACTCTCTCCTCTGCTCTGACTACCCTGTACTGATTTCCCACAATGCTAGTAGACTCAGGTTATGTACAACCAATTATTAATCAGGATTTCCATGTGAAATCCCCCCAGGTTTGGAACCCTGGGCAGACATAAGACCCCATAGCCAGCACCACTATGGCAAGTTTGCCAACTCAGTCACACAGCCAGAGGGACCCAGAGTCAGCATCCCCAGGCCTCTAAGGGCCTTTCGCACTGCCCTAAACAGGGGGCCTACAGGTAGATCCCGAGCATCCTATCTATTCTGGTGGTTTTTTAGACAATGAAGTAGAACTGAATAGAATCCGCTTCTCATTCTCAGCCAGAAAGACCTGTGTTGCTTCAGGTAAGAGAAGTTGCTGGTGTCATCACTGGGAAGGTAGTTCCGAAGTTTTAAATTATAAATGGAAGAGAAGTCCTGTGCTGCAAAGCCAAGTTGGCTAACATGCATTAGGCTGTATATTACTTATGCACCAGACTCTTATTTAGAAATATGTCCTCTAAATTATGATCCCCTAGGTGGGAGTCACAGAGCAAAGGGTTTTTTATAAACAACTCTGAAAACACTAGGGAGAGCCTCTGATGAAGTATGTTCTGGAGTCTAGGCCCTGAACACTGTCTCCAGGCTGCCTCTGTCTTGGACAAGCAGCTTGGATAATTGTCCAAGGAGGGGCCTCTCTTGGACAATCCCCCCAGTGAGTGCTCCTTTGTGGGAATTTTGTTCCGTGGGTCCAGCCCTCTGGGACACCATGAATCTCTCTCCTGGATCATTCCCTTCAGCTCACAGACCTGATCCGATGTCTCCTATCTCCAAAACTCACTGTTCCCTTGGGAATGGCAACCTTCTTGCCCCACTGGGACATATCTTTACGCCCTTCCTCTACCTTCACACCACTCCATGTTCTACACTTGTTCACTTTACTTCCTCCACCTTCCTTCCATCCACTCTGGAAGGATATGGGCCATTTCATCCCCAGAACGAATAACTGGTTTACTGAAACAGGATGAAACATTACAATCTGAAGTCTCCAACATCAGGCAAACACAGCTTGGGTATGAAACTAACAGCACACACAACTCAATTGAAAAGATGACAATGTGAACCGCTACAACCAAGGTCCTCTGTGCAACCCGCAGTTGTAAGAAGCCACAGATTAGAAGGCCAATCACAAATTCAGAGGTGTTAAAATGAGGCGAGGCACATCTATTTGTAGTTTACCACCAAAACCTTAGAACTTCTCCCAATTTTACAAGGATGTAATATCTTACAGCCAGATGTTGTAGATGAGCCAACTTGAATCTTCAGGTACATTACATAAATTTCCTAATAAATGCTTATGAAAAAGGAAGGGATGACTTAGACAGGTGGGACTTGTCACTCACCAACTGCTGAATGACCCTCTCGACCAGTGTGGAAAATGTGATGTCCTCGATCTCTCTATTGTCGAACACGTATTTAATCAGCTTGGCGATGGTCTCCGTGTCTGTTTCTGACTCAAACTCATAGCCTTTGCTTTCCTGGAATGTTTGTTTGGACACAGAGTGTCAGATAAGGGTCCTTGCGTAACTCCAGCCTGCCCTGCTCCCACTCCTCCCTTATGACTTGCCCTAGGAGTAACTTAAGGCGCGAACAAGGAAAACGGGAAAGAGATGAGAAATGTTTTCCAGAATCACACAGCGTAATGCGGCTGAGTCATTCCCGTTTTCCCTGACATCATCCCACCTCAGAAGCTCGTCCTTGCCGTGAATCTGGACATTGCAAAATAATGGCAGTTAAAGTGATCAAATAGGTTGAGTCAAATCCACCCACATCCCAGCCAACACCACAACTTTTTCATCCTTTCAATCCTCTCCATCTGCATTCCCACCCCACATTCCATTTGGTGTACGAATCGATAATTTAGTGCAGGCACTTTAATAAAAGGAAGTTGGTGTTCTTTTGATTCTGTGAATCTGTAGCTGTCCTTGTGAACATGAATGCCCTGCTAGCTCCTCCAGCAAGACCCTGGGGAGGCAGCTGAGCTGGGCCTGAGGTTCACGTCCAGTGTGGGGACGGGGCCAAGAGTGGTTCTCACTCCGTTTCCAGAGGGAAATGAGCTGGTTGGAAAGTTTCTGGGGAAGACCAATAATACTTGACTTAGTTATTACCCAGGAGAAGTAGCTTACCAGAAATTTCCTCAGGTCTTTGTAATTTGTGATGATCCCATTGTGGATGACAACGAATTCTGGAAGAAAAGTTTAGTTAAGAGAGAAATACCATGAAGAAGTGATGTTCAAATCAGATGTGAAGGGAAATGATTCAATAGTTGGATATTCTGCAAAGTCTGCTCCTACAGGGATATATGTTAAGCAGATCATTTGTAGTGATGAAAACTGATGTCTGCCATGAATACACTTTTTAATTAAAATTTCTCTTTCAATAAAAAGCATCCACCAACCTGACCATGCACATAGCTCTGACTTGTGGCCTACAGTGTCACCAAATAAGCTCTGTAATTTATGTCAAATAAGAACAATTAACCCTTTGTTATCCAGAATCTATTCCAGGCATCCCAAACTGGTTCAAAATGGTCACAAACTAGCAGTCCACATATGCACGTCTGTTTGACCACATTGTATTGTAAAAAGATTTGAGCTGAAAAAAATTTTGAGTTTTCACTCAGAAATTTTGCTTTTCTTAGGGTCTGTCCTCCCTGGGGTCCCCTACAAGTCCTGTGTGGCCCCAAGCACTTCTGTTTGCCCTGCCTGCCTGCCACCACACCTCCACCTCCCCTTCCCTCGTGCTGTTCCCTGCACAGGCGGGACAGTGGAAGGGTGAGAGAGTCGCCTCAGTCGCCACTGCACATTCTCAATAAATAGCTGAGGGGAAGGTCTAAGGCCAGCCCAAGAGCATTTCCAGGCAAGTAACCCCTTTTCTCACCTCAGCCTAAATAACGGAACAATTATTATCCTTGAGATTAAATAATTCTACCATAATGTGTCTAGATGCTGGGGGTTCTTCATGAATACTGACTCTTAGTCAGTGAACCTTTGGATCTCCAAGTCGAGTTTTAATTCAGTACAGGACAGATTTCTCCCAGTACATCTTTTAAAATCTCTCCTTTATTCGTCTTCTTTTTTACCATAATTTCCTCTACATACATTTTTACAGCATATTGTTTACTTCTGTGAGGTCACAGGAAAAATGAGAGAGCTCAAATAAGGAAAGTTGTTTTCAGCAGGTGTGCTAGCCCAGCTCACCTCTGCCACAGCTTTGTATGTATTTACTGTTCCATTTGTTCTGATGTATCTTGGGGACACTGATATCTGCCTGTTAGACTATTACCTATCTCCATAATCGTTCTCTTCTCCAATGGTTTTCATATTTACTGTGACAGTATTTCTTAAATTATTTTCTTAACCCTGTCACATTTTCTTTTTTCTCAGTCTATTATCTTCTCACCATTAATTTCTTAGAATCTGCGTTTTGTGAAAACACCTTTGTGGAATTGTCTTACACCACATCATTCCTGGGTGTGTCTTCCTTGGAAATATGGTTGCTGATGAGTTGCTAAATTTTACACATCTTATCTTATGTCTCATGTTGTTTTGTTTTCAACTGCTCATCCTGAGTCAGGGCAGGTATTTCCAAGTTTGGGTGTGGGGGGATCTCCTCAGAGCCTCCCGCTTTGGGGACACAGAATCATTGTCTGCACTGAAGGAAGAGTTCACCTCATCACCTGGGAGGCAGGGGGCTGTGGCTGGGGTGGCAACCTCTCTGGGCCCATGGTATTGGTATAGTGTTTCCTCAGCCAGCGCTGCTGCTCCAGGGACCAGCCTCTACATCTGGCTGGATGCTTGTTCTAGGTCCCTAGCCCTGTGGGGTCTGCTGTGCCCCTCCTGGGTGCAGGGTGCCCCAGCAATGGGATACCCTATACAGTCCAGATGCAGAGAACAGTCTCCAGCAAAAACCTCACTGAGACTCTGAAAACATGAATGCATAGGTAGCCTGGCCCCTGTACGACCTCTAGCTGCTCTGCTGAGAGGGGTGCATGGGGCTCTCTTTCTGGTCTCTAGAGGAGGGCTTGCCTTCCAAGTCTGGCAGGATGAGCTGCGTTGGGGAACCGCCGTGTTCATAGGGGCTGAGGACACTGAACAGGGAGGTGCCATTCTCTCCTGAGGCCCGACTTCCAGGAGGATTAACTTCAGCTGAGTGTCTGATAATAAGTACCCCACACTCGTCTGTGCATCTGATTCTTACTGTAATACGGAGCTTGGCAAGAACCTGCACTGTGCCGGGGGGTGTCTTGGAGTGGGGGTCCCAGCTGACTCCAGAGATCATTCTTTCTGCTGGACATGCTCTCCCATCACATCCGGCTGTGAGTCTTTGAGGCTCCTGACCTGAACAGGCCCAACCCAGAGTAAGGATCCAATGGGGGTCCAGAACATGTCTCAGGCCTTTGCCTGTCCTGGAGCCCTGGGAGGAGTCAAGGATTATGACCTCTCTCCATCTCACATCTTACTGGGTCCTATTTCAAGAGGCCCTGACAGCCCTGGGGCTGACCACAGAGCACTTGGAGAGCTGCCACTAGGAGCCTGAGGCCTACCACCAGTCTTCGCTGATGAGAGGGGGTGTGACAACACTTGGGAGAACCACAGCGTGGAAAACTGTTCTGAGGGACCAGGTAGGTGATGTGGACCCATGAGTTGGGGTTGGCACGAGGAGGAAGTTGGGAGAACTGGGCCCACCAAAGAAGGCCTGGTACTCCTGCAACTGCCGTAAGCAGTTGCCATGTCCCTGCTCTGAGGCCTTGGCCTGCTGTCTGTCAGTGGAACTCGCAGGTACCATACCTTTCGGTTGGTAAAGGGATGCCAGAAGTCTGGACTTTTACACACAATCATTCTCATTTTTTATAAATGCAAAGCGAGCCTAATCAAAGGCTCTGCTGTAGGGAGGGAAGCTTGGGCTGCCAGCTGCAGGCCTTGCTTCTCCAATCTCAAGCCCTCAGCTGCTGAGGCCTCATTGCAGGTGCCATTTTGTAGCAGGCACCTCAGACTTCGCCAACCAAGTTCAGCTCTGCCGCCCGTGCCTAGAACACTAGCTTCAGGGCCAGGGGAGGGTTTATCTAGATGAGAATTGAATCCCATCCTTCCCTCAAGCACCCCACTCTCCTGAACACTTTAGCCCCTTGTTTTGGAATAGTGCCCAGGCCCTTCACCCTGTCATGCCATCAAATCCCCGCAGGCTGGGTCCCAAAAAGCAAGCAGTGCTTTCAGGAAGTGCCATCATTTTCCTGTGGATGCCTGGGAGTCAGCATCACTCAGGGGCCAGCTGAGTCTGCCTCTGGTCTGGGGTCAATGACACCAGTTTGGATCCTCAGGGAACACAGGGCAGCTGAGAAGCCCATTGGCAGTGGACATGAATCAACCTGACACAGGTCAGGGCCACGCAGAACCATCAGGACAGGGAGCAAGGCCACACTACGTACCGTTGCCTTTGTCTGAGCGCTGTGGGTGGCTGTTGACGACACTGGGGACCCCATGGGTGGCCCAGCGTGTGTGGGCAATGCCAAAGTGGGTCTCAAACTCCACCTCTAAGTCCATGCTGTCTTGTTCTATATAAAAGAAAAATCCATTTGCTGCACTTTCAAAATAAGCATTGACACAGTACTGATGTGCCAGGTGGCATCACTACACAGAGACACATTGGGTATGTCAACAGCACATCCCACCAGGGGCTACAGAGGGCCCCACACCCTCCTGGAGTCTCTGTCAGACTCCTGCTGCTGCTTTCTTAGTATTTATCAGTAATCTAACTCACTTAACTGAAATAAGCTTACTTCAAAAAGAAAATTACGTATCACTGTTTACAAGTGGAAAAGCAGTATCATTTGCCAGGAAAATTTCAAAACTAAATACATAAGTACTAAATATTTTTTAAAACATTTCTTCATTACCACCACCTAAAACAAACCATCCCACAGTCTGGGAAACACAGTTTTACAATGTGGGCTTAACCTTCCTTGTATTTATCCACGCTCAGACAAGTTAACGTTTTCAGTTTCAAATACCATTGGAATAAAAGATTTTCAAGCAACCATACTGCGTTTGTTGCTCTGACATGGTGTGTTTTGCACTTACTGTAAAGTTCTTCATCAAGAGCCTTGACATTTCCCCTTTTCTTGACCAGCTGGATATGTCTTTCCTTGACTTCGTTATTATTTCCATCAATTGCCACCCCTGCAGGTAAACACAATCTTCTGTATTGGAATTTAAGGTTTGTCTCACACGCCGTTACAGGGTACCACCCAGGGCGAGGGCTGCATGAGCTGTCAAATTTTTATTCTAATTCCCCAGGCTTGCTGCCTAGTTGATTTGGGAAGAGGAGGCTGTAACCGTGGCAAAGCCGGAAGGCCGGCAGGGAACGTGTGCCTGGACCCAGGGCCATCACCAGGTTGCAGAGAGAGGCACCACCATACTGGCCGCTGAGGAGCTGGGCACATTTAAGGGCTTCGATCTCGCCTTGAGCTTTGCATCCCGCTCCTTTAGCTGGCACCCAACCAGCATCAGTTCCCCCATCTTTCACCTGACTCGCTTTCTGCTAAGCATGGAGAGGGATGTAAACTGAACTGGCTTTCCCTGCCTCCTAAGATGGCTGATTAAAAATGGGAAACAGACTAAATATCCACTAGGATGGAAGAGTGAATTCTGAGATAGCTACCCAGGGGAGGATTGTGCAGACACTTAAGAATAAAAAAAAAAAAAAAAAAGAACATAGAAGTATAAAATTGTAAAATTACATAAAAACAACAAATATCTGCAGGACACCTCCACCCATCTACCCCTCATCCCAGACAATCCCAACAGTGACCAGAAGAGGGACAGAGATGCAGATGGGGCCACTTTGGAAGCAGCTTTCTTTTACCCTTGTTTCTTCTTTCGACTTTAAATTCTAGAGTTTTCAAATGTAACGAACAAGCATTACATTTCTATGGGGGAAGCCTGCAGGGCTTACCTGCCGAGTCATAGCCTCTGTATTCTAGCCGCTGCAGGCCCTTGATGAGGGTTTCAAAAATCTCCTTCCTGGTCCGGGGTACTCTGTAGTTCATGTAGGCAAAGATTCCTGTTAACAGAAGAGGACACAGTGCTTTATAAAACACTGGGTTTGTGGTCCGAAGAACACAATCTGGGCATGGTGGCACCACAGGAGGGGGCCCAGACTGCATGCAAAGAAAGAGCCATACTCCCTTCCTGCTGCTTCTGGAAGGGCAGCCCTTCCCTTTGACAAAAAACTCACACAGCACATGAAAAACACCTGTACACCCCTTGGCGTTGCAATTATACATGCTTGTAGAACACGAGACCTTTGCTGCAGCAACGTTGATGACAGTAAAGATCAGCAAAATGACCCAGCCACCTATGGACACCTAGAAGTCCCCACATATGTGGGCTCCTTGACTAGCACAGAACACGCCTGGGAAGAGTCAGATGGCGGTTACAGCAGCCTCCTGCAGCAGGTGGGAACGGGCTCTGTGGCCATTGCTCACTTCATACTTGGCCTTGCTCCTTGGATCAATAAATGCTACTTTACGACATCAAGAGTAAAACCATCTCTTGGTCTCTAGAGAACACTTATCTTCAGGGGAGGCACACGAGCCAAGCAGATTTTGTTTGGCTTCATTTTCTGGATTTATATTGCTAAATAACATTTTCCCAAATAGGAAGTAACAGTTGTCACGCCAGTTCTTTCCAAACTCCTCCACTCCCCTGCTTGAGACCATGGGCCCTCGGTCTGTATCTGTCTTGCCTTGCGAGTCCTCCATCTGCTCATCCCTCTGTCCTTTCGTCCTCCCTGACCTCCTCAGAGCTCCGCTCCCGCCTCCCAGGGCAGGCTTATGCAGGCCCCTGCTCTTCCATCTGCAGGGCCGCCCCAGTGCTCTTCCATCCTGTGACATCTCTATACCCCAGCAGGGACACAGGCTGGTGCTCCTATCTCTGTATATCTCATGGTATATCAGCACATAGTCCTTCTTCAATTTGTGGAACAGAGTGATCCTGAATCTATATTAATCAGGGAAGTAATAGTATGGATCATGAAGAAGTTACTGGGCTTCAGGCATTTTCACAGGAACTCATCTTTCTGAGGGTGCACTGTGTGCCAGGCCCTGGACTTAGCATGTCCACACATGGTTCAATCAAAACTCACCACAGTCTTAGGGTTAAAAGAAGGTTTATTTCCCCAATTTTATTTTTTGTATTTAATTTTTTATTTTCTTAACATTTTCCTGGGGTGACAGAAAAATTTACCTAGGATTAAAAATTTGCCAGATATCTGCACTCCCAGATATTGCAGCATTATCCACAATAGCCGAGACATGGAAGCAGCCTCCGTGTCCACTGGCAGATGAAAGAATAAAGAAAATCTGGTCCATATGCACAATGGAATGTTATTCAGCCATAAAAAGAAGGAAATGCTGCAATTTGTGACAATTTGTACGATGTATAGACCTTGAGAGTGTTCTGCTAAGTGAGACAAGTCAAACGGAGAAAGACAGACACTGTATGACCTCACTTAAATGTGGACTGTAAAAAAAGCCAAACTCTTAAATAACAGAGATCAGACTGGTGATTGCCAGAGGCTGTATACTTTAAACTTATACGATGTTATATCAATTATATCTCAATAAAACTGGAAAACATTTTGCCAGAGATGAACCCCAGAGAGGATAACCTGCCTGATATCTGGAGAAGTGAGCACAATTATATGCAAAATCTGTAATATCTCCGGTTGCCAAGTAGATTTCAGTCAATATGGTATACCTGAATGATTAAATTTCAGTTAAATGAATGCAGTAGTTAAGCAGCAAGTTGGGTCACGTGAATAATGAACTTGCTAAAACTCACATAGGCACAGTCAAAAATAGGTGAGAATTCAAGAGTGCTACAATATTTTGCATTCTTATGTACTGTACATTACTGTACATGGGATCTATTTTCACTCACATCTTAGGGTACAGAACTTATATTTAAAAACAAGTACAGTGTGTTTTACCAGCAGTGACAGACATTTTGTTAAAAATGGCCAAGAGTAATTTTGACAGCTTGCTATTTTTGCCTTCCTGGCTGATGAGTTCAGGTGAGGTGCCCCGTGTAAAGGGCTGGGTGTGTGGTTCAGGCATTAGCCCACCGAAGGCACCCACCATGCACTTCAGGATGTCACCTTACCCTATACTTCAAACCTGAACACACTGGGCATGGGATGGATGGAGTGTCATCTTATGCATAAAAAAAGTAGTAATTATCTTTTAATGTAAACATTTAAAAATGTTAACAGCTTTATTGGGATAAGGTCATGTACCATAACAGCCTCCTGTTTACAGTGCACACCACAATGGTTTTCAGTATATTCAGAGTTGTGCGACCATCTCCGCCATCTGTTTAGGTCAAACTTTTCATAATATTGATTTTTCCACAGAAATTCAGAAAGTGCCCACAGGAGGGACACGATCAAATTATAGTTGCTTATAAAGACCACCTAAGCTTTGGGTGGCAGTTATGTGAAGGAGGGAGCAATTCAGGTCATTTTTGGAGCCTTTTAAGCTATGAAACTTTGCTAGCCTCCTGGAAATCATCCGACAATTATACCTGCACCTTATAAAGGGGGAACTGACTGGCATTGCAGATGGCATAAAGGCCCATACACCAACTCTGGAAAGGCTTTAAATCTGAAATGCTTTCACAAGAGGGCTCTATGGCACTGCTCTGTAGCCCTCCCTCTGGGCAACACTTCACTCTGAACTCATGTCAGGCATGTATGTTCTTCGAGGGGGCTCTGGATCTTGGATCCACCACAGCCTCCTTGGTGGGGATGGGGGCTGCCCCCAGAGACAACTCCCTCACCCTCTGTGGGTGGGACCATTTAAAGTGTCCTTGTCCTCATCCTCAGAATCACCAGCTGTGACCACACCCATCCTGAAAGGTCAGCGGCCACCAGAGCACAGTTTGGGAGATTACTATGGTGAGGGGGGCTTCCAGGGACTGGTTTTCAAGGTCTTTACACAAGAAGGCATAAACCTAATTTGCAACATAAACTCTCTTGCAGGCCAACATTTCTGCAGTAAATCCTTTCATTAGCTAAGCACTATCTCTCTTCCCTCACTGCCAACCTTCTTGGCTGGACTCTCCCTGCTCTCTACTGCAATGAAGTGACTAAAACAGCCCTTACACCGCACTCTTGCTGTTTTTAAAAAATAATGAACTAGAATAAAGTTGCTTTTCCAGGATTTTCTTGTGCTATTCACATCAGAATTCCCTGCTGAAGCCCCTTCCCTCCATATACTAAGAACTACGATGAGAATCCATTTTTTACCTATGAGATCAGTGAAGATCGATTTGACAGTAAGTGAGAGTTTAAATTTGTGCACCCTCTTTGGAAGGCAATTTGGCAGTCTCTCAAAATGAAGAGGTACACATCTGTTGACCAGAGCTGTTGGACTGACTTCTCCAACTGTCTCTGACATACATGCATGTGCAGATATGCATGTGTGCTGCTGCTGCTACTCAGATATGCATGTGTGCTGCTGCTGCTACTCAGAGCTGTTTTTGGTAGCTGCAGATATGCATGTGTGCTGCTGCTGCTACTCAGAGCTGTTTTTGGTAGCTGAGGACTAGGGCAGTCTGATGCTTGGCAGGGACCAGGTAAGTGACAACACAGTCACACACAGGGTCATTGTGGAGCCACAGGCAGGCAGCCCTCCATAAGATTGAGGTGAAACTGTCAGCTCTCTTGGAAAACAAGCTACCTGCCCAAGATGTGTCAAGGGGAAAATGCAGATTGCAGAATGAGTGAATTATTTGGGGCATACTAAATTTCTGGAAAGGTACCCAAGATGCAGGGCCAGTGCTTGTCTCTGAGGAGGGTGCTGGATGGAGGGCAGAAACCTCCTCTCAGCTGTGCGTGCTCTTTATACAGTCAGGATATTTGCACTCGTGCTTGGATGTATTAGTTTAACATGTGCTACTATATGAATTAGTGAGGGGCACAGGCTTATCACCCAGTCCAAACTGACTTCATTGACTTCACCATGGCTGCCCAACCCTGCTCACCTGGAGGAAGGACAGCCATAAAAAGGGAAAAAGCACAATCTGAGAACATCTTCCAGTGCCTGAAAGGACGGGTTCAGGGTTGCCCCACCAGAGGACCTCGTCCCTCAGGTTCACCTATCTGTGACAGCAAGAAGCACAGAGGGTAACAGCTGATGCCTGTAACCTGTACTAAATACCGCTTTCCAATGCTAGCTCACCTCTGCTTTCTGTGTGCCCTGGAGCAAGTCACTGAAACCCCGTGGAGTCGGGCCAAGGCAGCACCTCCTTCCCTGTTGTGAGAACTCTCGGGGCCTTTGCAAAGCCCAAAGTGGACGAGGAACTTCCCCTCCTGGGGAGTGTGAGGCACAAACACTGGTTTGTGGGGGCACATGGTAAAGCCTGGAGAAATGTTCATGCACTAAGATCCAGAGGAAAACAGAACCATTTACCATTTTTTCTTCTGGGCTTTCTACTTGGGAAAATGATGGTTAAACTAAATGGGTGATTTGGCTGCAGCTTAATCAAGATTTAACTCATTCTCAAAACATTTCTCTGGCCTGTGAGGGCCTCATCACTGTGCTGAGTGTTTCAAAGTGCTGGGATGGCCCATTAGTGGGCCTCGTAGGGTGGGTCCAGAGAGGACACCATGCCCAGGGATCTCCTAACCCCTCAGGTGATTTGCAAGCAATGGGGCTGGGGGCTGAGAGGTGGGACAGGGCAGAGCTCCTGGGCTGGATTTGTGCAAAGGTGGCTCTAACTCATTCTGCAGTGTCTGCTGACAGGTCACCCACCCACTCAGTGTAATGCAGGCCTTCCCCGCTCTCTCTTTTTAAAAAGCCACAGGACTCTCTTTATTTCCTACATAGCACTTGCTTCCTTGTCTTTTGTCTGACTCCCCACTGGATTGTAACCTTCATGAGGATGGAACCGCATCTGTCTGTTTATCTGTCTTATTCATCACTGTCTTCCAGACCCTAGCCCAAAGCCCAGCACATGTTAGGTGCTCAGTAACTATGCACTGGAGGAATGAACACATGAATAAATGAATGGATAAGGGGTGATCAGAGAAGGTGGCCTGAGACAGACACATCCAGTCACACACTGCTGGTCTGCTCTCTGGGACCTCAGAGTGAGTATGAGAGACAGAAAGGCTGAGGAGATGGGTAGTGCTGAGCCTGGGTCCATGAGGGCCACCCCTTTTACAAAGGCAGTGTGGCACTGTCAGTGTCCAGGGATCACCCCAAGGTTTATGTCCCCACACTATTCCCACCCCAACCCTCACGTACTGTGATGGTCTCAGGACTGGAGTGAAGATACCTTCAAGATTAATCCCAGAACCTCAGAACCCCAGAACTCTGCTTAGGGGTGGAAGCACAGAGTAAACCAACACCACCACCATTTATGGGGATTCCCATGTGCCAATACATCCAGAACCTTACCTCGCCTGATCCTCACCATACCCTGTGCCAAGGCTGAGCTCCCAGTGACAGAAGGGCATATATGGCTATAAAGCCAAAGATTTGAGTCAGGTCTGTCTGAATGCAGGGTGCTCATTGCTGCTGCCCCCCAAATCAGCATAAGACCTGTCTTAGAATCCTACCCCAAGGGTGAGGCACAGAGGGGATCTGGCCTGTGGGAAGGTGCCCACCTGGCTCCTAGGGACGGACTGCTGAACTCTCCTGCTCGGGTTCAAGCCTCATTAGCATACTTTCCCCTGGCCTCTGGGAGCTCCCCCAGCACAGGACACTGCTGCTTCTGACTCTACTCTTCTCTTCCCATCCAGGCCCCTCCCCACAGGACCAGCAACCACAGCAAGGCTGGCTCCCATTACAACCTTCCAAGGGCACCTCAACATCCAAGTGACACATAATGACCATGATGGCATCGGGAGCTTGCCAAGCCAGAAAAAGGCATGCTGGACTCTTGAAATCTTCTCTACAACCCCTGTAGTACTCAGGGTGCCAGATGGGGGAGGGGTTATCTGGGGCCTGGAGGTCACTGAGGGAGGAGGTCAGCTTTACCGGGGCAGGCCGGGGTCCACATCCCAAGTCCGTGGCTGTAGTTTTGGAAAAAACTTTCCATCTCTCTGAGCACTGGCTCTGTAATGAAGCCTTGTCCATGCTGTGAGCGAGTGTCCCAGGTAGCGATCAGTCCCAGCCTGTACCATACACAGGGTAGGGCCCCACTGTAGGAGCTACTGCAGCACCTAGCCAGGTGGGGACTGGCCCCAGACCAAGGTCATTCTTCCTGCCACCATCCAATACTTCTCGGAATTGAAGGGTCAGAGCTTTTTAGTCCATGCACTGAGTCTAATTAGATACTAAGTCCCAAATTGAGTCAGTCCCTGCCCAGATGGAAGATATGGCTAGTTGGATTTCTGTTTTATAAAATTCCTAAGCAGATGTGTGTCTCTGTGTGTGCGTTTGAGTGTGAAATGTGTACATGTGAGTGTGTGTGCGTGTGTGTGTGTGTGTATGGCAGGCTGTGAGAGGTGGCGCAGTCTACTCTTCTGGGTGAAACCCCCAGGAAGGGGAAGCCACTGGGTCAAGGGCAAGGACTAAAGAGGAGGCCATGGGCATCCTGGATGTCCAGTCCTCACTCGTGTTGACTGCAGAACGCCACTTTCTTCACGAAGTGGGAACAATAATTCCTGCTGCCTCCTCTCAAAGTGAGAGCAAAGCTGAAGGTGCCCAGGAAGCAATAAGCTGAGGTTGCAGAGAGGAGGTTTCACAGACAGGCAGAGGGAGCACAGGCCTGGCTCAGGGTCAGGACGGGGTTGGCCCCACTGGGGACAGACTTATGCTGCCTCGAGCCTCCCTGGGATTCCAGGAGTTAAAGTTAACACCCCACCAGAATCCCTGAGATAAGAGGAGACTGCTTCCATCAGTAAATGTGGGCCAGGCATTTCTATTTTTAATAGAAAAGTTCCTGGTGTCCTTGCCAGGTTAGGTAGGATCTCACCAAGCACAAAGGGGAAGCAACGTATACTCCAAATGGCATTAAAAAAAACTTTTAAGAAAAAAACAGGAGTCTCATTTAAACTATTTAAAAAGCCAGATTTTTTTTTTACTTCCTTTGCAAATGAAAAAGAGGCAGATGATCAGATTAAATTGTTTAATTGTTTCTTCACTAATCTTCAGAATTTTCGCCCAAGAGTGTTTGTAGCCTCAAGTTAATCTCCCTTTGTGAGAGAATTTTACTAAATATAAAAATACTCCCTCAATTTAAAAGCACTGTTTACTAATGCTATATCACAACATTTCCAGAGAGTTTCTCAGAAGTTGGGAAACCCCTGATGAATAAGAGGGACCGCGGAGGAATGGCATGATGATGGACAGGAGGCATGGGAAGGGTGGCGTGGGAAGGGTTGTGTCCCATCCGGCTGGCTGGCCCGCAAAAGCACCCACATGATAATCTGGGTGCTAGTGTGAGAAAGCTGCTAGGACTGGCCCCCAGGGGCCAACTGTGCACTTCTCCAACTCCATGCTCAGGGACCTCACACTGATGACTTGAAATGAGCCATAGTGGGATTTATCCTCACATCACTGAGTCATGGGCTCTGTTTCTCGAGGCTCCTGTGGCTTAAAGAGGTAACAAGATAAGTAATCTGACCCCAGTGTCTGTGCTCCATCAACTCCAGCCTAATCCCTCCTGAGATATCCGTCCACCAATGGAACTGTTACAGGGAGAAAAGGAGTATCAAATATGACAGGGCTCTGAGAGCTGGAGAAAATCTGGGACAAAAGGGTGAGTTCTCCCTGGAGTCATGGTGTCTCCCTGGGCTGCTGTTTGCTCAGCTGAGCCCAGAGCCCAGCCTCGTGAGCACCTGACACGCTCCCCCAAAGACCACTGTGCAAGCAAACAGCCTGTGTGTGTGTCAGAGCACCTCTTGATTCTGAGCAATGAAACCAGAGAGATGGGTGGGAAGGATGTGCACAGATCTGAAGGGCAAGATGCACGGAGTGTGTCATATTAATATGATACAGCAGCTGACTTTTAGAGAAACTGAAAACTATTTGGTCCAACTGGGTATGTGCATGACAGGGTGTTTAGCAGATGCTTACGTTCACCTCCTGACTCTGGTGGGTCCAGTCATCAAGCGCTAGACCCAGGGGGCGATGCCGGTAGCCCTCTGGTCAACATCCTTGTGACCACGGCTTGAGCATCTGGCATTGGCTGCACTGGGCTATTCTTAAGGAAGGTGCCTAAAAGGAAAAGCTGATCATAGCAGAATGATTGATGGCCTCCAAAGATATTAGTTCTACTTGCTAGACTCTATGGAATTCTTATATGGAAAAGGGTCTTTATAAATGTGATTAAGTTTAGAATCTTGAGATGGGAGATTATCATGAATTATCTGGGTGGACCCTAAGTGCAATCACGGACATCCTTCCAAGGAGGAGGTTCAATATGGCAGGTGAGGAGGCGATGTGACCACAGAGGCAGAGACTGGGGTGAGCAGCCACAAGCTGAAGAAAGCTGGCAGCCACCAGCAGCTGGAAGAGGCAAGAAACAGATCTTGCCTGAGGGCCTCCAGTGGAAGTGAGACCCTACCAACACCTTGATTTTTGTCCAGTAAAACTGATTTCTGAACTTATAGTCTCCAGATCTGGGAGAGAATAAATTTATGTTGCTTTAAACCAGTGAGTTTGCAGTAATTTGTTACAGCAGTCAGAGGAAACTAGCACACTAACCAAGACAAAAGATGGTGAATTCAAGGTCGGGACTTCACCTTCTGGCAAAAGATAAGAATCCTCCAATTTCCAGTATCCGAGTCTTTCCTCTCTTCCCTCATCAGGGGAGGGGAAGGAAGAGTTAAGAATTGATAGATAGGAAGTGCAATCCTTTTAGTCAAATCCCCTGCATGCATGGTCCATGCTGCCACACCCTTACAGCATGGACCTGTCCCAGGCACCCCTGTCTCTGCCTAGGCAAGTCCATGTTCCCTGCCTCCACCGCGCTGGGGTCCCTAGCTCAGACGGCATGGAAGCCAATAGGTAACATCAGTGAGTGAGGCAGCTGGGCAAGGGCCAGGAGAACTCAGGAGCCTGCACCCATCATCCTGGGGGCCACTGTGCACTATTCAGAAATATGGACTCGGGGTTGCTCCTCTCTGAATTTCTTTAAGAGAAGTTGAAAATCCCATCTACTTATTTGACGTTTCCCTAGTTTTATAATTCGGTAACTAATGTAAAGAATGAAGTTTCAACCCTGTGCACCAGAGAGATGTCTGGTGTGGCATGGGCTGCCAGGCTGCAGCTTGTGCCCACAGTTGGCCCTCTGTAATGGCATTTATTGCCAGAGTTACCCCATCCCTAGTCAGTGACTTGCCTCTAGAGTGCTCCTCCAACTCCCTGCCCCTTCCCCGGGTCGATGTACATGTAGCCCCAAGGCCTGGGAAACACTCTCGTGAGCAGATGTTCACTAGTGGCTGAGTGAGGAAGGAAGGAAGGAGGCATACAGTGACCTATCTGTTGGCAGAAAGTCAGCGAAATGCCAGCAACTCTCAGATGTCAACAAAACCACTCCTGAGTATTGACGTGTCAGCCAATCTCTCACTGCTAAAGCTCTGAGGATCATCGGCTTTGTGTGTGTGGGACCAACTGGTACTGGGTGTAGCTTTCTGTGGGAGAAGTAGCAAAGACAAGGGAGAGCCAGAGCCAGTCTGAGCATGGTCATCAGCACCTGACAGGGAAAGGCTGTTGTGTACCCCTGTTGACCCTTGCAAGGGGGGGGGGGTGCATCCAGGAGTGGCAGATCTCAGCGGGGCCACAGTTAGCCCAGAGAAAGGATATCAAATAACTCCTACTCGGACAGGTATGCACAGACCTCTCTGGGCCTCAATTTCCCCAGATGTAAATGAAGAGGGGTAAGTGGCTCATTCTAGGAGCATCTTCGCAACCTCTGCTGCACCCTTGTACCAAATGCACCATCATTTCTTTAACAGTTTTTCTGTAAAATTGACTATATTTTTGAAAACTTAAGTGACTTTATTACAGAACAACTGTAAAAGGAAAACCAGTATCACTTGCCATGCATACATAGACCATCATCCAAAAACCAGCCCACCATGTTCAATTCCAGCCAGCCACTATTGTAAGCCCTCAGCTGGGAGCTTTCTCTGTCAAAGCCGGCCTTGGCAAGCCTCAGAGAGATGGAAAAGACACATGAGCACCCAGCTGACACTTTCTCCTGGCTATTTGAAAGGAAATAATTTTCCAGGTCAGGCTTTCCATGGTGGCTCCCTGACTTCCCTGAGGGCTGCAGACTGGGGTGTGCTGGTGGGCACCTTCACCTGGAACACAGGGAGTTCCAACCCACAGCTCATCCTTTTCCTGGGGGAAAAAACTTGTGCAGCCCTTTCAGAAAGCAGACCAAAACTAGTGATTCTGAGAGTTGGGGAACATAGAGCCCTTCCTTGCTCTCAGGCTCAGAAAGACATGAAGAAAGCTGGACGCGAGTAGGAAGCAAAAGGGCAGGCTAGGGTGTTATGGGGGCAGAAGGGCATCTGAGAAGAAAGGAGGGAGGCTGCTGGGGCTGGAGAGCGGACTCTCCTAGTGAGAGGGTCCTTGGTGCACTGGTCTGGCTCTAAGGCCACCAGTTAACCAAAGGCCTTGAATGCCAGCAACACTGAGGGGTTTGGAACCCAAAGGGCTTTTGGCCAAATTGCCACCTTTGCCTTATCTTTCTCCCCAGAATTGCTCACAGGCAGCCCTACGCATTGCAAACGATGCTATAAGTCCTGAGGTCTTTACTGAGGGTTCAGGAATTGAAAATGGTGCCTGCTCAGCCTGGCACAGGCTCCACCCCAGAGCCTGCTCCTTGGTCAGTCGTTCCTTTTTTACTTTTTTTGGGGAGAGCTTGGCCTCGGAAACAAGGCCCGTACAGACTTTGGCCCAGGTCTCACCGCTGGCACACCCCACCCCACAGCCCTCAGCGAAGTCAGACAGAAGCCTTTCATGGTTTCAAAAGTTCCATCAGGTCCTCCAGCCACAGGAGGCTGGAATGGGTAACTGAATCCTACTCAAGTTAAAAAAAAAAAAAAAAAAAAAAAAAGGCACAGTGACCTTTTGTCCCAGCAGAAGTTCCCAACTCTCTCCCCAGCAGGCGGAGGCGGCCCAGCCGGGAGAGTAAGGAATTGCAGATGTGCGCGCGGGGCTGCAGCCGCCCTCCCCACAGCCGCGCTACCTCGCGGGACAGCGCCAGGTAGCCGTGGTATTCCGGACGCCCAGCCCGGGGGCTCTCCGTCCTGGTCTTCCCCTCCCAGCTTCTGCCCCAGGCTCGGCGGTCATTGCTGCCTCTTATCCGCGCCTCGCCCAAAGGTCATTCCAGCAACAAGGCGGCGACACGGAATCAAGACTTCTAAGGACAAGGGGTTCGTGCCGGGACGCGAGCGCAAGGGGCTGCTTCCAAGGCTGCCGGGAGGGTGCAGGTAGGGTCGACTCTCCTCGATGGGTGTGGGGCTCTGAGAGAGTAGGTTTGGGCACTCCGCGCCCGGGATGCGCGTGGCCGCCTTTGTGGGCAACTCGGGGCAAGAGGAGAAAAGCGCCCTCACTGGACTGGGGGAGTGGACACCACTGTGTGGCAGGGTCCAGGAGTGGGACAGGACCAGCTCCCTCCCCTGTGTGGACTGGGCCAGGACGCACTTACCAAGTCGGAGTCTGAGGCACTCCCTTCCCCCCTTTACCCTGGGACATCCACTAGGGGCCAGGATTAATCGACGCCCCAAAGCCGCATCGCTTCCCGGTCCCTGGCGCCAGGCTCTCAGGCCCAGGCGCCGAAGAGTTGGGGCGTCGGGACCTGCGGCCGCCACGGAGGAGAGGACCGCGGGCGGGGGACAGGCGGGCGCCACACTTACCGCACATGGTGGCCGCTGCTCGCGCCCTTCGCGTCTTCAGGATTCTACGCGCAGTGGACACTACACTCTGTGGGCGCCTGGCGCTCCTGCGATCCAGCTCCCGCCGCTCGCCCGGGGGCCCTTATAGTTCGGAGCCCTCCGCCAGGGGCGGGGCAGGGGCGGGGCCTCCTCTGCTTGTTCCCTATTGGTCCCCCGTTGTCGTGACAACGGCAGGGACTGGGCCCCCTGGAGTCAGCAAAGGGGGCAAGGGGCAGCAGACTCAGCCTCAGCCGCTGAGGGGCGCGCGACCTTAGGCAGGGACCGGATTTCTCTCTGCTTGTTTCCCCGTCTGTGAAAAGGGGTGACAATGAAACAGAGCTCCGGGTCGCATTGAAGATTAAGACCGTCCGTGTAAGGCGCAGAGCTCGTTGTCGGGCATGACATGCGAGCTCTGGTGTGCCCTCCCCCCGCCCCCCCCCCGGGCCAGATTCCTCTCAGGGCACCAGAGACGTGGCACGCGATGGCTTTCAACCTGGTCCATGCCCTGTGAGGCGAGAACTCCAGCGCCTGATTGACAGATAAGAAAACGGAGGCTCCCTGAACATGAGGAGGAATTGGGTGGAGGAGTCGGTGACAGAATTCGAACCCAGGCTTTACTGCAGAACCAGAACTCGGAGATGGGGTTCCCTAAATCCAGGCTGAGGGGACCCAGGAAGCCGCCCCTCCCCAGCGGCGCGGGCCACACTAGCCTCCGCGAAGCTGCCTCGAGCACCCGCGTGCCAGAGGCACCTCCACCCCAGGGCCCAGAGCCCGAATCAGGCCCACTGTGACTCACCAAGGCCGAGGCCGGAGCTCCCCGCCCTGGTTCCTGGCCGTCCTCTCCCCTCCCCACTGCGCTCCGGGCCTCGGTCTCCCGTGGGAGGTCACGAGAACTGGCCCAACATTTGCGTACTTTGAAGCCATCTGGTGTTTTTTACTCTGCTTAAAAAAATCGTGAAATTCTAAACAGATCCTCAGGGTCACGTTAGAGAACAAAACGACGTTTTTATGTCTTGTCTAGAATGTTTCCTGATGTAATCTTCTCTCTAGCTTCCTTGGCCTTGGCTGTGCAGGCCCTGGGGAGGGGAGGTGTCTATTGTACTCATTTGCCTGTTGAGGAAACTGAGTCTCAGTGACAGTAAGGAGGAGTTTTGGTTTAAATCATCCTGCTGGAGCCTCACAGAGCTGGTTCAGTAGCCTCCACATTCAGAGTCATTCTCATCCCTGAGCAGCTGCTTCATGCCTGGTGATAGGGACTTAATGGTAAGTAGGGGTAGATCCATCCTGGGCCCTCCTGGCACTTTCGAATGATGAGAGGCAGACACTACTCCAGTGTCACACAGACCCAGATAATTCCATATGAGATACAGGGAAGGGGTGGGCCACGCTGAACTGGAGGGTGTCGGGCTCTGCCAGGACTGGGCTGTGGTGGAGGCTGGTTGCAGGTCAGTGTAGAGACCTGGCAGTAGCCAGAAGAACAGAGGAATAGGCATGTATTAAGGTCCTGTGGCTGAGGGCTAGAAATGGAATCTGTAGGTCAGGCTGTTCTGCCCCAGACCAGCCTCCACCCTCTGTGACCGAAGTGAGGACAGTGTGATGTCAGCAGGCCCTCTGCTAGCACCCCGGTACCAGAAGTCCTGGGGTTCTAACAGGGCCCAGATCTGTTCTCCACCCTCCCTACTGGGGAGTGGCATGAATGCTAGGAACCCTGTAGAAGTATCTGCAGCTGCTGCTAGTCCAGTATTCCCACTGCTATGGGGACGAACCCCTGAGAGTCACTTGAGAGGACAGCAACCACATAGCCACTAGATCTCCCTGGTGTTTTGATAGAGGAAACCAGCAGAAAAGACACCCTTTGTCCACTGCCTGGTAGCATAACTGGCTGCGAGATAGAGTGGTGATGCTGGAGACCTTCTTGTCACCTTAGGAGTGGGGTAGGGAAAGGCTGTCTGAGAGTGAAGCAATCCAGAGCAAAGCGGATCTACAGATGGAGAAAGACATTTTCGGAGGCCCTGGATTTAGCTGCGTCTGAAGCCAGCATCTAATCTTGAACTTCTCAGTAAATTACTGGCTTTGCTTGAGGCACCTTGAAGTGACTTTTGTCATTAGCAACAAAATAGAGTCCTGACTCCTTCAATCTGCCAGAGCTGTGTTATGAGGTCCAGGGAGGTAGTTAAGCAGCTCGTGGCTCCAGCCCATAGGTCGTGCTGCTGAAGCCTCTTCCTGCCCTTGGCCTTGTGATGGACCTATCCAGGTGCACCCCAGGTAGCCTCATGGCATTTGGTGAGATTAAGCAGTCTGCCCAAAGTCACACAGCTGGGAAGATGGGGTCTGGTCTGGACAGGAGGCCAGGCTTGGCTCCTCCCAGGGGAAGGAGGATGTGAGACCAGGCATAGACGCCCCTCAAGCTTGGCCCCATTCTTGTGCCTCCAGTGGGGCGAACACCTGGAGCCAGAGGCCCACAGTACCCGGTGGACCCTACACCTGCTTTCAGTGGGTTCTGGGGTCCAGTGTCGGGCATGACACCCGAGCTCTGGTGTGCCCTACCCCCTGCTGATCACCATGGTTGGCTCAAGCTCCACTTTCCAAAACTGACCTTGACCCCTTTGGCTGGGAGGGTGCAACCATGCACTGGGAATCGCAAACAGCAGTCATGGACATGGCTTCTTTGCCTGCAGTTTTTTCAAACCTCAGGTCAACTTTTATATAGTTGGGAGATTTGCTCATTGATCTGGCTTCTCCCAAACAACCCAGAGATCTGCTCCCCCAGTCTGGCCGAGTCCCATGGTTGTCCTGCAGACAGGCAATATAGCTGCTATCCCCTGACACAACTGCTTTTCCTTGTGACATTTCCACTGGTGTCTGGGGAGGGTTACGGGGTCCATGGTTTGGCGAGGGCTGCCTTCTAACTCTTGATGGAGTCCTGGCTGGGCTTTTACCTGCTATGTTGTCATCAGGGTCCTTACCACCAGTCTCCACCTGCCCGAGCTGGGCTATGACTGCTGGGTGATCAGGGGTGATCACCTGTTTATCTCAATCCTCTTGTACCACTCGGCACAGAAATGCCAGGCAGACCTCAGTGGCAACTCCTCAAGCCTGGAGACCCAGTCCAGCCCAGAGCCTTGGAACACAGGACTTCCTATGCTTTGGGGGAGTGTCCAAGGGGATGGGGATGCAGGGTGCTGAGGCCTATAGCTGGGAGCCCTGCATTGGATCATTTCATTTGGGGTGAGTAGGAGATTCTAAGGAGACCTTGAATAGTTCCCACAGTAGATGGGGTTTGGGGAACCCAGGCCAGACACCCCAGGTGTCCTGACCTGGATGGAGTGACCTGCTTCAGAGCTACTGGTCCTCAGCTCAGACCTGAGATGAGGATGACAGGAAGTTGTAAGGGAGGAAGCCATGCCCCAGCCTTCTCCCCTCTTTCTCCTGAGGGCTTGGGGTGAAGTGGATGGTGGCAGGTGTAGGGTAAAAGGCCCATGGCTAAAGAAGATCTGAGAGCGTGGCCTAGGGCCAGGGTTCAAGGACAACCAGAAATGGAGAGCTGTGTAGTAACTTGAGGCAGGAATCCTTCCTCAGAGTGAAGGTCTGGGGAGAGGAAGCCTCAAAAGCTTGACTGGGACATGGCAAAGAGGGAGAGCTGTTTAGCTCGAGTTCAGGCTGCCAGTTGGATCTGCCCCACCACCACCCCAGCCTCAGCCCTGAAGTGAGAGTGGACTACCCCTCCCCACACCCCTTCAGCACAGACTGGGGCTGCACAGAGGGAACTTGCTGGTGGAGTCCCTAGAGTTGAGGCTTGTTCACATTTCTCCTGCAGAGACTGAGGAGTAGGTCTGGTGCAAGGCTGGACTCATGTATTTTATGAGTGTAAGTTAATTTTTTTTAATGTAGGGTTAATTATCAATCTGTATAACTTTTTTCTTACAGAAGAAATACATATTCGTTTTAGGAAATATGGAATAAACAAAATTTTAAGGGTTAACCACTGCCAATTTCTCTGCCTCCCCAAATGTTATTCTTTGCATGTATAGTCATTATGTGGTCATACTGCAAATACTTGTAGCTGGAATTTGACTTTTGCTCAGAAAGAACTTCAAATCATGCTGCAAAGCCTGGATCAGACCCAGGAACACCAGCACTGGCCCCACTGCACCCAGAAAAAGCTGGGCTTCTGCTCTGATGAGCCAGGAGAGGGTGGAATTGGGTATGGGACAAGTGGAAATCTAAGATTGCGTTGAACATTGGCTATGTGTCAGTGGTGAGTGCAAAGTGCCTTGTAAGCCCTAGAGACCCTGGCGAGGACACAGGAGGCTGGGGATGGCAATGCCAACCTTGGCATTCCTGCACAGCACCACTGGAGCTCACCCACTCTGAGCAGCATCTTAGTTCAGATTCAATTGTTTCAGGCAAGCATTTCCTCAAGGACAAAAAGACAGGTGGTAGGGTTTCTGCCAGAGCAGGAGGAGGCACGTTGATGACAATGAGGTGAAATAAAGCACAGTTGTGTGTTTATCCCCAAATGTTCTTGACACTTCCACATACCTGCACTGCACCAGGGGGTGCAGAGAGGAAACCAACCCAGTGCCCATCCTGGGGGGTGTGCATAGTCTTCCTGGGCAAACACACACACACACACACACACACACACACACACACACACACAGAGAATAAGGGGATAGGTTTTGATTCTAGTTGAATTTTGTAAGTAGAGAAGGAATTCAACTGGTAAGTAAAGCGGAGAAGAACATCCCAGGCAGAGAGGGCAGCGTATGCAAAGGCCCAGGGGTGGGAAAAAGCATGTCAGGCATGGGAAGTAAGAGTTGCATAATTGTTAATCCTCTACATCTTGTCTAGGACAGGTGCCTAAAGGGCTCAAGCAGGTAATGCAAGCAAGGAAGATGAGTGGGGAAAAGGAAAAGAGGACGACAGGCAGCAGTGGGGACTGCAGACGCTGCGATCAAGCGTTCCATTAAAGCCTCTTTCTGGTGCCCAGAAAGGCAGGAGGATGGCCACAGAGCAGAGATCAGCTAGGGGAAGGAGAGCCCAAAAGCTCATAGGAGGCTCTTTTTGAAAAATAATTCAAGGTAGCTGTTTCAAGTTTCATTTATAAACAGGCCTTTCCTGGAAGGCTGAGCAGGATGCTCTGGGAGCAGTGCTCTGGCGGCCAGCATTGGCCTGGAGAACAGCAGGAGAGCCTTGAAAAGCCGGGGGATGACAGGCATACTGCCTGTCGGAGCCTCTTCCTCTGTGGGAGTCTCACTGTGGAACCCCAAAGGGGTGGCTCCTCTGCCTGCCAGGGAGGTGGCTGTAGCCAGGCCTGGCTGGGAAACTTGGCCTGGGACTTGGAGTTGGGTAGAGACCCAGAGGAGAAGATAGCAGTGAATTCATTAGATAAATATTTTCGGGCCACAGAAGATCTCTCCGTGATGCATATTCTTTTTGTTTTGTTTTTGTTTGTTTTTTCATAATCATTATAAATATGAAAGCTACTCATAACTTGCTGTGTATATGAAAACAGGCCAGGGGCAGGGTTTGGCCTGTGGGCCGGTTAGCTGACACTTGCTCTGATAAAAAGTGCTCAGAAGAGACTGCCCTGATTTACTGCATGGTTGTTTGTATACAGCCCACCCCACACCCCACTGCCGTTGGTTGGCAGGGGTTAGGGGCTCACACACTCAGTGGGACATCCAGAGACACAGACTCAGGAAACCAGCAGGGCCCATGGACCTCGGCTGCCAGAGCCCTCTCAGACCTGCCAGGGGCCTCCAAGGCTGCGCAAGGGCTGCCTCGGACCACAGAGGACTGGCTTTGGGTGCTTTCCCAAGAAAGATGCCTGCACGCCACCGGGCCTGTTCTGTACACAAGTTAGGGGATCAGAGCAGTTCTTCCCAGGAGCCCCCTGGGGAAAGAACCCCAATTTAGGGAACCAAGGGCTTCCCAGAGCACATCCGGTGGGGAAGAGTGCTATGATACAGGCGAGAGGAGCACAGAAGCACCCGGATCACTCACTTGAGCCACCATGTGATGGGGAGATAGACCTGGCCTGGGTAAATTTTTGTTCTGAAGGGCCTGTGTCCAGCCCTGTCCTCTCTGGTTATTTTGTCTCTGGCCAGATATTTACCCTATGTCCCTACAGGTTTGCTCTTCATCCATTCTTCCAGCCATGGTCTAAGAAGCTGGCCTTCCTCAGAGAATCAAACCCTCTGGCTTCTGGTTGGTTCCAGACAGAGGGAAACACCCAGCGGGAAGTCTGGGAAGGGCAGGGGTGCTGTCTCCTGCAGAACCCCGGTTCTGCCTGGTGGCTTCCCCCATAGCTGCCCTGTCTGGGTCCTGTGCCTTCAGCTCTCACTGGTGTTCTACTCCGCCTGAGCCAGCCCACTGCTCTCTCTTAACCCTGCGCGCTCCCTTCAGAAAACACTCTCTGTCACTCTGTCTGAGGACACAACCCAGGGTGACTGGCTGGCTTGTCCAAGACTGTCCTGGTTTTAGCACAGAGTCTCTCATGAAACTTCCAGTCCTGGGTAAACTGGGACGGATAGTGGCTCTAGCTGTCACCGATTCCCACGGAGATTCTGATTCTGCATTCTCATCTCCTTGCCTTCTTGTCTACTAAACTGAGATTAAGAAGGTTCCAGGCTGTGCCCTGAACTTCTGAGTTCTCAGAACCAATTAGAAGAGCCGGCCCCAGCTCTTCAGCCAAGTGTGGCTGTGTCCTTAGAGGGGCTTGCCCACCACGTTCTCCTGCCCCCCATCGTAGGCTGGTGCTGGCTGGCCTATCAGCCTGGCTCCATAGGTAACTGAGTTGCTACTCCATAAATGGCTGCCGACGTACCCTGGATGTGGGTGGAGGAGGGGTTCTCCGGGGGTGGTGGTAATGTGCCCTCCAAGTTGTCTGTGATTCCTAGAGCTCAGGGCAAGGACAGAGGGTGAAGTTTGGGGGTCCAGGGCTCTCGTGGTGTCCCTCTTCATCAGGCAATGAAGAGGAGGTGCTTCTGGGTGTGCTACATAGACAGGGCATTGGAAGGGATCCTATGCAAAGGTCAGTCCAGCCCCATGGGGTAGGGTGCTGACCCCAGCGCATGCCTAGAGCCACTTCCTCCTCGTGCATGGCCTCGCTTCTCTGTTTACTGAAGTAGTGGGGACATGGGACCCTCTCAGGCCCAGCTGGTGCATGAAGGAGGCTTTCAGGAGTTAAAAAAGAAATCTAAAGCCTCCATGCCTGGCAGGAAAGGCTTCTAGTGCAAAGGACCTGGGGCTCCTGAGAAGCATAGAGCCAGCCCTTCACACTGGAGGAGCAGCATAGGCCTCTAGTCCTACCCACAAAATGGCCAGCACAGGCCTGTGACTCAGAACCTGGGCTGTGGAGCATATCAGGCCCTCTGGGGACCATGT
This sequence comes from Rousettus aegyptiacus, assembly GCF_014176215.1. Taxonomy (NCBI): domain Eukaryota; kingdom Metazoa; phylum Chordata; class Mammalia; order Chiroptera; family Pteropodidae; genus Rousettus; species Rousettus aegyptiacus. The sequence goes on along the minus strand of NW_023416310.1, from coordinate 107,549,341 downwards.
CCATCACAAGCTCATTGGAGAGACAGTACCCACAGAGGTGTGATAGGCTCTACCTCCCCTTCCTCACAAGCTCTTCTCAATGGTCCCTGGTACCTCACCCACCTGCTGAGTTGAGGTCCTGGGCCTCTTGGCACAGAGAAGCCAGGGCAGTTAAAACAAGGGGCTTCGTGTCCTCGAGGGTTGCAAATCGTTCCATGTCACAAAGCTGATCAATCTCAGCCTGTGCAGTGAAATGCTTTGGATCTTCTCATGGGTCTGCAGATGTTGGTGAACAAAAATAACTGAAAACAGGCCAACATCCAGACTCCTAGCCTTCTATCCTGGCATGTCCATGTACACAGATGGAATCGTGGCAGAGATTCTGACACCCAACAACCCCAGAAACCTTTCCTGGAAGGGACACACTAACCTTGTTTTAGTTCCCACCGACCCCAAACACACAGGTAGGTCAGGGTGACTGACCATTTCAGGCATCTTGGCTTTAATGTGACATTATCCCAGGTACCTTCACACCTGGGTGACAGAAGATAATTTGGAATCTGACTTTGCGTTTTGTCATTTGCCATGAAGGAAATCCCTGTATTCCAGTGACCTCAATGGCTCAATGTGACAGGAACCCCAATATCTCCGCTGAGCACAGGACTCTAGCTGGATCCACCCCCTGCTTTCTGTCCCCTAACACCAAAGGCAAGGAGGGGTTCTGCTCAGGAAACCTCTCTTATGGCTTCTTCTCCCATCTTCCCTTCATCCCTTGAGCATTCCCTGGGCTGACTGTGCACCAGCTCATGCTGGCACTGAGGATGGCACTGAGGAACAGTGATGAATCAGCCTCCATCCTTGCCCATGGTCAAGCTGAGAAGTAGGGGTAAATCCTTACTATGCTGCAAAGAACAACAGATAATGGCAAACAAGTGGAGGCAGTCATCTACTCTACTCTCCCTAGAAGCAGAGGGTCAACTAAACTGATCTTGATGATGTGCAACCAGAAGAAACAAACTCAAATTGGTGCAAGTCAGATAATGACTTTATTGGCTCACATAACTCAAACATGCAGGGTATAGGTGCAGGTACAGCTGGATCCAGGTGCTCAGAACATGTGTCTTCTTTCAGCCTCGCGGCTCTCCTTTTCTTTGTATTGGCTTCAGGCCAGCTTTCCTCACCTAGTGGCCCTTGAGAGCTCCAGACTGACTTAGCGACCTCAGTGCACTGTAACATCCCTCCGGAGAGAGTCCAGTGGAAGTCCCGGGATTTTTTCCAATTGTCTAGGGAATCTTGCATCTCTGAGCCAATCCCTGTACATGGGAGTGAATGGGGGTGGGCATCTCCAAATAAAATCTAAGATGCTGTTACCAGACTAAGGGCATGGCTAATGGGTTTTAAAAACCTTTTGTACATCGCAAATAGGTAGGACAGGTTGGGTCAGGTAGAGAGAGGCACATGGGAGACCACTCAGCCAAAACCAGACCTCAGGTTGAGTGAGCAAGTGGAGTACAGGAGCTGGGGCAAGGCCTTCCTGTCCCCTCTGTAGTTGGAGGCTTAGTGGAAGTCCTTAGCAGAAGTGACCTGGTGGACTTTGCACCTTACAAATATCTCTAGGGCAGTAGGAGGGTGGATGGGCTTTGGTGCACATCCGGGGTGGGAGAACAGGCAGTGGGAGGGAGCTCTGGGAGATGGCGCAGGCAGAGCTACCGGTGGCAGGTGTGGGGAGGAAGAGAGCCATGGCCTGGCCCCGGCCCCAGCTCTGGCGGAACGATATAGCCAGTTGCTAGTCTTTCTAATACAAGATGGCAGCAGGCTAAGGGTATGGGGTGGGGGACACTGTTTGGGCTTTATTTGATGTAAGGTGCCATGGATATCTGTATCCTAGCGGAAGGGCCACAGGCTATTGGATATGGGTGTGGAGCTCAGAGAGAGGCCTGTGCTAAGAGAGTTTGGAGTCAGGAGTGGGGGAAGTGCTAAGGAATCCAGAAGTTTGCTCTGAGTTCTGGTGCTCCTCTTGCTGGCCTGTGACCCTGCAAGCCCATTCATCTTCCTGAGTTTCAGTTTCTCCATCTGTAAAATGGGGTTGAGAAAGCCTAGTTCCTAGGCTGTTATGAGGACAGATGAAGACAGGCTCCGTCAGCCAGAAAGCACAGTGTAGGTACTCGAAGGACAGTGGGGAAGTAAACTGGCAGGGGTGAGGCAGAGGAGGTTTGTGAGCTACCGCTCAGGTGGGGCTGGGGCCATCTATGGAGATGGGACTGCTGATTCTAGTGCCCCATGAGCTGAACTAAAGTGGCCCAGCAAGAACCAATGGGTGGGGATCCAGCCAGGGGAAGGGAGCCGAATCAGTGGGGCTGGGCTGCAGGACAACTACCAAGGGTGGCCACAGAGCCACCCTATTGGCAGCATCTGGAACTTTAATTATTTTCTTCAAAAAACACAGTTAGGAAATGAATGATCACTGTCCATGGAGATGGATGTTGGCGAGACGGCCTTGCTGTCACCCCTCCCAGCTCAGTGGGGTTTTCGGAGATTGCCTTGTCATCAACAGACAAGAAAATGAGCTACATGTTGCTCATTTGCAGAGTGCAAGTGAGTCAGACCATGGCAGGTTGTGGGGACTTCAGGGCCCTCTGGGCCTGTTGCCCATTGAACAGATGGGGAGAGGGGCCAGAGAGACCAGACATATCGTACAGTCATCTGGCCAGTTTGGGGGCCCCCAAGAGACAACCTCTGGTGCTGACACTGGCCTTTCAGGGTTTGGCGCATGCTCTAGCATCCTCCAAGTCTACCCATGGCTTATGTTGGTTCAGGATGTTATCAGAGGGGGCCAGCATGTTCTGGACAATTGTGTGTGTGTGTGTGTGTGTGTGTGTACATATGTATGTGTGTGCATGTACATGTGAACTAAGAGCAAGTTAGAGGCCAGCAGAAGGCATGAAAGATCTCAAAGTCTGTGCTCAGAAGTGTCTCAAGTGACAAGGAGTGGATGGCCAGACTGGATAGTGGCACGTGGTTGATGCTAGCCGAATAGTCTGGGCAAAAAATAATGTCATCCCCAGACCGACCAGCACCTTCTATGTAGGGGTCACCACACAGAGTCATCATTTACTGTCTAAACCAGGGACTTTGAGAGTGAAGGGGGCCCACAAGTAATGATGCTGAGATAATAGGTGCCATTTGGGACTATCCCGCACAAATCACTCTACTTACACCCAGGTTCAGAGAATGCAGGGCAGGTCCAGAGATGTATATGTGTGTGAAACCCTGAATTAATGGAGCTTACCAGAAATCTACTAAAATTGAACTCAATACTGGTGGATTTAAGTTAAGGTTAGTCATAGAAAAAAATAAGCAAAATTATAATTTGTATCAGTCAGTGTTCCTGGGTAGTTTGAGTAGATTTTCATAAAAGGACCCTTTGTGAAGGTATGGACACGGGGTGTCGGGGTGTCGGGAACTGCAGACAGCACTCTGATGCTAATTAATAACAGCAGGAACCGTTATTGTTCCTGGGCCTGAATGAGTAAGGGAATGGAGAAGCTTCTGGAATCTGGGATTGGAAGGGCTGCGGTGAGAAGGTCGTGTTCGATAGAAACTGTGGCCTTGAGTTGTGGGATGCCATCTGGCTCTACAAGAAGGATCCTTCTCCTGTCTCACCCTTCAATCTCCTGCTAAACACTTCCCACTGCTGAACCCAAATGGAAGTCAAAGAAAAGGAGAGCCCTTCGAGGGGTCCAGGCAGGCTGGCCTCCTGAGATCTAAAATAAGATGGAGAAGGTAGAGCAGGATAATGGAAGGTACCCCAAGCAGTCTGCCCCTTTTGCCCTCAGTATCCATTTACTCAGGGGAAAAATTGTGTTCCCACACGGGGCCCAATAATTGGCAGTAGTGATAGCAGGGATTGACCAACTTTTTCTTCTTTTTCTTTTATTGAGATATAATTGACAAATAACATTATATTAGTTTCAGGTGTACAACATGATTCAATATTTGTATATATATAGTGAAATGATCACCATGATAAGTCTAGTTAACATCCATCAACACACACAGTCACAATATTTTTTTTTCCTGTGATGAGAACTTTTAAGATTTACCCTCTTGGTGACTTTCAAATATGCAATATGATATTATTAACTATAGTGTTGATTACATGCTTCCACCTGGCCTGGGCTTCTCCAGGATCTTATTATTCCCACCCAGAGGGGACATTCCCTACTGTATGTCCAGCCCTCAGAGGCAGACACCATTGAGCTTTCCAAAGACGCGGGTGGCCCCTCACCAAAGCCTCTCTTAGTGCCTTGGCGAAAACTCCACTCCAGGCCTTTCTGAGGTGGTGGCTGGGGAGTGGTGAAGCAGGTCGAACCTATTATGTGACTCCAGATGCCCATCTTCGTAGGTAGGCCTCCAGACTCCTGGCTCAGTGTGCTGGGGTCTCAACATTTCAGCTACATTCCTTCAAGCCTTCCATTGGCCAACCGGCAGCATCACTCCCTTGTCCCAGGCCAGCACATTCCATTCCACAGGACTATAAGATGCATCCATGACTAAACACGAGCTGGGTGAGTCTTACATTTACTCCCTTGGTCGAACGCATTAGAATCTGTACCCCCCATATTTCCTTGCTCCTGGCCATCTGGATTGATAGACAAGGCCTTGTAACTTTGGGGGGTTCAGGTCCTGGACCTCTCTGTCTGGCTGGATGGACAGTGACTCACTATGGCCAGCAGGTACAGGTTTGCCTAGGCATGGCTACTGAGAGACCTTCGTGCAAGAGTGTCCTTCCCAGGCAGGAAGGTTCTTCTGCCATTGAGCGAGGCTGGGGACACCCGGGGTTTCGAGTCCAGTCTCATTTGTGTATGACCCACTGTCTATGCCATGTCTCAGAGTCTCCCACTGCCCCATACTCTTACCATGTATAACTGATGTCAGCAGAGTTGAGCATTTAAATGTCACTGCAGCTCAGGGACCCTCATACTCAGGCCCTGAGCGTGGTTTTCCACCCCATTTGCCCTGCTTCTCAGGAGATGAAAACACCACCGTGAGCCTCCTGGCACTTCACCTGTGTCCCTCTCTAACAGCTTCTCAAACTGTCTGTGGGGAAGGGTCATTTAAAATAATTTTTCAATCCATTGCAGACTGATAGTTATATAAAGCAAAATTTAGATGATTTACTAAAAAAAATATTTTAAAATAAGACATACAAAACGCAAGACCTACAAAACATTAAATTTGACGTACGTAAAATTATTTTTCAATAGCTATAATTAGGACAAATACAGCATAATAAAAATTAAAATCACAGGAACTATATTTCACCAAAAGCATACATGTCAGTGGTAAAGAATTGCAATGACAAAAATAACTTTTTGTCATTCTGCAACCGTAATAATCAAAAAGGACTCCGAAAATGTTTCCATCTCAGAAGGTTTTAATGGATTTGCTTCTAGTTTATAAATATATCTAATCTAGACTGAATTGTCACAATCTGTTAGCAGGGAGTAATGTAAACGTGAGCTTTTTCTAGTCTTTGCTTTAGTAATTTTAATACTAGAGAAACCAGTCCCACACAGAAGTATATTGACAGAAATGAACACAGAGATTTTAAAGTGACTGCAGCAAGCTCAGGGTATTCTTTTTAAACTTTTGTCTGGAATGGAGCAAGTGATATTCTATTTCAAAAATTCATCTCTAATTCTTCACTAGGAGCAGTTCCAACACCTTTTCCTCTGTTATAGTTAAACAAATTATTTGTTGAAGAAAAAAATGATTCCGTATTTTAAATTTGTTTGGGTTGCAGTAAAGACTGACCCAAAAACCCCCACACATGGCAACACAGTCTTACTGCGCATGTCAAGGACATGCCCATACCACCGGCGACTCACGGTGTGACTTTGACAATGCCACTTGTGTCCTGAGCAGTAGGGACATGGGTCATGCTCAACCAAAATGCTGCAAAGGTTTCCAAACACCCTCAATGTCTGAACTTATCTCCTCTCTGAGCAGCAATAAGCAGTCAGGGGATGGCACAGGTCCAAGATCAGGGCCACATCTTGACAAATGTTGCTCTAGGGTCGTTACTATTCCTGGGTCATGGCTGCCATAGCAGCGGAGTTGTCACAGTCACCTGATACTCCAATGCCTTGCTTTCCACTCACACTCATCCCATGCCTCCAGCAGCCATCCTTTGGGGGAAGCACGATGCCACTGCATGCCAGATTTCACATGCCCCCTTCTCCATCAAGGAGGGGTGACCTGTGTGTCCCTCAAATGCATGAACAACTGTATCCCAGCAACCGTTTTGAGAATGTGCTTCCTGAGGCACGTTCAAATAGGGTAAGTTGAGGATGGTTTAATAAAAGGACTCTATCAAAGTGTGGGGAGGGTGCAGGAAAGCCACCAGGGAGAGTGACAGTGGCACCCTCTACTGCAGAGTCAGGAGGAGTGCTCTATCAGAAACCTGAGAAAGAGGGGACTGTGTGGAGGAGGGCCGGCAGGCAGCAGACCTCTGGTAAAGGCACACAGCTGGCCCAGGACAACCCCTACCTGGAGGGGATCTGGGGAAAAAGTACCCTTCCCTCAGCTTTCCTCTGAGGAAGGCCTGTTGGTTTGTGATCAGCCCTAAATGTTAGGCACCTGGGTGGGGCAAACTGAAGTCACTAGCTCTCATTTCTTGCACTCCTGAGTTTGTGGCTGGAGATCTGGGTCTCCTACAACTTGTTTCTGAACCCGTGGCATCATTCCTTTGCATGATCCCTGTGTCTTGAAAAACTCAAGTCAGAGGCCTGTGTGCACCTGGTTTAAAAACTGTGCCAAGCACAACCAGTCTGGATCTGTGTATCTGTGCACTTTGCTTTGTACCTCAACATGTAAAAATACCTGTTAATGTTGGGTTTGTCCCAGGACTATCTATGGTCCAAGGGAAAAGCTCAACCCAATATAAACCATTTGTTCCCAGGGGTCCCCTCTGTGGGCAGACCCAGGTCCTAGCCTGGCTCCTGTGGCCCTCCCTGTGTCCCCCTTCTGAGATGCCTTCTGGCAACCTCCCTGAGGTGCCAAGTCCCTGTCCCCCATCCCATCCCATCACCGAAACCCTTCCCCCACCCAACGGATCTGGAGCAGAGACCAACACCATCCAAGCAGTTGGACCAACAGGGCTTGGGGAAAGAGCAGTGAGGGCCCTGCTTGCCCACGTGTGGCCTATGCTGACCTCGGGGAGCCGGGACAAGGAATGTCTCTGAGAGAGCAGCTCTGTCTGTTGCTAACAGCCTTTGCTGCCTCTCTGTCACAAGCACTACTTTATGTTTGTCGACACAAAGAGGAACCACAGACTCGGAGCTCAGCGGGTGCTGGGGAACATCATTAGAATGTAGTAACAGTTTGCTTTTCCTTGAATTTATTTTCCTGGTTCGCTTCTATTTATGGAAAATGAATTTAGTTCTATATTTAACTTAGTGATCTAATATTACATTTTAAAATACGTTTATTTAAATTGAAACATGGCAAGACATTAAAAAAAAAAAAACACCAGGAGGTAAGTAAACATGGCAAAACCTGGATATAGGCAGGCCTGATGGACTTGAGGAGTCACTTGGGTGGCTGTGTCTGGGAATGACACAGGCTGGTCTCCCCACTTGCACCCCAGCCCTGTGCAGTGGTGTATTTGTGACTTAAAACAACACATATTTATTCTTACACAGTTCTGGAGCCCAGAGGTCTGAAATCAGTTTTACTGGGCCAAAATCAAGGTGTAGTCAGGGCCACACTCTGGAGAGGGTCCTTCCTGCCTCTTCTAGCTCCCAGTGGCTCCAGAGTTACTTGGCTTGTGGCTGCTTCCCTCCCATCTCTGCCCCTGTCTTCACACGGCCTTCACCTCTCCCTGTGTCTCTCCTCTGTGTATCTGAGGACACTTGTCATTGGAATCAGGGCCCACCTGGGTAATCATCTTGAGAGTCTAAATTAATTACATCTGCAAAGACTATTTTTCCAAATAAAGTCACATTCACAGGTTCTAGATTGTGGTCTTATCTTTTTGGAGGAACCCACTAAAAGTAGGTCCTGTTCCTCCTCTGCTCAGAGCCTCTCGGCCCCTCCTCCACTCCCTGCCGCTCTCCTACCAGCACTTCACTGCAGCCACACAGAATGGCCGGCCCCCTGGATGTTTCTGGAATGTACTGGGCTTATTTCTGCACACACCGTTCCCTTTGCCTGTCGCTCGTCTCCCTTAGAATCTGCGGGATCTTCTCACTCTTTCAGATCTTTGCTTCCCTGTCACCTTCTTGATGAAACTTTCCCTTGAGCATCACACTTAATGACGTGGTGGCCCTTCCTTATGTCTGGACATCTCCCTCCCTCCCTCCCACCTCAAAATCTCATCAGAACTCCTGTCATCAGGAGATACAGTAGATGTGTGTTCCTTGCCTGGCTCCATGTCTGTTTTGTCTGTTTTGTCCGCTGCCCCGGATTCTAGAATAGTGCCTGACTTGTAGTAGTTTCTTAATAAACGTGTTGACTGAATGGTGTGTGGAGTTGGGATGGGGGGTAAAGTGAGCTCCGGGGACCCTAGGACCCACCCAAACCTGAAGAACAGGGTAGAGACTCAAACCCAGCACCTGTGGTGTCTGGTTGGCCATCTAGTCTAACAATTATCCCTGTCCCCCTGTCAGTCTACAGCAAGCTCTCTATAACCTTTTCCTTGAGACTCGAGTCCTCTTTGATTTTTCCTAGAATGGAAGACGGGGACAATCTGTTTATATATTAAGATACCTCCTAGTGGTTTCTCATGCTCCATTTTAGGTAAAACTCAACAAAGCAAAATGAAACAACAACTAAAAAATAAAAAATGTAAAATAAAATAAATAATCAGGGGCTTACTTTTTAAAATAACTTTTTATTTTGCATTTATTATTTTATGAAAACGTGATTCACTGCAATCAATTAAAGCCCTATATAAACAATAAAGAACCAATTCACCAAGTGCTTTTAAAAGGCCTTTTCAGAGGGAAGGCCAGTGAGCAGACCTGCTTCCTTTGTTTCTGTCCTTGGGGCAATAACGTGAGCCTGGGTCGTAGCTCAGGGAATCCTGAAGACATCTTGGTGACACATGTGAGGCTCTCTGTTCTTGAAACGCACTGCTGGCCCTTGCCAAAAATTCAGAGATGAACACAGAGACTAGTCTGAAATTTGGAACTTGGCATCTCTGCCATGCAGCATCCACATCTGAGACTGCCGCGCTCCTTCTAGTGGGTCAGGCCATTAGATGGGCCAGACCCTTCCTCCTACTGGTGTGGGGCCTGAGGTCTGGCCTTTACTCTCTTCCTGAAGGAAGAAAAGAAACTTTGTTAAGCCAAGATTGCCTACCTGGGCCTTTCAACTGTGAGCCCACCCGAACTTGAGCACGAAGGCACTGGGAAAGGTCTGCTTCTCGGGAGACAGGAACAAGATGCTGCCAGGAATGTGCCGGAGACAGCAGCTGGCACTCTGAGCACAGGGAGGCCACAGAAAGGAGGCTGCCTATCTGGGAGAGGCTCTCCACTCTGCAGCCCTGCAGGCTGGCCTCCCGGTGTCCCAGGTTCCCAGAGGAGGCTCTATGGGAACATACCTGGTCTGCTATCCCCTCTTCTTTCCCTGAACTATGGAGCATAAGGCCAGAGCCCTGGCCCTGGGAGTCTCCAGCTTATGACTTTCATAGGTAACCTCATGTCTGAACCCCAGCTTCCCATCTATAAAATGGTACCCCAGGTGGGTACAAATGCACTTGCCTTAGGCTGGCACGCCAACCCTTCTTATTCCTTCAACACGAGCTCAGTTTGGCAACCAGAACCATTTAGATTTCTAGTGCAACAGCAAGTCCAAGAGGTGGTGTTTCTCTGGGCAGTAAGAGGTCTGAGCAGCACTCCCTGCCCCAGCACCCTGAGCCAGTCTTCAGCCTTCCTCTCCAGGGCCCACAGGTCTCAGACTGGCCCTCTGGGTCCCACCCTTATAGCCTCCTCTCCACTCCATCCTCTCACTGGATCTCCTCTCCCAGTGCCTGGGTATCCAAAGGCCAAAAGCAGGGTCTCACGAAGGCTGCAGAGCCCTGTTCCATCCCACCATGTCCCCCTAGGGAAGCCCCTTAACCTTTCTGAGCTTTGCATCCACCTCTGTGATGGATGGGTGGCCATGCCCACTTCATACAGCTCTGGCTACACAATCTGCAGGCACCTTTGTCATTGCCAGCCTCATTGCCCACCCCTGCTGGGCTGGCTTAGCCCCCTTTTTCCTTTGCAAAGGAAACCTCACATCCCCCAAATCTTCACATCCTCCCGTGTCCCCCAAAACTTCTTCCCAGCCTGGGACTGGGGACCCCTTTCCCCCCTCATGGCCAGCTATGCTTGCCTTCCTGGCCAGGCACAGACAGCAAAAGAGCCTGCTGCCCACCGATGACTTCCAGAGCTGCCTGATGCACAGCTAAACAGCCGGACCAAACAAGAGCCGTGGCAGCTGGGAGGGCAGGTGTTTGGGAGAGCAGGCCACTTGGAAGGTAGGAAGAACTGCAGAAAGGGCCACACAGTCCCAACACACGTATCTGCATGAGCCGGGCCTGTGCCCTATACGTCCTTCCTCTGCGGGCACTTTCTGTTGTTCCATGTGGCCCTCTGATGGGCCCTGCTCTGTCCTGCCCAGCAGCCAAGTTTCTGTCACTTGTTCCCACATCCCTGCTTTTAAGGCCACACCCTCTGTGCAAAACGCTCTCCCTCACCCTTGCTTAAAACCCTGCTCTGGGAAGTCCTCTGGGTCCACAGCCATCAGTCTCGCCCTTGTAATGCCTTCTGTGGTCTTCTTTCCTAACACAGGGCACCTGAGGGCCAGTCTGATCCCAGGCTGTAGCCTTCAGGAGCACTTGTAAGTGGGACCTGCACCCTTGCAGTGTCAATTCTCCCCATCTGTGCTGAGGGAACCCAGGTCCCTAAGGCTTTCTCCTGGCCCCAGTGTGGCCAGAGAGCAGGAGTGAGCACGTGGGGTCCGGATGAGGAAGGGGCAGTGGCCGAGCACTTTAGTGAACCAGATCGCTTACTCATCTCTGTTCACGAGGTTGCCTCACTTTGAACCACAGAAGGAGGATTGTTCCCCAAAGGAAAGCCAAAAGCTTCCCTTTGCCCCAGGGAAGGTGCTGTTAAGACTATTTTGTTGAGTCACCAGGGCCAATGTCACATGAGCTGTTTGCTGAGATTTCTTGGAGTGCCACCCGCTTTCTCTTCATGTAGGAGCTCTAGAAGAGACCTCTGTGGGGAGAGGGTATGAGTATAGAACTGTCACAGCTGTTTGATTAGCACAAGAGAGGAGTCTGGAGGAACTGGGGTCACCAGGAGGATGCTGTGATCACAGAAAGAAGAGCAGAGAAGAAAGAATTGTTCTTCATGAGATTTTCTGAGAGGCTAAAGCTGGACTTTTCAGCTACATGATCCAATACATTCCCTTTGCTATTTAAGTCATTTTGATATCATTTTATGCCATGTGTTCCTATCCCAACTGAGAGAATATGGCCCTCCCAAACCAGGAGGCATATTTTGGCCCTGGCAGGAAGTAGGATGTGTAGAAAGCTGGATGGAGCAGAAGCTGTTGCTGAGAAGTGGAGGGCAGGGCCAGTGCTGCTGGGGAACACGGGGCAGGGGAGAAGACACCTTCTTGATGAGGGTTGATGTTCTCATAGGAAGGAGTTTTTTCTGTCTCTGTGAGAGTGCAGACTGGGACAACCTTCCAGCCAGCAGTGTCTGTGGGGCATCTGGGGTTAGAAAAGGCTACAGAAGCCCCTGGACCCTTGGGCTTGGAGGAAAGGGCTTCCTAGTCCTCTTGACCACTGAGCACAAGATGAAGGAAACTTGAAGAGCTCACATAAAGCTTTCTTGTTCTGACATGGGCTCACCTTACTGGGCCCAACAGCTCTGACTACAGAGGCTAAACATGCTGTCCTAGAGTCTCAAAGCAGGGCCTTGGACTGCAGGTAACAGAATATTCCCCTGGTGGAGATACCGGCCTTTTCGAAATAAAGCCAGACTGTGGAAGAGGGCACCTTTGGGTATCCACTTCAGAGCTGGAGGCACAGGTTTGGCTAGGGGTTGGCTAGCAGGGATGTGAACACAGGGGAGCTAGGTCTTGATGAATTTGAAGATATTCTGGCCTTTATATGCCAAAAAGGCTAGGTTTTGGATATCTGGGACAATCTGTTAAAGATGGTCAGGTGTCTTGGAGGGCCTGGGGGGTCCCAGGACAACATGGTTGATGCCTCGTGCATTTTCATATGAGCTGCATGGCTGAATAGCACAGGGCCAGGACTCTTCTGCAGCCCCCTCTCCCGCTTTCCTCCAGGCTGGCCTGTGGCAGGTAGTTGGGGCTGGGTACAGCAGCTCGTATGCAAGACTCCACAGCCACCCCTATCCTTACAGTAAAGTGAGCTGGATTCTTTGTTACTTCTCTCAACTGAGAATCATATTTAGAAAATGATGGTGGCTTAAACAAGACAGATGTGCATTTCTGTCTCACATAAATGCAGTCTGTGCCTTGTTAGGCTACAGTTGGTGTGGTGGCTCCATGGTGTCACTAGGACCCAGTTTTCTTCCATCTTCTTGCTCCACCATTCTGAACATGTAGCATTCATCCTTAAGGTCACAATATAGCTGCTGAGCCTCCAGCCATCATGCCCAGTGTCTAGAGAGAAACAAGTAGGAAGAATGATAAGAAAAGAAATATGAAAGGCAAGGCTTTATCGAAAGGCCCACACAACTTCCACTCCAACTCACTGGCCACCTCAGTCTGCAAGTGAGGATAAAAAATGTAGCTTCCTGCCTGGTGAAGCTGGTATTTAAACTCAGCAAGGCTGGCTCCTGAGTCTGTGCTCTAACCACTACACTCTACAGCCTTCCAAAAGCAATAGTATATAATTAGAACTTAATACTTCACTTTGTTTTTACTTTATTTTATGATTACATTTCGTTTATGGAAAGTTGATAGAAAATTGAAACCAGCCATATACATATGTGTGTATGTATGTATGTATACACAACACACATAAAATATTTGACCATTATATATAATTTTTTTTATTTTTATTTTGTCACTATATTTTACATTTTTTGACTTTTATTTTCATTTTATTATTGTTAGAAATGTCTTTATAAAAAGTGTCCTTCAACACTCCACTGCATGCATTACAGAATATCACTTCTATTTACTGAAATAACACTGTACTGATATGTCTTGAAAGTAGCTTGTTAGAAGCATCTTTATCAACTGTGTTCTTAAATAGTTCACTACTTGCAATACAAAGTGGGTATCATTTCTATTCACTGAAACAACACTGTCAAACACATCACATAATAGCTTATTCATATAGTAGCTTATTAGAATCTTCTTTGTAAGAAGTGTTTTAACCACTTCTTTACATTCATGACAGAATGCGTATCACATCAAGACATGCACCAAGGCATTTAATACAATTTAGCAATCATAAAAATTCCAAATTAAATAAGAATAGAAGAAAACATGACAACTAAGACAAACATATTTCTCAAATCCAATGGCAAATATCATACCACTTAGTGATAGGTGGAAATAATTTTCATTCAAACACCAGCAAAAAGTAGATGTCTGCTATCACCATTAAGTTTAAGACCATTTCGATCAGGCTTTGGGGGCAAGATGGCAGAGTAGGTAAACACTGTGCTTGCTGCCTTCCATGACCACATCAAAGTTACAACAAAACTACAGAACAACCATCACTGAGAATCACCTGAAGTCAGCTGAACAGAAATCCTATAACTAAAGACATATGGAAGAAGCCACCTAGAGACTAAGGGAGGGGCGGAAACATGGAATGGGCTGGTCCCACACCTAATGTTGGTGGTTAAAAATCAGGAGGCGTATCTCAGCTGTGGAGGTCCCCCTGAGGAGCAAGGAGGTCCCAGTCCCATACCAGGCTCCTCAACCTAGGATTCCAGTGGTGGGAAGAGAAGTCCCCACAACTTCTGGCTGTGAAAACCAGCAGGGATGGCGGCTGAGTGAGACAGAGGGCAGCTGGAGTCCCATGTGCTCTTCTTAAAGGGGCTGTACACAGAATTACTTGCTGACGGACTCACTTGCTCTGAGCTCCAGCGCCAGAGCAGCAGCCTGAACGACTCCAGGGATATATGGGGAAGAACTGAATTGTCTGGCTTTAGATGAAGGGCTAGAGGGGCAGCTTTCTCCCAGAAAGACATGCTTCCAGAGGGTATTGTTTCTTTATTGAACCCAGCCTGCACATACAGGTGGCTGCCATATCTGAGTCTCTATCAACCTAGCTAACACTGTTTGTCCCACCCATACAAGGGACACAATTGGAGCAGCTGGCTCAGGTGACCAGAGAGTCTGCAACACTGGGCCCCACATAACACCTACTACATAAGGCAACTCTACTAAGACTGAGAGACATAGAAGCCCTACTCAATAATAGAAACAAACACAGAAAGGCAGCCAAAATGAAGAGAAATAAAAATTTCTCAAATAAAAGAACAAAACAAAACTCTTAGAAAAAGAATTAAACAAAATGGAGACCAGCAATCTACCAGATGTAGAACTCAAAACACCAGTTATAAGGATGTTCAATGATCTCAATGAGATAGGAAAGAGATAGGAAACATAAAAATGATGATAGCAAACAAAAAGAGCCAGTCAGAAATGAAGAATACAATAACTGAAGTGAAGAATACCTTAGGAGGAATCAAAAGTAGATTAGATAAAGCAGAAGATTAACTCAACAATCTAGAAGAGAAGGGAGCACAAAACACCCAGTCAGAACAGCAAAAAGAAAAAAGAATCAAAAATGATGATAGCCCTCTGGGACAGCATCAAGCACACCAACATTCACAACATAGGGGTACCAGAAGGAGAGAACAAGGAATTGAGAACCTACTTGAAGAAATGACAGAAAAGTGCCCTAACCTGGTAAAGGAAATAGACATATAAGTCCAGAAAGCACAGAGAGTCTCATATGATGAACCCAAAGAGGCTCACAAGAAGACACACCATAATTAAGATGCCAAAGGTTAAAGACAAAGAGAGAATCTTAAAAGCAGGAGAAAGCAATTATTTACCTTATGGGAGAAAGCTCCCATAAGACCGTCAGCTGATTTCTCAAAAAAAGGCATTCATAATAATACAAAATATTTCTAAACAGAAACTTTGCAGGCCAGAAGGGATTAGCATGAAATATTTAAAGTGATGATAAGTAAGGACCTACAACCAAGATTACTCTACCTAGCAAGGCTGTCATTTAGAATCGAAGGACAGATAAAGAGCTTCCCAGGCCAAAAAAAAAAGCTAAAGGAGTTCATCACCGTAAAACCACTAGTATAAGAAATGCTGAAGTGACTTCTTTAAGAAAAAGAAAAAAAAAGATAAATATATGAATAATAAAATGGCAATAACTACATATCTATCAACAATTACTTTAAATGTAAATGAATTAAATGCTGCAACAAAAAGACATAGGGTGGCTGAATGGACCAGACCTTCACACGTATGCTGCCTACAAGAGACCTGCTTCAGATCAAAAGACACACACAGACTGAAAGCAAAAGGGTAGAAAAAAGTATTTCATGGAAATGGGAATAAAACAGAATAAAAGCTGGGGTAGCAATACTTATACCAGACAAAATAGACTTTAAAATAAAGGTTATAACAAGAAACAGAGAAAGACTCAGTAATCCCACTCCTGAGTATTTATCTGAAGAAACCTAAAACATAGGTGCATCCATATGTTCATTGCAGCATTATTTACAATAGCCAAGATATAGAGATGACCTGCATGTCCATAAATGAATGAATGGATAAAGAAGAGGTGGTACATATAGAGAATGGAATATTACTCAACCATAAAAAAGAATGAAATCTTGCCATCTGAAACAGTGTGGATGGACCTAGAAGGTATTATGTTAAGTGAAATAAATCAGACAGAAAAAGACAAATGCCATATGATTTTACTTATATGTGAAATCTAAAAAACAAAAAAATGAACAAACGAAACAGAAACAAACTCCACAGATACAGAGAACAAACTGATGGTTGCCAAATGGGAGGGTGTTTGGAGGGATGGATGAGAAAGGGGAAAAGATTAAAATGTATAAATTGCCAGTTATAAAAATAGTCACAGGGATGTGAAATACAGCATAGGGAATATAGTTAATAATATTGTGATAACTATGTATGGTGTCAGATACTAGATTTATCAGGGTGGTCACTTCTTAAGTTATATAAATGTCTAATCTCTATGTTATATATCTGAAACTAATATAATATCGTATGTCAACTATAATTAAAAATAAAAAATTATTTTAAAAATTCAAGACCATTTTATTTTATTTTTTAAATTTTATATATTTTAAAATATTTTCATAAAAAAGACAAAATTAATTCTTTTTGCAAAAGATACTATTGTAAATCCAGAAAGCCAAGACATTTTTGGAAACTGACTTCTAAGATTGATAAGAGAATTGAGAATTTAAGGTGACCGAAATATATGTTTAAAAAAATCTGTTTTTCTCTAACACAACTAAAAATGAAAGCAGAAAAAAGGCATTCACAATAATATGAAATATTAAGAATAATTTTTGAAAGGAAGATACAAAACCTATATGAGAAAAACTATGTAATTGAGTAGAAAGACCCAATATAAAATTTTAGCAAATAGAGAAAATTAAATTTTTGGATGGAAAAACAATGTCACAAAAATGTCATTTTCCCTTTTGGGAGTGAGGGGAAAGCGTTGAGAAGGAAGATGAAGAGCTGGACAAAATGTTTTAAAAGTTTTTAGGAAAGAGTTCAGTGTACAAGGAAATTACTAATAGAAAATGGTTAGGGGGAATTGACCTCTCAGATGTTAAATTTAATTTAAAGAATTAAAAAAGCATGTTGGAAATGACCTGTATTTACAGTCTGGAACAGACTGGTGAACTTCCCATGGCCACTGGATCTCTGGAAGGTGGCTGGCCTCGAGTTGTTGAGATTCAAGAGAGCTCTGCATGGAGAACTTGCAGATCATGGCAGAGGGAGGGGCTTTTGCAGCCAGCCATGGAGGAATTGCCAGTGTAAGGAAACTGCATCTGGAGGCTCCCTGTAGAAGTACCCAAGAGAACTCCAAAGGACTCAGCCAGGAAAGACTTTACATTTGGCTGACACTAAGTCAAAAAAGTGCCTCTTCTCTCTCCCCTTGCACCTTCCCAGGTCTGGAGGAGCACCAAAAGCACAGTCCACAGAACAATGAAGGTACTGGCCAGGCCTCCCATATTCCACTACAGGAATTTCAGCATGAGGCCAATCCCATTGAAATTCAGGGGCAGCCTCCACAGGTGGAAGGAAAAGCGTAATGTGAAAGAAGGAAGTGTTTCTGTCTGCACTCTGGAGTGCAGCTCTTCACTCAGTTGGGTGCACTGGGAGTAATCACCATAGGTTCAGAATTTCCTAGGGCGCTGTGACAAATTACCACAATCTCAATGACTTAAAACAACAGAAATTTGTTCTCTCCCAGTTCTGGAGGCCAGAAGTCTAAAATTAAGATGTCAGCAGGGTTGGCTTCTTCTGGTGAGCATGAGGGAGAATCCATCCTGTGCCTCTTCCAGCTTCTGGCCTTCTCCTCTCTTGTCTTTCTGTGTGTCTTCTCTTTCCTGTCTTTTGTAAGGACACCTGCCATTGTATTTAGGGCCCACTCAAATCCAAGATGGTCTCATCTCAAGAGCTTTGCCTTAATTATATATGTAAAAGTTTTTATTTCAATTAAGGTCACATTTTCAGGTTCTAGATAGACACATCTTTTTTTTTTGGGGGGGGGCGGAACACGATTCAACCCACTACAGAACTGGAGCAGACATGTCAGTCACACTGGTTACCACACATAAGTTCTCCTTCCTGCGAAAAAAGATTGTGCCAAATCCTCCTGCTCAGGGAAGGAGTGTGTTGTGCTAGGTAATAAGATCAGGTTTCAAGGGCAGCTATCAGCTCAGGGAGATTGTGCTGGTGAATAGGCCCATTGACTGACTCCTTTCAAAATTTGGGGTGAGAATATATAAACGATGGTCAAGATAAAAGGACAAATGAAAGTTGCCCTTAGAAAAGAGACCAGAATGATATAAAAAATACTATGTACAATAGCACCAAAAATTTTAACAAGAGAAGTACAAGATCTCTATACTAAAAACTACAAAACTTTGCTGAAGAAAATTAATAAAGATCTAAATAATGGAGAGGTATATCATATTCATGAATTATAAGACTCAATATCATTAAGATGTCATGTTTCCTTAAATTGGTTTATAGGTTCAACGCTATTCATATGAAGCTTCCATCAAGCTCTTTTTGTAGAAATCAATAAGCTGATTCTCAAATTAATATGGAAATATAACAAGCCAAGACAAACTTGAAGGATAGCAGGAGGATTTAGACTATGTAATATCAAAATTACTATAAAGCTACAGTAGTCAAGACACTGTGGTGTTGGTGTAAAGACAGATGCACAGACCAATGGAAAGAATGCCTAGCCCAGAAATAGACTCACACATGTAGTGGGCATTTCATATGCACGAGTTCCACATTTGATGATGCAACCAAACATGGATCAAAAGCATTTGAAAAAAAGTACATTGTTGCTGATGTGTACTACGGAGTTAGGTCTAAAATGATTTTATCTGTACTGAACATGTACAGAATTCT
This sequence comes from Rousettus aegyptiacus, assembly GCF_014176215.1. NCBI lineage: Eukaryota > Metazoa > Chordata > Mammalia > Chiroptera > Pteropodidae > Rousettus > Rousettus aegyptiacus. The sequence continues at coordinate 107,530,639 of NW_023416310.1, read as the reverse complement.
TTGGCTTGTCATTATTCTTTAAACAACACAGTATAACAATTCACATAGTATGTACACTGAATTAGGTATTATAAGTAATCTAGGGTGTGCATAGGTTATATGCAAACATGTTATTTTATATGAGGGAGGGACTTGAGCATCTGTGGATTTCGGTATTCACACAAGGTCCTGTACCTATCCCTTGTGTATACCTAGGGACAGCTTTATATGGTCAAATGATTTTCAACAAAGGCTCCAGTGAGATTCAATTAGGAAAGGAAGATATTTTCAATAAATAGAGCTGAATCAACTAGAAATCCATGTAAAATGATGAACTTTGATCTCTTACCTTACACCACACAGAACAATTATTTTGAAATGAAATATCCTTATGATCTCAGAGTAAACAAAGACTGGATGTAAAAAGCACTAATCATAAGAGAAAAAATTACAAATTTGATTCCAATAAAATGGCAAAGTTTTGTTCACCTACAAATATTAAGAAAGTGAAAAGGCATGGACTGGGAGAAAATATCTGACAAAGGACTAGAATATATAGAATATCTTGAACATATAAAGAGCTCCTACTCATCAAAAGAAAGTGATAGAACCCAAGTAAAAATTAAAAGAAATATTCAAATAGACACTTCTCAGAAGAGGCGATCCAAACAACCCATAGTATATAAACAGGTGCTTAACTTAATTAGTCACAAAAAAATACCAATTAAAATCACAATGAACTACCACTTTGCACACCCAGCTAAATGGATAAATGAAGAAGACCAACAACACCTAGTGTTGGGAGGACATGGAGCACGTGGACCTCACCTGCATTGCTTGTGGGACTGGACAATGGTCCAGTTGCTTTGGAAAAGTGCTTGGTAGTTAAACCTACTGCTCCTCTGTGACCTAGCAGTCTCACTCAAGGCATTTCCAAAATAGTAACAAAACCCTAAGTACATGCAGGCTTGACTGAGAATGTTTTACTGTATGACTCAATTTATATGAAGTTCAAGAATAGTCAAAACGAATGTACGAGAATAGAAACCATAGTTGCCTCTGGTAGGTGGGATGAGTGTGTGTTGACTGGGATGGGCACGAGAGGACTTTCTGGGGTGATGAAAATGTTCTTTATGTTGATCTGGGGGAGATCACATGGGTGGAGGCAGACATAAGAACTCACTACCTGTGTACTTAAGATTTGTACAATTTACTGTATATAAACTATAACTCAAAATAATAACTGGAAAGCAAGAGCAGACAATAGCTAGATCCCCATGCTCTCTTTACAATAAATTCCTATTTTTTTTCCACAGTGGGCTGACCATTGCACTAAAACAACTTGCTCTCAAGCTGCGAGGACTATGGAGTTAGGCTCTCAAGCCCATCAGGCTTCTTGCCAAGGACCACAAAACAACTGCATGGACTAAGAAACAACTGTGTATGTGTGGTGCATATTTACGCATGGTTCCATGTTGGCCAGCAAAGTTTTAACCTTGATGCCCTCAAGCAGGGCAGGCGTGCTCCAGTCTGAGTTTGTGTCTCCTTCCTTTATCTGGTATGTTGCCTCAGGGGCCAGTGCTCTGGCGAGGGAGTGGGGCAGGGTATAGTAGAATTGAGGCTCTCTCCTATTCTCCATGGGGAAGCTCCAGGTCCTGCTTGTTTCATCTCCTCCCTAGTGCTAAGTCCTGCCAGTCCCCCGCCCCCACCCAAACCATGTGGGCTCATGCCCTAGCTCTCTCCCACTCTCTGGGGCCGTATGGCTGCTCCCTGGTACCATTTACTTGGACCTCGTCTCTGAGCTCTGCAGTCTTTCCTCTGGGAGGCCCATGAGCAGGAAAGGCAGGATGGGATTGGTAGTCCCCTTCTACATCCCTGTGGTCTCCAACCCCCAGTTACCCCCACCCCACCCCTGCCTGCCCTGTGTTCCTCACAGAGAGGCTGAGCTGCGGACTGGGTCATCTGCCAGGCCGGGCCCTGCCAGGACCAAATGGACAGCTGCTGGGAGGGTCTCCTTTCCCGAGGCCAAAGTGCTTCCCCAAGCTCATTATCCCAAAGTGCAGACAAACATCTCTAACCCTATCATCCCTGCTGAAATGGGTGGCAAGATTGACAACGTGTGATGCCAGAGAATAAGTCAGAGGCCTGCGAGGCAGGGGAAGGAGCTGTGTGGCCCACAGGGAGGAAATGACGGGCGCTGTGTCAGAGCCTCATAAACAAACATGACTTCATATTTGTCCCGCACACACCCCTCTGAGGTCATACAGACCCCTCCCATCCCCTGGGACCCCTACACACAGGTCCTGATGCCATGGGGCCATGTGCTTCAGGGGTTGGGCCTATGGCTTACGCAAGGACCACAGGCATGTGGCCTCTCAGAGAGGATATGCTGGTCCTATCCTATGAACCATGGAAATAGCAGGCATTTCTCTGTGCTAGGCCTTGGCCTGGGTACTGGGAACACGGGGTTGCCCTCGTTCCCCACTCTCAGGGCCTGGTGGGAACATAGCCATTTGACTATCCCATCACAATATAGAGTGGCTACCTGGCAGGAATACCTGATAATGTCCAAGGTTCTGGGGACACCCAGGAGAAAGAGGTATTTCTTCTGCTTGAGAGAGAAAGCTTCTGGGAAGAGGGAACTTTTCAACTGTGTCTTGAAGGAGTTCGCCAAAAAAAAACAAGGGAAAAGACATCAGGAAGGGAGGTCTGGGGCCATTGCCCAGAAGAGGACCAAGTGCAGTGGCCAGAGGACTACTGCCCCATCTGCCTCTGGTTTCCTGCATTCTGCTTCCCAGAGGGACCCCAGGAATCACACAGATTCAGCGCAGCTGAGCACTCCTGGTTTCCTGCCCCCCAATCCTGAGCAAGGAGAACGTATGGGGATGATGGGGAACCCCTTCCCTTCCAGGCAGGCCCCCGAGGCCAAAAAGTCCTAATGGTTAGAAAGGCCTGCCTCCCCCAGCAGCCACATCTGTGTGAGCTCTGGCCCAGACCACCCAGAACCCCCAAACCCGCAGAGCTCCTGCAGCCAGTCATTCCCCATAACTATAGTTTCTAAGTACTTCCACCCTGGATACTCTCTCTGGCCAGGTGACAGGCACTCATCTCTCAGTTCCCTGGGGTCAGGCTCTGACATGGCTTTGGGTTCCCCACCTGGATCTGAAGAAGGATGGTAAGCACCTGGCAGTGGCCCCCACTCTGTACCTCTGCTGTCACCCCTCACCTCACCCCCAGTCATCCTGCTCACGTCCACAGCTGGCCACTAGAGACAGTGACTACCCACATGCAGGACTAGGGACAACACCTGCTTGGGTCCACAGCTTAGACACAGTAGAGCTGAGGCTGAAGGCTTCGGTCTGGCCGGGATTGCCTGGCACTCTCTGGCAGTATCACCAAGTGTCTCATGCTATGAAGTTGGCAAGTCCAAACACGGCTGCCTGCCAGAGGAGCAAGGATCTGGTCCTATGTCCCATCAGGAAGGGAGGATTGGGGGAAGGAGGGAGGAAGACCCTTGTCCAAAGGGGTGGCAGTTGCCCAGCTCCAGCCACCTGTCTTTGTGTGGCTGCAAGTCACATGTGGCCAAACCGCAACCTTGTCCCATATTTAAATAGAAGCTAGAAATCGACATTTTAAGCAAACGTCTTCTGTCGTTAAAAGGCTGGCAACCAGTTTGAAATAATGAGATGCTCTTTGAGGACCAAATAACACAAATCTGTGAGCTGGCGTGACCTCCAGTGGTCATTACACCCTCTGACTCATGCAGCCTTTCACTAAAATGTTGCATTCAATTTCCAAATGAAGCTACTGAGGCCCAGAACCATACAGAAAGGGACCACCCACAGGGGCAAAGCCAGGCAGGGGTCCACACAGGGAGCCAGTTTAGCGTATTCTCCGCCCCCGGCCCCTCCCCTGCCTGGCCGCCTCACTGACAGTTGGATGGTGGTCATGACCGTAATGGTCAGCGCTGTTGCTACCCGTGCTCGGTGCATGGTGCAGAGAACCTCGTCACACTCACCTGCGGAGGGTCTCCCAAAGGCCAGTCCTGGGCCTTGGAACAGTCTGCCAGCCTCGCACTGGCTCCCGCAGGGAAGAGAACGCACTACCTGGAGGCCGGGTCTCCCTGGGCACAGACACCACGCATGCGCAGACTCAGCCCCACGGATCTTACCAGAGCCTAGCATGCCAGCAACGGGACCGACAACCTGGACCTGTCCCAGGGAAGCTGCCACGATTGCCTTCCCAGGCTTTTCCCATATGCTGCTCCGAACACAGTGAAGAGGGGGTCCAGGGGGTCCCAAGCTGAGCTGTGGCAGCCTCCTTAGGGTGAAGGTACTACTCTTGCCACTTCCCCCAGAATGATTTTTGCACTACTGGTTGGAACCAAGTGAGCCATTTCACCCCCTGGTCATCACATCATCACCGAAATCCCCAGAGCTCATATTTACGCATCACTGAGAGTGTCACGAACCATGCTGAACACCTCCACCACGTTATTTCACGCATTCTAGCAATGGCCCTCTGAGAGATAGTATTTCCGTTTTTGTTCTACAGATAGGCTGAAACTGCTTGTAGCAATACTGGCAAAATCAGCACCCAGACCCAGACCTATCTAGCCTCAGAGCCCTTGCTTTTAATATTATGTGCCTTCCCTCCCCTACAGTTCTGGGTTCAAATCCCTGCCCCACCTGAGCCTCAGTTTCCTTCTCTGTAGATAGGCTAGTGATCCCCCTGTACAAGCTTGCTGTGAGGCTATGAGGAAAGAATTAACACAGGAGGTCTGGCTGCTCAACCCTTGTATGTCTCTAGGGAAGCCTGGAGCCAAGACCTCCCTTGGCCAATCTTGGGGAATGTGGCCCTTAGAGTCTTCTTTTTGCTACTGATTGATGATGCTGCATATGCCTGGATTACCAGGCACTGCTGAGAGGTACCACCCAGGACTGCTTTGTGCATACATCAAGATGACTGATGTGTCTGGTTTCCCCTTTGGGATTCTGAGTTTCGCTTGTTGGAGCAGAATATGCCTATATGGCCAGCCCTCTAGAAGAGCCTGGGAGCCTGAGACTTGAGTTGACTTCCCCAGGCAGAGACATTTCACACATGTCCCAGTAGTTCTCTGCTATAGAGAGAAGTATGTCCTATCTGACCTCAATGAAGGAAGTACTTGGAAGCCTGTGCCAATCTTCCTGGACCTCGCCCAATGCTTATTCTTTTCCTGTTTACTCTTTATTCTTTTCTGTAATAAACTTTAGCCATGAATATAACCTGGTATTGAGTCTCATGAGTTCTAGCAAATCATCAGACTCAAGGAGGGTTCAGGGACCCCTGAAAACAGAAGTTTAGGGGGAAGTTCTAGAAAGCATCCGCTCATGGCTGGCACATGGAATGGGCCTCAGCAGCGATGGCCAGAATCACCAACCCTATGATTTCATTCTGTTCCTGGCTTTCTCCATTGGCCTCTTTCTCTCCTCTAACTAGTGGTGGTATTTGACATTGACCCTGGGTTCTGCTCTTTGCTTTCCTAACTGGATTTAGCATTCATTCTCCCATGGCTTCTTCAGAGCTGACCTCCCACCAGAGCATCCCAGATCAGGGTTGGGCCTTGTCCCTGGCTGGGGACACAAAGCAAAGACCTGATGGGTGAAGTCAGTGAGTTCCACAGTCTAGCCTACCCTCGAGAGGTGATTGGGTATGTTTCCCTGCAAGGGAAAGGAAGGTCCCAAAGGCTGTCAGGTTTGAATGAAGCACTTCCCTTTGGCCATGCTGAGGCCATGACTTCTCATGGTCCTCTCTGGCCAGTGCTAAGATGGCGCTTCCCCATCCCAGCAGGGGTCAGTGTTATTGTGCTAGTCCTGTGGGACCAGAGTGCTGGGAACGGAGTCACGCCCTTGGAGGGTGGGGCAAGTCTGAAATCTCAGAAAGGAAAAAGTGTAGGTGCAGGTAGTAAAATATTGTTGAATGGATGAACAAAGGCCACGAAGAACATACAGAGTTGGTCTGTAGCAAGGAACAGCACACATTCCAGGACCATGGGAGTTGGGAGAGGCTTATAGAATGGAGCTTGTGCCGGGTGATTCCAAGGAGTGTTTTGGACCGTGCAGGTCAATTCTGGACTGAGCGCTGTCAGAAAACAGGAGCAATTTGGTGATTCTTAATAACATTTACCCAGGAGATAGGAGGAACAGAGAGGGTTTTGAGTTGTCACTGGTGAAGAAGCAGTAGTCACTCAGGGGCATCAGAAGAGGGGCTGTTTGGGATTTGTGTGGTTGTGTGTTTGTCTCTGTCTAGTTCCACCTGGTTCATGGAGTGTGGTCTTGCCTGATTATTGTATTGGCAGAAGTTGTTTATATTCAGCTGGGCACATTATAGCCCCTGTGGCAGCTTCTAGTTACCAGGACATTTTTCATCTTCTCGATGTGTAATCTAAGTGGTTGCATGTTTCCCAGTTCTCTGGGGTCACCTTTTCCTGCCTATTTTAATTTCTAAGTGAAATAACCTAGCATAGACCCTGCTGCTCTATTTCTGAGAATTCTTGGGAAGTAAGGACGGGACCTAGAACATTGGTTCCCCCCAGTGAATCACCTCTCTCAGCATGCAAACCCCACACAGTACCTTCCCTCTGAATGTGAGCTGAGCCTGTGATTCGTTTTAACCAGTCGAATGAGTCAGCAGTGACTCTGGGCCAGTTATAGTCCTGAGCCTTCAAGAGGCCTGGAAGTTTCCGGTGTGTGCTCTTGAGAGCTGTCATGGAGAAGTCCAGCTTTCCTGAAGGAAAGACTACTTAGAAATACCAGATGGAGAGGAAGAGTCCCTGAGATGACAAGGAGGAAGCAAGAAACTGAACCAACAGTGAGGACAGAGGCTCCAGAAGTATGGCTGAAGGGAGCCAGGCCAGCCAGTCCCTGGAGGTTGGAGCCATCCTAACCGAAGCACCATCAGATGAATGAAGAACGCATTCTGGACATCCGGCCTCAGCAGACGTCACATGGAACGGACATGAGCCATCTGCTCTGCTCTGTCTGAACTCCTGACCCTCTTGGTCTTTCCTCTGATGAAGATGTGGGAACAATATTTTGCTGTTTCTTATCATTCTCTTAACTTTCTCTTATTCTACCATAAGAAATGGTGGAAATGTGGTGATAGATTGCAGCCAATACTTGGCCTCAGAAATAGGGATAGTAAGGAGTATACATTCTACAACAAACAGGAGAACATCTGCACCAACTTAGCACAGTGCTGCTTGGTCTCAGCTGGCAGTGGTCAGGCGGGAATTAGGACTGTGTCTGCTCAGCTTCCAATTTGTCCAGAGAGGTCAGTGATCTGAGCATGCCTGTGAAATCTCTCAGGTTTTAAATGTTGACTCAAAATGTTTTTTAAATACTGTGTAGATAACCCCCTCCAAAATAAAAAGAAAAGGCAAACTCAGCTGTAGGCTTATTTTGGCTTATGGTTTATCATTTTATAACCTCTCATCTAGAGTGATGCTTCGCGAGATTTTACTATCAGTATTTCCATTGAAAAAAGAAATCAAGTATTTCATACTCCCTGAGTAGTAGGAGCTGTTTTTAGTTATATGTTGCTGTGTAATAAATGAGCCCAAAGCTTAGTGGCTTAAAATTACACACATTGATTATCTCACAGTTATTGTGTGTCAGGAATTAGATGTGGCTTAGCTGAGAGTCGCTGGCTCAGGGTCGCTTTTGAAGCTGCAATCAAGGTGTCTGAAGGCTTGACTGGGGAAGGACCCACTTCTAAGCTCACAAACGTGGTTATCAGCAGAACTGGTGGACTGATTCCTCACTGATGGTTGGCCTGAGGCTACGCTCAAGTCCTTACGCCATCCGTCTACACAGGGCTGTGCGGGGCTGAGGAGGGTCAAGATGTAATATCAGGGGTGAGGGCTCGACGTTACTTCTGCTGGCCCAGTACCTGTCCCTGCTTCTGGTCACGGAGAGCAGCCCTCCTCCACAGCCAGCCCGGGCCCAGGAAGTCTGATGGGCCGATCCAGTCCATGAATTCAGGGGTGAGCACAGAACCCAGGCCTTGCAGGTTGGAGCAGTGAGACCTCTTGGCCTCCATGGTCAGCTCAGGGAGTAAGATGGTCACAGCAAGCTGCACTACTGAAGGTTTGCACACCATTCTCCTGTACCAGCTCTGACCTATAGAACATGGGCAGAATGATGGATGCAGTTTTCCTGACTTTAATGTACCCCTGCCACGCAAGGCATTCTCTCTTGTTGTTCTGTGACAACCTTGAAGCCTTGCATTGAAGACGGCAAGGACTCAAACTGGGAGGAGCCTGGACACCCTAGTGACTACTTGGAGCAGAGCCTTCATCTCTCGAACACATTGGACTGTGATGTGAGTAAGCAGTAAGAGATTTCAAGGTTTATGTGTTGCCATGGCAAAGTCTAGCCTACTCTGACGAATACATGACCCAAACCCAGGCCAGACTGATTTGAGTCATCTCTAAAGACTACAGTTTGGAAAGAGTTACTCTCTTTTCCTGGAATGGCTAAGTTGATGGGATGTAAACTTTCATTCATTCGTTCGTTCATTCCACATTTATCAAACCCCTGATAAACTCCTGGCACTGGTCTAGGCTCACAGGCCAGGGCTGCAGAGTGGGAAAGAGCCAGTCTGAGAATGTAGCTAATGCAGAGGAAAGTCAAGCTGAGCAGAGCATTGGTTTAGACCGCTGGATCTAACCACACCTGACACCATTGCACTCTTTTTTGTAAATCATTCTGACACTTGTACACAAGTCATAACTAATTCAAAGTGAAGACTAAAATGAAAGCAAGTTCACAAGTCTGTGTTGTCATCTAGATGAGCTGATTAGAGGCAGGGTGCAGATACCAGCCTAGACAGAGCTTGCCGGAGTGGAGCAAATGGGCACAAATGATACGGCGTGCAGGGCTGGGCATGGACGCAGCTCCAAGGACAGGGGAGAGAAGAGCAGTGTTGGCACTCAACCCAGCACTGAGGTTTGCTTCGACACCTACTCTGCCCTCTGACTGCGCAGGCCAATTCCACCAGCATCAACCTTGCTCCTGACCTCAGGCTTGCAGGCCAACCTGTCCTGGCTATGTCTGGCTATGGGCTTAGATTTGACAGAAAGCCACAAGTAAAAACTAGAATAAACAAAAATTAAAGCTGATACAGTTGCACTGACACATTTATAGTGCTCCTATCATGTTCTGTTTTCAGTGCCGGTTTAGAAAAATAGCTTTGAACATTTTCTACATGCCAGGAACTGTTCTCTCTCCCTCTTTATTCTTCCTTCCTTTCTTCCTTTTATTCAACAGTAACTGAACACAATCTCAGCCAGGCCCTGTGCTAGACAATGATCACTGAAAAACCCACAGGACATAGGGCTTCTGGACTCACGGAAAGTGTGCTAGTTGTTAATGCTATTTACTCAATAGTTTTAGCTTTCCACCTTCTGGACACCTGATAAAGTCACACTTCCTGGCCTCCTTGTTTGGGTGGGTCTGAATGACTAATGAGTCAGACAAATGAGTTGGAGCATTTAATTGCTCGTGTGGGAGCTGTCAAAGTCCTCTTTCCCTCGGCCACAGTGATTATTAATGTTCGAAGTGGTGGCTGCTTCTTCCACCTGGATCATGGAGACAGAAAATATGGAATGAATCCCTACATAACCCATTGCAAACATGTACAGGAAGAAGAAACAAACCTTTTTTGTTATAGTTCGCTATAACGGGGTTCTTTGTTATTGCAGCCTGGTGTCCCCTATCCTGACCGATGCGCATGTTTGCATTTTGTTCCAAAAACACATTGGAGACATAGGTCCTGGTGAAGATGGAATAATCACACTATCTCATCTCTCCCACTAAACGCAGTTAAAATTCTTGGACAGAATGTGTGGAGAAGCTATCTGAGGACTCTGACAAATAAATGAGATGTCCAATTTCCAGTCTGGCATGTAAGGAATTTGGAAGTATCGCTCCATCCTAATAACAAGATAAAGCCTAAGCAAACTGAAAAATCAACAACTCATCTTAAATCTCTCAGAGATGTGAGGTCAAAGGAAAACTGTTGTCTCCAAATTGGACAGACAGATGGGTACAGACAATCATAGTTCACTTGCGTGGAAGTCTGGGGGCAGAAACCTCCACTGGAACCAGCGCTGGGGCGGAAAAACCTGACATGACGGACGAACTGGAAGCTCAGTGTGGACAAGTCTAAGAGTTAAAACTCCAGAGGGACCCAGTGTGAGGGGGACACCCATAGTTTTGTGAGTTTTACTTCTGGAGCTCTACCAGATCCTCCCTTTTAATATCAGGGGGAAATCCCTTTGTGCTTCCTGGAGGAGGAGTAAAGTCACCATTTTGAAATACGCCAGATCACCACGTTCTTCTTATAAGGGCTTGTCCTCAATAGAAACTATGTTACTAGAGCCTAAACTTGTGGTGTTTCATAGTCTGACTGACCTGAGGGAAGGAGAATACCTATCACCAGCTGTGGGTGCCAGGCCTGGCTGGTCCAAAGTCTGGCTGGTCCAAGGTCTGCCTGTGATCCAGCCTTCTGGCTAGAAATAAGATCCCAGATTTAGAATGTTACATTAGTGTAGTAGGGTGCATGCAGCTAAAATATGTAAACATACTTCAGCTTACTGTATCATGCATGTGTGGCTAAATGCCATTATTGCACTCTGCTATGTGTGGAGCCATGCAGTCCCCTGGAGAGCAAAAGGGGAGCCAGGGAAGGGGAGCAGAAGAAGTGTGCACAATACCGCGCTCCCCCACAACAATACTGTGCTCTGCACAATAAAGTTGGTGCCTGCCATTTCATTCTCATGTCAGCCTCTTGTGCATTCTTTCAACCGAGTGTCTCACCACTGAACCTTCCCTTCTTGATCAGCTTGGCGCTGATTGAGCACCCACCAGCCTCCTACATGGGAGAAGGGAAATATCCAACCATGTCCTACCCCACCTAAAGATGAAAAATGAGAAGCACTTGTGAAATTCACAGTCAAGAGCCACAGGCTCACTGAAAGACAGGGCCCTAATCATAGGACTATCAAGTGCTTCCCTCCCTTCACATCTCACCACCACATCAGGAAAGATCTGATTCCTGGATTTCCTTTTATGCAACACGTCATATCTGCTTTCGATATAAAATTATCCAGCATATGAAAAGATGAAAAAGAAAAAAAAGCAAGACAAAAAAACACATGCCTACACAGTTTGAAGAGACAGCAAGCATCAGACTGAGACTCAGATATGGCAGGAATGTTGGAATTATCAAATGACTATGATTAAGATGCTAAGGGCTCTAATGGAAAAAGTGGACAACATTCAAGAACACATGGGCAATGTTAGTAGAGAGATGGAAATTCTGAGAGAAAATCAAAAAGAAATGCTAGAGGTGAAAATCTCTGTAACAGAGAAGAATACCTTTGATGGGCTCTTTAGTAGACTGGACTGGCTAAGGAAAGAATCTCCAAGCTTGAGGATTTGCCAATAGAAACTTCCAAAACTGAAAAGTAATGAGAAACAAAGACTTTAAAAAAAGTAACATAAAATCTAAAAATTGTGATACAAAAGGTGTAACTTGCATGTAATGAGAATGGCAGAAAGAGAAGAGAGAGAGAAAAAAAAAACAGAAGAAATATTTGAGTCAATAATGACTGAGAATTTCCCCCAAGTTGATGTCAGAATCAACTGCAGATCCAGGAAGTTCAGCAACACCAAGCAGGATCAATACAAAAACAAAAACAACAACGGCAACAACAACAAAAACCATAACTAAGCATATGATATTCAAACTACAGAAAATCAAAGAAAAAGAAAAAATCTTGAAAGACACCAGAGGAGAAAAACAGCTCACCCACAGAAGGAAAAAGATAAGAATTACATCTGGCTTCTCCTCAGAAACCGTGCAAGTGAAAAGAGTGGAGTGAAATATTTATCAAACTGAGAGAAAAAGCTCTACCAACCCAGAATTCTAGATTCTGCAAAACTATCTTTCAAAAGTGAAGGAGAAATAAAAACTTCTTCAAACAAACAAAAACTGAGAGAATTTGTTGCCAGTAGATCTGCTTTGCAAGAAATGTTAAAAGAAGTTCTTCAGAGAGGAAGAAAATGGTAGAATCAGAAATTAGGACTGACATAAGGGAAGGAAGAACATTAGAGAAGAAATAAGTGAAAGTAAAATAAAGTCTTTTATTTTTCTTATTCTTAATTGATCTATCCGATTATTTAAAATAATAATAGCAACAATATATTCAATGATTACAGCTTTTGTATAAGTGAGATGAATCACAACAATGCTAAAAGGGATGGGAGAGAAGAATTGGGACATTTTATTTTTCTTAAGTACTTTCGCTATCTATGAAGAAGTACAATGTTATTTAAAAGGGAATCTGGATTAATTATAAATCTATAATGCAAACTCTAGGATAACCACAAAAAAAAGGTTTAAAGAGAGGTATAATTGATGCTAAGAATGGAGAGAAAATGGAATCACATTAAATGCTCAATTAAAACCACAAATGGCAGAAAAAGAATGGAGTGCAAAATAGAAAAAAAAAAGGGCAATGAATAGAAAACAATGATAAATATGCTAGATGTTAATTCAACTATATAATCACTTTAAGTGTCAGCAATAAAAATATACCACTTAAAAAACAGAGTCAGAATGTATTGAAACGTAAGACTCAATTGTATGTTGTCTAAAAGAAACCTGCTTTAAATATGAAGACATACGTAGTTAAAAAGAAGAAGGGTAGAGAAAGATATACCATGCTAATTCTAATCAAAAGAAAGCCAGAGTAGCTATATTAATTTCAGATAGAGGAAATTTTAGAGCAAGGAAAATTATCAGGGATAAAAAGGGACATGACTTTATAGTAAAGAAGTCATTCTCCAAGAAGATATAATAATCTTTAATGGATATATGCCTAAAAACAGCACATCAAAATATGTGCGGGGAAAAAACTAACAGAACTGCAAGGAGAAATAAATGAATCCACTATTATATTTGGAGATTTCAACACACCCTAACATAAGTGGACGGATGATCCAGCAGGCAGAAAATCATCAAGGACTTAGTTGAACTGATACAATTGACATCTATAGCCAACTTCATCTAACAACAATAGACTAAACATTCTTCTCAAGTTCACATGGAACATTCACCAAGATAGACTACATTCTGGGCCATAAAATATACCTTAATAAATTTAAAAGAATAAACGTTGTACAATGTCTTCTCTCAGATTACAATGGAATTAAACTAAAAAATTAAACCCAGAAAGATAGGTGGAAAATCCCCGAAGTTTGAAGATTAAACAACACATTTCTAAATACCACATGGATTGACGAAGAAATCTCAAGAGAAATTTAAATCTATATTAAACTAAATGAAAATGAAAACACAACTTATTAAAATTTGTCGATGCAGCGAAAAGCAGTGCCTTGAGGAAAATTTATAGCATCTACTGCAACACTAGAAAAAAATCAAAAATCAATAATGTAAACTTTCACTTTAGAAAACTAGAAAAAGAATAGCAAATTATATCCAAAGTAAACAGAATAAAGGAAACAATAAAAATTAGGGCAGAAATCGATGAAATTGAAAACAAGATATCAATAAAGAAAATCAATGAAACCAAAAGCTGGTTATTTGCAAAGTTTAAAAAGATCAATAAGCCTCTGACCAGGTTAGCTAAGAAAATAAGAGAGAAGACATAAATTACTCATATAGGAAATGAAAGAGGAACATCACGTCACTACAGGTCACAAGGACATTAAAAGGATAATAAAAGAACAACATGCACAATTCCATGGCCACAAATTTGACAACCTAGATAAAGGGGACCAATTTTCTGAAAGACACAATTTGCCAAAACTCACACATGAAGAAATAGACTGAATAAGCCTATATCTATCAAAGAAATTGAATTAATAATTGATCCCTTCCAAAACAGAAAGGACTGGGCCCAGACGAGTTCACTGATGAATTCTGCCAAACTTTTAAGGAAGAAATTACACCAATTCCAAATGCTAGAAGAATGTGAAGCAGCAGGAACTCATCCATTGCTGGAGAGAATGTAACATGGCACAGCCACTTTGTAAGACAGTTTGGCAATTTCTTAAAAACTAAACATAATCTTACCATACGCTTCAGCAATCATGCTCCTCGGTATTTACCCAAAGGAGCAGAATACTTACGTTCACTCAAAAATCTGCACATGAATGTTTATAGCAGCTTTAGTCATAATTGACAAATTTGGAACCAACCCGTATGTCTTTCAGTAGGTGAATGGATAATAAATTGTAGTCCATCCAGACAACGAAATATTATTCAGTGATAAAAAGAAATGAGCTTTTTCTTTGTTATGTTTTCAAGCCGAAAAGACATAAAAAAAATCTTAAATGCATATAACTAAGTGAAAAATGTCAATCTGAAAAGACAAAATACTATATGATTCCAACTATGTGACATCTTGGAAAAGGCACAACTGTAGAGATGGTAAAAAGATCTGTGGTTGCCAGGAGTTTGGTGGGCAGGAGAGTTAAAGGATGAATAAGCAGATCACAGAAGATTTTTAGGGCAGTGAACTACTCTGGATGATACTGTAATGGTGGCTACATGTCATTATCCATTTGTCTAAACCCTAGGTGTACAGTACCAAGAGTGAACCCTAATGTAAACTATGGACTTTGGGTGATAATGACGTGTCAGTGCAGATTCATTGATTGTCACAAACATACCACTCTGGTGCGAGCTGGTAATAATGGGGAGGCTGTGCATTTGGGGAGGGGTAATATGAAAACTGTATTTTTTTTTCTCAATGTTGCTGTGATCCTAAAACTGCTCTAAAAAAATGAAGTCTATTTTTTTTTTTAAAGATGGCATATAGATTGGGAAGGAAAACAGATCTCTAAATACTACTGAACCCCTATAAGTTTCCCGTTTTCCTTCTCTTTGGTATTACTTGACCTCAAAGTCATCTTGAAACCTGGATATATGCACTGGGTGTGAGCAGAAAAAGGACTAAGAGAAACCCTTGATTCAAAGGGTGGGAACGAGGGGTCCTACATGTGATAGAGAGTGGAAGAAACCTATTTTTTCTGTCTCTCCTCCCCAACCCCAAGGCAATTCCCACAGAGGTAGAGCAGTGTGGCAGCTGGGAAAGTACCTAAAACTCTGAGGTAGGAAAACCCTTTCTGATGAAAGGAACTGGGGTCCCAAGAGTGTAGGTGGAATACCCCTGGCTTTTGTTCTCTCCATCCTCTCACCACTTGGTCCCAGAGGCAGACACTTTTGCAGAAAGTATGTGACAGAGCAGAAAAACTAAAGTCCCAATATTCTAGTCAGAAACTCAGGTAGTGTGTCTGCTGTGGGTGGGAGGACTAGAAGCATGAAAGTGTTGGGAAGATTGCTTAGAGATTGGAGCTCAAAAAATCCATCTGATTCCACAAAATTGTACATTAACTCCTGGATTCACCTTTAAGCTGTAGATGCCCCTGTGTAGATCTGACCCTAAGCAGCAAACCTTTCACTTTGAGATGTGAATTGCAGGGCAGACCACCAGTCAGGTCTCAGGTTAGTCACTGGGTGGTGCACACACAGGGCATATATAAATACTCTGCAAAGTCTTTAAAAACTAAACTAAGATTTGAATCATAACCTCAAGTGGATTGCCTGCTAAAACCTAAGAACAAAAGAAGTCAACATTCTCTATAAGATTTAAGTATGACTTGGAGTAATATAATATTCAAAATGTTCAGAAGAGAAAACAAAATGGTTTGACATACGAAGTACTAGAAAAATATTGACATCAATTCACAAGGGAAAAGGCAGTCACCAAATGCCAACCCAGAAGTGAAACAGATGCTATTCTAAGAAGACTTTAAAGCAACTAGTATATTCTTGCTCCAGGAAATAAGGGCAAATAACTAAGTGGAAATTTTAATTTGAAAAATACAATAGCCAAAATAAAGGGATTTTTTTTTTACTAGAAAAGAAGTCTCCGAACCTGAAGATAGAGCAATAGAATTTATCCAAAATGAAAAACAGGGAGAAAATTTGTAGGGAAAAAAAAATGAACAGAGCCTCTAGAATGTGTGGGGCAACACCGGGAGGTCTAAAGTTCATGTCATCGGAGTCCCAAAAGAAGAAGAAAAAGAATACAGAAAAAATATTTGAAAAATAATGTCTGAAAACTTCTGAAGTTAGGCAAAAAATAAAAACAACAGTGGCAACAATGGCGATGATGGAGATGATGATGATGATCATGATGATGTGAGGATAACAACAAAGACTGGTGAATATGATGACAATGACGTCAGTGATGATGATGGCAGTGATGATGTGACAATGATGATGATGACAGTGATGATGATGACCCAAAGGATTTGATGGACAGGGGTGAGAGGCTACTGAAACCTAAGAGACCGTGCCCTCTCTATCTTCCTATTGTACAAGAATGTAATGACAAGTGATTTCTTTATTTCTAAAAATGAAAGAATAAAGCTATTTTGAAAAATCTTTAAAAAGTAAATGTTAAGAATCACTGCTAGTAAAACCAGAGTGTTCATTTATTGATAGTGAGAGTAGAAGAGTGTGTGGGAAGATAATTTGGTGAAAAGCAGCAAGAATTATAACATGTCTTATTCTCTAGCCCAAGAAACTCGCTGCTGGGAATGTAGTCTGATGAAATAATCCTTAAATTGGGGAGTCTTCTGACAGCAAGGGTGTGGCTCTTTGACTTACATACTTTGGGTGATGGCGCTGGAAAGCCCAGTGCTAAGAGCTGTGTCGCAACTTGGAGGCCTGAGCAGCACACTGGGAAATGCTCTGTGCTTACAGCCGTGGGGAGGCATGTGTGCCTCAACAGCTCTAAATTGGTCTTCATTTTTTCCACCCAATAGAACCACTGCCCCGATTTCAACAGTTCTCGTGGTTTGGAAAGCTGGGCTAAATGTTTCCCTCCTTCCAAAGATCACATTCCCTATAGAATGCTTCTTATATTCTTACATTTTAATAATTGTCTAAAGGAGGAAGGTCAGCCTAATACCCTGTTGTTCTGTCATAGCTAGAACTGAAAAATCCTCTATTCTGCTTTTCCCTGTCTTTAAATGTGAGTGGATAGTTAAGGATCACCATATCTATGAGGGAAGCTTCTTAGATTAACTCAAGAGACCAAAATCAACATTCAAGCGAACAACTTGAAAGAGGCAGAAACCGTGAGTGGAAGGAAAAAAAATTTCAAATATATTATTACTATCCCCAGGAAGATACTGTATTCAAGACCAAGGACAGAATCTTATATTACATATTTTTAAAAAGTGGGAAGCCAGTTGAGAACAAAACTGCTTTTAAAAAATGAAAATATGATACAGAAATGTACAGTTCAATAAAGAGATGAAAAATACAAGGAAAAAATGTCTAATTTGTAATCCAGCCCAAGAATTCTAATATCTGAATAACAGGAATTTCAGGAAAAGAGAGGAGAGAGAAAAACCAAATAAATAAATGAGAAATTTCCCCAAAATACCGGCCTCCAGAAAAAGAACAGCCCCCTCAATGAGCGCTCTACACAACTGATGAAAACACACCATCACCAACACGCATCGCCATGAAATTTTAGCACATCAAATAAAAGCATGTATTTTATAAGCTTCCAAGTAGAAAAAAAGAGAAAAGTTTCTATTTCTTTAAAAAAAAAATAAAGGTGATCAATCAGAATGCTTCAGATGTCTCAACAGCAGCTCTGCAAGAAAACAGACACCTTCAGAATAATGGGGGGACACACCTCCAAGCTGGATTTCTGTGCCAGTGAAGCCACCACCCCTATGTAAGAGTAGATCACGTGAGGTCTCCAAGTCATTACCTCACATGCTTCTGATTTCTAGAATCTGTTTACAGAATGTGCTTATACTACAAGGAAGAGAATCATGAAAGAGGAAAGCATAGGATCCAAGAAAGAGAGGCTCCAACCCAGGAGTGAGGATAGCTCCCAGATGATGGCGAAGGGAAGCCCCTGGATGAAAGCCAGGCACCAAGCCCAGGACCACCTGTCCAGGCTGGAGTGAGCCAGGAGATTCTGGGAGAGAGCTCATCAAGAAGTTTAAGCCGCAGACATTTTATATATTTTTACACAATCAAAAGGAAATTCACTTAACTGGAGGGAAGTTTGGGAATAATATTCGTGATAGATACACAGAGAGATAGATGACAGTCATTAACTCTAGTGCAAACGAAATGCTAGGAATTGCATTTACATAGACACATTTGATATGTCTGGAATAGCAACCTAACCATATGACAGAGTGGGAAGATGAGGGATTAAAAGTCAATATGGGAGTGGTTTAAGAGAAGGAAGGAAGAGCTAAATTTCCATCTTGCATTATCGAAAACAATCAATGAAGCTTGAAATGAAACAATCGAGAAGCAGCAATATAAGCATGCTCTTGAAAATTAATGCTTAAAGAATTAACTGGAAGAACTGAATAGGAAGTGGAGGGGCTGCTGTTCTCAGTATAATTCTTGCACATTTCCAACATTTTTACTTTGTATGCCAGTAGAACTTTGATGACCAATAGTAAATTTAAAACAGATAACACTGTGATGAGCATGTTTAGACAGAAAATTTTTAAGTTTTTATTTTTAAAGATTACCTTCAAGAGTGCTGTCAATAACATGGCGGAGTGAAAGACATTCACAGATATCTGCCCTTGAAACAACAGTAAGCCGAACATCTAAAACTCACAAAAACCACCCAAACTACACATCAGCACATCTGAGCGTGAGATCTGTTCATAAGAGCTACCACAAGTCAGAATCCTGGGTGTCGGGTGGTGGACAGGGAGCAACAAAGAAGCTGCCTCTCGTAGCCACCAGAGCTCCCCGTAGGAGGAGGGGGAGGGGAGAAGGTGCCGCAACTTCCCTGAATAGCCCTGCTTGGGAGTGTTGTGAGATCCAAGTGGCTGGCGGCAGTGCCCAGTCATCAGGGCAGAGGGCAGAGAAACTGGATGGCAGAAAAGCAGGGACAGTAGAGAAACAACAGTTGATTTTTACCAGCCCCGGTTGCAAAAGTGAGGCTGAGCCACAGCCCCTATCCCCCAACCCAGAGGGCTGCTCCGCCCATACTCTCCGAGACAGAATGTCACGAAGCCCAAGGGGAATCTGAGCAAACGCAACCGAAACTGTCGCTAACACTGATAGGAACTGAGACTAAGGGTAGCAAGCATGATTAAACATTTGGAAGAAAAAAATACATTATTAAGATTTTATGTAAAGCAGAGAGCCAAGAGGCTTAGACACCACCTACTAGAAACCAAAAGAAAAACATTTTCTTTGTAACAGGCAAGGGACCATTATATAATAAATATTCTTTCTGGAAAAATAAATCAGAATACACTTCCATTAATGCCCAGGCAGAGAAATAGTCCATTAAACACCATGAACAACCAAGGTGATAAGGTATCTCAGAAAGAAAGAAAAAAAATCCAGAAAATAAGCTTACAGACATACATATATGTGACTTAAATGACAGGGAATTCAGGATGGTAATTCTGAAAAAACTCAGTGAGATCCGAAACTAATCATATCAACAATTTCAGGAATAGAAAAAACAACTACATGAGCAGAATGAGTTCTTTAGCAAGGAAATTGAAACCCTCAAAAAGAATCAAATAGACCTTCTGGAGATAAAGAATGCACTGCAAGAGTTAAAAAATGAAAAAGAAACTTGGGAAATAGAGTTGACCAAATGGAGGAAAGGATCAGTGATATTGAAGACAGAAATCTAGAAATAAATCATAAGGAAGAAGAGAGAAACTGAAGAATGAAAGAGAAATACAAAAACTAGCTGATACCATCAGGAAAAAAAAAATAAGAATAATGGGCATTACCGAAGAGGAGGAAAAGGAGCAGGGATTAGAAAGCATTTTGAGACTAATTAATAGTTGATGAGAATTTCCCAAACCTACGGAATGAGATAGAGCTGGGAATTCAAGAAGTCAACAAAACACCCAATTACCTCAACCCAAAAAGGCTTCATCAAGACACACTGTATTAAAATTATCAAAAATCAATGACAAAGACAGAATTCTCAGGGAAGCCAGGGAAAAGAAGATGGTAACCTATAAAGGAAAACCTATTAGATTATCCTCAGACTTCTCAGCACAAACCTTACAAGCCAGAAAGGAGTGGAATCAAATACTCAAACTATTAAATGAAATGAACTACCAGCCAAGAATAATGTATCCAGCTAAGCTCTCTTTTAGATATGAAGGAGAAATACCTTTCCAGACATACAAAAATTGAGGGAATTCTCCACTATGAGGCCTGCACTACAGGAAATACTGAAAAGGGTCAGCTCACCTAAAACAAAATGACAAAAAAAAAAAAAACCCAACCATAATTAGGAGTAAGATGATTATCAGGTAAATAGAAGCAGAGAAGTGCAACTCTTACTAGGAACAAGGCATTATAAGATTAAAAATAAGAAGAGAATTGCTATAGCAAGGTAGTAATGAATGTTCAGCATACATAGGGACAAATTGAGACAATAATGACTGAAATGGAGAGGATTCAAAGTTCCAAATTCTCAAAGGGGAATGGAGATAAGACACGCACAGAAGAAAATGTATGACTGTACATATATGTGTATGTATGTGTGTATATATATATGTGTATACATATATAACTATCATAATAGTAACCACATACCAAAGATTCAGAGCTGAAGTACATAACATAAAACAAGGACCAGAGGGAAAACCTACAAAACCCAACCAAAATAAAGAAAACAGAAACACGAGGACAAGGAAACAATGGAAACACGAAGCCAACAAAAAGCAAAATATAAAATGGTTATAGGAAAGCCTCATATTTCAATAATCACCCTAAATGTAAATGGACTGAACTCAACAATAAAAAGGCACAGAGTTGCAGATTGGATCAAAAAACAAAACCCAATCATATGCTGCCTCCAGGAGACACATTTCAGTTCCAAAGACAAATATAGACTCAAAGTAAAAGGGTAGAAAATTATATTTTGATCAAATGGCATTCAGAGAAAAGCAGGAGTAGTAGTACTAATATTGGACGAAATAGACTTCAAAATAAAATAGGTAAAGAAAGATACCGAAGGATACTTCATAATGATAAAGGGAATCATGCACTAAGAAGACATAACACTTACTAATACCTATGCTCCCTATCAGGGAGCCCCGAAATATGTAAAGCAATTACCAACAGAACTAAAAAGAGAAACAGATCAAAACACTATCATAGTAGGGGACCTAAATACCCCACTGTCGGATATGGACAGATCATCCAAACAGAAAATCGATAAGGAAATAACATCCTTAAATGACACATTAGACCAACTAGACATAATTGACTTTTACAGAGTCTTCTATCCCAAAACAGCTGCTTGTACATTCTTCTTAGTGCACATGGAACATTCTCAAGGATTGACCACATACTGGGACACAGAGATAGTCTCAACAAATATGAGGGTTGAAACCATACCAACCATATTTTCTGATCATAATGCTTTGAAACTAGAGATCACCTGCAAAAAGAAAGCAGAAAGAACCACAACTGCATGGAGAGTAAACAACATGCTACTAAGGAATAACTGGGTCAGAGAAGAAATAAAAAGAGAGATCAAGAGATACAAAGAAACGAATGATAATGATAGTACAACATATCAAAACTTTTGGGATGTGGCAAAAGCGGTCATAAGAGGAAAGTTCATCATTGGAGGCCTATCTCTGAAAACAAGAACACGCCCAAATAAATAACCTAAAGTCAGCGGAAGGAAAAAAATCATCAAAATTAGAGATAAATGAAATTGAAAATGAAAAAAACAATAGAAAAAATAAATGCAACAAACAGCTAGTTCTTTGAGAAGTTTAATAAAATTGACAACCCCCCGGCTAGACTCACTAAAGTAAAAAGAGAAAGGACACAAATAAACAAAATCAGGGCTGAAAGAGAGGAAATTATGACAGACACTGCAGAAATACAAAGGATCATACAAGAATACTATGAAAAAGTATATAACACCAAATTTAATAAGCTAGAAGTACTTAGAAAGATACAATCTTCCTAGACTGAATCAAGAACTGGAAAATCTAAATAGACCAATCAGTAGTACGGAAATTGAAACAATCATCAAAAACCTACCAAGAAGTAAAAGTCCAAGACCAGATGGCTTCACCAGTGAATTCTACCAAACATTCACAAAAGACTTAATACCTATTCTCCTCAAAGTCTTCCAAAAAATCGAAGAGGAGGCAATACTTCCCAACTTATTTTATGAGGCCAATATCACCACAATACTAAAACTGGGTAAAGATAACACAAAAAAAGTAAACTATAGGCCAATATCTCTCATGAACACAGATGCAAAATTCCTAAATAAGACACTAGCGAACCAAGTACAGCAATATATTAAAAATATTATACACCATGACCCTGTTGGCTTCATCTCAGTGGCACAGGGATGGTTCAACGTACGCAAATCAATTAATGTGATACACCACATAAAAAAATTTGAAAGTAAGAATCATATGATCATATCAATAGATGCAAAAAAAAAGCCTTCAGCAAGATACAGCATTCATTTATGATCAAAACACTTAACAAAATGTGTATAGAAGGAAAGTACCTTGACATAATAAAGTCCATATATGACAAACCCTCAGCCAACATTATACTTAATGTTGAAAAACTAAAAACCTTCTCTCTAAGATCAGGAACAAGGCAAGACTGTCCACTGTCACCACTCTTATTCAATATAACACTGGCGATCCCAGCACGTGCAGTCAGACAAGAGAAAGATATAAAAGGCATCCAAATAGGAAATGAAGAAATCAAACTGTCACTATTTGTGGATGACATGATTAGCTCTACATAGGAAATCCTAAAGACTCCACAAGAACACTACTAGAAACAATAAGAAAATACGGTAAAGCCTCGGGATACAAAATCAACATTCAAAAATCCATAGCGTTCCTATACTTCAATAATGAAGTGTCAGAAAAAGAAATGGAGAAAATAATTTCTTTTGCAATTGCAGCAAAAAAGAATTAAATATCTAGGAATAAATCTAATGAAACAAGTAAAGGACCTGTATAAGGAAAATTATAAGACCCTATTTAAAAAAAAAATTGAAGAAAATGCAAAGAACTGGAAAGTATTCCATGTTCTTGGATTGGAAGAATCAACATAGGTAAAATGACCATATTGCCTAAAGCATTATACAGATTTAATGCAATTCCTATGAAAATCTGATCGGCATTTTTTAAAGAAATGGAACAAAAAAATCATCAGATTTGTATGGAAGCACAAAAGACCCAGAATTGCCAAAGCTATCCTGAGAAAAAAGAATGAGGCTGGAGGCATCACACTGCCTGACTTCAAATTATACTACAAAGGGACAGTAATCAAAACTGCATGGTATTGGCAGAAAAACAGACACACAGACCAGTGGAACAGAACTGAGAGTCCAGAAGTAAACCCATATTTATATGGGAAAATAATTTTAGACTAATGAACCAAAAACATACAGTAGAAAAGGAAAGCCTCTTCAATAAATGGTGTGGGGAAAACTGGAAAGCCACCTGCAAAAGAATGAAATTAGGCTGTTGCCTATCAGCACACACCAAAATTAACTCAAAATAGATAAGGACCTGAATATAAGATCTGAAACAATAAAATGCATAGAGGAAAACATAGGAACTAAACTCAAGGACCTTGGACTTAAAGAGGATTTCATTAATTTGACCTCGAAAGCAAGGGAAGTTAAAGCTAAAATAAATGAATGGGACTAAATCAATGTAAAAAGCTTCTGCTCAGCAAAAGAAATTATCAACAAGGTAAAATCGTCAACAAGGTAAATCATCAACAATCATCCAAATGGGAAAATATATTTGCAAGCAATGCTTCCGATAAGGGCCTAATATCCAAAATATACAAAGAACTCATATGACTCATTAACAACAACAACAACAACAACAACAAAAACGATCCAATCAAAAAATGGGCAGAAGACCTGAACAGACACTTCTCCCTGGAGGACATACAAATGGCCAACAAATATTTGAAAAGATGCTCAACATCGCTAGCTATTAGGGAAATGCAAATCAAAACCACAGTGTGATACCATCTCACACCTGTTACAATAGCTATAATCAATAGGACAAGTAATAACAAATGCTGGAGAGGATGTGGAGAAATAGGAACCCTCATACACTGCTGGCGGGGCTGCTAATTGGTACAGCCACTATGAAAAACAGTATGGAGGTTCCCAAAAAACTAAGAATTAACCTACCATATGATCCAGCAATCCCTCTATTTACCCCAAAGACTTGAAAACCCATATCCAAAAAGATATTTGCACACTAATATTCATAGCAGCTTTATTCACAGTGGCCAGGACATGGGAAGCAACCAAAGTGTCCTACATTAGATAATTGGCTAAAGAAGCTGTGGTACATATATACAACGGAATATCACTCAGCCATAAGAAGAGATGAAATATTGCCATTTGCAACAATATGGATGTACCTTGAAACAATCACACTAAGTAAAATAAGCCAGACAGAAAAAGTTGAAAATCACATGATATCGCTGATATGTGGGATATAAACCTAAAAACAACAAATGAACAGGACAAACAAACAGAGACTTATGAACATGGACTATAGACTAGTGGTTACCAGATGGTAGGGGGCGGGGGGACAAGGGGGGAGGGAGTGGTAGACAGGGGGAAAATTTTTTAAATTTCTTTAATTAAAAAAATTAATAAAAAGTATATACATTTTTAAAAAAAGAATAAATGTATCCATTTAGAAACTGGAAAAAAAATAATAAAATAATAAATATTACTTCCAAAGGGTTAATTCCTAGAAATGGAAGTGTTGAGGCAATGGTATACTCTTCCTATAGTTTTTGCCACATTTGCCATATTCTGCTCTAAAGGCTCCATTCTATGAGCACTTGCTCTGACTTGAACTCACACAGCTCCAGATGACACCTAGTGTCAAGTTTCTCTGCCCCCAAAGCCCAAAGTTTGACCACTTAGCTGTGGGTTGCAGGACCACAGAGGAGAGAGCGAGCCCTCCTAGACACTATTGGGGTAGGCTTCTAGGAGAAGCCGAAGTTCAAGCTAGATCTTAAAAAGTAAGGAAGAGTTTTACCTGTGAGGAAGGGCTTCCGGTAGGAAGTGAGACAAAACTGTTTTGTGTTCTTTTGTGTGATGGTCAGTCATGTGCAGCCATAGAAGAGACATGGGAAAACAGAGTTTATCATTCTCACGGGACCTAGGGACAGGAGGGAGGGCCATGTGGCAAAGACAGCAGGGTGGTTAGGAGGCAGAAGACGGGAGGCAAATCAGGCCAGAGCCTCTAACGGGGTTTCTTTGGGAAAGGCAGGGCAGGGGAGGGCAGGGGAAAGAGTTTAGGACTGGCTAGGTGGGCTCTAAGCTCTAGGAGCTGTCCCTAGTTGCCAGGCTCTGGGGTCATTGTGGCAGAGGTGAATTGTCTCTTTAGGTATAGGGCCAGGACCAGGAGGGCCGGCTCTGGACTGTTCAGTTTTCATCTCACAGACCTGCTCTGGGCCAGGCCTTTTGCCACCTTCAAGGATTGGCTACCCCACCTGGGCAGTCTCCCTGCTAGAAAGGGTTTTTCTAAGATATTAAAATATCACAATAAACAGAAAATAAAAATAAAAATATAAACAATACGAAAGCC
Source organism: Rousettus aegyptiacus (assembly GCF_014176215.1). Classification (NCBI taxonomy): domain Eukaryota; kingdom Metazoa; phylum Chordata; class Mammalia; order Chiroptera; family Pteropodidae; genus Rousettus; species Rousettus aegyptiacus. The sequence continues at coordinate 107,504,915 of NW_023416310.1, read as the reverse complement.
AACTCAAATAACGAGTGCAGGGGGACGACAGCCTCAAGGACACCTGCAGCCAATGACAGGAAAGGCAGCAAGGCCTCTCTCCCTGTCCCCTTCCTACTTCTACCCATGTATGTTGGCTTCAGTCACTCAGACCAGCTTCCCCCCTGGGTGGGGACACCGCAGTTGCAGCTTCAGGACCACAGGGAAAGGTGACTTTCTCCACTCTGAGTAAAAAGTCCCCCCATACACACATACACTGCAGACCTCTGTGACCAAGGGCAGGTACTGTGATCACACCGGCAGGTATCAAGGGCCTAATTCTGTGGCCTGTAGGTGGTGAGTCATAAGGGCATGGCTGAGCATGGTCCCTCTGCCAGGAAGGCCTTGCACTTGGCCTCGCTTCTGCCTGGAAGCCTCTTTCCTGCATAGCATGACTCCCTCTCTGGCTCTCTCTAGGTCTGTGCTCAAATGTTTCCTTCTCGATGAGACATTTACTGGCCTCCTGACCCGCAACAACTGGTGCCCACTGTCCACTAACCTGGCCTTTTGTTTCTCCATGGCACGTACGTCCCATCACCTGGCTCACACATCCGTCCTGTGTGCTTGCCCTGTCTCTACCCCCCCTCCCCCCCCCATGCACTCGAATATTAGCTCCATGGGGGCGGAGCCCTTGTCTGGGTAGTTCCCTGTTCCCGGTCAGTAAACATGCAGATCACGTGGCAGAAGTAGCAGGTAGAGGAGAATTTTCTCAAAAGAAGAAGAAACAGCATAGACATGGCGCTGGGGTGTCATGGAAGCAAGGAGACACTCTGAGCAGTGTCTCCTATGGCAGGGTCCAGGAAAGCCCCCACCCCCTGAGCTGGGAGGGCCCCCATGGTCTACAAGCCCTACCCCCATTGGGAAGGCTCCTTCTTATTCTCTCCCCTCACCCAAAGAGAGCTAGTGGGGATGCGGGGGGAGACAGGAGCAATAAAAAAAAGGGTGGCTGTGCCCATGGAGGCGATGGATGGCCACCTAGCTGTTCTTCCATGGGAGTCAACAGTGAAGCCACATGAACTTCTGCATGCCTGTCCTGTCTGAGACATTCCTTTCTCATCAGTGGAAGCTGCCATGTGGGGATGGGGGTCATGGTGGGGAGACTGACACCCTCTTAGGACCCAGAGTGGCCAAGAGGGAGAGTTGTGAGACAGGCAGGAGAGCCTCTGAGACCGTAAGAGGGCCGGAAGGCAGGCGGAACCAAACATAGAAGTACCACGTAGCTCCCGGCCTCTGTCCCACTCAGGTCTGGCAGGGAGGTGGGCTTTCATCCCTGCTGTGGTCCATCCCAAACAGACTCCCCCCTGGACGGCTAGCTCCAGAGGGCCAGAGATTTGTCTCTTCTGTTCACGGAAGTGTCCTGGCATGGGGTGGGCCCTTCATCGATATTTGCGGGCCCAAGGAGATCATCTACCACTTACTAAGCAACCATTCTAAATGGACAGTTGAGTCTCCTTCAGGTGGCCCCAAGGCAATACCGTGGCCAAATGCCATCTTTATAAAAGACCACATACAAGCAGCAGGCTGGCTGGAGGTGGGAAGAGTTGTACAGACCAGGCCTACTTTCTCTCCCTAGGGCGACCCTGACGGCAGGCTCAGATCTGTCTGGGCTCCTGCACCAACTGCCTCCCAGGGAGTCTGAGTCTTTGGAACAAGCAGTCCTCAGACCTGAAGAAAGCTGGTTTATTCAGGAAAGCATCAGATCTATATTCCGAGTCTCATTCCCCAGTCTGACCCCCTCCTGCAGCCCCCTCTCCTGCCACTTCCAACTGCAGATCTGAGCATAAGCAGGAGGTGGAGACCCTGGTACCTCGACTCTGTGAGAGCTCCCTGGAACTCCCTAACACTCTCCTTATGGTTTCGGGTTCCATTGGCAACTCCCCTTATTTCTTGGCTCAGGCCTGTAGCGCCCTCTGCCATCCACACCCTCTCCCCCATCACCCCCCCCCCCACACACACACACACACACGCCAAGGCCACCTTTCTGCCACCCAGCCTCACCCAGAATCTCCCCTATGGGCTCCCACAGCCATGTTCCATTCTCCTATCAGGACATGCAAGCTCTGGCCTCAGCCCACTGGGCTTCTATGTGCAGGGATGTAAATCCAGTGCAGACAGGATCCAAAGATATGTGTGGCTTGTGCAGGCTGAAACTCTGTGGGTAGACTGCAGGCATCGATGGCCATGGGCTGGCCCATGCCCAGGTCTGTGCATCTTCCCACCGTCCTGCCCCCTGCTGGCTCGGTGCTGGCTTCTCTCTCAAGCTGGCTTCACTCTCCAGCGGACTTCATGTGCCCAGCTTTACTAACCCATAGGAAACGGTCCCTACCAAAATCCCCAAACGCTGTCCTCTCCTCCTAGATTGAACTCTTGCCCACCTCAGAAGCAATAACTTTGGCAGGGGATGGAATTCTCTGAGTCAGCCTGTGGGCTTCGGCCCCATGCCAGGAATGGGGGTGCTCTGAGAGGTGTTCTTGCTGGAGCCCCATCCACTAAGAGTATGGCAGGGGTGATTCCCAAGGAAAACCTGCTAAGAGAGAGTGGATGCTGGGTGGGCAGAAAGGACAGATGTTGCACCAAAAGGTGCTGCATCTTCTGTGTGCTATTATGGCTCACCTGACATTTCCTGTGTCATCGCTGTGAACAGGCTTCCCAGACCAGGCTGTGCCTGGTCCCTGGGCATGCCATTTGGGCAACGGGACCTTACCAAGTTTGCCAGAGCCTGCCTGGCCCCAGCCCAACAGCCTCAGCCCTTTGTAGAAACCAGACTGAGCCAGCTAAGTCCTGCTTCCGGGTCCTCCTCCCTTCTCCAGAAGGGAGAGGCAACGAGGGGCAGCAGGGCAGGGAGGTGCGTCTGTCACTTAACACCCTGGAGAATTCAGTCTGAAACTCTCAAAATGAGAGATAGTAATTCCTGCTACCTGCCTGAGCAGGGTGAAGACACCTATAGGGAAATGCGTTGTAGGCAAATGCCACTGTCAAATGTGAGCTGGCCAGCGGGTCTCCCAGGAAGTTCCCCTAAACTGGTACTGAGCTTGGAAAACGTGCCTTGGACCAGGGTGTGGTCCCAGCTCGGCCACTCCCAGCTGCATCTGTCCATGCAACCCAGATGCACGTTGGTCCACTACAGGACACTGGCAGAGGGCTCTCTGAAGCCTTGCCTCTTGAGCCTGGCAGAACTGGGAGGGGCAACTTTTGTTTTGGGTCTGCGGCTGACCAACACCTTGCTCTAGCTTCGATATTCTAAATTTTAGGCCTGGTTCCCTCCCCGGAGAACAGGACCAGAGGGTCGCAAGGTCCCAAACCGTTCCCTCAGCCATGTGCAGGCTGACGTGATTGCTCCTGCATGTCTCTGATCCTGTCCAGATAGCAGAAGGACCTGGAGGCCGTTCACAGGCAGTCATCTGCACGTAAACAGCAGAAGGAAGGGCTCTTGGCAGCCCCCAAGCATAGAGTGCTCGGCCCTGCATGCCACAAAGCAGCTAACCAGCAGTGAAATTCTGCACAAGGCCTGGCGTTACCCATTCCAAGTGTTATCTTAAGTGGCACAGATAACTGGAGCCCAGAGTCTTGGCTCCTCCCCCTCCCCAGGGGGAAGCTGGGCCTGGGGCTGAGAGGATGGGGAGCAGCAGAGGGTGCTTGTGGATGAGGCTATGGCAGTGTTGGGAAGGCAGGGAGTGGTGGCTCTGGTCTGGGGTCAGTGACGACCTTAGAATTACCCAGGGCTTCCCGGAAGCCAGAGAACCAAGGTGCAGTGATCAGCCCTCCTTTCTTGTTCCTCCTACATGTGCCACAGCTGGGAAGCCCTGGGTGGCGCCCACGGGCAGCTGACACGCTATGCTTTTGGCAGAGATCGGAGCTAGGCTGGGAGTCCTAACAGGAGGGAGGACAGGTTCTCTGGGGCTCCAGGGCAGAGGCCCCACCCTACACTCCAGATAAGAGTAGGGAAAGCTAAGGGGAGAGGTGACAAAGGGCCCCCACACTGTCCAGCCGTCTTACAGGAAGAAAGGCAAATTTTAGGGCCAGCGGGATTGCTTTCTGGTCCAGGGGCAGCCCCAACAGGCCCTGGAACCACTGCCCAGAAGACTTGAAATGGGAAGGTGGAGGGCATTTCACATTTGTTGACAGAGAGGCAATGTTCTCAGCCCGGTTTACAGACAAGAAAATGGGCTCAGAGAGAGGACAGCGCAGCTGCAGGCCTGGCCGGTGGGAGCAGCCTCGGAGTGCCCAGGGTTGCTAACTACTGACTTCAGCTGGGTGGGGGAGGGTCCGTTGCACCTGTGGTGGGACAGGGCAAACCTGGGGCAGGTGTCATTACTGACCTGGAGAATGGGGACCTGACAGTCAGGAAGGCCCCTGGGAGTTAGGGACAGAAGCCGAGGTAAGGTTAGGCGCAGATGGGGCGCAGGCGGGGGGTGGGGGTAGAACCCGGTTGTGGACTGGCCCAGAGAGCTGGGTCAGGTCAGGTGGCCGGGCATTGGGGCTGGAGCAAGGCACCCAGGAGTACTACCTGGGTGCCCCTCAGAGGCCTCTGGGGCTTCCTGGGCCCAGCCTGGTCTCCTCGGTGATCGAAGCCCTCTGTGCTCACATTTTCAACTCCCTGGCATCCCCACTGTCCCCACTTTAGACTGGTCAGTGTCTTCCCTTTCCATAAGCACATCGGTCTCATCTCATAGCTGGTCCTGCCAGAAAGAGTCCATACTCACAAAGAACCAGAACCCTCAGCTCCTGCCCCTCCTTCCCACTTTGCCTCAGCAAAGTCCTCCAGGAAGCACTTCCGACCACTCCAGCCAAAGGGACCTTGAATTTCTCTAGGTCCTGGCATATGTTGGCCAGTCAAGCATCACCAGCAGAAATACAAGCGTGTGCTGGGCACCTGCAGTCCTCGCCCTGCCGAGCTGACAGATGTCCACCGGGGCAAGAGCAGACACCAAGGTGACCTGGGAACATGTGATGAAGTGGATGCTCAGTGTGCTAAGGATGGAGATGAGGGCAGGAGAGGAGCTACTAGGGAGAACTGTGGACATCCCTGAGCGGACTATGGTGCGGAAGCAACAGGGAGGCTGGCATGGGGATGCTCACACGCTGAGGACCTGGCGGCACATTGGGCTTTGTTCTAAGAGCAACAGGAAGCCACCATAGGTGCCTAGGAGGAAGCTCCCTTTATGGGCAGAGTGGGTTGGAGAGGCCAAGGCAGGATCTCGGGATGCAACTTTGAGGACATGGTAGTCGTCCGGTTTAAGGGGATGTTCCTGGGCCGGGGTGACAGTGGTGGGAATGAGAAGTGGATGAACGTGGGCGGAAAATCAACAAGACTTGAGTGGTGAGGACAGGGACTGCCCAGATGCAACCTGCATCCCCTGAGAGGACACTCAGACAGCAGCAGACTCAGGGGCAGTGGGGAGCAGATGTGAGATGCCAGTAAAGGAATGGGTGGAGATGGCAGGTGCGCAAGTTGTCATAAAGGGGCTGCGACTCTGAGGAAGGGTTCCGGGTAGATGACACAAACCTGAGAATCCCCACATCACTGAGGACACTTGTCTGAACCACAGGCATGTCCTGGCTCTCACTACAGAATTAGAAGAGCTGAGTTCAAGTCCACTCCACCACATATCAGCTGGGCCACCGGGACACCTTCACTGCCACCTGCCCACGAAGAGGAATTTCATTGGCACCTGAGATTTCAGCCACCATAGGTGTGCTCCCAGCTCCCACACCTGCACCCCCTCCCGCCCCCAGACTCCGCCCTCTGCCAAGCTTCAGGCTCATTCCAGCTCCTCCCAGACACAGCCCACCCGGGTGTCCTCAGGTACCTCAGATCCTATTGACCTAAATGGAACTTATGTCCTTCCCTACTCCCCTGCCCGCTCCTGCTCCTCATCTTGTGTCCTCTATCAGGGACGATGTCACAACAGCCAGAAACCTAGCTGGCACCTTAGACCAGGGTTTTTCAGACTTGCAGGTACACCTAAATCACCCGGGGTCTCGCTAAAATGTAAGTTCTGATCCAGCAGGTCTCAGATGCCTGAGATCCCACATTTCTGACAAGCCCCCAGGTGCTGTGACTTCTGCTGGTCCTTGGAGCACAGCTGGAGGAGGATGGCTTTTCTAGACCCTTTCCTCTCTGTCACCTCCCCCTTCTCATCCCGATCACTTCCTCAGTCTCCCCCACTGCTCTCTTCCCACTCCGTCCCATTGTCTGTAACCCAGATCATTTCAGCCACCTCTTGGCCCATCTTGCCTTGGTTCACGTTGCTGAGTTAGGTATTCCCAGAAGTTGAATGTTCTGTGATAAGCATTACTTATCCAATTAGCTTCCAACAGGGGGTGCAGGCCTCCACCCAAGGGCCAAGTACAGGCCACAGGGTCCAAGACACTCCTCAGCCCAGGCCCTGTACATGGGGCTTGGGGCGGGCACAAAGTGCCACCCTGGAGGGACTGTGAAGGTCAAGGCTGGCAAATGGACTCCAGTGGAGTCATCCTATGAAGTCTGGGGACTCATCTCACAGTGGGCTCGAAGGCCCTGGACCAAAGCAATGGAGAACCAAGGGTGATGCCCCGGATCCAAGGGGAGGGAGGGAGGCCTGGATTCAGTGCCTGGTGCTCTAAATCTGTGGGTCCCAGATTGTCATAACGTGAAATAAAATCACTTGTTAAAACACAGAAGCCCTAACCCCAACCTAGGGACTCTGATTCTGTCACTGGAGGTGGGGGTGGGAGTGTTTGGGGGTGGGGCGGGGACACCTTTTTAAAAGAAAAAATAGCAAACAAGATCGTACTCCGGAGACGCAGCTGCCCCCCACCCCCGCAAGTCTGAGTAAGGTTGCTCTTCTCATGGTGCCAATGGCTCCACCTGGCGGCCCTCGGGAGAGTTACAGGCATCCCTAAAGAAAGTTACTGGTGCGGCCTTCTCTGACACGCACAGGCTCTGAACACACAGTACCTTTTCTAAATTCCCAACAGCCCCTTGCACGAGAGAGCCTCATTCCCTTTTCAGTGATGGGGAAACTGAGACTCAGAGAATAAAGATGCATCTCCAAAATCACACATCTGGGAAGCAGGATGTCAGGGTTAGACTCAAGGTCTCCCTGAACCCCAGCCCTGCCATCTGTGCCAATGGCTTATAAATCTGGCTAGCAGTCAGTCGCCCAGGGAGCCTCTTCAAGCTCGAGACGAGGCTTCAGGTTCAGCTTCATGCGTATGGCTCCTCATCCTCCCAAGCAAGAGTGACACTCGGGGTGGTCAGAGACAGGACACCCAGGGCAGAGGCTGGCCACTCCCTGCTAAACAGGCCTTACCCCATGAGCTGTTGAATTGGGGGTCTCAGAGAAGGAGCTATGGAGAAAATTAAGGACTCAGGTTAATATCTATTTACCAACCAAAGGGGAAATATTTTAGCGCTTTAACAACGTGTGTGTATCTATTTATACACATATATATTCAAACTGCCATATATATCATATATATATTTAAAGAAAAACCTACAAGCATAGGAAGAACAGAAGAGGAACAACAGCAATACAATTTTGGAAGCTGGAAAGCAGACACTTGAGTGGCAACTGTCCTTGTAGTGTGCATTCGCCGGGTGTTTTCCCAAGACCCCATTAAAATGAGAGTAAAGGAATAAAAGCCCTATAAGCCCCTGACACAAAGTAAAGTGGCTGTCCATAAAGAGACAAATGGATAACATAGTTTGGCCAAGAAAAAAGGAAACCCTGCCATTTACAACATGGATGGAACTTGAAGGCATTATGCTAAATGACATAAGACAGAGAAAGACAAATACTGTATGATCTCACTTCTATGTGGTATCTTAAAAATAAAACAAACAAAAAAACCTGAACGAATAGATACAGAGAACAGATTGGTGATTGCCAGAGGAGTGGGCAAAATGGGTGATGGTGGTCAAGAGGTACAAAATTCTAGCTATAAAATAAATCCTGAGGATTTAACAGGCAATATGACAACTATAGCTAATAGTATTATTTGAAAGTCACTAAGAGAAAAGATCTTAAAAGTTTTCATCAAAAGAAAAGAGAAATTTGACCATGTATGTTGACAGATATTAACTAGACATGTTGTGGTGATCATTTCACATATATACAAAAGTTGTACACCTGAAACTAACGTATTACATGTCGATTACACCTCAGTAAAAAAAAAAAAAAAAAAAAAGGATGTCAACAGTAAAGGTTTCCCCAAAAGAATGAGGATGGAGTGAATAAGGCTGGGGCAAGCAGTACCTCTTGGGAGCCTCAAGGCCACTGAGCCCAGGGGGGTGTTCAAGTGCCCTTTCTAGCTACCCAGTGGGGCCCAACAGTGCTGGGTCGGCCAAGGCCGAGTCCATCTGCCTTTGACAACCCTGTGCTCCGGGAACAAAGTCAGGCCTGTGGTGATGGCTGCCAGCCAGTTGCTTCTTCCCCACACATATAAACAGAAGATCAAGAGGCCCTGGACACTTGAGGAAAGCCAACTTCCTAAGGGACCTAAACAAGGCCTCCCACAGACACAAGGACAATTCTAGGAATGGGAAAGGAATCGCAAAGGAAATCTCTAATTACAATCCTCAGAGCAGTTAGAGACAGCATTGCATATTTTATTCTCACCCAAAAGATGTCTGTAACTTGCTCTTTTCTCTCAGTGTTGCTACTGAGATTTATTCATCGTAAATAAATCAAATAGTTAATTTTTTCAAAATTCCTTTGTATGCACGTTCCAATTTACTAAATTAAATTGAGGTTGATTCAGTTTTGCTTTGTTTTGTTTTTGCAATTACAAATAATGTCTTGTGACTTTGGGCAGTTACTTTGAACTTCTCTAGGCGTTGGTTACCAGACACTTATTCAGTTTACAAATACATACCTGGAAAATGGGGTAACAACAGTAGATCCTACCGCAAAGATTTGTGATGAGGATTAAATGAATTCATAAATGTACAACAGTGAAGATGCTTATGGGGAGATAGCTGTGCAGTAGGAGCCTATTGGACAGGAAAAGCCTCAGTCTTCTTGGTTGAAATACAATTCCAGGAACTCCTTTACAAGGGCTGGCTCAGATGGCAGGAACCCAGTGCAGGCTTCTCCCTGAAGTGCAGCATGAGAGACCTCTGTGCAGAAATGGCTGCTAGGCTCTGTTTTGTTGTTGTTGTTTTTAAATTTGAGCCTAGTTAGCCACAAGGAAGCTTCTTGGTAGGTATCTTCTTTCTCAGGGTCCACATTACAAAACAAGAGGTTCTTCTTGCCCCACATGTACACTCCAGAATTCCAAAGCCTTCCAAAAGTTTTGAAATTTCACAAGTATTTGTTAAAGAAGAAACATAAAGTGAAATATTAATTTATAAAGTAATATATCAATGATTTTACACACACACACACACACACACACACACACACACACACACACACATATATATTAAAAGCCATTGAATATAGCCAAAAGAAAACTCAGGGAAAAAAGGTTTACAGAAGTTGAGAAAATACAAAGTTTTTTAAATGAGCTAAGCACTCACTTCTAGAAAGAACATGAATAATAAAATAAATACCAAGAGAATAGTAGGAAGAAATCTATTTTAAAATCAATGAAATAAGAAACAAAAGTAACCCCAAGACATACCTATTTTTTGATTGCCAATAAAATAGACAAAACTCAAAGCTAGAAACAGAAATAAGCAATATTAAGAATGAGGAACAAAATATGACCATAAATATAAGGAGATTAAATTGTAAAAATTCTGTTTAAGAGTACTGACCACACACATATGATTTCACTCCCATGAAACCCCGTGAAAACAATAATAAAGGGATGAGCAGAGCAGTAAAGTCCATGCCCCTCCAGGTTCCACTCTACACTCCAGGCACTGGCAATGACTCTGTGCCCACAGTAGCAGCAGCAGTGGAGTCTTGGGATGTCCTGGACCCTACTCTATAACCAGGCAATGGACAAGCAAAGCAGCTATGTCTCTCTGCCTTCTGCCCAGTGGCATAAGGAGACTCAGGCCAGGGACTTCAGCTCATCCACACCTCCTGCCAGCAGTTCTCCCAGAAAGAGTGGTCACATCTGGGAAGTGTCTCCTGTCCCAACAGATGGCACCATGCAGCCCCCAGCAGGAGTCCCACAGTACCAAAAAAAAAAAAAAAAAACTGACCAGACAGCCCCGCAAGGACTCAGAAAACTAAACTCCAGAAAAACAGACGGAATGTACATGTTAAACTGGGTGACTGCCAGCCAATATAGACGAGTTAAGTGGTTTAAGAGTCCCCTCACATAACAACCAAAATGGAAGGGTGCAACAGTAAATCACTTGTAGTGCTAAGAACCAGAAAGAGCACAATCTGAAAGAGATAAGACAACTAACTGAGATGAATCAGATGTTGGAATTGTTGGAATTATCTGACAGGGATTTTAAAGCAGCTGCATAAAAATATTTTGGCAATCAATTACAGATTCTCTTGAAACAAATAAAAAATAGAAAATCTCAGCAAAGAAAAAAGAAGTGATAAAAAAGAATCAAATGAAAATTATAGAATTGAAGAATATCTAAAATTTAACAACTCACTGGATAGACTCAGTAATAGAGTGGAAACGACAAGAGATAGAATGAGTAAACTTGATAACGATTGATAGACTTTACCTGAACATTAGAGAAGAAATAGGCCAAAGGAAAAAAAAAAAAAAGAATGGACAGAGACTCAGACAACTGAGGGTCTATAATAAAGAATTCGTATCACTAGAGCCCCAGAAGGAGAGGCAAAAGAGTGTGGGCCTGAGAAAGTATTAAAAAAATAATGGCTGAAAATTTCCCAAACTTGATGAAGAACAGAAATCTGCATTTTTAAGAATCAGAGAAAGCCAAAGAAATCCACACCAAGACACATCATAATTAAACTTCTGAAAACTAAAAACTAAGAAAAAAATCTTTTAAACAGTTAAAGAGAAACAATGCACTTCCTACAGAGGAACAGCAAGTCAAATGACGGTGGACTTGTCATTTGAAACTACAGGCGCAGAAGGAAGTGGCATAACATTTTTCAAGTGCTGAAAGAGAAACCATCAACTCTGAAGCCTAAATCTTGTGAAATTGTCCTTCAGATATGAAGGGGAAATACATTCTCAGAGGAGAAACACCTAAGAGAAGTTGTTGCCAGCAGACTTACTCTTAAAGAATGGCTAAAGGAAGCTCTCCGGGAAGAAAGAAAATAATAACAGAAGGAGAATGGGGCCTCAGAAATGAAGGAAGAACAATGGGATGGGTAAACAGAAGTAAATGCAATATGTTATCCTTCATTACATGAGTTTCCTTAATCATACTTTAAGGTTGAAGCAAAAGTTATAGCACCACCTGATGTGGTGTTCAATGTATGTAAAGCAAATACTTAAGGAAATTATATTTTAAAAGGGGGAGGGTAAAAGAACCTAAATGTAGGTAAGTTTCCTATATTCAAAATAATGAAACATCCACACCAGTAGGCTATGATTAAGTTACTTATATATATGATAATACCTAGAGCAAAACACTAATAAAACTGTACAAAGTGATGCACTAAAAAAATGTACCAATTAATGGACATGAAACTCAAAAAAATGTTCACATAACTGACCAAAAGGCAGGAAAAAAAAAAAAGAGAGAGAAAGAGAGGAAACAAGCAGAAAACAGATTATATAAATTGGCAGATTTAGTCCCACTATATCAATATTTGCTGTAAATGGAAAGAGTCTAAACACAGCAACTAAAAGACAAATGTGGAAGAGTGGATTAAAAAATAATAACCCAACTATATAGTCTATAAGAAAGTGATTTCAACTATAATGATGTAGGTAGGTTCAAAGAAAAAGGATGGGAAAAAATAGTATCACCGAGCCCAGATAGTTTTGCGGGAGTGTTTTACCAAATATTCAAAAAATTAATACCATTTTACACAATCTATTTCAGAAAACAGGAGAGGAGGGACACTTCTCAACTCATTTCAGGAGCCAGTTACCAGAGAAAGATAGCACAACAAAGAAAACTACAGACCAATATACCTCACAAACTTAGATGCAAAAATCCCCAAGAAAATGCTGGCAAATCAAATCCAAGAATGTATAAAAAGAATAGTAAACCATGACCAACTGAGATTTATTCCAGTTATATAAAGTTGGTTTAATATTTGAAAATCAAGGAAGATCATACGCTTATATCAGTTTATGCAGAGAAAACATTTGATTGAATTCAACAGCCAAAGCATTCATGATAAAAATTCTCAGTACACCTGGAATAAAGAAGGACTTCCTTAAACTCATAAAGAATACCTGCAAAGACTACAGCTAACATCATACTTAATGATGAAAACTGATACTTTCCCTATAAGACTGAGAACAAAGCAAGGATGTCTGCTGCCACCACTCTCATTCAATGTAGGACTGAAAGTTCTTACCAAGGAAAGGGGAAGCAAAAGAACAAACAAACAAACAAACAAAACAAAAACCATGTTGAATAGAAAATAAGAAACAAAAATACCTCTACTTATAGATGACATGATTGTCTACATGGAAAATTCCAAGGAATGTACAAAAATCGTCTAGAACTATTAAGTGAATTCAAGAAGGTGGCAGGATACAAAATTACGTGCAAACATCAATTGTATTTCTATATACTAACACTGAACAAGTGGAAATCAAAATCAAAACTACCATTTACAATTTCTCTAAAGAAATGAAATACTTAGGTATAAATCTAATGATTTATGTGATGCAATTTACAAAATGCTGAAGAAAGAAATTGGTGAAGACCTAAATAATTGGAGAGACATACCATATTCAAGATTTAAAAGACTCAGCAAAGATGTTAATTGTCTTCAAATGGATCTACAGGTTTACCTATAAAGATCTCAGCCTGCTTTATTTTATAGATATAGAAAAGCTTATTAAAAATCTAGATGGAAAAGAAAAGCCCCTACAATAGGCAAAACAATTTTGAAGAAGAAAAAGAAAATAGGAGTAATCACTGTTCCAGATGTTAATGTGTTACTTTTAGTTACGTGAATCAAAAGAGTGTGATATTGGCAGAGGAAGAGTCACATAGAGCAATAGGAACATACAGAGAATGAAGAAATAGATCTGCACAAGTAGGCTTAATTAATTTTTGATGAAGAAACAAAGCAACTCAATGAGGGAGGGGTAGCCTTTTCATTAAATGGTGCTGGAGCAATTAGGTATCCATAGTGAAAACAAAAGCCAAAAAACTGAACTGATCCTCCCATTTAATACAAATTTTAACTGAAAATGGGCCATGAAGTGAAATGCAAAACTATAAAACTTCTAGAAAAAAAATAGGAGAGAATCTTCAGGACTTAAGATTAGGTGAAGAATTCTTAAAAGAACCAAAAGCACAAGTCATAAAAGGAAAAATCAATTAATTGGAACTTATCAAACTTTAAAACTTTTATTCAACAATAGATCCTGTTAAGAGTCTATTTTTATTTTTATAAACATAAATTACAGACTGACAAAAAATACTTGCAAATGACATGTCTAACAAAGGACTTACTTGTACCTGGAATACATAAAAAACTCTCAAAACCCAAATTAAAAAAAAATAACCAATCCAATTAGAAAACTGGGGAAAAGACATGTACAGGCAATTCAGCAGAGAAGATATACAGATGACAATTAAGCACATGAAAAGATGTTCAACATTGTTAGCAATTAGAAAAATGCCAATTAAAACCATAACGAGACATTATTACATACCTATCAGAATGACCAAAGTCAAAACTAGGAGTAACATAACTGCTGGTGAGGATGTGGAGAAACTGGATCACTCACACATTGACAGTGAGAATGTAAAATAATACAGTACAATTTTTTTTAATGCTGTCTTGACCCAGTTTTAAGGCCCTGGTGAGAGGCTGGTTAATCCTCCTTCTTGAGTAGCCTGTTAAGGCCATACCCACCCCGGCCCCCACCAGCCAGATTTCTTAGTAGGCTCTCATATTCCTGCCGTTATACACCTGCCCTTAATCAACACAAGGCCAAGTGACAGATAACCAAAGACAGCCCCTATTCCCCAGAGCCCACTGATATCTACCTTGCTTCTTCCTTCCTGTGGAAACTACGGTAAAGATGCTTGCCCACAGTTCCACTTCCCTCAGCCTCCTGACTAACCCTGGTGGCTCCACGTGGAGTGCTGTGTTCTCCCCATTGACCTTGGAGTAACAAAAATATAAAGCTCTTTCTAGTTTTTCTCTCTTGACCTATGTCTTGCCTCACCACACCTTACACAAAGTACATATGGTTAAAACATACAGCCACTCCAGAAAATAGTTTGGCAGCTCCTTTTAAAACTAAAAATGGAGTTATTATATGAACCAGCAATTACACTCTTGGGCCTTTATCACAGAGGGATGAAAACTTATTATCACACACAAATTTGTACATCAATGTTCTAGTAGCTTTATTCATATTAGCCCCAAGACCCTATTGTTTTTCAACCAATGAATGATTAAATAAGTCGTAGTATGTCCATACCGTGGAATACTACTCAGCGATGAAAAAGGATGGAACTATTGATACATGCAACAGCTCAGATGAACCCAAGGAAATTATACTGACTCAATCTCAAAAAGATACATACTACATGATTCCATTTACATAACATTTGTGAAAGGACATGATTATAGAGATGAGATTAGTGATTAACCAGGGCTCAGGATAGATGCGGGAGGGGAGGATGTGGCTTTAAAGGGGAGTATAAGGGAGTCTTGAAATGGTGGTACAGTTACATGTCTTGATTGTGGTGGTGGTTCTATGAAGCTACACATGAGACAAAACTGAAGAGCTATGAACGTGCGCGCGCGCGCACACACACACACACACACACAAAAGAGTGCATGTATAGCTGGTGAAATCTAAATAAGCTCAATGGTTTGTACCTAATCTGGTTTTGACATTATATTGTAGTTACGAAGGATGTTAATATCGGGGTGGTGGGGTGAAAGGTTCATGGGACCTCCCCATATATTTCTTTGTAACTTCCTATGACTCTGTAATTATTCCAAAATGAAAGTTTGTTTTTTTAAGGGGAAGGGGACACCTGAGAAAACAAACAAACAAAATGAAATCCTCAAAAGTCTCAGAAATTGGCATCAGCTGCATCTGTAGCTGAAAGTTACACAGTTTTTGAAAGTGTGAGGGAGGATAAAACCAAGGACAGGAGAAAACAATGAGAAAAAATTAGACCCCAGATCCCCTCCCCCACTCTGCCATGCCAGGTGTCTTCCCCTCCCCCACCCTGAAGGTTTGTTCTCTGTTGAGAGTACAGTAGAGTGTGTCTAGATCATTTCTTCCTACTCAGCTCTAAGGATGCTGGGAAGTAAAGAGAAGTTGGGAAATTTTGTCTTTATTCTGAAAGAATTATCCTGTGGTCCTGGTACAACTGACCCCATTGGCCTCCTATATATCTATCTACATGCAGCCTTCTTCCTTCATAGAGAGAGAATGGTTCCACTCTCTCCCCCATGGAGCCCTAGCAGCTCAGAGTAATCAGTAGCACCCAGTATGGCTTCTTGTGGTCTAGCAACCTAAGAACTAAAAAACATCTGTTTCCAACACAAAAAATATATAAATTAGCAGGAGGAATAGGACAATTGCAGCAAACCAACAATCTAATTCAGAAAGTTAGAGGAGGTAGATATATAGCAGTCACAAGTTCTTGCCTGTTGGGTTTTCCAGGAATGCTGCAGTCTCCCTTCTCTGGAGGTAGAGTAAGTTATTGATCAGCCCACATGACAGTTCTTTGTCCATTGGCCTCTATGGCTTTGTCCTTGCCTTCTGGAAGACATATTTCCTTTCATGGCCATATGAGACGTGGGAATTAGAGCACCTGCTTCCTGTTGGTACAGGTTTGGGAGATTAGATGTTGCTTTAGAATTGCAGAATTATTAGTCATATTGCTGATTTCTTTGACGTTTCCCTCTAAAACCTCTTAAGTTTCCAGTCTGTTCTGATCTTACTAGTTCTAAGTGAACGTACGCACAGCCAAAGATCTTGCCTGATTATAAGTTTTAAATTTTAATACTTGGGTCATTTGCTTTTGAGGTTGGCTCACCATCCCTTTTCACAAACTTAATGAATATTAGGTCATTTTTGAAACAATCAACTTAGTTGGGAAAGCAACACCCTCAGTCTACCTCTCATCAGCAAGCTTTTGGTTTCTGCAAGGCAAGAATCAATCTTAGGTCCTGCCTCTGCTCCATGAAGTGTTTTGAAACTAGGCTTCATCTAGCCCCTTTCTCATTTTGATATCATGGCCCTCATTCCTATGGTCCAAGATGCCAGTCCCACATTCCAGGAGGCAAGGTAGAGGAAGGGCCAGGAAGAAGAGATGAAGATGGGTAGAGACTTTCTTGGGGACCGAAAAAGTAGATGCCATTTATTGGAAGAAGTGTAGGTGAGACAGCCAGAAGGGTGAACTGTGGCAGAGATGGTTATCTGTTGAACAAAATTTCTGCTGTTTCTTCCATTGTATAGATTTGTTGCTGAAAGGTAGCCATTCAGTCACCATTAAGTAAATTATTTGCAAGGTCATGAAACAAATCTTCTTTGCATTTTGAAGGGATAGGTGATTAGTTCTTGCCAATGGAGTGAGAAGTGGTAAGGGTGACTTCAGGCTGAGCTGGTTACGAAGCACTTGTGCTTTCTCTCCACCTCCGCCTTCTTCACCAAGTATGCAGAGAGGGCTCCGAAGCCTAGCCCAGGAGTTCCTGACACTTTTTTATGCCATGAGCACTCTTGTCAGTCTGGTAAGGCTTATAGACCTTTGCTCAGAATAAGGCTGTTTAAAAGCATAACAGAAAATATATAGAATTGCAAAGGAAACTAGTTATATTGAAATACAGTTACCAAAATATTTAAAGTGTTGTGATGTAACAGTATGCACTTATATAGCACATCAAATGACAAGATCTACTGGTGGTTCCAATTTCTACCATGTTTTCAAAGTAGTAAATGAGTTCATAAACATGATATTTCAAGATATTCCCAATATTTTCTTTTAGGCTGATAAAAATACCGACTGAGACAGAGGAGTTGCCCCTGGGGGCTATCATTCCAGGGGCAGTGCCCATGTAGGTGTTCTTGTGTTGAAACCCATTCCTCAGCTTGCTGACTGTGGTTTCTTGGGGGCCTGAAAGGCCCACTGACAAGGTCAGTTTTTGGAAACTGTACAGGCCTTATATTACCTGCCTCAAACAAGAGTCAACTTTCCCTAAACCTCTTTTGGGCCAATTCCCTTAGGAAACATCTTTCAGAAACCTTCCTAGTTCAGGCTCCTGCCTTCATTCCGACACCCCATATCGCTTAAAAAGTAGCAAGGTAATGGAATGTTTTTTGCCCAGGGTAGTAGTAGTGATTAATCTGCCTATAGGCCTTAAATCCAACACCCCTAACACTGCCCTACATTTGGACTTTCAGTCACCGGAGTCGGTTGGTATCTTTATCCACTATGCATGTCTGAGGGGGTTTGGCTTGTTTTGTTTGTTTGTTTGCTTGTTTGTTGTTATTTAAAGCCAAAGCATCATAATCAATTCAACTCATCGAGCAGAGGCCAGGGATGACACATCCATTTTCTTCTTCGTGCCTTTCTCCCATTTAGTCTTGACTTTTTTAATACTATGACTACAAATTATTTTTTAACATTGAAAAGATGGTTTAGCCTTAGAAAAAAATACATATACTTAAAAACAGAAATGGATTTGCCACATTTCTCTCTTCCTGTTACTTCTCTAAGGTGAGTCTTAGGGGAGAGCAGCTGATCTCTGACATGGGAGTGCCTCTTGTCACCCATATACTGAGGCATGGGGCACCTTCTCCCAACTGCAACCAGCAAGGTGCCTGGAGCAGCAGCTGGCAGGGAGCTGTGTGTGTGCGACGGAGGCTTAATTAAGAACAGACCTTGGGCTTTTGCTTTTCTATGCATCTATTCTTCTTTCTTCCAACAACAAAATCCCTGATTTTTCTCTGGATCCCCCAACTCTTTCCATATGTACTTTGAGTGAGGTTGAAGAACATTCGGCTCCAGGAGAGGGTGTGTATGTGACTTCTTCCTGGCCAAAATGGAATGTTGCCCTGAATATGGTGTTTGGTTCAGGGATGCAAATGAGAGTTGGTCCCAAGAAATTTGCTCAGCCGCTGAGATCTCTTTCCTTCTAGTGGTGAATCCTGCAGAAGCCGGCATCTATTCTGCTCCCATACTGCCCCTGATAATAAAGCCAACATGACAATGAGCAGAGAGTGGCATTAGCCCCCAGATGAAGCTGATGGACTCTCTCTGGCCTTTTACAGAGATTTGAGCCAACTAGTTCCTCTTTTTTATTTTTTGGTTAAAAAAAAAGAAAAAGCTGTTTGGGATGGTTTTTCAATCTATTGCAGGCTAATATAATGAACCCAGAGACCAAGACTACTCTGGGAAGATGTGACTGGGATTTGCAACTTCATCTGTTATATTGGGTCCTATCTGAAGAAAACAAGAGGCCTCGAGCCCGAAGAAGGAAAGACAGATGTCCAGCGTGTGTCCACGTCATTGGCACTGGGTAGGAGTGAGGGATCTTAGTCACCAGGACTGGCTCCTGGTTGGAAAGTCTCCACCTTGAGAGGAGGCATCAGACTATCAGAGCAGAGTGGGCCAGAGCTGAGTGGCTCTGCAGGGTCCATAGTTCAGGTTCATCAAGCAACCTCTAGCATGAATTAATTTGCCATGTGCTTTCCTCCTGGAAGACGATGAGTGGATCTTCCACTGCAGGCAATCCAGTCACACAGCAGTTGGGTTTGCCTTGCAAATAAACCTTGAAATTTGCTGCATTCAGCAGTCTCCTTGCATCTCAGTAATTGTCATCAGTCTGACCAACCCTACCCATCCCTAGGGACTCTGGGAAGCCCAGTTGCTGGACCCATAAAGTTATGGTTCATATTGACCCAGAGTTTGAATTCCAGTGCTCCAGGCAAGTCTTAAAAATAGACACCACAGCGACATCAGCAGTCATGCCACTACTTGGTTGTTGTTATTCATCCACCCATCCACTGTCCATTACATTTACTGGACATCAAATGAGAAGTATTTTGATGGTAAGTGACAGAAGCCTAACTCTAACGTAGGCAAAAAATGACTCTACTGGCTCATGTACCTGAACTAGATTACAGGATAAAAAGAAAAACTACTCAAATTATGACTTTGGTACCTGCCACTAGGGTTCTGTTACCAACATGTCGCTCTTTATCACTCTCTCATCTGGCTGCTACCAATTCGCAGGGTCCTGGCTTAGCATCCCCACGGAGCCAGAACTCTTCCTAAGTCTACACAACAATCCTGGGTTGGTCACATGTCCACCTCAGGGCCGGAGGGTAAGGTTCTCATAACAAAAGAAGCCTATGGGTAGAAAAGACTCAAAAAGCAAACCCAGTTGTTGTTTGGAGGAGATGGGATTCAGGTTCAAGAGGCTCACAGACCAGCAGGGAGATGATAATGGCAGTATTTGCTAAGAGCCATGATGGTGGGAAAAGGACCAGGAGCCTGAGGAGACAGTGACCAACTCTGCCAGGGAAGCCTTCCCAGAGGAAGGAGTGAGGTGCAATCTGTTCCCTATTCTGACCACCCCCAGTTTTCCCAGGGATTGTCCTTTCCTCACTCTCAATAATATTGTTTACTTCATGGGGTGCTGACCTCAGGCCTCACTGCAGGGGTGGGGACAGGGCTCTGGCCAGGCCAAAATGAGAGCTTTCCTAGGCTTTTGCCAGATAGATTAGGAAAGTGGAGAAGCTGGTAGATTCTAAGTCTGCATGTGCAAGCAGCTATCTCTCTGGCCCAGCCAAACAGACTGTGTGAAGAAGCCATTGGGTAGGAGAGTGGAGTGAAACATAGGGGAGTGAGATTGGTTCTTGCTGGCACCTTACGATGCCTGAACTTCAGTTATGCAACACCTGAATACATTGAATACATAAACAATCTCTTTCTGCATAAAGTCTACTTGAGTTGGGGTTTTATAACTTGTAATAGGAAGTCTTGTGTAACATGAACAGCATGCTGATCTAGATCTGAAAAGGTGAGAGGCATTTGCTGGGTTTTCCTTCAGCTATGCAGAAAGAACAGGATGTGCACAAGCAGGCCCACCATTGGTGCTCACTCCGTGGACACCCCCAATCTACCAGGATAGCCCCAAATAAGTCTGCCCTCTCCCCTGCCATATGTGCACACAGCTCCTGCATTGTTTGGGTCCTGTACTCTTGAATCTGGACTGGGTTTTAATGCTAGGACTGATAGACTCTGGAAATGTTTCTTCAGAAGGCCTGGAAGCTTCCACTTCTTCCCTCATGGAACCTTGGGTTGCCATGCCAAATGTCCAGGATCACCTGATACAAACAGAAGCCACAAAGAAAAGGGGAAGATGAGACAGGGCACAGAGAAAGGCCTTGCTGGGTGCACCAAGGTGTTAGATATTCAACCCCAGCCACCATCTCACTAAAAGTATGAGCAATCCCAAGTGAGACCAGCAGAACTGTCTAGCTGGGCACCAGAATCTTGATATAATGAACTTGTTTTATGCCACTAAGTCTTTTGTTATGCAGCTGGACTTCCCCTCCTCCATACACACTGTGCTAATCACAAAAAGTAGATCATCTTCAGGGCAAATGAATTACAAAAAGGCACCCTTCTTTCCAGGCTGGAGCACAGGTTGCCAGGGCGTAGCACTCACATGGGGGTAGAGGCCCAGTTGGGTGGTTGTACAGCACTGGGGCTGTACAACTCCAGCACTCAGTAGCCTAAGGTTGGAGGGTGCAATGGATGTTCACAGGCAGCTGATCAGTTTGCACTTGCTCTAATAAATCCCTTATCCCTGCTAGGCTTTCATATTGCCCTGCCTTTGCCGAGTATCCCCTGACACTAGAGGACTGGGCTGTCATGTTGAATCTTGGCAAATGGTAGGCAATGACCATCCTAAGGCCTGTGCTGGGGAGAGATAAACATGGAAACCAAGCAGCTTTTATCCCTCAATATTTTCCTTGTTCTTCCAGCTTTCATTTGCCCCAGCAGCAGCCACCCATCTCCTATACACTCTAGTCCAAGACGGCCTTCGAGTGAGGCACTGTCTTATTTTATTGCTCTTGTTAGTTATTGGAAATCATTTCAACTTTATTTCCTCACGGTTGTTCTCTCAGGGAGGCCATATTGGTTTGCCACGCAGGTAAATGGACGGCTACTCCTTTTCGCTCACGCCACGCTGGTCTACATGCATCTCTACTGAATTTTAAGTCTATTGGGTATTCCTCCTGTCCCTAGACTGTGAGCTTGCTCAGGGAAGAGTGAGGCCTGATTCATCTCTCAGCCCTGACCCCAGTACAGGGCCTTGACCATGTCAACTAAGGTGCTCAACCCATCATCGACCAGCCCAGTCCTTCCTCTACTCACCTTCGGTCATCACCTAAAATAGAACACCTTGAGGTTTGAACGCAGCCGCTGAAGGTTACTCCGGCTAGGACCTCACAACTGTCCCTCAATTTCCTGGCCCTAATAACCATTAATGGACTGAAACGAGCCATTAAGTAATTTTTTCTGCATCTTTGAGGCAGGAAAACTCATGTAACTGTTCACGATTGAACGTCTTGTCTTTAGGCAAATCAAGATGCTGGCTAAAGTCAAAAGTCTGAGAGCTTGTCCGTGTTTCCACGTGATTAACAGGCAAAACGAAAGGAAGACCAAGAAAAAAGAGGGAAGAGAGGAGACAAAAGTGAATGCTCGAGACAAATAAAAGAGAACTGGATGAAAAACGGAGTCGTTGAAAAGAAGAGGACAGAGGAATGACGGGCAGAAGCGGAGTGACGAGGGCGGGAAGAGGCGCGGGAAGAGCAGCGGGGGGGCGGGCCCATAGCGCGCCGGGCCGGCCCACCGCCTCCCAGCGCGGGGGTAAGGAGGCGGGGCCTGGGGCAGCGGCGTGAGGAGAGCGCCCCCCCGACGCCGAATGGTCGCGCCCGGCGTCACCGGCCAATGGGTGGCCGGGATGTTGGAGCGACGGCGGCGGTCGGGGTGCTTGCTGGCTGGGGGACGGCGGCGGCCGCCATGATGCTTGTTTGCTTTCAATGAAAGCGAGGGGGGCGCGGAGGAGGAGGCGGCGGCGTCGGTGGCGGCGGCGTCGGCGGCGCGGAGGCGAAGGCGGCGGCGGGCGTAGCGAGGAGGGCGAGGCCGGGGCCCGAGAGGGCGGGAGGGCATAGTGGCGGCCCGTCGGGGCGGCTGAGGCGGGCGGCTGAGGCGGCGGCACTCAGAGAGGGAACAAAGAGCGGCGGCTGAGGCGGCGGCGGCGCTGCAGCAGCGGGCGGGACTGGTATGGTGGTTCCACAAGGCAGACCCCGCTGCGCTCACAGGGAGGAGGCAGCAGCGGCGGCGAAGGGCGGCGCGCCCCGAGAGGTGAGCGAGACGGCCCGAGGCCCGCCGGGCTGCTCCCGCACTGGCCGCGCTTGGGCCCCACTCGGTCGTGCCCCCGGGGACGGGGCGCGCGGGGCCTGGGGCGCGGGCAGCTTGAGCTTCGCGGGCCACAGGACCGAGCGGGCGGCTGTTGAGGGTCCCGCGCCGGGCCCCCAGGCTGAGGGTGCGGGGTGCTGATTGACGTCGGTGGCGGTGGCGCGCAGGGAGCGGGCTGGGGCGCCCTGGCCCTCGGACCTGGCTCGGATCACCGTTGTAGCAAATCGGTGTCGAGACTCGTGTCCCGGACGGGTGGCGACTTTGAGGAGTGGCCACGGGATTTCGCGCTGCTGAGCGTGGGACCTTGTAGTCACTGCAAAGCGGGAAACATGCTGCTTCCCCCTCCCCTCTCCTCCCCAAAGTGTTTAAGATTCAGTTTAACGCAGGTTTTTTTTGGGGGGGGGGGATGACACGGTTAAAGAAGCGTAGAGCACAGAATGTAGAGGTTCGCGGTATTTAGGGACCCGAGGCAGTCCCGGTTACTGAGAGCAGTTTCCTCCAGTAACTACATCATGTCTCATCTGGTGGTGGCGGTTATTTTCGTAAACATCAGTGGTTTATTTTCTTCGGAAACTTTTTTTTTTTTTGACTGTTTTCCTCCTTCGCCTTCCCCAGAGAGCCTCCCAACACCCGTAGCCTTTTCTTGAACTGTCACTGCAAATGACAGCGTTGTTAAGGGTCATCTTGCTCGACCTGCCTGCATTTGTTATTGTGTTAAGCGGACGTTGTTTTAATAATCTCCTTGAATTTGAGTTCCAGTCTTACCTGTTTTCCAAGTGGATTGTCCCGTGAGTGTTAGTGCAGAATCTTCTTTCTTCCTTGTATCCGGGAATTTAATTTTGGAGAGAAAGATAGTGAATATGAGCAAGTGAAAAATAAAATGGGATGTAATAGCACTTTGTGTTTTTCATGGTACACCGACTGGGATTTGCCAATTCCAAAACTGTTTTGTAGGCTCTAGGAGCTGATATGGCAATTGATGAAAAGGTTTTGAAGACTTTTTTTTTTTTTGTAATTGCTATCAGCATTTTTCAGTCTTTAGAATGTCACGACTTCTGGAATTAAAAATTGCTTCACATTTTTAGATCACTGATCTAGTCCAGTCGTCTTGCCTCAAACCAAATATTTGAATAGCTGCTGGTGAAGAAACATGTGGGAAGGTTAAAGTGACTTGCCCAAACATATTGCATGCAGTTAAGAGGGGAAAAGGGCCAGGTTGTGTGTGAATGTGAGAGCACACTAGAGTGTAATGCAATTGCAGGAGATTATAGTTCTTTGGGGATGACAGAGGGTGTTTTAATGGATAAAAGTTATTTGACATTGTCAGTTCTCAACAGGTGAACAAGACACTTGAAATGGTCAAAAACAGGGATGTGACAAAACACGAATTTTATAGTGAAAATTCAGAAAATTAGCTGAAGATTGGTCCTTGCAGTTTCAAAAATGTCTTGATCAGTGCTAATGTATATGAAGAAGCTCTTATGAACGCCTATTTGGTTTGTAGGTATTTTCAGGTTTCTTAAATCTTGGTGGCAGAGTAGTAGTATTGGGTAAGTTGAGACTTGAAGATGGTTATAGAACTTGATCCTGACAACAAATAAAGCTGTTATAGGAATCTGCCTTCCGTACTCGTCATTTATAAATATGCATTTTGGTTAATGCTTAGGCACTCTGTGTATACCAATATTAGCCTTCTTATATCCTTTAAAGCATAATACATGTAAAGCATATGTTGGAGTAAAGGTGCAAGGCTACTCACAGCTGTAGCTGTTGGGCCAAAAGGGGAGAGGGAACCAGTATCTTCAGCACACTTGTACTGTTCCCATATGCAAGGTACACTGGTTGGAAAGCTTTGCTTTTAAAGTGTTTATCACTTTGGAAAGTCCAGATAGGTTCTGCTAAGAACATATATTTTAATGGAGAAAAGACTTGATTTGTGGGTATGTAATGCTATTATTTACACTTGTGATTAAAACTAAACATTACTATCTTGGAAAAAAGTTTCAATTTTAATTTCCTGGTTTTTAGCTTTCACAAAATCTTTTACTAATGTCCTTTTTCACCTTACCTGCTTTAGTAAGGTAGCCATTTTAAGACATTGTGACTAATTAAACGCTATATATGTGAAATTAAGAAATGCTGAATAAATCGAACTGTAAAAGTTACTGTATGCATAGTCTGTGTGCATTAGGGTACAATGGGATGCACTGTATTTTGGTGTTGGAACTAGTAATTAAAGAGATTATTTGCATCCAAGACTCATTTAGGCTGTCTTAACCTTACCCTTCTTTGGGCTTTACCTCTCCCTCATCCCTTTTTGCTTTTTTGATAACTGAAGTTTCCTATGAAGAAGTAGTTATGCTGGACACAGTGTTGGACCCTGAGAATTCAAAAATGAATAATACTCAAGTTTCTGCCTTCTTGTAGTTTATAGATGTGGTAGGTGTACAAAGTTTTGTGCAGAAGAGAAAAATGATTAAATTTGTGGAAAGTGTGGAAGCAGTTTACAGAAAACACAGGAAAGGGTGTTTGTCAATCTGGGGAGAAATGGTCATTTCAAACAGAAGGAATGGTGGGCGCACTGAGGTGCCAAGTGTCGGGGTAAGTCCAATGATGAGGTGTTACTGGAACAGGGAGAGTGACTAGAGATGAACCTGCAAAAAGGTGTGTCTGGCCTAGATTTTGAAGGGCCATGCTTGCTAAGCTAAAAGGTTTATATCTTTATCATGTAGCAAAGGAGGGAGCTAGAATATTTTTAGTAGGGGAGTAAAGTGATGTAGAGATCACTTTGGTATCAGCATGGAGGATTGAGTGGAGACTACATATAAAAGTCATATTTAAGATAGTGTGGAGTTAGTGACTCCGAATCAGTTTTTAACTTGGACATAGCGTCTTTTGTCTGTAGTCCCTTTTATAGTGGGCTTGAAAGCTCTGCCCAATTGCTCTGTGATAAAAGGTACTTTAAAATAAAAATGCCAGGATGTTTTAAAACAATGAAACTCATAAAGTGGTACGTGTGAAAGTTCAAGTGTTGAATTTGTCTTTTGAGTTAGGCTTAGGCAGACTGTAGAGCTTAAGGTGGAAAAATGAACCTTCTGCTCACCAGAATTGAGAGCCACCCAAGCTTAAAGATTATGACTACCGTGGTGGTATCTCAGTTCGAATATGGGCTGTAAACATTTTTGTGAAATTTGAGGGGAGGGCAGTTTTCTCCAGTAAATTATTGGAATTAGAATACTGGAACTTCCTTAAAGCCTAAGAACTCTATTTAGTGGTCCCCAACCTTTTTGGTACCAGGGACTGGTGCTCCTATGAGAATCTAATGCCTGATGATATGAGGTGGAGCTGAGGAAGTGATGCTGGAACTGGGAACTAGCTGCAAATACAGATGAAGCTTTGCTCCCTCACCATTCACCTGTCGTGCGGCTCAGTTCCTAACAGGTCATGGATGGGTACTGGTTCTGTAGTCTGGGGTGTGGGGACCCCTGCTGTAGAGAGAAAGACAACCAATAAAGCCCTTATCAGGTTATATGGTAATGAGAAATATACAAAGCATTTGGGGCATGCTAAGGAAAGAGCAACTAACTTCTGCTTGGGAAGCTTGAGGGAGTCATCTCAGAGATCTTTGAGCTGAGTTTTGAAGGGTGAACGGGTTTGTCAGGCCGAGTAGGGCATTTCAGGGAGAAGGAATAGCATATTCCTTATGTGTTATGTTACACATAAGCTCTAGTCTTTGATGTTACATATAACTTGGGCTGTGAAACAGGAGGCAAGGATGTGAGGGAGAGGGAGTCTAACAGTTTCTAATAGTTAAAGCATTGGGACTCCCATCTTTATGTAATGAGGATCCATTGGGAGTAGGCAGATAGGGATAGGGAAACTGAGGCAGACTTTTCTAGGAGATACAAAGTAAAAAGGTGTAGGCTGGATGGAAGAAGTCAAGAAATGGGTCAGAGAGTTCATTTAAGTCCTCATCAGGGGTTAAGGACATCAGAGCTAGAAAAGTATAGGGTAAACACTAAAAACACCAGAATTAGGGACAGACAAGCAATGAACTATAAAAATACGAAGGAGTTGAGTATGATTTCAGAAGTTATTTAGGTTAGGTAACTATTGGTATGATTTAACTTGGGAAATAGATGAGCAGATTTGAGCAAGGAAAGTGGAATAGTTTGATTTTTATTCTAAGTTTGACATACCTGTCTGATATTGAGGTGGATATGTCTGATAGGTATCTGGACCAGAGAGTGGTTGGAGGTTTTATAAATTTGGTCATTATATAGTTGGCATTGGAAGTTAGACAGTTACTCAGGAAGAGTGAACAAATGCTTTTCACCATTTTGGGGGAGGTAGGGTCCCCACTTGAGAATCATATGAGAATTCCAGACCCTGCTGAAGAGAATCAAAGTATGTACACAAGAAGTGTGGAACTTACTCACGGACCACAGGTTAATTTAGGAAGAGGTGAGAACTGAGGGAACCCTTAGGAGCAGTCAGCATTTCATTTCAGTCAGGATTGAAGTAAAGAGGTCGGGGAACTGGCGAGAGCAGCATTACTAAGAGATATTAAAGGAGGGGAGGTAAGAGTGCCAAGCAGGAGGGCGTTTTCAGTGGTGACAGATGGTGCCCAGGTTTAGGGTAGGATGAGCTCTGGGGATGGATTTAAAGAGGAGACAGGGTCGAGAGAAGGTAGCCACTTACGTTAGCTGCCAGTCTTCTGTTTTAAATCCAAAACTTGGAGGATAAATTTCTAATATATATTATATGTATACTTCAAACTTTTCCCTGCTATATTGGTTTTTATTTGGTCACATAAAATTATTTTCTTTGTGGAATTGGATGTCATTTCAAAAACAGTAAAGGAAGTTCTTCCTCATTGGAGGTAAAACTATGTAAAACCATACTTTTAGAACTTTCAGTCCTCAGTTACTAGAAGACTAAAATTTGCATTTCATATTTCTTGTGGTAGGTTTGTTTGTACTTGTACTGTGCTCAATATTTGATACACTTTCAAATGTAGAATAGTAGTAAAGAGGGAATCATTAAGCATAGTTATTTTCTTTCAAAGTTATTTGCTACAAATATATACCTGACAGAGTAAACATGTGGAGATCCAACAAAACAAAAATTAGGCAATGGTTTTTCTATCTAGAAAGAATATTACTTGTGATCCTCTAGATACATCAAGAGGTTGCATATGAATTTTTTTTTTAACTAGGCAGATTTTGAGTGGGGAGGTATGGCAAGATAGATGAAGAAATGTATTTGTTCCTACTGGTTAAAGACCAAACAGAAATGAAGATTTATTAAAATTAAGTCAAATATTATTTGCACTCACCTTTTTGGGTGGCAAATCTTTTCTTCCCTAAGATTGTATATAGTTACATATAAACACTAGCACACCATAAAGCAATATCTGATGAAGCTAACTGCTATGTTAGACCAATAGCTTCCTTCATATATTTTCATCTCAAATTGTTGAAAATGAAACTGTAGTTTATTTGGTACATCTAAAGAATTGTCATTTGGTTTCTAATTTTAGGGAAACTTTTAGAAACTCATACTTAGGGATTGGTAGTCACAGAAAGAAAAAAATAACTTTGTTGAATGCTAATGATGTGATAGGTACTGTGTATTACATGTGTTATCTCATTTAGTCCCCACACCAAAAATTGTGAGGTAGATATTTTATAACTGAGGAAACTAGCCCTAAAGATAAATGTGAATACATCCTTGCAGAGCTAGAATTTGATATGGGTCTGTTTAACTCTAGTGTGTGTTCTTAATGACACCGTTCTCTACTCTCCCCCTCTTCCCTCCTGACACTCTCATGGAGCTATTTCTTGGAACTGACCCTTGATAGAGAGATTTGAAAATAGAGGGAGACCCAGTTGCTGCCACACTTTTTCATTAGTGGCTGATCATGTTGACTTAATAGAGCTGACTGGCAGAATTTCTTAATACTTGTGATTCCCTTTTTGGTTATGGATCAAATACCTCATGAAAGTCCATGTAAGAATGTTATTTATGCTGGTCAGAAATCCAGTGAAAAAACATTTTACTATTTTAAGCAAAGGCAGTCACACATCTGCTGTCAAAAAGCAGTAACAATTCTACTTGAACATATTTGCTTTAGATTTCCAAATCTTCTGAAATATTGCTAAGTTTCTTCAGAGCATTTTGGTGATTAAGGCATTTTGATGATTTGTAAGGTCAACATTTCATGAATGACTAACTTTCTTAGTTTTAGGGGAAAAAAAGGACAGTGGGTCAAAACCGATTGATAGTATGTTAGAACCTCCCAAATGATTGTATATGTGAATTAGCAGCTAGAATAAATGTTGAATTCCTCAAAAGGCCAACATTCCCACCAGATAGTGGTAGCTAGAATATGATTCATTGTAAGAGAGGGAAAAGCAAATAGATTATGGAAAATCTGGCAAAACATAACAAAGAGAAATTAGTCTATAGCCATGCTATCCTGAACAAGCCCGATCACGTCTGATCTTGAAAGTTAGGCAGGGTCGGGCCTCGTTAGTGCTTGGATGGGAGACCACCTAGGAAGACCAGGTGTTGTAGGGGTAAAAAATAAAAAAGGGATTGTAAGATGACAAGGTCCTTGCAATCTGTGAGGTCAACCAAGGGTTGCCTCACCTAAAAAATATTAAAAAATGAAATGAAAAGATTCCTCTTGGCAGCCATCATCTGATTCTGAGACTGTAAATTAGAGGGTTGTTGCTTGTCTCATGCTAAGGAGCAGATTTATGATGGATGGCCCCCCTTCCCTTCCCTTTTTTTTTTTTAATCTTGATATGATCTTATCACACAAATCATGGTTTTGACTTAACCTGCATATTAGTGGGCATTCAGCTCTTACTAATTAGGTCACAAACCTTGTTTGTCTTGATACTTTTTTGTCTTTTTTTTTTTTTTTTGCTGTATACTTTATAGCCGACTTAAAATATAGAAATTAAAATGTCAAAGCTAACAAATATTTGTGTTTATTTTGAGTTGGAATTTGTGGATGACCTACATTTGGAGTACTTTTATAGTTGTATTTTGAGTTAATTTATTGGGTCAAATGAAATTGCTTATATTTGACCAATGTGGTTATTGCAGTACACCCTGTGCTTTCTTCCGACTGTATTTTATATTCACTCATGTGTTATTGGGTACATGCACATGCTTAGAATTGTATTTTAACAGCAGTCTAGCAAACTGTTAATGAGCTATTCATTACGAGCTGGGCATTGTGAATGCGAATGTGTGTACCAGTCTTTTCCTCTTAGAGCTGATAATAACTGCTACATCTGCTGTTTAGCTCTAGGTTTGGAGGAATATTTTATCATAATCTAAAAATCTCTGATTTTTGCAGTGTTTCTATTAATTGGAAATTTTAGTTAAACCGGTTTGGACTGACATTTATTTTTGTGCTACTTGAGAAAAGGATGTAAGAAAATTGTATATGAGATTTTTGGGGGAGGGGAAGTGGCGACTGTAAGAAACTTGAAGTTTCTAGAAATATTACTAAGACGTTTTTTTCCTTTTTCATTTTCATTCTTTTATGAGTGGACAGGGAAGTTTTCCAGAGGCTAACAAAATGTCTGATATCTGATCAGATGGAATTCAGAGCAGATACACAAATCCAGCTGTCTTCTAGTCTGTCAGACATTAAAGAGATTGGCAGAAATATAAGACAGTGTCATTCTGCTCACAAAATTTTACTTTGTTTTAGAAAATAGTTTTTTTAAAAAATGTTTAACATGTGATAGGTTTATTATATTTAATGAGTTAATAAATATTTTAAAATTTCTTCTGATTTCCATTATAGTAAGTACTGATAAGTATAACCCACATAAGTGGAAGCTCTTTGAGGTGCTCATTAATTTTTAAGAGTGTCTAAGGGTCCTCAGATCTGCTGTCTTAGAGGATTAAGGTGGAGAGCAGCTTGGAAAATATGATATATCCGAGAAGTAAATTAAAGGGCTCATGGTCTCAGCAACTTAATATTTGGAGAATAAACATGAAATCTTGGTTTTATTAGTGACAGAATTCTAGAGAGTCGTGTGAGGCACTGATTTTGTAAACCACAGCTTTGTAGCTAGATGCTCAGGTTCTAATCCCAGCTCTGCTACTTACCAAGTGTGTATGACCTTGGGCAGGTTATTTAAACCCTAGGTCCCAGTTTCCTCATCTGAAATAAAATGAGCATAGCATCTACCTTATGGGCTGCCTATGAGAATTAAATTGAGATAATCAGGGCAATTATTGCTTAGTGTTTGAAGAAAGCACAAACTTTTTGATCAGATGGGTTAAAATCACAATTGTGGCACTAATATCTCTGGACCTCCGTTTCTTTATGTAAAGAGGATAATATTTGCTTGGAGGAATCTGAGGGTTAAAATAAGATAATGCATGTGAAGGGGCCTGATAGGCCTGCCAAGTGGTAAGAGCGCACATGTTAGCTATTATGTGCCTAGTGCAGAGTGTGGCAGATAGGCACTCAACACAGTCTTGCTATTACCCTTATCTTTTTCAGGTTTGCTCTTATTTTTCCATAGCATGTCGTTAAGGTTACAATTGTACAGTTTAACTTTGAAATTTGTCCCCTTGTCTCTTATCCCAGGCTGTCCTAGACCAGTATTCTCAGTCTTTGGCCACTAAGATCCTTTCTTTCTGATTTCTCTAGATTTTGCCTTCAACATTAGAAGCCTAGATATTAGTGTTTATTACTGGTAAGATGAGCACTGCTTCTGTTAGCACACTTGACTCTTACAAAATGTTTGCCTTTTTTTTTAATATATCTTCTCCCCTTGAATTCTTATAAGTTTTCTCTGAGTACTTACTATTTGCCAAGCTCCGAAGATAAAAAATATTTAAAATATAAATGCAAGGTTCCTATATTAGAATAGGTAAGTGAGATGTAAAAAAAATAAGGTGGAATTAAAGACTATAATAGTAGAAATTCAAGGTTCAGAATAACTCAAAGCAGGAAATGATAAACTCCTGTGTTTGGGAGGGATAGGGAAGAAACCTTTTTAAAGGTGGAGATTAGAGTTGGCATTCCAAGGATTACTAGAGTCCCTAAGGTTTTTTTTTAGGGGAGGGATAGGTAGGGCATTGCAGGTAGAAGCAGTAGCATATGCTAAGGCATGGAGGTTTGCAAAAGGTAAGTGGAAACCGGGGAGACCCAAATGATGAGACTAGAGAGGCACACCAGGGCCAGGTTATAAATATACTGTATTTGTTTTATAAATGAACCGAGTTTCCTTTGTTCAGTTAGGTCACATATTTGAGCCTCTTTTGTGTCAGGTGCAGTGTTAGACTCCAAAGGTACAAAGATGGAGATGGGGTTTTAGAACCATGAGGTGAGTACCTGTGTTTTTAGGAGATCACTTTGGACAGTCTGCCATTCATCAGAGTGGGTTTGCAACATTAAGAGCCCAGGGAAATTAGGCAAAGTGGATGAAGGAAAGATTTAGGAAGTCAAATGGGTTATAAGTAGAGGCTATATGTGAAGGCTGTGATTAGATAGGACAGAGTCAAGGATAATACTCATTTCTGTCTTGGAAAACTGGGTGGAGATCATAGGAGAGGCAGGTTTGAAGACCAGGATGACAATTCTACTTTTTAGTAAGATCTTTTTGTTACCTTGTTTCTTTTCCTAGCTTTTTATTCTAATCCTTTTGTGCAGTTCATATACCTTGCTTTGAGAGATGAGCTGTAGTATCATTGGCTGTTTATAATAGTAGCCATGAAATCCACAAATCTATTCCATTAGGGTTTAAGTTTTGCTTTTTAGATAAGAGTAGTCATCTTTTGCAGAGTGGGTTTTTTTTGTTTGTTTTTTTAATACTTGTTTGTTTTGCCACAAGAGCACTAGTGATAGACATTTTGCCACTGAAAAACAGCTCCTGAATGAGGTTTATCATCTGTCTAAACTTTTCACTGGCCAGTTGTGGTGGAAAGCTGAATGGAAAGAGGAGAAAACAAATGTGGTGACATTGAAAGTCAGGATGATTTGGCTTTAAAGTAAGATGTAGAAGTACCTTAACTGCATCAAGGCTATAAAAAAATTTTTTAGGAACCATAGTCCAAGGGAGCCAACTGGTTTTATTTACAATACTGTCACATATTCTTCATTTGTAGAATTCAACTAATAACAATTGGCAAAAACAGAAGGTGAATAATTTAGAGTGGTAGGCCTGCCATCTAAGCCATAATATAAGTTTAAAATTCCAGGATATTTCCATTTTTTAAAAAGTATCAAATTATTGTGTTCATATGACATTTCAAATGTCTTACATGTCTTGGTAGAAACAGATTACAGGTTTCTTGTTACCCCCAAATTTTTAACATACCTGTGACTAAATCGTCATTTGGATTGTATTCAAAGAGCGAGTAATTTTTTTTCTTTTGTGGCATTAGAATAGTGCTTTGGTGTTTTTCTAATAATGGAAAATAGGTTATTTTTGATTCATGGGTATAATTTGATTTCCTTTCTTTGGATATTTCCTTTTCTACTTTAAAATATCACCATTTTTCTACTTCCCTTTTTATCAAGCATGGCTCAGAAATAATTTCCGTTAATCTATTTTGAAATTTGTAGACTTTTTTTTTTGTTGTTGAGCAATAAGGAGCTTTAATATATTTGGCATAGGATTATTGGAAACATGAGGTATATTATATTTTAGTTACTGAAGCTGGATTTTAGGTTGGTCTTTGAAGAACATAGGACGAGCTATTATTTTGTCCAGTCTGGCTTTGTGGAAGGCATCGATAGTTTTAGCGCTGTGGAAAAACAGCTTGTGGGCAGTTCATGACCCCCTGGATGGGATACAGCAGGGCTAGTATTTAGGCTTAGCTTTGAAGTATGGCTACAATGCCAGTATGAAACGCTATATGACGAACGGCATGGAGATGGAAATGTGGACCATATTTGAAAGATGACAGTTTGTCTGTAGTTGCATCAAAAGATACAGAGAGAAAAGTATTGGACAAAAGTCTGGAAAAATCGAATATTTTGAATTATAAACTAGAAGTCTGAATTTTTTTTTTAAGCAGTAGAATGTGGGGTTGGAGGGAGAGGATGTCAGAATTATAGTTTTAAAGCTGGAATAGAACCAGAAGTCATTCAGAAACTTTCCAATTCTTTAGTCCGAAGTCTTCTCTACAAAGGATGGTTCTTTTTCCTGAGTTTTGCAAAGTAATTAGAACTTGGCAAAAGGAAGAATAATTTTACAGTGGTATATAGGTTAGTTGTAATATTAAAGGCATAGATATCAATTATAAGAGGCCATTAAAATAATTGAAAAGACAGGAAACAAAGTCCTAAATTAGATTGATGTCTGCAAAAATAAAAAAGGGTTGTAGTGCGGTTACATGGTTGTGAGATTTTTGTTTGCTTCCCAAGTGGATTAAGATCCAGAATCATGTATTCCTTATTTATTCTTTATTCCTAGCACCTGACGGAGTGCTTGGCACAAAGAAGGGGTTTAGTAAGTATTTGCTGAATGGATGATTCTGTAAAGAAAGCTCCCTTAAGGAAGCATGGTTCAGATGTATTGAATTGCTTTAGGATTTTTCTTGCTTTTCTATGAAAACCTGATCGTGGGTCATGAAGGAAAGAATGTTTAGACCAGTTCATTAGTGTAATGTGCAAGGCCTTACACAAGATACCGGGAGATACAGTTTGGAAAGATTGATGTAATAAACATGATGTGCAGAGGAGGGAATAGTGAACTTGTGCCTTTGTTACGAAGGGCTTACAGAGGGCCTCACGCGTGACCTGAGTTGCCTTGAAGGGTGAGTAGGGAATTTAGGGTGAAGGTTGTCTTTGGTGAAGGGATTAGCAAGTATTGAAAGACTACGTCTTAGCAATAGGTTTGTTTTAATTAGCTGTAGGGTGTGTGTGTGTGTGTGTGTGTGTGTGTGTGTGAGAGAGAGAGAGAGAGAGAGAGAGAGACTGAAGAAGAGTGAGAAAATCATTGGCTGAGTCCATATTGTAAAGGACTTTGAAGTTTGGACTTGAGGAAGGTAGACAGACAGAAAGGGCCATCTTAGATTTTTAAGCAGGAGAGTGACATAAGAAGGCATCTATATGGACAAAGTCGATTTAATAGTTGAAGTTGAAATAAGGAGGGTCTAAATTAAATTAAGTATCATTGAACGTGCTGGAGAAGATGGGATAGAAATCTGGAAGACATAAAAAATCAGGTGGATTTAGAGAAAAATTAGATAAGTAAGACCTAGTGAAAAATTAAGTTGGAAGGAGTAACCTTAGTAAACTGGTACTAAGGTTAGTGTCACTACCTTTTCATATATGGCCTGACTTGTAGCTTTGAGAGGAGCCTAATCAAGCAAGTATAAAGGTCTTTCTGCACATGAGTCTTGCTTCCCTCCCTTCCTTTTCTTTGCCTTTGTTGTCTCCTAACTGTTTGGGAAAGAAGTAAAACACAAAGAATGGAGGAGGAAATGTAAAATAAAAGCCATGTAAAGGGAAAAGATGTTAAATTTAGCACTTTATCTTGTCAGTTGAGATTGGCATAACTCATCCTCATTTCTCTTGAAAAAAATTTGGCCAATATAATTAAAATAAATTGTTTAACTACAGAGTGCCTTTTAACAGAAAACATCTTTGTACATGGTCAAGACAACATCGCGTAATTACTAATATTGTAAATATGAACCAAGTATGGAATTTCTCCAACTGGCCACAAAATGTCCTTTATCGCTGATTTGTGGATCTTAAATAGGGACCATTCTTTGCATCTGATTATATTCCTTAATCTAGGTTCTCTTCAAATCTAGAATAGTCCTGACACTAGCTTGTTGAAGGCAGCAGACCAGTTATCCTGCAGAAAGTCCCACATTCTCGTTTTGTCCAGTTGCTTCTTTGGTGTCATCAGGCCAATTCTAGTTCAGGGGTCCCCAACCCACAGGCCACCAATTGGTGCTGGTACATGGCCTGCTAGGAACTGGACCACACAGCAGGAGGTGAAGGGCGGGCAGGGAGTAATGTTTCATCTGTATTTGCAGCCACGCCCCCAGGGCTAGCATCACTGCCTCAGCTCCGCCTCAGATCATCAGGCATTAGATTTTCATAGGAGCACTGGTCTCTGGTGCCAGAAAGGTTGGGGACCACTGCCGTAGTTCTTAATCAAGGTAAACATAGTCGATGTATACTTCATATTCTCTCACATCAAGAGATCCAGTAATTCATTATTAACTCAGTTTATAACCTTTACTTAAAGAGGGATCATTAGGAATTACAAAATAATATTGCTTTAATTTTTTTTCTTTATCTTTTGTAAAGGAGGACTTCCCTTTAACAGGGTCTGTTTGACTGCTCTGAAATGCAGTACCTGGTAGAAGGATAAACACTTAAGTCTTTCTCTTCTGTTGCCAATTTTCCTAGTTTAATAGCTGCCACAATTGGTGGCTGATTTGTGTCTATGCCCTTTCTGTCTCTTCTCCTCTCTCCCCATCTTCCCCTCCTTCTTTTCCTCCCTCCCCCTCTTGCTTTCTTCTTGTCTTGATTATTGCAATAGTTTCCTTTGCTCCTAATCCATCTTTTACATCACTGCCAGCTCTTTATCATGAGATAATGATCATGATATTGTAAATTTTTACTTACTTGGAATATTTCATTCCATTATAATTATGATTTTTTTTTTCAAATTGTTACAACTTTGGTGAGAAGCCTTCTAGCTGGTGCCTGTATCCTGTTGCTATGACATGATGACCCCATTACACTTAGCTTTTTGGCACTAAAGGATATCCTAGGCTCATTTTATATAATTCCTGCCCCAGGCTTGTAATTGGCTATTTTGCAAAGACCTTTACATTTTTGGTATTAAGAGATCAAAATCAAGATTAAAGAATGCTGTAATTCCAGAAGTAACATTGCTTCTAGAACACTTCATTGGCTACTTAGAAAAAAATTAAAAGTCATGATCTTATGTAAATGTTTTCTTACTCTGAAAATCCTGGTTTCTAACATTATTAACATAAGTACTTATTTGCTTAACCCCACAATATAAAGCGACTTAGTGTAATACCAAGTAGTTTAATTACCATCACTCTTTTCACAGCTGCATGATTTTCCATAGTATGGCTGTATAGGAACTGATTTAACTGTATATTCGTATTGATGGTCACTTAGGTTGTTTGCATTTTTTGTCATATACAATGCTGAATGAGTAATTATTTAGAAAAAGTACATGAGATGTAGGTTTTCTTAATAATCGCTCGTCTGAAAATGCCCTTTTGTTTGTCTTCACACTTGACCAAGTGTTTGAGTACAGAATTTTTTTAGTTGACGTAAGATTTACACAAAATAAAATGTATAGACCTTAAATGTACAGTTTGAGTTTTGATAACTTTATATACCAATATAAACCATACCTCATTTTAAGATATCACATATTTTCATCACTTCCCGTAAGGACAACTACTGTTGTTATTACTCCACTATAAATTTATGTAAATGGAATCTTTTGAGTCTTTTTCATTCAGTATAATGTTTGAGATTCATATATATGTGTGTATATATCAGTAGTTCATTATTACTGAGCAGTATTCAGTTATATGTCTATATTATAATTTGATTATCCTTTCACCGTTGATGGACATTTGAGTTGTTTTCAGTTTTGGGCAATTTAAAAAGACAATTTATATAAGTGACTTTGTGGACATACATTTTTATATTTCTGGGGTAAATACTCAAGGGTAGATTTGCTGAGTTAGGGGGTAATTACTATCTTAGTTATGTTAATCATTTCTTTGCTTTCCTTTTGTCTTTCTGTAAAAATTTATTTAATTTTGACTGTTTTGCCTTTTGTGTTAGTAGGAATTGTGTTTATGTATTCTTCTGTGGCTTGCCTTTTTTGCCTTCACCTTGTTAGAGATTCTAATATTTGAATACTTATTTTTTCCCATTAGATCTACACTGTCTTTTTATCTTAATTTATATTGTCCCATACTTTTTTATTTGTAGTTTTTGTTTATGATTTTCATGTTCTCTTTAATTCTTTAAGCATGAGAAGCATTTTTTGTGAGATTGTTTCTGTTGTAATTTTTTTTTTTAATGATTTATGTGTAGTCATTATGCTGTGTGTATGTTTTAAGCTTGTGCGTCACGTCATATGCTCTCTGTTGACTTGCTTTTTATTCATTTACTGTGTGGATGGGTTCTTAGGCACTTCTGTTGGTTTCCTCTTAGAGACTCGTTTTAAAGGTTAAGTATGGATGGGGTGAGGGAGAAGCAGGCTGTGGCATACCTGTTGGCTGTGGCAGTTAAGATTGGTGATTTTAGCTCTGGTTTTTGTAATTACAAATCTTTTTCTTTGGGGCATTCAAACATTTGCCTTAAATTTTGGTTGAGCATAAGTTTGATTTCTGAAAGAAAGATAGACCAGAGGCTGCTATCCTTTTTCCTTATGCTTCTGTCTCCAGCAGCTGTTTCTTTCCACCAGCTCCTAGCCAGAGGATGGTCAAAACAGATTGAATTTAAGGGCCGTAACTAGGAAATTATTGATCTATTTGGGGCTGTGGTGGGGGTGTATGTGTAAATTTGTACGCTGGGCCTTTGTGGGTCTTTATTCCAGCCTGCTTCCTTAGTTGTTCTTGTCTCCCTTCTCTTTACGTTAGCATCTGATAAATCTCTTATCCTTACAACCCCTCCCTATGAGTCCTGTCCTAGCCCCCTCAATGCTCTATACCTGTGTAAACATACAGCATTTTTGAAATTGTGGGGTAGTAACTCTGGATTCCTGAAGTTTTTCCCTGCTCTAGATGGCAGTTTTTTCAAAGTTTATAGTATGCAGTTAGTTAGGCCACCCTTAGTTTAAATACTCCAGGATAGTCTTATTCCTGTGTTATGGTTTGTAATTCTGCTTTGCACACTAACATCCTCAAAATGATCACAGTTCTGTATCTTTAAGCCATTTCATAAAATGTTTAATTATGAAAACATGTCTTTCTATGCTGGTAAGTAGTATCCTGTGTTTCTTTAAGGTAAATGGTTATTTTAAGATATGAAAAACTTTTTTCCCTGAGATCTAAAATGGGGATGGGTTTTATGCTACTAGCATCAGTAGTGATGTATGGCACTGAATTGGAGGAGATTGAATAGTCAGGTGTTTTATACCTGCTGACTCTGGCGTAGCTATTTTTAAAAATTATTTTGTAATTCTCCTTGACAGTTTTTAAGCCCATTTTGGAAATCTTTTATTCCTTTTTTAGATAATCTGCAGTTACATACTATTTTTTTAGAGAGTAAGATTGGCTTTGTTGATTTCAAAGCCTTAGGGAAAATCCTAAATTGTATGTATTTATATCCTTTTCTTAACCTGGTCTCCAATGCTATGTTTTGTAGGACTTTCAGAAAAATGGGCGGGGTTGTGCTTCTCTTGTTGCTCCTCCAGAGAGCTAGACTGTTCAGTTTGTTACCGTTTCTATTATTTGATCACCTGTATCTCCCCCTCACTTGCTCATCCTCACTCTCGTGGATTTCAGATATAGAGATCTCACTCCTTTTGAGTTTAGAGTAATGCCCTGCCTCTTAAATTTCAAGATAGCCCATCTGATGTTATGAAAAACGAAGAAGGCTGGCTGCTGAGGCAGAAATCATGATCCTGGAATGGCCCCAGGTC
This sequence comes from Rousettus aegyptiacus, assembly GCF_014176215.1. Classification (NCBI taxonomy): domain Eukaryota; kingdom Metazoa; phylum Chordata; class Mammalia; order Chiroptera; family Pteropodidae; genus Rousettus; species Rousettus aegyptiacus. Next base: position 107,465,762 of record NW_023416310.1, on the reverse strand, counting down.
CGGTGCCCAGTTTTCAGGTTTCTTTTTTTGCTATTATTATTTTTTTAAGTTTATTGGGGTAACATTGGTTAATACAATTATATAATTTTCAGGTGTACATTATCATTTGACATCTTTATATTCTATTGTGTGTTTACCACTCAAAGTCCAGTTTTCTACAGCTACCATATATTTGATCCCCTTTATCCACTTCACCCTCCCCCTACTCACCTATATTTGACCCCTTTTACCCCGTCTACCTGCATCCTCTTTCCCCACCCCACTACTAACCACTACTCTATAGTCCTCTGGTAACCACTGGTCTATAGTCCATGTCCATGAGTCTCTGTTCGTTTGTCCTGCTAATTTGTTGCTTTTAGGTTTATATCCCACATTTAAGTGATATGTGATTTTCAACATTTTCTGGCTTATTTCACATTATTATCTCGAGGTCCATCCATGTTGTCGCAAATGGCAGTATTTCATCTTTTATGGCTGAGTAATATTCCATTATATATATGTACCACAGCTTCTTTAGCCAATCATCTATCATAGGGCACTTCAGCTCCTTCCATGTCCTGGCCACCGTGAATAATGCTGCTATGAACATTTGTGTGCAAATATCTTTTCTGATATGAGTTTTCAAGTCTTTGGGGTAAATACCCAGTAGAGGGATTGCTGGATCATATGGTAGATCAATTCTTAGTTTTTTGAGGACCCTCCATACTGTTTTCCACAGTGACTGTACCAATTCGCAGTCCCACCAGCAATGTTTGAGGGTTCCTATTTCTCCACATCCTCTCCAGCATTTGTTATTACTTGTCCTATTGATAATAGCTATTCTAACAGGTATGAGATGGTATCTCATTGTGGTTTCGATTTGCATTTCCCTAATAGCTAGTGATATTGAGCTTCTTTTCAAATATTTGTTGGCCATTTGTATGTCCTCTACAGAGAAGTGTCTTTTCAGATCCTCTGCTCATTTTTTGGTTGGATCATTTGTTTTTTTGTTGTTAGTGAGTTGTATGAGTTCTTTGTATATTTTGTATATTAGGCCCTTATTGGAGGCATTGCTTGCAGATATATTTTCCCATTCGAATGATTGTCTCTTTACTTTATTGATGATTTCTTTTACTGAACAGAAGCTTTTTAGATTTAATGTAATCCCATTCATTTATTTTAGCTTTTACTTCCTTTGTTTTTGAGGTCAAATTCATAAAATCCTCTTTAAGTCCAAGGTCCTTGAGTTTAGTTCCGATGTTTTCTGCTATATATTTTATTGTTTCAGGTCTTTTATTCAGGTCCTTATCCATTTTGAGTTAATTTTGATGTGTGCTGATAGACAAGAGCCTAGTTTCATTCTTTTGCAGGTGGCTTTCCAGTTTTCCTCACACCATTTATTGAAAAGGCTTTCCTTTCTCCACTGTATGTTTTTGGCTTTTTGTCAAAAATTATTTTCCCATATAAATATGGGTTTACTTCTGGTTTCTCGATTCTGTTCCACTGGTCCATGTGTCTGTTTTTCTGCCAATACCATGGAGTTTTGATTACTGTCGCTTTGTAGTATAATTTGAAGTCAGGCAGTGTGATGCCTCCAGCCTCATTCTTTTTTCTCAGGATAGCTTTGGCAATTCAGTGTCTTTTGTGTTTCTTTAAAAAAAAAAAATGCTGATGGGATTTTCATGGGGATTGCATTAAATGTGTATAATGCTTTAGGCAATATGGCCATTTTACCTATGTTGGTTCTTCCAATTCAAGAACACGGAATATCTACATTTCTTTATGTCTTCTTCGATTTCTTTTAATATAGAGTCTTATAGTTTTCAAGATATATATAGATCCTTCGTTTTTTTATTAAATTTATTCCTAGGCATTTTATTCTTTTTGTTGCAATTGCAAAAGGAATTATTTTTTCCACTTCTTTTTCTGACACTTCATTATTAGAGTATAGGAAAGCTGTGGATTTTTGAACATTGATTTTGTATCCAGAGACTTTACTGCATTTTCTCATCGTTTCTAGTAGTGTTCTTGTGGAATTTTTAGGGTTTTCTATATAGAGAATCACGTCATCCACAAATACTGACGTTTTGTCTTCTTCATTTCCTGTTTGGATGCCTTTTATATCTTTCTCTTGTCTGATTACACTCACAAGACTCACCAGTGTTATGTTAAGAGTGGCAATAATGGACAGCCTTGCCTTGTTCCTGATCTTAGAGGGAAGGTTTTTAGTTTTTCACCATTAAGTGTAATGTTGGCTGAGGGTTTGTCATAGATGGCCTTTATATTGTTAAGGTACTTTCCTTGTGTACCGATTTTGTTAAGTATTTTGATCATAAATGGATGCTGTATCTTTTTGAAGGCCTTTTCTGCATCTATAGATATGATCATATGATTCTTATTTTTTAATTTGTTTATGTGATTTATCACATTAAGTGATTTGCATATGTTGAACCATCCCTGTGCCCCTGAGATGAAGCCCACTTGATCGTGGTGCCTAATCTTTTTAATATGTTACTGTATTCAGTTCGCTAGTATCTTATTTAGGAATTTTGCATCTGTGGTCATGAGAGATATTGATCTGTAGTTTTCTTTTTTTGTTATCTTTACCCTGTTTTAGTATCACGGTAATATTGGCCTCATAAAATGAGTTGGGAAGCATTGCCTGCTCTTCAGTTTTTTGGAAGAGTTTGAGGAGAATAGGTATTAAATCTCCTTTGAAAGTTTGGTAGAATTCACTGGTGAAGCAATCCGGTCCTGGACTTCTTTACTTTTTGGTAGGTTCTTGGGTGATTGTTTCAATTTCTATACTGCTGATCAGTCTATTTAGATTTTCCAGTTCTTGATTCAGTCTAGGAAGGTTGTATCTTTCTAAGTACTAGTCCACTTCTTCTAGGTTATTAAATTTGATGTTATATACTTTTTCATAGTGTTCTTGTATGATTCTTTGTATTTCTGCAGTGTCTGTCATAATTTCCTCTCTTTCATCCCTAATTTTGTTTATTTATGTCCTTTCTCTTTTTTCTTTAGTGAGTCTAGCCAGGGGTTTGTCAATTTTATTAACCTTCTCAAAGAACCAGCTTTTTCTTGCATGTATTTTTTTCTTTTCTTTTTTTTTTTTTTGTTTTCAATTTCATTTATCTCTGCTCTCATTTTGATTATTTCTTTCCTTCTGCTAACTCTAGGCTTCATTTGTCCTTTTCTAGTTTTTAAAGATGAAGTTAAGTTGTTTATTTGGGTTCATTCTTATTTTTGGAGCTAGGCCTGTAATGATATGAACTTTCCTCTTATGGCTGCTTTTGCCATGTCACAAAAGTTTTGATATGTTGTGCTATTATTATTTGTTTTTATGTATTTCTTGATCTCTCTTCTTAATAGTTTAAATATTTGATTCCATTCCTTTCTGACTCGTAACATTTGTGCTGAGAAGTCCTAGGATAATCTAATGGGTTTACCTTTATATGTTACCATTTTTTTCTCCCTGGCTGCTTTGAGAATTCTGTCTTTGTTGCTGATTTTTGATAACTTTAATACAAAAATCTTGGTGAAGGCCTTTTTGGGTTGAGGTGATTGGGTGTTCTGTTGACTTCTTGAATTCCAAGGTCCAGCTCATTCCTTAGATTTGGGAAATTCTCATCGATTATTTGTCTGAAAATGCTTTCTAGTCCCTGCTCCTTTTCTTTGCCTTCAGTAGTTCCCATTATTCTTATGTTTTCTCTTCTCGTGGTGGTAGCAAGTTCTTGAATTTCTCTTTCATTATTTTTCATTCTTTGGTTTCTCTCTTCTTCATTCTGATTTATTTCTAGATTTCTGTCTTTGGTATCACTGATCCTTTCCTTCATCTGGTCGACTCTATTTCCCAAGTTTGCTATTTAATTTTCAACTCTTGCAGTGCATTTTTTATCTCCATAAGATCTATTCAATTCTTTTTGGGTTTTAGTCTCCTTGGTTTGCTCATCTAGTTGTTTTTTTAATTCCTGAAATTGTTGATGACTCATTTCGGAACTCATTGTTTTTCAGAAGTACCATCCTTAAAGTCTCTGTCATTTAAGTCGCATATTTCTATGTCTGTAAGCTTATTTTCTGGAGATTTTTCTTTTTCTTTCTGAGATGCCTTGTCACCTTGGAGTTTAATGGACTGTTTCTCTGCCTAGGCATTAATGGAAGTGTATTCTGTTTTTCCTGAAAGGTTTATTATATAAAGGTCTCTCTTTAGCCTGTTGCAAAGGAGGTGCTTTTCTTTTGGTTTCCAGTAGGTGGCGTTTAAGCCTCTTGGATCCCTGCTTATATAAAGCCTTAAAATGCCCTTAAAAAGTTTTTTCTTGTAGATGTTTAATCACACTCGCTACCCTCAGTTTAGTCCCTGTCAGTGTCAGCAACAGTCTCTGCAGCATTTGCTCAGATTCTCCTAGGGTTCCATGGTGATTGGTCCTGTAGTGAATGGGGAGAGGGGCCCTCTGGCTTGGAAGTTGGGGGCTGCAGCTTAGCCTTGGTTTTGCAACTGGGGCTGGTAAAAATCAACTGTTATTTCTCTGTGATCGTGTCCCACTTCTCTGTCTTCTGCCCTGACGACTGGGCCCTTCCGCCCAGCATGGGAGGCTCACAGCAGTTCCAGGCATGGCTGGCTGTTCAGGGAAGTTCCCACACCTTCACCCCTCTCCCCGCTCTTGGAGGAAGCTCCAGAGGCTGTGAGAGGCTATGAGAGGCAGCTTCTTTATTTCTCCCAGTCCACCGCCTGACACCCAGGGTTCTGACCTGTGGTAGCTCTTATGCACAGATCCCACACTCAGATGTGCTGGTGTGCAGTTTGGGTGTTTTTATTGAGTTTTAGATGATCAGCTTATTGTTGTTTTGAGGGGAGAGAGCTGGGGAGAGATCTGGGGACGTCTCTCACTCCACCATGTTTCCCCAAAAGTCTCCCATTTTTCAGATTTCTTAGTTCAATATCACTTTCATCGATTCTCTGAGGTGTGATCAAACTCTGGATATTGAGTCACACTAACTAAGCTCACTTGAGATTAGTAAATCAGACTCCTGAACTTTCACTAAGAAGTCAGAGGGATAAATAATTAATTGGGCCGAAATATTAATGTCAGTTGGACAGAGCAATTTCTTACCATAATTAAATTCTATTTGGAAAAGCCAATGAAGATCAGGTGGTTGTTTTTTAAGTAGAATCTGGTCAAAATAATGGCAATTTGGCAACCTTAAGGGATACTTTCAAAGTTTGGTAAGCTTACACAGCATTTTATGTTCTCTAGGTTATTACCAGTATATTCACATCACTCAGAAAGAGCACTTGCTTCACCAGGTTGTCCTCTAGACAGTTCCTGACTTTATAGCTCTCTGTGTTAGGCATTTTTGTATCTGCCAGTTAACTTCAGTTGTTATATTTCTAGTCTGAAGAAATTAACATATAAGAGGGCAGTTTTTAAATCAATAATATTTAACAAAACAAATAATCGTGCTATTTCTTGTGCAGATGATTACTCTTACCATTAATATTCTTTTTCAAGCAGCTTTATAGGATGACTTACCTTCTGTGTTTTGACTACATGGTCAAAGTTCATTTCTGTGTGTGAAAAATAGCTCTGCTTTCCATCAGTAGGGAGGTAGCGTAGCCTAAAGAAAGTAATTTTAACCTTTTTCCAATTTTTTTATTGTGTGAAAATATACATAACAAAATTTACCATCTTAACAATTTTCAAATGTAGCATTTAGTGTTATTAAGTACATTTATAATGTGGTGCAACCATCACCACTGTTCGTCTCCATAACTTTTCTTGTAAAAGTGAAACTCTGTCCCCATTCAACAATAAAGTCCCATTCCCCCACCTCGGCCCCTGGCGACTTACATTCTACTTTCTCTCTCTATGGTCTTAACTATCCCGAATACCTCATAGAAGGAATCATACAGTATTTGTCTTTTTGCAGTTGGCTTATTCACTTAAAAAATAGCTTCAACTTTTAATTAGACACATTCAGAGTCTGATTCTGACTTCCCAGCCTTGTAAGACTGGTTAAATTGCTTAAACTGTTTTGGAATTCAGGTTCTTTTGATATAAGGCAGTTAATTCCAGCTCTGCATGAAGAACTAGCAAAAGATTAAATCTAGAGAGATTCAAAGGAAACCCAAGAGAAAAGGTAACTGGAAAGCCAAGTGCAATAAGTGTTTCTAGGAGGTAGTGATCATCTCATCAAGTATTGATCACAGGACAAGTAAAAAGGGGATCTGAGAAATGACCCTTGGATATAACACTGTGAGGTTGCTGGTTTTCTTCTTGACAGTTTTTGGTGGAATGTTAAAGCACATACTGATTAGAATGGGTTTAACTGGAATAGAGGAATAGGAAATGGCATACAGAACTCTTGAGGATTTTTGCTTGTAGAGAATGAGAGAAAAAAAAGTGTGGTAACTGGAGGCGGGATAGAGTCAACGCTTTTTTTAAATAGAGGAAATAATACCATGTGTCTGTATACCAAAGGTAAAGCTCCAGTATGGAGGGAAAATTTGATGTTGGAGAGAATTGCCAAGTAACATCCTTGAATAGAGAAGGTAAAGAGGTGGGATTAAGTGCCCAAGAGGACAGGCACTTTGTCCCTAGTAAAAGAACATAGATGGCCATAGGTCAGAGTTCATAGAAAGAAAGGCCTTTTCTGGTTTTCTGTTTTGATGAGAAAATGGAATGGAGGGAAGGTGGAGGAGTAGGGTTAGAGATTTGAAGAGAGAGGTCTTGTAGGAGAAGGGATTAAGAATTTACAGTATAATTTCTGATCAACAGAAAGAGTCCATTTGAGGTAAGGGATTGCTGACTGGCTCACTTTAAATTCACATGGTGGTTTTTCTCCAGCTATTTTTAGCTGCGTAGGTGTTCAGAGTAGGCGAACAGTTGGTTAGAGTGGGTTATGGTTTATACAAATGAATAAGGTAAAGTGAAACTGGGACAAGAAGTTTGGGGAAATGTGTAACAGTGAAATTTCATTCCATCTAAACATTTCAGAATGTGTCTATAACAGATAAGGATTAAAAAATATATATCAGCTTATATTTAGATTTTCACATTTTGTCTTATCCTCTGAAATGTTTTTTACACTTGATTTGTTCAATCCTCTATTTCTCCAAGGAGCTACTGGCTCTTTTTAGTTGGATACGGTATTTAGAGATCATACTATGTGTGTCTACTTTTAAAAAGATGTTGTTATTTTCAGTTATTTTAGTCTTCATAATATTGATTGGTTTCTTTTCTTAATTCAACAGGCATGCCCAAAGAAAAATACGAGCCCCCTGACCCTCGGAGGATGTACACAATTATGTCCTCTGAGGAAGCAGCAAATGGAAAGAAATCACATTGGGCAGAGCTTGAAATAAGTGGTAAGACATGCAAGCATAAATGTATGGTTTGGAAATTAAGATATGGTAGAAAATCAAGTTTGCTAATGCCAATACACAAAAGAAGCAATGTTGTATTTTACCAATGCTAATTTATCTTGGAAACAGGAAGGTCCAGTGGAAAGAATGTGGTTTGAGTCTAAGTTCAAAACCTGTTCCTTGCTTATTTGCAGTATCAGTGTCCTATTTTTAAAATCAGGATAATAATATTAAGGACAAAATGAAAATAACATTCGTGAAGTGCCTCGTGTGCAAAGGTTTGTTCTAGTACTTAATTCTCTGATAAAGTAGGATTGAGCTTTTGTTTTAACAAATTACAGATTTACAGTGGGATGGGACATTCTTATTCTAGTATAAGTTCTGGGATTGATTTGTTTCTCCTTACTTTCGTCATTTGCTTTTTTCAGCCTGAGTCTCTGAGAACAGCCTTATTTAGAAACACAAAATCTGACGAGTTTGGATCAGATCTTAAAGTTCCCTCTACCTTTAATGCAGTCTAGTCATTTTCCAAGAAATATGAGTCGCTGCATCCACAGAGGATATCACCAGCATCCCTGATAGTGGGCATTGTAGCCTTTTCTTAATCTTTCAAAGATAGTAAAGGGACATTGTTACTTCTGAAGGCCACCAGTGATAAAATGGTTTTGTGTTAATGTTGGCATAATATGCCTCCCCATACTTTCCTGAAATAATACAGAGTAAGTTTTCTTTTTTCTGCCCTTGATTTATTTTTAATGTAATGCAGCAAACATACTGAGCATGTGCTATGTGTAAAACATTTTGCCAGGCGCTATACTAGGCATATGGAAGAGACAAATGGAAAAACACAGTTCCTATCCTTTTGGAGCTTATGGCATATTAGGGAGCGAGAATAAGGGAGTAACTGGTATAAATAACTAGTAGACAGAATATAACTGCCAGGTCTAGGTAGAAAAGTGCTGTACAAGAAGCAAAAAGGAAATGGCAATAATAATATTGCTCTCTTGTCAGCTCCAAATTTCTGGGTAACCTAATGAGTGAGTAAACATAAACTCCTTCTGCAGCTGTAGTAGAGGTCATACCCACACGGGTCTCTTCTGTTTTTTTTTTCCTCGATTTTTAGAATGCCAGCCTTAATTAAGCTGAGTTCAATTTTATAAAGCGGGTGTGGCGGAGAGTGAAATTTCTCTCTTCTTTCCCTTCTCCTGTCAAATTTGACTTTCTGGGTCAGAGGATCCAAAAAAGAAATGTACTTTTTACCAGTTACCTTTAAAGCACAGGCAGTTACTGTTCCCACTTTGCCCTTTTAATTTCTTCAGGACTGTTATTTAACTGCATTTTCTCTTTTTTCAGCATGGATTAGCAGTTTTTGAATTGTAAGTTCTTTGCTTGTAGATAAGTTTTCCCTTTCTTAAAACATCGGGATAAGCTAGAAAATACATCAGTGAGATTTTGAGTCACCATTCTCTGCTTGCTCTGCTTGGGATGCTGTTTGTATATAAGATGGGAAGGAAGAGGGGAGGGTCTTCTAAAGTAACATTCTGTGCAGATAGTCTTTACCATGCATGATGGAGGATAAGCTGTTGGTTGACTAGGTCTCTGGAACAGGACCTCATAGTTAACAAAGCCACTATCAGGGAGGTTTTATTGTCTTAGTCCTTAATATATAAGCTCCTATGTGTAGAAATTGTCAAGGTTAAACTCATTTCATGCTAAGACATTCATTTCATGTATATGCTGTAGCATCAGTTCCTTAAGATCCTGTGATAACAAAATTTTAGGGGTCTGAGATCATTGATCCTGGACCCACAGTTCTCTCATATGTTCCTCTGGGTCCAGGGGATGGATGGTCAGTTCCTTGTGTCACTTGGAGATAACCAGATAACCAGATATGCCAAGTGACTATTAATCATCTACTTTTAAGAAAGCTTTTTAATTGTGAAATGAAACACAGAAAACCACAAAGACAAATATATTAATGAACTATTATAAGGTCAAAAGCCTATAACCACTTACTCAAGTCAAGAATTAGAAGTTTTTCACTTAACTCAGAATCCCCTCCATAAGCCGCAGCGAGTCAGAACACCCTTCTTGCTACCACAGGTAACCATTATCCTGACTTTTATAGTAATCACTTCCTTTGTTTTCTTAGTCTTAACACTAAATTATGTATTCTTGTGCATTATGGTTTAGTCTCCCCCTCTTATTTTTCATTTCTTTTTTCATTAGGTGAGCTGCATCTATAAAGATACACTTTCCCTCATGTACTAATTGATTATCCAATGTACAGTTTAGAGAGGAAAGGCAGAAAAGAATGCTCGTTTCTTTCCTTTTATTTACTGGTTTCCAGGATAAACAATCATCCTTTAAGGGTGACCAATTAGGTTTTTTAAAGTATCATTATTAACTAGTATTTTTAAACATTTGGGTTTCATATGTCAAGAGTTGTAATTATTCTTATTTTGATGCTTAAATTGTCCTGTTGGCTAATGGGAGAGCTGCTTAAAATGATTTCTGAGTTCTTTGACACAATCCTAATTGTCTTCGGTAATTTCCTTGCTATCTGGTATGGCAAGGTTTTTTGGCTTATTTTGTATATTTCCTGCTTCAGAACTGGAATATGTCATTTTTTCCAAGAAACCTGGTTTTTAGTTGGAAATGGTGTTCCAAGACCATAGTACCTGTTGCTAGGGATACTCATTGCTACTGGGTTGATTATTTTTTCTAGTTCTTTCTACTAGACAGAGGTAGTAAATATGACACATCTGTAGTCATACACATTTATGATGAAAAGATATATTTATGAGAAATAATACACATTTATATGACACGATATATAATAAAATACCTTTAAAGATATAAATATGTCTGTATATTTAAAGTTAAAATATTTTATGAAAATATACTGATATTTTCTATTTAGATTTAAAATAACAGGGATTTCAGCTAACCTTTTTTAAAATAGCTCTTTTAATATGAGAGTCCTAGTATTCAGAGACATAGGATGATGGATTAGAATATTTTGTAAGTACTTATTTGCTATATCCCATATTACACACATAACCATCTCAGAATAACTACTAAAAATACCACCAGTATGAGTGCCAAGAGCAGGTAAAACTTTGTATATCATCCCCATTCCCTCTCACCCCACCCCCACTTAATAGTTGTACTCTACATTACTTACTATCAGCTTTCCCTGCATAAAACCCCATTTAGACCTAGGTTTGCTATAGGCTTAATGACAATCTGATTTTCTTTCCCTTACTATTATTTGCTCTTTTCGCTTAGATGCTGAAAGGATTTTTTTCCTCTTAAAATCAGTAATTTTACTAGAATTTATCTTGGTGTTGGTTGTTCTATCTTGATAGTCTCAGGTATAGTATGTTCTTTCAGTATACAGCTTGAATTTTTTTTCTTTCAATTTCAGTAAAGTTTCCTTGGATTACAATTTTTAATATTTGTTCACATCCCTCACTTTGCTGTTTTTCAGAGAGATTTGCTCTCTTTGCATTTTCATCTCTTGAATAATTTAAATATTTTAATTAAGGTGTAATTTATAGTAAAATAAAAATAAAATATAGTAAAACTCTTATTGTGTACAGTTCTTTTACAAATACATATAGTTGTGTAGCTACCATCACAATTATAATATGGAGCAGTTTCATCACCCCAGAAAACTTCCCCGTGCTGCTATATAGGCAGACCTTACCCCACCCCGCCACCTTCCAGCCCCTGGCAACCACTGATTTTTTTACTGTCTCCATAGTTGTGCCTTTTCCAGAATGTCACATAGTTGGAATCATATAGTATGTAGCCTTTTCATATTGGCTTCTTTCACTTAGTAATGTGCATGTAAGTTCCTCCATGTCCATCTGTGGCTTGATGGTTTTTGTTTGTTTGTTTGTTTTTAAGTGCTAAATAATATTCCATTGTCTGGATGGACCCAGTTTATTTAGCTACTCACCTACTGAAGGGCATCTTGGTTGCTTCCAGGTATTGACAGTTATGAATAAAACAACTATAAATGTCCATGTGTAAGTTTTTATGTAGATGTAAGTTTTCACCTCCTTTGGGTAAATGCCAAGGACCGTGGTGGCTGGACCACATGGTAAGGCTATGCTTAGTTTTGTGAGAAACTGCCATGCCTCTTCCAAATTTTGCACTTCCCTCAGCAATGGATGAGACTTGCTGTTGCTCCTCATCCTTTCCAGCATTTGGTGGTATCAGCGTTCTGGATTTTGGCCGTTCTGATAGATGTGTGTAGCAGTATCTTGGTATTATTTTAATTTTAATTTTCCAGATGACATGATTAAGAGTATCTTTCCATGTGCTTATTTACTATCTGCATATCTTTTTTGATGAGGAGTCTGTTCCGGTCTTTTGCCCATTTTTTAATTGGGTTTTTTGATTTCTTGTTGAATTTTAAGAGTTCTTTATATATGTTGGATAACAGTCCTTCTTCATCAGACATGTCTTTGCAAATGTTTTCTCCCAGTCTGTGGCTTTTCCTCTTATTATCTTAACAGCATCTTTCACAGAGAACAGAAATAATTAATTTTAATAAAGTCCAGCTTATTTTTTTCATGGATTGTGCTTTTGGTGTTTTATCTAAAAAGTCATTGCAAACCCAAATCATGTAGATTTTCCTCCTGTTATCTTCTAGGAGTTTTATGGTTTTATGTTTTACATTTAGGTCTATGATCCACTTTAAGTTATTTTTTATGAAGAGTGTAAAGTATCTAGACCTTCTTTTCTTTTTTGTTCGTGGACGTCGTTATTCCAGCACGATTTGTTAAAAAGACTCTCCATTTTCTTGCCTTTGCACTTTTTCAAAGATCAGTTGACATGTGGGTCTATTTCTGGACTCTGTGTTCCATTGATATTTGTCTATTCTTTCACCAATACACTACTCTGATTACTGAAGCTTTATGGGAAGTCTTGAAGTCACATAGTGTCAGTCCTCCAGCTTTATTCTTCAATTTTGTGTTGGCTATTTTGTGTCTTTTGCTTCCTTTTTTAGCTTAGATGGCATCGAATCTATAGATCAAGTTGAGAAGAACTGACAGACATATTGACAATATTGAGTCTTCCTATCCATGAACATAGAATATTTCTCCATTTACTTAGTTCTTTGATTTCTTTCATCAGAGTTTTACAGTTTTCCTAACATAGATCATGTGTATATTTGTTGGACCTCAGTATTTCATTTATGGGGTGCTAATGATACTTTATTTTTAATATCAGATTCCAGCTTCTAATTGCTGGTTTACAAGAAAGTGATTAATTTTGAATTTTTTTATTGCTTCATTTATTTGTGATTTTTAAAAATATATTCCAACTTTCTAAAAGCATTCTTTTGTGGTTATTATGAAATTCTATATAGCTTACTGACTTTTTCTGAATCTTATGTTCTTTCAGTGCTTTTATCATTTTCTTAATACCTTTTAGCTTATTTTGAAATTGTTTATAATAGTTTTGCGGGCATGTTTGTGATATGCTTTTGTTGTCTGTAGACAGTTATTCTGGTCCTTATACTCTTTTTTTCTTATAATAACTTCTTAAAATTTGATAACTTCTATAGAATTCGACCTTATAACATCTATTGATTTTTTTTTTAATTTAGGTTTTCTGAACTTTTAGAAGGTGTGATCAGGAAAGTTTTTCTAAATTCAGAGACCCCCCCATCCCCAAACAAACAAACAAAATTTAAATAAATAAATAAATAACTTTAGAGCTCCCTCTTCCGTTTTTGCAGAGTGGGAGACTTTCTGGTTCTATTCCCTTCTCATTTTTATCTGCACCTTTTATTTTTTTTCCCCATCTCTTTTATTCCTGTTCTATTCAAATTTAATTCCATTTTTGGAGTTTTTATTCTCAGTATGGAGCCATGGCTGGTCAGTTTATAGAGTTCCTGGGGCCCAGACTTTTTTCAGACTTACTGTGGACACTTGGCAGTTGTTAACTGAATTGCTCTAAACTCCTTCCAGTTGCAGTGATGTTCTCAAATTGGTGCTTTTCAGTGGATACGGATTGGTTTCTCTATCTTCAGTTCCTTTAGATACATTTACATTTAATGCTGTTATTGATATGATTGAGTTTAAATATGCTGTCATGTGATTTACAGTTGACTCTTAACACAGGGTTGAATTGCACATGTCCATTTATATACAGATTTTTAAAAATAAATACCTGTACTGTTTTTGACTCAAAGTTGGGAGTCTGTGCATGTATAAGGCTGACTGTGTGCACGGATCTATGCCATTTTGTATAGTGGACTTGAGCATCCATGGATTTTGGTGTCTGCAGTAGTCCTGGAACCAATCCACCATGGATGCCAAGGGGCAACTTAAGTTTTCTGGGGAGTCAAGAGTTATATGTGATTTTCAACTGTCCTGGGGTTGGGGAAGGGTGTTGGCATCCCTGACCCCCAGTTCTTTGTTTCCAATCTATCAATGATCACTATCCTGTGCTGCCTGCTGTTCAGTGTCTGATATTCTTTTCATGTATTTATTTGTTTTTGTTTGTTTGTTTGTTTGTTTTTGGTTTTTAGGGTGGGAAGGTAAATTCAGTCCATGTTACTCTGTCTTGTTGAAAGTGTAAGTCTGTCATAGTTTTTTTTTGAAGGTTGTCTCTGGTAACTCCACTATCTCAGTCTTCTGGAGTTTCCATTCTGTTGTTTCTCTTTTTCTCTGGTTTTCAGTTCTTTGGGATTTTTATTGAATGCTGGAAATTATATATGAAACAGTAGAATAAGTTGATGGTTGAGATGGTGTTCCCTTCCTTAAGTGTGAATTTGCTTTTGTGTTTGCCAGGCCTTTGCAGTAGGAGTGGGTGACTTTGATCTCATCAGGGATTCATCTCACTTAAACCTGGTGTTCAGTGGTTGAGAGGGTTGGCTTACTGCAGCGTCACCTCTAGTCTGTTTGTAGATCCCAAATGGAATCTTGGTGGTTTAACCAGGTTATCTTGGTGGCCCCTGAATTCCCATTGTGTCTTCCCGGTTGTGTGGACGAGGGCTTGAAGTCATGCTTAACACCTCAGCCTCTGAGTTCCAGTTTTTACCTTATCTACTACCTTTCTGCTAATGATTCTGCGTTTTCTTCCAGAGATGGTGTGGTGAGATGTGTCCTGCTTATTACCCCCTTATTACCCCCTCTTTGCTTCCCTTCTTTCGAAGTTCTTTGTGTCTCATGTCTTTCCTAATTTCGTAGCTCTCATTTCACACTCATTTTGTAGAGTTTTCCCCCTATTTTTATCTGTTATTTTTTTCCTCCAGTGGGATAATTAATTGGTCAACAACAATTTCTCTATTGTTACAGGAACCTGAAGTCCATGTGTGTACAAATTTTAAAATTCTGCCTAAAGAATCTGCAGATAACAAATCTCATGTTCCTCTTGTTCTTGTTTTCCATTGTTTGGGGCAGCACAGTGGTTGCCTGCTTTTGAGGAACATCTGTAGCCCAGATAACTGCTTGTTCCAGGCCCTTGGAGAGGCAGTGGAGGGCAGAGAGAAATGCACTAACCAGAGCTACACTCAGGAACTTTCCATGCAATAGGGGCATGGCTCTGTACTCTCTGGAAGTCATTAAATGATTTCTGGGTTAGGTACCTTGGCTATAGTCTTTTCTACTTTGTGACATTTTCCAACATTTTGAAGGCTTGAGTTTAGTGTGAAAGGAAACTCTATTCAGACTATTTTTCCAAAGAGAGTGATGGACCATGTCTCTCAAATTCTGGATCAAATTCGTGTGTGTGTGTGTGTGTGTTTTGAGACTGATATTTAGCTCATTGATAATCATAATTGTAACTCCAGAGTCAAGTGATTTTAATTATGTCATCAACTTCTGCAGCTGCACACCCTCTGGATGACCCTGGTATTTGTTTTGTGGGAGTTCAGAGTTGAGAACAGGTAAAAAGGAAAGGAGGGAAGCCCGGGTGGAGGCAGCAGATACTGAATGGTACTTCCGAGGCCATTACTTACTCATTGGAAAGCATTTAAATCATTCATTCATTTATTTTGAAACTTGTGATGTGGTAGATGATTAGATGTAAGATTTTGGGAATCTAACAGACTGTAAGAGGATACTATAAAAACCATGATAAATACAGAGCAGAAAGGTTGAATGAACTGTTTTCTTTAAGACTATCTTAACCAGTTTGGTAGGATCAGGGAGTATATCCTAGAATAGCCAACTACCTAGTTAATATTATTAGTCAGGGGAAAATGGAGTTAAGGACATTTAAGAAAGAGAGGCATGTGAAAATATAAAAAAGTAGATAGCGGAAGCCTCTCTTTCATTCCCCCTTTACAGCTCCCAGCATGCCCGCGCACATACCATTCATTCACACACAGCTGCTTTGGCATCCCTCTGGAGTGCCACACGTATACAAATAAAATATAGAGTCTACTCCACACCTTATTTTTAATTCAAAAGATGTGATTTATTTTTAATGAACATTGTATTTTAGAGAGATTTCTAAATAAGTATATTGATAGCTCTCCTGTACTTTTTATTTAAACTCCAAAATATTTCAATCGCACGTTTACTGTAATTAAGTGGTACTGTATCGATGGTCAGTCTAAAACAGTACTGCACTGAATAACCTTATAGGTTATTTTGCATCTCTGATAATATTATCTGTAGATCAAAGGGTATACACATTTGAAATTTTGACAGATGATACTTGGCTGGTTTTTCTTTTAAATAATGAAATTCACAATCAGCTTGTCTAGTCTTGACATTTTTATCATTATCATGTTATTTTATAAACTAGGATGATTTATCTTTACATTTATTCTTTACATACCTTAAGTTTAATATACTTATTAGATTTATTTCTAGGTCTTCTATTTTCCTTTCACCTGGTTATTGTATATATGCAAAATATTATTTTCTGTATGTTAATTTTGTTGTTACACTATAAACTTATTTTTTATGTAACAGTTTTGAGGTATAATTTACATGCCATACAGTTCACTAATTAAAGATGACAGTTCAGAGGTCTTACTGTGTTCACGGAGTTATGCAGCCATCAACATAGTTGCTTGAAAACATCTTCATCCCTCAAAAGAAGCCCTATATTATCAGCAGTCACCCCCTATCCCTCCCGACCCCCAGCTCTTGGTAGCCAGTAATTTACTTTCTACATAGATAGATAGTTTTGCCTATTCTGAACATTTTGTATGCATGGAATCATCACAATATGTGGTCTTTGTGACTGCCCTCTTTCGCTTAGCATAATCTTTCCAAGATTCATCTGTGTTGTAGCCTGTGTCAGTGCTTCCTTCTTTTTAATGGCTTTGTGTGGATATCACATTTGGTAAATAACAGAAATTCGGCCAAGTAAATTTAAAGATCAAACTGACTTTCTTGTATGATTCAGGAATTGGGCAGCATCCCATCTAGCAAATAGAAAGGAGCTCCACCAAGCTGTAGACAAGGAAAGGTTTTTAAAGGTGGAAAGAAAAGGAGTTGGAAAAAGGAAATTGTTAGCAAAGAATGCACTGTTTTAGGCAAGGTCACAGCGAGGAGAATGGAAAGGGTCTATGTGGTGGTTGACCTCACTATTTCTGACCAGGTAATTCCATGTTGACCTGTTAAAGGATACATTCCTGGGACGCTAAACTAGGTTAAGCGTTGAATCTTAGTTTGCTGATGGGCCTAGCACAATTGACTTCATTTTGGGGTCTGTTGTATCTTTTTAAACATTTTATTTGTTCATTAAGTGGTTGACTTTTGGTTTGTGTTATGGAAAAACACTCCTGTGTGTCCCCTCTACTGTCAGTACTCTACTTCACTTGTGACACCAGCTGGGTGTCCTGTGATTTGATTTAATTCTAACGCCACCTACCTGGAGATAGTGTTAGGTCCCACAAGTTAAGGGTTCAGTGCCACAAGAGTGCTTCTGCCCAACTTCAAAAACCAGTCACAAGTCCAGGTTGTTATCTGTGCACCTGACTGGCTATAAGTTGGAGGTTCCCATGTCCCCGTCCTTGGTTTCGATTTAATTTGCTAGATCAGTTCACAGAACTCAGGAAAACAATTTACCTATTAGATTAGCAATTAATTATAAAAACTGAGGAAAAGCCAAATGGAAGAGTTGCATAGGGCAAGATGTGGAGAAGGGATAAGAAACTTCTCTGCTCTTTGCAGACCTCCCCACCCACCCTTCACTTCCGTGTGTTCATCAGCTTGGAAGCTCTGAGAACCCCATAATTTAGGGATTGTTAGGGAGCCATCATTAGACATGATTGATCAAACTGTGGTGATTGATTTAACCTCCAGATCCTCTTCCCTCCTT
Source organism: Rousettus aegyptiacus (assembly GCF_014176215.1). Lineage (NCBI taxonomy): Eukaryota > Metazoa > Chordata > Mammalia > Chiroptera > Pteropodidae > Rousettus > Rousettus aegyptiacus. The sequence continues at coordinate 107,448,112 of NW_023416310.1, read as the reverse complement.
GGAGGTTGGGGGTCAAGGAACTGAAAATTCCAACCCTCCAATCGTGATTGTTTTCCCTGGCAACCAGCCCCCATTCTGGCCGCTTTCCAAAAGTCACTTCATTAATGTAAACTCTGGTATTGAAAGGGGCATCCTATGAGTAACAAAAGATACCTGTACTCCTTTCATCACTTCAGAAATTCTAAGGTTTTAGGAGCTCTGCTGGGAACTGATGAAGACCAAATCTATATTCCTTGTTATAAATCACAAGTCGTTTCCACTTTTTGACTTTAAAGAATGCTGCTGCTATGAACATTTGTGTACAAGTTTTGGTGTGGAATTTTCATTTCTCTCAGGTATATAGTTAGGAGTGGAATTACTGGGTCATATGGTAAATGCTTAACCTGCCAACTAACTGCCAGATTGTTCTCCAAAGTTTCTGCATCATTTTACATTCTAACCAGCAGTATGTAAGAGTTCTAGTTTCTCCACTTCTTATCCATCTTAATGGGTCTGAAGAAGTATTTCATTGTGGTTTCGATTTGCATTTCCTTAATGGTTCATAAAATTAAGTATCTTTGTGTGTTTTTATTGGCTATCTATATATCTTCCTTGGGGATGATGTAAACTTTTGACAATGAAAAAGTAATGTAATGAGTTGATGGCAGGAAGTGTACAATGATGATCTCTTTCTCTTTTATTTGTAAGGAGTCAAGTTTAAAAGTGAAACATGATGTTAAAACTATGAAGACTAACTCTTCATGTTTTTTAGAATCTCTTAACCTTAGAAGGGTTTTAGAAAATCTGTTATAGCGGAAATGGAAAAGTTTGAAGTTCTATAGTTCCATCATTTTTTCATTTTTTTCTGTTAAAGAAGCATGTATAGTACAATCCATTTTGATTCCTATTCATTTTTTATATGCATATGAATGTGATGTAATAGCACATATACTGGGTGATAGAATTGTGGTATTTTTAAACAGTCCTCAATTACTTAATAAGTAAGTTCATTTAAAAATAAATTTAAGTTTTTATAGAAAAGTGTAAGGTTTAGATATTAGTGACTCAGCTTTGCAATAAACATTACCTTTTCCTAAGTCCAAAAAGTTACTTAATGGTGAAGCTACTTGGTGGTGGAGCACAGACTTCTACATTACACTGCAGTGGCCATTCTATTTTGAACATATTTTCACCTTTCTCCTTTTGTCCTTTTCCTAATATTTGGCCTTAGCCTTCTAGTCTCTGGATCCAGACTAAATTTTACCTTCAGATCTAATCTCTTAAATTAGTTGTTTAATTTGAACAAGTTGTGTCCTTCCATTGCTATTAGAATGTGAATTCCCTTCCCACCAAAGTTCATTGGTGTGTCCCTTTGCAGTCCTGTTTTCCTTTATGGGGCGGGGGGGTGGGGTGAAACTAACATTTAAGTCGCATGCTTTGGTGCATTAAGTACGTTTCCTTCCCCATCACCTTTACTATTTTTAAGTTAAACATGGTTATACTTAATCTGCCAAATGTTCTCTTTAGTGCCCTTCATGTAATTTAATCTGGTCTTGTTTTCTTCTTCTTAATCCAGTTTGCAGTGCAGGTCTTATAGCATAGGCTTCTTTTTGTGAGATTGCAGTTCACTTGCTAACAGGAGCCCAAAACCCTAGTCTAATTTCATCAGGAGTTGTGAGTGGAGAAAATTCAAATTACCTTTTCTGTTTACAGTTGATTTTTGCTATTTACAGTCATTCTGTTTTATATGGTCACCTTGGACATGGCATTAGCAAATACCGGATTATTGCTCCTACAGAAGGTACCAACCAGGTTAGGTTCTAATGAACCTAACAATGTTTTTGTTCCCATAGTCAACATTTTTATCAACTAATCAGTTCATAAGCTTGTTTCATGTGTGTTTCTGTTAAAGACACCCTATTTAATGTATGTCATTGACTAACATTGAACTCATGGCCAACAGCACTGTGTAACTCATATCTGAAGGAAACTTATTTATAGCATGAATTTTCTCTATGAGGCACATCACAGCCTTGCACTTAGCACTGAGCGTGGGGGCCATTTTACACGTTGAAATCACTCACAAAAACAACTGTGGCACTAAATAGTGAAAGAGACACTTGTTTACCTTGTGAGAACTGCAATAAGAAGACAGTGTCTCCTTGTTGGACCCCAGCTTGGAATTGCTTTGGGCAAGTACAATTTTTTGCTACTCTCTGTGTGTGTGTGAATGACTAAAGGTGCTGCAAGAATTGGTTTGGGGTTACAGATGAATTTGAGGGAGTAGGGGAATTCATGGATACAGAATCCAGGAATAATGAAAATCAACTAATTTCTGTTTCTTCTAAAACGTCAGAATTTTAGAGGTTTAGTCAAGATTCCTTCTTCCTTGTTTTTTCTAAATCTGCAAGTGCAGAGCTAGTGATATTGAGTTCTCTGTAGGCACACTAATTTCACCCAGTCCCTTTAGTGTAACAGTCGAGTTCAGGGAATACTAATTAGATTCCTTCTGTCTCCTAATATTTAGCAATGAAGGATTCTGTGCACTTTAGAATGAAGTTACTTATCAAAACAGAGCTCTTAATCAAGGTCAGGATATCCCAGGTTTTCTCAAATCACTAAACTGCTTGAAATTGCATATAAATTTTGGAGTGTTTTATGAATATATATAATTTTATGGAGAGGTAAATAAAAAAGATATCATCAGAATCTCTCTTTTGTTCATGGACCTTCCAGAAAATTGAGAACCTTGGGGTTTTGGATTGCATAGTTCTACCAATAAATAGAGATTTGTCTTTATCCGCAGTATGTTACTTCTGTAACTTGATCTTTTAGCTTTTTTTGCAAAAATGGAGTATTGTCCAACTTCTTGTGTTGTAAACATTTTTCCATATCAGTAAATATAACGACCGCATACTGTTTAATGGTGGCAGAATATCATTGAATGAATCATGATTTAAGTATGCGTTATTAATGATCGTTCGTGTTATTTCTAATTTTTTCCTACTACCAACAAGTATCTTTGCATACTTGAACAGTATTTTTATAGGGTAAATCACTAATTGTGGAATTATGATGAGGCAAAGGATATTTAAATTTAAGATTTTATAACTTACAGGATTGGTTTCAAGATATAGTCATATCTTTCCCATAATGAATCAGTGTGTGTTTCCCCCTTATCCTTGTCATTACTGGTTATTAATCTTATTTTGTTTTTCACTTAGGTAGAAATGAATATTTTATATTTAAATTTACATTTCTTTCATTACTGAAAGGAACTTTTTTTTTTTTATGACTGGTCCTTTGTTTTTTCTTGAGTGATTTACCTGTTCTTATCTGTCATTCATTGTCCTGTTGTTGGTTGTTTTACTTTTTTTTTTTTTCTTGATTACAGAACTCACATAAAAAATAGTGAGGGTAGGGACTTTGTTTTATTTCTCATTCTGTCCCCACACCAGCATACTGGTTCCTGAAAGTTGACTGAATTAACAGATGTTATCTCTGGCTGCCATGCATGTTGGCATCTCTATTATATACAGGTTTTACATTTTAATGAATTAAACTTGACAGTATTTTCAGTTTTTGATTCTAAGATAGATTTATGTTTAGAAATTTATTACAGAATTTTTCTTTTCAGTGTATGGTACAGATCTGAGTTCTCCCCTTCCTCCGACCCTCGTATGATTGATTTATTTATACATTACTTATACTTGATTCTTTTTCCTTCTCCACAGACTTTCTGTTTTCCTTTCTGGCTACCTTCTTTTTTGAGAATTTTATGTCCTTCCTATTAAATCGAAGTATAAAAATGCATTTCTCAAGCCCCTTTACTTCTTCTTAAGCAATATCTTGAGTGTAGAGGGCTGGAACACATGCAAAACATGATAGGCACTCACTAAACAGTTTGTTATATTTTATATTTTAAGTGTTTTATTCACACTGAATATTAGCTATCTTTCATTTTTGTGAACTGAAAATTAAGTAAATAAAATTTGTTTTACAAATAGTCTATGCTGCAGATTCTACTGTAAGTGTTATACAGTAAGGAAAGGCACCTTAGATCAAGATAGATTTTATTGCACATCTCTGTTGATGTATAGTTGACATGTAATAATCGGCATATATATAAAGTAAATAATGTGATATATTTCGAACTGTGTGTACATCTTTGAAACCATCACCACATTCAAGAGTGAACATACTCATCATTCCACAAATTTGTAATTCCTTCTTCCCTGCCTTCCTCATTTCTCCACACCCTACACCATTCTCGGGCAACTACTGTTCTTTCTATAACCATAGATTAGTTTACATTTTATAAACTTTTTAAATAAATGAAGTCATACAGTATGAACTCTTTATTTTTGTCTACTACTTTGATTCATCTGTGTTGTTAGTTTTCAGTAGTTCATTCTTTTTATTACTGAATATTAGCCCACTATTTCGATATGCCAGCATTTGTTTATCCATTCACTTGATGAGTATATTTGAATTATTTTTGGGGGGCAGACATCTAAGAATGGAATTGGTCATATGGTAGGTATACAATTAACTTTTTTTTAAAAAAATGACAAACTATTTTGCAAAGAGGTTGTCTCATTTTACGTCCCTACTAGGTATTTTTAAATTCCATACCCTTACCAACACTTGGCAGGATAAGCTTTATAATTTAGCCTTTTTTCTGCTATATAGTGTTACCTCATCGTGGTTTTAATTTGCATTTCCCTAATAACTGCTGGTGCTGATCATTTTTTTATGTTGATTATTTGCCATCTGTGTCTGTTCAAATCTTTTGCCCATTTTGAAAATTGGGTTGTTTTCTTATTGAGTTTTGAAAGAGCTTTGTATAACAAGTCTTGAAATCAGGTTGTGTTAGTTGTTCTGTTTTTTGTTTTTGTTTTTGTTTTTCCAAAGTTGTCTTGGCTTTTCTAAGTCTTTTCAATTTCCATATGAATTTTAGAGTCATCTTTCCAGTTTCAAACTTCCTAACATTTTGATTGGGATTGTGTTGACTTTAAACCAATTTGAGGTCTACGACCATGCCACTCTGAACAAGCCCAATCCTTTCTGATCTTTGAAGCTAAGCAGAGTCAGGCCTGGTTAGTACTTGGATGGGAGACTACCTAGGAAGACCAGGTGCTGTAGGCATAAAAAATAAAAAAATAAGGGATTGTAAGCTGACAAGGTCCTTGCAATCTGTGAGGTCAACCAAGGGCTGCCTCGCCTATAAATAAACAAACCAATTTGAGGGCGTCTAACATCTTAATAATATTGAATCTTCTGATCTGTGGAGACAGATCTCTTCACTTGTTTAGGACTTCTTTTATTTCTCTCAGCACCGTTTTGTAGTTTTTAATACACAAGTCTACACATTTTTGGGGTCAAATTCACCCCTAAGTATTGCATAATTTTGATTGTATTGTAAATATTGCCATATTTAAATTTTAATTTCTAGTAGTATATAGAAATATGATAGATATTTTTATATTTCGATTTATCCCTATGGCTTTGCTATAAACTCACTTGTTAGCATTTTTATAGATTTCATAGGATTTTTACATGGATGATTGTACCATTTACAAATAAAGATAGCTTAATTTCTGCCTTTCCAATTTTTAATTTTTTTTACCTGATTGCACTGGCTAGAACTTCCGGTATAATGTCGAATGGGGGTGATGAGAATGCAAATTTTTGCTTTGTTTTTCATGTTAGGGGTTAAATATTCGTTACTTTACCATTAAGCTTTTTGTAGATACCCTTTTTCAAAAATGAAGAAAATTCTCTTCTATTTTTAGCTTACTAAGAAGTTTTTTAAATCAAGAATGGGTATCGATTTTGTCAAATGCTTTTTCTGTGTTTATTCAGATGATTTTCTAAGAAAAAATAATTTTGAATAAGTTTTTTTGATTGTTCAACAAGCTGAATTTCTTGGCACAAATCTTAGCCCCATATTATATTGTTGGATTTGATTTATTAAGATTTTGTTAAATTTTGTATTTGTGTTCATGAGGGATGTTTACTGGTAGTTTTCTTGTATTAGTTTTGCCTGGTTTTGGTAACAGGATGATGTTGGCCTCATAGAAGGAGTTGGAAAGTATCCTCTTGTCTTCGGTTTTCTGGATGAATTTTTGTAGAACTGATACTAGTTCTTCCTTAAATGTTTGGTAGTTTTCAACAGTGAACCAATCGGGTTCTAGAATTTTCTTTGTGGGAAAGTTTTTATCAAATACATTAATAATATTGTGCAACTGTCTCTACCATCCATCTCCATAGCTCTTTTCATCTTGTAACTTGCCTTCATTTTTTGAAAGCTATTTTTGCTAGGTTGCTAAGTTGACAGGATTTTTTTTTCTTTCATTATATTAAAGATTTTGCTCCACTGTCTTTTCTCTTGCAGTATTTACAACTAGAAATCTGCATTTTACCTTTGTTTCTCCATGTGGAATATAATTATTTTCCCCTGACAGCTTTTAAGATTTTCTCTTTATTTTTTTTAGGCCATTTGATTAAGATGTGTTTTCATGAAATTTTCATGTGTTTGGAGTTCATTTGAGCTTTCTGTGTCTGTGGCTTTGTAGTTTTCATCAAGTGTGGAAATTTTTCTACCTGTCTCTCCTTTCTTGGTAGCAGCTTGAGATATAATTTACTCAGTTCACCCCGAAAAAGGTACATTCAGTGGATTTTGTATATTCATAGAGTTGTATACACATTAGCAATCATCTTCCATTTTCTCTCAACCACCCAGCCCTTGGTAACCATTAATCTTCTTTCTGTCTCAGGAAATTTTTGACCCTTCTGGACATTTCATATAAATGGAGCCATATGTGGTCACCAGCTTTGTTCAGTGTTTATCCATGTAGCATGTGTCAGTACTAATATAATACTCAATTGTATGAATAGGCCACATTTTATTTATTCATCAGTCAGTGAACGTTTGGGTCATTTCCACTTCCTGATTCAGAATAATTCTGCTATGAACATTTGTGTATAAGTTTCTGTATAGACATATGTTTTCATTTCTTTTGGTTATATACATACCTAGGACTGAATTGTTGACTCATGTGGTAACTGTATATTGAACCTTTTTAGGAACTGCTATACTATTTTCTAAAGTGACTGAGTCACTTTACATTTTCACCAGCAGCATGTGAGGGTTCTAGTTTCCCACGCCTTGTCAATACTTGTTATCATCTGTCTTTTAGATTATAGTTCTCGTGAGTGTGAAGCAGTATCTCATTGTGGCTTTAATTTTTATTTCCCTGGTGGCTGATGATATAGAGCATCTTTTCATGTGCTTTTGGCTATTTCGTGCATCTTCTTTGGAGAAGTGTCTATTGGATTATTTGTCTTTTTCCTACTCAGTTGCGTTCTTTGTATATTTTGGATGCAAATAGCTTTTCAGATTTATGATTTTCAGATGTTTTCTTCCTTTTTTGAAGTTGCCTTTTCACTTTATTACTAGTGTCCCTTGAAGCACAAAAGGTTTTAATTTCAATGAAGTACAATTTATCTAATACTCATTTTGTTACTTGCGCTATTAGTGTCATATCTAACAAACCATTGCCTAATCCTAGGTCATGGAGATTTAAGTCTATGTTTTATTCCGAGTTTTTGATTTAAATTTTGTATATGGTGTGAGGTAAGGGTTCAGCGTCATTCTTTTACATGTGAATATCCACTTATCTCTTCCTTTTATTTCTTAAGATAATTTTTTCTGTTCCCAGCCCATCCCCGTTTTGGGGTTCCAGTAACATATATTCGGTTCTTTAAAGTTATTCAAGAGTTCACAGATGTAATGTTTTTCAGTATGTTTTCTCTCTTTGTTTCATCTTGGGTAGTTTCTATTGCTACATCTTCATTTTAGACTTAGCATTCAATTTTAGAAGTTCAGTTTGGGTGTCTATGCTATCTTGTATCTCTACTTAACACATTTAGTCTTCTAACTTCTGATGATATGGAATATAGTTATAGTAACTTTTAATGTCTACTAATTTTATAATTATTATCTCTTCTGGAATAATTTCGATTGATCTCTTCATTTTGGGTGTTATTTTCCTGTTTCTTTGCGTGCCCGATAATTTTTTCTTGGATGCAAGATGTTTTGAATATTACCTTTGTGGGGTGATGCGTATTTTTATAACTAGTTTTGAGCTTCATTTGAGATACAGTTACTTGGAAATGGTATGTTTTGAGACTTGCTCTTAAACTTTCTTAGGGTAGCGAAGAGCAACCTTCAGTCTATGACTGATTTTGCACCGCCTAATGCCTTGTGAGTTACGAGTTTACCTCTGACAGTTGGGAATACCAGCTAGCCTCAGTTGTGTGTGAACCTGGGGGTCGTTGCCTCACCTCCTTTTGAGTGTTTTTTTCCTTTTGTCTCAGGTAGTTTCAGACATGCATATGCTGATTAATACTCAGCTGAAAACTGGAGGGGCACCTTCTTTAGATCTCCAGCCCTCTCCCTTCATCTCTCTCCTCTCTGGTACTCTGCCTTTGTAAACTCTAGTCGTCTTGGCTTTCCTGGGCCTTCACTCTGTCTCCTAATACTCCATGTTACCCCTGCCCCGCCCCTCCACTGTGCTATTGTTTAGGAAGTAAGCTGAGACAGTTGTGGGGCCCACATTTGTTTCCCATTCTTCAGGGATCACTCTCCTGCACTGGTCAATATCTCATCACTAAAATTTGTTGATTAATGTATTAATGTATCTGGTTTTGTAGTTGTTCAGGTGGAATGGTAAATTTGGTCCCTGTTACTCTATCTTGATTAAAAGTAGAAGTCTCAAGATTGCTTTTCAGCCAATAGAAAATCGGTTCTCAAAGACTGGCATATTTCCATTACATGTTTGTTTCATTTTCTCTCAGACTACATCCTGGACCATTCAAGAGATTATGGGAAAAGTTCTTATATGGATTGTAGAAATGACTGCATCTTACCATAAAGTGTCAAAGCGCAGATTTAATATTGCATTGAAAGAAATTATTCTATTCTTAGTAATTGAATCCTATATCTACTGCTGTTTGATTATATAGTTAAGACTTATTAACAGAAATGTTTCTGGGCAAGTAGTTTTACTTTTACTTATGTGGTACAGCTTTTGTTTAATTACGTGCTTTCTGACACAGCCATCACTGGAGTAATCTGATTGCAAAGTTTTGCCAATGTGAAGACGTCTTATTTGCCTCTTGTTTCAGACATAATTCTCATCTTCTGGAGTATGGATGTGAACAGCCTCTGAGATATTAGATTTGATTTTTTGTTTTTGCTTTTGCTTGTTCATTTTTTTCTTTTTCTTTTTGGCTTAAGTTCAAATTAACCGTGTGGAAATAGTGGATTTATCATTACTATAAATTATTCATACTTTTTCTTTTATGTCATAGCTGAGGCCACATTAAAGGATAAAGTCTTAACTCTTGTGCTCTTCAAAATAATAATATAATCTAAATATTTATGTATTGCCTTAAGTGGTTTTTTTTTAGCCTGCTAAGTGTAGAGTTTATAATTTCATAAGAGCATTGAGTTGTCCTAGAATAGGTTAAGTTTTTCCTGTTAACTCCTCTCTCACAATTTTTTATATGGTAAATTATTACTCATTGAAACATCTAAATGTCTTTTAATCCAGAACCAAATTGTAAAGAACATTATAATCCTTGCCCCGTTTTTCTTCTCTTACAGGAAGAGTAAGAAGCTTAAGCTCATCTTTGTGGTCACTAACTCACCTGACAGCTTTGCATCTAAGTGACAATTTCCTGTCCCGCATTCCTTCAGACATTGCCAAGCTTCACAATCTGGTGTATCTGGACCTGTCCTCAAATAAGATCCGGAGTTTACCGGCAGAACTCGGAAACATGGTATCACTCAGGTATGCAGATGCAGCTTAGTAGATAACCATATACCCCTAATTAGAACAAGATAGAGCGTTGTTCATTTTGTTAGAAAATACCACTATCAATTTTACAGTTTTTGACCAAAAGTAAATATGTGTGTGTGTTTATAAAGTTTTCTTGGAAAATTGAATGTCAACTAATAAATAATAAGTCAAGTAGATTCATTGCCTAAAATTTGCTTTATTGCTATGTTTTGTGTAATATACTTTATTACTGGACCAAAATTTTGGACGAAGTGGGAGCGAACAAATAGAAGGCACTCATGTCATCCCACATACACACTCACCTATGACAGATGGTTATGGTATTGTCCCCACTTAATTCTGGGCACCATACCATCCTTAACAGAGGGTCCAGGAAACCACTGCCAGTCAGTGAAACGTTTTTGGCCCCTCCAGGACTTGTATGCATGATAGTAATAAAGGCTAGACGTGAAAGAAGCTAGAGTTAGTCATTGAGTTGGGGACCGTGTATAGAGTGTAGGAGGTGGATAGGCTGTGGAGTCACAGAGTCAGATTGGAATCCTGACTTTGCCATTTACAAGTTGTGTCATTTGCGGCAAGCTTCTTGTCCATTTTATAGTTTAGACAACCTCAGATTTACTCAGTAGTAACAAAGGTTCATTTAAATTCCAAGAACCAAGGATTATAGAAATAGTTCTCATTCATGTGTAAAAACTTATAAATTTTTTTCCTGCTGAAGAGTCCTTTGATATTTATATTATGGTTATCTGTAAAAAAACAAATCACTAAAATAATCATTAGTAGATAATATAGCTGCCATTCTTTCTAAAATGAAACTTTAGTAAATTTGGAGAAATGTTAATCATAAAGTTAATTGTGCAGCCAGCTATCAAAAGCTCTTTTGAGTTGGTACTACATCATTTTCATTCTTTTGACAATTTACATTAGGCTATCACTTTCCTCAACATGTGTAATAGACGCTACATATGCCAGACTAGTGCTGCTCTCAGGGTGGTCTGTGGGCTGCCAATTTGCAAACTATGTCACCAGCCTGAAGTGAGATACACAACATGTGAAGGTGATTTTGTATCTGTTGAGTCTAATGCTCTTAAATAATTGGAGCTTGTATTTTGTTGGTCTTTTTTTTTTCTCATTTCACTTCTCCAGTAATTCATTGTTTTCCTGTATTTTATAAATGTGTTGGTCTGTGGAAGTTTGGATTTTTGGTTGTATTTTGTTTTTTACCACATGATTTGAAAAGCACTATCCTAAACATTGGAATATATAAAATTTTGTCATTCTTAGGAGCTTATTTTCCTTAAAATTAATATTGTTAATATTAGCTGTTAAAGGTTAATATAACTTCTGACTTCCTGGAATTTTTACATCAACAGGGAACTCCATTTAAATTACAACCAGTTACGAGTTCTACCTTTCGAGCTGGGAAAACTGTTTCAGTTGCAGACTTTGGGCCTGAAAGGTATGACTTCCCATATTTGTGCTTTTTTTGGTTGTATATGTATTTTTGAGTCTGAAGAAGCCGTAAGAGGGAATCCTTTTGCCAGGGGATTCACAAGCTCACTGTTCCCCAAATTTCATCAATTTCTTAGGTACATCAAGTGATTTTCTCTCTTGTTCACCTGTAAACTGTCTACCAGTGTTTGTATTTTTTTTTTTACTCCTAGCCTAGCCTTGCATTTCTAGCCTTTGTTTCAATCACCTCTATTCCTGAGGTTATACTTTATTTAATGTCATCATACTGTAAATAGCTTTTTTTCTTCCTATGTTCAAATCTCAAAAAAAAAAAAAAAACTGGAAACTCACATAGTGCAAAAAAACAGTAAATAGAAGGTTTGGACCTATTAATGAAGTTAAGTATTTGAGCATTTTTTAAAAACTTGATTTATGAGGACTTCCTTAGTATATTAGAATTGGGGGAAAGGGGGAGCATAATTAATCCAGTAAGAACTAATGGGAAATGTTTTTTTTTTTTAAACCAGCAAGATTGGTAGTCACATTTTAATAATATGCCAGTACTTACATATTATCACATTAAATGAGTCTTCACCAATCTTATAGCTTACTTGATAATTGATTCCTAAGAAAAGTCATATAATAAAGTATTCATGAATTGTATTCTTATTTCTTAAAAATAAGTAATAACATTCACAAAAACAAATTAAGTGGAAAAATACAAATTATTTACAAATGTATGTAATACCATATTGAACAAACATTACCTTTATAAATGGTTCTTCTGTGTAGGACTGGACTTGCTGAGGTTTCTTATAAGGTAGAGATCAGGGGAATGTGAGCTGCAGATAGCTTCTTCTGTTACACTTCCCTTTGGTAGCATAGCTTTTTTATTTTGTTTTTAAATTTGATAAAAGTATGAAAGGTAGCAAAGTATATCTGTATACTGACCACCAGAATTAACAATATTTTGTCACTTTTGCATCTGTTTTTTAAATGCAAAAGAAATGGAACATTATAGAATTAAGACCCTTCCTGTTCCTCTTCTAGTCCCTTTCTCATCTCAAAGACAACTGCTGTTGTGTCCTGTTGGATCAAGGTTTTACAGTCATACGGGATATATTTTATTTACAAACCTTAGTCTGTTCATTTCTCTAAGGATTTACAAACGTTATTTGAATTTAGGGTCATCAGTTATAGATTTTCAAACTGATTTAATGTGCCTCTGAAAGTAAATGCTTGGTTCGGGTAGGACAGTTTTTATGGCACCTTCATTTTTTGGTGATCCCTTGCTGTTTCAATTTCAGAAAGATCCTTTACTATTTGACATTTAGGCTTTTACGTTTCTTCCTTGGAAGTATAGTTTCACAGAGATATTTGTTTATCTCAGATATCCTGTTGGACATTGTTACCCATCTGTCTGTAACAGCTGTCTTTTCACCAATTTCACCTTTTTTTGAACAAATCCTATGTTGTTCTATTGAGTTTTGCACACTTTAATGTGCCGGCTACTTCTTAAAGCAAGCAGTTACATCATCCTTGCTCTCTGAAAACTTCTGTCATTGATTTCTCATAGCACCTATTAATTATTTGGAAGAGAGAAAATATCACTTAGTTCAGAAATCATTCCTTTTTGTTACATCTTCCATTCATACAAAGCCAAAATATTTCTGCCTCATGAATCTGTTCATGATATTTTCCTTAAATTGATTACATAGAGCTAGCACGCTTCACTGTTTTTTCACATTTTCCATGTTCTTGAAAATTTTTCTACAATGAAAGGTTAGGACTATTACCTTAGATGCACATCACTTGTTTTATTTTTTATTTTGTGATACTTAGAGATTCACATGCACCTGCAAGAAATAATGCAAAACAGTTCACATGCCCTTTACCCAATTTCCACGGATGGTGACATCTCTCAGAACTGTAGCACAGAGTCACTACCGGATCTTGACATTGAGAAGTCAAAATACAGAACAGTCTCATCACCAGAGGAACCCTCATGGTACCCTCTTAGAGCCAAACCCACTTGCTTCTTGCCCTAGCTTATTCCCTTAACTGTTGACAACCACCCATATGTTCTCCATTTCTATAATTTTGTTATTTCAAGAATATTATAGTAATAGAATCATGCTGTATGTAATTTTTCAAGATTGATTTTTTAGCTTCAGTTAATTTTGGGGAGATTCACCCAAGTTGTTGTGTGTTTGTGCCTTTCTATTGATGAGTAGTGTTCCACGGTGTGGATCTTTCATCAGTTGTTAAACAGTTTGCCCGTCGAAGGACATCTAGGTGGTTTCCAGTGTTGGGTTTTTACTGATGAAGCTGCTGTGAACATTCTGTCTACAGGTTATTGTGTGAACATAAGATTCGTTTTAGGATAAATATCTAGGAGTGTGAGCGTTGGGTCATATGTTAGTTTCATGTTTGTTTTTTAAAGAAATTGCCAAACTGTTTTTCCAGAGTGGCTGTACTATTTTACATTTTTGCCAGTAATAATTGATCTAGTTTCTTAGCATCCTCACAACATTTGGTGGTGTCAAACTATTTTTTGTGTTAACCTTTCTGACAGATGTGCAGTGATATCTCATTGTTGTATTACTTTGCATTTTCCTACTGGCTGAAGATATTGAACATCTTTACATGTGCTTATTTATAATCTGTATGTTATCATCTATAAAATGTCTCTTCATATCTTTGCCCATGTTCTATCTAATTGTATTGTTTGCTTTTTTACTGTTTAGTTTTAGTTAGGAGTCCTGTATGTATTCTGGATATAGGGCCTTTGTCAGATGTATGATTTGCAGATATTTTCTCCCAGTATGTAGCTCGTATTTTCATCCTTTTAACAGGGTGAAAGGATTCCATCATGTGTAGGGGCAGAGATTTCTCCCCCACCCCAGCAAGCAGTTGTAGGACACCAGCTGAGTGTCCTACAATGCAACTCACTCCTAATACCACCTACCTGGAGATAGCATCAGATTCCCCAGGTAAAGAGGGTTTAGTCCTACAAGACTGACGCACCTTACCTACCAAAAAACAAAACAAAACAAAACTTCAGATAACTGCCCGTTGCAGTTATCACCTGTGCTTCTTCTGATGGACTGGCTACAGATTGGAGTTTCTTGCGATCCCCTCTTTGGGTATGATTAATTTGCTAGAGTGGTTCACAGAACTCAGGATCCGATTACTCACTAGTTTACTGCTGTATCATAAACCAGGGACTTGTGAACAGCCAGGTGGTAGAGCTGTATAGTGTGAGGTATGGGCACACCGTACTCGCACTCTTATTGAATTTCCATGTTCAACCTGGAGGGTCTCTGAACCCCCTCCTTTAGGGTGTTGATGGAGGCTTCATTGCATAGGTAGGATTGATAAATCATTGGCCATTGGCAATTGAGTCAACCCTAGTCCTTTCAGTTCTCAGTTTTTGTTTAAAATATTTTACAGATCTGCTCTTTGGTGGATACACTAGAATTGCTATGTCTTGAGGGACTGACCTTTTAACATAACATTACTATCTGTCTCTGGTAATTTTTTGCTTCTTCTGAAATGCACTTTGTCTGATATTAATATAGTCATTTCTACTTTCTTTCAATATGTATATGATTTATATTTTCATCCTTTTCAGCCTGTTTTTATTGTCATATTTGAAGTCTCTTATGGACAACACATTATTGGGTCATGTTTTAAAATCCACTCTGTCTTTTAATTGGTATGTTTACACCATTTATGCTTAATGTAATTATTGGTAGGTTAGGGCTTATGTCTGCATTTTATGTTGTTCGCCCTGGGTTTTGTTTCTTTGTTTTCATTTTCCTGCCTTCCTGTGGGTTACTTGAACATCTTTTTATATTTTTATATTATCTTATCTTTAGTGTGTCTGAATTATCCATTCGTGTATCTTTTTTAGTGGTTATTCTGGGTATTATTTTATATATGTGCACAACTTGTCACAGTCTATTGTTATCATTTTACCAGTTTGAATGAAGTATAGAAATCTTAACTCTTTATGACCTTTTATTTTCTTATTTCCGATACAATTTTCTTAAATATTTTCTTTATTTACATTTAGAAACAAAGCAGTGTTACAAAGTAGTTACAAAAAAATTTTAATTGCCAGTGATGATTTAGAAATTTTAAGAGAAAGAAACCTATTATATTTTTAACCATATTCTTTTTTCTTTCTTCCTAATGTTTCAAGGCTCCTTTTATCATTTCCTTTCTGTTTAGGGAATTTCCATTAGTGATTTCTTTTAGGGTAGATCTGCTGGCAACAGATTCTCTAAGTTTTCTGACATATAAGAATGTCTTTATTTTCCTTCATTCCTTAAGAATTTGTTTTACTAGATATAGGCATCTGGGTTGAAAAATATGGTGCCATTTTCTTCTCGCCACTGCGGTGTATGATGAGAAATTAGCTGATATTCAAATTGTTTTTCCCCTATAGGTAAGGGGTCTGTCTCTCTTTCTCTGGCTGTCTTAAAGTTTTTTTCTGTTTTTAATTTTTAGAAGTTTAATTATGATATGCGGCTTGGTGTGAATTCCTTTAGGTTTATCCTTTTTGGTTTTATCAGCTTCTTAAATCTGTAATTTTATATTTCTTGCCACATTTGGGGAGTTTCCAGCTGTTATTTATTTCTTTGAGTACTTTTGCAGCTTTGTGCTCTTTGTCCTCTACTTCCATGACTCTGAGGACACGGACATTAAATGTTTTGCTGTGGTCTCACAGGTCCATGAGGCTCTCTTCATTTTTCTTCAGTCTGTTTCCTTTCTGTGGTTCAGATTGGGTAATTTCTGTTGTTTTGTATTCCAGTTCACCAGTTCTTTCCTCTGACCCTCTATTCTGCAGTTGAACCTATCCACTGAGCTTTTTATTTCATTTATTCTATTCTTCATGTTTTTTCCTTTCTCTTTTTTTAATTTTAATTAGTTTCAAGTATATAGTACATTGGTTAGATATCTATATAGTTAGTAAAATGATACCCTCAGTTGCTCCCTCTCTCCCGACACTCCACCTGGCCAATGTATTACTACTAATTGCAATCCTTATGTTGTGCTTCCCATCCCTGTGACCATCCATCAGCTACTAATTTGTACTTTAACCCTTCACCCCATTCTCCCAGCCTTCCAAACCCCCCTCCCCTCTGTCTGTCACCAAATTGTCCATTATGTTTGTAAGTCTGTTTTTGATTAGTTTGTTCTTTTTAGTCCTTAAATTCCACATATAAGTGAAATCATATAGTATTTATCTTTTTCTGCCTGACTTAAATACCTTCTAGATTCATCAAAGCAATACTTTACCATCCCCTTCCTTTTCCTATATAGGGGTCTTGTTTTCTTATCCTTTCAGCCACTCTATCTTTTGGTTGGAGCACTTAATTCTTTTCCGCTTAAGGTACTTATTGATAGGAATGTAGTTGTTACCATTCTTTATTCCTGTTTTTGATACATGTTTTTCCTTCTTAAAGAAGTCCCTCCAACATTTCCTGTAATTCTGGCTTGGTGGTGTTAAATTCCTTTAGTTTATTTTTGTCTGGGAAGCTCTTTATCTGTCCTTCAACTCTAAATGTTAGCTTTGCTGGATAAATTATTCTTGGTTGTAGATCCTGGGTCTTCATTCCGTCGAATATTTTTTGCCACGCTCTTCTGTACTGCATAGTTTCTTTTGAGAAATCCGCTGCCAGTTGTATGGGTGTTCCCTTATATGTAATTATTTGTTTTTCTCTTGCTGGTTTTAATATTGTTTCCTTTTGTTTAATCTTTGGCATTTTAATTATGATGTGTCTTGGTTTGTGCCTCTTGGGACCCTGATTTTTGGAATCCTCTGATCTTCCTGGGGTTTTGTGTCCATTTCCTTCACAAGGTTAGGGAAGTTTTCCATCATTATGTTTTTTCAAACAGCTGTCCAACATATTGATTTTCTCCACTTACACCAATCAGACAAATATTTGGAGCCTTAATAGTGTCCCATATCCTCCTTAAATTATTTTTATAGTCTTGGCATCTTTTTTCTTGCCATTCTGTCTGAGTGTCCTGATTTGCTTTCCTGTCTTCTAGATAGGGCATGTGATCCTCGCCTTTATTCACTTTGTTTATTCCATTTAATATACTTCTCATCTCAGATAATGTATTCTCTATTTCAGACTGGTTCCCTTTTATAATTTCCATTTCCATTTCCATTTTTATCTCTTTGTTGGAGTTCTCGACATCTCCCAAAAGTTCATTGAGCATCTTCATAACTAGTATGTTGAACTCTGCATCTGTTAGATTACTTGACCCCATTATATCTGGATCTCTATTTTGCTCTGTCATATGGTTTCTGCTTCTTTGTCTTCCCATTTTGTCTACCTTTCCATGTCTGTGTTTATGTATTAAGCAAAGCTCCTAAGTCTCCCGGTCTTATTAGTGTGGATTTGTAAAGTAAGTGTCCAGGGCCACAGTCCTGAGAGGGGTTCAGCTGCAGGCCAATTTAGCCTCAGCCTGTGCCCCTCTAGGGCCATGTGTTAAAATTCAGCAAGCAAAATCCACAGATGCTGTGCTTATAGTTGCCTCAAAGGCCACACCAGAAACCGAGGCCAGCTGCCTCTACCAGTGTGAGCCTCAGTAAGGGGCACCTGACTCTCTGAGAATACATCTGGATGTGGCTTGAGTGGGGCCCGAGCTGGGGAAGGTGGGGTTTTGGGAAATCTTTTGGGTGGAGTGACCTCTGTTATCCAGTTTGATGACATCACAGCAATGGCAGTGCTGTGTCCACGCACTGGGAGTGGGGAGGCCTCAACAGGGAACAATGGATACTGCCCACACTTCTGTACAGAGCAAGTCTCGCCTGGTCCTCACTCTGACAGTGTTTCCTTATAAATCCCTGGTACCTCCTGTGCACAGCCGACTCAGCACTGGTGCTCAGAGCTAGTAGGTCCATCACAGCGAAAATCCGCTCGCAGACACAGCCCCTTTAAGAGGCTTCTGCCACTGCTGCAACCTCCATCTCACTCAGCTGTGGGCAGCCCCGCATCATCACCCGTCCTGCCATTGCTGGGTGATTTCTTGAATTTCTCCATAGTTGTATGGCTTGTTCATCTAGATCCCAGGCAATTTTTCCTTGCTGCTTTTGGTTGTTGTTGTTGTTGTTGTTGTTGTTTTTGTTGTTGTTGTTGTTGTTGTTGTTGTTGGCTGGGTACAGTGAACTTTATTGCTGGTCCTTATTTCTGTCACAACTTCGATTTGATTGCCAGAGGGATGAATAGAGCTTCTATCATCTACACCATTTTTTTTCTCCTCACTCTTCAGTTTTAATATTTCCATTTTTTATGTTTTGTTTATTTGTCAAATGTTTCTTTTTCTTTGCTATTTTTTCATTTATTCAGGCACGTTTGTAATTTCTCACTGGCGCATTTTTATCATGCTTGCTCCATTTTGATCAGATCATTCTAATGTTTCTGTCATCTCAGCGTTGAAATCTTTTACTGATATTTTTTCATTCAGTTTGAAATCTGGTTCTTGGTATAAGAAGTTATTTTCACTTGAAACAAGACATACTCACTTTATGTTGTGAAACTAGACCTTGTTCAAATCTCTTGTTTTGACTGGCTTTCTCTAACACTGCATTGGCAGGGAAAGCAGAAACCGTCTCCTACTGCCAAGGGAGACAAGGGTTCAGGTTCCCCTTCACCTCTCTTCACACCTGAGGGTCAGCTGGGTGGAAGTAGCAGTTTTGGCTTTCTGTAAGGTTTCCACAGTTACCTCATTTAGGTGACCTCATTCCTACTGGGAGATGGTAAAAGTCTTGACCCCCCTCACCTTCTCTGACATCATGCCCAGAAGGGGAGCAGAGGGCTCCTCATTACTGGGGCTAGAGGTAGAAGTTGAGGCCTGCCCCTTGTGGTCTCCCTTGCCACCACAGCGTAGAGGAGGAAGTCTTACTGCCTGGAGTGGGTAAAAGTCCCAGCTGCCTGCTGGGCCCTCTCCGACACTGCCCCACTGCAGAGTTGGGGCGCCTCCTTCCTTCCTCACCGGGGTGGAAGTCTGGACTCCCTGCTTATCACCTTTTGCTGATATGGGTGGAGATGGCACTACATGTGTTTCTTTAGTGTTTAGCTGGAGCAGAGCTTTTATTGTCTAAAGGTTTTGTCTTGTTAGGCTGGCCTTTCTTGGTCTTTTGGCTTTTCTCAGGATTTTTTTTCCTGTACCCTTTGGTGTTCCATGTTGCTGGCTTCCTCAGCTTCATGTCTGGGATACCGGAGGCAAAAAGTAAACCCGAGGAATTCATCACCACGTTGTTCCTCAGGTCCTGAGGTCTTTCTTTAGCCATTCCACCTTCTCAGCACATCTCAGTCCTACACTTGTTCACACAAGTGTGAGGTACAAGACTTTAGTGGTACTTAGTAAGAGGAATAGGGAAGACTATGTCTGCTCCATCTCTCCAGAAGCAAGTCTCATATTCACTTTCGTTCCTTAATTCTGGTAACTCAGTTTTTTGTTTTAATTCCAGAACTGTGTTGTTAACTTTACCCAAAAATGTTATTTTTCCAGGTCTGGAAGAGCAGATTAATTTTTAAATTTAAAGGAATTCCAAAAAGCAAGCAGACGTTGGGGGAAATACACCATTTGGCCTCAGCTGCATTTATTAGAGTCATAAATAGATGTTTGTGTTTGGAGATGGTTTTTAATTTATAAAGAAGGATCTTAGAAGAGAGGATCACATAGTTATAAGTAGTTAGTGGTAGCCTTTAAATATTTTTGCACTAGAAAGTAATAAAAAGATAGCATGAGTGTAGGTCTAGATAGATGGGCTGCTTCCATGGTACTGAGAAGCTTTTGTTTGACTTCATTTTCTCAAAGGGTTCTGGTAACTTTCAAGTTATGACTGTACCTGTCTCATAGGAATGTGGTTAATAAAAATTTCAGGACTTTGGTAGCTATCCAGAACTATGCTTATGTGAGGGTATGATGCTATTGTAACTTATCTTCCTGCAAAGACATACTTTGTACTTATAGGAGCACATTTTCACCTTTATAATTCTTAGAATCCTAGAATCTTAAACAAGATCTTAAAGGTTAATTAATGTAACTATTCCTCTCATCCGTGTAGTTCGGCTGTTACAGAGGATGCTCTACTACCTCACAGGGCAGGGTATCTCATCTTAAATAGTTCTAACTATTTACCAACCTCTTCTGTTCCGTGCTGGTTTTCCTATTAGATACTACTCTTTGGTCCTTATTCTGCCATTTGAGTCTAGTCTTTTATAAGAGAATAAGAAGGAACCATTTTTTTTCTCTGGGCTGTGATCATTCTTATAGTCCATATCCTTTTTTTTTGGCATGGTTAAGATCTTTCATCATTTTAGCTCCCTTCTTCAATCTGTAGAATTTATTAGTCCTTGAAGTAGAGCATTGACATTCAGAACAACACACACCACTTGTGCAGCATGGATGGGAACTGGTAAAAATAGTATACTATACTATACTATTTTCTCACATGTGCATAAAAAGTCCTTCTGAGAGGACCGAGACCCTTATAGATACATATAAATCATTGCTTTTGCTTTCATTATTGGCACTTACAAAACAGATATTGAATTTACAGATGGCTCACAGCCTTGGAGTTTTCCCCCTTCCTTAGTGACTTAATCTTATACTAAGTCTGACCCATCTTATTACTTTATTCAGTTGAAGTTTTAAAAATCTACGTCCTAGGCTACATTTGTCATTAGGAGGTTTTTTGTAAGCTTGGTTGTATTCTTAAATTTTGAGTCTCTGATTTATTATATTGACTGTTACTGTTCTGTTGTCCAGTCCTTCCCACTTTTCTCCAGTTTCACTTGCTTTGGAACATCATGAGAACGTTGATGAGGCAGGGCACTGTTAGACATCTTGTACAGCGATATCAGCCTGTTAATTAATAAGCGTTGGTGGTTACCTCTATAGAACGGGTATAAATCATTTTTATTCTTCACACCAAAATCTGAAAAAATATCTTCTCTAGTTTGGTATGTTATTAATAACTATATTTTAGATGATCTGGTAATTTTGGTATATTTTTAAATTTTGAAATATTTTAGTACTTGTTTTGGTTTCGTTTTACCTATTTTAAAAATATTTCCAGGAAATCCACTTACCCAGGATATATTGAACCTCTATCTAGAACCAGATGGAACAAGAAGGCTACTGAACTATTTGCTTGATAATTTGGCAGGTACTGCAAAAAGAAGTAAGTGGTCATTTGTTTAAACCATTTTTTAAGGAAGACATATAAGAATATTGCTTAATTTTGTGTTTCATATCCAACTAGTTTCAACAGAACAGCCACCTCCAAGATCTTGGATTATGTTACAAGAACCAGACAGAACAAGGCCAACTGGTTAGTAGCCTTATTTTTTAACTCATATTTACTTGGTCTTTATAAACCTAACAGTATTGTTGGCATGTTTTAGATTATGGGCAGTGTTGCGGTGGAGTGCTTACAGCTGATTCGGTTTGGGAAATAATAAAAACTTAATTCCTGCTCACCTGGTATGCCATAGAAAATACGCTGTTGAGTAGTGCTTCTCAGCGAGAGGTGATTTTATCCCCCAGGGGACATTTGGCAAAAACTGGAGACTTTTTTTGATTGTCACAGCTAGGGGAAGTGCTACTGGCATCTCAGTGCTTGAGATCAGAGATGCTGCTAAGCATCCTACCACGCACAGCACAGCCCCCCACAACAAAGAATTTACCCACCTGCAGTGTCAATAGTGCCACTTACAGAAACCTTGCTATAAAGTATTGATCAAATTCAGTTATAGTGAATATACAAAAAGCTTTTTATATTGGAAGTTCCCAAACTGTATTTGATACTATTAAATTCTAAGATAGCTGAAACACTTGGGAGAGAAATTGAACTAATGACTTCTAATCAACTTAAATTATATGAAAATAGTTTGAGAACTTCTGTAATATGTATTTGTCCTGTGATAGATACCCTTGCCTTTCTTATGAATTAATAATCATTGCTCTGTAGAAGAAAATTAGACATGCCTATTAAGAAAAATGCCTATCAAGTTTCCACATTCTATGGTAACGATTGGTGAAGTGTCAGAGGGAGCCCAGAAATAAGGAGGCCTGGTCTTCAAGGCCGAGGGCTCAGGATCTTAGTCTTTTAGATTCCAAACCTTTTATGCACACCTCTGCAGCAGATCCACACTATTTCATAACTCATTTATATATCTATCCTTCCTCTCTATTCAACTTTATTTGTATCCACCATGTCTGGCATATAGTAGCTTTTCAATGAATAGATATTGAATAATAAAGTCAAACTGAGCATTTAAGTGAAGACTATTGAAATTGTCATGTTTTTTTCCTGCCACGTGTGTGAATAAGTAAAGTTATCTTTCCTACAGCCTTGTTTTCTGTCATGTGCTATAATGTTCTTTGTGATAAATATGCGACCCGGCAGTTATACGGCTACTGTCCATCATGGGCACTAAACTGGGACTACAGGAAAAAGGCTATTATTCAAGAAATCTTGAGCTGCAATGCTGATATCATAAGTCTTCAGGTAAGTAAGAGTATTTGTTTAAATCATACAAATGCCCCAGCATTGATAAAGCAAAGAGTACCCTGCAAATGTGTTGTTACAATGACACATTTGACTTTAGCAGTCTTAAAATGCTGGCTTTTTGTGTTTTGACTGAGTCCTAGGAGCATTCCTACCTGCTTTATTCTGCAGCCCTATGCTGCCAAATTAAGCAAATGGGTTAAGCTGGGTTTTAAGCATTTGCTATGACAGCTAAATACTCACCTTTCGCTCCCTAATGCCCCTGCACACTATTTTTGAATTGGGCAGCAATGTTACTGAAATTGTGGCATTTTCAAGGTATGATTTTTCTTTACCACCAAAGGTAATATAATAATTAGAGCATAGTGGAAAGAGCATTGAACCTGGGTGCACAGTAACTTTGGGTTCTCAGTCCAACTTCCTTAAATTACATGATCTTGGGCAAGTCATTTTCCCATCTGGCCTGAAATTATGATCTGTGAAGTTCATTCTACCTCTCTGATCCTTGTTGCACATTAGTTCTAAAATGTAAGGAAATACACATGCATGTGTCTCACCAGTCGTGACTCCTAAACAACAAAGAATTGACCTTGTCAACTGATATCTGTCTAATGACAAGTAGCTATTCTGATTGGTTTCAGATAAATTTCATTGAAAAGATATTGCATTCTTTATTCTGCAGATTAGTCTTTTGAAATGATTTTAATCTCTCAAACTGTATATAAAGTTAATGCAAAGGACTGATTTTTGTCTTATGAAATAATTTTGCTGTTTACAATTTTTCAGGAGGTTGAAACAGAACAGTATTACAGTTTTTTTCTGGTAGAACTGAAAGAACGTGGCTATAATGGATTCTTTAGTCCTAAATCTAGAGCTAGGACAATGTCAGAACAAGAAAGAAAGCATGTTGATGGCTGTGCAATATTCTTCAAGACAGAAAAGTAAGTCATCTTATTTTTAAAAAAGAAAATGTTCCCTATTTGCAGATTGGGGGCCAAGGGTATGGAAATTATTTGGATAGTAAGAGAATGAGATATTGTATTATTATTTACAAATTACAAGACGGAATATTCCAATGCAAAACCTAAACAGAAGATGACTACATTATCTTAAGTTGTAAAAGTATTTGTACCAGTAATAGCCTGAGAACAACTTTTAATGGCTGTGGGAAGCTTAGTGTTAAGTGTGGAGGATTTCCATGTGATATACATGCCATCATATCTGTTAAGGAAGTTTGAGAAAACCACATTTCCCTCAAAGCTACTAACCTTGTGTTCCCAATTTTAAGTTTGTGTCTGTTTTTGTTTTTGTTTTAGATTTACTTTGGTTCAGAAACACACTGTTGAATTTAATCAGCTAGCAATGGCAAATTCTGAAGGGTCTGAAGCTATGCTGAACAGAGTCATGACAAAAGATAACATTGGTGTTGCAGTACTGCTAGAACTTCGAAAGGAGTTGATCGAAATGTCATGTGGGTGACCTTTCACTTTCTGCAAAATTGACCTCCAAAATTTGATAAAAAACAGAAAATTAGTTATATAATAATAGTCTTGTTTAACACCTGAAGACACTCAGAATTTAAATTTTTTCTGAAACATATCCCATTTTCTCTGCCACAAAGCTAAAGATGAGAAAGCATTGTCAATAAAAGTATTTAAAATCTTGACAGGCATAAAGTCAAAGAAAAAAAAGTTTTTTTGCTCCCCCAAATTTTTCAAATAAAAGAAATTGAAGTAAATATTAGTTTAAATAACTGCTTAGAAAGAACTTCATGCACTTCCATAATTTCTTGACAACAAGGATATTCTGTAAGCTACCTTCTCTTCCTGACCTATTTGTTTTGATCATTTGAAAGATCTTGAGTTTTGGAGAAATTGGCCACTTATTTCAAATTAAAAAGTATATTTAGAGTGACCATCATGAAATTTCTGTCACTTGAGGAACAATTGGAACTGAAGAATAGAAAAGATGAAAGGTGGAACTTATTGACTTTCTTAAATATATCTAAGGCAAAGGGTATAGATTTAATTTTGCAAGACTCAATTTAGTACATCTAAACTAACACAAAAAGTTTCAAAGGAGACACAATTCTTTAAAAACCAAGCTGTCCCAAGTATAATGGGCTGTCTTTGATCAAGTAATGAATACCCAATGCCGGAAGTACACAACCTGAGGCTTTGATGTCTCTTTCTCAGGTTTCTTGTAGGGTAGATTATCAGATGGGTGGTTGTTTAATAAATGTTAGGGTCCTTTTATATTCCCAAGACTCTGAGATAGTACTTGCTTTCAGACCCTGTAAGAATATGTGAGCTGATAGGTGGGTTTTGTCTGTTTGTTTTTTTCTTTTTATCTAATGTAGCTGGCAAGCTGCATCTTGGAATGGAAAAACAGCTTATTCTCGTGGCTAATGCGCATATGCATTGGGACCCTGAATACTCTGATGTGAAATTGGTTCAGACAATGATGTTCCTCTCCGAAGTGAAGAACATTATTGATAAAGCCTCGCAAAGCCTCCCGTCTAGTGTATTGCGAGAATTTGGAAATATTCCACTGGTGTTGTGTGCAGATCTTAATTCTTTGCCAGACTCCGGTAAGAAAAGAATGTTAGTTTATATAGAATGCTTTTTGACTGAAAATGTTTTTGTAATGTATTGTTTTTGATAATTCCAAATTATCAAATTTAGTGAAAACAGGAATTCACTTTGTAGTGGCAGCTTTGAGAATTGGGTTTAAAAATGTTTGTGTGTGGAACAAGGGGACCATTTTGAAAGTGAAATGGTATTATGAAAACCTCAGGAAGATGGACGTTAATCATCTTCAATAAACACATAATTGATAACTTGAAATAACTCATTAAAGAACATATTATCATAGTTCATTATCTCAGGTCACATATAATCCAGACTCTGAAAGTGTTTTAAGATAGCTTCTTTGGGATTCCAGAATGTGATAATATAATCCAGTTTAAATTTGACCGTATATTATAGGATCTCAAATTTTGGTGGGCTTGCTTAGAAAAATATACCTCAGGTAGAAATTGAGATCCTTCATTTACACAGATCAGGCAAGTGATTTTAACAAAAAAAAACCAGGAATTTTAATTTTTATCACAAAGTGGAATACAGAAAGCCTTATTCTTGAATACTTTTCCATTTATGATACAGTGAACAAACTCTAGCCCTTGTAATATTGAAACTAAGTATTTCCTCATTTTTGTATTTCAACTCCTGTTTATACTTTCATATACACAAGAATACTCTTCCTTGGACTTGCTTGCATACATGCGTGAGCATATGCACGCACACCCTCGGAATGGCTATATTTAGTAGCACATCACCACCATCATGGTAGATGGGAGCTATTAATAAGATAGAAATGATGTTAGAATTTATTTTCAGAGGAAATAAAGGTATCTAAAATCCATAATTCCTTAGTCTGTCTCATCAAGATGTCTGGGATTACTGCTAGGAGGCAGTTTAGGGTTATTCTCTGTCAGTTTCTCTCCATATTTTCTACCCTCTGTTTAGCTACAAAGTATCTGAGGAGCAGAGAGACTTGTCAAATCATAGATATCTTAAGACCTATTTCAGCATTGAAAGTATTTTAATAGAACACAGAAGGGAAAATGTTCAACCTTGCTAACTAATTACATGAAAAATATTTGAAAATGTTTGCACAGCCCATCTTATGCTTAGGAAATTGGGAAGATCGTATCCAAGGCTAGTGAACTCGCTCTGTGACTAAATGTGGCATTCTCTTCCATAGTGGCCAATGTATGTAATGGAACAATTAAAAGTAGTAACAGCCTGAATTAAAAAAAAAAAAAATAGTTTAACAAATATTATACACCAGCCCTGCCTGTTATTATGCAACCATTTTAAAAAGGTGGTCGAGAAGACACATAAGTTTATGTGATATAGTAAAGCAAATATAAAATACTCAATATACTATCATTAAAGCCATGTAAAATGGATTTAGACAAGTCCTGGAAAATGTAAGAAATTTTAGAAAGTGGGAATGTTTTAGAAATTGTGGCATAAAACTACTTACTGTTGAATTATCTTTTTATGTTTTATACAGTGACTATTGTACATGACAATGACAAACATTCATTTATTTCCATTCTAGGTGTTGTAGAATATTTAAGCACTGGTGGAGTAGAAACAAACCATAAAGACTTTAAGGAACTGAGATATAGTGAAAGTCTTACAAACTTCAGCTGTAATGGGAAAAATGGGACAACCAATGGGAGGATCACTCATGGTTTCAAGTTAAAGAGTGCCTATGAGAGTGGCCTGATGCCTTACACAAATTACACGTTTGATTTCAAGGTGAGTTTCAAAATGGATAAACATTTAAAACTTCCATTTTTTTAAAGAGAGTCTTGTTACTTTGTCATAAGTGTTTAGACTGGAATTAGGCCTTCTCAAATTATTGGACAGCTCTATTCTTTTATTACTTTTCTGTAGAATTCCATGGGATTGGAATTCTATAAATACCTGTTAGAATCATTTCCAGGGTAATAAATCAGATGAAATAATAATAGTAAATCCTGAGTTGACCGTCGTCACCTGTTGGGGCAATTATGTTTCTTGTAGGCTTATTGCCAACAGCTGGTAATGTAGCACCACATTGCAGCAGGCCCGCAAGTAATGTTTTCTTTCAACATCGTTTCATTATAATGTTGATAAAATGCCATAGGAACTTACTTTTGTTTATGTCAACGAGCCTATGGTAAAATTGGCCTCGTTTTACATAGCTTTGCTTAATGTCACAGAACCTGTGGATGCCATTAAGTGAGGACTTCCCTGTATCTAATTTGCTGTTATTTGGGCTGAGGTGTCTTGTCTCTCATTATATTAATTTAACTAAAACTGTACTCCTTGAGTGCCAAATGTGGTTTATTATTGGCCATTTTAAAATTGTTAAAAATATTTATACACCTTCTTACGCAACGAACAGCTTACGATGTGAATGGACCCTCTCCTTGAGGATTCTCTTTATTTTTGATATCGGTAGTTGTTTAGGGCTTGTGTTCAACCGTCCTTTTTAGCCACCTTTTGCCTTGATGCTCTCTTCAATCCTGGTTTTCCAGGTCTGACCTGCTGGAAAAATAATGGGTCAGGTTAGATTGTCTGCTAGAGTGCAAATTCTGGTGTTGAATGGTTCTTAAATTTGGAGAGGAGGGCTGTTTAGACTAGAGTAACTATCGGAAACTATGGTAATTTTTTATTTGACTTTGGAGGATCCCCAGTACTGTAGATAATGACTAAAACCTGGGAACAGAAGACTTTGTCAAGTCGTAGAGAGGCTGGAGCACACCTGGGGAAGACTGACGTGTGGGTGCCAGAATAACCAGAGAGGCGGAGGAAAGCAGAACAGTGTAGGCGCTTCGCCACCGAGGAAAGCGGCCTTTCAGGAGAGGAGTGGGCGGTAGGCATCAGGAGTGCGGTGAGGGGTGCCTGTCACTGGAGCAATGAGCAGAGAGGCTAGAACACAGGGGCCAAAAGGTGACTGAGCAACAAGGTGCTGAGCACCACCTCTGCGGCTCTTACTCTGAGCAGACTGAAGAGGAAGTGAGGCTGGTAACTGAGAGGCGAAAGAGATTAGGGTTTTTTTCTCTTGTTCTTGTTGCTTAGACAGAGATAGAAAGAAGACATTGAATGTGCTTAAATATTCCTGGCCATGAGCATCTGGAGAAGGAGCATCTGAAGTCACAGGGAGGACAGGGCAAATCAAGAGATGCCTAGCTGTGTGCCAGATGCCGCACCTGGGTACTGCTGAAGACATGCAGGGTAGAGACGTCTCAGACCTCCTGGAACTCACTGTCCATGGAGGAGACAGGTCCCGAGCGCATAAATGAATATATAACAGGGCGTGCATCACCAAGGGAAGAGAATCGGAGATGTAGGAGGTATCACGTGGGTGACAAAAGTCTTAGGAAAGTTCGAACTCAACACTCGAAGGTTGAGAAGGAATGAAGCAGATGATAAGAAGAAAATGTTTCAGGCGGGGGTACAGCATGTGTGGAAGCCCTGAGGCAGGAGAAAGACTGGAACGTACAAAGAATGTACCCCAGTTCACCCACCTCGCCCCCAGTCAAAAGGCTAGTATGGCAAAGGAATGCAGTAAGCAAGGCAAAGTGGCACAGATTAAGTGAGGAAGGAGAAGCAGAGGCCATAGGAGTCTTTAGGGCTCATTAAAAATTCTGAAAAGATCTAGGTAGAAGGAAGAATGAATTTGCCACCCCTTAACCTTCTTCATTCTGCAAGATTAGACATTTGGGGAACCCTCTGGTTTACATACTGCTTATTCCGACACACTACAGTAAGTCCCTTTGTTTAGCAAACATGGCTGTAGGGTATGTCTTGAGAGCTCTCAGTATTCCAGTGTTATCTTATATGGAGGTCTTGTCTTTTTTTCCCTTCTGTTTTTCAGGGTATAATTGACTACATCTTCTATTCTAAGCCTCAGCTGAACACATTAGGCATCCTGGGACCTCTGGACCACCACTGGCTAATTGAGAATAATATCAGCGGCTGCCCACATCCACTCATCCCCTCCGACCACTTCTCACTTTTTGCAC
This sequence comes from Rousettus aegyptiacus, assembly GCF_014176215.1. Lineage (NCBI taxonomy): Eukaryota > Metazoa > Chordata > Mammalia > Chiroptera > Pteropodidae > Rousettus > Rousettus aegyptiacus. The sequence goes on along the minus strand of NW_023416310.1, from coordinate 107,418,684 downwards.
AACTGGAGCTCGTGCTGCCTTTCCTGCCCCAAGTTAACGGCGTCCACCTCCCTGGCAGGAGGTAGTCAGGTATCTTCAGAGGACGACCTCAGTTTCACCTGTAAACTCATTTAAAAAATCTGAATATAGGGAGTGAGGGATGGCCACTAGGGATTTTTTTTTTAATGATGATTTGAGTTTTTAATCTGATTATTTGATAAGGATATAGTATGAAAGCCAGGTGCTAGCAACAGACAAATTCTGAGCCCAACATGCTTTATATACTGTTAGACAGGGATTGGTGTGTTTGCACCTATCTTTAATTTGTTACAAGTAATTTTCCTGTTTCTTCTATCCAATATAATATTTTCATGCCTTGAAATAGGAAAATGTTTGAACAGCATATTCTCTTTGCACAGAAATCTGTAGCACTACTTTTTTGAGGCCAGTAATAACATCCAGAGACCATTCATCCAGACTTTACTCCCTCCTTTTTCAGACATGTTTGTAAAATATAGAATTTCAATTTAGCCTTTATGATTGTATATGATCCACAGAAGACCTGATTTATGAAATTTTGTACTAAAAAATCAGATTTGGAAATGATTGTATTGTAAACTAAGGCTAAGTTTTTTTACCTGTTTCATGTGTTATAAAGGCCAGCTTGTAAAAGAAGTTGCAACGGACTTTCTCTGCTGATGATTTGCACTGTTAGGGTTTTGTTGGCCCTTTTGTACTACTTTATTTTTAAATTGCGAACATTGCTTTTTAAATCTGTTTAAAGCTTCAGATATTTTTTCGGGACAGAGGCAACTTATCCACGAATCTTGGGTTTTTATGAGAACTATCTTATCTACCAGGACAGGTAAGCTGAGCAGTGAATGACCTGTAGGCATTTATGGACTGAATGTAATGGTTGCTATATGTACATTCTGATATTTTTAAATCTTTAACTTTTTTAAGTTAAAAAGATTACAGCTGCTTAGGTACAGCTTTTTAACTCCTTTTGAGACACCTCCTGTCCTATCTCCACTGTGCCTGCCTAAATTCGTTCTCACCAAGCACTGCCTGTGCATGCAGAGAAAATCTGTGCATCCTCTTTTATATTTTTTAAATACTGTTTAACATTTGTGAGAATTTTATGAAAAGCTTTTGTATGAGCTGTGGCTTTTTTCCATTGTGAAGCATTGAATATCACATTTTGGAACCTGTACGTAGGGTGGACCCCTGGGTCTTTGCTCACCAGACCCAAGCACTGCTTCTTGGTGTCACTGCACAGTGCTGTCACCCAGAATACTACTATCATGTGAATTTTTTGTTTTCCATGTATTCCTTAGTCTCCATGTTTTTTTAAATCATTCCTTTTTTTAAAAAAAAAAAAAAAAAGTAATTTTCCACTTATGAAGCAGTATAAATGAGATGTGTTTTCAAAACAGGTCCCTAAGACAATTCTTCAGATCATTTTTAAAGTGACTAAGTCATTTTAATGTGTCAACCAAAATAAAAGTTATATTGTACCCTGTGTATTTTGCCCATAGTCCCATTAGTCAATTAGAGATTAAAGCCCGTTTTAACTTTGCAAAGTCAGTTTGTATATATTCTGGTCTCATTCATTCATTCTTGTCTCAAAAATCAAATGAATTCAGTGGGAATGTGGTCCAGCTGCTTTTGTTTCAACTGCAGGCAGGGGAGCAAAAGGACACCATGTGAGCATTAAGAAAAAAATTGTTGAATGTTAACAATTTTTATACATAGAATGAGTCATTTTGGATAATGACTTAAAATTTTATGAAAAATGTTTAGCACTTAAATGTGCTTATTCTGTTTTTAAGAGAAAATAAAATTTACATACTGTTTTAATAAATGATTTTTTTTTCTTTTAAAAATATTCTCCAAAAGGTTTTGATCTTGAATCTTTGTCTGGGACCTGGTTTCTCCTTTGAGGTTTTGTTTTTTTGTTTTTAGATTTTTGTTGTGGTGGATTTTTATTTTTTGCTTTTTGTTTAAGTTGTGCTGACACCAAACACGTCCAGTTTATAATCAGTACTTTGGAAAGCTGGTATTATTGATGTAGAACCAATGCATAACTTTTGATGGGGTTTTTGTTTTATTTTATTTTATTTTATTTTTTTGTAAAGTGTGAATAAAAGGTGTGTTTACTCATTTTTCCTAAACACTGTGTTGGTAAATGTGCATCATGACAGTTTCCAGCGAATGTGAGCTGGGGCTGCGGGGCTGATGAGACAAAGGAACTGCTTTTCCTCCGATCTGCATTATGTGATGATAGTTCCAGGGATCTTTATGGAAGAGGGAGGGGAGCGGCACTTACTCATTTTGCATTTGTTAGTGGAGGATGTATTCTTTTCATGGATGCTGGAACTAGAGTGCACTTGTTAGATGCTAAAGGTTTGAGCTTTACAGAAAATGTTTTCACCTGTACTTGTCTGCAATATATTTGAATTCGGGGTCAGGATAGTAAGATATAATGGCCTGTCATGTCTTGAAAATATTTGCTCTTGCCTCTTCTAGGCATACTGCATTCTGTGGGTCAGTTTGAACAGCTTCTCCACCTTACTGAGATAGTGAGAAATTGAACCAAGAGTGTAATTTACAACTATAACCTTCAAAAGAGAAATATTTTGGGTCTCCAAAACAGACTGTGATACTTTTGTTAAGCAAGGTTTTGTGTTTTAAATACTTCTGTGTTCTGAAGAATTTCCAATAATCCATAATCTCTAAATGCAATAAAAACTAGTGTGTTTTCACAGGATAGATTTTTTTTTTCCAAAAGTTCTGTAACAAATACATTTAATGTGGTGTTGCCATAATGTAATATCAGTGTTCTTGCTGGGTAAATCCATCTTATGAATGTTTTACAGAAAATTTGGGATATGTTTTCTGTTTTAATGATTAGAAATTTGGAGGTACTAGATTCCTTGTTGTAAATCTCTTGAAGTACAGTTTACCATATAAGTGGGAATTATTTATGCTTTGAGATTTTAAATTATGTTCATCAAAATTAACTTATGGCATAATTTAAACTAAAGTTGTAGATATAAAATGTTGATTGCAACTTTAATTGTCCTAGAAGTTAGGCAAGGGACATCTCCAAGAAATGTATTTTTATTTTTACCTGATTTGGTGACAGCGGGAAAACTTTTTTTGAGTTAGCACTTTGAAACCTAAGGACATTGTTAAATTGGGTGGAATGCACTTCTAAATGTTGAAATTAAAATTTTGAAGCTCTTCTGATATTCAGGGTTTCAATAATAAATTCCTGTTTTAGTGTTCCATATTGTAATATTTAAACTCATGGGATTTGTTTCCATAGTGACTTTTAAGGTTTTGGGGTCATGTCATATAAGGACAAAGCCAACCTAGGCAAAACAGTTACAGCAGTATGTTCTTTTGATGAACCAATCGGCTTACCCAGTACAAATGCTGCAGATAATTCAAAGAACACCTTCAGCCAGTGTTTCACCCCACTCAGAAACAGTATTTCAAGATGTTCACTTTGTTCTTCTCTTTTGGTTACATACATTTTAATAACCAGTATGTTGAAGTAGTATCTAAATTAATAGAATATTTAGTTTTAATTCACAGTACATTATATTGTGTAATGCACTGGACTAACTTTTGTTTACCATTCATGTAACAAAACCCAGCACATTATCTGCACTAAGCTCAAAGAATGTCGCATTTGCCTAGGCAGCTCTTTGATAAGGGTAACAGGAAACTGAATATGTACCTATGGACTGGAGGTGACAAGGGCTTTTACTGTTCTTTTCAGTGGAACCTTCTTGGTGAAATTGTAACTAGCTAGTATTATATTTATATACAGGGTCTCTTTTCTTTACCGATGTATTTTCCTACTCATAGCCAACCAATAAATTCAATATCTGTTTCAAATATTTTAAAAGTGTAATTTGTATAGCTGTAGTACTGAGTGAGATTTGAGAAAAATAAGTGTTAATGAGAAGAGCACATACTAAAATTCTGAGTCATCTGGGACAGGGTTATAATTTACCCTTTGAAAGGGACAAGTGATTGGGGGACAGGGCCGTGGTGTTGTAGAGATATGTAAACCTGAGGGTTTCCTCACCAGCTGTGTTATTCTGTGTAAGACTCACGTCTTTGCCAAAGTTTGGTTGTATATTTAGGCAACTGATGGTCCTTTTGCATTTAGGGCTGTCATTACCATATACCTCATGGTGAGCTCATATGTCTTCTGTCTTTTGGACAGAGGTTGACGTATTTTAAATAAATGCTTTTAAATACAGTAGCAAACATCGTGTTGGTGGGATCCTACTAAGTTATTGAGTGTGTTTTACTTGTTACATATATATTTTATTGTATATATAAACTCTAAAAACGTGCGACTTCTCAACTCTTCAGGATATTAACTTCATCCGATTTTTAGAACCTACTTCTATAACAAATAAATGTAAAATTGTATGTAGATGCTGAAAAATTTATTTAAAATCGGAAGACAAGTTAGATAAAATAAATTTTGCTAAGATGTCCAGTTTTTAAAGTAGGCATTTTCTACTTAAACCTTAACATGTATTTTTATCTCAGTCTGTAACAGAAGTTTTATTCCTCCTTATCATTGTCAAAAAATAAATGTAGAAAAGTAATGAAGTATGCTCATATTACGTTATAATTCTCGTTAATGTCCTTTAGAGGCATAGGTACCTAAGGAAACAAACTAGAATATATGTAGAATACGGTTTTTAGGTTTTGGATAACAATGTATATATACTGAGAGTTCCCTTTTTGGAGTCTTATTTAGGTATCCAAATTTAAATTGATTTTAAAGATAAGCTTTCACAAATACTATAAAGACAATTTTAGTAGACCGGGTTATATATTAGAAGAGTCTTAGAGAAGATATTTTTTTTCTAGAATTTTACAAGAATTTGAGAAATATTTCTGTAAGCAAATTTCTTCGAAATAATAAACTACAGAATGTTCTCAGTAGATTATTCCCCAGATGAGTCTAACCAGTGAGACTAAAGCTAGGAATTGCAAAAACTGCTGGATGTTACAAGGTGGCTTGAAGACCAGTTTCTACACTTTCTTCAGTAATACTAACATTTTAAATCAGATGAGTAAGGAGATGTCGGTTTTCTCATTTTCTTTGAACTAACTGCAAACTTCAGATCACCTGAATCTACTCAAAAGCATATTAAATTATTTTGGGGCCCGTCCTGAGAAACTGCTCTATCCCAGTGTTATAGGAGGTGGGGGAGGTGGTGTCAGGCTCTTATTTTGGGGCCTCCCAGCCTTCCTGGCACAGGAGTGAGTCAGCTGCGGTTCTGAAGAGCAGCCCCGCGGTCCCCTCGTCTCAGTATCTCAGTATCTCTGCTTCGTGTCCGTCCTGCTGGTGCTATTCTTTTCCAAACTTGATGTAATTCTTAACCTATTTCCCGTTTGCCCTGAGAATCCTCACAGGTGGTACTTGCAGCTACAGCGTTTATCCTGAGATAACTCGTGGATTACAGTCCTAACCTTACCCCCAAAGTTTGCCACAAACTATCTTGCTTTTATTATTATTTCTATTAACAAAATACAGTCATTCTCAATTGCTGAAAATGTCTAGTCCTAGAAAATGTAGCATTCCTTCCTACGCCTGATGCTAACGCTGGCAGTGATTCGTGCTTTTTTTTTTTTTTTCTAAACGGGAAAAGGGTTAAAAAAAAAACCGTGGTCCAGGAAATACAGTAAAGACAGGTATGATGGTGGAACCAAAGCCAGGTAGGAGAAACGTGCACAATGCAGGATTGCTTTCCTTTCGATGTTCACACTGGTGCAGGTGGCCGCCTCCAGGTGGTGGTGCGAGTGTGGGGCACAGGCGTGAGTGGGGGGCCAGGAAGTGTGTGTGGCTGTGAGTGGAGTGGCGGGAACCCAGTGGGTGGAGACTTCTGCGCCTTGATCCCAATGCTAAAGTTGGAACTTCATCCTGTAGGTGGTGGTAACAAGCCAGCCATACAGGGTTTAAATGTGTAGTGTCACCAGGTCTGTTTTAGAAGGGTCGCTCTACCAGACTGGAGGATGAATTAAAAGAATAAGACTAGTTAGCTGGGTTCTGGCATGGTCCAGTTGACAGATGACAAGCTGAGGACAGCTTGCAGGGCAGTAAGGGTAGAAAGGAAGGGGAATTTGGACTGTTGAGGAAAAAGAATCACGAAGAACCTTGATTCCTGCTTCATTCGTGCGAGAAAAGACAGGTGAGTGAGTTCTGTTCAGTCACTCATCTTTTCCATTAAGCAAACTGTCTCAACAGTTCTGTCTTCAGCAGCAAGGCCTTAATTTTCCCTTTACTGACCAGACAAAAACACTGGCTCAAAGAATTTTGTTCTCAAGGTGCATTTTAACTTCATTTCCTATTATTTTTCATTTAGATCTCAGTTTGCAAAAGATCCAGTATGCCCCTGCTAAACAGCTGAGGAAATCCTGAAAATAATAAACAATAGCGGTTGATGCTCATTTACTTCTTCTAGCTAGTTTCCTTTCGACTTTTTACTATTCCTGAAAATGGATTAAGTGTAAAAAGATTGCTCAGCAGGGGTTGCTGGGTAAGACTAGGCATTAAAAGGTACTTTAATAGAGCAAAACACAGCAAATGGAAAAGATCCAAGAATTCTAAAGCCAGTTAAGTTTCCCCTCACGCAAAGGATTAAACTCTTGTTCAGTATGACAGCCTTTAGCCACATGTGAATTTTGAAATATGTATAGCGTGACTTGAACTGTAGATGTTTTTCTGTTAAATGGAACATTTTTGATAGGACCATATTTCATTTCACCTGTTGCATTGTGTGAGATATGGAACCAGTGTACTGCTTGTTTGCATTACATACAAACATCAGTTAACGTCACAAGAGTTGATTCCATCCTAACAATGTTTTGCTAATAAAAGTCACATTATAATGTGTCAGTTGAATATTTTATGCAAATGACATGTTAATTGTACATATGTAAGTCTTAAATTAGTCATTGAATTGAGGTACACGCATTTGTTATATTTAAATTATTTTTCTAGCTTAAAAAATAAATATGGACAAATTACTAAATTTAAAATTAGTTCTGAAACAGAACTGGAAAAAACCAGAAGGCATATTACAAATTTCATGATAAATGACAATTGCAATTCGCTGCACCAGAGCAAAAGAAAAAGTTTTATAAAAGGTAAAGGTAATAAAGCAAACAATATTAAGATACACTTTCTTCAAATACATATTGAATTTAATGCTTCCTCTCAACAGTCAGAAAAAATAGATGAACTTAATCATCTGAAATGTCCAACAAAGCTTTTAAACAGTTTATAATGGGTTATAAGCTTGTATATTTGACCAGCTGTAAAAGGGCTTTTATTCTTGCACAGAAAAATGATTTTAATGGAGATAACATTTTTTTAAAGTAATAAGGAAATTTCATTAGCAAATTATGAATAAAAGACTAAAAATGTTTCACAAAAATGAAATTTCTTTAGTTAAGCCAATAGTTACCTATAGAACACAAGACCTAATACAACTAAAGATCAATTGATTCAAATTCTGAAAAATTGAAAGTACTTGTTAGTTTTTGGCGAGTTGTGTTGTATAAGACACTGCCCGGTTAATACTTGTGTACACCTTGTCTGAAAGGGCTTCCGAATTTACAAAGAAATGTACATTTTCACCTTAAAATAAATTTATAACAGGTATTTTTGTGTCTTTCATATCTGTTGAAGAATTTTTGCTGGATATGAAAAAACAAAATCCAGTTTCTATCACTATACATAGTTCTCCAGCTACCTTAAGTCAAAATCTAGATTTACTGGAATTTTTAAAGGAACCTGGATTCCCCTTATTTTGTTTTACCTTATGATGCTTATTGAAAATAATTGCACTCATTTTTTTGAAACAGATTCTGAAATGTGTCACAACTGTTAAAATTGCTCAGTATATATTGGTTCAAATCAATATATACTGAGCAGAGGAAGAGATGAAAGACAATTTAATGATCATCTCTTTTACTAATGGTCATCTCTTTTTTTATTGAATTGCGAAGGAATTTTAACAATGGTTCACTGTTTTATTCTTCCAACATAAGAAATGTCCAAACCTGTAGAGAATTTTTATGCATTTATTTGAGCCAAACTGACAATAATTGCCAGTAAGCAAAATCTCAGTGAATTGAGAAAATGCTCGAGAGAAAGGCAGTTCTGCAGCTTGTTTTATACATTAGAATCAATGGAAGAGATGTGAGGAAGGTTATGTGAAATCCAGTGATAGTAGATTAAGGGAGGAGGAGAAAGCAAAGCAGGAGGTCTCTGAGATTGGCTAAAAAATAAAACATGCTTCTTTTACATGTTTGGTATAGGATAGTTAATTAACATTTACAGCACATAGAGATGGTATGCAGGGAACAAGATAACAATGTGGTCTCCAGCTCTGGTGCAGTGAGTGTGCCCCAAGGGGTCTGGACAAGGCAATCACTGACATTTCAAAGGTATGTGTGTGATCTTTGTTGCAGACACACAGCAGAGGGACCCACTTATGGTAAAGGCTGACCTTTGTTAAGGTAGCTGCAGGCATAGGACGTGAGGACTCACCATGACTGCATCTACTTAGGAATTTTTATGTTGAGACCATCCTATGTGGTTACTCTTGGTCTCTGAGTTTATAGGGGCACCATGCTGGTACAGTGCGTGGCCCCTTTTTTGTCCTTAAATGAAGATACAACATACCAAAACTTAAGAGAGGCAGTCAAAGCAGTACTTAAAAGAAAGTTTATAGCTATAAATACCTACTTTTAAAAGATCTCAAATCAAAATAAATCCCAAATCAATAACCTACTTTAAGACAATGGAAAACAAAGAGCAAGGTAAACTCAAGCAAGAACGGAAGCAATAAGAAATAGAGCATAAAATGAAATAGAGTAAAATAATAATAGAGAAATCAAAACCAATCTTTGGAAAGATCAGCAAAATCAATGAGCCTTTATATGGAACAAAAACAATTACGAAAATTAGGAATGAAAGGGAGGACATTACTATGAACTTGCAAAATAAAAAGAATTATGTAATACTGGATAGTTTTATGCTGATTAATTAGATTACATATATGAAACAAAGTTTTAGAAAGGCAAACTACCAAAACTGACTCTTCTTGAAAACAGAAAATCTGAATAAATTTTTAATGAGATTGAAATAAGAATGGAAAAAAAAGCATGGAAAGAAAAGCCCAGGCCCAGATGGGTTCGCTGGTGAGTTCTACCAAATACTTAAGAAGAATATCAATTCACGAACTTGCAGAAATTAGAAGAGGGAATCCTTCTTAACCTTTTATGAGGCCAGTATTACCCTGATAGGTAAACCAGACAAAGATACCACAAGGAAAGAAAACTACACATTAATAATATCTATGAATACAAGTGCAAAAATCCTCAAAATAATAGCAAAACAGAATCCAGCAATATGTAAAAGAAAGATTATACACCACCGCCAAGTGGGATTCATCTCAAGTTGTAAGGTTGGTTTAGTATCGCCATTTAATGTCATATATTATAGCAACAGGATAAAGGACAAAATGACAGGACCTTCTCATTAGACACAGAAAAGGCATTTGACAAAATTCTCTAATCCTTCATTTTCAAATAACAAAAACACCAAACTAGGGATGTAAGAGGACTTCCTCAACCTGATAAAGGGCATTTACAAAGAACCCACAGCTCACATCCTACTTACTGGTGAAAGACTGGAGGCTTTACCCTAAGATTAGAAAACAGACAAGATGTCCACCCTTGCCACTTCTATTCAACATTGTGCTGGACGTTATAGCCAGGAAAATTAGGCAAGAAAATGAAATAAAAGATATCCAGATTGGAAAGGAAAAAGTAAAACGTATTTGTAAATTATGTGAACTCATGCATAGAAAATCCACACACCAAGAAACCTATTAAAACTAATGAGTTCAGCAAGATAATAAAGGATATAAGATCAATATACAAAAATCAATCATATTTCTGTTCACTAGCAATGAACAAACCAAAAATAAAATTAAGAACATAATTTTATTTACAATAACATTAAACAGAATAGAATACTTAGGAATAAGTTTAATGAAAGAAATACAAGACTTACAAAGAAAATTATAAAACATCAAAAGAAGACGTAAATAAATGAAGGTATTTCGTGTTCGTGGATTGAAACGTTTAAGACTCGTTAAGATGGTGGTACTTCCCAAATTGATCTACAGTCAGTGCAAGTTCTATCAGAATCCCAGGTGGCTTTTTGTTGCAGGAATTAACAAACTGATCTACAAATTCATGTGGAAGTCCCAAGGGGCCCCAAATAGCCAAACAATCTTTAAAAAAACAAAGTTGGAGGACTCAAACTTCCTGGTTTCAAAACTTATTACAAAGCTGTCTGGCATAAGGATAGCATATGTATCAATGGAATTAATTCAGAGCCCAGAATAAACCTTTACACTTATGGTCACTTGATTTGTGACAAAGGTGACAAGACATCTCAATAGAGAAAAGAACGGGATCTTCAACAAATGATGCTGGACAACTGAATGCCCATAAGCAAAAGAATAAAGTTGGACCCCTACCTCATACCATATACAAAACCTAACTCAAAAATGAATCAAAAATCTAAATGTAAGAGCTAAAACTACTTTTAAAAAACCTTAAAAAATACAGATATAAATCTTCATGGCCTTGGTTTAGGCAATAGTTTCTTAAATATGACATCTTAAAACATGAGCAACCAAAGAAAAAAGTGGATCAATTAGGCTTTATCAAAATCAAACACCTGTGCTTCAACAGGAAAAAAAAAAAAAAACCTAAAACTAAAACGATAACTCATAGAATGGGAAAAAATATTGCAAATCATATATCTGATGAGTCTGGTCTCCAGAATATATAAAGAGCTCTTACAACTCAACCATGAAAAGAAAACCCAGTAAAAAAGGGATAAAGGATTTGTGTAGACAATTTCCAAAGAAGAGTGACTTCTACTGGGCATGGGGTGATAAAGTATTCTGAAATTAGGTAGTGATGATGGCTGTACGACATTGAATAGTCTAAAAACATCTAGATTCACTTCGAAGGGGTGAATTTTAATGTTACATGAATTATAAAAATGTACAAAAATGAAATCTTTTGTATGATTTCTCCTGGGTCTCCAATTAGTTGGTATATGTTCTTGAGTTTCATTCATGTCAATGCATGCCATCATAATAGCTGTAGTTTAATTTTACTCTAGTGAGATATTACATTGTATGAATATTCCAAAATACATTTATCAATTTTGCTCTGCAAGAATCTTTGAGTCATTTCTAGTTTTCTTCCTCCCCACACCCTCCTTTACAAACCATCCTGCTCTGAACATCTGGTTGGTGCCAGCATGTGGGGGCTTCTCTGGAGTATAAACTTGTGGCTGGTACTTGCTGGGTGGAAGGCCATGAGTGTGTTTGCTATGGTAGATGTGCTGCACCCTGTCCAAGATTTGTGTTCCTACTCACTCTGAGTTCATGAGATTTGTTCATTGTTCCACATCTTTGCCAATGCTTGTTTTTGTCCGACTTTTCATTTGGGGCAATCTGGTGGGTACCATGGTATTTTACATGGTATCATTTATGTTTCCCTTAATCATAAAAGGCTTTTATTTTATTTATTTTATTTTATATTTTGTTTTATTTTATTTTATTATTTTATTTATTTTTGGCTATTTCAGGTTCCCCTTATGATTTTATACCTATTAAGGCTTTGACCTTTTCCAATTGACTCAGTTTTTTACATTGTCAGAATACTTATCCCTTATCAGTTTTGTATGTCGCATATATTCTCTGAGTTTTAATCTTCCCTTTTTAAACTTTGTATTTTGAAGTGTTTCTAACATAGTGCAGAGAACAATTGAATGGATTTGATTCACCTATCACCAAGCTTCAGTTACCAAGATGTGGCTGGTCTCGATTCAGCTAGTCTACCTGTTATGCACACTCCAGGTTATTCTGAGGCAAATTCCAGACATCGTCTCATTTCATCTGTAAATATTTCAGTATATATTTCAAACTGATAGCATTCTTTTAAAAAAAATATGTAGTGCTTGTCAAAGAAACGAGTTGATTTTCTTGTGTCCTCCAAAGATTACCTACCACACAGACTATTTTTCCCTGTATCGAAAACATGGATTTAACCATACGAATGAGTTTCATCCCTTGCACTATTTTACTGATGTTTGAATTAGCCCATCTTTGGCCAGTGGGAGCTTTATTCAAACTGGTCCCTGTGTCTTTTAGGCACAATCCAAAAAGATAGTCTTTAGCAGCTTCCTATGCTGGTATAAAAAAAAATATTTTAGGTTCATCTTTTATATTTGCTGCTTCAGTCCTGGAATTAGCCACAGCTCCAAAGATTCCTGGTTCCTTTCCTGAGAAACGCTATTAAGAGGTCACTAGCTAGATGCAGGGATTCTTGTTGCAACTGGATTGGTCAGTTTCTAGGTCCTTTCAGGAGACAGATAAGAGATTTTTTTTTCCCTCCTAAAGATAAAATACATCAGGTAATTATACTTCCAGTTTGATCAACCTCTAAGTTTTTTATTTAACCTTAATGATCTTATATCAACATCTTGTTTCAACTTTGCTCAAAATCTTTTTTCAGTGACACTAACATAATGCCTCATTTGACTTATCACAGAATATGCGGAGAATTGCCTCAGTATAGTAGCCACCAACAAGAGAAGTTTGTTTCTAGAGTTTTGTCCTGGGGTATACCCACTGCCACTCCTAGGACGTAGATAAATTACTATAGTTTCACATTATTGGAATAACTCCTCTTGGGCGAATATGCCACCACTATCAACAAAGTTAGGTTTATTTGTTTCTTTTTTATAATTTCAATTTTTTAAAGCTACTCTAAAATGTTTTAATTTGGGCTTATTTATATATCATGTAAAATCTTTACATGATTATAAAGTCCAGTTGGCAAAGTAAGACATTTAAAGAAATCTAGCTTTCTCTCTACCACATTCCCTTTTTCCCCAGGATTATGACTGTTCTCTCTTTCCAGAAAATCTGCAGAAGGAGGGAAGCAGACCTTCACAGATACCCAGTGATGCTTGTAGTCTTCCTCATGTAAGCACTGTGACTTGCCCTCCAGGAATTTTCTGCGAACGTCCCCCTCCCCGTCCCAGGTGGAAGGTAGCAGGGCCATCTCAGGATGGGGACCTTGGCCTAGCCCCCAAGCCCACTATCAGTCCCAACAGACTGTAGCACACAGCATTCTCACAGAGATTCAGGTCAATATTTTAATCCGGTGCGTTAACTGAGGCACTATCACCAGACAGCCCACAAAGAGCCCATATGTGTAGTGCTGGGAGCCGTTGGCTAGGTCAGGTCATGTCCCCACTGCCTTCTTCATGAGAGATACATAACGACTCATCTCATGCTGGTTAACGTTTTTGTCTGGACCAGAGCTTTATACGAGGATCAGGACCCCTGAGGATCTTGGGGGCAATGTGTAACAATGAGGTTTAAATTGAACCTGTATCTAGGTTGCCTCTTCCCTGTTCTGGTTTGACTATGAATGTGTCAAAATGGCCCAAAACTAAGTCCCCGAATATCCTTGTCAAAATAGAAACAGAAAAAAACCAGAGCCATGGTATAATATAAAACAGGTAAAAAGGGATTCAGTTTGTTCACAGCATGTGGTCCACGGGGAGACATGAAGAGGGTGTGCTTCTCCCAGGGTCGTAATTTACCAACAAGGAGCTTCCCTGGGCAGTCCCCGCCCACCCACCCCCTTAGATGGGCGTCAGCGCTGTGTTCCGGGCCCTTCCCAGCACCCCTGCAGCACCCCTGCTCCTTAGCCCTCTGCAGAATCAAAGGAATTGCAGTGAGGTTGTTTCAGTGAAACCACAGGGGAGGCAAACACCCCCTGCGGCCCTCAATCCTGCCCCATTCCAGGGAAGAAATCTAGGCTAAGGCAGGAAAACAAACACTATCAAATATTAGCAACAAATGGCTTCGTTTGGGGAGTTCTCTCCAGTCTTGCTTGCTAATAATTCTCTTGCTTCATAAACAATTACAGGGGGTGAAATTCCCGATTAGTTTTCAAATACCTATCCCTGTCACCTTGAATTGCTGGCTCTGTGCCACCTGCCAAATGTCAGTGGTCTCTCAGTCTCCCTACCGCCCAAACACATACACAACACATACAATCGCAGCACATGGCGGGTAGGAGGTTGATATGACTGTCATTGAGGCAAGAAGACACCAGCCCAAAGCTACTCTTAACCATGTTTATTAAGACAGAGTAGGGGAGGGGCACAGTCGGATTCGGTGCAGGTCCCCAGCCTGCAGATGGCAGCTTCTCATCCCCAAGCAGGGATACTCGGGCCTCCACTCAGCCAAAGAACGTCAGGGCCCCCTAGGAAGAAGCCAGGCTTGAGTGTGTCCCCCTGAGAGCAGGCGAGGCCCTGTCAGTGAGAGACCTCGGGGGAGGGCACAGCTTCCGCTCCGGCTGGGTTTCTGGGCTGGTCATGAAACCTGCTGTGCTGGGACACACATGGGCTGTGTCTCCTCCACCGGTGAGTCCCTACCTCACCCCCTCCATCCCTCTGCAGCCCCACGCCATTGAGAATGGTCCATCTGGTTCCCACCTGAGGCTACCACGCTTCTCCCAGGGGAGGGAAACAAGGTGGCCCTGTCGTGGGACTGGGACCCCTGTGTAGGGTTTAGAGGAGCAGACAGGGTACTTCCACGCCGGGGGATAGGGGCAAGCCAGGAGGGAGGTGTGCACAGGGAGATGCCAGGTGCCCCCTTTACCAGCAAACTCTTCATGGCCCCCATGGCCTCAGGGCCCAGCTCAGCGATGCACTTGCTGGAGCCCTCCACCAGATGCTCCACAGGGATGCCCAGGCTTGTCAGCATGATCCTCAGGGGGTTGATGCCCTTGAAATAGGAGTTGGCCACTGCCCCGGCCCCAGCCTCCGCGGCAGCGGGGAGGGCAGGTACAGTCGGGACCTCAGGCTTGGCCAGCCAGTTCATCAAAAAGGCCATAGCTGCAAACACAGTAGAGAAGAGTCACCCACCTGTGCCCGGGCCCCCAAAGAGAACTCTTGAGGACCTGTTTCCTCAAGGAGAAACCCAGGGGCTCTACAACCTGCCAGCAACCCTGGCCAGCCACTCCCTCCCTCACTGACTGCAAAAAGCCGTGGTCCAGCAGGGAGCTTGCTGGACAGAGTGTCATAAGAGGTGGCCTGAGGGTGAAAGGAGGAGAGGAGAGCTCTGTGTATGGGCCCCGGCAGGCTTCCCAAAGAAGGGGAGACCTGGGCTGGGCCTTGGAGGATGACACACAGAGCAGACGAGTGTTCCCAGCCTAGGCCAGCGCTCACATTCTCACAAGGCTGGGAGGGCCTGGGGTTGTTGGATGAAAAAGAAAAACTGGAGCAGGCAGGGGCGTGAGAGGAGGCCTGAAGGCTCAGCAGAAGGACCCTAGTGGACTGGCCTTGTCCCTCGGGAGCACTGGATGGATCAAGCATGAGGAGCCTGCTGCCGCAGGTGTGAAGGCAGCAGGGTCAGGACTGGCTGGAGTGAGGGTTGGGGGCCAGGCAGAGCCATTGCCTGGGCCCCATGTCAGGGACAGGGAGCCAAGGCCGGAGGGCACTCACTGGAGTGGCTGAGCAGGGCCACGCAGAGCACCAGGAGGGCAGCGGTGAGCTTCATGGTGGGCTGCGGCTCAGTGGATGCACCTGGGACTGAAGACACCCTTCCCAGGGCTTGGCCTGCAGGCTTCATATACCCCATCCCTGGGCCTCCCCAGGGCTGGGCCTCTCCCACCCCTTTCCTGAGAAAGGTGCTGTTTGCTCAGCTAACAGGCAGAGCCCTGGCCAACTTCCTGCTCAAGCCGATGGGCCCTGGGAAGCCCATGCCCGGGTCTTGGGACTTCCTCTTGGCAGGTCCTTTGGTGAACGCAGGAATGAGGCTGTGCTTTGTCTGTCAGGCCCACCCAGGGCTCTCCCCTTTCATAGGGATTGCTGGCCTGACCCCATCTGGCCTCCTGCAGTCCTGCGGGCCTGTGAGTGAGGCCAGGGCAGGGATGTGATCCCAGGCCTTCCCCTGTTCCCAGCCTGGAATTATCATGTTGTGGGGTCCTACTGGCTCCTTCTGGTCCTGGAGAGGCCACGGAGGTTGAGTGGTCAGCCCTCACTCCTGGCCACCTCCCTGGTGTGGCCACTGGCAGCTACCAATACCAACACAAAGGCCCCGAACAGTTTTCCATCTTTTAAATCAGTCTTGATGTGGGAGTTTCACACATCTGTCACATATAGAGCATGACAGTGGAGAACAAGCAAAACATACTTAATCCATGACACAGGCTCATAGGGAGAACACCTGACTTTTCAGGGAGAGACCTGGAATCATTCTACCTGGGTGACAAGTGGGTCTTGACCTTTGCAGCCTGGGGGGTCTTCAGCACCCCTGAGCCCCTGGGGCCACACTCACCTCAGCGGGGGCCTCCTGCTCTCCCTCTTGCAGATGGTGTGTGGCTTGTTAACAGCTGTGATCACACTTGTGTACACTCGTTTCTTACACTTTTCCCTTGACAGTTTTGGGAGGTTTGTGTTATAAACGTATGTTTGGTTGGCCATTGTAGAAGTAATTTCAATAGAACACACATTTTCAACTTGGGAAAATTTACCTTCCAAGGAATTTTCTAAAAGAAAGCCTGCTCTCAAGAAAGGACAAGACATCTGCGTTAGCGTGGGTGAGGCAGGGTGGGACAGGTGGCTGCCCCATGGCCACACTGGTGGTGCCTGGACCTTGGCTGCTCAGGGGGCACTTGCTGAAGGACGTGGCTCTGTCTGGCCAGCCCCCTTCTGAAAAGCCTAGGCCAGCTGGCAGGGCTACCTCCTGCCAGCCGTTGGGTGAGGCTGCCTCCCCCACAGGCAGAGGGTGCCAGAGCTGGAGGAAGGCCAGACGGGGTTTCCCTATGGGCCCCTGGAGGCCTGAGGGCTTCCCAAAGCAGAGGCTGGTTCTGGGATGTAGGGGACAACAGCACAAGGTGGGTAAGGAAAACATGGCCACAGCAGAGTGGTTTCTTCAGGTTTCAAACCCAGATTCTGTCTCTGCGCCCTTCCACTTCTTGTATCAGCATGAGTCTCTTGTCTCTTCGAGGCTTGGGTACAGAAGTCTCGCAAGAGCTGGGGGGGGGTTCGCGCCAGCATGGGGTTGGGGAGGAACACTGGCAGTTCCCAGGGCCGCCTGATCACTCAGGTCCCACCACACCCCACCCACTCAGGCCTGCAGTGGGTGTGAGGGTCACCAGGAGGGCTAAGGTCAGACTGCCATTCGCTCTGGGGAATCATACTTTCTTCAATGAACATTTGGTTGTGGGACTTGTGGGTGAGATCGAACACTGCCCAGGCTGGGACCTCCCCAAGCTGCGGTCACTGGATCCTTGGCTCACGGAACAACGCAGGTAGACTTTGGGAGCTGACTTCGGGGACCTCTCACTGTGTATACAGGATCAGAGAGAGCTGACCACAAGGACGGGCCGGAACGGGGCCAGAAGACAAGAGGAGGTGAAGGCGGCCATCTGTGTGTTCCCAGAAGCACCAGCTCCCTGGGCTCACGCATCCCGGCGGTCTCCCAGCATCCCCTTCCTGGAGCTCTTTATCTTTGAAATCCGTCCCCACCCCACTCCTGGCCTGTGGTGGTAGGAGGAGGACCTGTCCCTGGCTTCCTGTGCTGAACAGTGATGGCAGGCCCCCTCACACGCACCCCAAGATTTTCAATTTCAAAAGTACATCCCCGCGGCTACCTGGCAAAGTGTGTGTCATCGTGTCCCCATTTTTCCACTGAGGAGGCCAAGGGACTTGCCTCAGGTCCCGAGTTATAAAAGTCAAGGCCAGGATTCGCCCCCAGACCAGCCTGACCCTTCACGAGATACTGGCTCTCAGTGCTGCCCCTCTGAACCATCTGCAGGAGGTGGTGGGGGTGGCTGAGGGTCTGGCCTGAACCCAGGTGGCAGCATGATGGGCCAGGGGACACCTCTGTGTTAGATTCCTGGACCCACTAACACATACCACACACTTGGTGGCTGAAAATAGCACCAGTTTATTTTCTCGCAGTGCTGGAGGCAGAAGTCATGTGTCACTGGGCCGAAATCGAGGTGTCGGCAGGGTCATGCTCCCTCCAGAGGTTCTACAGCCTCTTCCAGCTTCTGGTGGCCGCCAGCATTCCTTGACGTGTGGGCTTCGTCACTCCGATTTCTGCCTCTGTGGTCACATAACCTTCTTTCTCTGAAATCTCCCAGCTTCCCTCTGATAAGATTGTATTCATGGCTCACTGGGTATTCCAGGATATAATCTCCTCATTTAAGATAATGAACTTCTTCACATCTGCCAAGACTCTTTTTTCATATAAGGTAAGATTCAAAGGTTCAGGATTTAAGACCTGGATAGCTGTGGAGTGCTTCTATGCCTACCACACCCCTAAACCCTGCACGGCCTTCTCCCCTGCCAGGCAAAGCAGAGGGGCCCAGAGGGGTGTCAGAGCTCAGCTGGCACAGGGAAAGGGAGCAAGGATGGGCAGCAACCATCAGCATCCACCTGGGCCTTCCCAAGCCGGCTCCTGCAGACCTACCTCCTGCTGAGAGCAGGCTGAGGTGACATGAAGGTGCCCCTCCTGCTGATGACATGGTCAGCCTGTCCTGGGCAATGTTTGCAGGACATCCTTTGGGCCAAAGCAAACATTGGCACCTGGCCTGCTTCTCTGGGAATGAGGTGCTGAAGGTAGGCAAGAACTTTGGTGGCCCAGGGTGTAGGCCAAACACCAAATTTGATCTATGGAAGGACTGGGGGCTTACCAAGCCCTGGGAGCCAGGTGCTCAAGTGGGGAACTGCAGCCAGGAGCCAAGGGGCTCATGCCAGCCGCCTCTGCCTGGGCCTCCCTCGTGGCTCTGACTCCAGCAAACACCTGCAGAGGGTGTCTGGCCATCACCATGTGGTGACACAGGCAGCAAGGCCAGTAGCCCCTTTATGTCTGGCTGGGGCCATCATGCATGGCCCCCCACCCCTTTTGTCCCAGAAGCTGCCTCAATCTCTTCTCATTCCCTTTTGGTCAGACCAGAATCTGTGCTTCTGAGTCCTGAGAACCTGCTAAGAGAGTGACTAAGTGATCTGAGGCAGACTATGGACCTCGGCCCCGCTTCAGTGAGGCTGTGGGTGCTCTGGGCCCCGCTGTGGGCAGCAGGAGCTCCAGTTCCAGGCCATCGTCTTGGTTACCAAGCATCGTTGAAGTTCTCTTGGGGGATCCTCAGTGCCCACCTTCTGCTAGTTTTCTGTGATAACTCACTGTCGTGTAGTCTCCTTGTGGTCACTAAAGTTTGGCGGCTGGTTTGGCTAGCCCTATGCAGCATGACGATCTAGTGCTTTAGGACAGGTATGTCATGTTGCTCAAGTATAAACTGCTCCTATTTCACTTTCTGTGGCTGGTGCACACGCAAGCTTGGAAACAGCCCCCTGGTGCCACAGCAGGTGGGCATGGTGGGTCCCCCAGCTTCCTAGGCCCCTGCAATAGCCTAGTCTTGGGGACCTCCTAGCTGGCATAGCCTCCCTCCCAGGGAAGTCCTCCTAAGCCAGGACCACACCAGCCAACAGAAGATCCCTCCCTCTCCTCCCAGGAGGACAGGTGGTCATCCCTGGGCCTCTTCTGGGAGCTCAGACGAGGCCATGCCAGTGGAGCCTCAAAGTGGCCAGAGGAAGAGCAGGCCAGTGCCAGGGCATGAGGGTGGCTGGGCTCACTCACCAGGTGCACAGCTGGGTGTCCTGCCCAGGGTTCACACCAGGAATCTGCCAGTCCCCACCTCAGCTTCCTCTTCCTCATAACTCGGTCATCTGTGTCCTCAGGCTCTGGGCTATGTCACTAATGTGTCCTGGTCCTGCCTCCATGGGCACTTCACTTGGGTCAATATTGATCTAGCTCCATCAAGCACTTCCTTCTGCGAAGGCCCTCCCTTGGGGAGGATGGGCAGGGTCAGCTGCCGTCCACATGGTTTTTGCTGTGTGGGCTTTGGGTAAAAGTGATGGAAAAGCTGGCCTGCGTGGCTTAAATTAAGCAAAGATGGAAGGTTACAAGCTACAGCCAATAGTGCCAAACCTCAGACACTAATTTGGGCTCAGAGGGATAAACTACTGTCCTCAGGAGCTTCCCATGAGTTTTTACCAGGTCCCACTGCTCTAAGCAGCTGTGCTGACACAGCAGCTGTGGCCGAGCCGCATCCCGTATAATTAGGTCCAGCTGTCATGTGTCAGCCTGGGCTGGAGTAGGGTCCCACAACCCGTGGACTGAAGGGGCAGCCAGAGGCGGTTCCCTAAATGGAATGGGGCTGGCAGCATGGACAGTATCACCCTTCCAGCCAGAAGAAATGGAGCTCAGAGAACATCAGTGACCTGCTCCAGGTCTCCCTGCAGGTTCCAGGTGGCTGTGCACGATCCCCTGGGCTTCTTCCCAGGGTTCTTCCCCTGGAACTGGAAGGTCCCCCACTGTCCAGCACTCCAAGCAGCCGCCTGTCAGGTGAGGGGCTGGAGCTGGGTCGAACCCCAGGGAATGTCCCAGTCCAGACTCCATACCTGGGCCCCACCTACATGGAGATGTGTTCATTGCCAAGTGAGGCCTGAGCATACACTTAAAATCCAGGGGTTTCATAGCAACTCCTCTGTTACTTCCATCTCAGAGGCAATGACGGGGACCGTAACACCTGGCCCTCCATTCGTGGGTGGGGGAACCGCCTCTCAACAGAGGACTATGCCCAGCCACCGAGCTGCAAAAGACTAGCTTTGATGGATTTGGGTGGCAGCACAGAGCAGCACAGAGACATCTCTCAGGGACCCTTGCTCACTGGCTAACTGGACCTTCACCGATGCTGCCCCATCACCTTCTGAATCCCTCAGTCGTCTCCTTGGCCCCTCTGACCTCCTCCCTCTGCCCCTCTGGAGTCACCCTGGTCAGTAGATCCTACCCCCACATCTGGTTTATGGTGAACTTTGCCACCTTTGGCTCCAGCTGGAAAGTAAAGGGGTTTCTATCTCTCCCTGCAAATGCTGGGAGTGCACCCTGCTGAGGTCCGGGGCAGGAATGCCTCGCTCATCCTGCCATGGTGGCTCCTAAGTAGCTGAAAAGCAGGTCCACAGGGGTGCTCGCCGACTGCCAGAATGCCTGTTTGGTCTTGTACAAGGGGTGTGTTTTCCCTTATTAATACCACTTTGACCTGAATCCTTCTAAAAACAGGCTGCCCGCCTGCCTGCCTCTTTGCTCACTGAAGGCCCCACAGGTGAGAATGCCTCTGCTTTCATCCTCAATGGCTGTAGCCCCCAATGGTCTCTCCGTGGTCCCTGACGGGGGTGTTTGTGTGTGTGGATGTCTGGATGAGGAAGTGGATGGATGGATGGATGGATGGATGGATGGATGGATGGATCGATGGGTCAATGGAGGGATGAGGTGATGGGTATCTGGGAGATGAATAGATGGGTGAGTCAATGGAGGGGTCAGGGTTGGATGCCACTGAAGACAGTATCTTTCCCAGTTGACTTTGAATGTTTCCAAAGGACAGACTTAGTAGGGGCAGGGCTTCCTCAATGTGGACACTCGTAAGGGCATTTCAGCTGTTATCGCCAAAGCTCTACAAAGTGGCAAGCCGCAGATGAGAAAATAAGGTCCCAAGGAGCAGTGCCTGGCTCAGGGTCACCCAGCTTCAGGTGCCGCATCCTCCACCCTCAGCCCTGAGCATCCTGCAGAGCCCAGCCTAGTCCAGGCTCTCTGCCATGCGGTTCGGGGCACCAAGGCCTTGCTTGGTGGTCCCAGGAGTAGACACCCTCTTGGTGATGCTGCAGTCCCCTCTCTGAACCTGCATGTGGACATCTGGTGAGGCCGCCCCGGGATGTGGGTGCTGGACAGCATCCTGCAAACTCTCTGTGGCTTATTATATGGGCTGAGTACTTGGCCTCAAGAAGAAAAGTGGCCTGGGGTGGTCCACCATGGAGAAGAGGAGGCCAGCGTTTGTGCTGAAGGACTGCCCTTGTAGACCACTTAGGAAAAGGGTTTTTTCTGCATATCCAGCCTGGATAAGGACCCAGCTAACCATACAGCTCCTTGTCCATGTCTCCCATCCCACAGCCATCCTCTGCCACTCTTCCGAGCTGCCTGGGTGCAGCCAACTCTGCCCACCAGGCCCCACCCCACCCTATCTGCAGATGCATGCTTCTCAGAGCATAAACCTGAGTCAGAGGACACCACGCCTTTCCCAAAAACTTCCCTCTGACCTTGAAGTGAAGTCCAACTCACAATTTTGGGCTTCCAGACCCTATAGGATGGGCCCCTGCCGACTTCTGCTCACCTCCTGGCCCACCCCTTCCTTCTGAGCGGGGCCTTTGTAGCCAATCTTCCTCCTGTGCAGAGATCTGCCCATGTGCCACTCCGCAGTCCATGGCCCGTGAGCTCCATGGGGACAGTGACTCTGCAAGTGCACACAATATGTGGCTCCAAGCAGGGCCCAGGAGCTCTACCTCCTGGGCACAGGTCCCTCAGCCTATAGGGCCCAACCAAAGGCATCAAGGGACACTCAAATGTGCCTCTGGCTTCTCCTAAAGGAGGTGGTTCACAGCTCTGTGGCAGAAATAAATACTAGTGCGGCACTGGGGAGGTGGGGAAGTGGGGGGAGGAGTGGGTGGGCACCCATGAAGGGCTGGGACCTGAGAAAAGAGGGGAGGAGACGGTTTCTGGGAGGTGGGAGGGGCTGAAGGCCCTCAAGGTGGGACTACACTGTTGTCTGGTGGCATACCTCCCATGGCCGCTTCTCCTGCTGGCCAAATTCTCATTCACACCTGGAGTCCCTAGACATAAAGTAGCTATTAGGGTGGTGCTGGGACCTGGGGACACTGAGTACAGCTCTGAGTGCCCAGCCCAGGCAGAATCAGAGGAGCCCAGAAGTGTGAGCGCGGGCCCACCTAGAACCAGGTGCACGAGGATGCCAGCTGCACCACACGTGGGTGTGCCTGGCCCAGCACCCTGATGGCCAATGCCTGGGCTGAGGTGTTCATCCAGGGCAAGTGGCTAAATTCAACCAATGATATTATAGTGTTAAAATGTCCAAACCAGTGGGAGAGGTGTCTTTTTTATATTTACATTTAGGTTTATTATAGAAGTAAAAACAACAAACCCACCACCACCAGCTGCCTTTGTGGGAAGGGGCTCTTCTCATGAGAGTAGGAAATGAAGCTTGAACACTGGCATCACAGCTGGGGGGTGGCAGGGTGGATGGGGCAGGCATAGGACCTGGCCCACAGGGTGGCCTCTGGCTCCTCACCTTTGCTGGGCTCTGTCTGCTCTCCTGGGCGAGGTGCCCACAGGACTGTCGATAGCCATGCCTGGCCCACACATGCCTATGCCTGGGTCCAGCCTACAGCTGGGTCCAGGGGTCATCCCTCCTGAGCCTACAGGGCTGTTGCTGGACCAGCCCTTGCCAGGAAGCCTGCTGAGCCTGCATCCAGATGGCCAGTGGCATGCCCCCATCTGCAGCCACTCCTGTGCCAGGCGCTCACTTGTGAAGAAATGTCACAAAGACATCACTGGGCAGGGTTATGAAGGGCCCTGCCACACTCTGCTGGCTGGAGCTCATCTTACTGGGTGGGGATTGAAGCCAAGGTCCCAGCTCAGGCCCTGACCTCGAAGTCCAGGCACACACTCAACCAACAAGCTGACCCTATGTAGGCGCTGTACCCCTCTGGACATCCTGAGATCATAGGGAGCTGTTTCATGTGGAGAGACATGGGGAGAACTGGCAGCAGGGACCCAGGCTGGGCTGTGCTCTCTGGCCATGGGCCACCAGTGCTCAATGGCTGTGGCAGCATCTGGTTCAAGTAGAAGGGGACAAAGTGCCATGTCACTCTAGACATAAAGTAGCTATTAGGGGAGCATCTTTGTAGTGTTCAGAAGCCAGGCTGGGTGCTTCCTGGTGTCCTGGTGCCTCCCTAGCATCCTCTGCTGGTGGCTTTGGGAAAAAGAGGTCCAGGCTCAGAGGTCTCTGCTGTCCTTTCCTTTGGTGGCCTGTCTAGTGGCCTCATGGGGTTGATGATCGGGTGGGAGGAAGCCTGAAATCAAATCTTCACAGAGAGCTGGGGCTTTAGTGAACCCATTCACTATAACTCAAAGACTGCCATCAACTTTATTATTATCTTGTTAAATAGTTTAGATCTTTTTGGAACACATGGTATGCAAGGGTGCGGTAGGTTTTTTCCCCAGCACATTTTTGTGAGTGACAGAAGGAAAGGTGACACAGAAGGCACTGTGTGGGGAAGGGCCAGGGGCCAAGCCCTGCACCTGTGTCATGCATGTGGCTCCTTTGACGGCCTCTGGACCCTCCACCAGGCAAACCTGAGACCCAAGTCTCACAGTCAGGTGACAGCAACGGAGCAGGTCCAGTGGGGACAGCGAGGATCACTGTCACATGTGCATTGGACATATCCTAAAGAAACAATACACAATGGGGGAGTTTTGTTGGCAAGCCCTTGCTCGCTGCACGGCCGCCTGTCCTGCAAGCGTCTCGTAGCGTGAGAGTGAGCTGTCGATCTCTGTGGTGCTGACTGGGAGGAGAGTCTTTCTCCTGCCGCAGGGTTGGGGTGGCTGGGGAGTGTGACTTGGAATTGGGGCACGGAGCTGAGCAGATGGGCTCCAACCTCCAGAGAGTCCTTGGCCGCTCCCCTCTTAGGGCCGAGGCTTGAACTGCCAGGGAAGCTTTGAGAATGTCTGCTGATTGCCTACTGGCATGAAGCAATGGTGGGAGGCCCTCTGGGCCCTCCCTGCAAAATTCCTGGGTAGAATCCATGGTGTTCATCTCTCATTCACAGCATGGGAGGTGCCTCAGGTGCAGACCCAGGCCCTGGAGGGAAGAACCCGGTGTTTCTCAAATGGGGCTGTTCCAGACTGTCAGCTGCTTTGTCTGATTCTAGGCCAGGCAGGAGGGGCTGGGACCTTCTCCAGACGAGGCCACAGCTGTGTCTGCTAAGATGGCACCAGCTGCAGGTCAGGTCAGAGAATCATCTAGATTCGGAAAGGCCTTCCCTGGGCTCCCTTCAGACTGAAGTAATGAAAAGTCACAGCAGCTTAAAGAGTCTCTTAAGTTCTCATGAAAAGCAATCTGTAGACTTGTTCTTCTCACACTCAGGGGAAGGCGCATTATAACTGGTAGTGTGGCAGAGCCCGTGGCCCCGATGGTTAGCTGCTTGCCTGGGCTCAGGGGAGGCCCCCCTTCCAGTTCCTTATTTGTGCTTTGAGATAGGAATATGGTACACCCCTCTTTGGCCCTGGGGAGGCAAGGGAAGAAAGGTCTTCCCCAGGGAGGGGAGGGCTGCATGGAGGGACAGCATTTGGAGAGGGGGTTGGGAGGCCGCAGCTCAAGTCTGGCTCCACCAAGATCACTGTGACAGTCAGACTCTCAAATTCCTTATCAGAAAACGGGGATCACGCCACCACCCACCAGAGTGAGAAGCAGCAATCAGAGGGACATTCCCATGGGAGCGCCTGGCCCAAGACTGGGCCCTGTAGACCCGAAGGTATGTGGAATCTGATCTGAAGGGGAGAAGGGCTGCAGGGGCCATGGGCCAGCCCTGGGCAGGCATGGTGATGGTGTTTGGGGGGCCCTGGAGCCTGGGTTTTGCTCTCCGTAGCTAGAAAGAGTGTAGACAGGGAGAAGGGAACACTTCCAGGCTGAACCAAAGTAGATGAGCTCTCAGCCTGGGTCCCCAGCCCTCTGCTCCCCCACTGGGCACACTCGTGACTATGGGAGGCCAGTGCCCAGGCGGGGAGGGGCGGTTGGGGCTTTGCTGGGGCCTCCTTAGCAGCTGTTGTCTGCGAAGAAGGGCGCTCGGGCTGATGGGGTGCAGTCACTCTCCCCACGCGGCCCTACCAGCTCCCCATACTCGCTGTTGTAGAACACTTGGCCTCCCCGGGTTGCCCGGTCTGGCCGCCGCCGCCGCCCCTGTGGGTCAGGGTGCACCCTGGTCACGTCCACATTCCAGCTGGGTCCTTTACAGCTGCCGAAACAGGGAAGGTGGTGTCAGTAGAACATGAGGAAAGAAGAGACTGGACCTGGGGCAAAGTGAGTGCAAAGCCAACGGAAACACACTGCAGATTCCACCTAACTCGCAAACCAGACCAATGTGACTGTTGGCATACACTGGTGTTTTCTCTGTCCCCAGCCTGGGCATGGGACAACAGACAATGCCTAACTCCATCTTCTCACACCTGCTTCTTGCCCAGTCTTGCCATAAATGGCACCAGCGTGGACTCTGCAGTCCACACACCCGGTTGTCATTCTTGCTTCCTCCCTTCCCTGTACTCCCCATATTCAATCCTTCCAGAAGTCCTGTCTGTTCTATCCCTGACCCTCTCTCCATGTCCTGCCCCTGCTCTGGAGCAAGCAGCCACCACCGCGGGCTGTGCGCCATTCCCCCAGCACAACCTCTCCGTCCCTACTCATCCCCTGCTCTAGTCCACTCCTCACAGGTCCTTGAAGTTAGATGTCCTTCTCTTCCCAACACGCCCTCCAGTGGCTTCCCATCCCTCCCAGCATGAAACCTAAGCTTCTCACCCTTATCTTGGAGGCCCTGCACATTCCAGCCCCGCCTGCCGCTCTGATGGCCCTAGGATGCTCCCTCCTCAGCTCTTGCTTTCTTGGTGTGAGTTCTTTGAAAATGTTGCTTCATTGCTTTTGTTTTGTTTTTGCTTGGCATGGTGCTAGCCTGATGCCAACCTGACTCCTTTTTTCTTTGTGAGTTGGTCTTTTTGCCTGAATTCCCAGAATGTTTATCTTTAAAATCTAATAGTTTGACTAAGATATGTCTCTGAGTTTACTCTTTGGGCCAGTTTTCCCAGATGTAGATTCAGGTCTTTTAATTAAGAGAGTTGTCTAGAATTACAAGTTTAAAATATTAGTTCTAGTCCACTGTCAACATTTTATTCTTCAGACTCCAATTTTACGCATATTGGTTCTTTCCTTTCTATTCAACTTCTATATTACTTTATTGTTTTTACCTCTTTATTTCCATTTTATTTTCTTGACTCTTTTCACGCCCATCTTCTGTGTCCTCCATTGTAAGTCTGATGACATCTATTATCTCTTAGGTACCCTAATTTTCATATTTCAACTTCTTTCCTGAATTCAGTCAGCTTCCATTTAATATCTTCACACTGTTTTTTCTAAATTTTTGAATTTCTGATTCATGGTGTAGGTGCTTGTTTACTTATATGTTTTAAGTCATGTTGGAGTGTTGTATCAGTTTTTCTCTGAGTGTTTATATCTACTGAAAAGTTTTCATTCTTTTTTTTTTTGTGTTTATTTTTTCTGTTCATGATTATTCATGCTGGTATCCTACGGAAGGAGCTAGGGATATGGGTGGCTTCTTAGATTTCTTCATTCAGGAGTGCTGTGCCATACCCACATCTTTAGAGTTACTTTGAACTCCTTCAACTGTGCCCTTTCCAAAGGCTCCATTCATGTCCCATATCCTATCATATCACCACCAGGGACCAGCCAGTCACTTAGCTGGGAGTGCTGGGCCCCCTCTCAGCTGCTGCCACAGTCCTGGGTTTCCAGACCTTCCTTTCACCTGCAGACCAGGATAAGGTGCCTCGCCACAGGGTATGGGACCTGGCATCCTGAGTGGCTACTGAAAGGGCTAAATGAGCCACCTGGAAGTGAGGTCGAATTAACTCATCATGGGGTGAGTGCTGATCAGTGGTTAATAGGAGACAGGAAAGGACTGAGCGGATAAACACCCTTCCTCTACACCTGCCTTCCCCCCAGCCCCTCTGAGGCACATTCTATGCTTGCACCTATTTGCAGAATGTTCCATATGCCAAGTGAATGTACCTGACAAGTGACGTGCTGCACCTCTTTGTGGCTCATCACGATGTGTTCCTAAAGGAACCTGTGCACAGATGTTGCCACTACTGTGAGGGAAAGTTTCTCTAAGAAATGGCTCCCTTGAGTATATGTCTGTCTTCGTGATCCTTGATATGATCTTGCTTTGGTAGGACTCATCATCTGCAACTTTCTTCTTCCTTCGCCAGCAAGCATCTGAGGTGCACACTCCCTGCTCACTGCCCTTCAGAACAGTGCCTTCCCAAGATGGCAGCCCCAATGCCTCAGACATGCCTGGGGTGCCCTACTGTTCCCACCAGTCTCAACCCCCTCAATATCTCCCCAGTCTGGGGCCACTGTCTCAGGAACCTTGTCACAATCCTCTCTCCCGAAGTAGTCCCTATCTGACTCTCCTTCCACCATGGCTCACGCATAGTTCTGCTGGTCCTGGTGCTGAGTCCCCCCTCACATATCAACCGAGGTCTCTCTTCTGGTTACATCACAGGTATGGGCTCTGAGCAGCCTTCCATGTGTTGTTTTTAGGAAGCTCTATGGAGATTTAAATTTAAGTAGCTATCAACCCCTGGCTTTCCCTCTAACAGAATTACTTTTTTTGAGAGATAAAATACTATTTGTTTAAAAAGTATTAGCCAGAAATTATTTCTGTCAATGCAATTAGCATTAATTTCCAAAAAACAGGTTACTAACCGAGATCACTTGGAATCGATAAAAATAAAAAAGGAGGCGAAGCTGCCCCATTCAAATGTATAATTACTCCGGGGCATATGATCCTACAATGCCAGTGTTCATAGTCCTACAAGCTCTCTGCTGGGAAAATAACTGATAGTTGGTGCTGACCCGAGAATGAATGTACCTGTTCAGAAGGGCTCTTGGCGGCTAACTGGGCTCTAATTTATAAACAGAACCTAGCAGTCATTGCCAAGAAGGGGCCTCTCATGTAAGCCATGGTTCAGAGAGAAGCTGGCACTGAACGGCCTGCCTGCACTATGTTCTTGCCATCTGAACCAACCCTTATAAAAGAGTTCCTGGAATCATATTTCAACCAATAAAACTGAGACTTTCTCAGTTCAGTCACAGCTGTGCAACTATATCCTCACTAGTATCTTCATCGACCAATCAGAGAGGCTCCATTTCAACCAATAAGGACAGTATTGTGGGGGCCAAATTGTGAGGATTTGGAGTCCTCCTTTGCATGAGAATGGACCAGTCAAGGACCATAGGCATGGACTCCTCTCTGCAGAAGTTAGCACCCCTCTGGCTCGGGGAGCGCACTTTCCCTTTCCACCAAAGACTGTGGACTGTGGTTCCTTGGCTAAAGCCCAACCATCAAAAACATCTCACTGGACCGGAGTGGAGAAGAACTGTCTTGTCTTGGCAGGCTGCAGCAAAACAGAATAGAATGGAGTGGAGCCGTCTAGCTGGAAAGGGACCTCATGCCTAGGGCCACCGCATGCCCAGGGTCACCTCACAGTCACGCTGTTCCATAGCCATGCTATACTATAATTGAACTGTAACACTACTGAGCTGTCTTACAGCCCGGCTGGTCTGCAGCTGTGCTGTATCGCGACTGTTGGTGTTGAACTGATGCCATTGGTTGACATTGGTTAAAGTTGGAGAAGTCACAAATATACCTACCGGAGAGGTGAAAAAGGACATCAATTATCTTTATGTGGCACAAATAAATACTTGTGGTTTAGAGTAAAATATTCAGTGACCACATATAAATTGATTTAAAAACAGCATAGGCAGGGGAGAGAAAAAATGGCATAGACAATAGAGACTCTATTCATCCCTTTTGCAACCAAATCAAAGTTGTGACAGAAACAAGGAGCAAACAGCAAGGAAAATCGCCCGGGATCTAGATGAAGAAGCCCTACAACTAGGGAGAGAAACAATCACCCTGCAATGGTAGAAGGTGGAAGGGAGTGAAGACTTGAGGCTGCCAGTCCCGAGCCGCCGAGTGAGACACTGGCTGCTGTGGTGGCAACCGCGGCTGCGGACACCTCTTACGGGGCCGTGTCTGCGGATGGACTTTCGCCCAGTGACAGACCTGCTCGCTCTGAGCACCAGCGCCGGGTCAGCTACACAGGGGCACCAGGGACTTACAAGTGCACACTGAATTGTCGGAGTGACGGCCAAGGTGAGACTCGTTCTATAACAGAAGTGCCGGCAGTACCCATTTTCCTCTGTTGGGCCCTCCCCCTTCCCAGTGTACAGACTCAGAGCTGCCATAGCTGAAATTTCATCAAACTGGATAACAGAGGTTGCTCTGCCCAGAGGATTCCCTGAAACTCTAATTCATGGTCCCACCCAAGCTACATCCAGGTGTGTCCTCGCTTAGCCAGGTGCCCCTTGTTGGGCAATGCCTAGACTCACACTAGTGGCAGCTGACCAAAGTTTCTGGCGTGGCCTCTTGAAGCAACTATAAGCACAGCATCTGTGGATTTTGCTTGCTGAATCTTAATATGTGGCCCCTGAGGGGCACAGGCTAAGGCTAAATTGGCCTGCAGCTAAACCCCTCTCAGGACTGTGCCACTGGACTCCTACTTCACAAAGCTGCACTAATAAGACCAAGACTTAAGAGCTTTGCTTAGTACATAGAAACAGACACAGAAAGGCAGCCAAAATGGGAAGACAAAGAAGCAGAAACCATATGAGAGAACAAAACAGAGATCCAGGAATAATGGAGTCAAGCAATCTAACAGATGCAGAGTTCAAAACACTGGTTATAAAGATATTCAATGAACTTAGGGGAAGTGTAGATGAATTCAGGGAGAACTTTAACAAAGAGATAAAAAAACATAAACGTGGAAATGGAAATTATAAAAGGGAACCAGTAAGAAATGAAGAACACATTATGGAGATGGAAGTATATTAAATGGAATAAACAGGGTGAATAAAGAAGAGGATCAAATGACCTATATAGAGAATGGGGAAGCCAAGACATTCAATCGGAACAGCAAGAAAAAAAGAGCCAAACTATAATAATAATTTAAGGAGCTTATGGAACATTATTAAATGTAAAAATATCTGTATCATAAGGGTACTGGAAGGAAGACAAGATGTTGAAGAATTATTTGAAGAAATAATGATGGAAAACTTCCCTAACCTGGTGAAGGAAATAGACATAAAACCCCAGGAAGCTCAGAGAGACCCAAAAACCAGGAACCCAAAGAAGCCCACACCAAGACACATCATAATTAAAATGCCGAAGATTAAATACAAAGGGGCAATCTTAAAAACAGCAAGAGAAAAGCTTCAAGGCCTGCTTTCAAGGGAGCACCCATAAGACTGGTAGCTGATTTCTCAAAAGAAACTATGCAGGACAGAAAGGCTTGGCACAAAGTATTCGATGTGATAAAAACCCAGTATCTACAACCAAGAATGCTTGATCCAGCAAAGCTATCATTTAGAGTTGAAGGACAGATAAAGAGCTTCCCAGACAAAAATAAGCTAAGGGAATTTCTCAATACTAAGCTGTTATTACAGGAAATGTTGGAGGGACTTCTTTAAGCAGGAAAAATGTATCAAAAACAGAAATAAAGAATGGTAATAACTACATTCCTAATGACAAGTATCTCAAATGGAAAAGAAGTGCTCCAACCAAAGGCTAGAATGGCTGAATGGATAAGAAAATAAGACCCCTACATATGCTGCCTATAACAGACTTACTTCAGATTAAAAGACACACACAGACTAAAAGAAAGGGGCTGGAAAAAGATATTGCTTGATGGACCTATTAGAGTACTGCGCTGAATGGAATGGGTTGGATAGACAAAAACAAGTATCTCATGATTTTATGTACATGTGGAATCTAGAGAACAAAAATTAATAAATAAATAAAAATAACTACAAAAGTGGAAATAAACTCATTGATACAGAGAATATTTTGAGGTCTACTAGATGGAAGGGGTACTGTGGGGGACAGCAAAATAAGGCAATGGGATTAAGAGGTACAAACAGACATGGAAATGTAGAGTGTAGCATAGGAAAAATGGTTAATAATGTAATAAATATGTAAAGGGGAAGACGGGTACTAGATTTAGCGGGGTGATCACTTTGTGAGTTATGTGGATCTCTGATCACTATGCTATACAACTGAAACTGGTATGTTATTGTATACCAACTATACTTGAAAAAAAATCATTGAATTATATAATGTAAATACAAATGACTAATTGTCTACTATATTTAAAGAAAGCTAAAAAAAAAAAAAGATATAAATTGATTTAAGAACAGTATAGGCAGAAGCCAAGACTGGGCATAATGGGTCATACTTAGTTTTAAGAGGTGGTATCTGAACATCTGTTGAATGGAAGGGAGGTGTGAGGACCAGAATCAGGTGTGCTTGGTCAGGAAGGTGATGGGGGAGGGCGCTCCTCTGGGAAGGCTGGTGGCCAAGGGCCTGAAGTCCCAGAGTGCCTTGCCTTGAATACGCAGATAGGTAATAGGGAGCCATGAAAAGATTTAGGCAAGAGAGTGATGTGCACGTGCAGGCCCAGCCTACCTCCCTAACCCCTTTCAGAGGAAGAGGCTCAGGAGGTCCTACCTGAGTCCGCCTTCTTGTTTGTGCCTGCTCTCCAACCGCTCGAACTCCTCGGAGGCCAGCACCATACCACTGTCTGTCTGGTTATCCTGTGTGGAGAGAACAACCCATGGCTGTGGGCCGCACCGAGGCCAGGCTGCAGGCCTCAGTGTAGGTGAGGCCACATGGGCCTGCTTAGCCGCCGACCTAACACCTGCCCTGTGGGAAGTGAGCCGAAAACCGTTCCCTCACTGGAATATACAGGTGAGGGTCACATGTCCAGCTACAGAGGGACAAACTGTGTCTGGCCCATGCTCGGGAGGTGGCAAAGCTAGGACACCTCACGCCAAGGGACCCACAGGCAGCCATGCGTGTGTTCAGGGCACCAGCAGAGCAGGAGCACCCAGAGAAACAGGGAAAGTATCAAAGGAATCCTCATTGTATACGAAAATGATTTTCGTGCAGACACATCCCTGGTTTAGAGGACCTTGGTCATCCTTCGATCGTGTGTGACTTGGCATGGTTTTCATTTTGAATTACATAGAGAACAACTGCACTCTTGTCAGAGCTGGGGGTCCCCCGACATCATCTGGCTCTGGGGATGCAATCTGGGTCTAAGTGGCTCTGGCCCAGCCTTCCCAGGCCAGCGCTCACTGCCCAGGCCCGTGTATGGGAAGCTGGGACTGGAAGGTTCCTGGCTGTGTCCACTGGAACTCAGCTGGGAGGCTCAGCCTGCCCTTTTACAAAAGGGACACAGTGGCTCCAGCTCCAGGGAGTGTGACAACTGCACTGCCCTTGATTGTTCCTGAGGACACAGGTGGCTTTCCCGTGTCCTGTACCCCAGCCTCCTCCTCAGGTAACACAGGCCCCATCCCTCTGGCCACATGGCTTGGTGGTCACCAAAGGGTGAGCCAATAGGAACCACCCAGAAGAGGCGCCATCTTTCCACTGGGGTTGCTGGGAGAGAGAGGGCTGGGGCTGTGTGAGTGAGGAGGGCACAGGAGAACGCAGCTGAGACACTGGCATGGCAGGAGCACCCAGGCCCGGACGTGCTGAGACACAGCTGGATTTCAAGGGAGAGATGACGTCCTTTGCTGAGCTGGTTTCTGTCCCTTGCCTGAGAAGTTCCCACCATCTGCCTCCCTGCAGAGAGCGCCCAGAGGCCCTGATCTTGGGTGCGGAACCCCCTCCCACTTACCGCCGAAGCCTTGTAGTTCGTTGGGGTCATGGGAAATTCTTCGAACGTTTTCATCCTGGAGGGACCCTGGGTCCCTCTAGCCAGGCACCCAGGAAAGGACACACAGTTGTAATATCTGGCAGGGGTGAGGACAGAAAGTGCTGAAGAAAGCCATGCCAGCGGCCCTCCCAAAAGCCCTGGCCACCTCTCTGCCCTCTTCCTCTCGGGAGGGACCCCAGGCCTGGGGCTGGAGTGCTGCTCTGGGCTCCTCTCCACCCCGACACCCCAGCACCTCCTATGCTAGTAGGGGTGGGGGGAAGGGGGAGGTGCAGAAGGGGAATGGAGTACACCAGCCTGGTGTGGGAGAGACAGAGAGCCTTCACTCTACGATGGGCCCCCACGCAGGCCACGCAGTCCCACTGCTGCAGGCCTGTGTGTGTGTACGCACACGTGCAGCGCATTTGTGTGCATTGTGAGGGACTGGAGGATGGAGCCTGTAAGAATCAGTTAGTCCTTCCTGTCCTCAGGCCTGACCCTGCTCCATGCTGGGGCAGAAGGGCAGGTGTCTCAGAGCCCTCTTCTCAGCAAGGCCAGCGGGAATGTGGAGTGTTAGCAAAAATCGCAAGACATCTCTGATCTAGCTACATTCTCCATCCTGGATTCTGGTTGGTGGGTGGCCTGCCTTGCTCCCAGGGTCCCTGCCAGTGGCCCTTGAAACTCATTGTCCCTCTCTTTTCTCTTCTTGCAATGTGGAGCTAGCCTGGGCACTGTAGTCCAGGTGGGCTCTCCCTCAAAATTGGAGGGAGGGTCTCTTAGGGGGGCTAGGAGTGCAGGGACACTGGAGGGCAGGAAGAAACACTGAGAGGCACAGCAAGAAGCAAAGTCACAAGGCCATGTGGCCCTGCCGGGGCGCCTGAGGCTGCCCAGGAGGGCATCACCCAGTACTGGCATCTAAGATCACTTGGCTCTTTGAGTTGGTGGGCAGTGGTCTCTAAAGTCCTTGCAGTTTGTCTTTTCCTTGATGACTGACGAGGATAAAATACACCAGGCCCAAACTGCTCTCCCCCTGCCCAGGGGGACCCTGGGACCTGGGAAGGGCAGCTAACCTGGCGGCCAGGCTGTGCCGGTTTGGTGGGCTGCCTTCCTCGGTGGCATCAGCCTCAGCGACATGCAGGGCTGTGGTGGACGCCTGCAGGAAGCTGCCCTCCTCTGAGCTTGAGCTGCAGGGCGCCATGCAGTCCTCCTCCTCCTCCTGGTGGCAGGAATGGGAGAAGTAGCCAGGTTAGAGGCCCCGATGTCCCCTTAGCCCTACCCCTTCACCCTCCCAAGGGCCCCAGACTAAGGGACCAGTGCCAGCTCTTCCCACCCTTTTCTTGAGGCAGAATAGATGCCAAGTGCCCGTCCCCAGCCCGAAGTCAGAAGGTCCCAAAGCACTGTGCTGTCCTGAGCCAGCCCTGAGCACCCCATGGGGATGGTCACACAGGGCAAGGGCTGGGCCAGGGCTGCAGGAGGTGGAGGCACAAAAAAGGGGTGAAGGAACACAGGCTCCCCTGCCCAGAGACAGGGACTCCTAGTGAGCCAAGACAGGCTCTGACCATCCCTGGGGTGGGGGCTGGAGGTCACTGCAGCAGGACAGGGCAAGAAGGGCTCACCTGCCGGCCCCAGCCCTGGAGCAGGTCCCCCAGGATGTCCACCAACTCTGAGAACGCGGGCCTCTCCCTCGGGTCTCCAGACCAGCAGCTCAGCATGAGGCGGCGTCTGTGGGAAAGTGGCTGGACTGGGGTCTGAGGGTACCCCACTGTACCAGCACACTCAGCTCCTGACCCCCAGCCCTCACACCCACCTGCCCCTTACCCCAAGGCTCAGGTACCCACTGTCTCTCCTGCACAGGGAGGAGAGAGGTGCAGTGAGAGAGTGCAGGCCTCTACCCCCACTGGTGCCTGCAAGGCTTCCCGACTGCCCCCACCACCACCACCTGCATGCCCGCTTCCCGTGCCCGCACACAACACCTCTCGTGCCCACACCTCTCCGGTGCCCACTTCTTCTGCCCCCCAAAGCCTGCTTAGCCAGTGGGAGACTCACATGGCAGGAATGGCCAGCTCTGGGGCCCTCATCCGGGTGCCCTCTTTCAACCGCTGGCAAAACTCCTCATTGATCTGCACCCCAGGGTACGGGGAGGCGCCTGATGGCAGGAATGGAGTGGGTGGGTGGAAGCAGGTGCCTGTTGGTCAGCCTAGCATCCCAGTCACCTCTGCCCAGCCCCCTTGGTGGGGTGCTGGTCCCACATCTCCTGACAGGGCTTGGGCAAGGTGCTCCCCTCCCCCAGAGCCCGTTATTCATTTGGTTACAGGTGGTGGCACTGCCTGCTATGGTTTAGAGACACATTAGCAAAAACACGGTTCTGGGATCATCAGGGTCCTAAAGGCCTTTGGGTCTCCCTGTGCCCTCCCAGGACAAGCTACACAGTAGCATGGGGACCCATAAGACACGAATTAGATTGCTCCCACCCTGATACCGGCCCTGCATGCCTCCAGCACGTGGGGACCATGGGCCTGGCTGCCCACCCCCTGCACTGGTGTCCTCCCGGGCCCCCCTGCCTCACCCCACCCCCTCACCAGCCCGGCCCCGCCCGAGTCCTGCCTGGACGCTCCACCCTCTCACTTTAGTCACAGCGCTCCCACAGTGGCCTCTCAGGGCTTTCGTGTTCTCACTTGGTCACTGCCTCACCCCCACCCTAGCGTAGGAGCTTCATCTTGGTCCCAGCAGGCCCAGGCTCCCACATGAGGTTCGCATGAGTACAAGGGGTCCTACAGTGAGCACCCAGCCTCCTGCCCTTCACTCCCTGCCTTCGAATCAGTAGTGTCCCCACAGAGGCGAGAAAGGATTCAGCCACAAGAGAGGTGTAGGAGGACCCACTATGGCTCTCTCTTTGGGACTTGCCAAGTGAGCACGGGCTCTGCCCTGGCACAGGCTGGAGCATGCCGCCCTCCAGAGCTGCCGGGCTGGCCCATGCTGAGGGGGTAGGAAGGGGCTCTCGAACCACCTGCCTCAGAAGGACCTGGCCTGTCAGCTCCTGGGCACACCTCTGGGCCACTCAGCCTCAGGCACCATGGAGGCAGTGGTACACCCTGGAGCCTGGAGCCACTAACTCCACCTGTCCCTTCCCCTGCGCTGCCCTGTCCCCTCCCTTGCCCTGCACTCACCCAGGGAGAATATCTCCCAGAGCAGCACCCCAAAGGACCACACATCGCTCTGCGTGGTATACACCTTGTCAAAGATGCTCTCAGGTGCCATCCACTTCAGGGGAAGCCGGGCCTGCGGGAGGAGGAGGAAACGTGTCCCCACAGGGAAAGGAAGAGGGGAGGCGGCCACACTTTAGGCAGCCACCCCCCAATCCCCAGGCTCCCCCGAACTCTGGGGCCAAAGAAGGGCTTTCTGGCCACATGCACCCATGTGTCCACTCAGGTGGCTCCTGCAGTTTGCCCTGCAGGTACCTGTCACCTCCCTGAAGGCTTCCTCTTCCCTGCTGCTGTCCCTGGTCCCTGCAAGCCCTCCTCCTCCCCACCTCACCTTCTCACTTGGTTCTCACAATGGAAGCCTGGTGTCACTCCAGACCCCTCCCCTTGCGGCTCCTGATGTGCTTCCTTACCCTCTCTCTCTCCACTGATGGTCTCTATGTGGGAGCCTAAGAACCACGGCCCTTCCTGACTGGCCTCTGCTCCACCCCAGGACCCACCTGTCTCCTTACAGCCCACATGGGGGCTTCCAGATGCACTTCCACCCCCATCTCCACAGGCCCCTGTGCACCTGCCCCTCACCTCCACATGCCCCGTACACCTGCGAGTTACAGTGAAAGACAAAAACCTTCTGCATAGTGCCCTGTCACAGCCTGGATTCATACTGGCCATTATCTCCCTCCGGCCACCTTCCTCCTCCAGGGCAAAGCCTTAATCAGCTGTGGGTGCTCATTCGGGTGCCTGCCTGGCTGTCTCTGAGTGACAACAAGAAGGCACACGCTGAACCTAGCACCTTTACACATTTCTGTGACTGCCCTGTCCCTAGGTCACCACTGCACGTGCGCCCCTACAAGGCAGGCATGGGAGTCAGTGTCTAAATAACAGACCAAGGTGCAGACCACACATAAACTCCAGTCAGAGCACCGTGGTCTCTGATCCTCAGCTGCTGTCCCCGTTCCCCTGCCCGAGGTGCCTCAGTGGTCACTTGGGTCCCTGTAGGCCCTCAGACCTTCCATGGGGATGGGGGCGAGTCTCCCACCCAACTCCTGGGTGGGAGGCTGCAGCCTGCACTCACGCTGCCCTTGCGCACGTAGTCAGGATCCTTGTAGATGTCCCGGGCCAGGCCAAAGTCACAGATTTTCACCACGTCGCTTTCTGACAGCAAGATGTTCCGAGCAGCCAGGTCTCTGTGGATGCACTAGGGGTGCAGGGATGTGCAAGCGAGTGGTCAACACAGGCCCACGCTGAACCCTGCTCCTCCCAGCAAAGATTTCTGGGTGCCCTATGACCATGGAGAGGGCTTCTGGAATTGTGCGAAGAGCAAATGAGGCTGTGAGATAGACAGACTCTGATTCCATATCCAGCTCTGCCACTGACAAGCTGGAAATCTTGGGGTTATTTCCACACTTTGGGTTGTTTCCTACTCTGCCAAGCGGAAAAGAGGGATGCCCCTTGACCACAGGGTCACTGTGGGGTGAGCTTAGACTGTGCACCGTGCTGGGGGTCTGCGCCCTTCTCCCCTCTGAAGGGCCTGCCAGGACAAGTCACCTTGCGGGAGGCCAGGAACTCCATCCCTCGGGCCACCTGGAAGCTGTAGCAGACAAGGTCTTCCATGGTCAGTGGGCTCAGCCACAGGTCCTCAGCTGCACAAAGGAGCAAGGCGGGCTCAGGAGGGGCCTCCTCCATGACCTCTGTCTTCCACGCTGCCCCGAAGGGAGTGTTTGTTCACCTAACTGGCTGCATCTCTCCTGGCTGGGCCCCTGAGGTCCCTGGCACTAGCTAACAAGCCTGTGGCCTTCTCCTCTTCACCTTCAGCATCCACTCTCAACATCCATCAACTACTTCCGGGTCAGTGAATACTGCTGCACCACTGGGCCTTTGCACCTGCTACGTCTGCCTGTCTGCTCCCCTCCCTGTCTGCAAGGCAAATTCCTGTTGGTTCAGTGAAACCCAAATCAAACGTCAAAATTCTATGAAAATTCTCTCTGAGGTGTTCTCCTTTCCTAAGGTAGAACCCATTACATGCTTTTCCATGTAAGTCTCTCTCCTCTGTAAGCGCCCCCACAAAGGGCTCCAGGAGGATTTATCCCACAGCCCCCTGGGATAAGATCATGAGGTATCATGGTGCCAGCCAGACATCTTAGGGAACGGGAAGCCAGACTCTTACCTTCTTGGACTGGAGGGGCCCACCCCGCCCCGCCCTTGCCCATCAGGAGCCGTGTGAAGAGGGCCCTGTCGCTGCTCCCGGGCCTCCTCCGGTCAGCCTTGGCGCCCTCGACCATGGCGCGGAAGCGCCGCCGCTGCTGGGGGGATTTCTCCTGCGGACGCACAAAGCGGGGCCGTAGGCCGAGGCCCACCAACCACGGCAAAGGCATACCTCCTCCACCCCCACTCCTCGCCCACTTTGGTGCCCCGCCCGCTCACCGCAGAGCTCTAGCCCTGGCGGGGCGCCCACCTACCGCGTAAGGGCTGAAAGCCTCCCGCTTGGCGCGCAAGAAGTTGGAGAGGTTGCCGTACTTGCAGAACTCCACTATCACCATGAGGGGGCCTGGGGCGGAGCAAGGCTAGTGCTTGGTGATGGAGAGCACGCTGGAAGGCCAGTACGCAGCAACGCCCACCCCCCTCCCGCACCGCCCCTTCGCCTCCCTTCCTTTCCAAGCACAGCCAGCCCCTCGCACCGAAGACCTGTGCACCCTAGGGCCTCGCCCGCTCCGTACCATTAGGCTTCGTGCACGCCCCCAGGAGGTTGACCACGTTGAGGTGGTTACCGATGTGGATTAGGATCTTGAGCTCCGACATCAGGGCACGGTGCTCGCTAGCTGTGGCACCCTCTGAAAGGGACACAGGGGCTTCACGCGGAGCAAGGCTGGCCCGCCTTGGGCCCAATCCCTGCGCTTAGCTAAGGCGCGGTCAGTGCTCATGTCAGTGGAGTTGCGGGGTCCCCAGTGGCCCAGCAGCCCCTCTGAGGCAGGGGATTCAGATGGGACTGGGAAGCATTACTCAAACCTGAGCCCCAGGCCCAGCTCTGAGTCCCATGGACTCCCTGTAGAACCTGGGGTGAAACCCTGGCTCTGAGCCTCACATCCTCTTCCTGCACCACAGACTGCTCCCCACTAGCTCCACAACCCCCTCCACCAGCTGACCTTTCAGCATTTTCACAGCCACAGTATCACAGCTGCTGCCTTTGTTGATTCCAAAAGCTGAGGCTTCCACCACTTTCCCGAAGGCCCCATGGCCCAGGACTTTCCCTGTGGGGGCAGGGAGCCGGTGCCAGGTGAGCTGCATGGAGGTGAGGGTGGAGAGGGATGGGCCACAGGGGCAACCCAAGCGGAGGGCCAGGAAGGAAGGCTCAGGATGAGGGAGGAAAGTTGGGAGCCCCTCTGCCAAACAGGAAGAGCCTGGGAGCTGAGAGGGCAGAGGGAGAGGAGAGGCAGACAGGAAGGCCTGCATCCTCTCCCAGCAGCAGGTGTGGTGGGCCCACCCTGCTCAGAGTGGCAGGACATGACCTCTGGGGCCTGGGAACTGGGAGCCCTGGCTGGGGGTCTGGGGACTCACTCCCGGATGTACAGGTCAAGCCAGGTGGGGGACAGGCAGGACTTTCTGGCATTAATTCTGAAAATGAATGGCTTTGAGGGCTCCAGTCTAATGGTCCCGCAGCAGCTGAAGCTGCCTCGCTAGGTAGGAGGGGGGCAGGCTGGGTGCTGGCCTCACCGAGGTGCAGCCGTTCCCGGGGGAACTCCCACTGGCTGGCATCATAGGACAGGTATTCACACTGCTCCTCCAGAGGCACCTCCTCCGGGTCCATGATGATGGACAGGTAGCCGGTCTTGATGTCTGCATGGGCTGGCTGGGGTGGGGGTAGGGACAGTTCATTGGTTAGGCTATACCGCTGTGGCCTGGGTAAGACTGCCCAGGACAGATGGGGTCTCCTTCCCAGCTCTTAGTCAAGGAGGGAACAGTAAGACAAACAACCTCTGGTGGCCTAAGAGCCTAGCATAGTGGGGTCAGGGAGGCTTCCCAGGAAATGGGGCTTCCAGGTGAGCCAGGATGGGGACCTTATTCCTTATCTTAGGGGCTGTCCAAGGTGGAAAGATACCACAGGAGGTGCTGAAGAGAGAAGGCCTCACCTTCCTCATATTACAGAAGATGAGAAGGAGGAGGACCCAGAAGAAGACGGCGATGACCCCGGTGCCCACGAGGATCACGATCTCCATGCTGCCTTTATCCTCGGAGCCTGAGTGGGCAAAACCGGTCATGTGGGGTGTGTGTGTGTGTGTGTGTGTGTGTGTGTGTGTGTGTGTGTGTGTGTATGTGTGTGTATGTGTGTGTAGGGGGAGAGGGTGCACGTTACAGGAAGCGCCCCTTCTGGTGGGCACGACTGGCATGAGGTGGCCATAAGAAGGCACCAAGTGCAGGTGGGAGGAGGGCGCAAGGACGTGAGGGGGAGGCCAGACCTTCCACGGCCACGCTGGCAGAGGAGTTGACGCAGCCCTTGGCGTTGCACACACTGCAGAGATAGTGACCTGCGTCCTCCTCACGCACACGCTGGATGCTCAGCCTTTGGTTCGAGTCAGCCAGGTCGATTCCTGCAGGCAGTCGGTGGAGGTTCGAGTTCAGATGGGCCGGGGGGCTTGCCCCACAAGCCTCCACACCTGGACTTTCACCCATGGCCAGCCCTACCTGACTCTTTCTCCAGCAGCCTCTCATCTTTGTACCACACAATGCTGGGCACGTGTGCTCCGGCCACAGGACACCGCATCTCCAGGGAGTCGCTCACGTTCACCAGGAGGTCGGTCAAGTTCTGTGTAAGCCGAGGGGCTTCAAGGGCTGGGGGTGGGGTCGAGAGAGAGCTAAGTGGAATGCCCAAAGTGGAGGGGGGTGGTACTGGGAAGGTGCCCTCCAGAGAGCAGAGGGTGGGACAGACTGCGCAGAAGCTGAAAGAAGGGACAAGGTTTGAGCACCGGGTGGGGGAGGAGATGTTCGCGCGGACTCCCACTGGTGGATGGACCGCCCAGGTGCCTGCTGGACTGGGGGCAAAGGCTCCTTGGGAAGCACTGTTAGCCCTCCCCGGCCGGCCCTGCCCACCTCACCCTGCACTGACAGGTATTTCTTGTGGCAGTGCTTGTCGTGGCTGCGACGGTCCTGCACCTCACACACATAGTCGCCTTCGTGCTCTGGCGCCACGTGGGGGATGGTCAGGCTGAGCGTGGTGTGGCGCACCCCAGGCTCTGCCTCCTCCAGGCTGGCGGCCAGCGGCGTGGCGAACAGGTGCACATTTTTGCAGTCCAGCAGCAGCGGGTTCCCATGTGCATCGTGCAGCGTGGACAGGTTGAGGCGGTACCAACGCAGATTCTCGTAAGTGTAGTTGTCCGCCCGGCAGCTCAGGCGCACAGCCTGGCCTTCTAGTGGCTCCTCCGATGGCTCTGATTCAATACTGAAGCCATCAGGGATGGCTGGGGTGGGAGGAAGAACCACTGTGACACTGCACCAGTGACATTGTGACATTGCGCCTCAGCTTCTAGGTGCGGGCTCTCCCTTTCCCATCGGACTTTGATTCACTCAGCTCTCAATCAAAGGTATGTATCACATGGCTCTGAGCCAGGGACACCACCCAGAGCCCTCTTCGCCCCTGTTCCTTCCCCTCACGGACCATGGGGCCAGCCACAGGCTCTCGTCCTGACCCTGTCTAGCTCACTCCTGGACAAGCACCAGCCAGGCTGCTACCCCCACCTCCTTCAGGAGCCCAGTCATCTGTGAGATCCTTATCATGAGACTCAGTGGGAGCCTGAGTGCCCACCCTCCCTTGCTGTTTACCACACCCCACCACTGTCTTCTTGAAATCATCCCCTTGTTTCATTAGCTTTCAGCAATAGCCTTCTTGCTTCGATTTTAGATTTCCTCTGGCCACTCCTTGTCATGTTCCTGAGGGTTCCCCACTGGCTCCATCTCTCTTCCAGGTGTCTCCCCACACCCCTGAGCCTGGTGACTTCCCTTTCATGGGCTTCTTAGCTTTCCTGAGGTCACTAACACATTTGAAAATCTGAGGAACCTACGGACCTTCTCCCCAGAGCAAAACACAGGTGAATGCATTTTTTGATCCAGGGGTCGGAAAGAGGGTAGGAGGCGGGCAGAGGGAGGTGGAATTAGAGCTGTGGGCATCAGGATGCCAGCCGGGGGTGGTGCCTCCAGGGTGAGGGCAGAGGGTGCTGCTCCATCCTGGTGGGCCAGCACCCCAGTCCACATGCCATGGCCTCCAAATCTGACCCTCTTGCGTGCACCCAAGGGCCCAGTATATCTCCTGGGTGCCCCACAGTCATCAGAACCTCCTTGGGCCTCAAGTTGGTCTCATCTTCCTCTCCCAGGCTTGTTCTCCTCCTGTGCCCACCTAGTCCCTGCCCTCCACCAGGCCCACCCAGGTCACTCACTAGTCACGTAGAAGTAGATGAGCCGCTCGTCCTGGCCCACCTTGTTGAAGACCACACACTTGTACATGGCAGACACATTGGCATCCTGGATCACCAGCTTGCTCACCGTCTGGGCAGATCACAGGCTGTATCTGTTTCATGCCTGAGTTCCCCAACTCAACCTTCCCTTTCTGCAAGGAGGCTGCTGTGCCCACCAGAGTAATGGAGGAAACTGAGGCTCTGTCTGGAGGTGACAGAGCTCAGAGACAGGACCAAGAATGTGAGGCAGGGAAGAAAAGGCCTTCGGGCAGCAGAGGGGAGGGTTGCCTTAGAAAAACTAAGGGACAGTGCCATGCACAGTTGGCATCAGCAGTAGCTAGGGTCAGAGGGCAGCGTTAGGCTATGGATGGGTTCAGCTGTGGTCACTGTTGAGGTCAGAATTTGGGCTGGGGTTACATCAAGGGGTTATATCATGGCCTAAGATGAGCATCTGGTCACTGTGTGAGAGCCTCATGATATGCCCACATTCACTCTAGGGCTGCCCACAGCATCTCTCTCAGTGGCCTGGGTAGTAGCAAGGCAAGGGGTTGCATCCTAGACCTCAGAAGGACTCTGGCCTGGGGGAGTAAGAAACTTGGAAGCAGGGGACGAAAGAGAGCCATAGGCCCTGCCTACCATCCAAAGACACCCTCCCCGCCCCACCCCCTCCTCCACCCACCCCAAGCTGGGCACTTCCTGGCCAGGCCTGGAACAGGAAGAGGCTCTGGAGGTGTGTGGAAAACAGGAAGTGATCGTAGGAAGTGGGTGCCTTTGTTCAGTCACCTCCCCCGCCTGGCCTCCTCTAGGCATTGCCCGCAGGTTGAGCCAGCGGCTTAGCAGCCTTTGGTGGGGACTGGAGCAGCCTGGTTGTGGGCAGCTGGGGCCCATGGCCTGGCCAGGTGGCCTTGGAAAGCAGCTGGAAGTTCGCCCCCCACCAAGAGGCAGGCAAGGGAGTTGAGG
This sequence comes from Rousettus aegyptiacus, assembly GCF_014176215.1. Taxonomy (NCBI): domain Eukaryota; kingdom Metazoa; phylum Chordata; class Mammalia; order Chiroptera; family Pteropodidae; genus Rousettus; species Rousettus aegyptiacus. The sequence continues at coordinate 107,374,428 of NW_023416310.1, read as the reverse complement.
CCCAGAGACACTGCAGAAAGGTCACTGACTCAGCTGCTATCCCCAGAGCCCTGCAGTCCTGGTGGAAACCAAGAAGCTACCCGGAGAGGGCCCCTCTCCTCCTCCCTTCTCCTTCCCCCCTGCCAGTCAGTGGCAGGGTTGGCAAGTACCTTATTCTTTCCCTCCACAAACTCGGTCCAGGTATCCAGGCTCTCAATGGGGTTCACGGCATCCTGCAAGGTCACCTCCCTCCAGTCCTGACACTGCGGCATGCGGTCCCGCTGTTGCCGCCGGCTGCTGGGGACCAGTACAGTCAAAGTCAGAGGTACAGGCAGGGAGGCCCCACACTGGGAGTAGGGTTGAGCCTTTGTCATACTCAGGGCCTTTTCCTACAGGGCCTTGGTGATGGTGAGCAGGGGGTCTGGGGCTTTGCTTCTGGAACACTGTCTTGCACACTTTATGCTACAGGCCCTGTAACCCAGACTGCAGAGACTGCTAGACACGGCCTTCCCGGGTGGGCCGGCCGAATGCATGTTGAGCAGCACACACACACGGTGGCTCTGTGCCCATCATCCCCAACTCGCATTGAACCTCCTGCAAAGTCCACCTAGATCTCCAGGGACAGCAAAGTCACCACTGCTATGCCAAGAAGCCTTCATCTGCTCTTCCTCTCTCCCTCCCTCTTCCAGAGCTGCAGCCCTTCCCTGGCCCAGGTGGGATATGGGTTCCCCCACTTGGGTATGAAGCCCCAAAGGGGGCTCTTTTTGCCCAGAGTGGAGTGGCCCCAGGGCACTGTCATTTGGTGCAGAGCATCAGAGGGAAGCAAATTTAGAGGTACCAGTAATGACCCGCAGCCTCATGACCTAGAAGAATCTTATGAGCCTTGGACATTGTGGGCTGGCTCAGGCCCACAGCTATCCCTACTGACCATGTTGGGGCCATAGCCTCTCTATCAGTGTTTCTGCCCTGTCCTCACCCTGAGTTCCCAGCTTCTGCCCCTCCCCAGCCTATGACCCTCCACCCTGTTCACAGGGCTCTCTGGCTACATGGCAAATCTGACCTCTCACTCCTCTGCCCAGCACCTTTCCCTGGCTCCCTCGTGCCTCCCAGACCTCTGCCACCTCAGCAGCCCCTTCTCCTGTCTCCTGCTTGTCCAAGTTGTCTCTGTCCTGAGCATTCTCTCTGGCCTATGTGTCCTGTTGACATCCAACTCAGTGTGAGGGAGTGTGGCCAGCAGTTGGGCAGGCTCTGCTGCTTAAAGGTGCGACCTTGGGAAAGTCATATCCCTTCTCGCACCCTTAGCTCCCTCCTCTGTAAGGGGTGGTTGTGAGCGCTGCACGGATGAGCTCACATGCATGGGCATGCTTGTTGTGCCATGGGGCTCAGCAGAAGTCTCGGTTAACTGGCCCAGGTCTGCCTGCTTGACAGGAGGTGTCCTCCTGGGTGCTCGGTCTTGGTCCTCTATGAAGATGTGGGTATGTGTCTGGGGACTTTGTTTTGGGGGGAGGTGGGCGGGGCCTGACTGATACAGGGAGGGCCTGAGCTTTGCTCAGATAGAGTCAGGTCAGGGATTGGCCACAGTGCATTGTAGCAGGATTTGAATTTAGAGCAGGTCTCTCTGGGGAGGGGGAGGTATATTAGGTGGGGGTCATGGCCGAGGTTGGGGACCAGGCTGGGAAGTAGGGAGAACAGACTGGAACCACACTCACGGGCTGCGCTGGGTGAAGGTCTTGCAGGGTGTCCATGGCCGCCAATGCCACTGGACACTGAGAGGAGGAGGCACCCCGTAGGCAGTACAGGTGAGGGCCTGACGGCTGTGGCGGGAATAGATGCTGGGGGAGGAGGCCTCCTTCTCATGGATGTGGGGAGGCACTAGGGGCACAGGCAGGCAGCCAATCAGCAGGTGGTGTAACCACACCTGCCTGTCCAGTGTCTCCTCGCCCACCAGCCCGCCTGGACCGCCCCTACCATTCACAACCAGCTCCAGGCTGATGTTGCACCTCAGGCCAGCTGCGGAGTTCCACAGGGAGAGGGTGTAGATGCCTGCACTGGCCTCTGTCACATCCTTGAGCACCAGGGCATGTGGGCTCTGGCGCCCCGACACGGCCTTTCTGTCCTTGTACCTGGCCCAGGAAGGGAGTTCAAGGAGGCTGCGTGGACCCTCCCCAGCCTGCCCTGGCACTCTTTCCCTGCCACAACCCAGCCCCTACAACCTAATGTCCCCGGAGGCAGGACCCCTCCAGACCAGATGGGGGGAGGGAAGGGCTGCTGGGAAGGGCCAGCAGGGGTGCAGGGCAAGGTTATGGGGGTGGTCTCCAGGCACGACCACAACCGCACCAGGCTCAGAACACCGGAGATCTGAGACAGCACACTCACTAACTCCCCAAAGGCTCAGAGGCCCAGCCCAGGAGGGTCCTGCCCACTGTCCCTATTGGAGAAAGGCCCTGTCTCTTTCTCACAGGCTTCAGCTGTGCTTCGGGGTAGGGGTGGGGTTGAAGGGGAGAGGTGCCATCCTGAGGAGCACAGCCACAATCCTTAGGACCCTTGCCACTTGGGGTCCCACCTCCTTCCCTCCTCATGAAGTCGAGTGCCCACTCATCAAAGAAGCTGTCCTGTCCTGTGAGCCACTGAAGCCCTTGGCCGTTTCTGCAGCCTGCTCATCTGCACTGGTTGTCACACACATGTCTACTGACTGTCCATCTGCCCCACTGAGCTATGAGTCTCACAAGAGAATGTTCCTTTACTGCCATGTCCCCTACATAGAGAGCAGCGCCGGGCACAGGTAGGTTCCCAATGCATGTTTGTTGCATGTGTTAACAAACGGGTGCCTTGCACTCCAGGAAGGGGCCCTCCCCAGTCCTGAGCTGGGGGTGCTGCAGGGAGCTGCCTCTGCAGCCCAGTCTGGACTCTGCCTGGGAACGAACAGCCCCTCAGGCAGGTACCCTCCCCGGTGGCATCTCTGAATCTCTGAATAGGAGGGTCTTTGGAGTGGCACCCTGTTCAGAGGGAGGCCTGGGAAACCTCAGGCTACTGCCGCAGGGCTCTGTGATGCACTCTAGGTGGCAGGGCCCTCAGAGATGCTGAGCAGGTGCAGGAGGCAGTTAGAGCTTCATGCTGTGCTCAGCTCACCCACATGCAATAGGAGGCTGCCCTTTTAAAGCTTTCAGTTTAGCAGTCACCCTCTCTCTGGCTGAAAAGTCACATTATGTGCACGTTCCTAGAATGCCTTCCATGCAGGTCCCCACAGGGTCTTGGCAAAGGCTCTGCCAGGGAGGATGCTGCCATTCCCACCCCGAGGTCTGGTCTGAGCTGGGCCTGGCAGGTAGCAAGGGGCAGAGGCCAGGGCTGTACCATTGGAACTCCGGTGGGGGGTATGCTGCCAGCTTCACGGGCAGCTTCACCAGCTCATCTCCTGCTGTGGCCTCTAGGACGGGATCTTTGAGCCACTCGACGCTGATGAAGGGTTTTTCTGCCAGATGGGAGGTATCAGCGTAAATCTGGGGCCCAGTGTCACTGCTCCACTAGTTCCCAGAGACTCTCAGCCACAGCCCCATACGCCCGGCTGCCAGACACTTGCGGACTGGGGCCCACCCTGTCCTCCAGAGTATGGGGACTGGGCAGCCCTACAGCTCACAGACCTTCCTTCCCTCAGGCTGGGTTCCACCTTGCTTGGTGCACTATGACCTCTGACCCTGGGCCCACACTGCACAGAACCCTTGTTCCCCAGGCTTGATGATTGACCCCGAGTCCAGCCAGGCTCTTCTGGGCACATTGACCCAACCCAGGCCGTACCATGCACAATGACCTCGGTGCTCTCCCGGAACCGCTGGATGCCGTTGTTGGCCTCGCACACATATGGACCCAGGTCATGCTGGCTGACGTTGTGGATGGTCAGGATGCTGGAGAGCTCTGTGTGAGTCTGCTGGGAGCGCCGCTCCGGCACCCATGTCCCCCGCTCAGCCTGCCCACACCCAAGGGAAGCCCAGGGTCAGAGTGGGTAGGCTCTGGCAGAGCTGACCACCAAAGGCACACGCCCAACCCAGCCAGCAGTGGCTCCGGGAGCCTGGGACCCAGACCCAGAGTGGTCCTTGGGATAGGAAAACTTCCCCATCAGACCGGAGCTTCTAAGGCATAACTGGGTCTGCGCCTCTTCTACACAGAGGCCAGTGGGTGCCAGGCCAGTGTGGGTGTGGGCAGTGACAGGGACTCCTGGGGGTGGTCCTGGCACAGCCCCTGGCAGGGCTGCTGGCTTCACCTGCTTCCCTGGGTAGTACCAGTCGAAAGTGACACCGGAGTTGAACTCAGCCCACACGGTGCAGTTCAGGACCAGCTTCTCCCCAACCAGCAGCTCCAGTGACTTCTTGGGGAATAGCTGGATGTCATAGAGCTCGTTGCCTGGTGACATACGAACAGTGATCCCCAAACCCCTCACAGGACAGCGCATACAGAGGGCAGGGCACCCACTGAGACCAGCCGTGGCACCTATAGCTCCATACTGGGAACTGGGGGGTATCCACCATTCTCCTGCTGTCCTCCTCCCAGGACACAAGGAGCGGTCACTATGCCAGCACCTCGAGGCCCTGGGGGCCTTTACCTGTGATATGCACAATGAAAGGGTTGGATAGGAAGGTCTGGCCACCCCAAGTGGTCTCGCACTGCAGGTACAGGGCATCACGCAGCAGCAGGGTGGGCACCCGCATGCCCCGGCGGTCGTCCCACACCACCTCCTGCCCATCAGGCTGCAGCACCGAGCTTTGCTGCAGGGACATGGCCATAGTCAACATTCCAGCTGCCCCTTCCTCCTGGCCAGATTAGCAGCCCGGGGGATGGGCTGGATCCCGGGGTGAGGCTGGACTGGGGCTGTACCGAGCGCAGCGTGACGTTGAGGCCAGGGATGGACACCAGGCAGGGCACCCACATGGAGTCCTTCCTGTTGACCAGGAGCGTGTCTGGCTTGTTGATGAATGGCTGCTCCAAGTCTGTAGAGGGAGAGCAGGTTGTGGGAAAGGCAGGTGGGGCTCAGGGTCTCTAACCAGGTTTGAGGGCAGCAGGGCAGACCCATGAGGTCCGCAGGCTAGGAGTGAGGGTGCAGATGCCAGCTGCCCCTTCACGACCCAGGACGCTACCTGCCCGACTGGACAGCTGCAGGAGCGCGGGCTGGCCCTCACCTCTCACAAACACGTAGGCACTAGCCGCGGTGGTGCCCTCGATGCGGGCCTTGATGTACTTGTAGTAGCACTGGTAGCTGCCCGTGTTGTTGGCATGGGCCTCGCGTAGCAGCAGCACCTTGCAGTAGGGCCTGGCTTCCGTGCCCTCGCAGTCTTGCACAAACCCCGTGTCCTCACTGTCTTTCCCCACCGTGGCTGGTACCTCCTGAGCCCCTGGCCAGGCCCACTCGAGGGGATGCTGTCCCCTGGAAGAGGACATGGAGATCAAGAGGGACCCCACTGCAGCCCCAGGGGTCTTCCCACAGCTTGCTTTACCCAGAGGTCAGGACCACCTGCTGTTAGGGCGCACTCCAGGACCCAGCCCAGGGGGTGCACTCTGGGCCTCTGCCTGGCTCCTGGGCCTCCATGTGGCAGGCTGGCCTCAGGTAGGATAACCTGTCTGGGGCCTTTGAAAAAGGGTAACTGGCCTGAGCGAGGGGTGGCTAGAATGGGTATAGGATGACCTGGGTGGTGAGCCTGGGGCAGCCTGGGCTCAGTATGTGGTGACCCAGGGGCGGGTGCAGGGTGAGTGATCTATGGTCCATGTGAACCAACTAGGGGTGCATGTGGGCCAGGTGGGTATAGGGTGCTTATATCTGCAGGCTCCCAACCCAGGCTGCGGGAGCCCCACTAAGCCTCGAGGCCTCTCTGCCTTCTGGGCCCTCTGCCACCACCTCCTGCGTCAGCTCTGTAGTCTCCTTAGCCCGCCAGGTAGGAGGGACCTAGGCCCTTGCTCCTCTGGCCGGGGGCTGAGTACCTGCAGGAGATGGACAGGCTATCGCTGGAGTCAATGACGTGTGTCTCCTCTGTGATGTCCAGGGTCGGGGGGGTCATGGAGTAGCCACTCACTGGGCCTGGAGAGAGAGATAGGGTTAGGGTGGCGCTGGGTGGTGAGTCCACAGGATGATGACCATTGATCAGGTGCAGATCCCTCCCCAGGGCGGGAGCCCAAGGCAGCATGGACATGGTCGGAGATAAGCGGTAACCTCCACCTCAGACTGCTCCCTGCCCCTGGCTGGCCCCGCCCAGAAGAGCCCTGATAGAGGCCTGGACTGAGGCTGGATCTCTGGCCCACATGAGCTGAGCTGCCAGCATGATGTTGACGAGGGAGCCCTCAGGCCTCCTCCTACATTGGGGAGGCCTGGAGCACATCACCTCAGCATTGTGACCCCCACATATGTGCCTGAAGGCCCTTCTCTCCTGAACTTCACACCTACAGCCACTGCTTGTGAGAGGGTCCTACATAGCGCAGACCCTCTCCTAACATGCCCAAAACCAAGGGCCTTGGCCTCCCCCAAATGCTGCCTGTGACCTCATGTTCTCCCAGGTCCCACGGAATCCACTTTGTGTGCCCTTGGCTCCATCAGCTTCTGTCCATCCTCCAGGCCCCCAGGGGCTACCCCAGCTCTTTCTGGCTCCCCCTGCCTCAGCCCCCTATCCATCCCACAGGCTCATCCTCAAACACACAAGTAACTCTACCTTGCCTGGTTGAAAACCCTCCTGCAGCCCTCCAGGACCCAGGCCCTTGTCCCCACAGCTCCTTGCCCACCATCCTCCTACCAGCCAGTGGGATGGTGTGTGTGTGTGTGTGTGTGTGTGTGTGTGTGTGTGTCCATAGGCATGCACCTCTGTGTGTACGTCTGTCTCTATGTGTGGGTGTGAGTCTATGTGTGTCGAGCTGGTATACATGTGACATGTCTTTGACATGCCAATGTGTGGCCACATAGGGATTTGTATGTGTGTGTGATCCCAGCAGGGGTGGGAGCAGGCCCCAGGGAGGTCTGGAGCTGGGACTCTGGCAGATGCTTCCTGCCAGGGCCATCCTGAGACAACAGGAAGAGAGGACTGTATGGCTGGAGACCTAGGGCTGTGTCCTGTTCCTCCCCCTAAGTCTCTCTCCTCCTCATGGGCACAGCCCACTATCTGTCCCAGCCCTCAGCTCCTTCCAGCCCCACAGGTCTGGCTCATCTACCCTCCTTGACCCAGCTCCCTGAGGCCCAGGGCCCCATCCTAGTTGGTTCTACACCACCCTAACCACCTTGGGAAGAGGCACAGGATGGTACCATCCACACCCCAAGATCTTGTTTTGACATTACAAGGACAAGCTGGCCAGGGCTGAGAAGTCCTAACCAAGCATCTAGTCCCACTGTATAGACAGGGAAACTAAGGCCCACCAGCTGGACTGCACTTCTGCCCTCAGAAGGCAGGCACTCTCTTGGTGCTGTGACAGCTACAAAGTCCATCTTTAACTCAGTGCGCCCCCTCCTGGCACCCAGGCCAGCAACCTTGCCCTGCCCACGCCTCACGAGGCGGCAGGTGTCCCTGGGCTCTGCTCCCAGGGGTCTTCTCCATGTGGCCTCTGCTGCCAGGTCCACTCATCTCCAGGTGAATGCCTGGCCTTCCACGCACACCAACTCCCACTGCGCATCCCACAATGAGGAGGCTCCTCTGGGGTTGTGAGGGGCTGGGAAGAAACCTGGGAGGGCAGCTCTGAACTGGGCCTTGAAGGAGAAGTAGGATCTTCCAGGCAGTGGAAAGTGAATAAAGTCACACCAGGCAGACAACTGGCCTCTGAACCAGAGGCAGGTGGGAGATGGGCTTGGGTTTGGACCTGCGGGGGATGAAAGAACTGGCCCTCCCAATGGACCAGGTAGGGGTTAGGCCTGAGACCAGTAGGTAAGCACCAGAGGAGAGCCTCCTCAGACAGTATCCACTTGCCCTGAGACTGTGCATGCCCCATGGTGAGGCCTGCAGTGCTGCCCTAGGTCCCCCAGGGAGACAGAGGGTCTTCTCTCTGGGGTGCACATCCAGGGCACACACCTGGTACCCCTAGCTATAGAGCTGTGGTAGGTGTCAGCCCAGTTTCCTTCAGTGCCTCCCCTTTACTTCCGAGATAAAGCAGGACATGCCAGGCCTCTCCCTTCTGCCGATTCCCCTTCTTTCCAGCTTCATCTTCGGACCCATCTGAGAGGCACAGACCTCTTACCATCATCCCAAAGTGCCAGGCTTTTCATATCTTGAAGTCTTTAGCTGTCTTCACTCAGGACATTTGTACTCCTTCCCTTCTTAGAATCTGTCTTGTTAGGGTCTAGCTCATGCTTCCCTTATGGAACAGTTATTGCCACTCAGGCAGTATCGGCCTCCTTGGGGCTCCTGCTAACTAGATGAGTGAAAGGTGGGCAGGAGGATGGATGGATGTGAGAGGTAGGCAGGTGGATAAATGGATGGATGGGGGGGTAGATGAATGATAGATGTGTGGGAGGGTAGGTGGATGGGTGGGTAAGCAGATAGATAAATGGATGAATGCATGAGTGGGTGGGTGGATGGTTGGATGGGGAATGGGTAGGTAGATAGATGAAGGGGTGGGTGGATAGATGGGAGGTGGATGGGTGGGTGGATGGGTGGATGGGGGTGGAGGTGGATGGATGAAGGATGGATGGATGGGAGGATGGGCAGAGGGATGAGTAGGTGGGTGGATGAATGGGTAGAAGAGAGTGGGTGGGTGGTTTGGTGGGAGAATGAATGTGTGGGTGGGTGGATGGGAGGCAGATGGATGTGTGGGTGGGAGGATGGATGGGTGGATGGGGGAGTGAGTGAGTGGGTGAATAGGTGGATAGGGGAATGGAGCCTGTAGGAGCTTCCTCCCTAGAGGCCACAGTACCACCAAAGGAAGCATCTGCATCACTCTGCTTACACCACTAAGAGGGGACCACCGTTGTGCTCGCCAACCCTTTAATCTACCTGTGTGAGTCTCCTTTGTCGCCACATGCCCTGATTTGCCCCAGTGCCCCTCTGTCCTCACTCACTTCCACTGGACCTGCGTGATCAGCAGACTTTGCTACAGACCTCACTGTCCTCCTCCACCCTTCCTGCCTTAACTGAAACCTCGCTTTCTGAGGACACCACTGCCCCTGGGGTGGTTAGTACTCTCCACCGCACACGCCTGACATCAGAGAACTCCTTGTGGCCACCTCCCCTTCTCGGAGGGTACCACCCACTCCCCACTAAAGCTGTCATCAGCTGTTGTCTTGGTCACTTCCCTTTATTCTCTGCTCCTGGCTCACCAGCCCCCTCCACCTCAACTCAGGCCATTCTCCATGACTTCAACCTCCACACAGATGACTCACCAGCACCCTGGCCTTTGCAGGCCCCATCTCCACTCTCCTCTCCCCAACTCCCCGGGGGCCCTCATTTCCCGGGCACACCCTGGACATGGACGTCGACGGAAGCTGCGCCATCACCAACTGCCTGTCTTCCTGAGCTTCTCTCCTGCTTCCTCTGCCTCCTGCTGGGTGCCCTTGTCCTATCTCTGCTGAGTCCTTCAGCTGCATCAAAACTCCCAGGGAGCCCCTCCCATTGCCACCCCTTGCTGGCCTCACCCTTGTTGTGGCACAGAGCGGCCCATGGTCCATTATTTTGATTGGCCCCTCACCCTCCATGCCGATGCTGCCGCACACTGCACCCCTGAGTGGCTCAGCACTGTGGACTCCCCTTTCTTTACCTGCTGGCAGGCCCCGGGGCTGCAGTTAAGGCCTTTTTTCCTCCCATCACCCTCCCAGCATTAACGAAGTGAAGCCACATCACATGGAGACATCTCATCTTCCCACATCCAAACCCTGCACCGTGCCCCCTGGGCCCTAAACCCCGCTGCCATTCCCACTCCCAAGGTCGAGCCCTCCATCACTCTGAGGATCCCAGCCCCTGAACTTGGCTCCTGCAGCTAATTTCTTTCTCTTCTGATTACCAATATTTCTCTGTGGAATCATCTCCTGTCTTAAAAACAAAGATAAAACCCTCATTCTTTGACCCTGAATTCTCTTCTAAACACTGCACTCTTTCCTAGTCCCCTTCAAAGTAAAGGCTCTGTTCACTCTTCCCCTCCTCTCATATTTGCTTGTCCTCCCACTGGGATGCAGCCTGTCCCCTGCTTCATGGCCTCCTGTGACCTCCAGGCTGCAGGACGCATGGATGTTCGTGGGCAGGGAGTAGATCTGTCCCTTCTCTGCTGCCTCCTGTGAACTCACTCTCTCTTAGTCCTCCTCCCGCTCTGGCCAGCACCAAATGCTGTGCTCCCAGTTCTCTGTTCTCCATCGGTTGCTCTCCTAAGTGTCCAGATAGCTCCCAAATTTCTATCCCCGGCCCAGACCCCTTATCTCAACTCTAGCTTAAAGGATCCAGCTGCCACTGCACTTGGCCACCCCACAGACACCCAAGTTCCACACTGAGTTCCAGACTCACACCCTCTCCACTCCTGCCAAAGTCTATTCCTTGACAGCCTCCATCTCCCCAGATGGGAGCGGCTATGGGTGCCCGCTCCTCCTGCCCCAGCCCTGCTGTCCACCACCGAAGCATCTCGGAGCCAGCTCCTGCTTTCCTGTTGGGGCTGGGACCTACCCAGCTGTACTCGGCCTGGCGTGGCTCCCCAGCCTGCTCCTCCCCTCCCCTCCACTCCTCACACAGTCGTTGGTGATAGTTTAAAAGCGTGCTCATGCTTTCCTGTCAGTGACTTCCCACTGCACTTTCAGGAAAATCCAAACTCCTGACCTTGGGCTGGCTCCCACCCCCTCTCCACACCATCTTGATCCACTCTTACTTTGCGTTCACATCCTCCAGCCACCACAGCGTCTAGGCTGTTCCACAAGCATGCCATGTTTCTTCCTACCCCCGGGCCTTTGCACACATTTCTCCTGATTTGCCTCCCCTCACGTGCCCTGCACAGCTTGCTTCTTCTTGCCTTTGGCTTAGACATGGCCTCCTTACCCACTCCACGACCTAAGTCCCCCTGTAAGCTCCATCTCAGCTTCCTGGTTGCTTACTTTATCCTTCTTGTCACAGTTTGTAATTAGCTTATTTACTTATTTGTTTAACTTATGTTTTTCCCTTTCCTCTACTTGACAGTATGTTTCAATGTGGTAATGACTAAGACAGTCCTCTTTTCTACCCTACCCCATGCCTAGCATAGCACCTGGCCAGTCAAAGCTCTACAAATACCTGTTTAATGGGTGGATGGATGAATGGATGGCTACCTGGAAGGATGAATAAACAGACAGATGAACAGAAAAGATGGATAGATAGACAGATGGATAAGATGGATAGGTGGATGGATGCCTGGCAAGCTAAGCAAACTTCTTTCTTTAGGTTCGAACTGTGTCAGACAGTTCTTTGAAAAAGTTGTGCCAGTTTTAAAGGCCAGGTTCACTGGTGACCGCACATACACAGGCTGCTCAGCAGCTGGGCAGATTTGGGCCTGAGGACTGCCATGCCCAGAGGCTCCATGTGGCCCAGCCCCCACGTACAACCCTGAAGAAGGTGCATCCTTCCTGCCTGGTTGTTGTCTGTCCCTTCTGTCCTTCCCTTCCCGCAGCAGGAAGCACTGTCATCCTGGCCTCTGCTGCGCTCCCCCTGCCTTCCTGTTCCTGGCCCAGGAATGGGTTTCTTCCTCCCCTGGTCAGTGGCCTGGCCCCCCATCCTGCAGCAGAGCAGTCGGGCCAGGCGCCATGCCGAGGTCATGGAGGCCAGAGTGCATGCCTCTTCTCTGTGCTGTCAGCAGCCTTGAGCAGCAGGGTCCCTGGCGTCAGCCACAGGAGGCTGACTGTGAGAGCAGCACTCTGGAATCCTGGGTGAGGGCGGGCAGGCAGAGAGAGAAGTCTCATGGGTTAGGCACTGACCATGGCCCAGCCATCACTGCCTCATTTGATCCTCACACAGCCTGGGAGGGAGGGAGGTCCAGGCTCAATCATCAACGGCAGACTGGGGCACCAGGCCCCACAGCAGCGTTGGCTGGCAGCTATACAGGAGCCCAGTCTGGCGTAGCCCAGGACCCCCCTGCCTTCGCATCTCTGCACCACCACCCTGAGAACCTTCCTGCCTCCCTGTCCCCTAGACACCAACCTGTCCCTCAGCCTAGAAGAACGTCGTGATCTGAGAAGACCTTTGCTAGCTGCTCGCAGCCCTTTGAGCTATGCAGGACCCTGGCCTGGCCTCCAGGGTGATGTCTATCCCAACAGGCCCTGTCCTGCTGGCCAGCTTCACCTCCCACACACCAGCCACACCCACTGTCCACCTGTGAGCTCACCAGGCCATTGCCCACCTCTCAGCCTGTCTCAGGCTGTGTCCTTTGTCCTTCTCTGCTCTCCGTGCCTAGAGAACTGTCACTCCTGTTCCGGGGCCTGTGCAGCTTGCCTAAGACCAGAAGCTGAGAGCATTACCCTACTCTGGCCCGGACCCGCCACAGAGGGAATAGCTCTGTCATTGGGTAGCTTCTAGGAGTCGGGATGTCATTGGCCCATGGCTCTGTCCCCAGGTCCAGCAGGGCTGCCCAAGGATGATATCAGGATGGTCTGTGAGCTTATGAATGCCCCTCCATGCCCTGGTAGAGTGTAAGGGTAGCAGATATTGCATTTGACAATCCCTGACAATCTCTGTCGTGGTCACCTGTGTGTGATGAGGCTGTGTAGCAGTTAGTCCTGATGATCTGGCTCATACTTTCCTTAGCATCTAGGCTCAGGCCAGGGACTGTAAAGTGGAGGTGAGCTAAGGGTGAAGTGTCAGGGGACAGCTAACCAGATGGGGCTGGGCTTGAGATTTTGTGCATTGGTCCTAGGGCTGGGCAGAGTCGGGGAGACCTGCTTTAGAGCTCTTGCCTATCACTCCTGGGTTTGGGCCTGTGTATAGACTTGAGGGGAGGTCCAGGGATGTTCTGTCCTGGAGTCACCCCACCTGGCTGGCAGCCTCTATGCCTCCAGAGGTAAAGGGTGTGGATCAAGAGGCTATCAGTCCCCCCCACCCTACAGAACTGAGATGGCTGGGGTGGGAGGGGCTGTTTCAGACTCAGAGCTCCCTGAGCCTGGCTGTGTGCCACAATGCCAGTCTCCAGCTCTGTGGCTTTGGGCAAGTTACTTTCTCCAGGCCCCCGTTTTCCCACTTGTGAAATGCGAATTGTCCCCAGGATTAATGGGAACCACAGACCACAAATACCATAATACTACATTAAGAACCATTGTGAGAACAAACTGTCACGGGCTCACACACACTGAGCCCTTTTTTGTCACTGCCTGCTGAGTGCTCTGCTTGTCACAGCTGTTGCATCTCACTGTGTCCCTGTGCCATGGTCACAGTGTGAAGGTGGGGGGTCAGAGAAAGCCTTGTGTTGGGAGGGGTGTTCATGCGAGATGAAATGGGCTTTGTAGACTGAGCAGGAGTTTGCCGGCCCACGAGGAGGGCACACCAGACAGAGGGACCCGTACAAAGGTCTGAGCGTAGATGATCTTGGGCTGTCAGGTAGATGGGACAGATGGAGCATGATATGGGGCAATGAAGCTACAGAAGAGGGCCCCATGTCTCAGGCCCAGCTTCAGGCTCTTGGCTAGGTCCTTGAGTCTGAAGCCCTGCTCAACCCACCAATGTGCTCCCTCCTCATGGCAGTGCACCGGCCCCAGGGCTTCGAGGCCACCTCACTGGCAGTTCTATTGATCACTAGTCCTGGGGGACCCTGCTTCCCAGATGCCTCCTGCTTGGCGCCCCCAGCCCTGAGACCCAGACCGGACCACACCCACCACTAGGGAGGACAACTGGAGCCATGGAGCACACCCTGTCTACACCCCCTCCAGATGCGCAAGTGTTAAAAGGATGAAGAATTCCCAGCATTGGCAAGGAAGTGGGCAAACAGGCCTCACAGTAATAAAAAAAAATGCTCATACACTTTGACCCCAAATGCTCAAATGTTGCTTACCCTGATACATCCTGTTACAATAACAGCGAATGTGTACTTAGCACTTTCTGTGGGCTGGCTCCCTATGCACACCACTCTAATGGTCCCCTCCCCTGCCCCCCCTCCCCAGTGCATACTACTCATCATTTTGCAGATGAGCAAACTGAGGCACAGAGGATACCTTACTCATAGGAGATGATCTTTTGGGGCAGGATTATGGGAAACTACTGTTTACTCCACACAGGTGGGCACAATTTGCATTTCTGGTTTTTGGAATGCAAAGGCCTTAAGCCAACAGAATAGTCCTTCTTCCACAGCCCGGGAAATGCTTCCCTCCGTCCTGTGAGTTCACCACCCTAGTGGCGGTCACTGACTCCACTCACCCCGCCCCCCAACAGCCAACTGGTCACCAAGTCACATCCATTCTCAGATCCAGCATTAAAGACAGGGTGGCCAGGAGTGCCAGGCCTGTCCTCCTTCCTTCCCTGCCACCCTGGCACTCAAGTCGCCTAGATGCCTAGCAGTGGACACTTCTGGCCAGAAAGCCACTCTAGTCATTCTGGGCTGCCCATCTCTAGTCCCCTTCCTCTCCTCTCCGCTATCTGGCCAGCCTTAATGTCCCTTCCCTGGCTCACTATACCAGTGTCTCCCCACTGGTCCAGACCTTACCCAGTGGTCAGAGGATCTTTCTAGAACACAAGTCCCTCTCCTGCCTAAACCCATTCCCTGCCTCCTGTTGTTTGGGGGCAGAATCTGAGCTCCTCTCATGATCCCTCAGTCAGCTTTGTCACCTGCCACCTGCCTGGTGATCACTCTAGCCCTGGAATCATAAGTGAGGCCCCCTCTTGGGGGCGCCTCTGCATGGTCCTGAAGCCTGAAGCTCCAGGCAGGAACTGGCTCATTGTACTTGACAGTTCCTTAATGCAAAGATTAGGGTCTTTGCATGGTGTCCTTGCCAGCATGGGACTTGGCTGGTGATTGCCCCTGACGGGCTTTGAGGATCCGGGGAACAGCGTGTGGGCAGGTATGGAGGTGAGGGACGGAGGTACAGGTGACCTGCATTGAGGTGGGCACATCAGCCAGGGGTAGACCTGGGGAAAGATGATGCATCTGTAAGCATGACCTTTTGAAAGATCTCTGGGACCTCAAGGTGAAAATGTCCTTGAGGTGGTCAGAAATTTAGGACCTCAGATGCCCACCTCTTTAGAGCTTTCCCCAGGGAATGCGGACAACTGCCTGCATGCCTGTCTCTTCTTACCCCTTCTGCTCCCATGCCATCTGGAACTAGATGCCAGACACTTATCACCTGCCTCAAAGCTGCTCTAGCATCTATGAGCCACTTCACCCCTCTGGCCTTAATTTCCTAGTCTACAAGTCTCCTTGTAGACCCCTCCCACTGAGAGCAGCATCCTGGCCCTTGGCCTGGAGCTCTCCGAGCCTTGGGAAGGCAGGGTGAAGGGCGACATGGATCTGAAGCAGGAGAAAGGTCAGCTGGGGTTGGTGTGCATGGTGGGTGCAGGCTAGGTGCACATGGGGCCAGGGACATCCTGGGAACCCCAGCATGAAGACCTCTACCACTCGCCTAGGAAGCCGGGGCTGATCACTGGGGGCTGTTGAAGCAGGTGCTCCGGGGTGGTACAGAGGCAATTTTGGGAAGCCAGGAGCAGTGGTGAGGTCGAGTGGAAGCGGGGGCCGCCTGAGCACCTCCAGGGTGGGGAGGAGGGGAACCCTGACAGATGCTGAGCCCCCAGCGCAGCACAGCTACGGGTGCAGCCAGCTGTGCCGGGCAGTTGCCCCCGCCTGCCTGGGGTCAGGATGGGCGGTGTTATCACACTGCCCAGCTGGCTCAGAGGTGGCCCCCCAGCGCTTCTAAATCGGGGCCATGGGCTCCTGCCGCAGGAAGAGGGAAACGCAGGCAGGATGTCCTCTCCTGCGGCCGACAAGTCCTTTCCCATGAACCCCTGCTGACCTCGCTGGCCACGTGGCGGGACTCCCCCACTCGCCACCCTGACCTGCGCCTGTTCGTGGGCCACCCACACCAGGCTTGGCCTGGGGCGGGGTGCGCCTGCTGTCTGCCCACCCAGCCTCAGCCGCTGCCACCATGCAGATCCCCACCTTCCTCTTGGCCTTTGGTGTGACCGGAAAACCAAGATCCCAGAGGAAGCCAGTGTCTGAAAAGGATCGAAACTCAGGAATCCCTGGCTCCAGCTGGACACGTCGGCTGGGTCTCACTCAGAGATCGGTGCAGGGAGTGTGAGTGACTTTCCAGACCCTCTCCCTGCCCACCCCACTCCCCGAGAGGGATCTCAGAGGGCTGTGGGGCGCAGCCTAGGCCAAGGTGAAGAGAAATCTGTCACATGGAGGAAAATACCCAGACAACAGCAGGAGGGTTGTAAGCTAGACCTAGGAAGAACTCCCCCTCATGGCTAAGACCCCACTTAATTTCCCTGGGTTCTCCGATTCCCTTCACCCCATCATAGTCAAGTGCTCCCAACTTTCCTCCCGGCCAAGTTGCATCAACTAGGGTCTCCCGGGAAGTCCTGATGTCCTACCTCCCAGCGGACTGCCTTACCTTTCCCCACATCCTCACTTCCTCCCAGGGTCGCCATCTGGTAAACAACCTCATGATCTATTCTGTTGCTTAAGCCAGAGACTGGCCCTCCCCACTGTCTGCTCCCAGGTGCATCTTCTGGGTTCACCCACAGCCTCCTTGCTGTGGGCTTGCATCTGGTCTTGTGCCTCTGGCAGTGTCTTCGTGGGCCTAGACAGGTGACACCCTGCTCAGAACCTCCTCTTTTCAGATGTGCTGTTGGCTCCTGCTTCATTTAACCCCTATCCCAGACACTAGCCCCACCTGGCCACCCACATGTCCCTATATACCATCTGTCGCCATACACTATCTAGACTTTCCTTCCTCTAGGCCTTCGAGAGATTCTTTGCCCTACTTGGAATTCCCTGCCCTGGAGTCTGCAGACCCTCCAGGAAGTCCCGAGCTGGAAGTGCCATGACATCCTGTGTAGCCACAGCCACCAGCTGGGCCTCACTGGGGTCACTGACCACTTTTTTCTCTGGGCTATAGATGATGCCATGTCTGTGTCCCTGCTAGTCTGGCACTCAGGAAATCTCTGCAGGATGGCGCCGGGTCCATATCCCCCTAGACCACACTGAGCACTGTAGCTTATGAGTTGTACGGAACTGTAGTTGCCTTCCCTGGTTTGGGGCAGATACCTCATGCCCTCTATACTCTGGGGAGGCAGAGTCCCTCAGCCACACTGACCCTGTGCCTCCAGCGTAGTGGATGCATGAGCAACATTTTCACTGACATCACGAGAGCACTGAGCAGGGGCCAGTGGTCCATAGGCACCAAGTATGGTGAGCCCAGCCCCCACATCCTTCCTGCACCAACTTGCATCCCTGTCCCTCCCCCATACCTCTGTCCTACACCTGGGATGAGCTCAGGGCTAAGGAGCCTGGAAAGCAAATAGCTGGATGGCCATGTGCCACTTAGCCCAAAGCAGGGGCCAGTGTCCTCAGGCCAGGCCAATGCAGCTGCCCAGCTGTCGCCTGCTTCCCCTGCATGTCCCTGAACTGAGTGCCCACTGTCCAGAGGCGCAAACGGTCTTTCTAGACTAAGCCCAAGGGACAAAACCTCTTGGGGCTGACCTCTGCCACCTGCCTTCTCTACAAGGATGTCGCCCAGGCAAGACTTTTTGGAACTGGGCTGAGGCACCAAGCCTTGAAGTTCAGCCCAAGCACAGCCCCTCAGTACTTGCCAGCCTGTTGCACTGCTATGCAGAGGAAAACCGAGGTGCAAGGAGAGGAAGAGAGGGGCACAGGCCATCAGCGAATAACTTCGCCGGGACAAGGGTCTGGTTCTAGGACTAATCCTTTGAAGGATTAGCTTCAAGGTCTCAGGCTTCTATCTGCCAGTGCCTAGCCTCCCACCCTGGCTGCACTGACACTCAACTGAAGTGTATGAGCTTCTGCTTGAGCATCCCTCACAAGGCTGCAGAGTCTTCCTTGCCCAGTAGCAGGTGAGGCAAATATAGGGCTCAGGGAAGCCAGCAATGGGCATCTCCCTCCCAAGTGAGCCCTGATCCAACCTGGGTCACCTCCCCTCCATAGACTCTTCAAATAACATCCTCTCTCCTTCCCTTCACTGCCCAACTTTGGTAAGAATGACCTGCACTCACATCAGGACTGGCCTCACCTGCCTTCCTTTCTCCACCTGTCACGCTCCGGGACACCAGCCTCTCCTGGTTCTTACACCGTGAAGAATGTATCCATCTCCCTGGAGGCCTCTCCCTCTCTGGCCCCTCTGGGGAGAGGGCATCACATCCCAGACCCTTCGCTCTGCTCCTTCTGCAGCTCCCAAGCCCAGCCTGTCTCTAAGACACTACACCCAGCTGCCTGCCAGATGTCTCCTCAAGGCAAGGTCTCCCATCCCTCAGTCTTACAATCCAACCAGGGCCCATTCACTTCTCTCACACTCATTTAGTCACTCAACAAACATACTAAGCACCTGTGAGAGCCTGGCCCCAGGCTGGGAGCAGGAAAATGAGAGGAGCCCAGGGGCAGTAGGATCAGTTCAGATCTGGCCAAATTGAGGCCCAGACAGATGCTCTCCTCTCGCCTCCCCCCAGGTTCATCCACACCTCCTTCTGCCCATGAAGGCACAGAGAACCCGGCTCTGGGTTGACTACTTCTCTTACTACTACTGGCTTCCTGGGACCTTACACACGTTACCTATGTCCTTAGTCTAAGCATTGCCATCTGAAAAATGGGTCTCACACTCCCTTGCGAGGATTAAGAGAGATGAAGCATGAAAAGCCAATATTCAATGCCCGCAATGTTCCAAACAGGGAGGTTCTCATCCCTCCCGTCCGACCTCCCAGCACTCCTCTTCCAAACCACTGGAGACGCATAGCCCTCTCTCTTACCCTCTGATTTCTAGGGTCACCAGTTCTTGCGTGGACTTCCAGTTCATCCCCCTTCCACTCCTGAAGCTTTCTCCCTGACATGTCCATCCAACCATATCCTTCTGCCATGTCCTCACCCCCCACATTCCCTTCTTTCCAAACCCATAGGGCCACCTCTGATCATGTTCCCATCACAAACCAGACCCAGCTTCTCCAGTGCTTAAGACCCTTCCGTAGTGGCCCCCACCTTACGGTCCAGGTTTCTTAACGTGGCCTTCAAGACCCCTGCACTCCCAAGTACCGAGAGGGCCGGCCCCCTGCCTCTTCTGCCCTGCCGATCGCTCACAAGTTGCCAACTCAAGATTCATCTCAAATTCCAACACGCACCTGCGCGCAATCCTCCCGACGGCACCCTTCTCCAGAGGTCCCGAACCCCCGTCCCCGCAGTCCTTGGCCTGGGGAAGGTGGGCGCCCGCCCCGAGCGCCCTCTGCGGGACCGACTTCGAGCGCAGACGCGAGACCTCGGGAAGTGCGCACCCAGGTCTGCGGCCCGGCGGGGACTGCCGCCTTGCCGCCCAGGGACGATCCGCGGCGCGCGCGGGTCAGAGGGCCGGGACTCCGCCGGCGAGCGAGTCAGGTAGCGAAGGATCCAGAATGAGAACGCAGCGAGAGCAGGCCCGGCTCCAAGGGGACGCGGCCACAGAGCGAGGTCGGGAACCCGGGACCATCCCTGCGCTGCGATGCGGCCGGCGCGCCGTCCCTGACCCGGCTGCAGTCCCCGCCGCCCTTTCCTCATCCCGGGCGGCCCGGGCGCGACCCGCCGTGCTCCGTCCGGGGTCCGTACCCCTGGCCCCGGGCCCCGTCCCTCCCGGTGCCCCAAGCTCGCAGGTGCCCTGTCGCCCGCCCGCACCCCGTCGGCGCCGTCCCACTACTCGCCCCGGGAGAGCGTCCCCCTCGCGGCCAGCCGCGCACTCGGGCGGGCGGAGAGCTCACCGCGCTCGCCGTCGAGGAGTCCGAGGCAGAGCCACAGACGCAGGCACAGCGCGGCGCCCCGCTGCATCTCCGGCCGCTGCCGCGCGGGTCGGAATTGCGCCGCGGCCGCTGGGGCTCCGAGTGTGAGCGCGGGAGCGGGCGGGGCCGCGGCGGGGCTCCGGGGCGGGGCCGGGCGCCTCGGGCCGCCCCCCGCACCTCTCAGCCCCGCCCCCGCCCCGGGGCATCCCGCTCCGCCAGGCAGCGCGGCTTCGCGCCGCGGCTTGGGGGCGGGTGGCTGGGCGCCCGCTGCGAGTCACCGCTCCGGCTGGCGGAGGCCGCAGGTATTGCTCTTGTCCTTCGTTGTGTGCTTAAACCGGAATGGAGCCCCGAAGTCCAGGTTGGACAAAATGTGGCAGCGCGTATTCTTCTGTCTTCAATCAATAAATACTACATTTAAAGTAAGGGGGGGGGGGCGGGAGAAAAGCAATAAGTATAATTTAAAAATGGCTGTAAGTCAAATCTTTGAGAACATTCCACAGACTTTATCCCACCATCTATGTGGTGCGGTAGGTTCCCTGGGCCAGGCGTCCGCCATACCCCGCCTCCACCCCGCGGGCATGGCCTCCTCTTTAGAGCGCCCCCAAATATTTTTGCTCTGAGCTCATTCATAAGTCCTTTTATCAGGTGACACTTTACTCTCTGACTTGGCAACCCTCCCACAGATTTCCTTTCTCTTTTCAGTTCCATGTCTAGCATTTTCCTATTTAAAAATAAAATCCCATGACGATGACTATCTCCCTTCCTTGCTATTATTCTATTTCATTCACACTTTTCCCATTCCCCCTTCCCGCCCCCATCCGTTTATCCTTGCCAAAAACCAAGACCGGGTCGCTGATAACCATTACCAATTCCCAAGTAGAAGTAAGAGTTAAATATATTAAGTTGGAGTCACAACTCAGTAGTGATAGTTTTGACGATTTAAAAATTAAAGTGGGGAAAACTAGGCGACCAAGTAATAAAGTTAGATTTTTCTCCCCCATATATTTTCATTTTTTAGTTTTAAAATTAAAAAAAAATCTTGTGAGATGTAACAATACATCAAAAGTATAGATCAATGTATTATAAATGTAAAATTTAAAGCAAACACCTATGTGCCTACCCCCAGATCAAGGGATATAGAATGGCACTAGAATATCAGAAGCCCCCCTTTCCCAACACAAACCTCTTCCCAATCTCCAAATTCTGGCTTTATCATTCGCCTGCTTTTCTTATCTTTTTATTATCCAACTACATGTTTTGATTTTTTTTAAACCTTATTCAAATGGATTTATCTCATACATATTCTTTTGCTTGGCATCTTTGATGAGATTCCTGTATATTGCTGTACTGACCTATATTTTGCTCATTTTCTTTGCTGTGTAGTCTTCCACTGTGTGAAAACAATTTATTTGTCCATTGACTGTACTGTCGATGGAAATTTGGGTTGTTACCAATTTCCAACTTTTGCTGCTCTGAACACCACTCTTGTATAGGTTTCTTAGTGTACATGTACCCTATTCTCTAGGGTATGTGTCTAAGAGTGACGTTGCTAGGTCATATCATAGAATGTGTATCTTTAACTTTGTAGACAGTGCCTGCTCTTTTTTTGTTATTTGTACCATTTTGCATTCCATAGCGGTGTAACCGGTTCCCTGTATTCCACATCTTCATTGACACATTATTGTCAGTTTTGATTTTAAAAATTTAGCAATTCTAGTTGGGTACAATGGTATCTTATTATGGTGTTCATTAGCTTTTCCCTAATTACTGTTGAAGCTGAGTATGTTTTTATAACTGGCCATTTGGATTTCAAGTCTTTTGCTCCTTCCTATTACCAATTGTCTTTTTCTTATTGATTTGTAGGAGTTTTATATGTTCTGGATATGAGCCCTTGCCAGTTCTCATTATTATTGCTGTGTAACAAATTACTCCATGATGTAGTGGTATGAAACAGCTCTGTTTGTCTGTTTTTGTTTTTGCTCATGCTTTTGAGAGTCAGGCATTTTAGAAGATTTTGGCTGGGTAATTCTCTCTTGGCACCTCTCATGCAGTCGCTGTCAGCTATCTGGAGGCTTGACTGGATTGGATGGCTGGCAGGTGATGCTGGCTGTTGTCTAGAAGCTCAGCTGGGGCTGTCAACCCGGGAACCCATTCCTGGCCTTTCCAGCATGGCAATCTCCGGGTTCTTGAGCTGGCTTCCCCAGAAGGAGCCTCCCAGGAGAACCGGCAGAACATGATTTCAAAGTAGTCACAGCTTGCTCGGGTAACATACTCTCCAGCTCTCAGATGGAGAGAGGCAAGGTCACACTGCAGAAGATATCGTTGAGACCATCTTTGAAAAATTACTTGACTGCAACGTGCTACTAATCCCTCCCGCATTCAGAGTCTTACTTTTCATTCTCTTACTGGTATCTTTTGGTGGAAAGGGGACAGAAGATCTCAGTTTTAATATAGAACCCTTATGAATTATTTTCCTTATGGTTGGTGCTGTTTGTATCCTTCAAATAAATCTTTATCTTGATATCATGAAGATTTTTTTTATTATTTACAAACTAATTCATTTGTCTCTCACATTTAGATCTTCAGGTACCTGTAGTTGCTTTCCATGTCGTGTGAAGTAGAGAGGTCGTTTCTTCTTCTTCTTTTTTTTCCCCCTATAAGGATATCTAATTGTCCCATTAGTAGTTATGAAAAGACCATTCTTTTCACGCCGTTCTCTAGTTCCACACTAGACATAAATTATGGTTATAAATCCACATTGCTTGGGTCATTTTCTGGGCTCCATCTAGTTGTTCATGGGACTAGTTGTCTATTTTTGTATCATTGTCATGTCTTAATTTCTCTAGCATTATAAAAATCTTGATATGTAGAAGCACAAGTCCCTCTGACTTATTCTTCGGAAGTGACTGCAATTCTTCGCAATTAAAATTTCCATTTAAATTTTAAACTCACCTTGTGAGTTTCTGCACACCTATGACACACTAGAATTTGATTGAGGCGACAATCTGTGACCAATTTGGAGAAAACTGACTATCTTTCAATCTATAAATATGGTATGTCTCTCTGTTCTTAGGTTCTTGTAATATCTATCCATAATGTTTTATTGTTTTCTGTGTAGAGTGCTTGACATTTTTGGTTAGATTTATTCCTAGACATTTAATATTCATATGCTATTATAAAGATAATTATACCATTTTTCTAATTGTTTGCTCTTTGTATATAAATCGTGTATAAAAATAAAATTGATTTTTGAAAATCAAGTAGTTTGTTTTCTTATTAGTGAGTTTTTAGGATTTTTTATATATTCTAGATATAAGTCTTTTATCAGAAATATGATTTGCGAATACTTCCTTCCAGGCTGTGAGTTATCTTTTCATTCTCTTAACAGTGTCTTTTGAACAGCAAGTTTTTAATTTCAATGAAATTTATAAATTTTTTTTCTGTGTGGATTTTACTTTATCCAATATTAATATAGATTAGTATTAGCATGATTTATGTTTTAATAACCTTTTACTGTTTGTGTTTTTATATTTTAAGTATATTTTTTATAGGCTGCATTTAGTTGGGTCTTGATTTTTTATTCGATTTGACAATTTTTGCCTTTTCATTGTTGTGGTTAGTCCACTTGCATTCAAAGAGATTATTGCCATGGTCAGGTTTAAATTTGTCATCTTGATAATTGTTTCCTATAAATGTCCCACTTGTTCTTTGTTCCCTTTTTCCTCTTCCTCTGTCTTTTTTCTCTTTTGAATTGGGTATTTTTTTTCATAGTTTTATTTTATCTCCTTTGTTGGCTTATTAGCTATATCTTTTTGTTTTCTGACTTTAGAGGTTGCTTTATGGTTTTTGGTATACATCTGCAGCTCCTTGTAGCCTACCCTCAAGTGATAACATACCTTCATGCATCATATAAACATCTTTTAATAATTTATTTCCATTCTCCCCTCTCTGCTTGTAAGCTATTGTTGCCATTCCTTTACCTTTTACATATCATAAACCCCACAATACACTATCATTGCTTTTGTCTAAGCAGTCACTTATCTTTTTAAAGAGATTTAAATAATAAGAAAGAATATTGTATATTTATCATATTTGATCTCATATTTTCATCAGTTATCATTTTCCTTCTGCCTCAAGGGCTTCTTTTAACATTTCTTTTAGTTAAAAAATTTAGAAATGTTAAAAGGAGTGTGGGTCTGCAAGTGGTGAATTCTTTTAGCCTTCATGTGTCTGAAAAGTCTATTTCTCTCTTCTTCTGGGACTCTGATTACAAGACTATCAGACCACTCAGTATCGCCCCAATGTTTCCTGAGACTCTCTTCATTATTTTTAAACTTTTTACTTTTTATTTTTTAAAAATTGTGGTAAAATGCACAAACAGAAAATTTACCATCTTAACTATTTTTAAGTGCACAGTTCAGTGGCACTAAGTGCACTCAACTTGTCGTGTAACCATCTCTACCATCTACCCCCAGAACGCTTTACCTCTTTCAATCCTGACTCTCTGTTCTCATTAAACAATAAAACCTTATTCTCCCTCCCCTCAATTCCTGGCAACCACCATTGTACTTTCCATATGTATATATTTGACTACTCTAGGTATTTAGTATAAGTAGAATCATACAGTGGTTTCATAACTGGCTTATTTCACTCAGCACAATGTCCTCAATGTTCATCCACGTAGTGTATTGCAGAATTTCCTTTCTTTTAAAGGCTGCTTACGATTTCATTGTTTGTATATACTGTATTTTGTTTATCCATTCATCTGTTGACGGACACATGATTTGCTTTTACCTTTTGGTTAGTGTGAATATGCTGCTATGAACATGGGTGTATGAATATCTCTTCAAGTCTCTGATTTCAGTTCCTTTGGGTATATACCTAAAAGAATTGCTAGACCATGTGGCAATTCTATTTTTAATTTCTAAAGACACTTCCATAAACTTTCCACAACAGCTGTGCCATTTTACCCTCCCACCAATAGTGTGCAAGGGTTCCAATCACTCCACAGCCTCACCGACACTAGTAATTTTTTTTTCCTGATAGTAGCTGTCCTAATGAGTGTGAGATAGTATCTTCTTGTAATTTTGATTTGCATCCCCCCACTGTTAGTGATGTTAAGCATCTTTTCATGTGTTTATTGGCCATTTGTACATCTTTGGAGAAATATCTATTCAAGTCTTTTGCCCATTTTTTAAATTGAGTTGGTTTTTCTTTTTTTTTTTTTTAGCCTTTTTTTTCTAAATGTGTTTCAGTTGAATAGTTTCTATTGCTATGTTTTGAGTTCCCTAGTTTTTTCTTCTGCTAACCTATTATTAAGCCCTTCCAGTGAATTTTCATTTCTGATATTATAATTTTCAGCTCCAGGATTCCATCTGATCTTTTTATATGTCTTCCAATTCTGCGCTCATTATGTTCATTTGTTTTCTTTTTAAATTCTTCAACATACCTACAACTGTGTTAAAGTTATTGTCTGCTAATTCCATCATCTCTCTTGTTTATGGGTCTGTTTCTGTTGACTAGTTTTTCTCCTGGTTTTAGTGTCATTTTCCTGCTTCTTTACAGGATTAGTAATTGTTATTGGAAGTTGGATATTTTTAACATTACACTAATGAATGTCTGGGTTTTTTATGTTCCTTCAAAGGGTACTACTATTTGGTCTGGCAGAAAGTTAACTTACTCTTAGATCAGTTTGTTTCTTTTAACACTTATTTTTAAGCTTTGTGGTGGTAATGTGGTACCCTCCTATTACGGCTTTATTCTTTTGGGGTTTCTACTGAATGCCTCAGATGTGCAATGAGGTTTCTCCATTTTGACTGTTGCTTTAGTCCTTTTTGAGGTCTTGGGAATTTCTCAGCCTGTAGACCTTTGCCTGGCCTCTTGGAGTTTTGCCTTATACAAAGGCAAATACAGCTCAGCACTAAGGACAAAACTTAAGGTAACTCATTTCCATATTCTGGAGGGCTTTTTCTGTATAACTCAATCTTGTCCTATACCCTGTATCAAAAATTCCAGCTGCCTTGGCCTTCCCAATTCTAAGGTCTGTCACCTTAGAATTGGCAGTTCTACCATGCCTTATATGGGTTTATTCTCCTTGTGCCCTGATCTAGAAAGCTGAAAATTTTGTAGGACACACCCAGCAAGAAAGTTGAAATATATGTAGAAATCACCTGGCTTGTTGAACAATATCTGAAAAGCATTGTTTCATATGATCTGTCCAGTTTTCTAGCTGTTTATGATAGGAAGAAAAATTTTTCATGGCGAAAGTGGAAGTCTTCTCATTTGGTTTAATTTTTCTTTTATATGTATATTGGTTATTTGAATATTCTCATTTTTATAGTGTCTGTTCAATTCTTTGGTCTATTTTCTATTGGATAGTCTTTTTGTTAATCTGTGGAATATTTTTACATATTCTGGATACAAATCCTTTGATGCGCATATGCATTGCAAAAATCATTTACTCAGTGACTTGCCTTTCATTTTTTTAATGCTGTTTTAGATAAAAGTAAGTTATTATTTTTAATATTATCCATTTTGTAATCTTTTCATTTTGTGCATATCTTTTTATGTTCTATTCTAAAATGTTTCTGCTTACATCAAAGTCATAAAGATATTTCTTCCACTTTTTTTTCTCAATATTTTAGTTTTCCCTTTGCAGTTATATCGCCAACCCATCTAGAAGATAGGTATTAATATTCACATTTTCCTCATGTTATTTATTGACTTAGTGTAATTTGTTAAAATAATCAGTCTTTCCTCACTGCATTGCTAAGGTACATTTGACATAAACTTTGTCATCTTAGATAGATGGGTCTGTATCTGAACTGTTATGTTTTATTTGTCTACTTGCCTATTCTTGTCTTCGTTCTACATAGTTGTAATTAATGTGGTTTCTGAATAACTTTTACTATTTGGGATTGTTAGTTCTTGAAATTCATGTTTCTTTTTCTGGAATACTAAAACTCAGTAAGAATAGCAAGAGTCTTGATAACTAGACCACAACCCGCTCTACCCCTCCTTCAGCTCAGAGTAATGGAAACTCAATTCCAGACAGGTGTAGCCAAGAACACAGAGCATTCTCTCCCCTAGCCCTCAATTGGAGGCCCGTGGCATCTTCTTAGGAGCGGCAGGGCATCAGAATTTCTTGTTATGCCCCTGACTAGCCATTGCAGAGGCTAAGTTCTGGATGAATGTAGCCAAGAAGTGGGGTGCCTGTCTTCTGTTTAGCCCCAACTCATAGGACAGAGGCTTTACCTTGGGTGTGGGGCCCTGAATATTCTTGCCACAGCTTGTTTGTAAACTTCCTGTGAGAAAGATCAGGTGTTTGATTTAACAAAGACTCCCATGCCAGGAGATGCAAATCAAGAAAACCAGAGACAGCAGCTCCCCCTCTTCTTTTATGGAGCATCCAGATCCTAAAGCAGTTGTTTCTCCCAGAGAGAGACATGCCACTGTCCTCACTCCTAGATCTAGACGAGTGGCTCAGAGATTGTTCCCAGAGGGAGAGATGGGTGTAAAACAAAGTACTTTGAAGCTCTTCCAAAAAAAATAACAGAACACCCTGAGTTTATTTTCAACAAGACATAAGAATATTGAAGCCTAAGGGTATGTCAAAAACAATGGATGTCGTGATGAAAAATAATGAAAGGGGACACCGATAGATTTATTAGAGATATAAGTTAAACCATAGGGTGCCTAGTTTATCAGAGAGAACCAGGAAATGAAACAGCTAAGAAGAGGCCTCCTCTCAAACACTGACTTCAAAATCTATCCCTGTAAAGAAGCCCAGATTTAATTTAATCAATCTGTTTAAGCCCCGGGTTATTGTTAGAAACAATAGAGCAATCAGTCAACAATTAGTGGGGCTTAACATCTGGGTGTGGGGAGAGAAAGAGAGAGGCGGGGGGAGAGAGAGAGACAGAGACAGAGAGAGACAGAGACAGAGAGACAGAGAGACAAAGAGACAGAGAGACAGAGAATGAATATCAGAGAGGCCCAAATCACTGTCATCCCAGGGTGACTGCACATGCTTAAAGCTGTACCTGCCAAGGAGTGCAACGCAGGCTTCACACTGCTAGGAGAAATTGATGCCACTAAAATAATACACTAAAGAGATAAACAACAAATAACAAGTCCTAAGGAAAGGAAAGGTGGAGGCCAGTATCCAGAGTTGCTATAATATATTACCTAAAATGCTTAGTTTTCAACAAAAAAATGTATAAGACATGAAAGAAATCCAGGAAAGTCTGACTCGTACATGGAGTAAAAAAATCAGGCAACAGAAACTTCCTGTGAGAAATATCAGGTGTCTGATTTAACAAAGACTTCAAAGTAGTCGTAAACATCTTCAAAGAACTAAGGTAAACCATGCTTAACATAATGGAGGTATGATGACAATGTCTAATTAAATGGAGACTATAAGAGTATAAATAATTAAAAAGAATCAAATGGAAATTCTAGAGCAGAAAAATACACTAACCGAAATGTAAAATTCACTATAGTAGGCTTAACAGTATATTTGAACTAGCAGAAGAAAGAATTAGTGAACTTGAAGATAGAACAATAAAGAGTATATAATCTGAAGAACACAGCGAATAAAGGATGAAGAAACACGAATAGAGCCTCATAGAAATGTGGGACACAATTAAGTGCACAAACATATGTGAAATGAGAATGCCAAAAAAGTTTGGAGACAGTGAAAGCAGAAAAAATATTTGAAGAATCAATGGCTGAAATCACCCGATTTGAAGGAAAATTTTAATTTATACATTTGAGAAGCTCAATGAAATTCAAGTAAGAGAAACAGGAAAAACACAGAGATCCACAAACAGAAATATCCTAGTAAAAATATTGAAAGACAAAGAGAAAATCTTTAAAGCAGCTAGAGCAAAATGAATTATTACCTACGAAGTAACCTCAGTAAAATTAAAAGCTGACTTCTTAGCAGATACAATGGACGACATAAAGTACTTGGATGACATATTTGAAATGTTCAAAGAAAAAAATTTTCAACCAAGAATCCTATGTCCAATAAAGCTTTCAAAAATGAAGGCATAATAGACATCCCTAGAAAAACAGTAACTGAGAATTTGTTTCTAGAAAACACATCTTACACAAAATACCAAAGGAAGTTCTTCAAACTGGAAGCAAGTGATCCCAGACAGTAATTCAATCCACATGAAAAAATAAAGAACACCAGTAAAGATAAGTATAAAAGACAATGCAAATGACCATTTCTTTTCCTTTCTACCTCTAACAGATATGAAAGACAATTGTATGAAACAATATGTATGTACTTGTGTTGTAAGGCCTTTAACAAATAGAAATGCAATATATTTGCAATAATAGCGAAAAAGAGGAGGGTGGAATCAAAGCTGTTTGGGGCTAAGGAAATGGCTCCTAATGGTAACTTGAAGCCACAGGAACAAATGAAGAGAACCAGAAATGGTAAATAAGAAGGCTAATGTGACAAAAGCTATAAGTATATGCTTGTCTCTTCTCTAAGCTTCATTAAAAGACATAAAATTATGTAATGTTTTAACAATGTATTTGTAACATAAATGAAATAAGTATATAAATATTGCCATAAAAGGGGGGGAATAGAATAGAGCTATACAGTAGTAACATTTCTATGTGTACTGGAATTAAATTAGTGTAAATATGAGTAGATTCTGATTGGTTAAGATGTACATGTAAACCCAAGAGCAATTACTAAGGAAATAACAAAAAACAGTTCAAAAATTATTAAAGAAATTAAAATGTTAAAAAAGAAAATATTCACTGCCTGCAGAAAAAAACAGAGCAGCAATAGGACAGAAAAGACATGAGACATACAAAAACCAAAAATATAAGATAGCAGACAAAAATGCATCTATAGCAATAATAACATTAAATGTGAATGAACTAAATAATCTGGTCAAAAGGTAGAGATTGTCAGAGTATACAAAAACAAGAACTGGCTATATGTTGTCCACAGAAGATACACTTTAGAGTCGAAGATACAAATAGATCAAAAGCAAAAAAAAAAAAGATAGAAAAAGATATAGCATTCAAACAGCAGCCATAGGAAAGCTGGAGTAGCTATGCTAATATCAGACCAAATACGCTTTAAAACAAATGATGCTACCAGATATAAAGAGGAACATTTTATATTGATAAAAAGATTAATCCATCAGATATATCAATTATAGACATATATGCCCCTAACAACAGAGCATTAAAATACATGAATCAAAAACATGTAGCAATAAATGAAGAAATAGACTACTAATTACAAAGTTGGAGACTTAAATACCCTACTTTCGATAAGGGATGGAACAACTAGGTACAAGAGCAATGAGGAAATAGAAGACCCAAACAGCACCATGAACCAACCAGACCCATAGAACCTGTAAGAATACTCGACCCAACAACAGCAATGAAATTATATAACATATGTTCTCTGACCACAATAG
Source organism: Rousettus aegyptiacus (assembly GCF_014176215.1). NCBI lineage: Eukaryota > Metazoa > Chordata > Mammalia > Chiroptera > Pteropodidae > Rousettus > Rousettus aegyptiacus. The sequence goes on along the minus strand of NW_023416310.1, from coordinate 107,344,148 downwards.
AAAGAAATTTGGGAAACTCACAAACATGTGGAAATTAAACAGCACATTTCTTTTCTTTTTTACTCTCTTTAATGTGGCTACTAGAAATATTTTTTTTTAATTATTTACTTATTTTTTTTATGGCGACATTGGCTAATGAAATCCAATAAGTTTCAGCTGTAAACTTTAACAGTAGGGTAGGTACACATACACACACACACATGCACACACACACACACACACACATATATTTACATTGTGTGTTCACTCCCATAGTTAGATTTCTTTCTGTCACCACATATTTGACCCCTTTTACCCCTTTTACCCCGTCTACTTCCTCCCTTGCCCCTCTCCCATTCCTTCTGGTGACTAGTCTATTGTCCATGTCTATGAGTCTCTGTTTGTTTGTTCTGTTCATTTGTTGGTTTTAGGTTTATATCCCACATATAGGTGATATTATGTGGTTTTCAACTTTTTCAGTCTGGCTTATTTTGCTTAGCATGATTATCTCGAGGTCCATCCATGTTCTCGCAAATGGCAGTATTTCATCTCTTCTTATGGCTGAGTAATATTCCATTGTATATATGTACCACAACTTCTTTACCCAATCATCTGTCATAGGATACTTCAGTTGCTTCCATGTCCTGGCCACTGTGAAAAATGCAGCTGTGAACATTGGTGTGCAAATATCTTTTCTGATATGAGTTTTCAAGTCTTTGGGGTAAATACCCAGTAGAGGAATTGCTGGATCATATAGTAGATAAATTCTTAGTTTTCTGAGGAACTTCCATACTGTTTTCCATAGTGGCTGTACCAATGTGCAGTCCCACCAGCAGTGTATGAGGGTTCCTTTTTCTCCACATCCTCTCCAACATTTGTTATTACTTGTCCTGTTGATTATAGCTATTGTAACAGATGTGAGATGGTATCTCATTGTGGCATTTACTTAATAGCTAGTGACGTTGAGCATCTTTTCATATAGTTTTTGGCCATTTGCATGTCCTTTAGGGAGAAGTGTCTATTCACATCTTCTGCCTATTTTTCGATTGGATTTTTTGTTGTTGTTGTTATTGAGTTGTGTGAGTTCTTTGTATATTTTGGATATTAAGCCCTTATCGGAGGCATTGCTTGTAAATACATTTTCCCATTTGGATGGTTCTCTCTGTACCTTGTTGATGGTTTCATTTCCTCTGCAGAAGGTTTTAGTTTGATGTAGTCCCATTCATTTATTTTTGCTTTTACTTCCTTTGCTTTTGATGTCAAATTAATAAAATCTCTTTAAGTCCAAGATCCTTGAGCTTAGTTCCTATGTTTTCTTCTATGCATTTTATTTTAACTCCATTTTGAGTTAATTTTGGGGTGTGGTGATAGACAACAGTCTAGTTTCATTCTTTTGCAGGCGGCTTTCCAGTTTTCCAAGCACAATTTATTGAAGAAGTTTGCCTTTCTCCGCTGTATGTTTTTGGCTTTTTTGTCAAAAATTATTTGTTCATATAATATGGATTTACTTCTGGACTCTCAGTTCTGTTCCACTGGTCTGTGTGTCTGTTTTGCTGCCAATACCATACCATTTTGATTATCGTCGCTTTGTACTATACTTTGAAGTCACGTAGAGTGATGCCTCTAGCCTCATTCTTTTTTCTCAGGATGGCTTTGGCAATTTGGGGTCTTTTGTGCTTCCTTACATATCTGATGATTTTTTGTTCTATTTCTTTTAAAAATGCTGATGGGATTTTGATGAGGAGTGCATTAAAGCTGTATAATGCTTTAGGTAATATGGTCATTTTAACTATGTTGATTCTTTCAATCCAAGAACATGGAATATCTTTCCATTTCTTTGTGTCTTTGATTTCTTTTTAATAGGATCTTATAGTTTTCATTATATAGGTTCTTCACATGTTTTGTTAAATTTATTCCTAAGTATTTTATTCTTTTTGTTGATATTGCAAAAGGAATCATTTTTTCCACTTCTTTTTCTGATGCTTCATTATTAGAGTATAGGAAAGCTATGGATTTTTGAATGTTGATTTCGTATCCAGAGACTTTACTGTATTTGCTTATTGTTTCTAGTAGTGTTCTTGTGGAATCTTTAGGGTTTTCTATATAGAGAATCATGTCATCTGCAAATAGTGACAGTTTGACTTCTTCGTTTCCTATTTGGATGCTTTTTATGTCTTTCTCTTGTCTGACTGCACTCTCTGGGATCACCAGTGTTATATTGAATAACAGTGGTGATAGGGGACAGCCTTGCCTTTAGAGGTAAGGTTTTTAGTTTTTCATCATTAAGTATAATGTTGACTGAGGGTTTGTCATATATGGCCTTTATGATGTTAAGGTACTTTCCTTCTATACTGATTTTGTTAAGTGTTTTGATCATAAATGGATGCTGTGTCTCGTCAAAGGCTTTTTCTGCATCTATTGATATAATCATATGATTCTTATTTTTTAATTTGTTTATATGGTGTATCATAATCGATTTCCATATGTTGAACCATCACTGTGACCTTGGGATGAAGCCCACTTGATCGTGGTATATAATCTTTTTAATATGTTGCTATATTTGGTTCACTAGCATCTTATTTAGGAATTTTGCATCTGTGTTCATGAGAGATATTGGTCTGTATTTTCTTTTTTTGTGTTACATGATTTTGGTATAAGGTTAATATTGGCCTTATAAAATGAGTTGGGAAGTATTGCTTCCTTTTCAATTTTTTGGAAAAATTTGAGGAGAATAGGTATTAAATCTTCTTTGAATGTTTCATAGAATTCACGGTAAAGCCATCTGGTCCTGGACTTTTACTTTTGGGTAGATTTTTGATGATTGTTTTGACTTTCATTATGCTGATCGGTCTATTTAGATTTTTCAGTATTTCTTGATTCAGTTTAGGAAGATTGTATTGTTCTAAGCACCGGTCCATTTCTTCTAGGTTATTAAATTTAGTGTTATATACTTTTTCATAGTATTCTTGTATGATCCTTTGTATTTCTTTAGTATTTCTTTGTATTTCTTTGTATTTCTCTGTTATAATTTTCCCCTCTTTCATCCCTGATTTTGTTTATTTGTGTCCTTTCTCTTTTTTCTTTACTAAGTCTAGCCATAGGTTTGTCAATTTTATTAACCTTCTCAAAAATCAGCTCTTTGTTGCATTTATTTTTTGTATCTTTTGTTTCAATTTCATTTATCTCTGCTCTAATTTTGATTATTTCTTTCCTTCTGCTGACTTTAGGCTTCATTTGTTCTTCCTTTTCTAGTGTTTTTAAGATGAAGGGTCAGATTGTTTATTTGGACTCATTCTTGGTTTTGGAGGTAGGCCTGTAATGATATAAACTTTTTTTTTATGACCATTTTTGCCATGTCCCAAAAGTTTTGATATGCTGTACTATCATTATCATTCATTTCTATGTATATTTTGATCTTTTTTTATTTCTTCTGTGACCCAGTTATTCTTTGTTTAATCTCCATGTATTTGTGGTTCTACCTGATTTCTTTTTGCAGTTGATCTCTAGTCAGAGCATTATGATCAGAGAATATGGTATGATTTCAACCCTCTTATATTTGTTGAGGCTATCTCTGTGTCCCAGTATGTGGTCGATTCTTGAGAATGTTCCTTGTGCACTAGAGAAGAATATATAAGCAGCTGTTTGGGGATGAAAGGCTCTTTGAATATCACTTATGTCCAGTTGATCTCATGTGTCATTTAAGGATATTATTTCCTTATTGATTTTCTGTTTGAATGATCTGTCCATATCTGTCAGTGGGGTATTCAGGTCCCCTACTATGATAGTGTTTTGGTCTGTTTCTCCCTTTGGTTCTGTTAGCAATTGCTTTACGTATTTTGGGGCTCCCTGATTGGGAGCATAGATATTAATAAGTGTTATGTCTTCTTGGTGCATGATCACCTTTATCATTATGAAGTGTCCTTCAGTTTCTTTCTTTACCTTTTTTATTTTGAAGTCTATTTCGTCCAATATTAGTACCACTACTCCTGCTTTTCTCTGAATGCCATTTGATCAAAATGTCATTTTCCACCCTTTTACTTTGAATCTATATTTGCCTTTCGAACTGAAATGTGTCTCCTGGAGGTAGCATATGATTGGGTTTTGTTTTTTGATCCAATCTGCAACTCTGTGCCTTTTTATTGTTGAGTTCAGTCCATTTACATTTAGGGCGATTATTGAAATATGAGGCTTTCCTATAACCATTTTATGTTTTGCTTTTTGTTGGCTTGGTGTTTGCATTGTTTCCTTGTCCTCGTGTTTCTGTTTTCTTTATTTTGGTTGGGTTTTGTAGGTTTTCCCTCTGGTCTTTGTTTTATGTTATGTACTTTGGTTCTGAATCTTTGGTATGTGGTTACTATTACGAATATGTAAAGGATAGTTAAATATGTATACACATATATATACAGTGTGTGTGTGTGTGTGTATATACACACATACATACACATATATATACAGTCATTCATTTTCTTCTGTGCATGTCTTATCTCCATTCTCCTTTGAGAATTTGGAACTTTGAATCCTCTCCATTTCAGTCATTATTGTCTCAATTTGTCCCTATGTATGCTGAATGTTTATTATTATCTTGCTATAGCAATTCTCTTCTTATTGTTTAAGCTTATAATGCCATATTATTATTAAGGGTTGCACTACTCTGCTTCTGTCAGCCTGCTAGTCACCTTACTCTTAATTATGTATTTTTTGTCATTTTGTCTTAGGCAAGCTGACCCCTTTTGGTATTGCTTCTAATGCAGGCCTCGTGGTGGAGAATTCCCTCAATTTTTGTATGTCTGGAAAGGTCTTTATTTCTCTTTCATATCTAAAGAAGAGCTTAGCTGGATACATTATTCTTAGCTGGTAGTTCCTCTCATTTAATAGTTGAAGAAGATTTGATTCCATTCCTTTCTGGCTTGTATGGTTTCTGCTGAGGAGTTCGATGATAATCTAATGCTTTTTTCTTTATAGGTTATACCATCTTCTTTTCCCTGGCTTCTCTGAGAATTCTGTCTTTATCATAGATTTTTGATAACTTTAATACAGTGTGTCTTGGTGGAGGCCTTTTTGGGTTGAAATATTTGAGTATTCTGTTGACTTGTTGAGTTCCAAGCTCCAGCTCATTCCTTAGATTTGGAAAATTCATGTCCACTCTTTGTCTGAACATGCTTTCTAATCCCTGTTCCTTTCCTCTCCTTCGAGAATGATCATTATTCTTATGTTTCTTCTCCTGATGGTGTCAGCTAGTTCTTGTATTTCTCTTTCACTATTTTTCATTCTTAGGTTCCTCTCTTCTTCCTTCTGCTTTATTTCTATATTTCTGTCTTCGATATCACTGACCCTTCCCTACATTTGGTCAACTCTATTTCCCAAGCTTGCTATTTCATTTTGCAACTATTGCAGTGTGTTCTTTATCTCCAGAAGTTATTTTCAGTTCTTTTTTAAGGTTTCAATCTCCTTGCTAAAAATCTCATTCTGCTCATGTAGTTGTTTTTCCGATTCCTGAAATTGTTGATATGAATTGTTTCAGATCTCATTGAGCTTTTTCATAGCACCATCCTGAATTCTCTGTTAAGTTGCATATTTCTTTGTCTGTAAACTTATTTCATGGAGATTTTTATTTTTCTTTCTGAGATGCCTCGTTGCTTTGTTTGTTCATGGTGTTTAACAGACTATTTCTCCACCTGGGTATTAATGGAAGTGTATTCTGCTTTTTTTCCAGAAAGAAGATTTATTATATAAAGGTCTCTCTTTAGCCTGTTGCAAAGGATTTTTTCTTTTGGTTTTCAGATGGCGTCTAAGCCTCTTTGGGCCCTGTTTTTATAAAGCCTTAATAATGCCTTATTTTCCTTCTTATTGATGTTTTATAATGCTCATTATCCTCAGTCTCCATCTCTGTCAGTATTAGCGACAGTTTCGGTAGTATTTGCTCAGATTCCCATGGGGCTTCATGGTGTTCATTTTCAGAAGATATAGGGAAGGGTGGCCCTCTGGATTGGGGGATGAGTGCTGTGGATTTTTTTTTTTACCAGCCTCAGTTTTGCAACCATAGCTGGTAAAAATCAACTGTTTTCCTCTTCCATCCCTGCTTCTCTGTCGTCTTCACTTCTCTGCTATCTGCCCTGATGACTGGGCCCTGCCACTGGCCACATGGAGCTCCCAGCTCTCCCAGGCAGGGCTGTTCAGAAAACTTGTCATACTTTCTCACCTCTTCCTTCTCCTACAGTGAGCTCCGGCTGTGAGAGGGAGCTTCTTTATTTCTCCCAGTCCACCACTTAATACCCTGACCTGTGGTAGCTATAATTCACAGATTCCATGCTCAGATGTGCTGGTGTGCAGTGCAGGTGTTTTTTGTTGAGTTTTAGATTTCAGCTTATCATTGTTTCAATGGCAGAGATCTGAAGACATCACTAACTTTGCCATGTTTCTAACGTCACTCACAACACATTTCTTAATATCAATTTGGTCAAAGAAATCAAAAGGGAAATTACAAAATACTTCAAGATGAATGAAAATGAAGGCACAACACACCAAAACCTATTGAGTGCAGCTAAGGCAATGCTCAGAGGGAAATTTATAGCTGTAAATGCCTGTATAAGCAAAGAAAAAAGACGCTACAAAAAGAAGAGCACACTAAGCCTGAAGAAATAATATGAAAATAAATAATGAAAATTAGAGTGGAAATTATAAAATTCAGAAGAGAAAAACAATTAAAAAATGAAACAAAAAATTGAATCTTTGAAAAGATTAACAGTTTTGACAAAACTTTAGCTAGAGTGACCAAGAATAAAATAGAGGCGATACCAATTAGTTGCATCAGAAATTTTTTTAAAGTATGACATTACCACTGACCTTCCAAGAATAAAAGGATTATAAAGGAATATTATGAATAAATTTATCACATTATATTATATTCCCGAGATGAAATGAACAAATTATTTAAGAAACCAACTACAAAACTACAAAAACTGACTTAAGAAGGACTAGATAATCTGAAAAGACCTATAATAAATAAGAAGATTGAATTAGGAATCAAAAAACTACCCACAAAAAAAAAAAAAAACGAGGTCTAAATGGCTTCACTACTAAATTCAATTAAACATTTCAAGAAGAATTAATACCAATTGTTCGCAAAGTATTCTGAAAAACAGGAGAGGAAAGAACACTTCCCAACTCATCCTATGAAGTCATTATTAGCCCAATACCAAAACCAGACAAAATTATCACAAGGAAAAAAAATATATCCCAATGTCTTTTATGAATATAGATGCAAACATCCTCAACAAAATACTAGCATACCATATTCACTAACACATACACTATGACCAAACTACAAGAGTTTGTGGAGACTTTAAATGAGATCTTAATAAATGGAAAGATGTTTCATGTTTTAGGGTTGAAAGACTTAATAGTGTTAATATGGCAATATTCCCCACACTGACCTACAGATTCAGTGTAACCCCTATCAAAACCCAAATGGACTTTTTGCAGAAATGAGCAAGCTCATTCTAAAATATGAAAACCCAAAGTACCCAGAATTGCCAAACAAATTTGAAAAAGAACAGCAAAGTTGGAGGACTCACAACTTTGTTATCAAAACTTACCACGAAGCAACAGTTATCCAGACAGTATGGCACTGGCATGAAGGTAGACATAAAGATCAATAGAATAGCATTGAAAGTTCAGAAATAAACCTATTTATCCATAGTTAATTGATTTTTTACAAGGGCGCAAAGCTGTTCAGTAAGGGATGAGATAGTTTCTTCAACAAATGGTGCTCATACAGTCACATGCAGAAGAATGAAGTTGGACACCTCGCACCATATACAAAAATTCATTCAGACTGTATCTAGATCTAAATATAAGATCCAAAACTATAAAACTCTCAGAATAAAGCATAAAGGTAAATCTTCATTACCTTGGACTTGGCAGTGGATTCTTAGATATGATGACATCAAAAACACAAGCAACAGAAGAAAAACATGGATAAATTAGACTCATCAAAATTAAGAAATTTTGTGCATCAGAAGGTACTACCAAGAGAGTGAAAAGAGCACACTGAATGTGATAAAGTATTTGCAAATAATACATCGGATAAGACACATATCTAGAATCTATTTAAAAAGCTCAATAACGAGAAGGCAAATAATTGAATTAAACATGGGCAAATGATCTGAATAGACACTTCTCTAAAGAAGAGCTACAAATGGTCAATGAGAACACGAAAATAAGCTTAACGTCATTAGCCATTAAAATAATGCAAATCAAAATCACAAGATGACACTTTGTGGTAAGATGGCCATGAAAACAATGGAAAATAACAAGTTTTAGTGAAGAGGTGGAGAAATTAGTACCATTACACACTTCTGGTGGGAATGTTAGATGGTGTAGTCACTTTGGAAACAGTCTGACCATTCCTTAGAAAGAAAAGCAAGTTCACTGGGTCTATAGTTAACTTTTTACTATGTAACCCAGAAAATTTACTCCTAGGTGTGTGTATGTGTGTGTGTGTGTGTGTGCGCGCGCGTGTTTATCCAAGAGAAATGAAAACGTATGTCTACGTAAAAGTGTGTATACAGATATTAACAGAGCATGATTTAGAATAGCTCAAAGGTGAAAACTCAAATTTCAATCAACTGATGATGAATGTATATCTTTTCAATGGAATATTATTCTACTACAGAAAGGGATGAAGTACTGATACATGTTATGCATGGACAAACCTTGAAACATGCTAAGTGAAAGAAGGTAGTCACAAAAGACCATATATTATATGACTCCATTTATATGAAATAGCCAGTATAGACAAAAATATAACAACAGAGAGTATATAGTGGTTGCTTGGAGTAGCGGGGAATGAGAGCATAGGGCAATAATAGCTTAAGAGTATGAGGTTTCTTCTTAAAGTGGTGAAATATTCTAAAATTGATTTGGTGTTGATTGAACAATGTCTGAATATATGAAGAACCATTGAACTTTAAATACATGAATTGTGTGGCATATGAATTAGTAGCACCATCTTACACATGGTAAATGGTTAAGAAATACATAAACACTACCATAAATATAGCATTTTATCCTGGCCCAAACCTCAAAGTTGCTTGTGGAAATGGTTGTATGAATCACTGAGGAGTGGTAGAAAGGAGGTTATCAGAAATCAGACAGGATAGAAAGTTATACCAAACATGGATGGGTATGGCTCATAACACACACACACACGGTGAAATGAGGTAGCTGGTGGATGTTGGAGGTGCGTGCATTTACCGTTTTTGTGCACTTCTACATGTTTGGAACTGGGTACAGTTTTCTGCATTCACTCATATTTCTTGCAAATGAAATCACTGTGAGCAAATGCAAAATTCATGTTATGCTCAAATTGACAGTTCAAGCATTTACCCAAAGGAGCCTGAGTTAGCCTGGGAGGATCTAGGAGTCAATCTAGAAATGACTGAACAAATGTGTAGGCACAGGTTTGTTTGTTTACACCATCTGTGGAAATGGCAAATGGTGCCTGAGAGTAATTTTATTCAATTACGAATAAAGAAACATATATTTCTGTGCCTCTGAGTTACAACGTGTATATGTCAAAACATTTGTGAGTGAGAGAAAAGTTTCAAAAAGGGGTTTGGTTAAATAAATTGTTATGGCTATGCAGCATGGAATGCCAGACAGCCACTTAAAGAAAGTGATTCTGCTCTCACCACACCCTGGTGATTCTCTGAGAACCCGATTCACATATCTGGCCTGAAAATCTTTCAGAGGCTAATCCACGCAAGTGGCTGGCCTTGGCCTGGGCTGCAGACTTTTCCTAATACCTCTCAAAGGTCCACAAATCCCTCTGAAAACAGCATCTGTCCTCAGTGTGCCCTATATCTCTTGTTAAGCAGCCCTGGGCCCAACACTAGTGGCAACTGGCCTTGGTTCACAGTTTAGCCCCTCTCAGATGCCTCCAAGCCCAGGTGAGAACCAACTGCAGATCATTTTATAGATCCTACCAGATGGTCCCAGGTGGGACACAGGCAGTAGCTGACCTTGGTCTGCACTGGAGACTCTCCCAAGAGGCCCCAGAACCCACCACCTGGTAGCTGGTTTCAGACCACAACAGAGCATCACTAGAGCCTCACTAAAGCAAATCTTGCTCCATGGGGTCAATTCCTGCATGATAGCTTGTTCGGTGAAGTCGCAGCCAGTCTTCACAGCCAGTCAGCCTGAAAGTAAATCCAACCCACTGACATGCAAACAGAAATCAAGGCTAAACTACACAGGAGGGCACATACAACCCACCCAAGGGACACCCCTGGAATGCCTGCCTCAGATGAACGGGGAGACTGTACCACAGGGCACCGTAGGACACCTACTACAAAAGGCCACTCTGCCAGAACTGGGAAATGTAACAGATTTACCTAATACATAGAAACAAACACATGGAGGCAGCCAAAATGAGGAGACAAAGAAATATGTCCCAAATGAAAGAAAAGGACAAAACTCCAGGAAAAGAACTAAACAAAATGGAGGCAAAAAATCTACCAGACGCAGAGTTTGAAACACCATTTTTAAGGATATTCAATGAATTTAAGGGAATAATAGATTACCTCAATGGGCACTTCAATGATGAAATAGGAAACATAAAAAAGGAGACAGAAAACATAAAAAAAGAAAGTCTGAAATGAAGAGTACATTAGAGGGAATCAACAGCAGATTGGATGAAGCAGAGGATCTGTTGTAAGAGACGCCTGCGGTACAGAATGTTCCTATCAGAATGTCTGGTGCTTGGAGCAACAAGAACATCGGAAGTGGATGTGGACTTGCACACAAGGACACATTGCAGGGAGGGCGCACATACCTGGTGGATTCCGAGACTTCTTGCTCTAGGGACTAGAAAAAGATACGTAAGAAGAGATAGCTGAGAACACAGAGGTGACTTTGAGGCTGAATCTTGGAGTTGGCTGTAGATTGTATCTGTTGACCTGAGAGTAACTATTGTTAAATTAGACAGCCAGCATTGTTGCGAAACTTAATAAAAGGCCATGGAGATAGGGGTTGGGGATGCTAGCATTGCCAATCCTTCTCTCCTTTATCCATGTAAGTTAAACGTTTCCAGACTCTGACTCTTCTTCCAAACCGTCTCTGCAATGAGTGGCACCCAACATGGGGCTCGAAGAAGAGGGTGCGGAACTACACTGGAAACCGAAGGGGTAAGTCTGCTCATGGGTAAGCGATACCTTTGGCATAATTTTATACACATTTCCAGACTACACTGGAAACCGAAAGGGGTAAATTCGCTCACGGGTAAGTGATACTTTCGGCATAATTTTATCATGGGGAATTCTCCGTCAAATGTGGAGGCCCAGTATATTAACTTATTGTCATCTTCAGGAGTAAAAGTGAAGAAAAGTTAATTTTGTGAATTGTTTTTGCATGTAGGTAGACATTGCTACTGGTTCAAGCCAGAGGGAAAACCCCAATTAAATGCTAAAGTGTGGAAACAAGTTATGAGAGCTTTGCGGAGAGCTCATCAACAGGGGGATCCCATCCTTGTTTCTGTTTTGTCCTTATGCACTTTAATTTCTCAGGCTTTACGGCCTCTGCAATCTGACTCTGAGGGCGCTGCAAATGATTTTCCAATACACCAAGGAGGAATGGCCAACAGCTTCAGGATAGAGAAAAGTTTGCATTTACAATTCTTACTTTAAATAATGCTCAGCCTACTCAGCCATATCAATGGAAGGTATTACCCCAAGGCATGCTTAATAATCCTACCATGTGCCAAGCATTTGTAAATATGCCTTTGCAAGAAGTAAGGGAAAATTTTCCTCAGGGACTTGTGATTCAGTACATGAATGATATTCTTTTTAGACATGAAAAGAAAGAAATATTAGAAGAAATGTTTTTATTTGGAAAAATTGCTCTGGAGAAGTATGGGCTTGAGATAGCCCCTGAGAAAACAGAAGATTCCATTCCTTATCAATATTTAGGATATAAAATTTTGCAACAGAAAATTATTCCTCAAAAGATAGAAATTAGACGAGATGCTCTCAATATTCTTAATGATTTTCGAAAATTATTGGGCGATATTAATTGGCTTCGACCTTTCCCCAGTATCCCCACATATGCTTTAACTAATTTGTTCTCTGTTGTAGAAGGGCCCACTGCATTGGATAGTCCTCGGGAACTAATGCTGTTGGCGGAAAAGAAATTACGAAAAATTGATGAGGCCTTACGACAGGCCCAATTAGATCGCATTGAATTTTTTGACAAATTATTATTGGTCATTTGTCATTCTCCTCATTCTCTCACTGCCATCCTCATGCAGGACACCAATATTATTGAGTGGATGTTCTTAGGTCATAAGCCTAAGAGAAAATTAGAGGCTTATATTGTGTTGGCTGGTCCAAGTGCAATAGTGTCTACAATTAATTGATCACAGCCAGTTACAGATTTCTTTGTTCCTGGTCCCGACGGGAATCTCCGAGGCCTCGACGTCTGGATAAAAGGTACCTTTCTGTTCCTGTTTCTGTTGACCAGTCACCAGGGATCCATGGAGAGACTGGACGCAGTCATATCTCCCAGACTGTGGCCAGGCTGCAGGACACTGCCTCCTGTGCCCTATTGTCAGGTCCTGTTTATTGTCTTTGGTCTTGTCTAGGTTGTAGGTGGCAAACTTCTCTGGGTCCACCTATACCCCAGTAATTGTTCTTGTCTGAGTGTCTGTTTTGTGTTCTCTGTGCAAGTGATAGGGGGAAACCAGAGTTCACAGAAGACACCCTTGGGGTGTCTCCTGTGACATTACAAAGAAGGATTTGCATGAGAGCTGGAGAGCACTGCCTACAGTTGGGTGCTCAAGCTGATAATCTTGCAGTCTTCCGAACAGAATGCTGGGGTAGGTCACTTGTTTTCGTTAAGCATGGGAGGATTTAAAAATGTTACAGAACCTGTGGATGACACCTCTCCACCTGATTTACTATGGTGTGCCACTCCGAAGGTTCAGACGCTTGAACATTGGGTTCAGTGGACTCAGTGTGAAGCTGAACAGGCTCGGGTTTTAGTTAATACTTCCTATGGAAGAGTCATTGATTGGAGTCCTTCTGGCTCCACCCGAGTGAAAGGAGAAAGTGTAATTTGCGGTGGCACCGAGAGGTAGAGAGTGGTTCAGTAAGCATTTCATCACACGGAACTTGCAATAATACAGTCATCTGGCATGATGGGGGGGTTCCCTCTCCTCCCCATCACTCCAACTGCCCCATCAAGGGCTACAGATTCATGTATGGAAGTTAGGGGCTGCTTTATTTCCCATGCATGCCTGGAAGGGTTCCATAAGTCAATCTGGGAATTCTTCTCATATCGCCTTTCATCAAAATATTACTCAATTTGCTCAAGCCTGTGTTCGACTCCCCTATATCATTATGAAGTGGAATGAAACTTTAGGTTATATTTCATGTAAAAACTGTTCCTTTTATACTTGTATTAACTCTTCTATTCCTTTTAACAAATCACATGAACGTTCACATATTCTTAGAGCTAGAACTGGAGTATGGATGCCGGTTAAATTATCTCGACCCTGGCAGGACTCCCCTGCCACTATGATATTGCAGCAACTGATGGACCATGTTAAAAGAAGAGCTAAAAGATTCCATGGCATGTTGATCGCTGCTATTGTGGGTATCATCACTGTTACTGCTGCTGCTGCTGCTGCTGCTGCTGCGGCTGGAGTGGCTCTGCATCAATCTGTACAGATTGCTGAATATGTTAGAACCTGGCATTGGGATGCTGAACAATTATGGACTTCTCAAAGACAAATTAACTCCGTATTGCAGAGTCTCAAGTGGCAGATTTACAGCAAGCAGTTATATTGTTAGGAAATCAAATTATTAGTTTGGAGAAACGGATACAACTTAAATGTGATTAGAATACAACTTCCTTTTGTATAACTCCTGTACCATATAATGAAAGTATGTTTGAATGGGATAAAGTAAGATAGCATATTTTGGGGTACGGTAATGCTTCAAGTTTAATTACAGACTTATAAACACATATTGTTGATACTTTTCAAAAACAGCTTCCTGAATTACAGGGGATTGCAGTGCTACAAAGCATGGTGATGGTATTAAAGATTTAAATCCTAGTCCACAAATTCATGGGTTAATGGGTTCATCTATTGCTTCTTGGATAGTAATTTGTTTGTTACTTGTTCTTCTTTATCTAGTCTAAAAGAGATTCTCAAGAAGCCAAGGATTAAGAAAGACTCAGGCCGCTGTGTTCTCAGTAATGCTGAATAAAATTCAGCAAAAAGAAAAGGGGATATGTTGTAAGAGACGCCTGCAGTACAGAATGTTCCTAGCAACAAGAGCAACAAGAACATCGGAAGTAGATGTGGACTTGCACACAAGGACACATTGCAGGGAGGGTGCACATACCTGACGGATTCCGAGACTTCTTGCTCTAGGGACTAGAAAAAGATATTTAAGAGGAGATAGCTAAGAACACGGAGGTGACTTTGAGGCTAAATTGGGAGTTGGCTGTAGATTGTATCTGCTGACCTGAGAGTAACTATTGTTAAATTAGACAGCCAGCATTGTTGTGAAACTTAATAAAAGGCCATGGAGATAGGGGTTGGGGATGCTAGCATTGCCAATCCTTCTCTCCTTTATCCATGTAAGTTAAACGTTTCCAGACTCTGACTCTTCTTCTAAACTGTCTCTGCAACAAGGATCGAATCAGAGATTTGGAAGACAACATAGCAGAAAATACCTAATCAGAAAAGCAAAAAGAAAAAATAATCAAGAAATGAGAATAGTTTAAGGAACCTCTGGAACAACATCAAGTGTAACAACATTCACATCATAGAAATATCAGAAGAAGAAAGAGAGCAAGGAATTGAAAACCTAACTGAAGAAATAATGATGGAAAACTTCCCTAACCTGGCAAAGGAAACAGACATACAAGTCCAGCAAGCACAGAGAGTCCCCGAAAAGATGAACCAAAAGAAGCCCACACCAAGACACATCGTAATTAAAATGTCAGAGGATAAAGACAAAGAGAGAATCTTAAAAGCAGCAAGAGAAAAGAAGCTAGTTACATACAAGGGAGCTCCCATAAGACTATCAGCTGATTTCTCAACAGAAATTTTGCTGGCCAGAAGGGATTGACACAAAATATTCACAGTGATGAAAAGCAAGGACCTACAACCACGATGACTCTACCCAGCAAGGATATCATTTAGAATTGAAGGACAGATAAAGAACTACCCAAACAAGATAAATCTTAAGGAACTCATCATCACCAAACCAGCATTACAAGATATGTTAAAGAGACTTCTTTAAGAGTAAGAAGAAAAAAATAAAAAATATGAATAAGAGAATATTGGAGAGAAAAATTTCATAATGACAAAGGCAAACACACAATAAAAGCTGTAGGTCAACCAACACTAAAGCTAATACAAAGGTTAAAAGGCCAAAGTAGGAATATCATGTATGACTACAACAGTAAAATAAGAGGTACACACATAGAGAAGAAGTAAAAAAAAATGATGAAAAATAAATGAGAGGGTGAGTAAAAATGGTAGTGATTTTAAAAGGTGTTTAAACCTAAGCAACTATCAACTTAAAATAGTCTGTTATAAACATAGTTGCTACATATGAAGCATGTGATAACCACAGACCAAAATCTACAAGAGATATACGAGAAATAGAAAGGATCCAAACACAACACTACAGAAAGTCATGAACATACAAGAGGAGAGAGCAAAAGAATAAGAAATAAACAAAGAACTGCAAAAACAATCAGAAAACAATAAATAGCAATAATTACATACCTAGCAATAATTACTTTAAATATAAATGGATTAAATGCTCCAATGAAAAGATGAATGGATAAAGAAGAGGTGGTACATCTATACAATAGAATATTACTCAGCCATAAAAAAGAATGAAATATTACTATTTGTGACAACAAATAGAGGGTACCGTGCTAAGTGAAATAATTCAGATGAAAAGACAAATACCATATGATTTCACGTATTTGTGAAATCCAAGAGACAAAATAAACCAACAAACATAACGGAAATAAACTCGTAGATACAGAGAACAAACTGATGGTTGCCAGGTGAGAGGGAGGTTGAGAGGCTAGGTGAAAAGGGTGAAGGGTGTATAGGAATATCATCAATAATATCAATACTATATATTGTATCAGGTGGGTTCAAGGCTTATTGGGGGGATCACATTGTAAATTATGTAAATGTCTAATCACTATGCTGTACACCTGAAACTAATATCATATTGAATGTCAACTGTAATTTTAAAATATTTTTAAATTTTTTTTTGAAAAGGAGGTGATTGCTTTTTATACACTGATGTAGAGAGATGTCCATGAGATATCGTTAAGTGAAAAAAAGCAAGTGACTGAGCAAGTGATCCCCTTTAAGTGAGAAAAAAAGGAAGGCAGGGAGGGAGATGTGCAGGAGGAATAGGTCAAGGGACCTGCCACTGTGCCCGGCATGTTGCTCAGGTGTCAGGGCTCATTTAAACGAAGAAGGGGGAGACCCCTTAGGCAAGTTTTCCACACAAGGCCAGCAGCCCTGACCCCTCCCTCATGGGCCACCCAACCTGTTCGTCCTCATTCTCTCCCAGTGCACACGGTCAGACTGTGACCTCATTTTCCTGAGATTGGCCCACATGGGGACAGTCCCTGTCCTCAAATACTTAACAACTGATGTGGGAACAGGATTTGATTCCTTCTGCCTATCTCTGGGGGATGTATTTAGGAACACAAATTTTCAAGTGGTTCCACTTTGTTTGAAGTAACGTGCTTTTGAAGACCCCGCATAATTGGAAC
Source organism: Rousettus aegyptiacus (assembly GCF_014176215.1). Taxonomy (NCBI): domain Eukaryota; kingdom Metazoa; phylum Chordata; class Mammalia; order Chiroptera; family Pteropodidae; genus Rousettus; species Rousettus aegyptiacus. The sequence goes on along the minus strand of NW_023416310.1, from coordinate 107,327,348 downwards.
ATACATTTATGAAGACTAATTTTCCCCTTTGACCTTGAGAGAGAGAAAGAGAGAGAGAGAGAGAGAAAAAGAGAGAGAGAGAGAGAGAGAGAGAGAGAGAGAGAGAGAGAGTGTGTGTGTGTGTGTGTGTTCTTGGTGCTCAGCACTCTACGGCTGCTGGCGCGCATTTCTACATTCACAGTATCTTTCCTCTTCTCCCTGTTCTCGCTTCCATCCACAGACCCTCTTGGACTGCAGCATGGCTTTGTCTGCTTCATAACCTTTCACCACATGTAATTTCAAGCTCTGATTCTTATTTGTGTTTTTCAGGTCTGGCATTAATGCTGCCACCTAAAGAATAAAAAGCTTATACTGTGACAAGCATAGTCACAGAAACCACTTGCAGAATGTGAGATGCAGAAGATACAATACACAGCCTGGGTTGCAATATAACTGAGCAACCATGGCAACGGTTTGGTTATTGCCTAATGGCGTCACCATGTGGCCATAGTGTGCCATCTGGCCACGCACTCAAGACCAGTCATCTTTAAAATCTACTGCTTTACTTAATTTTTTTAATTTAGGAAGATTCACTTTATCTTCAAAAATTGTGCACTAAGTGAGACTATGAATGGTTTTCCGCATGCAATTTCCAATTCATATAATCTATATGTATAGAAAATAAGAGTGCTCCAGAAAGGACTTGAGCTGAACTACTGGAAAGAAGAACTGAATGGACAATGCAAGTCAAGAGTGTCTGTCTTTCCTCTTCTCACTTGTGCTGGGGTGCTTGTGCCCAGAGAAGAGACCCTCTTTAGAGTAGGTGACAGATCCAGTCACAGCGGTTATATTTACCAGTGCTGACTGTGGCCAGCCTCTGTGCTAAGCACACATGCATTTATTTAATTATTTACTTAGTCATTCAAATGGTGTTTTTTGCACTTCCACCACGTGGCAGGCACTCAAGACATAGGAGTGAAAGAGCAGGGGAGTGTTGCTGCTCTGTAATCCATTGGCCTCATCACAACCCTGGGAGGGAGGTGCATTTTCAGTCTTTCTTTTCATCTTGGGAAACTGAGTCATGGAGCAGTGAACCGATTTGCCCCATAGCATGACTCAGGTTAGTGGTTTGGAGATGCCTCTGGCACCTGTGGTCCCCTGCAGAAGCCATCTCTTGGAGAATGTGTCATGTAGGCAGGAAGGGTGAGGAGGAGCCAGGAGAGCTTTGCCTGTGTCCATTCAGTCGCTTACTCAACAGGGGCACATCAGTCCCATCTAAGGAGCTCTTGGTGATACAATGGACAACCCGTCAGGGATACCCAGTGGGAATGTTAGGTTGGACGGGCCTTGAGAGGTGACGCAGCTTGCACTCCAGCCTAGCACAGCAACCTCCGCAGAGGACCTCTGCTTTGGCTTGTATACTTTCAGTGACAAGGTACTCGGCCTTTATAAAGCAGCTGATGAGACAAGCCAAATTTCCCTTTACAGTTGACGAAAAATACAGAAGTCTCATGAAGAAGTGAACCTATATTTTCAATTAATATTTTATACACTCAGGAAATTAAGATGTGGGTATTCCTTTGCCCAAAATGCCAAGTACTTAAAACACCTATATTGAGTAGTCCCCGCCCTCCAGACCATATTTTAAAGTTGCGTCTGCTCTAGATTTGTTTCCAGGTTCCCCGCTCTATGCTTCTATCTCTGTGCCAGTACCAAACCATCCTAATTATTATGGCTTCAAAATCAATCTCATGTCTGCTGTAGCAAGTCACACCTCTTTATTTTTCTCTTTTAGAAGCGTCTCTGTGGTTCTAAACAAATTTCGTGTCTGTTTTAATATAGGTTTTAATATTATTTAAATATGGCTGGGCCAACAGATGATGAGACAACTGGCATTGAAAAGACTCCAGGTACATGTTGCCCCACAATGGGGGCCACACAGGAAAGGTGGGGGGTGGCAAGCAGGAGGCGGAGGGAGAGGGGGAACTGTGGTCAAGAGCCTTTATTGCAGTTTCTTTAGGAAGAAACAGGTGAGGCCAGGTAAGCAGGCTTAGGATTGGCCAGAGTGAATGGTTTCCATGGGCTCAGGGGCTTAGCGGCTGCTCCTAGCCTTCTGGTGCTCATGTCTGGGTGATCAGGCCTGCGGCCCAGGTGTGAGAGCCTGTTAAGTGGATGCTTGGGGTAGGGGCTCTGGATTAGGGGTTTGCATATGACAGGCTCTCTCATTATTGGTTCACTATCTCTAGGAACTGGCTGATCCTGGGAGAGTCAGTCTCTCCAGAGTCACCAAGGCCCCAAATGTCATAGCTTCAGAATCCAGAGAATGACAAATATGATTAATACCATATCTGTTTAAACATATATTTTAAAATTTACTTGTAATAAATTATCTGTAATATGTAGTTTTATAAATTTTATCAAATGCATAGATGGGTGTGTCAACTACCATCCATAATCACGAGACACAACAAATCCATCAATTCCCCCAAATTCCTTCATGCAGTCCCCCAGCCCCAACCTATGGCAACAGTAAATCTGGTTTGCCTTTTTCAGAATATCATATAAATATAATTGTGCGTAGGTAGGCAGCTATTCAGAGTGGCTTCTTTCACTTAGCATTATGCTTTTGAGAGTGATTTAAATTATTGTTAACAGTAATCAGTTCCTTTCTGTTGAGGTAGAACTCCCATAACAAAATTCACTATTCTAAACATTTTTAAAGTATACCATTCCATGAGATTTAGTACTTATAATGTTGTGCAACTATCACTACTCTCTAGTTCCATAACATGTTTTCATTTCCCCAAAAGGGTTTGAGGAATTTACTTATAAGAGGATTTACTTATAAAGCAGTCAAGTCTATTCCCGCTCTTCTCATCTCCTGTCAACCAAAGATCTGCTTTTGGTCTCTAATTTGCTTATTCTAGGCATTCATGTAGATAACTCTATACAATATGTGGCCTTTTGTGTCTGGCTTCTTTCACTTAACATGTTTTTCAGGTTCACTCAGGTCATAGCCTGTGTCAGAGCGCCATTCTTTTTGGTGACTGAATAATATTCTGTTTTATGAATGGACCACATACATATTGCTTGCCCATTCATCCATGGGTGGACATTTAGGGTGTCTCCACCTTCTGGTTACTGTGGATAGTGCTGCTATGACCATGTGTGTAGAGGTATGTGTTCAATTCTTTTAGGTACATACTTAGGAGCAGAATTGCTAGGTTATATGGCAATTCTAGCTTAATTTTTTGAGGAACCATCAAGCTGTTTTCCTTAGCAACCACACCATTTTACATTACTACCAGAAATGTGTGGGGCCTTCAATTTCTCCATGTCTTGGATGACATTTGTTATCTTTTGCTTTGTTGATAATGGCCATCCTAGTGGACGTAAAGTAGAATCTCATTGTAGTGTTGGTTTGCGTTTTCCAAATGATTGATCATACTGAACATCTTTTCATGTGCCTGTTGGCCATTTGTATATCTTTATTAGAAAAATGTCTATTCAAATCCCTTGCCCATTTTTTAATTGAGTATTTTGTCTTTTTGTCATTGACTTGTAGGAATTCTTTATATTCTATATACTAGAACTTTACCAGATATATAATTTGCAAATATTTTATCCCATTCTGTGAGTTGTCTTTGCACTCTCTTGATAGTGGACTGTGAAACACAAACTTTTTAATTTTGATGAAGTCCAGTTTATTTTTTCTTTGTTACTTATACATTAGGTGTCATACCCAAGAAACCATAGTTAAATCCAAAGTCAAAAAAGACTTACCACTAAATTTTATTCTATGAGTTTTAAAGTTTTAGCTCTTACATTTAAATCTTTGATCCATTTTGAGTTAATTTTTATTTATGGCATGAGACTGGGATCCAGTTTCTTTCACATGTTGGATATCCCTCTGTCTCAGTACCATTTGTTGAAGACATTATTTTTTTGCCACTGAATTATCTTGGGCACCAAGGTTGCAAATCAATTGACCATAGATGTAGGAGTTTTTTTCTGGATTCTAAATTCTATTTCATCATTCTTTCTATCTATCCTCATGCCACTACCACAGTCTTGATTACTGTTATTTTGTAATAAGTTTTGAAATCAAAGATTGAGTCTTCCAACTTTGTTTTTATTTTTTCAAGAGTATTTGTCTATTTAGGTTCCCTTGGAATTCCACTTGAATTTAAGGTTGACTTTTCCATTTCTTAAAAAAAAAAATTGCCATGGTCCAAACTCATTCTATAAGGCCAGCATTACCCTGATCCCAAAACCAAAGACACCACAAAAAAATTAAGTTACAGGCCAATATCCCTGATGAACAAGATGCAAAAATTGTTAACAAAATATTAGCAAACCAAATTTAACGATACATTAAAAAGATCATACACCATGACCAGGTAGGACTTATTCCAGGAATGCAAGATGGTTCAATAACTGCAAATCAATCAACATGACATACCACATTAGCAAAATGAAGGATAAAAATCATATGATCATCTCAATAGATGAAAAAAAAGCATTTGACAAAATTCAAGATCCAAAATTCAGCTCTCAACAAAGTGGATATAAAAGGTACTTACCTCATCTTGACAGAGGCCATATATGACAAGCTCACAGCTAGCATCATAGTCAATGGGGGAAAGCTAAAAACTATTTCCCTATGATCAAGAACAAGACAAGGATGCCCACTCTCACTACTCTTATTCAACAAGTATTGGAAGTCCTAGCCCCATCAATTAGACAAGAAAAAAAGGTATCCAAATTGTAAAGGAAGAAATAAAATTGTCACTACTTACAGATGACATGATAATGCATATAGAAAACCCTAAAGAGCCCACCAAAAAACTGTTAGAATAAATGGATTTAGTAAAATTACAAAATACAAAATTAATATTCAGAAATAGGTTGCATTTTTATACACAAATAACAAAATATAAGAAAGAGAAATTAAGATAACAAACCCATTTGCAGTTGCACCAACATAAATAACCAAGCAGGTAAAAGACCTGTGCTCTTAAAACTATAAGATGATGATGAAATAAATTGTTAAGGACACAAATAAATGGAAGGATATACAATGCTCATGGATTGGAAGAATTAATATCATTAAAATGGTCATCTACCCAAAGCAATCTACAGATTCATTGCAATCCCTATCAAAATGCCAATGGCATTTTTCACAGAACATGAACAAATAATCTTAAATTTTATATGGAACCACAAAAGACTCTGAAGAGCCAAAGAAATCTTGAAAAAGAACAAAAAAGTTGGAGGTATCATGCTACCTGTTTCAAATTAGACTACAAAGTTATAGTAATCAAAACAGCACCGTACTGGCCAAAACAGACACATAGATCAATGGAACAGAATAGAGAGCCCAGAAATAAATTTTGATTTATATGGTCAATAAATTGATGACAAAGGAGGCAAGAATACACAATGGGTTTACGGCAATCTCTTCAATAAATGGTGTTGGGATAACTAGACAGATACATGCAAAGAAATGAAACCAGACCATTTTCTTACAGAAGGTATAGAAATAAACTCAAAATGGATTAAAAACTTAATTGTAAAACCTGAAACCACAGAACTTCTAGAAAAAAAAAAAGCCAATAAACACTTCGATGTTGGCCTTAGCAATATCTTTTCGGATATGCCTCCTTGGGCAAAGGCCACAAATGCAAAAATAAACAAATGGTACTCTATCATACTAAAAAGCTTTTGCACAGTGCAGGAAACTATCAACAAGACAAAAAGGCAACCTATTGAATGGTAGAAGATATTTGCCAATGATATATATGATAAGGGGTTAATATTCAAAATATATAAAGAACTCGTAATGCAACTCAACATAAAAAATAAAAATCCAACTAAAAAATGAGCAGAGGATCTGAACAGACATTTCTCCAAAGAGATACAGATGGCCAACAGACACATGAAGAGATGCTCAGCATCAATAATTATTAGGAAAGTGCAAATCAAAACCACAGCAATTGGATAGGGAAAAAAATCTAAATATATGTTGTGTAAAGGAGACATTTCTGATTAAAATATGCAAATAGGTTGAAGTAAGTTTATAGAAAAAGATATGTCATCAAAACAATAACCACAAGAGAGCAGGAAAGGCCATATTAATATTAGGTAAAATAGACTTTAAGACAAAAAAAATTGCTAGAGACAATGGCAATTTATAATAATTAAAGTCATAACTAATAAATATAACAATTATAAGCATATATGAACCCAGCAACAGAGCTCTAAAATATATGGAGAAAAACCAAGTTGAAGAGAGACAAGCAATTCAACAATGATCATTGAACCTTCAATACTCCACTCCCAATAATAAATAAGACAACTAGACAGAAAATCAGCAACACTATTTACAAACTACACCTAACTGACATCTATCAAACATTCCACTCAACAACACCAGAATGCACATTCTTCTTGGGTGTACATAGAATGATATCCAGGATAGACAATATGTTGTACTTTAAAACAATTATAAATTTAAATTAATTAATTAAATGTATAGATGTCAACGACAAAAGGAAATTTGGAAAATTCTACATATATGTGGAAATTAAATGGCACTCAACAGCCAATGCATAGGAGAAGAAATCACAAAAGGAATTAGAAATTAAGAAATTATGCTGCATTAAATGATAAATACAACAAAGAAAATTTATAAAATGTAGAAAAATGTTTAGAGGAAAAATTTATAGCTTGAAACACATGTATTAGAAAAAAAGAAAACTCTCAAATTGATAACCTAAGAAATTCAAAAAAGAGAGGAAACTAAACTAAGCAGAAAGAAATAATAAGGATAATAGTGGGAATAAATTAAATAGAAAATCAAAAATAGAGAAAATTAATAAAACCAAAAGTTAGTTCTTTGAAAACATTTGAAAAACTGACAAAGGTTCATCCAGATTAACCAAGAAAAATGAGAAGACACAAATTGGTAAAATCAAGAAGGAAAGAGGGGATATCACTACTAACTTTACATAAATCAAAAGGATTTTAAGGGAGACCTATAAACAACTTTATGCCAATAAATTAGACTCCTAAGATGAAATAGAAAATTCCTAGAAAGATACAAATTATCAAAACTGAATGCAAAAGAAATAGAAAATCTAAACCTACCTATAAGAAGCAAATATCGATAATAATTAAAAATTTCAAAGTAGTGTGGATGTGGTTATTAAGTGGTAGCGTTAGAGGATCTTGTGGTGAAGGTGGAATTCTGAACCTTGATTGGGTTGGTGGTTATGTGAATCCACACATGTAATAAAATTGCATAGAGCAATGTGCATGTGCACACATACATGCACACACATAAATGAGTGCATGTGAAATGGTGAAATCTGAATAGATGTCGATTTCCTGATTTTAATATTGTACTATAGCTGTGCAAGATATTACCGTTTGAAGTGCAGTAAGCTGATAGTAGTCAATAGTATTAAAATCTCTTTGTATAAAAACAAAAGTCAGATTCCTGAATTTTAAAACCCATCTGTAAATTTCATTAATGTACAGCCCTTTAGATATTGGTTACACAATTTTTTCCTCCTCTGTTCACTGAGAGCAGTGCCTACTGGTATAAACTCCCTCGAAGAGCTACCTGGCCTAGCAAAATGAGATGAGGGGCTCACTAAGTGATGACAATACTAAAGAAGGCAGATTAAAACACACACATGTAGAGGTAAGTACTAGGACATCAAAAAGTTTAAATACTCTGAATATCCTAATATAGTCACCATTCAACTAATAATATTAACTTGAATCAGAGTGCTTACAGGGAGCCAAATTCCGAGTTCCAGCTTGAATTGCCAGGTGGCCTCTACCATCCTGCAGACACAGACTTACTGAAAAGGAATCACACAGGATGTGTTGAGCAGAAAACAAAGATTAGGGTGATGGCAAAGCATGACCTTCAAAACAGAAATTCAAGTTTTAGGTACCAGGTAATACGGCTCCTGGCTGTCTGAGCTGCCCCAAAAGGTATCAAATCAATTTGCTACATCTAAGTTCTGATTTCTGGTCACCGCCAACTGCGTCTGGGGCTTTTGCTTCCCAAGAAAGAGGAAGAGGAGCCAAGATTCTCTGCGAAGTGGAGAAGTTGGGGGTCGCGCCTTGCAGGTCTCCTCCTGGGGTCCTCCCGGCCGCTGGGCGCCCAAGCTGTGCGTCCCCGCAGGATGTGAGCGGCACCGGTGCGCACTGGCTCTGCGCCTCTCTCCGCTGGGGTACCAGGAGTGAGAGGAGAGCGCCGGCGGACGTACGATGCTGACCCTGAAGCTTCCGCCTCCAGGGGGCGCTGCTGATCCCGGAGCCGTTCTCAGCTCGGCCACCACTGTCCAGCACTGTCGCCCGACGGAGCCGGGGCCTGGCTCCTCTACTTCATGCCAACCCTTCCGCACGCAGCAGGGCCGAGAAGCACCTGGGTGCGCGCGCCCTCCCCCACGCAGCCTCGCGCGCCCCTTTCTTCGCTCACGCGTTCCGACGACGCGTCACAGGCGGCACACCCACCAGTGCGCTCTTTGCCTGAGGCCCCTTCGGGAGCCAACGGAAAAGTCTCTGAGCCACTGACTCCGTGAGAAGGACCCGACCGTGCTGAAGTGCGCCACATGGGCAGTTACCTGAGCCGGCCTCGCTCCAGGCCGCCGTCCCCTGTTCTGCCGGGTGGGGACCGGCGGGAGGGACCCGACCGACTCGGGCCCGTTTCCCCGGCCCGCCGTCTTTCCCCGGCTTGTCGGGTTCACTCCAGGGGCCGGTCCCTGGACTTGGCTTCGCCCCATTGTCGTCGGAACCATCGGCGTTTTGTCATTGTCCATCGGCGTCAATATCCAATCCAGCAGACCCGGTGTTTGTTCCTGGGGGTCTTTGCCTCGGTGCCCCGGAGTAGCCCTCAGAAGCCACTACTATCTGCCTGCAGCTGCAAGATGCTGTGCACCTCAGTGATCTTGAAGATGGCATCTGCTAAGGGCAAACTGATGTTACGTTTGGCTCTGAAGCAGACTGTCATCTGCATGTGGTCTTCACTGTCAGGTCACCTTCTCAACCCTGGTGGAAAGGAGACCCGGATGAAGGCCCTCGAACAGGGATGTCAACTGAAGGCCAAGGAAGAACAGGACCCGGCTGCCCTGGTGGACAGCAGGACAGGGCCAGCGTGGCAGGAGGAAGGGCACCCAGTCCCCGAGAGGCAGGCACATCAGAGAAGGAGCCCCATTGGCAGCGGGGGCACACGGTCCGCGTTTAGGCGCCTGGTGGTCAACGGAGTCCTCTCTTCCTTTGTGCCCAGACCAGGCCCTCTGCGGAGAGATTTCTGTTCCAAGGGCACCGAAGACAGCCTGGTTAAAAGGCCCCACACCCACTTTCTGAGCTCATGCAGCAAACGAAACGCCATCAGCAGTTCCTACAGCTCCACCCAAGGTATCCCACCGCTGCAGAGGAGCCGGCCAAGCGGAGCCATGCTCTGGGGCCCAGCCTCAAACCATGCCCAAGGGCCCGTGGAGAAAGGCAGCGGGGAAAGCCAGCGGCCTAGCTTGTCAGCCTCAGCGGAAGCGCAAAGGGGGACCACGCTGGAAAAGGTCCAGGACATCTCTTCGGGGCAGAACCTGAGGAGTTGCTTACCCCCATTGGACAATCCCAGGCCCCTGAAGCGCAAGATTCCCCTGCTGATGCCCTCGAAGCAGGATGATCCACTGATCCTACCCCCAGCCCCGCAGCTGGGCTATAGAGTCACTACTGAAGACTTTGACTTAGAGAAGAAAATTGCGCTCCAGTGGATCAACAAGGTCTTGGAAGGGTAAGACAGGCGGTCTCAGACTGCCATGCCCTCAGCCCTATACATATATTATGTGCATATATGAAACATAAGATATGCATGTATTACATGTAATTAACATATAATTACAATACGTCATTAATGTGCAACATATATGTATATATTGCACACATATGTTACACATGTAATGTGTATAACAGTGCATATTATGTACGGTATATGTATATGTATAATATGTATAGAACAGATAATATGTATTCTATTACATATAATAATACGTATTGAGTATATATGACTTTTGTTAATTTACCGAATGTTCTTGTGTCTTTGCTCTTTGAATTGACTTGTGACCACACCTAACTGTGTCACGTTTTCTGTGGCCCAGCAGATGGGAAAGTAGCTCAGCTTTATGCCTGTAAATGCCAACTCCTGATTTCTGCATTTGAGTGATGGGCTGGCACCCCATGCGTCTGCCTTTTCCCTCTTCTCACCTGCCCCCCTGACTTCACTGTGGGCCAGATCATGCCTCCTGTATGTTAGGAAATGGCTCCTGACAACTTTAGTCTTTAAAAAAAAATTGATTTCGGTATAATTTTAGACTTACAGTACAGCTGCAAAGACAGTACAGAGAATCCCCATCTCATCTCCACTCAGCTTATGTTAACATCTTACAGTACTGAAACCAGGGAACGAACACTGATACAATGATATTAGCTAAACTTCAGACTTTAATTGGATTTCTCCAGCTTTTCCAGTAAGTTTTCTTTCTGTCCCATATCATTCCAGAATCCCAAATTGCACTTAGTGGTCATGCCTCCTTAGTATCCTCTAAACTGTGACTATTTTTTCATCTTACTATCTCGTGTAACCTTGATATGTCTGAAGAGTACCAGTTAGGTATTTTGTACTGCTTCCTTTAATCTGGATTTGTCTGCTGTTTTCTTATGAGTACCTTAAAGTTACAGAGGTAATGTACCCTTCTCAGCACATCGTCTCAGAGCTGCATAATACCTGCATGTCTCCTTAGGGGAAACAGTAAACATGATCACCTGGCAGAAGTGTCTGCCAGGGTTTGCCACTGTGTAGTTACTATTTTTTTTTCTGTGTAATAAATATTATATTATATGTTGATGCTACAGAAAGCACTGTTTATCCTTAAATTTTCACCACTAATTTTAGCATCATCCGTGGATCTTGCTTGCAGCAATGATTATTGTGATATTCCAATGGTGATTTTCTACTTCCTTTATTTCTTCCATATTTGATTTGAGTTCTTCTATAAGGAAGAGTTCTCTCTGTTTAGCCAATCATTTATATTTGTATGGACTCATGATATTTATTTTATTATTTGGGCTATTGTCTAATATTGTCACTATTAATTTTGTTGCTGAAATTGTTTCAGATTTGGCGATTGTGATTTTTATCAGTTTAGCTCCTGAGTCCTTTTTAACATGAAGGCGCCCCTGCTCCCAAAGACTTCTTTACCTTCTAGTTCCACAGATGCACTTGTATTTTACCAGCCCCTGTTCTGGAGTCAAATCCTTCACCAAGGAACTTTGGTTTCTTTTATTGAAGAATGGAATTTTAAAAACAAGATCTGGGCACTCAGGTGTGGTCAGAGGTGCTAGGGAGTCTCAGCTTCTAAGTTACCTCAGTGGACAAAGCTAGGAAATATACATATGTATTCTAGCTCATTCATACACACCTACCTATATTTCTGTACTTATCTATGTGCGCTTGTGTGTGTGTGTGTGTGTGTGTAAATGAGTTCATACTGCTACCTCAGACTAATCTAGAACCACAGGGTTCATTCTAGAAATAATAATCCCCTTGACTTATGTGTAACCTTTTTTCTCCCATAGAAAAACTTGGTTTCTTTATCTACAATGTACTTACTTATTTGTAGCCCCAGTGTATCTGCAGAGCAGTTTCAGCATTGCCAACCCTGTGAGCAAACTACCAGTGTTGGTGTATAATTCTTTCTGTGTTTAGCCTTACAGTTTCCAAACACAGCTTTTAAAAATTCCATGGTTTTGCTCTTTTTTAGTTCCCCTCACTGAGTACACTTAGATACACTTGTCACAATCTGAATTCTATTTTGGGTTCCCCCAACAACTAGTTGATTCGAATTTGTAAACAGTGAAACTCACTGCTCATATTTTGTTCAATATTTTTGTGTCTGTACTCACAAGAGATATTGGTCTTTAATAGTTATGGGAATAGTCAGGTTATCTATTCCATCTTGGATTAGTTTTGGTAGTTTGTGGTTTTGATGAACTGCTCCATTTTTTTTAAGTTGTCAATTTATGAACATATATTTTTTCATAGTATTCCCTCACTGTTCTTTTATCTCTTTTCCTGTTTTAATTTCACTGACTGCTGCTTTTGTCTTACTTCTTTCCTTCTGCTTGCTTGGTGTTTATTTTGGTTCTTTCTCTAGTTTCTTGAGGTAAGAATTTAGATTATTAGTTCTGTTGAGTTCTTTTGTTTTGTAAAGTAAGCATTTATTGCAAAACCACCTCTCTTAGCACTGCTTCAGCTGCGACCCACAATTTTCAATATGTTGTGCTTTAACTTTCATTCAAGTCTACGTATTTCCTATGGGAATTCCTCATTGACTCATGAATTACTTAGAAGCATATTGTCAAATTTCCAAATATTTGGAGTTTTTTTTGCCTTTCTGTGATTTATTTCTAGTTTTGTTTTAGTATGGTCAGAGAATATACTCTGTATGATTCCAATTCTTTGAAACTTGTTAAGGCTTGTTTTATGACCCAGGATAAGTGATAAATCTCGGTAAATATCCCATGGGTGCTGAAGAAGAGTGTGTATTCTGCTGTTATTGGAGTGTCCTATAAATGTCAATTAAATCCTTTTGTTAATAGCATTTTTGAATTTTATTTTGCTGATTTTCTGTTAGTTTTATCAATTGATGAGTGAAGGTTGAAGAATCCCCAACTATCCTTGTCGGTTTGTCTGCTTCTCCTTTCGGGTCTTTCAGTTTTTGCCTCTTGTGTATTGAAGTTTTATTGTTTGGTACATGCACATTTAGGATTGCTTTATCTTCTTGGTGGATAAAACCTTTCATCATTATGTAATGTCCCTCTTTGATCTTAGTAACTTCCTTTGCTCTGAGGTCACTTTACCTGATAATATAGCCACTTCTGCTTTTAAAAAATGTTTACACGCTTTGTCTTTTTCCATTCCTTTACTTTCAACCTACTTATGTCATTATGTTTAAAATGAGATTTTTGTAGGCAACATATGCTTAAGTCTGCTAAACTATCTTTTAATTCGTGTATTCAGACCATATACATTTAAAGTAATTATTGATATATTTGGGCATACGTCTGTCGTTTTATTATTTGTTGTCTGTTCCTTCAATTTCTCATTCCTCTGTTTCTTCTTTCTTTCATCCTATAGGTTACAGAAACACTTTTAGAGTTCCGTGTTGATTTATTTATAATGTTCTTCAGCATGTCACTTTCTGTATAGTTTTCTTAGTGTTGGTTTAGGTATAACCATTCATATATGTAACGTCAGAGCCTACTGGTGTCGGTCGGTGTCTTGCCACTTCAAGTGAAATGTAGAAACTTTACTTCTCTGTATTCTCCTCACTCTTAAAATATAATTATCTTAAATATTTCCACTATCATTGAGCACCACATCAGATGGTGTTATAACTTTTGCTTCAACCATAAAATGTGATTAAAGAGATGAAGGATTATTTATTATATTTACTTCTATTTTACCCATTCTGTTATTTCTTTTTAAATGTTATTTATTTATTTTTTATTAAAGTACAGTTGGCATACAATATTAAATTAGTTTAAGGTGTACAACATCGTGATTTGATGTTTATATTTCTTACAACATGCTCACCACATTAAGTCTGGTGACCATCTGTCTGTCACCTTGCAAAATTATTATCCTATTATTGACTATATTCTCCTTTACCTTCACCCATCCCTCCATCCCTTTTCCTCTTACAACCACTTTGATTTTAGTTTCTATGAGTCTGTTTTTGTTTTGTTTGTTTTGATTCCTTAAAAATTCTACATTTAAGTGAAATCATGTGGTATCTATCTTTCTGACCAACTTATATCATTTAGCGTAATACCCTCTAGGTCTATCCAAGTTATTGCAAATGGCAGGATTCCATTTCTTTTTATTGCTGAATAATTTTCCATTGTGTTTGTGTGTATCATATTTTCTTTATCCATTCATCTATAGGTGGACACCTAGGTTGCTTCCATATCTCGGGTATTATAAATAATGCTGCAATGAACATTAGGAGGTTTTTGATTACTAATTTGATTTTGTTAGTAGTTATCAGTCTGTTCAGATTTTCTATTTCTTCTTGATTCAGTCTTAGGAGACTGTATGTTTCTAGGAATTTATCCATTTCTTCCAGATTGTCCAATTTGTTGGCATATAATTATTGGTAGTATTTTGTTGTAATCCTTTTCTAACATTGGTTTTTGAGGAGGGAATTTGCTGATGTCCTCACTCTGCTGTTCTAGAAGACTCATCCTAAAACCAGTTTATTTATACATTTTCTAACAAAAGTAACATTTTTTTTATATCTGCATCTTCCTCTCAAGGGTCTTAGCACAGTCCAAATACCAATCAACTATTCTCATGAATTGTTTTATTGGTAGTTAGACATCCATGGTTTTAAAATGAGTAAATAAATTAATTATAGTATATAATTATGCATTTCAGGGGTCATTTTTATGCATTCTTCTATGTTCTCTAGGTCCACCTTTGTTCTTGCTGTAATTTTTTTTCAGTAGTTCTTTGACTGAGGCTGTATTGAAAGTAAGCTCTCTGAATCATTTTATATCTTCAAAGACTTTTTTTAGCATTCAATTTTTTGAAAGATAATATAGATAGGTAGGAAGTTTTGAGGTTGATAAATCTAAAATAAATCCCTTTACCACTTTGATAGTAGTGTGTGGTCATCTGAAGACACTATAAGTTTTGAGTCTGTTGGGAAAATATGCTTTCATGGATAAAATTTTGTGTTCTGGTGTCAGGGTCAGTCATTCAAATGTGGATGCTTGTAAATCTGGTATGTGTCTTGGGTAAGTTACTGATCGTCTGTTGACTTACAGATAAAATAAGGATGATCGTAATAAATGAGAGCTACACAGTGCTTATATAAGTCCCACGATGTCAAGTACTTTGCATGCATTACACCATTTATCCCTTATTACATAGTCATTATTATTTTTGTCTTTTACAGATGATGGAGCTAAGACCCAGAGCAATTAAATAACCTGAGGATGACAGCGTTCTGGTGACTCGTTGCATATGAGCTGACTCTCCAGCCTGAGGCAGTACATCACATTCCATGCAAAGTAATTTTGATACTCAAAAAAGATAATTTAATGTGCTAACTGTGGTGTCTGACTTATACTTAAGTGTTTGTGCGTGTTATATCTTATTATGACTTCCTCCCCCCTCCTCTGCCAGCCACATTGGTGGCCCACCAGCCCCTTAGAGAACCTTCCCACTCCCCTTGACCATCATGAGAGTGCTTGTGTGTCAGTCGAGGCGCTGGCTCAGGATGTTCCTCAAACCCCTCCTTCCTCATGGTGCCACAGCTTGGCTGGTTTCCGTGCAGAGCCTGGGAGAAGTGCCCCACCCTCCTCCCGGAACCACTCTGTGTCATGCCACTGAAGCATCTGTATTTATGTCCAGAGCATAATAAAACCCCTCTTGTGTGGCACCGTAAGCTTCAACCTCTGATCCCCTTTTCTGCACAGATGCTCAAGTCAGATGTGTGGGACCAGGTGGAGGACAGACGCCAGTCCACTTTCCTGCACACAACCTCCTCCTCCTCTCCTGCCTCTGTTCCCCAAATTTCACCCATCTTCCCATCACGCTGTCCCACGTTTTCCATTGCGAGATTTATTGAATCTGATTTAGTTTCCTGCTCCAGAGTAGGGAGAGCCCCAGTGCAGAGCCTGAGGCCTGAATCAGGAATGCGTCCTGAAAGAGGGGAGGGTGGCAGCCAGATATGCCACCAGCAGAAGGCTCTGTGAGGCCAGTGCCAAAGGCAGCTAAACTGCTCCAGGTTGAGGGAGGGACAGGTCTGGTGCGGGGAGACCCCAGCGTTAGCTACAGAGAAAAATGATTGTGGCCCCAAGTCACCCTCCAGAGGTCCCTTCATGGGTCTGGAGGAGGAGGAGGTCCCATAGCTGCTTATTTTGGCTACAGTACTCACCGTGGAATGACAGACACCAGACAGGCACACCTTGCTGCTCAGGTGGTTTCCTAGAGTGGATGCTGAGCAGCAGCGGGTGGCAGCGCCAGGAGACTCATGATATGATAGGTGATTCAGGGAACAAACACCAAATCCCACCACCAAATTCCATAAGGCTTAAGTGCAAGGTGAGCGTCTAACACAACTTAAGAGTTCCTTGGCTCCTGGACGAGGCCAGTGGTGACCTAGGGCAGTGCGCTCTGCTGCTGCCACCTCTGAATGGTCACCTGAAAAACAAGCCACCATGGCTTTTACAGGTGAGACTCTCTTCCAGAGGCCTTGGGTTTATGATCTAAGACGTTTCATTTTGTACCGTATTCTGTTTAGTCTGTGGTAAACAGAAGCGGGTCTGGATCTTTTCTAAAGATCATTTGTATTCCTGGATATCATTTGTATTCCTCACCTTGTAAATTAAGATGTCCATAGACAGGTGACTGGGTGTGGAAATGTGGATGGGAGTCAGAAGAGGGAAGGTTGTGGACCAGTGGTGGTCTCCCTGTGAGGTCAGTGGTTTCCAAAGTCAAAATATGACTTTGAAAAAACTGTCCTTTTTTCTCTTGTCTCCCTGCCTTTTATCTAGCGTTAATAACATGCTCACATAAAGGGTACACAGAAGAAGTTGGTCACCATTTGTTTTACACAAATGAGATTATAGTATGTGCATTTCCCTTCATCTTGCTTTTCTTCCCTAACACATCCGAGAGATCTATATGAATCAGCCAATATGGATCTAGCACTTCCTTTTGTGGGGTTAATTCAAACATAGCCCCTCCATGAACACAGGAGGCAAAGAGGACTGCTGGGTCAGTAGCCCAAAGGAGGACAATGAACAAAGTGTTCGTCGGGCTGTGCTTGCCCCCAGGGACACTCCTGTTACTCCCATGGGCACTTCCTGCACCTTTGATCATTCCCATGGACTTTGTCTCTGTGCTTTACTTGAGGACACAGCTGGTCCGGCCCTCCCCAGCACTAGCCAGGCAACACATCGGCTCTTATGCACGGGGGAAGACCCTTGTTCCCTGGGATGAGGCAATGTAATGCCCTGCCCCTCTGCTCGCATTTAAAACAATGCTTGCTCTCGGCCAGCTGTCTTTTCCTATAGCTCCAACCGACCAAGTGCTGAAGCCTCCTTGTATTGTGAGAAATAAATGACATGTCTCACCCTGCTGGCCTGCTTGGTGTGTGTGTGTGTGTGTGTGTGTGTGTGTGTGTGTGTGTGTGTGTTTCCAGAATATCTAAAGCCCAGGAACCGGTTCTTGGCCTGGGGCTCCTGCGTTACAGTTGGCGTAGTTGGCAGGATGTTCCGGAAAATACCCCTGTTGAGGGGGCTTCCTCAAATGGAAACATGTCAGGGGGAATCCCGAGTCTGCCAGGGGGGAAGCCCAGGTTCACTGGAGGGGAACAAACATAGAAATCAGCTGGAGGGAATCCCCATGCTAGGAGGAATCCTGGGGTGTGCCTTCGAGACCATATTGTTTGAGGTGGCCGACCTTGTAGATTCATGTGGCCCATTCAGGGAATGGGGGGACACCGCCACTAGGCCTATGAACCTCTTACAGGTTCTACTGAAAGTAGGGGGGTATTGTTCCTTAAGAAAGAAGGAGCTACAGGCAGTAGCGGTCACAGTGGGATAGCCCTTCCTGTAGGTACTACATGAGGCTATTACTAAACAGATGCTGGCCAAGGAGAGAGTAAAAATGCTGGAAGAGGAAGTGAAGTTAGAAAGACATGAGAGTCACGCAGACTAATAATAAGGACATTCTGGGGCAACAGTTAGAACAGGTGAGTGGGCAACTTCAGGGCCTAGCTTGCTGCCTAGCGAGAGTGCAGGGACAAAAGCTTACGAGGGAGCATGTGGCTGCACAGAGATTGCACAGTCGGCATGGAACCCCAGGAAGTGGGACCCCAGAGCAGAAAGTGAGTTGAAATCAGAAGAGGAGATCGAATTGTTCCTCCAAGTGGAGGGCACCAGTGCACTCAGGATTTCCTGGTTATAGTTCAGAAATTAAAGACTCAACAGGAACGTCCAGAGGGCAGGACCCAAAGAACCTGCCTCCTCCCTTAAAATATCTACGCACCTCCGCCTGGCCTTATACACCGGGAGGCTGGTAGAACTGGCTTCCTGGTTCTGCCAGAAAGGATTGGAGTCCATCGTGGGGTGGCTACTCTGACTCTAGGACATGGGGGCAGACAGCATAGCGCTGTCTGGGGAGGAACTGACCATATGGCCTCTGTCACCACCCCCACCTTCCTTGCACCAATGCATGCATGGGGCAATCGAACATGCAGAAAACGCTTCACTGCTGCATTGGCTCATGGCGGGCTACCTCGCAGCATGGCCAGACGAGGGGCACCTACCGGTGGCCCAGCAGTGTCGGATGTCCCTTTGGCAGCCGCTTAACCAGAGGAAAAATTCTAGCCCCTGCCTGACCGACAGGCAACAGTCTGTACCCTGGAGGGGCCCTCAAACAGAGGACCAATCCAGCCCTCGGTCCCTTGCTTGGAGGAGCTGTTACGGTACCAGGACTCCCTCAAAGGAGAGTCATCGCCGACCTGTCTGGAGGACACCCTCTGGGGACCCCTGGTTGACTAGGAGCATGGCCAAAGTCTCTGGCAATGGGCGGGGCGGGGGGGGGCGTGGTTGCTGCAGGAGACTGGAGTCTTCAGGTAGAGATTGCCATCTACTGGTCTCCCCATGATGTTTAGTGAGTGTTAGCCTTGGTTGATAACTGGGCCAAATGCACCCTGATTCATGCTAACTCTGGAATGGTTCTGAAGCCTCTTTGTGTTGTGAATAATAAACAGCATGTCTCACTTTGCTGGCCCTCTTAGTGGTTTTTTCAGAAAATCCAAGGTCCAGGGGCAGGTTCCTGGTCTGGAACTCCTGTGTTACACCTTTTATGACCCTAATTTTGACAATCACATTAACCCCTAAACTTAAGGCACCAAGCCAAACCCTCACTTTCAGGTCTTACATCTAAGGCCCTAACCATGAGGTCTTACCCCAACCCTAACAAGGAGGGTCCTCATACCCTAACTCCACAAACTCTAACGCTGTTACTGAGGCCCTAATCCATGGTGGAGATAAACTGAGATGTGCTGGTCCCCTCACTGTTGAGGATCACCAGAAAAATTGGGGCAATAACATCCTCGTATATGACGTTTGCTTTGTGATGTTTTCCTCAGAGTGGATATCCAGGAATAAGATAGTTGGGTCTAGGGGGTAGATGTATTTTAATTCTACCAGATGTTGCCAAATCATTTCCCCAAAAGACCAAAGGCTGTTTCCTCCTGCTAAGTGTGAAAAGACCTGTTTCCTGCATAACCACTAGAAATAGGATTTGTCACCTCGAACTTCTCTGCACTGGAAGCTGACCACAAAGTCAGACCCAGTTTTTAGTGGGTCCCAGACAATTGTACAGAGTTCTCTGGGGTCCAAACGTGTGGCAATAAATAAGCTCCATCTAGACAGGTCTCAGATCCCTGGTCTTGTTTTTCAAAATACTCTCCATCCATGCTGGTCTATCTGATGTTTGCCAGAGTGAGGTACATAAGAAATTCTGTATTTGACACTGCTTAGGGCAGGGTGGGGGTGGGGGTAGGGGTGGGGGCGAAGGCTTCCTCCTGAGACAGCGCTGCCTGGGGGCAATTGGGCTCCGACCAGCCTTGATAGGTTGATACTCAAAGCTGGGGGTGGGGATGGCCAGGGGCTGCCTGAAAGATGAAGGCTGCCTCTAAGTCCTACTGGAGCTCTACTCAGTGGGTCGGGCCACTCTGGAAAGGGAGGCCTGGTTTCAGGACTCTGGTTTGGTCCCCGAAGGCAAGTGTATATGAGGTGGCAGAGCTCAGGCATTAAAGAAGGCTCCCCACCTGCTGATGGAGGGAAGGCGAGAGCAGATCCATGTCAGCTTAAGTGGTGAGCACTGTGAGAGATGCATCTCTTGTAGCTGTCACATCATGGTTCTGGCTGTCACAACATCGTTCTGTCACATCATGGTTCTCTGGATATGCCAAACGAGCAGAGTATTTGAGTATTTGTCTGACAAAAGGCACAACAAGGCAATGAGATAAGACTGTTGGCCCAAAAAGCTGAGAGCAACCGGTCCTATCTCTTCACTGCACTTAAGCCCACTCTAGATTGATGCTTCCAGGCCAATAGGTCTTCAAATGTCTCACTCCCTCCTTCACGTTATTTCCCACACTCTTATGACAAAGCCGAACTATTTCCTTGAATTTTTCCCTGATAGAAGGGGGATGTGAGTAAACCTTGAAATCTTTAAATTACTTTATTCATTTACCTTTCCTGTGAAGTCACATCAGCACCTGACTACCATGGGATGGAGGCAGACAATAAGCTAACTCAATATGAGCTCAATGTGATGGCTATTTCGAACTCTTAAGAAGCAGGAGGAATATTGCTTGTAGGGAGAGTGTGACTTCCTGTTGAGAGTGAGAGACAGAGCCAGAGAACATTTTTTTATAACTTTTATAGAGGTTTTTTAAAAAAATAAACAGGAATACTTGAATAGACTAATTTTCAATGAGGCCCAAGTTGGTAGATTGAAAAAAGAACAAAAGTGAAGTGAGCTTACACCAGAGGCCCTAGAAGGTGGGAAGTGTAAATAAGATGTGAGTTGAGAAAAAATGATAAGAAAGATGAACCGAATGAAGGAAGAGAATCTAGGAAAAATCAGTTTGAAAAGAAAGGTGTTGGAACCATGTGTGTGCCATCTTACTGGGTGGAGAACTGCCAGCATGTGTATTGGAGCTAGAAGTCCATCACTCTGGGCCCCAATTAAAGAGAGCTATATAGTAAAGACTGGTCAGTCAGACTGTTTCAGGTGGGGCCTCACCCAAAACTTTAATAAATCCTAAGTATGGGGCCATAGGGTTCTGTTCTGCAATTTCAGAAACTCAACTTTCTTGATTTATCCATAAGTAAGGAGTCCAAGGACTTGCTTGGTTCCACCAAAACCCACAAGTGACTATGTAAGTTCGAATCCCACTACCTGACAAGTCACCCAGTGACAGCAGAGGGCAGCCATGCCTAGTGAAAACCAAATTCAGATATAAAGACAGTTCATCTAGGCAGTGGGGTTTTGGATGAACTTTCTTTTGTTATTTTTCTACATTGTACAAGAGTTATAGAATGAGCATATATCACTTACATGATCAGAAAAATATGTTATCTGAAAATAAGATATTTATTCTTCAACTTTCTGTCAAATGGTACAGAAAATTCTATATATTTTCCATGTGGCAAAATATTCTTCATTGTATCATCTCAATGGAAGGAATGTGAGTCTTCTTGGTACTAATCTCTCAACTTCTCTATGAGTTTGAAATTTTTCTTAATAAAAACTTAGAGAATACTTTGAATATGTAATTGAAAAAAGTTTTGGGAATAAAAAGGAATATACTTATTCTAACTATTATAAATTAATCTGTTTTACCTTATTGTACTTGGTTAAAAAAAATTCATTTTTAATGAAACTGTCAGGACTCTGGTTGTGTCTGTCTATATATGTATATGTACATCTACCTCCGGAGGAAATTATTGGAAGTGGTTTATATAATGAGCCCTGTTTAATTGGCTTAAAGAAATTAAGTGCTTACATAAATTAAGAAATATAACAGAAACTAACCCAAACGTTTTTCAGGATCACATGATCTGGAAATTATTTAATAGTAAAGCTAATTTAAGCTTTATATTTAATTAAAACAGACATGTCTTTAAAGTTAGCAACATTTAATATAACATTTTTACTTTATTTGGGCTTATAAAAAAATCACGATATCTGTTATAGAGTTTGTCAACAGGAAAATATATTTGCCAAAGAACTTACAGCTCTAGAGGTTATAAAATGTATTCATAAATTTGCCAACCTAAAGAATGCTGATTGCTTACTTTTAGTTGTCATAAAATTAAGATTTCTGAGGATTAAAAATTATAAATAATGTGGAAGGAATTGATATGTTTTAAATAGAAGATAGTTTACAAATATGAGATATGTTTTCATTATAGAAAATAAAAATAATTTTGTCCTGGTTATTTCAGAATAGAGAGAGAATTTTACTTCTTGTAATTAAGCTAGCTAAAGTTAAATTGTTATGTTTTTTTAAATTAAGCTTTAATATCAATGATGTTCTTATGTAGAGCTAAGGCTTTTTTTTTTTTTTTCTAAAAGGACAAAATTTCCTTTGCTATTGGTATGCTCTTAATAAGAGATTACAAGGGAAAACAAAGATTTTATGTTTTATTTAAATGATTTCCTGTGCTCTTTATCATCAGGTCTTTAACTGCTTACATATACTGAGTCTTCTTCCTATTAAAAGAGCTAAATTTTTTTACAACTATTTAAATTTCTGTATTTGCCTACAGTCTTTCAGTGTCATCATGATTAAATGGTTAACTTTTGTTCCTCAAAGACCTATAATTTTATTTGAGCAAATGTTTTTAAACTCTCAATATGCTTGACAGGTTGCTCAAGATTCAAAAATTAGTCTTGATATTCGAGATTTTTTATATCTTTCGATTTTTTCAGAAGGATTCTTGAAACACCTCAAAGAAACTATCAAAGGGGGAAATTAAACTAAATAGGCTTAGTTAGTATGTTAAATTACATGGGAAGCATTGTCAAATAAATTATGTTAAATCTTCTATTACATTTATATAAACACAAAAAAATTTAGTCTCTCTCTGAAAATTGTAAATCCTATCATGTCTTTGAAATGTAAACACCTAAAGCATTGCCCACAGAAACTAAAGAAAAAAAAATGGCCTTTTAAAAATACAAACTGCTGTGTAAGTTTCCTTACCAAAAGTAATTTGTAAAACAGCTATCGCTTTTACAAAACCACTAGAAAATAATGAGAAAGCAAAATGTATATGAAAAATAGGATGTATGTTTTCGGTGGAAAGAAGTATGAAACACAGAACTGAAGGCTCAAGGGGCCTGGCCTGAGACTTCACCCAATAAATTAGTCCGCACCTGGGGTAACTCACCCCACAAATGAGCTCTTACTAGAATGACCATGGTGAGAGAAGGGCAAAGGCTGAGAGACTTGTGAGTGGAAGGAAGATGGGAACAGTGGTTTTCAGGAACCAAGAGCAAGAGGATAATGGCAGGAAATGGAGGAGGATGGACCATGGGTCTGGGCAGAGGCCAAGGGCAAGGCAAAGGAGTGCTGGGCTGGCCCAAGCCGCTGCTGGACCCACAAACAGAGCGGGGCCCTGCTAGTTCTCCTGTGGGCAGCTGAGATCCCACATGCCACATGGACCCTCTACCTGTGGGGACTTGCCACCTGCGCAAGCTATGCCAGCTAGCAAGTGGCATTTCCATCAAGGGCCACCTGGCCTGGGAGTTGGATGAGCTGGGTAAGCTCTTTGGAACTGCATTTAAATATCCGAACTCAAGGTTAACAGAAGTCTGCAGCATTTAATGCCACAGCGCCTTTCCATTTGGTATTGCCACTTGCTTTGTTGCCACAGGAAGCTCGTGGTTCTTCAGAGGCTGCAGCCATGAACATAGGACCCACACCTGAGGATGCTTTGATATGAGCGTGGCCTCTCCAGGATCCACATCAAAAGGAAGGGAAACAGGACACAGAGACCCCTGAAAGGGCTCCTCCTCCAGGAGGAACTTGAGAAAATAGGTGTCTTCTAGGAGTGGTTCTTCCTCTGCCAGCTCTTTCGGGGGTGCTCCCCAGCCCCCATCCCCACAGACCACCTGCCCTTCGCCTAGACTAGCCCCACCCACAACCTGGGGCCTGAGGAAGGGGTGACTGGAGTCTGAGGGAGGCTGAGGGAGTGGCCTTTGAAGGCAGCGGTGGATAGAAAGGGGAAGCCGAGGATTAGGTCATGGTCAACAGCATGAGTTCCATGCAGATCCCTGCTCCAACCCAACCAGGTGTGTCACCTTGGGGAAGGGAACCACTGTGTCCGTGTCCTCACCTGTAAAATAGGAGTAACACGTACTATCCACAATTGCTTTGAGGCTTATGAGTTAACATTAATTGTGGAGCACCCAGAATGCACTTGGTGAGCAATCGTTAAATCAGCTTAGACCTGCTAAGATCAAGGAGTCTGGCAGCCAGAGCGCTGCTGGCCCAGTGGTGTCAGGTGGGACCCAGCGCCTCACTGGGCCTCTTTTCCCATTCACAAATCATGGGTAATGAACCATCTCCCTACCCCAAAGTGAGGTTAAATAATCCACCTAGGAGCAAGCAGGAAGACAAAACTAGCTCCACAAAAATCTAAAAAACTAAAATGACTGTGAGGCTGGCCCTTAGCACAGTGGGAATTCTTGATCCTAGGAGTAGGCTGGAGCTGCTCCCTCAGTGACCAGGTGATCCCAGCCCCTGACAGCTGACCCACCTGGTGGGAAGCTCAGGAATGGTTTCTGTCAACCAATTGCCTAGCTTGGGGTTTTAAAACCCACTAATGAAATCCAGGTGGTAGGTCATGAGCAGCATTAAAAAAAAAATTGGTGGCAAATAGAAACTCTCAGGATGCATTACACATTATATGGACAGTTTCAGGAAACGTTTGCCAGTCTGTGTGTATTCTGAGTAGGAGTGTAAATCACATTCTCACTGAGGTCCTGGTTATGATGCTAAGTGCCACTGCCGCAGCATACCTGGGTATCAGCTCAGCATCTGGGAGCTGGTCCTGGACGGCGCCCAGAAGTGCTGGATCAGCCAGCAGAGGGCGCCCCACACAGTTCATTTCCAGAGAGACTGGTCACGGTTCTCTGGGCTCACAGCAAACCCAAGCCCACTGAGGCCTGCAGCCCACTTCCTGAGAAGATTGGCAGTAGGGGAGTGTAGTCTTGGACCCTGTCCACCGTCAATCCCAGCCTTTATTTCACACCAGGCCCTTCCTCAGCTACCCCTCCCCTTCTGGTCATCTGCTTTCCTTCCTCCAACTGACCCTCTTCCTCTTGCCTCTACCTTTAGTCCTCTCCCCTCTCTTTTCCTTTCTTCCTCCACTCTTTGTCTCCTTTTCCACCTCCTCCTCCCTTTCCAGGACACATACACACACGGTTTTTCAGATAATTCAGCCTTTTATTTTTGAAAATAATTCTGTAGCTTCAGTTTTCTTCCATTAACTGAGGTCAGGCAAAAAACGAAAACACACACATTGTTCTCCAACCCACTATCTGCATCCTAATCCGAGCAGACATAGAGGTGTTTGGAGTAGAGGGAGGATGGCCGGGGCCGTCCTGTCCTGGCTGCTCTACCTCACAACTGAGGGGCCCCAGAAGCCAAGGTCTCAGGGAGGAAGGAACCTGTGCACCAAAGCCTGGGAAAAAACAGACACAAGAAGCCAATCTCTCTTCCACCTAGCCAGCACAGAGCCCTCCTAGCGTGACAGAGAAGGAATCAGCTTTCAGATAGGATGAGATCAGGGACAGAATCTGTTTCTTTGAGGCAGGATGAGAGAGGGGTACCCCAGCACACCAAGCCCCTCTCCCTTTCACCCCAATGCCAGGTATGAACTGAGGAGAAGTCTTGCTTTTCCCCTTCTATCTTTCACCTTAGAGTCATGATTTGCTAGGTTACAGGGAAAGAAGAGCTGTAAGGAGGTCAGGGATGAGAAGTGGGAGAAACAGGGCAGGAGGCCTAATCCTGACAACCCAACAGCTCCACCTAGACCCTGATGATAAAACCCCTTTGGTTAGTCTCATTTTGGCCACAAATACGTCCCCTTCTCACATAACCCAGCTTCCCCTCCAATTGGAGAAAGTGGGGAAGGAGGACAGGTTCAGGAGGAGGGCTTGCACCCCAGCTGGAAGAGCCAGGACAGGGAAGCGAGGCCTGGGGAAGAGCTAAAGCTGCCCACCTCTCCGAAGATGCCCCAGGAGAAAACCTGGTGCATGGACATTTGTGGCTCCAACAAGCCCAAGTCTCTCCTTACCACACAGTGGTTTTCTGCTTAACACCGCAACATACCCCAAAAAGGTTCCCCTGATTCGACTCCCTTGAGAATGGGAGAATAATCATCTTATCTTCTGTGCACTCGAATGCCACTCAGAAAAAAAAGAAAAGAAAAAGAAAAAAAGATAATGGACCCCCCCAAAAAAACAGAGGACAGTGCAGCCCAAGACCTGCAGTTCTCTCAGCCCGTGACAAGGCAAGGAGGGGGCCCAGGAGGGAAAGGCAGGCGCAGCTAATTCCAGCTAGGATCATAGCCGTCCCAAGTCTGCGGGGGCGCCAGGTGCACGCGGCGGCCGCGAAACAGAAAGCTGACGATGCCCCTGTAGCCGGCCCTGGGAACCCCCGACTTGAGGTCGTCCATGACTCCCAGGGCCTTGGCGAAGGCTTTGAAGCTGTCCCTGCCCGTGTACTGCACCCGCACCTCCCCCAGGTCACTCCGCTCACTGGTCCTCACTTTCTCCACCTGCAGCAGGGGCGCACCGTAGACGCGTGCAAGGAAGTCCCGGTCGTAGGCCTCCCGCTGCAGGTAGGACAGGTCCAGCTGGGTGAAGGGTACGAAATGCTGGTTCAGCTTGATGAACTTGAGGTGCTGGTCAAAGAACTGCCCGTGGCTCACGCCCTTGCGGCCGAAGGTCATCGTTCTGGAGATCTCGGGCCGTAGGCAGGCCCGGCCCTGCCGCTGCTCCGGCCGCCGCATCCAGTCGTCCCAGAAGGCCTTGGGCCACTTGGGCTCCAGCTCCGCCCACAGCTCGGCCAAGAGCAGCCAGCCCAGGCCGGGGAAGAAGTCGGTGCGGTAGAGCAGCTCGGGCCTGCTCGAGTCCACCATCTGCTCCTTGCCGTTGTCATTCCAGGCTGACACACACCAGAGGGAGGGGTCCGCCCTCAGCAGCGGGTATGTGGCCTGGAAATACTCGAAGAAGTCCGGGGCCACCTCCAGGTCGTCCTCCACCACCACAGCGGCGGGGAATTTGAACCTGTGGAAGACCTGGCCCAGCGCCCAGCGGTAGTGGCGCGCAATGCGGTAGTAGCCCTGGAACTTGCGGTGGTCAGGTGGCACGGCGATGGCGCTCAGGTCTGGCTGGCGGATGTGCGTGACCGCGGGGCCGTAGGAGGCGATGACCTGAGCCGTCTCCTCGTGCCCACAGTCCTGGCTGACGATGATGGGGAAGTGCTCAGCCGAAGGCCGATAGTGCAGCAGCTTGTCCAGGCAGCGCCGGACAGTGCTGCGGTCACAGGCAATGACCAGGATGGGGATCACGGCTGGCGGCGAAGTTGCCGGCCCACGTGGAGGCACAGGCGGGACCGCAGTGGGCACCCTGCGCCCCTGGCCCCACCTCACACGGTGCTTCTTGATCTGCTCCAAAAGCCTGCGCTGCCGCTCCAGCTCCACCTCGGCGTCCTGGGCCAGGCGCATCACCTCGCGGGTAAGCCCTGCAGGGTCGTCATCCAGGGCGCTGTCTGAGGGCAGCCGGCCCGGCCCCGAGCGCGACCAGAAGAAGAGGAGCAGCAGGACGTTCCAGGCCACGAAAAGAATGGCGCCCCACAGCACAAGCCCTGCGGACTGCTTCTTCAGCATCCTGGCCCCCGCGGGGGAGGCACGAGGGGGCCCCAAGCTGCCCTGGCTTCCCAGGCTCACTCCCCACAGTTCTAGGGATGTGTCCTCTGAGCTCTGGGATCAGGGAGCAGCCATGCACCTGAGGGGGGGACAGAAAAAAGCAGCCATCATCACAGAGGAATGGGACCCTGGGGTGAAGGAAGAGAGGGCAGGATTCTAGGAACAGGTAAAAGAGCTAGAAGGGAGGTCTAGGAGACTGTTTTAGAAAGGGGCAGCCGGTCCCCTAACCTGGGCAGCCATCTGAGTGGGAGAATAGATCCAGGACAACATGCTCCCCACTCCAAAGTGAGTTCTGAGTCCTCAGAAAAGCAGCATGTGTTTGAAGGGGAAGGAGCATGACTTCCCTGGAAGAGAAAGAGGGTGAGCCCATCTGCCTCCCACTCCTCAAATCAAATTGCCCAAAGATTACTGATTTACACACTCAAATGTCATATCTCAGGGCAAAGCCAGCACCTCCACCACTAAGGAAGCACCAGAGGCATTTCCCTCCCAAGAAGTCAGGGCCACAGCCAAGTCGCCCAAGATCTACCTGCTATTAACACTCTGTTGGGTGGATCAGCCAGTGCACTGAACACAGAACATGACTGAAGGCAGAAGATGTGGAAAAGAAGCAAACTATTTGCTGATGCTGTGAGAATATGCCTGGAAAACTAAGAGAATCAATGACAGAACCAGCCCAACCAAATAACTGAGCAAGGTAGCAGGATATAAAGGTTAACATGCAAAAATCAATAGCCTTCATATCCATAAATAATAACTCATTAGAAGAAATAATGGACGAGAAAATACTATTTTCAGAAGCCATGAAAATGATAAACTATTTGGGAATAAACAAGAATTATTCAAAACCTATATGAACAAGAAAGTAATTCCTCAAAGACACAAAAAAGACTTAAGATGTTTAGGACATCTCAGCATCATCAAAAATCGCAATAAAAAGACTTTTTTAGGATAAACTGACACTAAAGTTCCCATGAAAAAATAAACATGCAAGAACATCTGAGGAAAAAAATGAAAACAAGCTGAGAGGAGGGACTAGCCTTACCAGATATTAAAACACTGTACATTAGAAAGCCTCTATAATTAAAACTATGTGGTGACAGTATATAAATAAACATCATCCAATGGAATAGGATTTAAACTCTAGAATAAGATCCTACAACAAAGAGAAATCTAATGTATGATAAAGGTGATATTTAGAAATTGTGGGGCAAAAATATGGTCTTACTATAGTTATAACAACTATATAGCTACTTGGAAAAAATAGATAAAATTAGGTCTGTACACAAGAATAACTTCCAAGTGGACCAGACATCTAAACATAAGAAAACTATACAAGTACAGAAGAAAACATGAGTCAATTCCTCTATAACCTAGGTATAGGAAAAGGCTTTCTAAATATGATTCAAAATCCTGAGGCAATAATAAAGTGCTTTTGCGTGACTAAAAACACCATAAGCCAAGTAAGAAGACAAATGACAAACTGGGAGAGAATATTTGCAAACATAGAGGCAGTACTCTAGTAAACAAAGAACTTTTTAAAAAACTGAGAGGAAAAAAAGCCCAAAAGTCCTTGTTTAAAAGAGCAACATCTGAAATTAACATAAATTAAATAAAAATGTAAAAATTTAAAAAGACAAAGGCAATTCACAGAAATGACTAAAATGGTCCTTAGACATATGAAAAGATGTACTACTTCACTCATAATTAAAATATAAATTAAAACTGTATATAGGTAACATTTCTTAACCATCAGACTGATAAAAATGCAAAAACTGTCCTTTCAGTCTCTTAACACTGTCCAATGAGGAATAGATGTGCCTAATTTTGATGATGTCTAATTATCAGGGGCTTTTCTTTTATGGATCATACTTTTGGCATCATATCTAAAAAATCTTTCCCTTACCTAAAGTCACAAAGATTTTTCCGTTTTCTTTTTTAATTTTATAATTTTAGCATTTTCATTTAGGTTTATGATTCATTTTGAGTTAATTTTTGTATATGGTATGAAGGAGGGAACTAATGTTCCTTACAACACCTTTGTAGTTTGTCGAAATGCTAAACAGAGTTACCATAAGACATGGCAGGTCCACTCCTAGATATGTACCTAAGGGAAATGAAAGCATATGCCATGCAAAAACCTACATGGAATGTTTATAGCAGCTGTATTCATAATCACCCAAAACTGGAAACAAACCAAAGGTCCATCGACAGGAAATTGGATAAACAAATTGTGATTTATCCACAGAACGGAATAACATTCAGCAATAAAAAGGAAGAAACTGCTGATATACACAACAGATGGATGAATCTCAAGTAATTACACAAGATGTGGAAGACCAAAAGAAAGCACAAACGCTATGATTCCAGAAAATACAAAGTAATATAAATCTCTAGAAAACATAAAGTAATCTATAGTGGCAGAAAGCAGATTAGTGGTTGCCTGGGGATGAGGACAGTGAGTTATAACAAAGGGTCACCAGAAAACTTTGGGCGGGTGGATATATGGCAATAGCTTCATGGGTGTATACATAATGTCCAAACTTATCACATTGTACATTTTAAATATGTCAATTATACTTCAATAAAACTTTTTTTTTAAAGACATTATTGGATCAAACGACAAAACTGGAGTATAGATAGTAGTTTAAAGTATCACTGTAGGCTGATTGATAGCCACACTGTGGTTATGTAAAAGAAGATCCCAATTCTTAAGTAAAAGACACCGAAGAAATTAGCGGTAGAGGCCATGATAGATGCAGCCTCTCAAGTGGTTCAGAACAAAAATATCGTGTTTCTATTTGGAGAGAGAGCAAATGGAGCAAAATGTTAACAACGGGTGAATCTGAGTAAAGGGAGTATATGTGTCCTTATAACATTTTGATTCTTGCAACTTTTTTGTAAGTTTGAAATTTCTAAATGAAGTTTCTTTAAAATCAAATATGGGGATTTCTGCCTAGCTTCATCCATCAACATGGCCCTAGCTGGCAAATCACTCAGCAACATGCATCTCTCACCTGCTGTCTGCCAGGCTCTGGGAAGAGACTGGGACACACACTCAAGAAAAAAGCATGGTCCCAGACCCCTCCCCGCTGCTAGACCCCAGTACTTAAAAGGATTTATGACACCCTCCAATTCCTGAACAGCTGCCATTCCTGACCACGTGACTCTCCCTTGCCTTCTAGCCTCTGGTCTTGCCCCTTCACACCCCAAATCTTCATGTATGTGCCCTCCTGTGCCAGGTGCTCTGCCAGTTCCCATCTGCCTCATAACCCAGTTCTCTAATCTTAGCCAAAACCTTGGTCCCAGATGCTATCTCTGAGCTCCTGGGCTCTCAGGCAGGCAGATGCGGTGTCACAGGGGCTGATCCTAAAAGACCTCTAAAGGGACCTGGATTCTCCCTCCTGGGGAGACGCCCCCAGTGCCTGCCAGCAGCACTACCACCTGTTATCCTCCCGGAAACCATCCGCCCCACAACTCCGCAGCACCAGTCTTCTCAGAAACCTCAAGTCCATTTCCGTTTTCCTGTGTCATTTACTTTCCATTTTATCAGCAGTCGTGTACCAATCAGGGTTTTCTAGGAGATACAGACACAGATGTTAAGTTTTTTCCTCACTACCCCTGAGGTTGTGGCCAATGCTGGAACTTTCCCTCCAATTTTCTGGACAGGATTCCCTATACCCCAACTTCCTGCCTCCTGGCTGACTGGGCAGGAAAGTCTTCAGGTAAAGGGCTGGGGAAAGATAAGAGAGACTCCATTAGCTGGAGTGCTGGCCTGAGGGCTGGAGGCGCAGACTGGTCTGGCTTATCAATGTGCCACCTTAGACTGCTGGCAAAACCCAAGGGACCAGATCGTTTCCTCCAGTTATTGGAACAAGGTGCCCCATATCCACTACCCTGGAAGACCTCCCCTCCACACTTCTAAGCCATGTAGATCAAAGCAACCTTCTGAAGGCCCCTCAGCATACTGGATTCTTAGCAAGTCTGGAACCATGAGTGGCTGGGTGGTCCAAAAGAAACAGCCACCCCAGGCCAGCCAGACTTCCACCTTAACCCTTGTTCTCCCACCCATGACCCTTCTATTCTGCAAACAGAACTTGCTCTTCTTGCCAAAAAAGAACACAACTTGCCTATTCCCAGGCCCCAAGGCTTCTCTACATGGGCTCCTCCAGGTCCCGTGACATTTCCTACTGCTCGCCCATGTGTTCTCCACAGCGAGAGCCTCTGCTGCAGGGAAGTCAGTGTTGTACACACAGTCAGGGGCACATGCGCTCTCCAGTAGCTGCCTGTGCCCTGAGGGACAAACATGCCCAGAAGGCCAGCCTTTTGGCCAGGAGAGGCCACATACTCCTCCAGGAAGCACTGCATTGAGTCCCACCATCACGAGGGTACTGGAGTAACAGTGGCAAGCCAGACAGCCTGGGGCAGTGCTTGGCATCACCCCAGGTTTCTTCACATCTCTGAGACTCAATTTTCTCACCTCTTACATGGAAACCCTAATAGAACACCTCATTGGGATGCACTGAGGACTGGGTGAGATAATCCACACCAGGTATTTTAGAACAGTGGCTGGCACATGACAACATAAACACTGGCCAGTCACTTGTCTTTTTCCTCTCTGCTGGCTCTTTGCGCTACTCTACTAGCTTCCCTCCAGGAAGCCCACCCCAGGGCCTTTACATGTGCCATGTGCCTGATCTGCTCTCTTCTCTGACTTCTTCACCTGGTATGCTCTGATTTATGCCACCTGCCAGGACACCTTCCCTGATGTCTTAGGACTATGTGAGTTTCACTTCCCCTTCACGACCATCAGCAACAGCACCTCTTGCTCAAGATCTGTCAAATTTCTTGGTTGCAAGTTACCTGAGGACAGACCAGCTCCCCCAGTGTGCCAAGCTGCTGGGTTGGGACCCTCAACATTCAAGAAATTTGCCTGTGACCTAAAAACTGGCTTCTGTGTGGACATCACACACCCATAACTCCTTAATTGTAATTCCCAAGTCCAAAAAGCTCTGTAAAATAGAAGCCGTCTACATTCCTTTGGCAGTAAAATTTGACAGTCTCTTTTGGTGAAATCTAATCTAATCTAATGTGGGGCTATTTACAGACTTTATTCATGCTACTTAGTGTGACTATTCATACATTTGGCTACAGAAGTCATTATGGTGGATTATGGGGTGTTGCTCCAGACTTTACACTACATCATAAATGCACCAGACCACCTTTTTAAAAATCTAAAAAAATCTTAAATTCTGTAACATCCAGCCGCAAGAATTTCAGTATCATGAAAATGGAAGAGACAGTTATTCATTCACTGCCATCCTCCCATTTCAATCCTTCTAACCCTTTAACCTCTCATCCTTTATTATAAAATATTGTTTTAATCCTAAACTATTGATGGAACCTCTCAGCTAGCCTACCTATCACTATTCTTACTTCTCTAAGCAACCTTCCTCATAGCGACAGAGCATCCTTCTTAAATGCACACTTGGCCACAACACTAACCTATTTTAAAAACCATGAGGCTGCACTGCCCACTAAATAAAACTCAAACTCATTATTATGACACATGGAGCTTTCCACAACAGACTGACTGAAATATCCCTTTCCAGCCTCAACTTCAACCTCTACCCCGTGAACCCCATACTCTGGCCTAAGCAGTCTACTTATTTCCCCGAGTACACCTGTATACTGCTGTGTCTCTACTCCGGCTGGTCCTTCATCCTGAAACATTATCCACAGCATTCACACACCCTTTGAAGCCAGTTCAGATGAGTCTTTCTATAACCCCAGACAGAGTCAGTCCTTCCCACAACTACACTCCCACCGCCTTCTCTCCACACCTTGTCTTCCCCCTCCACACTATAATAGAATCTGTGCCCGTGCCTTACCTGGCTGCACCTTACTCCTTAGGACAAAGGCTCTATGACCGCGAAGCCTATCAAAGTGCCTGGCACATGTATGAAATTCAAGTGGTTAGATGGAGGACTGCTTGCATTATTAACTAAATCAAGGAGAATCAAGACCAAATCAGTAGTATTGTAAGGCTGGCTGGAACACTTCCACGTGACCTCTCCATGTGACCTCTCCATGTGGCCTGGGCTTCCTCTCAACATGATGACTGGGTTTCAAAGGTGAGTGTCCCAGGTAAGAGCAAGCCAGGTGAAGCTATAGCCTTTTCATGATCCAGCCTCGGATCACTTCTGCCTTACTCACAAGTCAGGAGAATCACAAGTCCCTGCCCTCACTCGAGGGGAAAGAACCGTAAACCCCACCACTGGGTGGGAGGAGGACAATGACCAACTGAGACAAGATGTGGAATGGGATATTTATAGGTGTGCTCATTTTGGGGAAAATACGATCTGCTGTACCTTCCTTTTCCTAAAACACATCAACAGTCCATAACCCTGTCCGGAGTCCCTGATGTTCTGTTATTAATGACATTTGTCTGCAAGGCATAGATTTAAAACTAGTGTTGATTTGCCAGAGTTGTCACAACTTTTTTAGGGAAGTGGCACAAGATGGTCCACAACATCAAGTACAAAGACACTTGCACCATGGTGGGAGCCCTCGGCCAAAACCCAGGAAGCCCTGGACCAGTCCCCACAACCCCTATGGGTCTCTGTTTCTTCATTCAAAGGCCAGGAGCTGTGAGAACTCTTTCTAAGACTCTGATTCCATGGTGTTCTCCAGGGAGTCCTCTCTCTCCGGCAAAAATGTTTCTTAAACAGCAACAGAACACCAAGACAGTCAACTTCCCATCATGAGCAATAACGGAGAAGTGATATTTAGCTTTCAAAAAGTATAGGAGTTGAAGGAATATTGACACGTTCCCTTCTATATATCTGCCTTGCTTAGTATATTAAAAAGCACTGCTGAAAATATCCACGAAGAACAGGCACAGATAATGGAGACCTAACTGAATTACTTTTTTGTTCATTATAGACCTCCGTTAGACTCCTGTATCATGTACCAGGCTCCATAATTTCAGAAGGATGGAAAAACTGAAAGGGTGTCAGAGAAGACACACTAAATAATTCAGGGGTTTAGAGAATAAGACCCAGGAGGGAAGGGGTGCAGGCTATTCATCCTGGAAAAGAAAAGGCCAGGGGGAAGTATGATGCTAGCACAGCAAAAGCAACTGAATCCAGCCGCAGTGAACCAGGCAAACTTGGGGCAAGTCACTTGACCCACCTTGTGCCTGGGGTCCCTCACTTGAACACAGAGAGGGCTGACTGGGTTGATCATCACCTCTGACGATGAAGAAGTCAGAGGTGAACAATTTCTCCAATGTCCCAAACAACAAATCAATTTAACCAGTCACATACGACACTGCGGTCGTACTACAATGCTTTCTTAAATCTAAGTAAAAGGACACAGAGGCGGAGATTCAGGGGAGCTCAATGGTCTCCAGTAATGGGGTCAAGCAGCAGTGACTGGCGGGAGGAAGAGCCCAGAGGATGGGAGCATCTAAGAGAAAAGGCTACATGTTCTGAAAAGTATTGCAAACAACCAAAACCAAAACTGGACAACATCTCAGGAAGTAATGTTGTAAAGCAGACTAATAAAACAGGCC
This sequence comes from Rousettus aegyptiacus, assembly GCF_014176215.1. Classification (NCBI taxonomy): domain Eukaryota; kingdom Metazoa; phylum Chordata; class Mammalia; order Chiroptera; family Pteropodidae; genus Rousettus; species Rousettus aegyptiacus. The sequence continues at coordinate 107,292,178 of NW_023416310.1, read as the reverse complement.
ACGGGGCAAGGGTTAACCAAGGCGGAGCTTCACTCTCGGCATTCACTCTTCCGTGGAACACAAACCAGCCGACCACAGTCCCCGTGCTCCAGGGTTTATGAGATGAGGCCCTTGCACGTCTCAGGGCCCCCCTACTCCACACACGTTAGCAAACAGGTAGGAAAAAAGTTTTCTTGGTAATTTACATATTTCTACATTCCTAGTAACTTGTGGAAAGGACTCTGGAGTGGGGTTTGGGGAAAAGCTACCTCGTTCCGGCTCCCCGAACCCTCTCCAGCGACCCCACTTCTTCCGGCCCGCACCCAGGGACGCCCTGCAGCCGAGTTTCACAACCGCCTGCCCTCCCCGCGCAGCCCGCCCTCCCTCCAACATCTGGAGGCCCGGGATTCCCAAAGCGGAAAGCAGAGCACGACTGCCCGGCGCGTCAAGGGGCGGCAGCCGGGACCCTGGCCAGGCCCCTCTAGCTGGGGCTCACCGGCACCGGGGCTCTAGGGGGATACGAAGGGCTCGGAAAGGGGCAACTGCTTAAGACGGAACCCGAGCCCTGGAACGCCCTCTCCACTCCCGCGGGGCCTCTCCTAGTTGGACCTCCGTCCCCTCTCGGGGACAAGCCCCCGCGGTAACGGATGCCAGCGTCCCCGGGCCCCGACTCACCGGGTCCTCCCAACTTTCCGGCTTCGAACTTGAGCCAGAAGCCGGGAGCGAGCCTGGTGCCCCGGCGCGTCTCCGGCGCTCGCGCGGATACGGGAGCCTTCCGCCTGGCCGGCCCTCCCTGCCGCGCGCAGAGGCCGGGCCTGGGCGCGGGCAACGTGGCCCTTCCCCGGGGAGGCGGGGCCGGACGAGGGGCAGGGCCAGCCGCCCAGACTTGCCCCGGGCCCCGCCTTCCCGGGCTCGCCTACTCGCCCCCACCCTTCGCAATCACTCGCAGACTGGACAGCCGAAGTTCTCCCAGGTCCCCAGCTGCGGGAGGCGCCGTGCAGGCGGCTGTTACTCTGAGGCCTTTTCCTGCTCCCAGTTAGAACTGTATGGGTCGATACCCGACACCACCCTCAAGGCCCCCAGGCCAGGCTTCTTTCTCCCTAACCTTGGGGCCCAGAGCCTGGCGAAGTCTGCGCGGAGAGCCCTGCCTGGAGTTCCCGGGCAGCCTGGGTAGTGCGTTCGCCAAACCCAAGACCAAACCCCAAACGCTAGCTTCCGGGAAGGAGGAGCTGGGCAACAGAGGGGCGCTGGTGCAGGGATGTGAGAACAGGAACCAGGGCGCCAGAAGGGAAGCGGAGGGGAAACACCTGCTGCCAAAAGCCGCAGAGGGCCAGCTGTGGTTTCTTTCTTTCTCTCTTTGGGGGTGGGGAATGACAGCTGTTAGTTCTGCGTGAAAGTGCAGAGACATACCTTTCCCCAAGGTAGAACCCCCCGACCTAATGAGGGAAGGATTCAGTCACAGACTTTTGTGGATGGGGGGCAGAATCCGAAAAAGCTAGATGTCTATATCTGACCCTGAGAACTACTGGCTGCTCTGCAAATGACTCCTGAGAAGGACTGAGCCCAGGGCCAACCCTACCATGTGCTCAGGACACACTCTACAGGCACCAGAACCTATGCCATCCTCTTCCCTCCCCAGTGCGGCAGAATAGGCCGGAAATTTGTATTGTGCAGTTACTGACTTGGCTCACTAACTTGTTTCTACATGAAACCAGGAGTTATTCAGGGTTCTAAAGAAACAAAAGGCAGGGCATGCGCTAGAGGCCCCCGCAGGGACTTCAAGCGCTTAAAACAGTTGCACAGAGGCCTCCACATGCCAGACCCCTCCCTCAGCTTCTCCTTTAACCCTCCTTGCAGCTGTGCAGAGTATGCATTATCATCTTGTTCTACAGAGGAGGAGTTTGAGGCTAAGGGTAGGTGCCAACTGCTGAAGGTCACAAGACATAGTGGAGGACGTGGCCGAGTTTTAGATCCAGGCACTCCTGCCTCTAAAGCTGGCATTCGGTGCCTTCCTTGTGCAGCCTTCAGTGCAGGTACCCCGAGATAGCTGTGTGTCCAGCATGACAGGCTGGACTGTGAGAGAGAGAGAGGGTGTGTGTGTGTGTGTGTCCAAGGTCTCCAGCTTAGCTGACTACATGGACTGTAGCAGGAGATGCAAGCCCACACTCCTGTGCCAGCCAGTGGCCAGCATCTGCACCTCTGCCTCCACTCTAAGCTTTTCCTTATGTAGGGGACATGGGAGGCCAACGCACTCATACTCCATGGAAAAGGATGAAGTTTTTGAAAAGTATAAAAAGTTGGAAAACAATGGTTTGTAGATCCAAGCTATCAGGAACTGAAATTACTCTCCAGGAAAAAGGACATAGTGGGATGCTGAAAGGGGGAGACACCAACTAGGCTATGAGATATCAGATTCCCGCCTCTAACAATAATTCTTCTCCAACTAAGGCAGTTCAGGGAGGAACAAGGTGGAGGGCTGTCTGTGCACCATAACTCACACCTCATCACTACTGTCCTTTGTTTCAATGCCAAGGCTCACAGGAAGACCTAAGAGTAGACATTCACCAATTGCAAGAGGACAGTCTTAAGCAGAAAGGGCCTGGTAGAGAATTGGGATGTACTGATTTTGGGTTGGAAGAGAAAACACTTGGTCTGACAGGCAAGAAGCCAAAATGGTGAGTACTAAATTGACCTGGGAAAAGAGGCCCTGGGTTGCTGATGGAGGTTTCATGGGGAAAGGTTATGAGGAAGGAAGGGCAGAAGAAACAAGGAGCCTGACCCTGGGGATGAAACTCAGACTGGAATATGTGAAAATGGAAGACATAGGAAGGTCTGGTTGCTGAAAAAGAGAGCACAGAAAGAGAAATACTGTATCCTGCCCACCTATCCACTTCCAGAAGAGGATGGAGCAATAAGGAGAAGGAAATGAACAGTGTTCCAGGCAACTGCCCTCCCATTAACCATGCCTGAGATAATCTGAATTTTTTTTAATAATTGGAAAGAATTCATGCTCTAAACTTAAGAAAGATCTCAGCTTGAACCCATTAGAAGTAAAAGCAATGTTTTAAATCAATGCTGTGTCTATTTCCCCCTCTTCCCTCCTCCCAACAGCTCCTCTTCCCCATGGAACCCCAGACACTCAGCTCATGGAGATCAAAGAAATGAGAAAAGATTAACACAACAATTACTGAGCAACATGTGTGACATGGAACTTTTGGTTAGCCACTCACAATCCTTTTGGAAGAAAGAGAGATGTATATAAGTTCAGTTACACAACACACTCAACATTTGGTCAAGTCTGTCACTGGTCCTGGCTAAGTGGCCTGAACATTCTGGTGCCCCTGTGAGAAGATGCCCACATGAGAAGGCCAAAGGCTGTCTTGAGAGGACTATCTTGTGGGAGGGTCAGACAGAGGACAGGACTAGCACTTTCGGTGGAAATGACAAGGGAGAGGAATTCTGGCTCACTCCAAGGAGGAAATGTGTGACAAGACACTGAGTTCCCCCTCCCTGGAGGTTTGCAGCAAAATCCAGATGGCCTCAGGCAGGTCAGACACTGCAGAAGCAGCACAGCACTGGGCAGGCGATCACAGGCCTGCCCCTCCACACTCCAGCAAGTCCTTCCCTTCCTGCTCAGGGCTTCTGTAGCTTCCTCTCACTTATCAAACTGGGAAAATAATCCCTCTCACTCCGACTCACAACAATGTAGTGACAAAAACTGACACAATAACCTGGACACACATAAGGTAAGCACTGTACATGAACAGCACAACTCTGGGTACTTCAAGAGTTTCGAAGCACTCACAGGCCTCCCAGGTGGGATGAGGGCCACAGTGACATCCTGGGACCACACATACATGAGGGATCGCTGTGATCCCATGCCTAAGCAATGACTGGCAGCAGGAATTTGCTGGGTGAAGTGGGACAAGATGATATGCCCTCCCTGAAATCTGGACCTCCAAAACTAGAAGGCTGGCCTGAAAAGGGGCTCCTTTAGGCATTGGACCAGAGAAGGAACAGCTCAGAACCAGGGACTCCACTCAAGCCTGCCTGCCCAAGGAAGGAGGGGAAAAAAGAAACTGAGTCATAAATACATGACCTTCAGTTGCCAATGACCTCGGTTATTGTTGTCAGCGCCCTATGACTGTGAGGCCCAGATGCTGACACAGCTAGTGAGAGGTAAAGAGATGCCACAAGCCAAGCTTCCTGCCTCTCACCCAGGCCACCATACCCTAATGCCTATCAAAATTCCCAACACATTTCCTTTTTCAGCTTTGTTGGCACTCAGAAAAGCAGGCATCTTGGCAAAGTAAACTGGAGTTCCAGGAAGGAATGGAAGGGGGTGGGAAGGTAACTGAACAGGTCTCCTTTCAGTGGGAAGAGAGCCTGCAAAAAACATAAAGGGCTAAGAGATGTCAGTCTGAAAAAACCATCACCATAAAGAGTAGGAAAGAAGACTAGGATATGGCACAGGAAGAAAAGGCTTACACTCTCCCCCTTACACTCTTGAAAAGGCACACTTGCCACACTGACTGGAAAGGCCTGGGGGCCAGAATCCCTCAATCTAAGTCCTCCTTGGACCCATTTGCCTTTCCATAACTTGATGACCCCAGGTATTGTTACTAGCCACACGATGAGACAAATTCAGGGCAGCCTTTCCATTAAGACTAGCAAAGGCCTTGCCAACACATGAATTCAATAAAAGAACAGAGCTTCTTCTCTATGTAACAATTATATAGGCATATCAGGCAATGCCAGTGTTACTGTTTTATACCTACATGGCCTTGAACACTTTTGAAAATCTATCATTTCCTTTGCTCCTTTGTAACAACCTGTGAAGGACTAGGAAAGCTAGTTATTCCCAAATTCCAAGTGAAGAGAACTCCACAGAGATTAACCAACATATCTAGGGCTATACACTAAGAAAATGAGAACTAGGACACAAGTCCTAATAATGCCCGATGCTGTGTTCTGTTCCTCTGCTCTTCCCCTTTTAGGAGAAGGAGAAGAGACAACTGGGAGGTTATTTTGGCCACCTACCCACCACCTCAAGGCAGATCGACTTAGCTCTTCAAACCACAACAGCCTGCCTCGGCTGGGGTAATCCACCCCAGTCTCAGAGTAGCCCCAACTGATTTGGGATCCTATTATCTCAGTGTTGGAAAGGCCCTTTCGGGTAATCTAATCCAAACTCCCTTCAGAGGGCTGAATTCTTTTCATGGTCTCCTTGGCCTAACCTCACAACTGCCATTGCTCACAACCCCTTCCTGGGTGAGAAGCGGCTAGAAACAAGTCTGCACTCTGAGAGAGTGAAAGAGAGGTGAAGCTTCCTGTGTACCCAGCAAGGTGATGGTTCTCATCAGGGTATTTCCTGAATGCCAGCATCCCCAGACTTGCCCCACTCAATACTTTCTGCACAGGGGCAGCAAGACACCAAGTGGGAAATGAGACAGGAACCTTACCTTTCTTCTTTTCTCCCAGCTGCTCCCTTGGAGATCATCAAACCCCCATCCAGCACTCCATTTCCAAAACTGAGAATCCCAAATCAGAGACACCAAAGTACAGCTTCTCTCCTCTTACCCGGGTCCAAAGTCCATGGCTGAGTGGACTCTGAGGGGGAGGAGTCTGGGGGGGAAGGGGTGTGTCCAGGCCCCTCCCCCCCCACTGCAGGCTTCAGTGTCCCTCCCAGGGGTCTGTTACATCCCTTCATTCAGCTGGCTTGTTAAGCCCAGAGTCTGGTGATGGCTGGATCCCAGGTACTATCCCATCTCTTCCTCAGGGAAGTCATCCACTGTGAGGACTAGGCCATCTGTCTTCTGCTGGGACTCAGGAGAGGAAACAGGCCTTAGGACCGGCATGGCCCCAGAGGCCGCTTTCTGCATTAACCTGTGAAATATTTAAATATTATGATACTCTCTAATTTATTACATACCCAAATGGTTCCTAAGACTCCCTGCCTAAATTAGACTTATTCACTCTGCTCTACTATGAAAAATCCTTCCTTAAACACTCAAGGTTATATACAAAGTACCTACTTCACTCACATATTGTCCCCCCAAAACACAGTCACCCCATCCATATGTATCCACATATATGGCTCAGGATAAAGGATCGCACCTATTCTCACAACAGAAAGGTAACCAAAAGCACTGACAGTGTGTGGAGGCTGTCTTCTAAGAAATGTAGAAAAGAACATCCCCTTCTTGTCCTCTTGTCTTGTTGGTGCCACATACTAATCGCCCTACATCTCCCAAGCCTCTTAGGGTGTTCAGTGTTCTAATCGGCTAGCTCTCCCCAACTGAACTAAATCCATGCCAGACCTACATGCTGACACTTTCCACATACATTCTTTGCTCCCTCCCCTTCACCTTCACCCTACCCCTTAGCTTCCAAAACTGGCCGGGGGATGTAATTACTAATGGCTGTCAAACTCTTTCCTGGGGCCACTCCCGAGACTACTATCCTGGAATGCCTGAGGCCCGAGTCCTGCCTGCAGCAGTCCCACAGTGTTCCAATTCTCCAGTCCGGAAGTCCACCCCTGTAGCCCCCTCCAAGTTTATTTCTACACACACACACACACACACACACACACACACACACACACACACACTTCTATCCTGCAGGGGCGTGGCGTCTACATGACCCCGACCCACCCCCGCAAAGACTTTAACTCCACCCACCCTTCTCACAGAAACGCCGTGCAGTATTCACCTGGGAAGGGGGTGACAGCGACCCTCCCGAGACTCTGACTCCAACCCCTCCGCCGCCCGTACGACCCTCGCCCTATCTGCCTGGGTTGTTACCTGGATCCCGCCTGCCCTGTCTCGGCAGGAAGCCGACGCCCGCCCCCCAGCCGGGAGTCCAGGCCCCAGGCCGGGTCCCCACAGCTGGCCCAGGCCCCACCCCCTCGACCCCCGACAGCCCAGCCCTCCCCTCGAGCTCCTCCCCTCCCCCCCCACCATCCACTGCAGCCACTTCCGCCTGTCCTCCGGAAGTGAGCGCGCTGCAACTGTCACCTCCCCTCATCCCGCCTTATTCTTCTACCCCACAACCCACGCCCATCACCACCGCCACCACCGGAACATGGGACGTGGGTCTGCAGGGCTTGCGGTTGTTCTACAGTCACTATTTACAGGACTGAGGACCGGGCTGGGCCGGGTCTGGGTGAGAACAGAGCTAGGGGTGACTGTTGCTGCCGTGCAAGAAGGGGCGGGGTAGAGAGTGCAGCGGAGAGCCGGAGCGCGCGTCACGTCGAACCGCGCGGGATGGACGGCGCATGCGTCACGACGCTCCGGCCAGTTGCTAGCGTGATGCTTGGACTGCCTGGCCCCACGCGACTTCAGCGGGGGGTAGGGCGGAGCGAGGAGCGTGGATGTGGGGGCGGAGCCTACGCCAGGCAGCCTGACCTAAGGTCGCCTAGCAACCGCCCGTCTTGACCTGGGTTCTGGAGGAGGCCAGTGCTGTCCCCTTTCCGACGGCCTCCTCCCACGGAAAAGCAATTCAGAAAGAACTAAGGCCCGTGTTCACCGATCAAGTATTGGGAGCTCTGTGGCAGTGCCAGAGGAGAGTTGTTATTTTTTGTCCATCGCTTACTTTTTCTTTCTTCACTTTTCGCGGTGGCAGGACCTTCCTTCAGTGTAAAAAGAAGGCGAGCGTACTCATAAAATGAGTGCCCCTCCATCCCCCACGACAGCCCTTCGCTGTCCATGCGCTGTGCGAAGCACGGATACCGTCCCCTGAGCAACAGACAGGTTTGCCCGAGTTTCCTTGGCTAGAAAGCAGTAGGTACCTCCCATTCAGGGGTGGCATGGCAATCACGTCTGAAACACACTAGTGCCACTATTGCATGCCACCTGAGATTCGTCTCTAAAGAAACTTTTGCTCTCCTTCAAACATTGGACTTCCAAGTTCCAATACGGTCCTGGTTGCTTTTTTCTAAATATATTGGGCTGCCTTGCTCTTGACTTCAAGCTAAATCCAAGGGGAGTTACTACTAATTTTTGCAGTTCCTATGTCATCTATGTAAGTGATTAGAGGACTAAGAGCATCTTTTGTTCTAGCATTTGGTATTAAATGCCATACCTGACATAGGGCTCCTGAAACCTTTGTAATTTCTGGGTGATAGGAGTGTCTTCTGTTGTAATGAAGCAACTGGATGGGCTCCGGATGGCTCCTGGACACTGGCAGGCCGATCACCGGAAAGACCAAGACTTGATTAAAAGTTTGGAGTTTTTAGCTCCCGCCACCCATTCTTTTAAGAAAGGAGAAAGGCAGAAAATAGAGGTAGTGATCAATCCTGTCTACTAAGATGAAGCCTCCATTAAAATCCTGACACTATGTACAAGGAGGGTAATGTGCCCCCAACTCCACTGGACAGGATGCTACAGACTTCGCCCTATGTACCTCTTCATCTGGCTATTCATCTGTATCCTTTATCTTTTGATAAACTGGTAATGTAAATATGTCCCTGAGTTTTGTAATCTGTTCTAGCAAATAACCAGATCCAATGGGGAGGGGATCATAGGAACCTCCGATTTGTAGTCAAGTGGGACAGAAGTTATAGATAACTTGGGGTTCACATCTGAATGGGGTGGGGAGGGGCAATCCTTGGAACTGAGTTCTTAACGCTGTGGATCTGATGCTAGCTGTCTCCAGGAAGATGGTGTCAGAATTGAGTTAAATTGTAGAACACCTAGCTGTGTCACAGAGAATTGATTGGGGGGTGGGGGGGAGGGAGACACCACATATTTGGTGTCAGAAGCGAAGTATTCTGCATGAGTAGTAAAAGAGATACAGAAGGAAAGACTGGGTTTTTCTAGTACATGTGTTGGGCTGACTTGCTCTTGACTTCAAGCTGAATCCAAGAGAATCTACTACTAATGTCTGGAGTTCATATGTCATCCATTTAATGGCATAGAATCTTGCGAGGACTATGGATGGATTTGCATCCTCCATCCCCCTGACACACACACACACACACACACACACGCACGCAGCACCCCCTTTGAAAACTGGAGCCTAGGCTTTAGTCTTCTGGCATATCTTCTATGCCCATGATTTCTCCAGATTACTAGCAGTGACTAACTTGCATATTTTCAGCGCCGGGAATGTAATAGTTGCTAGGTCAGGAGTCTTGAAATTATTTTGTTATTTGGAAAGATGTCATCATTAAAAACTCAAACAAGCTCAGAGTCTGGAGGCTTGGCTAGAAATAAATGATAGATTTATTTGGGGGTCTTAAAGTTTGCACACTGGGACCGCTAGGCCAAAACCCAGAGGTGTTCCAAAGAAGAGATAAAAGTTAAGCATTCTTATAGTAAAAGTGCATTCTTGAAAATAATCAGCCCTGTGTTCTTAGCCCTAGGCTTGGTCCAGGACAGTTATCAGATGTCAGGCTGTTTGGATAATGGAAAACAGGTGGTCTAGAGGATGAGCACCAGGAGATCTGGTCACATCCAGTGGTCTGGATAATGGATGTCAGGTGGATGTCAGGTGGCCTGGATATTCGAGTCCTTCAGGGGGTTACCCGGAGGTCTGGTATGTGTCCAGATGTATATCCAGGCATTAACACAGGACTAAAAAGTTCAAAAAGTTTAAGTTCCCAGGCTACTTAGAACAAGCATAGAATCTCATTCTAAGCTTCATGCCTTGACTCATAATGCTAATAATTTTAGCAGCTTGGTTAAAGTGACTCCCTTTTATATATTCCCTATCTTCATTTTTTTCTCAAAACATTCTGCAAACAAAATTTGTATTGCTACTATAGTCAAACATAACAAGTCCACAGATAAGTTCCTGACCCTCCCCTATCCCCAAACCTCCACTAAGCTGTTTTTCTCATCCTAATTAATAGCAACTCCACTTAGGCCTAAACTCCAAGAACCATCCCCACACTCCTCTTTCTCACACCCTCTACTTGATCTGTCTGGAAGTCCTGTTGGCTCGACCTTCAAACTACATCTAAGATCCTACACCTCAGCATCCCCACAGCCGCTTTCATCCCTCACCTGGACAACCAGCTCTCTCTGCTTGCCATCCTCTCCCAGTCCCAACCCCAGTAGCCTAGTTTGTGTAGCAAGCAGCCAGAGGAGTCCTGGCATTTCTGTGCTCCCTACTTCGCTTGGAATAAAAAGTCAAAGTTCTTACAGGAGCCTACAGAGCCCAACATTAATTAACTACCCTGTCGACCTCTGACTTGCTCTCCCCTTGCTTACTCCGTCTTAGCCACACTGCTCTCATTGCTGTTTCTCGAACCCACCTCAGGGCCTTTGTACTGACTGTTCCCTCTGATTATAAAGCTCTTCCAGATATTTGCATAACTCACTCACTTCTTTCATATCTTTTCTCAAATATCACATTTTCAATGGGGACTTCTCTGGCCAACCTCTTTAACCCTGCTCTTACCCACAGCATTGCCAGTCTCCCTTACCCTTCTCCATTTTTTCCTTAGCATTCATTTATCAACTTCTAACATATTTATTATGTTTACTACTTATTGTCTATCTTCCCTTACTGGAATGTAAGTTTCATGAGGGGAAGTATAGTTGGCTGTTTAATTTCTTACTGACTCACTAATGCCTAGAACAGGGCCATGTGTGTGGCCCATAGTAGGTGCTCAACAAACATTTGTGGAATAAATTAATAAATGAACGAACTTGAACAACTATTTTTATGATAATATATTCCCATCCAGGCCTCTCTCACATGCAGATGCACGAACATAGTTATAAGCATAGTATACATATTTTGCATGATTTTTATCATCCCACCATGGATACTGTCCATTTTTAAAAATATTTTCATAGTTATAACCATTATTGCTTTTAAAATGTACTTAGATTTTCACATGCTTGTTATAATAAGTTCAACAATGCAAAATTGTGTAAAGAAAAAGTTATCTTTCCTCTAATCCCACCTTGCTGAAGGGAACTACTTTTAAAATAAACAGATATCCTTCCACACACACATACGTATATAACAAGTACAAATTGCACAACTCAAAGATAGGTATGCCTGAATTGTACCTTCATTTTATAATTCAAATCAGTTTCTGTTTTCAGCCTCATTCCCTCTGATGGCAAAAACTAAATCTAGTTAGTTCACGTAATTGCTGGCACTTATGATTTGCTTCTTTATTAGTGATCAGATATAATTTAATTCCAGTGAATTCAGAATTTACTAATGCCCTTTCTTTTCTTCATTCACCTTCACATAATTATCAGTTTTTAAAATGTATTATAAAAGAAATGGACATTCATTACAGAAAAATATTAAACAATAAATAAACAAAATGAAAAAATAAAAACCATTTGTAAATCCAGCAACCAGAAATAATCAAGCCTTCCAGATTTATTCTGTTCATATATATGCGTTTTGGGGATCATATTATAACTAGCTTTTATTGCTTAATATATTGTGAACATTTTTCCATGTCACAAAATATACTTCTATAGCGTTTTTAATGACTGCGTGGTATCCCATTATGCAAATGCACCATAATTATTGTCCCTGTTTTTGTATATTTGAGTTGTGTCCAACTTTTCATTCGTGCAGAATCACTTGTAGCTAAATCTCTGTGCACATCCCTAATTATTTCCTCACGATAAAGTTCTGAAACTAGTGTTCAAAGGTTCACTCATCGTTGAAGGCTTGTGATGCATGTTGTCAGCAGACCTACAAGAGAGGTGGCAGTGCTTTGACACTGGTAGGCAGGAGGGTTCCCTTATCCACACCCTACCAGCTCTGTCTTATCATTCTTTGTCATCGTTGTTAATCTGATAGGACAGGGATTTTGCATTGTTGTTTTAAGTTATATTAACTACTAGTAAAGTTGAACCTGTTTTTAGGCATTGCTTTTATGAATCACTCATATCTTTCGGCCATTTATACATTCTCATTTATCTGCAAGAACTTTTTGTAGAATATAAAATAAAATATCGTTACCTATGTTGCAGATATTTTGCCAGTTTGTTACTGGCCTTTTGATTTTGTATATGTGTTCTTTTGACATTGCAGTTCAGGCCACTAGGCCAGAAGTCTGGTCTTCTGCACATGCTCAGCCTTCCAATAAACATCAAATAAATAGAGATTTTTGTATCAGTTACTCCCCCTGGAAGACCAGCAGGAAGAGTCTCCTGGACCAACATTTGGATTGGGGGTGGGTAAGAGGCTGTGTACACCAGGTAGGTCCCTCTTCCCCATGGCACCCTTCTGTTGCTGTCGGAAGCAGCAGGAAAGTGGCCTTTCTTCTGCCTTTTAAAACTCACTTAAGGGCCAAACCTAATTCCAACCTCTCCAACTAGACAGAAGGTAGCCAGAGACCAAAAAGCTGATCCACAGTCCCCACCAAATTAATGTACTGGGGCTTTCCTTTCTGATTTGGCAGTTATCTATTCTAGCACCTGGCAGGAAGAATCTTCTCCGATTGCCTTGTTTTTCAGTGTTTTCTTGGCCATTTTCACAAACATATTTTTTAGATACATATTTTTTTTCAGGCTTATTTTTCAGATGATAATTATTTTGAATTTATTTTGAAAACTAGACAGTATTTTGTAATTTACTGGGCGTCTCCTTACCCTGGCAAGTATTCCTTGTACTGATTTTAGTTCAAAGTCTGTACAAGTATAAGAGGCAGTTTGTATATTGGCCTGGATTGCATTTTAAAATTCTGACCCATAAGGAAATGGCCCCATTTATTTTCTCCTTTTATCTTATTGTACCTCTTAGCAATTTCTGACACAGTTGTCTGTGTACTTCTCTTTCCAATCCTCTCCTCAGTGACCCCCACGCCACCACCTCCTGGGTGCCCTCCCTCTCTGACCACTCCTTCTCAGCCTTCCTCACTAGCTTTCCCTCCTCCCTCTTCTTCTCTACCCAAATTTCTTTCTAGGTGTCTCCACAGAATTCACAAGGCCTCCACTGTCACCTCTGTGCCAGAGATGCCCAAATAAGTCCCCCGAGACCCTTCTCCTCTATTCTCTAGGCCCATATACCCAGCTGCCTGCTTGACCTCTCACCTTATCCCCTCACAGATACTACAATTCAGGGTCCACAACTGAACCCGTAGGATGCCCCCCCCAGCTCCTCTCCCAGCTTTCTCCTTCTCGGTGAGTGGCTCTATCATCCAACTAGTTGCTTGTGCCACAAACCCAGAAATTTTCCATGAAGTCTGCACATCTTGTCAATCAACATACCCCGCAAAGTTCACCTCCCAGTGATTTCATGACTCTGTGCTCTTCTGTCCATCTCTTCCCAAGCTGGCCAGTCATGACATATCTTGCCCAGGTCATGGGAATTGGGGGGCAACCAGCTTCTTTCCAGGATTTTCTGAACACAGGGAAAGTTTCTCCCAAATGGCAAACCTCAAGCGCAAATGACAGTAGTTTCAGCCTCTCTACTTAAAGGACAACTGGGCCAGCCATAAAAGTCTTGAGTCACACTTCCTCAGGATTTGTTGGCCTTGCTGGACCTCCTCGCCTTCTGTTACTAGTTGGTACTGAGGAGAAATCTGAAACCAGGTTGATGTTTTCCTTCAGAAGAAACTTGGATTTTCTGTTCTGGATGCATAGGAAGGTTTTCCATTATCTACAAAGTTCCATAAACTTTACCAGAATGACTTAGTTACAGTAGTTTTTCCTGGACACGTTGTACCCTTTAAACCTGCAGATTTAAGTTTTATTTTATTCCAGTTCTGCCACTTATTGCAGTATTTCCTTTGGCAAGTTACCAATCTCTCTGTGCCTTAGTTTTCTCATGACTACAGTAGGGATGATAATAATATCTAACCTTATTTATTTATTGTGAGGATTAAATGAGGTCATGCACATCAAGTCCTTAAAATGATGCCCAGCATATGTAGTAAGTGCTCAATAAATGTCAGTTACTATTCTCATGATTCATTCAGAAAAGTTTCAGTGTAGTACTTTTTTGACTTTCACTTTCGTTTCATTTGTTCTGATCTGTAGGAACACCAACGTGTTGGCACCATTCGACTATCTTCTAGCTCCCTCATTTTTATGTCCTAGTTCCCAGTGTTTTCAGAGGAACACAGGTTAATACAATTCTACTCCTCTATGTTTTCCTTACATTTACGCTAAAGCTCTAACATTATACAGCTTTCTTCCACCCTTCTAAAGTATATGATTCAGTGGTTTTTAAACATCTATTCACAGAGTGAAGCAACCATCATCACTAATTCCAGAACCTCATCATCCCAGAAAGAAACCCCATACCCGTTAGCAGGCACTGCTGATTCCTCCCTCCCCTTTCCCTGGGCAACTACTAATTGACTTTCTGTCTCTATCATTTGGCCTGTTATGGATACTTCGTATGAATGGAATCATACATTATGCATCTGGCTTCCTTCACTTAGCATAGTTTTCAAAGTTCCTTCTTATAATAGCATATATCAGCACTTCATTCCTTTTTGTGGCTGAATAACATTCTCTTATATGGATAGACCACATTTAGTTTATTCATTCAACAACTAATGGGCCTTCAAGTTGCTTCCACTGTGCATCTGTTTTTGCCAATGTGAATGAGAAGACGGGACCCCAGTCTCCACATAAAAGGCTACTGAATCCCCAGATGAAGGAGGAGGAATCTGCGGGGAAGTTAGATTTTCTGGAGGGCAGTGGGTATAGGCCAGTGACGTCGAAGATTTTGGGAAATTCCACTTTTAAAATATACGTTACCCCTAACAGTATACACATAATTATCACACCATGTTTGTTCTGTGGCAGGTGGAGACAGGCCCGACTATCAGCATGTTCTGACTTTCTCCTTGTCTTCTTACTCACCTCTCCCTTTGGCTGGGCCCATATTCTTTCCTGAAACGCTTTTTTCTCTTCATTTGTGATTCTTCAGTCATCATACCATTTTCTAAAATCTACTCTCTTCAGCAATTCCAAGAAGCGAGGGTGGACTTTTCTGGAACACTGAAGACAGATATCCCCACCCACTTTTCCGTGGTTTTGTGGCTTTAAAAATAATTAATTAATTAATTAATTAATTTTGCTGGAGTTACACTGCAAATATAGGACTGAAGAGGATGTGACAAGCTCAGACATCACCATAGCTTAGGTATAAAGCCGAAGACTTTTTACAGGTGTCGTAAAGAATCTGGAACTTAGGGACTTAGGTTGAAGGTCAGATGGCGGGTACAGAACATTTGAGAATTTTAGTTCAATCATGGAATGGAAGTTGTTTAAGTACACTTAAAATTGTAGTACCTTTTTGCCTTCTTTCACAATGCATAGGCTAGTATCTGGTCTCCCCTTATTTAATCCTGGTATTGTCACTTTAATCATTTTAATTTGGGGCATTTCTCTCCAACTGTTTTATGAGCTTCTGAAGGGAACAGACCCTGTTTACCTTAAAACACTCCTAGTTCTACATTTGTCCAATTCAGTGGATATTTACCTGCAGGCTCAGATCCCAGCCCTTCTCATTTCTGTGGACTTGGGAGACTCAGTTTCCTCTGCCAAGGTGAGGGTAATAAAAGCTGCACTTTGCCAGGTCAGGTATTCATAAGGATCAAATTAAACCAAGGGTGTGGGAACCCTTTTAAAACTCAAAAGAGCCATGTAAATATGGCATTTAGAAGTTTACAGATAGTAGTCAAAGGGCAACCATTCTGGGTCACATTGAGCTTTCAGGAGGTCACTCAGTGCCTCTCCATTTGAGAAGAGAGACACTCCCAGGCCCCCTCAGAAAGCTGCCTTCAGTCTTACCTGGCCTCTCCCTTTTTCAGGGCTCTCAAAAGTGTGATTATGCCGTAGAGAAAGCCAGTCTGCTTTTAAACACCTTTCTTTAACAGTATCATAAGTTGTGACTTTCACTGGGTTTGTGGGCTGGTTTTTAAATCCAAATTTGCATTTAACCCAGAAGCATTTGCTCAGCTCAGTATTTCTGTAAATCACCTCTGTGGGTGAGGGTTGCCCAGTTACCTAGTAAGAATTTGAAACCTTGGATCCAATGCCAGGAGCCTGAGGTTGTCTTGTACTGGGCCTCCAGTGCTGGGGGTGGTAGGGAGAGGAGAGGAGAGGGAGAAGGGTGGGAGAAAGGAGCAGTCAAGGGATCACAGTCCAAAATACGAGTGTCTTTTGCCTTCATGATATATCAGGTCATAGGAAGAGGGGAAACTCATTCTCAAGAAAGAACAAAGAAACAACAAGTTAAAAACTGAAGACAATTCAGAAACGCTGATAAAAAGAAGTGTTTAGAGGATATAAAATTAATTAGAAATGGCTCTCGGGGGTAGGTGAGTCACCAATGTTAACCTAATAATAAAGTGACAGGCAACAAGCATTTATTTGAGATCACAGATTACAACCTGTGCGCACAGATTCACATAGAAACCCAAATTGTGTCCCAATATGAGGTGAAGTCAGGTTTTTTTTTTGTGTGTTTTTTTAAAATTTTGTTATTTTGATGGGAATGAGAAGAAATAATTACATGAATAAAAGAATTCCTGTTGGTGCTGACAAGCTGAGGTATTCTTTAGCTAGACATGGCTGGCTACTGATTTTGTCTTTAAAAAGAGATTCCATAATCAATAGTCCTTGTGGGCAGGATGTCTGCTTTCCTGTTAGTTTTACAGTTTTTTGTAAGACGGTGTTGCTTTGGTCCAGTCCAAAGATTATTTTTTCCCATTTCAAACAGTCCAAAGTTTCAAGGAGCCAGACATGCAAGGAAACCCTCTGGAATGGCTGCCCTTAATGGCTGCTTTATCTTAAAACGGCTCCACTTATGTCAGCTTTTCACGCAAGGAAGGTCTTGAAGGGAAGCAGAGAAGAATGCCTGGTTTGGGGGTCATAAGTCCTCCTTTACTTCAAGCAGAACCAAGCTTCAGTGGGCATGTTGTACTTCTTATACTCTGAGCTGGGTGCGGTGTCAGGTGCTTGGAAGCTGGAGCTGCCATGACCAGCTTTTATACACCCTGACTGCACCCTCTAAAACAGCTCGCCATGTAGGAGCCGTTGAAAAGTACTTTGGAGAAAACGATTACAACTGTTACCCACCAAAGCATAATTATAATTTTATCATAATTTCTTTATCTTTTTCAAAATGGGTTTTAGCCAGAACAACCATTTTTAATTATTAGAAACATTTTAAATAATGACCTTTATTAATCATATAAAGGGAAACACATGTATTCATCTTTCAAAGTGCCATCTCTGATCTTTTGCGAGCTTCACTGTTTTCTACCTTATTTGGGGACAAAGTTGTGGTTCACATGTGCCTCTCCTCAGAACCAACGCGAAATTCCTTCAGAAGAATGTAAGTTAAAGGCAGTGCAATACCGCCAGTAAATAGTCTTTAGGTATCGTCTGGAACTTTGCAAGGCAATCTGAAAAAGGGGAGGTGGAGGGGAAGGTGGTGGAGCGCCAGCTTTGGAAGTTACTAATCCTTCCTGTGCCTGCCACTTCCAAGCTGTGTCACTGCTGTGTGGTGGTCACCTCTGTGTTGTGTCAAACACTGATGCATTCCTAATGACCATTAAGCAACTGTCCTTTTCAGGCGATTGACTCTTCTAAGTAAATCAGACCCATTTGTGATCACATCTGGGGGAATATCGAGCTTGCTTGCCTGCACTGTGACATGCCTTCTTGAGTGGGTGCAAAACTATTGGAATTTCAGCAGAGAATTGGGTGTGTTGTATGAAATGGATCAGATTACTCAGCTGCTACCCAGAGTGAGGAGACTTCCAAGAAAAAAATTTTGGTTTACGTTGTTTCTGGGCTTTGTCAATGCCTGGAACACCACAGGCACTCTGTTCCAGGGAAGAGATCTGAGGTTGGGGCCGGGGGTCTGAGGAACACAGAGACCCCAGATTCCTTTCTCTTCTCTCAGCCTGGGTGCCACCTCTTCCTTTTCCCCACTTCAGAGTCATCTGAAGTCTTTATTACCAGCCCAAATGCCACTCGCACCTTGAAACCTCTGTAGCTGTCAGAGCTGCTGCTGCTTCGCCTCATATTGGGATTCACCATGGTACAGCTGTCCCCGGTCGTCCTCCACCCCTGCAGCATTTTGAGAGACTCACTCAAGTGGACTAACAGCTACAGGACGTAGAGGGCAGAGCAGCCACAGAGGGAAATTAAGTTTTAGTGAAACACTATATGAAAATCCTCCTGGGGAGGCTATGAAATCACAATTAGGAAAGAGGCAGAAAAGAGGGATATAAAATGTTAAAGATTTAACCCGATAAATTTTGAGACAACAAAGAAAATTATGTGATACAGTAGAGGCAGGACTTGGGCTAAAATCTGACTGAAATTGATAGATTCTAGTAAAATATATCCCTCGAGAAGGGATACAGCCAAGAAAATGTGAGAAACTTGGTTGCATGGGGTAATTGGAAATAGAATAGGCATTCCAAGAACGATATTGTTTTCCTGTTTGAAAAAAAGAAGGCAGTACAATCTGAAAGTAAGTGTGGGATTGCGGGAGATTAGGCCTGCACAGAGACACGGTAGCACAGCCGCTGGGCGCAGGTGGAGATCCTGCCACCTTGGGTTCACACACCAGATCCACCACAAAGCTCTGTGCCTGTTTCCCTCCCCACCTGCCAAGTGGGGAGTGAATAAAGGCCACCTTATGGTATTCTTATGAAGACTGTAGGACTTGCTCGCAATGGCACCTGGCACAATTTTTATAGTGTTCTATAAAATTTGAAAAATCTGGTTGGTCATTACTTTGGAACAAATAAAAAGATAAAGATAACCTGATTAAGTTCTGTGTGATACCACAGGAGATGAAACAGTGTCATTACATGACTTTTATAAGGCACTTCACACCCATTCTTAAATAGCTTGTTATGCTTTTAACTCATTTTCCAGTATGACCCGGGAATGGAGGAACTTGTGCCTTAATCTTACGTGACCCTAACAACATTCAGCACACATTGCAGAGCTTAATAAATACCTGTTCATTTTTTGTTCAATACAAAATTTCGAGCTTCTCCCAACAGCAACCATTTACACATTAGCAATAATTAATTTTTTAATGCCACTTTGGAAGACCCAGATGGCCCTGGTAGAAAGGTCTGGGTAAATCAGTATTAACAAAGGGAGAGAAGACCACAGGGGTGATTGTGGCCTGGGCTTCAGGTCTTGGCAGGTCTTGGCAGTCAGAGGGAACGAGGTGTATTTTCCAGAAAAGTTTGATGAAAGCAAAAGGAAGGGACAGCAAGAACCATAGCCTGTACTTCTTAACTGCCCCTTTCTGTTCAGCTGCAGCAGCTGAGAAACAGACATATCAGCAGCCTCATGACACAACCCAGGCCTCCTGCAAGGCTCCAGAGTTCAGAACCCAGACCAGAGGGCCTGGCTGCCAGGAGATATTAAGGGAGCAGCCTTAATAGCAAGGAAGCAGCGAAGATCTTGACTCAACCATCCATCTGTGTGATTTCAGTCAAAGACCAATTTCCTGTTGGGAGTGGGGAGGTGGGGGGAGGAAGGGTGAATGAGAAGACAAACCAAGTCCAAAGGTCCTAACTCTGAGGAGATGGATAAACATGGCCTGTGTGGACAGAGTGTGCTCTGATGGAAAGGCAAGACTGTTCTTTGGAGTGTGTAGAATTGGAGGCAGGAGGAAAAGACTGGGGTTCTGTCAACAGCTGAGTAGAGCTGGCCACTGTGCTTTTGCCTCTGAGCTAGGGGTGGCAGTGGAACAGCATGCATCCCCAAGGTTTACATGCCAAAGTTCCAGGAGGACCCAAGGGTCAAGTGGACACAGCAGGAGCAGGGACACAGCAGTCTGATGTCCTGTCTGAGAGGGTGCCCATCACCAGATGAGGAAACCCTGCAGGGGGCTGCAGGTCTGTAACCAGTTGTGAAAATTGAGGGGAGCAGGAGGCCAAGCCAAATGACCCTCTTCCTACCAGCAGCAATGCCCATATCCTGTCCAGCCTAGTCTCATTTATAAGATTTAAGACCTTCAAAGAAAAGGGACAGGGTGTCCAACCGGTTGGGTTGCCAGATCAAATACAGGACACACTATTAAATTTGAACTTCAGATAAATGAAGAATTGTCATTATTGCAGGGGACATACTTACACTAAAAAAATAAAAAAAAAATTATTGTTTATCTGAAATTCAAATGTAACTGGACATCCTGGTTTTATTTGCTGTGCTAAATCTGGCAATCCTAACCAGATGACATGCTAAGTGAACTTCAGAACGTTTGAAAATAGTATTAAAGCAGTAGTGGCAACTTCCACAAATGGCTCTGAGTCTTCCAGGCTCCAGGGTTTTGTTACTAATTCATTCTCAGGTGACCTACCCTTTCTAAGGACTGAATCTCTCTTACCTCCAGGGCACTGTGGGACAAAAGGGGAAAGTAAATATTCTTCTCAGGCTGGTGTGATAGGCCAGCATCAGCAGTAGGCCATATGTTGTGAATCCAGGTCAGACCAGCATTCCAGACAGGGGAGGAAAGAGTAGACTACAGTAAGGGGTAGAGAGTAGAGGGGGGATCAGGATGTTTTGCTTGTAATTTGTCTAATAAAACTTTTGTTTCTGTGAATGATTGTGTGTGTACATGGCTAACAACCTTTCTTACTGTCATCTGCATCCAAAAATGTTTGAAAGCCCCTGATAGGACATTGAGACTTGTGGGGCATTACTGTGAAAAACAAATTGGATCAGCAGCCAAGATGAATTAACTGTCACACTCACAGGTGAGGGTGAGCTTTGCATTCGAGAAAAATCACCTGCTGGAATCACCTCACCTTTTCATGGAGTCTGCAGTTCCTGCCCGTGGACAGCCAGTCCTTCACTGAAATCCAAGTTCCCTATTTTCTCATTTTGTTCATTTTGCTGTAGCCATTTACTAAAAGCATACATTGGAATCTAATACTGTTGCGCTTGATCTCAGGCAATAAATATAGGTGATAATGTGGGACTAGATGCGCTGTCCTTATGTTCACAGAGCTTTGAAAATTTATTTAATTTTCTCCAACTGGAAGGCTTTTCAGTGTTGAAATCCTTGGAGATTACTTGCCTTAATTCCTCAGAGCCATTTCAGTTGAAAAAATCACTATTTCTCTCATGCTTTTCCTTAGGAAGAGGAAGAAAAAGTGTTTACAGTTCACTTTGAACTTTAAAAATTCCTATAACGATTAGCTCTTGATTCAGAAATTGTAAATAAAGTTTTTTTTTTTTTTTTTTAAGTTTTATTAGGAGGGAAAGTACACTTCCAGAAGTGGAAGGGGCCCGAGCAAGAGAAGCGTGGCTCAAAAGGCCTAAATAAAGCTGTTTTGTCATACAACGTTACTGAAACATTGTGTCCTGTGATGGTTTAGTCTTTATTGTTCTAGCCATTTAAGTCTTATCTTGCAGTCTTTCATAGAAAACAGCTTATGAATCTTAAGCCTAAATATTTACCGTCTTGTACCAGTTGCTCTGATTGTCACTGTTTCTCCCGATTTGGCATTTTGCATGGATGAAATGGATTTATCATGACTTTCAGTGGACAGTGCTTGTCGGCCGTGGAACATGATAAGGGTACAGGCTTCGCAGGCGGGTGCCCCTGGATTTGAAACTAATCCCGACCTACAGGAACATTCTGACCTTTAAAGGCGTGTGAAGGCTTAACATCCTTGGCAGTAAGATGGGAATAATGAGAGTACCCGCCGTGTAGGGCTGTTGTGGGGTTTAGATGAGAAAATAAATGGAAAGCCTGGTGTGGTAGAGACAGTGCCATACGTTCACCAAATTTCATTTCCATTTCCTCTCCATGAGCATGAGACTGCATTTTCAACCTCCCCAGTGGTTGATTTGGGACCATGTGACTAGGCTCTGGTGTGGACTATTTATACCTAGCTTGGCCACCCAGCCTGGCTACCAGGGGGACACAAATTCCAGGTCACATGGCTACAAGACAAAGGAAGGTAGCCCAACCCACATAGGAGTTTATGTGAGCAAGAAATTAACCTTTATTTGTAATGCCCCTGAGATGTGAGAGTTTGTTCCTGCAGCAATGCCTTGCTCGCCCTGAATAATACACTTGACAGTATAGTAAACAGTTAGTGAATTTTAGCATTTAAGGTGAACTGGTATGGAAAAATTCCATAGATATATATTATTAAGGGGGGGGGGAAGGACCCAGTTGCCCTGATTCCTGGTTTGTTTGTTTTTTTTAAAGGAAGCTACAAAACAATATATTGTGTGCTGCATTTTTTTGTAGGAAAGTCAGGAAAATGAAAAAGTCCATGTGTATTTGCTTGTTTTTGCAAAGAGAAACACAGGAAAGGAGAAACCAGAAACTAATGAAAATGGTAACCTATGAGAGGTAGATTGGAACAGGGTGGGGAGGATATGCGTGGGAGGGAGACTTCTCTGACTAAACATGTTTATACAGTGTTGGTTTTTGAATCATATATTTTACATACTCAAGTAAAAGTAAATCATAAAGAAAAAAATGCCGTAAAATAGGACGATAAATAAAACAAATGTCCTAATAACTGTATAAAACCGAACCAACAGTGACAGAGGATGTTGTTTTGGACAACCTACTCTCACGATACATGTGTTAATATTGGGAACCAGAGATTTCTTGTATAAGAGGAAAAATAAAATATGAAGAGAATTTAAGATGATATTATGTTGAATGCCAGTAACAATATGAACTCATGCTACTTCGTGTATGTATAATCTCCTAGGTGTTTTCCTGGGAGTAAAGGGTACTGACACCATTACACGAAAGGCGCTTGGGCAGTAGGTTATTCCCACAGATCATGAATAGTCCAGTGGGAAAGATTTTTCTCTTTGTACCAGATCCCACATACGCCCCGCCCTGTGCCTGGCCTACCCCTCAGGATCCAGTTGCCCTGATTCCTGGGTTGTAAAGCTCCAGCCTCCATCTTGTCACTTCACCCCCTACAACGACAGATTTCTCTGCCTCTGGCAAGGAAGTCCTTACATCCCTTAGAGAGGGGCTGCAGCAGTTCCCATAGCCAGACCCAATGCAGTAGGACCCATGGAGGTTCTGGCTTTCCCAGTTGCTGGCCACAATCCAGAAGTACAGGGGCATTCGAAAGAGACTCCTTCAGGGTGTGATGGTGCCACATGGCACCTCAGAAGATGTCCCACAGGACCAAGCACCCAGCAAGCTGCTTACAAAGTTGTGGCCAGCTGGCCAGCTCGGCAATTAACCCCACTTGTATTCACCTCGATTCTTCCCCCCTTCTCATTTTTTTTTTTTTTTTTTTTTGCTTTCGTAAGATTGCACTTGTCATAAAATATTAGCTTGTACATTTTATTTCAGTCTCTCTTTCCAGGCATTTTCTTCTCCATGGAGATATGCCAATACTTTCCCAACCAAGTCATCAATCACCCTTAGTGTTACTAGTATTGGGAACACCCAACAAATAAACCTCCTCATGAGACGCCTCTGAAGTTTTCTTGCAAAAAAAATGTTTAACCCACACATAGGCAAGCCCCCAGACCTAACTTCCATTTTAAGGGAAATACAAGCTTAAAAGTAAAAGTTAAAGGACACCCCTGGGAAACTATCAGGCGAACGAAGGATGTGCAACTTTCTCTAAGTCATCTGGTCTGGACCCTTCCAAAGTCAATGTCATAAATTAAAGCCAGACAGAAGTTAAGGTGGGGAGATTTTCCAGACTGACCCTCCAAATAGAATCCACAAACCTTGATTAGATCCTGTCAGAAATTGCATTGGAATCTTTAGGGGACAGCCATGAAATTTTAAATATGTCATGAATATTAGTTGTAATTGTAGAAAGACTGTTAACTTTCACAGGTGTGATAATGGCATTGTGGTTGTATAGGAGATTGTCATCCTTAGGAGATTCATCCTGAAGTATTTAAGGATCGTGATGTCATATTGACAACTAATTTTGAAAACTGTTGTGTGTCGTGGGTGTATGTCTGGGGTGGGAGTGAAGGGTGAGAGAGAAGTGAGAAGACAAATATAATAAAACATGTGAGTCTATTCTTTCAACATTTTTAAGTTTTAAAATCTTCAAAATTAAAAGGGACATAAAAAGCCTCCCAAAAAACCCTAGGTAAAATTTAGAATATACTTTATTTCAACTGTTTTATTTTTCTCAACTAGTTTCAGGTA
The DNA here is from genome assembly GCF_014176215.1 of Rousettus aegyptiacus. Lineage (NCBI taxonomy): Eukaryota > Metazoa > Chordata > Mammalia > Chiroptera > Pteropodidae > Rousettus > Rousettus aegyptiacus. The sequence continues at coordinate 107,268,109 of NW_023416310.1, read as the reverse complement.
GACAGCCAGTACTTTATCCGGGATTAATTTCTTCACCTCATAATGGATATTCACCCAAATTGCTATGCTTGCAAAAGAGTTTTACCTCTTGCATGGCTCTAGCAACTTCCCAGATGGAAACAGCTTGACGTCATTTCTGCACAAATTCTGGTTGGCAGAATAATCAGCAAGTAGTACAGAGAGCTGCTTCCTTTAAAGAATCTGCATTCATTGCACAAACTGAGCCAAGAGGCCCCGAGGCACTGTGGAAAATGACTGATCTGATAGAGGCATTATTTATTTTTTCCATGCATTTTAAATCTTGTGTCCAGATTGTAAGGGCAGTGTTCTCTACAGATTAATTGGCAACAGGTAGACACTGATTAACTATTTAATGTGGTAAAATGCACCGTTATTTAAGGCTTCTGTTAATACCACCTCTTGACTCACCAGGAAAACTTCGCAAACTCTTCCTATTAATGAGACAGGTTTACTTGTTTTGACACCGTTTTCCATTATCACCATTTCTCCTACCTCTGACTTGCCCTCCCTTCCCAAGGTGCCTGAGACAGCAGGGCTCCAGTCTGTGTTCACCATCCTGGCTGGTCCCAAGTGGGCCCATCTCCAGGGCCTCCGCCCACCACAGTCCCAGGCAAGAGGGCAATATACTATGTTATATTCATATTAACTAAGCTGGCTAGGCCATGCTCTGGATTCCTGAAGGAGTCTCCCATAGGTGGGGTTGTCTCTGCTCTGTGCACGGAGAGGTCCCTCTCATGCCCACAACATGATCGTAGTGCACCAGTATTCGTTCTTCCCTTTTACTGAGGGTGGCAGCTGTGCCAGTGGGGCAACCAGAATACAATGGGTCGCTTAAGGCCTAAGCTCAGAACTGACACACTCTCACTTCTGCCAACCCCACCAGTGCCCAAAGCCTAATACCAATGGGGTGGGGAAGTTCTCTCCACCTTGGTGAACCTTGCCAAGGGCAGGGAGGGGAGGAAGAATTACAAGCAGATACTACATTGGACCTCAACCTCCCTTGCAGCTTGGCGTGTCCTCGCAAATAAGTCTGGTTAGTGGGATGCTATGTGTGCAACATCCAGGCCTTGCCCTTGTAAGGATTGGGTATACCTTGCCTTTCCCCTGCCCATTAGCTGGGAACATGGTAGGACTGCAGCAGTCACCTGGCCCAAAGGCAGATGGCACAGCTATTATGCCAGTCCTGCCTCTGGATTGTTAGGTATATCTCATTGACATGGCTGGTTTTTGGCATCTTAGAACCTGAGCTAGTACACCACTCATTCATTCATTCAACAAGTATTTACTATCTCTGTGACAGGCATTGAGCTGGGCCTTGGGGGAAGTGACAATGAGCAAAAACAAACTTGGCCATCCGTATCTTGACTGTGGTGGTGGTTACACAATTCTACATGTGATAAAATTGCATAGAACTAAATATACACACACACAAATACAAATAAAACTGGAGAAATCTGTACAAGATCTTTGGGTTGTACCAATGTCGACATCCTAGTGATGATATTGCATTATAGTTTTGCAAGATACTATTTTTGAGTGGAGACTGCGTAAAGGATCTCTGTATTCCTACAACTGAGCATGAATCTAAATGATCTCAAAATATAAAGTTAAAAAAATACAAACATGGACCCTTGGTCTTTTTTTGCTTACTTACAGTCTAGAATAGCATCAAAAGAAAATCCGGAGAGCTTTACTCGATGGGAATATTTTATTGAGTGAGAAAATAACCGTGAACAGACTTCAAACTGAACGTGGTTTGAAGCTGGGCTCTCAGCATTACAAGCCAGTTTTTAAAGTATGATCAGGAAATACATTGAGGTCTATTTTGATTGCTTACTAGACACTGACATTCTTTTTAGGGTAGAAGCACAACAGAAGCTTCTTTGCATACAGGAAAAAATCTACTTCCTTCCTGGGAAGCTGCAAGGTTTTGCTGACAGAAACAAAACTTAAGCTTTGTTTAAGGTCATAGAGACAGCATTTCGGGGAAATCAGGACAATATTAAGTTTTGGTTCCATGACTGTGAGTGTTTGGTTTAGGGCAATGTTCAAACTGTGGCCCCCATTTTGGTTTTTCTTTAACAGTGGGAATCAGAAGATTAAAAAATCAAAAAAATCACTGATGATAACCTCTGCCTGGGGCAGCCCGATTTCAGGTGCAAGACGACAATCTATGCCTTCAAGTCTGCAGAGCAATTATGTAAAAGATCCAAGGGCAGAGCTCCCATGCTGGAAAGCTCACTTTGGAATGAGAAGTGAAAGAGATATAAAGTCTTTTGCTCTTTAAGTAGGGTATCCATATAGTTTATCATACACACTGAGACACCTGTGAAAATAATTACGCTGGCACAGCTTGGGTAAACAGATCGGTTAGTCACTCTATTTTTAAGCCATTGTGTCATTGACTTTCTTTGTGATGGCAGCCTAGCCTTTTCTAACCAATACAGAGGCTAATAGACGCCACCTTTGTCAGGACCGAATAGCCTAGTGGAGGGGAAAAATATATACCATATCTCGGTGAGTTAATGTGATTAAAGGTTTATTTGTTGCTCATGCAAAGTCAAATATGGTGCTGGAGGCCCTCCTTTATCTTCTAGTCCACTTGTTTTGAATATGAACTTCCCAGGTTGTTGAAACAGTGGGAGAGAGAGCTGGAGGATTACAGGTTTTATGGGCCAAGCCAGAAAGTAGCTTACGTTACACAACCCACATTTCACTGGCCAGAATTCAGTCATATGACCACTCCTAACTCCAAAGGAGACTGGGAATAGTAGTTTTCCTATAAACCCAAAAGAGGAACTCTGCCACAGACTCATACTTACAAACTTGGAGTGAACACTGTCTGGCTTCAGCATCTTTAGATTGGCTCATTTACCACTGCATATGTGTGTGGCTGTGCCATTCACAGAGAAATCCGTGAAGGTTGCAGGTGAGCATTTCAGAACAACGTATTGCATTGAATCAGCTTACTTCACTTTCTATCTGCTTCTTTTAAGTTGCAATCTCCCACCATCCACCTCCAGGAACATGGTTTTGTTTACTCCTTTTTATAAGTCTCTCTCCTCCTCTGTATTAGTTGGGATTCTTCAGAGAAACAGAACAATAAGATATGTATACATATATGTAAAGAGAGAGGAATTATTTTAAGGAACTGGCTCATGTACTTATGGAGGCTGGCAAGTCCAAAATCTGCAGGGTGGGCCAGCAGGCGGGAGACCCAATGAAGAATGCTGATTCTACAGTTCAAGTCCAAAGGCCTAATGATGGCATAAATCCTTCTTACTCAGGGGAGGTCAGTCTTTCTCTCTTATGCATGTCTTCAACTGATTGGATGAGGCCCACTAATATTATGCAAAGCAATCTGCTTTACCCAAAGTCCATCCATTTAAATGTTAATCTCATCCAAAAACACACAGAAACATCCAGAGTGATGTTGGGCCACATATCTGAGCACCATGGCCCCACTAATTTGACATGAAATTAATCTTCACAACCTCCCACACCAGTTTTTAACACAGTATTTCTTGTCTAAAGTGTCTAAACACAGGTGGTATGGGGGAAATACAACCAAAGCTGGCTTCAAACCCCAAATTTTACTCCTTTGAACTCCAGTCTCCTTTGTAAATGGGAATAGGATATTTACCTTGAGACATTCTGTAAAGATTAGAAATCATGCACATGAGACACCTAGACCTGTGCCTGACAAATTGTGACAATTATTAAGTTTTCAATGTGAAAAGAGGATTCATTGAACGCTTTACATTTCTGTCTTTTTACTGATGCTTTTTTATTTGCAGGTGGCTCTTGACCCTTTTCATTTCACTCTGAAGTTAAGTAGTGTCTAAGCAAGAGGAAGGTTCCCTGCCACAGTGTATAGCTCTCACATAGTGTCGCCATGTCTCAGTGCTTGAGTTGCCAGCAGCCAGCTGTGTTCTAGGTGTTTTACCTTCCTACTTTTCCATGAGCCATCATTGATGCCCCATGGAATGACACATGTTTAAACAACTTATTTAGGCACTTGAGAGAAAATCCAAGGGGAAGGAGGAGTGAGGAAGAGTGATGAGAATAGAGAAAGGGTGGGAGTTGGCGGGAAATGATGCGAGGAGAAAAGGGAATGGAAATCAGATCTACTAATTTGCTTGGTGTTCCTACACCAATTTATAAATTAACGTTTATGTTCATGACTGATTGGATAAACCAGCTCTTCTGATCCTCTCATTTGACAAAGCTACAGGCTTCTTCATTGAGATGGAGCCAAAGAAATGGGACAAAACCACGTGGGGATGTGTCATAATAAGTGAAATGGTCTTCTATAAGTTGTTTTGCTGAAGGCATGGAGTAGATAATGCAGAGGTTATCAAACTGCTTCTCTGAACTTCAGTTTCCTAGTTAGCAACCAGCTAAACCACTGTATATAAAGACTCCAAACATACTGGCTTTAATAAGACAGACCTCTGGTTTTCTTTACAGAGGTAGGTAAGTGAGTGGTCCAGAGATCAATAGTTGACCTGCTCCACAAGGTCACCAAGGCTGGCATGTGGTTTTGCCATCTCAACAACATAGAATCTACCTGTGGGTTCAAGATGCCACTCCAGTTGTCCCATTTCTCAGCCAGGTGGAAGAGGCAGAGAAAGCAAAGGACTAAGAGCTTTCTTTTTAAGGATATCAACTTTTGCTTCTGCTCACATCCCATCATCCAGAAACTTGAAGGAAGCTGGGCATGTTTGCTGCCAAAACTCTCTTAGGGTCTCATTACTAAATGAAAGAAGCTGAGACTGGGTTCTTTGAAGTAGTTAGTAGTCTTTGTCATCCTAAATTCTTTGGGGATGGTTCAAATCCCTCAACGGAGTCTATAAGATCCAGTGGGCAACACCCCAATCCCCTATTCTCTACCAAGAAGCTGCACTCTCATCTGTTTTGGGGTTCTATCTAAATTTCTATCTGAAGAAAAAGTTTCTCTGTATTAAACATTTTTTAAAGACCATGTTATATAAGATTAGTTTGCCGACATGGAAAGAGAAGCTCAAATTAGTGAGGTGACTTAGCCCAAAGCACTTGTTACACTTTGGGGCTGTACCTGGAACTCTGGCCACTACGTTCTGAATCAGTGAGGGGAGCCAGAGGTGACAGGTGGTGCTGCTGTCCAGCACCAGGACCCACCTCCTTGCACAACGGCTCATCTGCTTTCTCACCCTCCCTCCACCCAATCTGCCTCCCACACTCACCAAACAGTTCTCAAGCTCAGGAGAAAAATCTCATCTTGCTTCATGTGTGGTCATGGGTTGTCCCCATGAAATGTCTTCACAAGGGATGCGCTTTATCTTCACTCTCCACCATTAACTACCACCCAAATTCTCCCCGTCGGCCAGGTAAGAGGATGGGGTGAGGTAAGGTGGGGTGGGTGAAGGGTAGTTGTCCCCTTATTCAGCCTCCTCTTCTGACACAAGAACAGTGTTCAATGGTTTTCATTGTTGCCCCACTCCATTTCCAAAATTCCCCTGAAGCCAAGTTCTGGTCAGTGGTATGTGAAAAGGAAAGTATGCTACCTCCTTCTTCAGGAAGCTAGGTTGAATGGAATGTAGATCAAATGGCTGGATCTCAGGCAGCCTTCTGGCACCACAGAAAGGAAGGAGCACAAAGAGAGGAGTGGGTAACAAGATAATGTGAGCCTGAGTCTCTGATGATTGCAGAGCCACCATGGCAGCCTTGGGCTGCAGTTCCAGATCTTCATCTTGTCTTTGCCACTGTCAATTTAGGGTCTCACTTAAAGCACCACTCATCATCCTAATTGATGGGGGTAGGCTGGGATGGAACACTGCTTTCCAGCTGTCAAAGAAAAACGTAGCCGGACACTAGATAAAGCAGTAAGAGCAGGTTTTATTAACTACTGCAGCAGGGGGAAAGGGTCACATATAAACTGTCACATATGAACATTTATGGAGTGGGAGAGAGAGGGAGAAGGGAGAGGGGAATGAGGGAGGGGGCGAACAGAATCAGGGGAGTGTAAATTTACAAAAAGCGGGTTTGCTAACTGGTGTTTACAAATGCGAGGCTCCTGCCCTCCTACAGAGACTGAGAGACAGGGACACCTTCTTTAAGCGTTGGCTGGAACGAACAGCAAATTCTTTCGGCAGCCTTGAGTTTTCCCAGCCATGAATTTCAGAGGGCCGGAGTAGTCATCCTGGGGACATGGCCTTGAGCCATTAGAAACTCTGCTAGCGTTTTAATCGCTTGACGCCGGGTTTGCGTGATCTTTGGCGCCAAGAGCCCTTCTGCGGTGCTCACAGACCACCGCACTCCCACATCTGGGATTTCTTGGGGGCGGACCCAGAACATCTCGACCCTTAGGATGGCGGGAGAGCCCACCCATCCAGGGCTTCCCGGCTCGTAGAGCCGTACACCCCAGCCCTCTCCACACACCGGAGACCTGGCGGCTGGGAGAGAAAGGCTTCGGACGCAAGCCGGGAAAGGGCGTAGTTGCCATACCCCATTATTTGGTTTTCCCTCATGTTTGTGTAAGCTCGAATGGGCCTTTACTTAAAATTCACGCCAGGGAGTGGGGACGCGGGTCTGCGCCCTAACAGCGGGAGTGGGCGGGGCCAGAATAGAGGCGGAGCCCGGAGGGCGGGGCCTGGGCCCAGGGGGCGGGGCCTGCCGAACTGTTTCAAGGTGGGAACACGGACTGGCCTTGGGGATCTAGCTACCCCTCCCCGCCCCAGGGCCTCACTCCCTAATAACAATCCATCCTCCCAGGTCCAACCCTTACCCTGTCCCTAGACGGCTTTCTTTCTCTCTTTCATACCTACGTCCTTGACTCCAGTTACCACGTGTACTTGCTGGTGCTGCCCAAGTTTAACCTTTCTCCAGCAATGTCTTCTAGTAACTTTCTTCCTCCTCCTCCTTTGCTTGACTAACGCCTACTCAGCCTCAGACCTCTGCCATCAGCTGGAAGGCTGCCTCTTCATTTTGCTTTTCCCTGAGACTCAGAACAGGTCAGTCTCCGATTCCTCCCACCTCTGTACTTCCTGATTTTCTGTCACGTCCCGCCCAATGGTCTTATATGTTGAGGACACACTGCAGACAAACAGAAAGTTTAGCTACTCGCCTAATGTTATCGGAGAGTGACGGTGTCTTGGCCAGTACAGTGTCGCCTCTCAACACAAACTCCTTCCTGAGCATAACCCATACTATACACGGCCTGAGAAGAACGGCCAGGGTTTAATGGGAACGCTTCGTGGAAAGATGAATCGAATTGAAGTACTATGGCTTCCTCCTTCCTGTGGACAAGGCATGGAGAGACCTCCCAGCCCAGCGAATCCCCTGGGGGAGGATACACTTAATATCTCTGGGTCCTGACGCAGACAGACTTCAGGTCCCCACTGTCTTTTCTCAGCTAACCGGTCCTCAGGTGATTCTCTATTGTTTTTGAATTCCATGAGGAAAAATTTCCTTGCATTACATGACTGGTCCTCAGTGCCGTTTCACACCTAGCGTTTCTGTACGCAAACCCAGATGAAATAATTTTTCAGGCTTTCACTTTCAAACCAATTCGCCAGTAGAAATGGAGAACGCACGCTTTTCTGTACTCAATGTTAACTTTTCCCTTCCTGATTTCTCTCCTACCTTCTTTTGTTCCTCCTTTTCAGTTGCATAAGGACTGAACCCATCACACAGACGCCTCATATCCGTAAGACCCGAGATCTTTAGTAAGTTTGGGTAAGTTATAGTTTTCTAGGAATTTTTCTCATTTCACCTAACATTTCTAATTTATTGGCATTAAATTGTAAAATAGCATCAAACTTTAGAAAATCCGTGAGATTTCGACTACAACGGAATGGGTGATATTTTTCATTGTTGCAACAGAGAAAGTTCTTGAAGAGAATGACCCCACAGACATGAAGGATGTGAGGGGTTTTACTTAGGAACTAAATAAGAGTAGGAGTGCCTACTGCAGTTTTGGTGGGCTTTGGTCTGGTAGGCATTGCGGTCTTACAGAAATGAATTGTTTCTTTGTGATTTGGCTTGTTTTTATCCCTCATGGAATTGTTGTCTCAGGGAATTTAGAGGAAGTGAGTTACTCTCAGGAATTCAGTGTATATTCAGAGAAAAAAAATTTTTTTACAGTGCTCCATATTCCTTTTTATTCCTTTATTTGTGCTTTCTTTCTTTTTTTCTGGATTAAGCCCACCAGTTCTGTTTTTTTTTTCACACACACACACGCACGCACACACACACGCACACGTGCACGGCTTAATTGATCCTCTATATTGTATGTTTGCTTTTCTTTTTAGAAATGTCTGCATTTTATTACTTCCTTATTTTTACTTTTGGGAGTATTTATTTTGATCTAACTTTTTGAGATGGTGCTTAGGTGATAAATTACTAGGCTTCCTGATTTTCTAAAATATCTTCTTAGGCTATAAATTTCTCTCTAAACATTGCCGTACCCCACTGGTCCTGATATGAGTATTTTCACTATCATTCCATTCAAAATATCTTTCTTTAAACTATGATCAAGATGTAATCATTTTGTTAATTTCTGGGTCTAATGGGCATTTCCACGGTATCTTTTCTTTCCTAATTTCTAATCTAACTGCATAGAGAACATACTCTGTATGTTTCCAATTTTTAAAAGTTGGTTGAGATTTACTTTTTGGGCAAACATATGATCAATTTCTTCCTTTAGCTTTACTGAGATATAATTGACATGTAACATGGTGTAGGTCAGTGTTTGAAAATGTTTCATGTGTGCTTGAAAAAAAATTTATCCTTGATACTTTGGTGCAGTGTCCAATACACATATCTGTTAGATTGCTCATTAATCATATTGTTTCCATCTGTATGTTTACTATTTTTTACACTGCTTGTCCTATTAATTCCTGAGAGGTGTCAAAAATCTCCCATCACGATTATGGATTTTATATATGTCCTTTGAGTTTGCATATTATTTGCCAACTCTTAAACTGTTATTAGGTAAATACTAACTGTAATAAAAACTGTTATGTCTTCCCACGGTCTTCTCTGAACCTTTGTTTTAATATAATGATACCTTTTATCTCTAGGAGTGGTCTGTGTCTTAAAGTCACTTCGTGCTTTTTTTTTTTTTTTTTAGGTGAGTCTTTTGGATGCAGCTGTAGTGGGGTTTTGCACTTTTGTCCTGTCATAGTCAGATTATTTGTGTTACCCCCAAGTTGCATGTTGGAATCCTAATGCCCACTGTGAGGGTGTTACAGGGTGAGGCCTTTGGGAAGTGATTAAGTCACAAGAGTGGCACCGGCGTGAATGGGAGTAGTGGTCTTATAATAGACCCCACAAAATTTCTCAGTCCTTTCCACCATGTGAGGATACAATTAACAATCCGAAACCCAGAAGACAGAGTGATGTCCAAACACTCTGACTGTAGGGTTCCAGCCTCCAGAACTATGAGAAACAGATTTTGTTGTTTATAAGCCACCCAGTCTGTGGTATTTTGTTATAGTGGCCTGAACAGACTAAGATATTGTCTGATAATCTTTGTCATTTAATGAAAGTAAACAATGTAAATACTAATACTTTTGGCTTAAGACCTACCATCTTCTTATTTTTTAGCTCTGTCCCATCCTTTTCTTTTACTTGTCCTTTTATTTTTAAAGCTCTTTGACATTTGCCTATGTATTTCTTACTTTCTTGGCTCTTTATTTATTTATTATCTCAGAACCCCATCTGGAAACACTTTCCTTCTGTATTAAAATGCATTTGTTAGAATTTCCTTTAGTGGGGGTCAATAGTGGATAATGAAAACAATTTTTTGTCTTAAAATCTGCTGATTTTGTCTCTTTTCTTAAAGGTCTTTTCACTAGATATAAAATTCTAGGCTGACAGTTATCTTCTCTTTATACAAATATTTTCATTCCATTCTTTCTTTTGGCTCCCATTGTTGCTTTTGAGAAGCCTATTGTTCCCTAAATTTTTTTTTGTCTTTAGCTGTTACTTCTTTTTCTTTTTGCACTGTGGTATGTGTAGATGTCTTTTATAAATATATCTTTGTATGCTTTAGGCCTTTGTATCTATAGGCTTATAAATTCTCAGTCCCATTCTCTTTGTCCCTTTTGTTCTGTCCTTGCCTGCTGAGACTAAGATTAAATATGTATTATACTTCCAATGAAACTTTCCCTTCTCTGTATTTTCCCATATCCATGCTGCATTCTGGATTTCTTCACCCATATCTTTCACATTTTTCACCAATTCTCTTTTTCCCATATCACAATCTGTGGCCAAATACATCTTTAACTATTTTAAAGACAATTATTTCCCACAAATGTAACCAATAATTTAATATGTGAAGTCTATGTGGGTCTCTTTTTTTCCTTCTGGTTTTGTCATGTTTCCTTTTTCCCTTATGTGCCTAACTATGTTTGATCATTAGTTGCCCCTCAAAAATCATCTATAATATTCACTTGAAGTCTGGATTGAAGAAGTCATCTTCCACAACAGTTGTGTTGCTTCTGCCAGGTCTCGGGTTGTTTCTCTGGGTTATAAGGGCTGGCCAGTAACCACAGGGTGTCAGGTATGTTCTCCCCGCCCCCACCACTCTGCTTAGTAATAAGGCCACTGTCTCCACAGTCCCCTGGGGCTAGGGGATGGGTTCAGACCTGGTTAATTCTTCCCCCAAGTTGCAGTTTGGGAACCTAGCTTACCTTTGGAAAGGCCTATAAGATTCATTCTCTCAAAAGGGCCTGGCTATAACCTTCTTTCACTTCCTGTGGCTGAATTGGTGCCCAACTGTGTAGCACCAGCAAACAGTCTGGGGCATAAACTGCCTTGGTGTTTCCCTCTCTGATGACAAGATCCCATTTTTAAACTGCTATGCCTGTTTAAATTGCATTCTCCTTTCACCCTCACTGCTCTCTTGAAGAGGAGGGAATACTATCTACATTTTTTAAAATGCAGCCATTTTTACATTGTTTTTGGTGGGAAATTGGCCCACACAACCCAGCTCGCCTTTACCAGAAAGTATGATCCACCTTTTTCAATATTGCCTTTCTCTTTTCTAGACTGAGGTTTTCAGGTCCAGATTTTTCTATATTTCTATCCTAGTGCTTGCTCATACATTTTATCACAATAGTCAACAAAATCTAGACTTTAACACACCTTTACCCTCCTCCCAAATACAAGCACGGTAGACCACTTTTATGCAGATCTTCCAGCTTTTGATTTACCCATTGTCCAACATTTCAGTTTTACCTATCTTTAGCCCTATGAATTAAACACTGCTTTTAAGTGTTTTGATTTACCTACATGTTCGCAATTTTTCCTTCCTGAATATCACGCACTTTCTCTGAAGAGGTAGGGGGTGGTGGTCCCTAAACCAGCCCAAGTCCTGAAGTAGCCTGCATAAGTGCAGCTGCACCTCATTGGATCCAAACCATAAAGTTTATTGGAGTGGCTGCAGACCCAAGTCCACTCCTTGCCTGGAATTTAGCCCAAGCTGAATGTGTCTGTCCCTAGGCTGAGACCAAGAGGCTTGTTTCCTGTGGGTCAGAGGCAATGGTGGCCTCAGTGCGAGCATGTCCCAGTGCTCAGCAGGCTGGGGCGCTCCATAGCCCCAACTGAGCGATGACCATCTTCTCCCTTATTAAATGTATGCCTCTCCTGAAGGTAGGTAGTGCATTAGGTACAGGTGGAGCTCAAGCAGGGGTGTGTGTGTGTGTGTGTGTGTGTGTGTGTGTGTGTGTATGCACGAGGAGGGATGAAGGTCTCAAACCCTGGCCACACAGAAACCTCGGGTAGCCCAATCATCTAAAACAGTTAGTGCTGATCTTTAATAAACAAAAGACCAGTAGATAACTGGTGACTCCAGGAAATTGGTAATTCTATGGTTTTCCTCCTTTCTGCCAAATGGGCACCAACCCTGCCAGGGACTGGCCACTCTAGAGGACGTGTGAGCTTTTCTGATGCTGCCTTTGATCAGGCCAACCCATTTCTCATGCCTCCCTCTTACGAAAAAAAAAAACCCAAAAACTCAGTTGTTTCACCAGATGTCACTGCTTGCTTCTTCCCAGCTGGTGCTGGGAACTTTCCTCTGAAGGCTGTGTCATTCAGCATCCATTAGGGTGGCTCTGCCTGTGGACTTTCCTTTGTCCTTTATTTATTCCTGCTGCCTCACGCTTAGGACAATGGACAGTGCTCAGCAGATCCTCAGCAAGTATTAGCTGAATGAAGTTAATTAAACTGAGATCATATTTGCCAGTGCTGCTTGTAGAGGAGGAGCAAGTGTGGCAGTAACATTCCAAAGTGGAGCTGCATGGCAGAAATGCTTTTCCTCTCCCTTTCCTAGTCCCATCCCTCTCCACCCCATCTCCTCCCCCCATCAAAACTTAATGCTGAGGGTTTGGAGACAAAATGAAAGAATTATAGTCCTAGAGAGGTATGGAAACTTTGTGGCTAGAGACACAGAATCCTAGAGGGCAAGGCAACTATCTGCCTAGATTGTTCTCTTGTAAAGAGTGAATTCTGAGCCAGAGAGACCCGAGTTAGAATTCAGCCTCCAGAGATGGGCCCCACCCAGAGCATGCATGGACTTCAGTCTTGGAAGCCTCTCCCTTTCATCCTCTGAGTTACACAGTTAATAGGAGCATACAAAGTGCTATCTTGTTAAATTCTATCTGTTCCCAACAGAACTGTTTCTGTGTGGTGGTGATCACTTGCAGAGCCTGCGCACTCCCTGGAGTTAGGATCGACCCCCAGCATGTGACACTCAACCCATTCTGTGCTTCTCCTGGTGGATGCACCATCTAACTTCTAGTGACACCTGAGCTGCTGGCCCTGAGGGATTTATCCCTGCTGCCCTCCCTTGTTTGTATCTGGCATAACTTACCCCACAAAGATGTGACGTGAATGGCTTTCTCACATGCTGCTCCATCTACTCAGGCACGGCCTGTTCACTTTGGAGGAATTTCTTTATTGGAGTTCCACCTACCTCAGCACAACTACCTGGTTCTCTTCATGGCCTAGAGTGAGCGAGCTCTGGACAAAGTATTCATAATATTTTACAACAGACAATACACACACGTAGTGCATGAACTCTACAATAACACAGACCAAAACAATGAACCATCTGACAAGATTATTAAGAAACATGAACTTCCTCCTGTTGATTATTGGTAACTAGTTTTTTTAGCTCTTGCAATAAAATGCCCTCCTTCTCAGCATTCCTATTCCTAGGAATCCCTGAATCAATTCTTTTGGTGCAAGGTGCAAATTCATGTTGAAGACATGTTCCATTAATTAGTTAATGTGCTGAATTTCTCTCCATGGAAGAACACTTTATGTGTAGTGTAATGTGTGAGGTTTTCATTTATCACATATTAATCATTCATTGAGGGAGTTCACTCAAAATTTTTCAAGTTTCACTCACTCAACTAGTATAACACAAAATTACAACAGTATAGTCCAATTACCTTTTTTTTTTTTTTTTTGACTGTCTCATGTTAGATTTGGTAGTTATTTTTCCTACAAAATTCAAATTGTTTCAGATTTTGTCATCACTCTCTTCAAATCACTCAATTATATGAAGTTTATACTTCATGAACACTGTTAAATTTATATTCTCAGAAGCCTCTCTCTCCCTGAATTCAATTGTTGGAGACCTTTCTTGGGCTTTTTCTACTGACCAATGTATAACTGGGATCCAAAGCTATAACTGAATGTTTCACATTTTGACTGAAAGAATTTACCCAAATATGAACTTTCTAATGGTGACACTGTGACTCCAAATTGAAATCCTTTCCTCATCCCTGTTTTCTTTCATGTCCAGAAATGTCTGCTTATTTGAAGGTTTTAACATTCCACCACTCTGATAGGTTTTATCCCCAGTATAAACCATTTTACATTCCATAAGGGCTCAACTACCTTGACAATGTAGGCTTCCTTGCTGGGTATGATTGAAGATCACATAGAAAAGATGACTCATGGTTTCATTTGTACTATGTAAATTATAAGCCATGAACAAGGACCTCAGATATTCTTACACTCATAAGGTTTTTCTTCCACTTGACTTCTCTGAGACTTGGTAAGCTCTGCCTCTTACAGAGACAAGCTCATCCTGGTCCCATCCAGAACATTCCCACACTCTTGAGTTCTATTTTGTGGTGGGCCACTATAACTTCCCACCATTGTCACATTTAAAGATCCCTCTCCAGTATGGATTCTTTTATGCTTGGTGAGATTTGATCTGATATTAAAAGCCTTCCCACACTCATTACATCGGTATGGCTTCTTCCCAGTGTGAATCCTTTTGTGTTGGTCAAGAACTGATCTATAATTGAAAGATTTCCCGCATTCACAATTATAGGGCTGCTGCCCACGGTGGACGCTTTTATGGTTGATAAGACTTGAGTGTGAGATGTATGCCTTCCCACACTCATCACATTCATAAGGTTTCTCACCTGTGTGGATCCTTTTATGAACTGTGAGGCCTGAGCTGTTTCTGAAGGCCTTCCCACATCTATCACACACATAGGGTTTCTCCCCAGTGTGGATCCTCTTATGTTGAGAAAGGAGTGAGCTATAACTGAAAGACTTCCCACACTCAATACATTTGAAAGGTTTCTCCCCAAGATGGACTCTTTTATGGCTTATAAGAGTTCTGCTTGAGAAAAAAGCTTTTCCACATTCATCACATGTATAGGGTGTCTTGCCAGGGTGAGTACTTTTATGGTTAATAAGGCTTGAGTGCGAGATATAGGCTTTTCCACACACGTCGCATTCATAGGGTTTCTCCCCAGTATGGATTCTTTTATGCACTTTAAGGCTTGAGTTGTTTCTGAAGACCTTCTCACACCTGTCGCATTCATAGGGCTTCTCTCTAGTGTGGACTCTTTTGTGCTGAGAAAGGAGTGAAGTGTAATTAAAAGATTTATCACATACATCACATTTGTAGGGCTTCTCCCCAAGATGAATTTTCTTGTGGTTTATAAGAGTTCGGTATGTGATGAAAGCTTTTTCACACTCGTCACACTTATAAGGCTTTTCCCCAGGGTGTACACTTCTATGATTTATAAGGCTTGAGAGTGAGATGTAGGCTTTCCCACATTCTTCACATTTGTAAGGTCTCTCCCCAGTGTGGATTCGTTTATGTACTTTAAGGCCTGAATTATTTCTGAAGGCTTTTCCACACTCATCACACCCAAAAGGTTTCTCCCTCGTATGGATCCTTTTATGTTGTTCAAGGGCAGAGCTGTAATTGAAGGATTTCTCACAATAGCTACATTTATAGGGCTTCTCCCCAAGATGGATACCTTTGTGGTTTTTAAGGCTAGAGCGTGAGATATAAGCTTTCCCACACACATCACACTTATATGGTTTTTCCCCAGTGTGAAGCCTCCTATGAACTTTGAGGCCTGAATTATTTCTGAAGGTTTTTCCACACACATCGCACACATAAGGTCTCTCTCCAGTGTGAATGGTTTTATGCTGAAGGAGAAGTGAGTTATAGCTAAAGGATTTCCCACAGTCCTTACATTCATGAGCTTTCTTCCCAGGGTGAATGCTTTTATGAACTGCGAGGCCTGAGCTATAGCTGAATGCTTTGCCACAGACATCGCACTTGTAAGGTTTCTCTCCTGTATGGATCCTTTTATGCACAATTAGGCCTGAGCTATTCCTGAAGGCCTTCCCACATTCATCACATTCGTAAGGCTTCTCTCCAGTGTGGATAACTTTATGCTGAATGAGGAGAGAGCTATAATTAAATGATTTTTCACACTCATCACATTTGTAAGGTTTATCTCCAAAGTGGATGCTTTTATGGTTCAAAAGTGTTCTGCAAGTAATGAAGGCCTTCCCACACTCGTCACATTCATAGGGTTTTTCACCTGTGTGGATCCTTTTGTGGACTCTAAGGCCAGAGCTATTACTGAAGGTTTTCCCACAGATGTCACATTCGTAGGGCTTCTCCCCTGTGTGGATCCTTTTGTGGACTCTGAGACCAGAGCTGTTCCTGAAGGCCTTTCCACACTCACCACATTCATAAGGCTTCTCTCCAGTGTGGATTCGCTTATGCTGGTCCAAAACAGAGCTATAATTGAAGGATTTTCCACATTCATCACACTTACAGTTCTTTTCCCCAGAATGGGTGCTTTTGTGGTTTATAAGGCTGGAGTAGGACATGTAGGCTTTCCCGCATTCCTCACACTTGTACGGCTTCTCCCCAGTATGGATCCGCTTATGGACGCGAAGGCTCGAGCTGCTCCGGAAAGTCCCTCCACAGTCATCGCACTCATAGCGTTTTTCCCCAGTGTGCATAATTTTATGTTGAACAAGGCGGGAATTATATTTGAAAGATTTCCCACACTCATCACATTTATGGGATTTCTTAACAGCACCGCTTTTCTGCTGTAGATGAGGGTGAGAATTTCCATTAATGTTCTCTTCACACTTGCCTTGTTCACTGCTTTTCTGTTCTACAAGAATGGTCTGGTGTGTAACATGTTTTGAGCTCAGATACAAACTTTTCTCAGATGCCTCATCTTCCTGTTCCGTCTTTATATTTGCTGTGTTCTTGGCTTTTCCAACCTTTTCCCTGATGCCACTTTTGACTTCCTTCATCCTTTTTTCCTCGGGCTTTTCCAACCGATTTTCTACCTTGCTGTCCCAATCATGAGTTTCAGCAACCTTAGATTCTTGCATGTGATCCTTGTGACGACCTTCCACTCTTAGCCACAGAGATTCTGCATTTCCAACATTTTCGCACTTTCCAGTTGATTCATCCTCAGTGCCCCTCGTCTTAAAATGTGACACTAAACCAAGAAAATGAAAATATTTGTTCATTTTGTTTAGAAGAATCTAGAAGAATTACTCCAAATTCATCCATTCATTCGACAAGTGTATACTGACTACATACTGCGTACCATTTTTAACCACTGGGACCCAGTGGTGGACATGCCAAAATTTCTGCCCCATGGAACTAATGTTAAAATGCTAGAGCTCTGGATTTTCAATGAAACAAAGAACTTTTCTATTCTCGCATACAGCTCAGCATGAAGGCAAGTTAGAATGGGCTGAAATAATGGACAGAACCAAGGGAAATGTTGATCAGTTTTTGAAAAAGTTCACCGAGTCATGGAAAAACAAACAGAGGATAGAAGAAATCTCTGAAGAAGAGGAGACAAAAAGATTAATAAGACAAAAGAAGACAAAACAGGCAAAACTAAAGAAGTGGAGAAATCAGTACCTGAGTGGAAGTATTGGGGAGGTGCTTATAAAATCATGAGGATAGTTATGTCAGAGATGAAACAGAAACAAGCCTACTGGTTTGGCCTCCTGGATCTCTCCTCCAAGGAAGACAATGATCCTGGAAAGTGAGTAAACATAGGAGTATACAGAGGAACACTCCGGCCTGCTAGACAAAGGGGCTTTCATTCTTACTCGATGAACAGGCTAACTGTAGTCAGAGAATATCAAATATCAGAAGCAAAAGCACAAACCGTTACACACACACACACAAAATAATTCTGCCTAGGTTCAAATACCTAGCTGTGTGACCTTGACAAAGGTATTTAACCTCTTTGTGCCACGGTTTCCTCATCTGTACAATGAAGACAACAGAGGTGGTGTGAATGTTAGAGAACATACGTAACGTGTTGAGAACAATGCATATCTCTTGTTGAGTACTATATGCTATTATTATTTATTTTGTTATTTATTTGAGGTCAGGTTATTGGATCAGGGTTGGAACCTGAGGATAAAGTACAGAACTCAGGAAAGGTAAACTCCTTTCCAGAGGCGTTTAATAGCCAGGCAAGGATGCTTTCTTCCCCTGAAGGTACTCTACACACAGCCGGCACTCTATCAGCATCTACCTACTGACAGACTGACTCCTGAGAAGAAAAGAAACAGTTATAAGTCCCTTATAACTCAACCTTAGACAATTAGATATTTGTAATTAGACTTAGTTAAAATTTGAATCTCCCCTCTTACCCTGGGTATCAGACTCTCTTGGGTCAGTACTTTGGAATTCTGTCAGTCCTACTTAGAAATCCTATATGTAAACGTGAGGAGAAAGCAGGAGTAGTAGAAGAAAAGTAAAATACATATTCTGAGGTAGACATGTATAAAGAACTACATTCACAATCCAACTTATGCTTATAGGACTAGAACGATGGACTGAAAGAAAATTTACGGAAAAAGAGAAGCTAAGAATTCAGAATATCACTGAGACAATAAAACAAAGCACCACTCACTACACATTAAATCAAAAGGGGGTTCAGTGGAGAAAGCTTCACAAAATGACTATTAAGTGATGTTAGGTAAGAGATCTTCAGAGGTCACTGAGGAATGATAGCACAGCCTAGTTCTTTGCTCCTTTTCTTTAATATTTAGGGCAGAGCAGTCCATGTCACTTAACATATGAGGGCTACTAGGTGAGTAGTGGAATTCCAGAGCCATTTGCAACAACATACCTTTTATCTGTGCTTTGAATCCTGCTTCCACACACATCAGGGACCCTGCTCCATCCATTCCCTCTGGCCTTGGACCCTCCACCTCAACCTCTACCCTCAGAAGAGAAAGATGTTCAAGTTCCTATAGATGTGAAATCACATCCCCTAAAATAAACATACAAAAAATGCTGGAGAAATACAGACAAGGAAGAGCTAAGAGGGGAGACTAGCCATACTAGATATTAAAGTGTATTACAAAGGCCCTATAACCAAACCAGTGTAGTACCAGTGTATAGACAAATGGAATAGAATGGAAAGTACAGAAATAGTCCTAATTACACACAGAAATTAAATATGATAAATATGGTATGTCAAATTATTGGGGCAAAGATGGTGTGTCAAATTATTGGGGCAAAGATGGTCTTTTAATGATGTTAGAACAACTATAAAGCTGTTTGAAGAAAGATAAAATTAGAACCATTCTTTACATCACACAAAGGAATAAGCTGCAGAGCTCTAACATAAAAAAGTGACGCTATACAAATACTAGAACAAAACATGAATGAATGCCTTTATAACCTGAGTATACAGAAATTGTTCTAACTAGGATCCAGATGCAATAAAAGATTGATATTTTGACTACATAAAAATAAAATAAATTGCACGTCAAAAATACTGTAAGCAAAATCAAGAAAGATATGACAAAACAGATGAAAATATTTACAACAAACATACTATAAAAGGCTAGCATTCTTACCATACAATTTTCAAAAATGGAAGAAAAACAGACTAAAAGTCCTACAGAAAAATGGGCAAAAGACATGAACAGACAATTCATAGAAAGAAATATTAAAATAGTATGGTTCTTAAACCTGTTTTCAATCTCATTCATAAAAGAAATACAAATAAGAACTAGACTAAGATACCAATTCTAGCCTATCAGATTGGCCACTATTCAAAAGCTTGGCAATCTACTTTGTTGGAGAGGCTGTGGGGAAAACAGGCACTTTCATGCATTGCTGAGAATGCAAACTTGCATAACCTCTCTTGAGGGGTATTTACCAATACTGAACACAAGCATGAATGCATTTATACTTCAATCCAGAAATCGTATCTAGGAATTTATACGGAAGATACACTTCCAACAATACAAAGGTATGTATGTACAAAATTATCCATGTAGCATTATTTGCAACTACAAAATCTGGAAAACTACAAGTTTTCTGCCTATAAGTCCAAGTGCAGATAAGTGGTTAAGTAAACTATGGCATACATACACAATCGAGTACTAAAGGATAATGAGGAACATCTTTATAAACTGACTGATGAGGAGCAAAATACAGGATACATAGTAAAGTAAAAGAGAGTATATATGCTACATTTTTGTGTAAGAAAGAAGAAAAATAAGACAACAGCATATATCTGCTTATGTTTACAGTAATGAGAGAAACCAGAAAACAGTGAAGCCTGTTACCTACAAGGGGTGGGGTGGGAGGGACAGGGGAGAGAGACACTATGAGTACAGCTTTTTGTATGGTTTTAACTTATTGAATGTTCTGCAAAGAATAAAATAAAATCAATGTATATATACACATGCACACATGTACATATATGTGCACATACGTAAATATGTGTACCTTCACATGCATGTATATTTGTATATATATGTACAAATATTATCTAGCTCTGTCTGCTGAAAAGCTAAGAAGCAAGAAACCTGAGCAGCAATGAGCCCACCCAGCACCGTTCTGTCTGTACTACTACCTCCTACCAATGGGAAACTGGTGGTTTCCAGACTGGGGGCAGGACATGAACAAGATCAGCCTGGGCATCCTGTTACACTAGTAGGTAAGAAGATGCTCAAAAAAACGATGGGGCATGCCAACATACAAGAGCACAAGAGCCAGTTAGAACGCCCAACTCAGGATCTGTAATAATTAAGTACAGTAATGAATTATAAACCATTGGAAATAGGATTTCACAAGTCCATACAGATACAAATGGGGGAGAAGAGGAGTCCTTTTGCTTATAGTAGAATGCCAGGGCTGGTTGGCAAACATGGAGAGAGTAGAAGAGTTGGAAAAAACAAAATTAGTGTTCTACAACTCCTGGAATGAAGAATGAATTGGGAGAATTAGCAACGGATTCTAAATCTTTGACAAGGAGCAGTATATCTGCATGGTATTAAAATATGTCCCCAGACTGCAAGGGGAAAATAGTAATTACACGGTGGAGAAATTAGACGATGCCTTGGCTGAGTGTTATAATTTAATATTACCAATGGAGGCAGATGGACATCATGTGTTTCCAGAAGTGACGCTCTGAGGACATCTATAAGAATGCACTACCCAAATTGACTCACAAGGAAACATCACGTAAATCCAAAAATGAAGAACATTCCAATAAAAGGTATTTGTATTCTTCAAAAATATCATTTTCATAAAAAACAAAGAAAGGCTATAGAAATGTTCCATATTAAAGAAGGCTAAAGAGACTCGGCCACTAAATTCAATACATAACCAAGTGAACCTGTACCAGGGGGAAAAACTGTTATAAAAAATTGTATTGATTGACACAATTGGAATATGGACAGTAAGTTAAATAAAATATGCTTACCCTTAGTAAATATACACTGAAGTACTTAGGGGTAAAAGGCCATGATGTATGTGAGTTATCCTCAAATGGTTTAGAAAAATAATTACATGCATGAAAGAGCAAGAGAGAGAAAAATGAAATAAAATGTTAACTACAGGTGAATCTGAATTAAGAGTATCTTTTCATTATTCTTATTATTGAAATTATTATTTACTATTCTTATTCTTGAAATTCTTATTATTCTTATAATTAAAATTATCATTTTAAGTGTACTTTAAGTGTACATTAAAAAATGTCAAAAAGTACACTTTAATTATTCTTATAATTAAAATTAACATTTTAAGTGTACTTTAAGTGTACATTAAAAAATGTCAAAAAGTACACTTAAAATTCCCTCAAGTATATTTTTCCTTCCAGGTCCTCCTTTCATATCCTGCCTCCTGTTCAGTTTTGTCTTAAAAAAGTGGTCCTCACATTCCCATGTCCCTTCATGCCTCATCTACTCAATCTGATTTCTTCTACTCACACTATACTGATGCCCCAGTTCGTTGCCCCGTGGATGTTCTTGGGCCCATTCTATCTGGAACCTTTCCTCTTCTGACTCTACATACGCCCCCTGGACAGCTCCACCTACACACGTGGCTCCCACCACTCCTACAAGCTGTCTCACGGATCCTCATTGAGGGCTTAGATCAACTACAGATCCTCATATCCACTGCTATCCTCTCCTTGGCCTAAATCAAAAGTAGGATCTTTTCTTTCCCTCACCCCTCCACATCTAAAAGAGCTTAAGACACAGCTGATTCTACTGCCTAAACAGTTCTAGAGTTCCCACCCCCAACGCCATCCCCATTGCCAAGGCCTTATGTGTAAGCCTGCCTAAATTCCCTTCTGAACTTCTGTCAGTCTCCCTGCCTTCATTTTTACCCCTGTCCAATTCTTCATCAGATAGCTGGCAAGAGTTGTGGAAAACACACACTTGGTCATTCCCCAATGCCAAATCCTCCCAAGCTACCTGGTGTGGCACTTGAAGCCTTCTGCATCCAACCATCTGAAGTGACTTGCTGACATCAAATGGGCCATGTTAATTATGCCCTCAATGCCGCTGCACTCACTCATCGTAGGCTCTGAAGGACCCTTTCCCTTAACACCCTGTCAAGCTAATTCTTAGTTTCCTCATGTCCTCTGAGATTCCCCATTTGATTGGCTGCTGACTTCCCTGATATGCATGATCACAAATACTTCACTGCTTACCCCTCCGACTTAAGCAGATGCTAGCAGTCTTCTGTTTGGGTGGGGGCACAGCGTCCCATTACCCAATGGAGTTCACCCAATCCTAATGACTGAAATCAAAACATCAATACAAATGGGCATCTTCATTGAAAATAGATGGTTTACAATGAGACTGATATTAATTAATAGAGTTTAAGAAAAGGTCAGTCAAAACAGGCAGAAAAGCACCAAGACATAGGATTTCAGCATAGGAATTTGGGTGGGACACAAACATTCAAGCCATAGCAGCATTTACCCTGGTGCTGGTTTGTGTGCCTTGGTACTTTTGTCTAGAATTTCCTTTAAAATAGTTCGGCAAATCACAAAGAAAGAGGGAAAGGTGAAATAAACGTACCAGAATCCCGATAACCATTGAATATGAGTTATGAGTGTATGGAGTTAATTGTACTTTCCTGTATGTTTAAATTTTTTCATAATTAAGAATTAAAGGAAAAAAGATCACTCATACTAGTCGCAGTGGGAGAATGGATTGAGAGGAGGGAGAACTGAGTCCTGGAGTCTGGGAGGAGGTTATTAGAATCCAGCAAGACGACTGATGTGGTGCTGAGTCATGTGTCCATCATGACACAAGAGGAGTCACTCCAAAAGCACAACTTCTGCACAGAGAGAGCCAAAAGTTTTAATTTCTTAAAAGTTCTAATGGCTGGATTGGAAACTTATTTGGCATATTCCTATCAATAACGTGACCCAGTACCCTGGATGTACTGGTCAAAAGTCTCAGCCAGAAAAAGCCATCCATTCACCCCTTCCAAATTTTATAACTCACAACCTCTGGGTACCTCTGTGCTTGTTGTTCATGTCTGACACCAATGCCTAGAAAAGCCTGTGCAGATAGTATGAAACTGCCCATAATTGTTGCTATCCTTGTCTGAGTCAGGAGATATTTCTCAAGAGCCAAGACAACTATCAGAAAGCAATTATGGCTCCCTCTGACTGAAAATTCCTGCCTTTTAACAACTTCCTGCAGCAAGCAACAGGGACAACACACCAGCATCAACTCTGAATTTCCAGAGTACCAACCATATTCCACAAGTCACTCTACCATCCAAGTTATATCTGGATTCTGTATCTTAAATACTTAGATATTGTATTTGATTTGGAGATAACCAAATAATCTTCTTTCTTCAGAGAGAAAAGAGAAAACAAGAGGAACTGTGAACACAAAATGCTTACCAACTCAGAAGAGTATCTAGAGATAATGTGATAAATGAGAAATAGGACCAAGTGAGAAGTGATATGCAGATGGGAAGAGGGAGAATATGGTTTCTGCTTTAGTTACTGAATTTATAGTTTATGAACATCAGGAGAGTAAATGGTTAAATGAATCAGCTCTATTGCTTAAAAGCAGAAAAAAAAGGATTAAAGGTGATTTTTTATTTTCCTCAAAGTAAAAAATGTAATAGAACATTGTCATACCTGGTAGTGGAGAAGAAATTTCTAGTCATCCTTGGGAATAAGTTAAGCAAAGGAGATTCTGAAAGGAATGCTGAAAGATTTTCTGAAGCTAAAGAGGTGGAGACTGGCTTGAAGAGAGTCACTAACTGAATTAGTTTATTAGGCTACTGTAGTGCTAAACATCATAAATACAAGTCTCAGGAGAGAAAAGCTACTTGGTTTTATTTGTTCTTTAAACACTCTACACGAGTTATTATAATTTTGCCTATTTAACAATCTGCCAATAACTGGCTGAACTGATGTAAAACAAAAATTATTTTAATGCTCTAGTACATCATTGTGTGCAACACTATTTGAAGTTACAAAAAGTGGAAACCCCAATGTCCCTGACTAGGTCTAAAAAATTATGGGACATCCAAAACATCCAAACAATGGCTAATTCAATATCAGAGCACTATAAAAACAAAAACAAAAACAACCAAAAAGCTCTTTGTGTTCTGATGAGCTCTAAGATAAAATGAAAGAAGCAAAGGGCAGAACCCTGAAGAGTGACCTACCACCTGTGTGGAAAAAAAGGGGAAGTAACTCTATCCTTATCTGTCAGTTTTTGCATAAACTCTGGAAGGATATGCTCAAATAAACCAAATGTGGTTATCTAAGGGGTTGGCCCTAGGAACATGGCTGAGCGGAAGGAAACCTTTTCGCTGGCTTCTTATATTTTAAAAATCTGAACCATATAAAATATGATATAACATTAAAAAAAAAAAAAAGCCATGCTTTCAAAAAGAAAACAAGCCTAGTGGCTACCTAGTCCAAACGTCTAAAGCAGCACACTCAGCCCTGGCATCCCATTAATCTTTCACATCCCCTACGCTTGTGTTTCCGTACCTTGTCCCCGGGTCTAAGAGCCTCCTGGACTTTCCTTCTCCCAATCTACTCAACTCAGCTTGAAGAGCCCCTAGGTCACCTCCCCTAGGAGCAGCCCTGTCTGTATACAGGTAAGCTTCCGCAGGAAAAGTGCCGGGAAGTGCCTCCCGCGGGCTCGATCGGCACCAGCGCCAGGAGTCCCAACATCATCCTCCATTAAAGAAAAAAAACGAGGGGCGGGAGGTCGAACCAGATCACCCCTAGGAGGTCCCTCTAACGTTCCTATTCACTCTCAAGTCCAAGGCCAAACTTAACTGCAATAGGGTCCCGACAAGGGGAGCATTCTAAAGCGCTATTTTCACGGTTCTCCTCCCGCCCGAGACAGCATCGACTAGTTAGTTAGCTGAGAAACACAGGAGCGGGGCCTTTCTCTGGGCACGGGGCAGCCCCAACCCAACCCTGGATGCTCGGACAGCCGGAGTTGGCGCCCTTAGGGAGTCTGGTCTGATCCAGGGGCGAGCCCAACACCCCTCGCCCTGCCCGTCGTCTTCCCTCCCCTCCCTGGGACGCGCCTCCTGAGGTGTATAGGAAGGGGGCACGCTTCTTCCCAGAGCCCGCCCGCGACCCAAGGAGCAGCCAGGACCAGATCAAGAAGGGAAGGGCGTGGCAGGCGAGGGCCGGGGGCGGGAACGCGGGCGGCCGCGGACTCACGTACTGGCTGAGGGGACGCCGCGGGAGCCGGGCCACCGGCGGGACAAAAGCGCGGACGGCCCTGCCGGAAAAACCCGCGCCGGCTCCAGGACACTTCCGAGTCCTCTCTGGAAGGCTGGAGGACCGACTCAATGATATGCCTCCATTGGAGCACGTGACCCACGGTGCGCTTGGAGGGCGGGTCTTTTCTTTACTATATTTAGCTCAGGCTGCACTCGGCGCTGGGGCGAGGTGTGGGCGGGGCTGTTAGTGTGCCTGGACTTTCGATTCCGGGTTGGGGCAGGCAACGCAAGTAAGTGTCTGGGTAGAATAAACACTTAACTAGTCTGTATATGAACACACAGCTCTTTACAAAGTGAGGCCATGGGGATGCCATCCTGCCCTGCCCCCAGGAGAGGCGGAGCAGAGCTCGGGGTTAGAGGGTGCCGCCTTGGAGAGCTAGGCGGGGTCCCCAACGTGCAGGCTGAGCTGCCGGGCACCAGGCAGGACCGTTTCTGCCGCGACGCCAGCGGGCCAGTGACCCCTGGTGTTGGCTCCGGAACCTTCGGCCTAAAATGACTTGGAAAAGCTATCCTTTCTTTACAGTAACATCTAAATATCTTTTGGCATACTTCTGATGTTGACATCGAAAAAACAAGTGCTTAGTCTTTCAAACTTATCTAATGGAACTTAAGTCCACAATGGTTTAACTATCATCCCCTTTTAAAAATTGAGATGCAATTGACCTATAACAGTTTTGTGTGTACGGAATATTCAATATATATTGTGACGTGATCACCACAATTAGTAGTTAACATCCATCACCACACAGTTATATATTTCTGTGTTTGTGATGAGAACTTTTGAGATTTACTCCCTTAGCAACTTTTACATGTACAATACAATATTATTCACTATAGTCACCACACACATTCCAATCCCGGGACTCCTGGCAACCAGCAACCACCAATCTGTTTTCTGTATCTACATTTTCTTGTGGTTTTGTTTCGTTTAAGATTCTACCTATAATTGAGATCATAAGGTATTTGTCTTTCTCTGACTTATTTCACTTAACAATGCCCTCAGAGTCCATCCATGCCGTCACAAATGGCAGGGTTTCCTTCTTTTATATAGCTAAGTAACATTCCATTATATATACATATATATATACATACATATATATGTATGTGTATATATATATATCTCTCACATCTTTATCGATTCATCCATCCATAGACACTTAGGTTGTGTCTCTGTCTTGGCTATTGTAGCTAATGGTAGCTAATGCTCACCACCCACTTTAATGGTCATTTTACTTTTTATTTTTATTTTATGTCTGTTACGGGATTTTTTTTACCCAAATATAAAAATAATTTCATTCTATGTGCATCCCAAGGCTTTATCCTAATGTAAAATTGTTATATGTTTTACATTTTATTGTAAACCTTAGCATACATCTTTGTAAAGAAATTAGGTTGCAATTTTTTTTTTCTCACTTTTGGATGTTAACTGTTTTCTGGATTATCAGCCAAATAATGTAAACATACTTCAAAATTTTACTATCAGTTGTTACACAAAACAATGTTTCAGAAGCACAACTTTTAATGAGATAGATTTTTTTTTAACAGTTCAAGTAGTGTAAATTTATTGGATGAATTTTACTTATTAGTGGAGTGAGCCAGTGTTCAGCATCAACTCTGTGGATTTTTTATTTTTTTATAGATGCAGGTGTTACCGATCTCAGGTTTGGCTGCTTGCTGTCCATGAGCTAGTAAGCAAGAGACAAGAGTTTGATAGAGGAAAACAGGTTTGTTCAAGAGCCAGTACCTGGAGAAGACGGCAGACTGCTGTCACAAAGGCTGTCTATATAATTTTTTATGATTATTTTGAACATTCTGTGAGAGACTAATATTAACACTAATACAGTTAAGCCTAATTTTACAATTCCTCCTAGGACAGATTTTATTTCTGGTGATATCCAAGAAAGTAAATTATAAAACTAATCTCCCATGTCTTGGAATGAGGGAGTAGGCACACAAATGTGGAAGGATAAGCGTAGAAAAAGCAAGTGAGATACAGTGCTATTATATTAGGTAAAGTCTGCTTGAATCAGAGAGGAAAAGCTATAGCAAAGAAATGGAGCCTGGGTGCTGTTAGTGTGTAGTTACACAGGTGCTGGGTAAACAGAAGGAATAAGAGGGGTTTCCTTGTAGACATGTGTTCTTGACCCGGTTTGGCCCAGTGCACATCTGAGAAAATCTGGGCCAGTGCCAGGTGTGTTCTGTGTTAGAACAGGCCTGGGGCAGCTGTGAACCTCAAAGGAGCAGAACCCCAGGCCCTTCTTAGGCCACTGTTTTAGGCACAAGCACATGCACGCATTGCAGATGGAGAGTAGATTCCCGTAGAGCTGCCCCTCCAACAGCAAAGATTCACGCAGCTATTGAGCACTTGAAAATTGGCTAGTGTGACTGAGTGTCTGAATTTTTAATTACATTTCACTTTAATGGTCACCTTTTTGGACAACACAGCCCAAGTTGCTGCAAACAGTTCTTACACACCTCCAGAAGAATTGACACCCCAGATCGAACATTGTTATGTTAGGCCAATCTGCCACCCACAGCAGGAGAAGACAGGGATTTTCCCTCTTGGCAGCAAGGTGGACAAATATTTATGACCAGGTTAGGAAGCTTTGCTCCTTCATGAAAGGTAGTGTGTTTGGCAGAGGGATCATTGGGGAGCCCATGTAAATAATCTCAACTCATTTGATTTTTATTTTGCATGATGTTTTTGTCCTCCATGAGCCTTTCTATACTCCAGGCACCTTTTGTTTGCCCTTGCGCCTACACACACACACACACACACACACACACACACACACACACACCTGCTTTTCCAACACCAGTCTCTTCTGGAAATCTACAATTTGGAACAGGGTCTAGACCTGCACTACCTATATGGCAGCCTCTGTTCAGATATGGCTATGAAGCATATGAAATATGGCTACTCTGAATTCAATGTGCTATAAATGTAAAATACACATTAGATTCCTAAGGTTTAGTAGGAAAAGAAAGTAAAACATTAAAAATTATGTTGATTTTTATGTTGATAATATTTTGGCTCTTTTGGGTTAAATAAAATATGTCGTCAAGGTGAATTTTACCTGTTTCTTTTTACTTTGTGTCAACCACAAATTCAGAAATCACGTCTATGGCTGGAATTACATTTCTCAGCTCTGCTGTACAAGGCCAATAGGCCCAGTGATGACGTGTCCTCGGTCCACTCTGGCTGTGGGAGTCATCTGACCCCTTTGGGGTGGTTCCAGTGCAGATTAATGAGCTATGCCCAAAGGGGCTGCATTCCAACTCCACTTTAACTTGTTGAATTTGGTCATAAATTTTAAAAATAAATGTCTCTCTCCCACTATAGCGTAATATCAGATCATGATGTAAAATTTGGAAAAAAAAAGAAAAATTAGGAAAAGGAATCACTTGTAATCATGTTACCTAGTGATGACTACTGTTAACATCTTAGCAAACTTTCTTTTCTACTGCCAATTTGCAGATCTTTTTCAGATGGTTGTAATCCTGCTATAATTGAAATTTTTATTTAGTGGTTTTTTTACAAATAATATTATACAGGATTATTTTTCATGTTATTACAGTTGTGATATGCCATGGAACTGAAATCTTTTTAACTCTTCTGTTGTTACCCTTTGAAGTCATTTATTATTATTATTAATCAGTACTATAATAAATAATGGTGTGTGAAAGCTTTTTTTGTGTTTTCCTTGGAATAATTGACAAGAAGAGTCACTCAGAGTAGAGAACTAGATAAGGATGTTTCCCATCACCACCATTATTTCCTATTGCAGCTGGGTAAGGAAAAAGAATGCAGAATATAAACACCGGAAAGCCAGGGTCTCATTATCCTATTTATAGATGAAAAGATTTCATTTCTGGAAATCTCGAGAGAGTCAGATAAAAATAAACAAAGAAACAAACAAAAAAACCTAGAGAATTCTGTAAGGGGTGTGGTTTCAAAATTACCATACAGAAATAAAGTTTTCTTATGTATACACCGCAATTAGAATAATCATTACATTTACAGCAGAAACAAATGAGAAAAAGAGCGAAGACCCAGGAATTAAGAAGACATGTGAAAGACCCATGTGAAGAAAAGTTACAGTGCTCCTGGAGTCACAAAAGACAAACTAAATTTATGGCAAGATTCTTGGATGCACCATTCACATAAATGGAAAGGCTTAGCATCAGAACCATGTCATTTCTCTAAATTAATCTATAACTGTAATAATCCCAATGAAAAATAGCAACAGATTTTTTTTTAGCAACACACAATTGATTCTAAATTTCATGTGAAAAAGGAAAAAGCTCTTGCTTGTTTCCAGCTAGAAAAATGCCTGAAAAACAAAGTACAAGTTGTGGGGGGACAATATTATAGCATATTAATAATTCAGCCAGTATAATTCTGAGACATAGTCATGAGTATTTCGTATCTGATAAAGGCAGCATTTCAGATTGGGGGCGGGGGGGATGGTGTGGGTACAACTGGGAAGCTTTAGGAAAACATAAGGCTGCATTCAAACCTCTGCCCTTATACCTGGATAAACTCTAGATGTGCCGAAGACTTAAATGTAAAACGTGCCCATGCTAACCATCAATCACCGCTGCTACCGCCCACGAACACATTAGGGAAAAAACACAGATTTCTTTGATCATACTAGAGTAAAGAAGATTTTTTTAATTCTTTATTTACCAACAAGAAATCCGTAAACCATAAAAGTAGAGAGTAATCAATTCAAATACATAAAATATTATTGTGTGGCAAAACCATCAAAAGAAAAGTAAAAACTCAAATGTCTAAAAGAAAAATATTTGCATCTAATATCACAAAGGGTAAATTTCCCCATACACAAAAAGTTCCTCCAAAAAAATAGATAAGAAAAACCAACAACCTAATAAAAAAATGGGTTCACAGAAAAGTATACAAATGCAACTTAATTAAAAAATGCAAACCCGAACTTCACGGAGGTGCTATTTTCTTCTTAGAATGGCCAAGATCCAAAAGTTTGATAACAGGTAGTGGTGAAAACGGGGTAAGGCCCTATTGTCCTGCTGGAGGAAAGGCAGGTCCCTCATCTCCAGGAAGCACTGGGCAGCAGGAACACCTAGTACATGTCCTTTGCTACAGCTGTTCTGCTCTTGAAATTCACTGCGCTGGTGTAGTCCTGCACTCATGGAATGCTACATAAAAAGATTATTCCCTGTAGTATTTCTTTTTTAAGTAAAAGATTAGAAAAAAACCCCAAAGCCTGAAGTAGGGAAACAATTAAATAAATTATTGTACATCCATGTGAATTAGTTTGCTGGGGTGGCCATAACAAAGTACCCCAAACTAGGTGGCTTGAAAAACAGAATTGTCATCTCACAGTTCTGGAGACTGGAAATCCCAGATCAAGGTGACAGCAGAGTTCCTTCTGTGGGCTATGAGAGAAGTAGTCCATGCCTCTTGCCTGGCTTCTGGTGGTCTGCTGGCAGTTTCTGGCATTCCTTGGCTTGTAGAAGCATCAGCCCGTCTCTTCCTTCATCTTCACACAGCATTTTCCCTGTCTGTGTGTCTATGTTCAAATTTCCCCTTTATATAAAGAAACCAGTAATATTGAATTAGGGGCCTGTCCTACTCCAGATATAACCTTATCTTAACCAACTGTGTCTACAATTAACCTGTTTTGAAATAAAGTCACTTTCTGAGGTACATGGGGTTTGGACTTCAACATATGAATATTTGGGACACACAATACGACCTGTAACGCCATATGAAAGATTAATATTCAACCATAAAAAAGAAAGAGGGAACTCTTTATAAAATGGTATGGGGAACTATTTAAGATGCAAAGAATCAACATTCCAAGTTATAACATTCTCTATTTTATATAAGAAAGAATGAAAATCACATGTATGTATTTGTGTTTGCTCATAGCAATATCCTTGAACGTTTGCCTCCAAAACCACTGACATTGGCTCTCTGTAGGGAGGTGCCTGGGTGGCTGAGTATAGGAGTGGGAAGGAGAATTTTCATAATGTTTTCATATCTCCTTGCATTTTGAACCATGAGACTGTACAATTTGTTCAAAAATTAAACCTGGACATGATAAAACTTAAATTGAATGAAACTTACTAAACTACTCTCCAGAGTTGTATTAGTTGATGAGGCCTTAACCACACATAGAGAACCCTTTACACACTCGCCTCACCAGGACTGGGTTTTAGCAGTTTTGATTTTTCTCTAAATTTTCAGGCAAAAAATATCTGGTTGTTTAATTTGCTTCCCCCTGCAGTGATCTCTAGGGACTGCCTTGCCCTGTCCTTAGATCAAGTATCTTTTTAACATCTCTTGTGGAATTTTTGTTCATCGCAGGAACACATCCTGTGTTAAAGAAACTCACTTTTTGAATTTGCTATAAATGTTTTTCTTTTTGCTGCTCGCCCTCTAATGTCAATGGATTTCCTTTCACACATGGAAGCTTTGAACGAATGCGTAAATTCACGCGTGGCAGGTGGCGCTGTTGAGCTGTAAGGGAGGCAGGGATCAACCTGGAGAACTCCGAGTTACCAGTGGCTCTTAGTAACTCAAAATCCCTAGAAAAAGATTTACAAGGAACAGCAGCCCTCCTACCCTTCTCGTTTTGGGGCCCTATATAACAGGGGAGAAGTCATGGCTGAAACTTGCATTTGCAATGGTAATCAACACTAGTTAGCACTTTTATGGCTCTTATTTTGTGCCAGGTTCTGTCGTAAGGGCTTTATATACATTGATATATCGAGTCTTCTCAACAAGTCTATGATGAAGACACTTTATATACATCCCCATTCTATAGATGGGGAACAGAGAGGGTAAGCAAATCAACCTAGAACACACAACTGTGCAGTTTTGAAGTTGAGATCTTTGATATTTTTGAAATGCTCTGTCGTGAAAACGTCTTGGACACCTGCTGGTCCAAGCTCCGCTGCCTGGTCTCCTCCTGGAAATGCAATTCTTCTCCAGACATCCCTCACGGACTGCAGGGCACCAAGGCCAAGTAAGTCGGAGGCTGCCGGGATGCAACACAGGCCTCTGCCAACTTGGCGGGAGGAGTGAAAATTTCTAAAAGAGAGAAAATAGGGATTCCTGTAACACACATTGATGAATTGACAGTTATATAAGACCTTGGGGAAGTTGAACATCAAAGGAGCTGTTCTTCGTTTCCCTAATGTGAAGGACAAGCTCTTGGAAAATGACACCCACTCCAGGGTACTTCTATTGAGTCAACGCTGGGCTCTAGGTTTCTTATGAGACTAGGTGACTGTGTAACCCTGGGCTGGTACTTACCTTACCTGGGTCTCAGCTTCCCCTTCTGGCAAATAGGTAATAATAGTACT
The DNA here is from genome assembly GCF_014176215.1 of Rousettus aegyptiacus. NCBI lineage: Eukaryota > Metazoa > Chordata > Mammalia > Chiroptera > Pteropodidae > Rousettus > Rousettus aegyptiacus. The sequence goes on along the minus strand of NW_023416310.1, from coordinate 107,235,393 downwards.
TACTTTATAAGGTTGTTGTCAAAATTAAATTAGCATGATTAGCACCTAGAACAGAGCCTGCCATATAATGAGAACTATGTCAGTATTAACTGTTGTTCTTTCTGTAATCACAACAACTCTGGGTTCTGAGGGGAATGGATTGCCCCTCTCAGTCCCCTAGGGAAGAGAACGGCATTGGGACAGGACCTGAGGACTTGGAAGTGCACCATTCTCTTCCTGGGTCTGGCTCTCTTGGAGCCCAGAAAAGCACACAGGGAAGGAGGCCAGCAGCTGGGAGGTGAGTATCCTGTAGGGACCCCAAGAGATGGCCCAGCGTCTGCGGGTGTCGGGTACAGCTACTAGCGGGTTGTTCTTGTTGCAAGATTCCCAACGGAGAGAGGGGACACTGAGGCTATAAGCAGGAAGCAGCGTTTATTGATGCCGGCACCAGCTCAGCAGATTCTTATCCAAAGGCTGAGGCCCGATTGTAACATAACGAGAAGTTTTATACGGTCGTTCCTACACAGCTACAGATATAAGGAAAAACATTGATCGGTTGGCAATCTATGAGAAAATTGATGTTAGCCGGAGAGTCCTGGGGTAGGGGGAGGTGGCCATTCTCCTCAGGATCTGCCTCCTCCTCCCATGCCTATTGCCTCCTGTTATCTGGTCAACCACCTCCCTCACAGAGGCTATAGTAGAAAGGAAAACTGCAGCAAAAGTCCTCATGCTATCAAGGTACCAGCCTCTAAATCAAAAATTAGAAAAAGGAAATGATGCTCTCTAACCCAGTCCTGGGTCCAAGCATCAAGAGGAGCAGTCTGGCTACTTCCTGGGCCTTCTCAGTCCAGGTGGGGTAAGCCTCTACCCAACCAGAATAGGTGCATACAAAGACCAAGAGTTAGTTGAGGCCCCATGATCAAGGCATATCTGTGAAGTCTACTTTGAGTTCCTCAAAGGGGGTGCTACCAACACTTTGGATCCACAGTGGAGCACATGGCCCTTGCCCAGGGTTGTTGCGGGCACAGACTTCACACTGTTCACACACCACTTGGGAGATGCTAGAGAGCCAGGGGACATAGAAGTACTGGCCCAGAGTGGTTTCTAGGGCAGTGCGACCAAGGGGAGTCCTTTGGTGAAACCTTTTGGCAAAATTTGGGGCTAGGGTCCTAGGGACTGCAATTTGCCTATCCTTGAATTTCCACTATCCACTGGGGAGGAGGCTCCCCTCTTCAGTCTTAAACCAGGCTTTTTCTTGTGGGGAGTTTTTGGGTTCCCATTTGGCTAAGGGACTTGGAAACAGGGAAGCAGGGCTGTGGGGCTAGCCATCTCCTTGGCCACTGCCAGTTTGGCAACATGGTCTGCCCTGTGGTTGCCCCAGGCCATTATGGTGTCCCTTTTTGATGTCCTCTGCAGTGCATGACTGCTACTTTCTTGGGGGCCCACACAGCATCTAAAAGTTCTAGAATTTTCTTTCCATATTTTATGTTTTTTCCCCCTGAATTGATTAGACCTTTCTCTTTGTACAGGGCTCCAGGTACATGGAGGGTGGTAAAGGCATACTTAGAGTCAGTGTATATGTTAGCACACACTCTTGCTGCCAGTTGAAGGTCACAGGTCAAGGTGATGAGCTCTGATTTCTGTGCTGAGGTTTCCCTAGGCACAGCATATCCTGCAAGGCTTTCTCCTGCCCTCACAAAGCTGCTACCATCAATGTAATATTCTACATTAGGGTTCTTGAGGGTCTTGTCTGTCGAGTTAGATCAGCTGGAAAACACTTCATCCATGATTTCAATGCAGATGTGGTCTGGGTGGCTGGGCACAATGGGTAGCAAGGTGGCTGGGTTCAAGGTTCATACTACCTCTAGGCAGATGCATGGATTCTCACACAACATACCTTCATATCTGACCATCTGGAGATTAGTTAACCAATATTGTCCCTTATACTCTAATAATGTTATTACTGAATGTGGTACTCGAACTGTCAGTTCTTGCTCCATAGTCAGTTTGTTGACCTCAGACACAAGGAGGGCTGTGGCTGCAAGTGCTCGCAAGCAAGGTGGCCAGTCCTGGGCAATAGAGTCAAGCTATTTGGAGAGATAAGCCATGGGATGATGCCAAGATCCTATCATTTGAGTTAAGACCCCTACTGCTATATCCGTGCACTTGTGTACATAGAAAAAGAAAGATTTGGCTAAGTCCGGGAGTCCTAGTCTGGGGGTGTTAGTGAGTGCCCATTTGATTTCTTCAAAGGCTTTCTGTTGAGTAGATTCCCAGAGCAGAGGCTCCTGTTCTCCCCCGCATTGTGGCTTCATAAAGGGGTTTGGCCAGGATAGAAAAATTAGGTATCCAGATTCTGCAGAAGCCAACTGTTCCGAGGAATATGAGGACTTGTCATCAGGTGATAGGGACAAGAAATGAGCAGACTATTTGTTTCCTTTCTGAGCTGAGTTGGCATTGTCCCTGCAACAGGTGGAAGCCAAAGTATTTGACTCTTTCTTGGCAGATCTGAGCCTTTCTTTAAGAGACCTTGTAACCCGCTTCCCAGAGGAGGTTGAGGAGTAGATGTGTTTCTTCCATGCATTCCTCATAGGTCTTCCCTGCTAAGAGGAGGTCATCTACATACTGGAGTAATGTACTGCTATGTTGGTTTGCCAAGAAGTCCTTTAAATACGAGGCTAGAGTGGTCCCAAAGGTGGGCGTGGAGTTTTTAACCCCCTGAGGCAGTCATGTCCATATCAATTGGCCCTTGTCTTCGCTTTTAGGGCTTTCCCATTGGAAGGCAAAGATCAGTTGACTCTGAGGAGCCAGGCGAATGCAGAAGAAGGCATCCTTGAGGCCCAGACAGGTGAAATAGGGTGCCTCAGTGGAGATGAGGCCTAGGAGGGTATGTGGTTTGGGTGCAAAGTGACAGTTGTCTGTTTGACTGCTTGTAAATCTTGGAATGGTCGGTATTCATTGGTCCCTGGCTTCTGAGCCAGCAGGAGAGGTGCATTCCAGGATGATTGGGAGGGATGAAGAATTTCATACTTCAGAAGTCTCTCTAAATGTTTTTGAATTCATCACTTGTACCTTATGGAGGATGAAATACTGTTTTTGGTGGGCCCGCTCAGCTTCTTGTTTTAACTCTACCATCACTGGAGAAATGTGTTAGGCCAGTCCTGGAGGGTTGTCTTCAGCCCACACTCTGGGCACCTCGAAGGGGAGTTCAGGTCTCTGTTGGGACCTTTCTATGAGACTATAGAGGCGCCACTCTTCTCCTTGGGGAAGCATGAGTGACCCGATCCTTGCTTCTGGCCACCCCCCACCCATGATTAGGGCTGCTTGGCCACAGGAGTCAAAAGCAATTTGAGCCTATAGTTTTCCTAAACGGTCTCATCCCATCCGTGCCATGGGGCAGTCCAGCAGACATAGGAATTCATGAACAACTTCTTGTCCTCCTAGATTGTAACAGGATGGGGTGATGGACTTGTACCCTGGTTGCTTCCATAATAGTAGCTTGTCTTTGAGAAACAGGGCCCATAGGCCAAGTTACAACTGAGTATTCAGTTCTGGTGTCAACCATAAAATCGATAGGTCAGCTCTGGACTATCATTTGGACTATAGGCTCCTGCAGTCCTAGCAAAATGGAGCCCAGTCTGGCCTAGTCATCTTTGAACTCTTCCAGGACAGCAAGGCCAACAAAGCCATCCCTAAGAGAACCCTACAGTTCTCTTCTAGGCAGACTCTCAACCAAGGGGGTCAGGTGCAAACTCTTGTTGCCTAAGAATCTATATAAGGGAATTGGTCTGTGTGGCTAGGTTGACCTATAATGACTTGAGAGACCTTTGCAATGACTCCCCTATCAAGAGTCCCCTCTGCTAGCCACCAATGCCAAAAGAGAGCTAGTCGATCTCACCAAAGTTGTGGAGTTTCTGTAGGATGAATTTAACTCCATAATCTCCTAAAAAATCCTTTTTGAAATTCTTAAGCATACAACCTAAAGGTGTCTGTTTACTCTGTCGTCCACCCATCTTTCCACCTGTGGTCTGTGACGTGCATGCACTCAGAGATTCACTTCACCCATCCCCAGCCATTCCCCTCAGGGGGATCTTTCAGGCACCTCTTAGCAATTTATGGGTCAGTATAAACCCTGACACGGATCACTGGAGTAAAATTCTTACAGAGATGCAGTGACACTACCCTAAGCCATGTGAGGTTCATCACGGAACCACAGATAGCAGCTCAACTCTCGCTTCGTAGTAAGGCCATGTCTCGGTCACACACCATCACACACCAAACACACTCCTCTCTCCTCCTTATGTACCTGAGAGGTCACAGTTTCCTCCAACAAATGTAGAGTAATTGGGTGACCTCAGGAGCTGATCAGACTCCCCTTCTGTCTTCTAACAGACAAGTTGTTCCTGGAACCCAAGTTCTTACCACTCGGAAGGGCGGTGCTCCTGGGCTGGTTCCTGTGCCTCTTCAGGTTCCATTGTGCTCTAGGAGTTACTGTCCAGTCTGCTGGAAGAGTCGTCTTTCCCTACAGACAATAGGTCTGCTGGTGTTCCAGGTGAAGTCCACTTCTCTCAGTGTCCCAAGGGCCAGACCCAGAAGACAAGGTGTTCCTTATTTCTGCTTAAAAGTCTACGTGATGCCTGGAGCTCCTCTTGTTTCTTTGAAACCATGAAGCATCACACAGGGGGACCTGTGAGGTAAATACTGTTGGCACAGAAATGCTGTAGGCAGGTTACTAGGAACCCCATCACCAACTAAAAGGTACAAACTTGGGAGAAAGGAAAGAAAAAATGGCTGTGGAAATGTTAAAGCTAAAGAAATAAAGTGCTGGGAGAATGGATAGAGGTTTTCAAGGAAAATGCAACCTAAGACTTTGCAGGTACAGGGGGGGCTCCCCGGCATTCCAAAGGGACAGAGTTAGTCTGCAAGCTTTAAAAAGGACTTAGACTATGGCCACGCTACCCTGAATAAGCCCAATCCTGTCTGATCTCGGAAGCTAAGGAGGGTTGGGCCTGGTTAGTACTTGGATGGGAGACCATCTAGGAAGACCAAGTGCCGTAGGTGTAAAGAATTTAAAATATAAAGGATTGTAAACTGACGAGGTCCTTGCAATCTGTGAGGTCAACCAAGGGTTGCCTCACCTAAAAAAATAAAAAAGACAGACTCATTTTGGACTGGTATTTATTCTTTCCAGGTTGTCAGGGAGGAAAAAATTTCTAGCTTAGATTCAGTCTGGGTCATGTGAATTTAACCCACAGAAGAAAGATTAACAGGAGGAAAAGGTATACAGTTTTATTAAAATTTAACACTTACAGGAATTCACAGAAAAGAAGTGAAGTTGAAAGAAGCCATCACACTCAGGAGCCTCATATCCTCTTGACAAAGGAACAAGGGTTTGGGTTTAAGGGATGATTTCTGCGGAAGTGACTAGGAACTATATGGGGTAACTAAGGGAAGATAAGAGTTGTTTTGGTAAGCGTGTTTGTGCAGACTTATCTGGAGTGCTGACTCTGTCACTGGTGATAAAGAGTTGTTCTCCTCTTTCTGGTGCAGGAGCAGGAAGCAGACCTTCACACAGGAAATTTATGCCCTGCTCTCAAGCGGATAAGGGGAGGGCAGAAAACTCTTTCTGTATCTGGTGATTCTCAATTGCTTTCAGCTCAAAATAATGCTCATGTCAAAATGGCATATTTTGGAGTGGTATATTCTGGTCCCCTGCAGAGGCAGGAATGGCTGCACAAAGAAGGTGAAAGTCAACAATCTCTTCTGCGGTTTATCTCTATTTAAATAACTCGGCTTTCCAGGGGAAAAAAAAAAATCCCAGCTTGCCACTTGGAAATTTTTCTTCTCCGAAAAGGATTTTGTGGAGCTCACACTGCAGGTGTGACTTCCCAGATCCCAACCAGAAGCCATTGGGTGGAGTCTGCACCTCAGGAAAACTCCATTCCTCACCTCTGACTCTTCTGATTTGCTCTAGGAGACCAGGAGGACTTTGTCTCACAGGTTCAAGCTACTCTGCTGCCCTTTGGCCCATAGAGTTTAAGTTTTTAGTCTCAGATCTAGGTTAGAATGTTTCAAACTTAAACCTAAAAACCAGAGGGGCTGTGGAGTGTTAGGAATGAATTGAAATTTCTGCAGAATGAGGACAAGCACTTTCTGAGTTTCTGCAGTCTTGGCATAGAAATGTAAAAATATAAATTCCAGTGGCCACACAAAGGAGCTAGGGGTCCTTGGAGAAACAGCAGATTGAGTGAGCCTGACACACTTGGGTCAGGCAAGAGGAATCGGGGCCATCCTGAGGCAGCTCCCTTTGGCCAAACCCATTTGAGCTTAAGTGAGAATTACATCCACAGTGGGCTGAACCACATCTAATCTATTTAAATCCACAATTCATAATGGCACCAAAAATCACCCTAAACCTCACTTGGTGGGTCAACTTATAGGTGCCAATTCAATGTCAACAGGAATCCTCTGTTTGGGGGCATGCTGAAGAAGGAAACTTAATACCAACAACTCAATTGCAATCAAGCACAGATATGGAACAGCTCATTAGCAAGGTAACCCTTTAATGTGGCCCCCTTCCCGCTAGACAGGTCTGGATCGCCTGGAAAACATCTTCAAAGTTTCAACTTTGACAAGGGAAACAAGCTCCCACTCTTTGGTGAAAAAGGAAAGTGTGCTTCCAGAATTGGAGGGGAGATGACTTATATATTGAGAAGGCCCAGCCCAGATCCTTGATTAGTTCGTCCTCATGCTAATGAAGACTCCAAATCTTTGCATTTTGATTGATATAGTAAATCACTTTCCTGACTTGTCAAAATAGGGCTGTTATGATTGGTCGGTGAAAATGCTGATGAAGCTCTAGCTGGGCACTCTGATTGGCCAGGGAAAGTCTCAGTCCTATTGGTTGAAATAGAATTACAGGCTCTCCTTTGTAAGAGTTGGATCAGCTAGAAGAAGCACAGGTGCAGGAGATAGGCAGTTGAGTGCAGGAGGCAGGGAGCTTTGTGCAGGCGCAGGCTTCTCCCTCACACATGGCTTGTGTGAGAGACCTCGTTTAGAAATGGCTGCTAGGCTCTGTTTTTAAATTTCTGTCTAGTTAGCCATCAGGAGTCCTTCTTGGTAGGTACTGTTTTTTTGTGTGTGTGAGGGGGGTCAACAGGTGCCAAGGAACCACCTCATTATTTTGAAAACTGGTAAATAAAAGGGGGGAATCAAACATTTATCCTACATGTAAGTATAACCAAATACTTGATGAGAAGTTTCCTTATAAAAACTTTCATGATAATTAGTGGGGTATTGAGGGAACCCTAATGTCATTGCCATCCCTAATAGATGTATCTAGGCAAAACAAACAAAAAATATAGGAAGAGAGAAATACGTTAAAAGAGATTTAGTCAGCAACATACAGAGTAGGAAATTACCATAAAAATGACTCAGTTTTTTAAAGAAAAACAGCAAGGAAAAATAAAAGGAGAGAGCTGACAGATTAAAAGGTACTAAAAAAATATCAACTAATTATACTATTTGGAATATATTTGGGTGCTGACTAAACACACAGACTAAATATATCTACATAATGTTTGTGTAAAACAATTGGGGAAGTGAGAACAATAACTCTATATTGATGGTATGAAATAAGTTGTTGATCTTTTAAATAAATAACAGCATTATAGTTATTTTTTAAAAGTATCCTCTTTTAGAGATATACACTGAAATATTTATGGGTGAAATAATATAGTGTCTGATTTTTCTTCAAAATTATGTGGAGGGTTGGGAGGAAGTTGGTGGGAATTTAGATGGCAGAAGGTGACTAGGAGATGGTAATTTTTGAAGCTAGTGATAGAGACATCTGGGTTCATTACATTTTACTCTGTATATGTTTGCACATTTCCAAATGGAAAGTTAAAAAGAAGCAGAGAGAAGGCATGGTTGGGGGAGCAGTATATCCTTAGACCTTGTCACAGCAATCACTCCTCAATAAGCTAAAGGATGGTAAACAGTTCAGGTCACTCTCAGTATAAAGATGAAGGCAGACTTTCCTAAGTTCAGGAAACTTAGAAGTCGTGTTAAGTGAGAAAGGCTTTGATCATGTTTTGGAGAGAAGGAGAGAGAAAGTGAGGGCATTTGCTAGATGCATAGACAGGTTCTGCAGATTCACCCCACTGAGTGGGCCTCTGGGTTTCACAAATTCACAACCAGATGTGTTCCTCTGGGCTGCTGCTGGGAGATGGTGACATATCTAGGCAGGAAGGAAAACACCGGAAGATGGCTTGAGAGATCATAGGGGTTCACAGAGCAGAGTCTCATGCACCAGGAGGTGGGGACCGTGAAGGACCAACAGCCTTCTTCTGTCTATACCAGCATTCCCTAGAACCCTATTTCCAAGGGGAACACATGACCACAAGAGTCTAGCCTTTACATGTTTTGTTCCCCTTCTTGGATTCATGATGTCATTAGATGATTTATGGTTCTGAGAAGTCCTGCTGTAATTTCAATTTTATCTAACCTACTGTTTCCCAATTTTTTTTTTTTTTTTGCCCATGGACACCCCCCTTTGACATGGGGCACCTATTAATGCCTTTTTGGCGCTATGAGCATCTTATCTAAAATCACCAGTGCTCAGCTCTCCAACCCAGCTCTGGCACAATGAGCCTCTGACCCTGCTTCAGTTCCTCTTTTGCATATAGTACCACCACCTAACATCATATTAGATATTTGTTTGCTTCGCTCCAGTCTTCAGTTAACAGCACCACTGTTGAACCAGTTGCTTTGAATCCATGGATGCCAGAAAGAATTTTAAAATATCTTTCAAATATATTTTTTTCTTTCAGCATTAAGTATATTTATATTGTTGTATGACCAATCTTTCTGCTTTGTTTTATCAACACCCCGAATGGGCCTTTTAAAGTTTCTTTTATCTACCTACTCTTTTGAATTTTCTACACTCAAAATAATATCATCTGAAAATAATGGTGGCATTAATTTTAAATTTTATGTTTTTATTCTTTTTTTTTTGTTACTTTACTATGCTAGTTTCAACTTCCATTAAAAAGTTGAATATCACGCGAGCGGGCGACACTGTCTTGCTCCTGATCTCAGTGGGAAAGACTTCAGTGTGACTCTTCTTGGGGGATTCGTTGTAGGGTCTCTTCTCATCTCTTTCCTATAAAACTCACATCGCTTACACTTTATTGGCAAAGCAATGCTTCTAAATGCCAATCACAGCCCTTCCTCTTCCTAAAATTTGTTAGAGGCTCTTCATAAGCGTCAAGGTAAAACTGAATGTGTTGCGTAGGAATGAAGACATCCCTGCTTCTTGTCTTTTTTCCTGATCCTCCCTTAAATGAAGCTTTTGTTACACTCCTGGAATTTCTTTACTGTTTTCCAAATATATACTAATGCTGCATTCCTTATTATTGTTATCTATAAGAACCTTCAGCTTGGAAAACCATTTCCTACTTAAAGCTTCTTAGTCTCGAGGATCCACTTGGCTGTTTGCTCTGCTGGGATCTGCCCAGAACCTGGTCCCTGCGGATACTTCACTTCTGTGTCTCCAGGAGCCAGCACTCTTACCTCTTGGGCACTTACTCCATTTACTCAGTGGAAGCTATCAATTTACTGCTCATCTCTACTTCCACTCTGTTAGGAATAGAGAGCAGGGACTCCCGCCCACAGCTATCATCTCACTGTGGAGCACCAATTGCTTTTTTTTTTTTTTTTTTTTTTGGCTTTTGAGTTAGATGCTTTGCTCAGCTAACTGTCAGACTATCCTTTTGATCATAAGCATGTAAGGATAAAGATTTCTGTCTAAGCACTGCTTTACATGCATCATGTAAATGTTGCATGAAATGTAGTATTCTTTTCATTTTTAAAGATTAATAAGCTTTAAGAGAGCAGCTTGAGTTTACAGAAAAGTCGAATAGAAGTACAGGGAGTTCTCACATGCCCATTATTAACACTATGCACTGTATGGTACATTTGCTATACCTGATGAGCCAATGATGATAAATTATTATTAAAGAAATGTCATAGTTTATATTAGAGTTCACGCTTTCTGTTGTGCACTCTATGGGTTTTAATAAATATCTAACATCATGTTTCCTTCATCATAATATCATACAAATAGTTTCACTGCCTTAAAATTCTCATGTGCTTCCATTCATTCCTCCTTTTCATCTAACCTTGGACAGCTGATCTTTTTACTGTCTCCAAAGTTTTGTCTTTTCCAGAATGTCATATAATCAGAACCATACACACATACAGCATGGAGCCTTTTCACACTGGCTTCACTTATGCTTTTAAGATTTCTTCATAACTTTTCATGGCTTGATATTTGACTTCTTTTTAATCACTGAATACTATGTATTGCATGGATGTACCACATAGTTTGATTGTACACTCGCCTTTTGATGGACATCACTTCCAAGTTTGGGCAATTATGAGTATAGCTGCCATAAGCATCTGTGTGCAGAGGTTTTTGTACAAATGGGTTCTCAACTCTTTAAATTAAATACCAAAGAGACAATTGCTAGATCACACGATAAAATTGTTTCGTTTTGTAAGAAGCTATCAAACTGCCTTCCAAAGTAGCTGTACCATTTTGCATTCTCGCCAGCAATGATGAGTGTTCCCATTGCTTCACATCCTCATCAACATTTGGAGTTGTCCATGTTTTTGATTTTAGCCCAAATTTATTAGTTTTACTATTGTTCTATTCTACTTTCTAGCTTTTATTATGATTTTGTTGTCACCCATGAGTTACTTTAAGTTATGTTATTAATAATTTCTAGAGTTTCCATGGTTTTAAATTGCTTTGTACCTTAATTGCATTATGGTTATAGAATGTGTATTTATAGTGGTATCTGTGGAAGCTGGTTTTCTGATTTAGCAAGTGAGCCGTCGCTCTTTGTCAGTTTCACGTGCCTGACAAAACTGCACACTCTCTAACCGTGGGTGCTCTGGCTTAGTGTATCTAATGAATGACCAGTGAGTGGATCTTTGCCTTTCCCCCAGACCTAACTTGAATTGCCAATTTTTCTAATACTTTGTGTACTTGGTAACAAATGTTTTATATTTTTCTAGCAAGTTCTTTTCCTTATGGCTTCATAATCAGTGTCTTGGTCCTGAACTCAAGACAAGGGAGAGGACACAGTGTTACCTCAGCTGTGCCAGGAAGTGTTCACCTCACCCGAAGTCGATTACTACTTGTAGAATGACACCTATCTGACCACCCATCCTACGACCTTCTGCTGGGACAAGCTCTTTTTTAAGACTAGATTCCCACTCCCCAACCCCCATACAGTTCTACCTGCAAAGTTGAATATTAAAATATCCCTGTATCTGACATTCTCGTGCCACCTACCCAGGGCATAGTCTTGAGCAAGGACAAACTCCCTCCCAGGGTGCCTTGCCCCACCTTCTCTATCACTGCTTCCTTGGTCTAAGATAGATATTTATAGCCTGACAATAAATGCAGTGATTCGAAGTCCAGAGTCCCCTCTCCACTAACACATCAGCTATGTCTCTGTCAGGTGACTCTAAGAAGAATGGTGCAATTCTCCATCAGCTCGAGCTGTGACTCTTCATGGCTCCTCACCTCAGAAAGCTGGGCGGATTCCTCTTCTCTCTGATTAACCCACCTACCTGTCCCTGTGGTCGTCTGTTTCCGTAGACTGTGGTTGACTCTCAGGACACACCGCATGGCCCTTGTGCTCACTTTGGTTCTCAGTCTCCTTAGGCTGGGCTCAGGTAAGCCTTCCAGACTGGACTCTCTCTCTTGTCTTGTTGTTGCTCAACACTTTGATTTTTTTTAGCTACATGATTGCAGTACAGTGGGGTGGGAACATCTTTCTTGTTTGCTTTCTCCCCCTTCTCCTGACATCTATCAATGCCAGGGTCCGTGGGAAGCAGGGGTCAGTGCGAAGGACTTGGACACTGTGGAAACTGTGATAATGGCCCAGAAATAATGACAAAGAGTGCAGAAGAGGGACCCCAGTAGCAGAGAAGGGACACACAGAGCTAAGAGTCATGCAGGGGAGACTTGCAGAAAACAAATGCTTATCACATTTTATACAAGATAACAAAGAAAGTTTCAAAACAAAGATGAGGGTAAAGCCGTACCCAGAAAATACCCAGAAAGCTGTAACACCTGCTGACAAAACACTGGATGGAGCCCCATTCGGGCCAACATTAGAAAGTGGAGAAAAGAAATTATTACACAAACATGAAAGTACACTCCTTGGAAAGGATGGTCACAGCATAAATTCACTAGTGAGCAAATCTCTGAAATAAAAACTGCAAGATCTCCTTGTCACAGTGTCTTAGCATGTCTCTCAGAATTTGGCAGAACTAGTAGATGAAGAAAATAAGGAAGCACAAGCAGAGGGTTAACCTATGGACAAAGTCATTATTGCATTCATGAAACATTTACAAAACATAACCATGTGCTCAAAGAAACAAACTGCCCCAAACTGGATAATTTTTTGTTACCTACTCCCCTCCTGGAAAATGAGTCGTCTTTAGCTTTTAGCGAAGAAGATGAGAAGGGATTGTTGTGAGTTTGTTGTGAAGCAGGTGGGCAAAGAGGAGAGCCTGTGGGTATAGAGTCTCCTCCAGTCAGAGTGTCTGCATTCAGAAAGTGCCTCTCATGCCCCTGACTAACTTACTGAGTCTCTCGGAGACACTGTTTTCTCATTTTGGAAATTGGATTATCAATAACATACATCTGTCAGGATGTTCGTGAAAATAGAATGAAGTGACGAATGTGGAAGTGCTCTGCCAAGTGTAAGGACTGTTCAGATGCAAGTCATGGGTTTATGTTAATGATGAATGTTTCACCCCCAGGCACATCACCAGCCATGAGCAGGGCATACTGGCAGGGCCTTTGCTTGGTTATCTCTTGTGCTTCCTTCCACAGGCCAGTGGCAGGTGATTGGACCAGACAAGCCCATCCAGGTTGTGGTGGGGGAGGATGCAGTGTTCTCCTGCTTCCTCTCTCCTAAGACAAGTGCAGAGGCCATGGAGGTACGGTTCTTCAGAGAGCAGTTCTATGCTGTGATGCACCTCTACAGAGACGGGAAAGATCAGCACAATGTGCAGATGCCAGCCTATCGAGGGAGAACTGAGTTGGTGACGGACTCCATAGCGGAGGGGCATGTCTCCCTGAGGCTGGAGAAGGTCACTCTCTCAGACACTGGTCTCTACGGATGCTGGTTCAGCTCCCAGACTAATGACCAGGAAGCCATCTGGGAGCTGCAGGTATCAGGTCAGTAGCTTATTTCAGAGAACACATAACTTAGTTGTCACACAGAACCATCTAGAACTCTGATCTTGTTGTTGAATAAGGAGTTTAAAAAAATTTTAGGTCATTAAATGTTAGGTGGTTAAATTCTACACTATTTCTTTATTTATTCTGCCTTGTGTGCATAATTCTGTCATTTTTTATGTGAAGATTTATGGAACCACCACAACACCAACATCAAGATGCAGCTTTATTCCTTCACCACAAAGATGTCCTTCTGCTACCGCCTTATAGTCACACTAACCCTCCTTACCCACCAACATATCCAGCCCCCTAGCAACCATTTGATTTTTCCCCATTTCCATAATTTTTTTCATTTCTAGAATGCTACATAAATACAATTATACAACATATGACCTTTAAGATTGGCTTTTCCACTTAACATCATGCCCTTGAGTTGTCTCTATCAATATTTGTTCTCTTTTATTGCCAAGTAGTATTCTATGGTATCGATGTACCAAGATTGTTTAGCCATTCACCTATAGAAGGATTGTTTAGATTGTTTCCAGTTTTTGCTTTTACAAATAAGGCTTCCATGAACATTTATGTACAGGTCTTTGTATAGACATAGTTTCATTTCTCTGGGAGAAATGCTCAGAATTGCAATTGCTAGGTTGAATGGTAAGAGTAGGTTGAGGGTATTTTTTTAGCATTTATTTTTTTGAGTAGTTTTTAGTTTGCAAAAAAAATATGTATATATATATATGCCCTGTTTAGGCTTCCTTGCTAAACCTCTGGTAACCACTGATCTTTTTACCATCTCCATAGTTTTGCCTTTTCCACAATCATCATATAGTTATAATCATATGCTATAAAGTCTTTTCATACTGGTTTCTTTTAGTTATCAATACACACTTTTAAAATTAATTTTATTAAACTTATTGGAGTAACATTGGTTAATGAGATTATATATTTCAAGTGTACAGTTCTAAAATACATCATTTGTACATTGTATTGTGTGATCAACACCCAAAGTCTCCTTTTGTCACCATATATATATTTGACTCCCTTAACCCTCTTCTACCTCCCCCATCCCACTTCTCTTGTAACCACTATACCATTGTCTGTGTTTATGAAGGTTTTGTTTGTTTGTTTGTTTGTTTGCTTTTTCTTTTTTTGTTAGTTTGTTGCTGTCTGTTTTATATGCCACATATGAGTGAAATCACGTGGCTCTTGTCTTTTTCCATCTGAATTGTTTCACTTAGCATATTATTTTCAAGATCCATCCATACCGTTGCACATGGCAGTATTTTATCTTTCTTATGGCTGAATAATATTCTATTGTATATATGTACCATATCTTTATCCAGTCTTCCATCAAAGGACACTTACATTGTTTCCATGTATTAAATATTGTGAACGATGCTGCGATAAACATGGGAGTGAGAATATCTCTCAGGTAGCCTGTTTTCATTTCCTTTGGGTATATAATCAGAAGTAGAAATGCTGGGCCATATGGTAGTTTTATTTGTAACTTTTTGAGGAAACTCCATACTGTTTTCCATAGTGGATGAACCCATTTCCATATCCATCAGTGTACAAGGGTTCTCTTTTCTTTATATCTTCACCAACACTTGTTATCTCATCTTCTTGATAAATAGGTATAACAGCTCATTGTGGTTTTGACTTGCATTTCCCTCACAATTAGTGATGTTGAGCATCTTTTCATGTACTTCTTGGTCATTTGAATATTCTCTTTGGAAAAAAATGTCCTTTCAGTTCTTCTGCCCACTTTTTAAATCCAATTAAATTATAAATATATTTTTGTTATTGAATTGTGAGTTCTTTATATATCTTGGATATTAATGCCTTATCTAATATATGATTTGAAAATATTTTCTCCCATTCTGTAGGTTGCCTTTTCATTTTGTTGATAGTTTATTTTGCTGTGCATAAAGTTTTTAGTTTAATGTAGTCTCACTTGTTGATTTTTGCTTTAGTTGCTTGTGCTTTTGGTGTTGATCCAAAAATCATTGCAAAGAAGCTTCTTCTCTCTGTTTTCTTCTAGACATTTTACTCTATCAGGTGTTACACTTAAGTCTTTAATCCATTTTCAGTGATAAGATAGGGGGTCCTATTTCACTTTTCAGTGTGTAGTTATACCATTTCCCCAACATCGTTTGTTGAAGAAGTTATCTGTTCCCGATTGATCGTTCTTAATTCCCTTGTCAAATATTAGTTGACTGCATATGTAGAGGTTTGTTTCTGGGTGTTTGATTCTTTTCCGTTAGTCTGTGTGTCTACTTTTATGCAAGTACCATACTATTTCAATTACTATAGCTTTGTAGTATAGTTTGAAATTAGGAAGTGTTATTCCTCTGGCTTTGTTCTTCTTAATTAGAATTGCTTTGGCTATTTAGGTTCTTTTTGGTCGCACATGAATTTTAGGGGTTTTTTTCCTATTTCTGTGAAAAATATCATTGGAATTTTGATAGGGTTGCATAGAATCTATAGATGGCTTTGGGTAGTATGGACATTTTAACAATATTAATTCTTCTACCCATAAATACAGAATACTTTTCCATTTGTTTTTGTCTTCAATTTCTTTCATGAAAATCTTGTAGTTTTCACTGTGTAGATCTTTTGCTTCTTTGGTTAAATTTATTCCTAAATATTTTATTGTTTTTGATCCTATTATTAATGGGATAGTTTTATTTCTTTTTCAGATATTTAGCTGTTAATGTATAGAAACATAACTGATCTATGTTGCATTTACATCATGCAACTTTACTGCATTTCTTGTAGTCAGAAGGCTAGAAGAGAGAACTTTCATGCATGTGTCACTCAACATACATGACTGGCCCCCAACAGGAAGAGATGGACTTTGTACCTCTGACAGGACGTGTAACTATTTTACTACCTCAGTAGGAGGAAGAAAAAATTCCTCTTTGCCCAGTAAAAGCTCAGCCAATGGGAGACTGCTATAAGTCAGCCAATGAAAAGTCACTATACTTTGAACTTTCCATTTCCTCCAATGGACTTTTCATTTACAACTGCTCTTCCCTAGTCCATTAAAGAGCATTCCTCCGCTTTGCTTCTCTGGAATTGTGTTTGATTTGCCATTAGGCCTCATGTCCTGAATTGCAATTCTTTGGGGTCCCCAAATAAATCCATTTTACTGAAGAGATATCTGACTGTTTTTTAAAGATCAGTAGTTGATTGCTTCCAACAGGTTTTTTTGTCTAGTCTTTAGGATTTGCTATATATAAAATCATATCATCTGCACATAACAATTTTACCTTTTCTATTTCAATTTGGATATATTTACTGCTTTGTCTTGCCTAATTGCTCTACCTAGAACTTACAGTACAGTAAGTCTCACTTAACATTATTGATATGTTGTTCTTGGATACTGCAATTTTAAATGAAACAACATATAACAAAACCAATTTTATCATAGGCTAATTGATATAAACAAGAGTTAAGTTCCTATGGCATATTTCTGGTCACAAAAACATCACTGAACTTCTAAATAAAGACCCAAAACACTTCTAGTGTCAAATTTTAAAATGAATGTGAGCTATACATACCTTTAAAAAAGAGCAGTAGTATAAACAAGTAAGATAATTATTTTCAAACGTACTCAATCCAGTTCAGGGTAATGAGTGGCTGGAGTTTCTCTTGGTATCTCTAGGTATAAGGTGGGAACCAACTCTAGACAGGAAGCCATTCCATCACAGGGTGCACTCACACACACACCCACACTCACTCATACTGGGACAATGTAGACATGCCAGTTAACACAAGGTGTGCATCTTTGGGATGTGGAAGGAAGTGGAATACCCATAGAAAACCCATGCATACATGGGAAGAATGTGCAAACTCCACACAGACAGTGGCCTCAGCTGGGAATCATCTTTTTTTCTCATCAATGTTATAACCAAATGACATTATTCAAGGACCTACTGTACTGAATTGAATAAGATTATAAGAATGGGTGCCCTTGTCTTATTCCTGATCTGAGAGAAATTTAAAAATTTTTTTTACAATCAAGTATAATGTTAGCTTTGTGTTTGTCATATATGGACTTTATTATGTTGAGGTAGGTTCCTTCTATACTCAATTTATTGAGGTTTTATCTTTTTTTTTCTTGTAAATGTCTTTATTTTTTAATTGTTTATTGAGGTAACATTGGCTAATACAATTATATAATTTTCGGTGTATATTATCATTTCACATCCGTATATTCTGTTGTGTGTTTACCACCCAAAGTCCAGTTTCCTTCAGCTACCATATATTTGATCTCCTTTACCCACTTCACCCTTCTCCTAAACCCGATATTTAACCCCCTTTACCCCATACAGCTCCCCCCTTCTCCCCCACCCCACTAGTAGCCACTATGAGGTTTTTACCTTAAAAGGTCATTGCATTTTGTCAAATGCTTTTTCTGCATCTATTAAAATGATGATATGATTTTTATCCTCCATTCTATTAAGAGATGTATAGCATTTATTGTTTTGCGTAGGTTGAACCATCCTTGCATTCCAGGGATAAATCCCCCTTGGACATGATGTATGATCTTTTTAATGTGCTGTTGATTCAGTTTGATTTTTTAAATTTTTTTCTGATCTCTATTTTACTTATTTCTACTCTGATCTTTGTTATTTTCTTCCTTCTGCTAACTTTAGGCCTAATTTGCTTTACTTGAGGTGTAATGTTAGGTTGTTTATTCTTAATCATTCTGTTTTCTTGCTATATGCATTTATCACCCTATAAGCTTCCCTTCAGAACTGTTTTTGCAGCATTTCACATGTTTTAATATGTAGTGTTTCAATTTTCATTTATTTAATTTTTTTTACTTCCCTTTTGGCTTCTTCTTTGAGCATTGGTCGTTCAGCAACGTGTTGCTTAATTTCAACATATTTGTAGATTTTCTAGCTTTCTTCAGTTGTTGACTTCTAGTTTCATTACTATTGTAGTTAGAATAAGTAGTTAGTGTGATTTCAATCTTCTTAGACTTGTTTTACTGCCTATTATAGTATGTATAATAGGCAGAATATTCCCTGTGAGCTTGAGAATAGATATTCTGCTGATGTGGAATAGATGTTTCTCTAAATGTTTGTTAGTTTCATTGGGTCTTATGACTGATTCAAATTCAATGTTTCCTTCTTGATTTTCTGTCTTAATGATCTAGCCATTGCAGAAAGGGGCATATTGGAGGCCTCCCCTATTACTGTTATCTATTTCACACTTCAGATCTGATAGTATTTGCTTAATATATTTAGGTGTTTTAATGTTGGGTGTGTATATTTATGATTGTTATACATTCTTAATGAATGACCTTTTTATCATCACATATTGACCTTCTAAGTCTCTCGTTACTGTTTTTGGCTTATTTAATTTTGTCTGATATAAATGTAACTATCCCTGCTCTCTTTTGGTCTCCACTTGCATGAAATATCTTCTTCTATTCCTTTAGTTTGCTCCTTTGTGTGATCTTAAAGCAGAATTGAATCTCTTGTAGGCAGCATGTAGTTGGGTCTTGTTTTTCTTATCCGTCCAGCTATCCTGTGCCTTTCGACTGATGAATTCAATCTATTTATATGTAGAGTAATTATTGATATATGAAGACTTACTAGTGTAATCTTATTATTTCTTTTTGGCTGTTTTATAGTTTCATTGTTCTTTTTTTTCCCTTTCTTGCTGTTTATCTTAATGAATTGGAGATTTTTCACGCCAGCATGCTCTGATTCCCTCCTTTTTATCTTTTGTAAACCTTCTAGATTTTTGCTTTGTGGTTATATGAGACTTACATAAAATGTCTAATGGATAAAACAGTTTTAACCTGATAGCAATTTAACTTAAAACACTTGCAAAAATTCCACTTTTTTTACCACCATTTGTATTTTTTCAATTTTTAAAATTTATTTATTTACTTATCTTTCATGGTGACATTGGTTACCAAAATCCAATAAGTTTCAGCTGCATACTTTAACAGTAAAGCACATATATATTTACACTGTGTGTTTACCTCCCATAATTTGATTTATCTTTATCATCACATATTTGCCCTCTTTACTCCATCTACCTTCTCCCTCCCCCCACCCCCTATCCTCTGGTAACCACTACTCTATAGTCCATGTCTATGAGTCTCTGTTTGTTTGTCCTGTTAATTTGTTGCTTTTAGGTTTATATCCCACATATAAGTACTATAATGTGATTTTTAGTTTTTTCTGTCTGCTTTATTTCGCTTAGAATGATTATCTGGAGGTCCATCTACATTGTCGTAAATGGCAGTATTTCACCTCTTCTAATGGCTGAGTAATATTCCTTTGTATATATGTACCACAGCTTCTTTAGCCAATCATCTATCATAGGACATTTTGGTTGCTTCCATGTCCTGGCCATCATGAATAATGCTGTTATAAACTTCAGTGTGCAAATATCTTTTCTGATATAGATTTTCAAGTCTTTTGGATAAATACCCACTAGAGGGATTGATGGATCATATAGTAGATCAATTCTTAGTTTTTTGAGGAACCTCAATAGTGTTTTCCATAGTGTCTGTATGAATGTGCAGTCCCACCAGCAGTGTATGAAGATACCTTTTTCTCCGCACCCTCTCCTACATTTGTTATTACTTGTCCTGTTTATTATAGCTATTCTAACAGGTGTGAGATGGTATCTCATTATGGTTTTGGTTTGCATTTCCCTAATAGCTAGCAATGTTGAGCTCCTTTTCAAAGATTTGTTGACCATTTGTATGTCCTCTGTGGAGGAGTGTCTGTTCAGGTCTTCTGCATTCAGGTCTTCTTCATTTTTTGATTGGATTGTTTTTTTTTTTGTAGTTGTTATTGAGTTGTTTGAGTTCTTTGTATATTTTGGATATTAGGCCCCTATCGGAGGCACGCTTGCAAATATACTTTCCCATTCAGATGGCTGTCTCTTTAACTTGTTCATGGTTTTTTGTTTTTTGGTTTTTTTTGCTGTGCAAAAGCTTTTTAGTTTGATGTAGTCCCATTCATTTATTTTAGCTTTTACTTCCCTTGTTTTGAGGTCAAATTCAAGAAATCCTCTTTAAGTCTAAGGTCCTTGAGTTTAATTTCTATGTTTTCTTCTATGCATTTTATTGATTCCGGTCTTATAGCCAGGCCCTTAATTCATTTTGAGTTAATTTTGGTGTGTGGTAATAAACAACAGTCTAGTTTTATTCTTTTGTAGGTGGCTTTCCAGTTTTCCCAGCACCACTTATTGAAGAAGTTTTTCTTTCTCCACTGTATGTTTTTGGCTTTTTGTCAAAAACTATTTGCCCATATAAATATGAGTTTACTTCTGGACTCTCAATTCTGTTCCACTGGTCTATGTGTCTGTTTTTCTGCCAATACCATGCCGTTTTGATTGCTGTCGCTTTGTAGTATAATTTGAAGTGGGGCAGAGTGATGCCTACAGCCTCATTCTTTTTTCTCAGGATGCCTTTGGCAATTTGGGATCTTTTGTGTTTCCATAGAAATCTGATGATTTTTTCTTCTACTTCTTTAAAAAATGCTGATAGGATTTTGATGAGGATTGCATTAAATTTGTATAATGCTTTACATAATATGGTCATTTAAACTAGGTTGATTCTTCTAATCCAAAAACATGGAATATCTTTCCATTTCTTTGTATCTTCTTCGATTTTTTATAATAGGGTCTTGTAGTTTTCATTATATAGGTCCTTCACATGTTTCATTAAATTTATTCCTAGATATTTTATTCTTTTTGTTGCAATTGCAAAAAGAATTATTTTTTCCACTTCTTTTTCTGACACTTTATTATTAGAGTACAGGAATGCTATAGATTTTTGAATGTTGATTTTGTATCCAGAGACTTTACTGTATTTCCTGATTGTTTCTAGTAGTGTTCCTAGTAGTGAACACTACTAGATTGTTTCTAGTAGTGTTCCTAGTAGTTTCTAGTAGTGGAGTCTTTAGGATTTTCTATATAGAGAATCATGTCATCTGCAAATAGTGACAGTTTGACTTCTTAGTTTCCTATTCAGATGCCTTTTATATCTTTCTCTTGTCTGATGGCACTCCGTAGGACCTCCAATGTTATATTGAATAACAATGGCGATAGTGGACAGCCCTGCCTTGTTCTTGATCTTAGAGGGAAGGTTTTTAGTTTTTCACCATTAAGTGTAATGTTGGCTGAGGCCTTGTAATAGATGGCCTTTATATTGTTAAGGTACTTTCCTTCTATACTGATTTTGTTGTGTTTTGATCATAAATGGATCATAAATCGAAAAAGATACAAAGAAATGGAAAGATATTCTATGTTGAAGGTTTTTTCTGCATCTATTGATATGATCATATGATTCTTATTTTTAAATTTGTTTATGTGGTGTATCAGATTAACCAATTTGCATATGTTCAACCATCCCTGTGACTCTGAGATGAAGCCAATGGGATCATGGTGTATAATCTTTTTCATATGTTGCTGCATTCGGTTTGTTAGTATCTTATTAAGGTATTTGCATTTGCATTCATGAGAGATATTGATCTATAGGGGTTTTTTTGTGTATGTTATCTTTACCAGGTTTTGGTATCAGAGTAATATTGGCCTCATAAAATGAGTTGGGATGTATTGCCTTTTCTTTGATTTTTTGAAAGAGTTTCAGGAGAATAGTTATTAAATCTTCTTTGAATGTTTGGGAGAATGCACTGGTGAAGCCATCTGGTCCTGGACTTTTTTACTTTTTGGTAGGTTTTTGATGGTTGTTTCTATTTCTATGCTGCTGATCAATCTGTTTAGATTTTCCAGTTCTTCTTGATTCAGACTAGGAAGGTTATATCTTTCTAATTACTGTTCCATTTCTTCTAGGTTATTAAATTTGTTATTATATACTTTTTCATAGTATTCTTGCATGATCCTTTGTATCTCTGCAATGTCAGTCGTAATTTCCCCCTATTTTATTCCTGATTTTGTTTATTTGTGTCCTTCTCTTTTTTCTTTAGTGAGTC
This sequence comes from Rousettus aegyptiacus, assembly GCF_014176215.1. Classification (NCBI taxonomy): domain Eukaryota; kingdom Metazoa; phylum Chordata; class Mammalia; order Chiroptera; family Pteropodidae; genus Rousettus; species Rousettus aegyptiacus. The sequence goes on along the minus strand of NW_023416310.1, from coordinate 107,213,175 downwards.
TAGCTAAGGGTTTGTCAATTTGATTAACCTTCTCAAAGAACCAGCTCTTTGTTTGTTCTATTAGGGTTTTTTTTTTTCGTTCTCAATTTCATTTATTTCCACTCTAATTTTGATTATTTTTTTCCTTCTGCTGACTTTACACTTCATTTGTTCTTCCTTTTCTAGTTCTTTAAGATGAAGCGTTAAGTTGTTTATTTGGACTTGTTCCTATTTTCAGAGGTAGGCATGTAATAATATGAACTTTCCTCTTATGACCACTTTTGCCATGTCCCAAAAGTTTTGATATGTTGTACTATCATTATCATTCATTTCTATGTATCCCTTGATCTCTCTTTTTATTTTTTCTCTGACCCAATTATTCCTCAGTAGTATGTTGTTTACTCTCCATGTAGTTGTGGTTCTTCCTGCTTTCTTTTTGCAGTTGATCTCTAGTTTCAAAGCATTATGATCAGAGAATATTGTTGGTATGATTTCAACCCTCTTATATTTGTTGAGACTATCTCTGTGTCCCAGTATGTGGTCAATCCTTGAGAATGTTCCATGTGCACTAGAAAAGAATGTATAAGCAGCTGTTTTGGAATGGAAGGCCCTGTAAATGTCAATTATGTTCAATTGGTCTAACATGTCATTTAAGGATGTGTTTTCCTTATGGATTTTCTATTTGGATGATCTGTCCATATCCAACAGTGGGGTATTTAGGTCCCCTACTATAATAGTGTTTTGGTCTGTTTCTCCCTTTTTTGTTAACAATTGCTTTATGTATTCCGGGGCTCCCTGATTGGGAGCATAGCTATTAATCAGTGTTACGTCTTCTTGGTGCATGATTCCCTTTGTCATTATGAAGTGTCGCTTGGTATCTTTCTTTACCTTTTTTATTTTGAAGTCTATTTCGTCCAATATTAGTACTGCTACTCCTGCTTTTCTCTGAATGCCATTTTCTTGAAGTATCATTTTCCACTGTTTCACTTTGAGTCTATATTTGTCTTTGGAGCTGAGATTTATCTCTGGGAGGCAGCATATGGTTGGGTTTTGTTTTTTGATCCATTCTGCAACTCTGTGCCTTTTTATTGGTGAGTTCAGTCCATTTACATTTAGAGTGGTTACTGAAATATGAGGTCTTCTTATGACCATTTTATCTTTTGCTTTCTGGTGGCTCGGTGTTTCCATTGTTTTCTTGCCCTTGTGTTTCTGTTTTCTTTATTTTGGTTGGCTTTTGTGGGTTTTCCCTCTGGTTCTTCTTGTTTTATGTTATATATTTCAGTTCTGAATCTTGGTGTGTGGTTATCATTACAAATATGTAAATATGTAAATATATATATATATATATATATATATATATATATCTTTACGCACAGTTGTCCATTTTCTTCTGCTCATACCTTATCTCCATTCCCCTTTGTGAATATGGATCTTTGAATCCTCCCCTTTTCAGTCATTGTTGTCTCAATTTGTCTCTATGTATGCTGAACATTCATTACTATCTTGCTATAGCAACTCTCTTCTTATTGTTGAAACTTATAATGCCCTGTTCTTAGTAAGGGTTGCACTCCTTTGCTTCTATTTGTCTGATAGTCTCCTTACTCCTAATTATGGTTTTGTTTTGTTTTGTTTTTATCATTTTGTTTTAGGTGTGCTGACCCCTTTCAGTATTTCCTGTAGTGCAGGCCTTGTAGTGGAGAGTTCTCTCCATTTTTTTTTTTTTTAATATCTGGAAAGATCTTTCTTTCTCCTTCATATCTAAAGGAGAGCTTAGCTGGATACATTATTCTAGGCTGGTAGTTTCTTTCATTTAATATCTTTAATATTTGATTCCACTCCTTTCTGGTTTGTAAGATTTGTGCTGAGAAGACCAATGACAATCTAATGGGTTTTGTTTTATAGGTTACTTTCTTCTTTTACCTGGCTTCCCTCAGAATTCTATCATTGAATTCTGTCATTGGCTTTGTCATTGATTTTTGATAATTTTAATATAATGTGTCTTGGTAAAGGCCTTTTTGAGTTGAGATAATTGGGTGTTCTGTTGACTTGAATTCCAAGCTCCAGCTCATTCCTTAGATTTGGGAAATTCTCATCCACTGTTTTTCTGAAAATGCTTTCTAGTTCCTGCTCTTTTTCCTCACCTTTGATAATACTCGTTATTCTTATGTTTCCTGTCCTGATGGTATCAGCTAGTTCTTGTATTTCTCTTTCTTTATTTCTCTTTCTTCAGCTTCTCTCTTCTTCCTTCTGATTTATTTCTAAATTTCTGCCTTTGATATCACTGATCCTTTCCTCCATTTGTTTGACTCTATTTCCCAAGCTTGGTATTTCATTCTTCAACTCTTGCAGTGTGTTCTTTATCTCCAGAAAGTCCGTTGTGCTCTTTTTGAGGGTTTCAATCTCCTTGCTAAAGAACTCATTCTGCTCACTAGTTGTTTTTTCTATTCCTGAAATTGTTGATATGACTCGTTTCGGAACTCACTGAGTTTTTTCAGAAGTACTATCCTGAATTCTCTGTCATTTAAATTGCATTTTCTGTGTCTGTAAGCTTATTTTCTGAAGATTTTTCTCTGTCTTTCTGAGGTGCCTTGTTGCCTTGGTTGTTCATGGTGTTTAATGGACTATTTCTCTGCCTGGGCATCAATGGAAGTGTATTCTGCTTTTTTTTTTCCAGAAAGAAGATTTATTATATAAAGGTCTGTCTTAAGACTGTAACAAAGAAGGCGCTTTTCTTTTGGTTTCCATTAGGTTTCATCTAAGCCTCTTGGATCTTTGCTTTTATAAAGCCTTAATAATGCTTTTTTCCCCCTTATAGATGTTTAATTGTGCTCATTATTCTCAGTCTCAGTTCCCGTCAGTGTTAGCAACAGTTTTGGTAGCATTTGCTCAGATTCTCCTGGGCTTCATGGTGTTGGTTCTCAGAGGATATGGTGGCGGGCTCTCTGGGTTGGGGGTTGGGAGCTGTGGCTCATCCTCAGTTTTTTAATCACAGCTTGTAAAAATAAACTGTTGTTTCTCTGTGGTCCTCCTTCTCTGCTTTCTACCCTGATTATTGGGCTCAGCTGTCAGCCATGTGGAGCTCACAGAATTCCCAGGCAGGGTTGTTCAGGGAACTCGCCACAGCTTCTCCCCTCCTCTTCTTACTACAGGGAACTCCAGAGGCTGCAAGAGGCAGCTTCTTTGCTTCTCCCAGTCCACTGCTTGACACCTGAGATTCTGACCTGTGGTAGCTCTTATGTGCAGATCCCATGCTCAGATGTGTTGGTGCGCAGTTTGGGTGTTTTTTGTTGAGTTTTAGATGTTCAGCTTATTGTTGTTTCAAGGGAAGCGATCTGGGGATGTCTCTCACTCCTCCATATTTCTCCATTCTCTCCCCCTTTGTATTTTTGATGTAACAATTTGCCTCTTTTCATACTGTTTATTCATTAGCAAATTATAGTAGCTGTGTTTATTTAATACTCCTTTCTTTTCCCTTCATTTTATAGTTAAGTGGTTAACACACATCCTGTTGCAGAGTTAGCATTTTGTAAATTTGATTGTATATTTAGCTTTGCTAGTGTGCTGTATACTTTTGTATGTTTTCATTTCGCTGGTTAGCATCTTTTCATTTCACCTTGACTTCTTTTCAGCATTTCTTGTAAGGCAGGTCTAGCGGTGATAAAGTCCTTTAGATTCATTTGGGAAACATTTTCATACTCTATATGATTTCACTTATTTCAAATTTGTTGATGTTTGTTCACGAGCCAAGATATGGCCTATCTTTGTGATGTTTCATTGGCATTTAAATATGTGTTCTGCTGTTGTTAGGAAGAGTATTCCATAATGTCATTTAGATTTTGTTGATTGATTATACAGTTCAGATATTTTTCATCCTTACTGATTTTTCTGTCCAGGAATTCTATCAATTGCTAAGAGCAGGGTGTTGAAATTTTCTACTGCAATTGCACATTTTAAATGTTCTGTCGTTAGATGCATACCTATTTAGGATCATGATATTGTCTTGGTGTATTCATCCTTCTATTGTTATGTAACATCTGTTTTCATCTCTTGAATTTTCTTTGTTTTGTTATATACTTTATTCGATGTTAATATAGCAACTCTTGCTTTCCAAAAATTAATGTTTGCATGTATATGTAATAAAGATCTGATTTATTCTATGATATTTTAATTCTGACAAGCTCTCGACCCATACTACTACCCCTTCCTGATTTGCCTTACAGCTGGGCAAGCTGATAAGAATGCCCTGAGACTCCCTTATTTGTTTTCAGTGAGGAATTCAAATCATGGAATCCTTGTCCCACATATAAAGGAAATCTTAACAAAGCCCATCCCTCTAACCACAGTAAAACAAGCCAGTCTCTTATCTTTCCTTTCTTATGTAATTTTCAGATATTTTGGGGAGCCTGCTCTCTCTCCCCAGAAAGCCTCATTATGTGAGTAAAAAACTTTATTATACCTTCTTGGTGCATGTATGAGGTCATCATTCTTGACATCTGCACAAATTTTGAGTGAGGCAGGGGCAAGAAAAGAGACCATCTGGAGGGTGACCACAACAGTATATACGTATTTCTACCCTTTTACTTTTAGTCTACCTAAGTCATTGTATTTGACATGAGTTTCTTATAGACAGTATACTTGAGTCTTTTTTTTTAACCTATTCTGCCACTTTCAACTTCTAATTGGTTAATAATGAATTTATTTAGACAATTAACATTTAAGTAATTATTGCTATTTAGGGCTTATGTATGCCATTTATGCCTGCTTGCTTCCTCTGTTTCTCCATTTGTTTCTCTCTCTCTCTTTCTCTCACTGTCTCTGTCTCTCTGTCTCTATGTCTCTGTCTCTCTTTGATTCTCTGTGAGTTATTAGGATTTTATTTTGACTAATTGTAGTATTTCGAACATATCGCTTTGTATAATTTTCTTAAAAGTTGCTCTGAGCATTACAATGTACATAAATATTTTATCACATATTACTGGCATTGACATTTTGTTACTTTAAAAAAAATGTGGGACCCTTTACCTCTGCGCTTTTAAAATAACGTTGCCTAGAGCACTACATCGGGTTATAACTTTTGTTTCAACCATCAAATAAATTTTCAAAACACATGAGGATAGTCTATTTTATTTTTGCTCTCTTCATTGTCTTTTTCTTCCTTCCTAATGTTCTAAGATTCCTTCTTTATCAGTTTTTTTTGTTTAAAGAATTTCCTTTAATGTTTTTTCTCATTTTAAAAATATTTTTTATTTAAAAACTAAAATTTATTTAGTTTATATCTATTTTTAAACATTTTTTAATTTTTAAATTACAGTTAACATGCAATATTGTATTAGTTTCAAGTGTACGCCGTAGTGGTTAGACATTTATATAATTTACGAAATGATCACCAACAAATCTAGCATCCATCTGACACCACACATAGTTATTACAATATTATTGACTATATTCTCTATGCTACACACTTTAACCATTCTTTATGGCATTAGCAAGCAACAAATTCCCTAGTTTTTCTTCATCTGAGAATGTCTTGATTTTTCCTTCTGAAGGACAATTTTCCAAGATATAGGATTTCCTGTTGACAGTTCTTTTGTCACTTAAAAGAAATTGTGACACTTCTTTGTGGCTTTCAATGTTTCCGATGAGAAATCTACCATTCAAATTGATGTTCTTATATCTGTTGTAAATCCTTTCTCACTGGTTGCTTTCATGATTTTTTTCTTTATCTTTAGTTTTTGGAAATTTAATTTTTATCCATCTAAGTGTGGATTTCCTTGGGTTTCTTTTCTTTCTTTCTTTCTTCTTTCTTTCTTTCTTTCTTTCTTTCTTTCTTTCTTTCTTTCTTTCTTTCTTTCTTCTTTCTCTCTTCTTCTTCTTCTTTTCTCCTCCTCCTCCTCCTCCTCCTCCTCCTCCTCCTCCTCCTCCTCCTCCTCCTCCTCCTCCTCCTCCTCTTCTTCTTCTTCTTCTTCTTCTTCTTCTTCTTCTTCTTCTTCTTCGTATTTGCTTGGTTTCTTAAAACTGTTGTTATATGCTTTTCACCAAATTTAGGAGTTGATCAGCCATCATTTCTTCAAATAGTTTTTCAGCCAAGTTATCCCTTCCCTCCCTTTCTGAGACTGATGATACAAATGTTTGCTATTTTGTTAAGGTCCTGGGTTAGGAGGTGTATTTTTTTTAAGTACTATTTTCTTTTTATTGTTTGAATTTGGTAAATTCTATTAATCTATCCCCACATTCACTGACTCTACCTTTTGTCACTTCCATTGTAATATTGAGCCCATTAGGTATATCTTTTATTTGTTATTGTATTTTTCAGTTACAAAATTTCCATTTAGTTCTTTTAAAAAATAAATTATATGTTCTGATGAGGTATTCCATTTTCATTTTTTCAAGAGAAATTGTAATCATTTTTTTGTTGAAGCATTTTAATGAGAGCAATTTAAAAGTCTTTGTCAGATAATTCCAATCCATTTTATCTCCGCATTGGCATGAGTCAATTGTGTATTATCATTTATGATAACCACATTTATCTGATTTTTTTATAATGAGCAATTTTTAATTGAAACCTAGACATTTTGGCTATTATGTTATGAGACTCTGGGTTCTATTTGAAGCTTCTGTTTTAGTAGGCAATCACCTTGTTTAAGTTTAGCACTCAGGTCCTTGTTCTGCTGTTGTCAGTTGAGGTTTCAAGGACAATTTAATTTTCAGAGCCTTTGCTGTATTATTTTGATTTGCTTATTTTATTGGTGATTCTGAGGCTCTCACCGATCTGTCCTAGTATTGCCTGTTTGAATAGATGGTGCTTCCCCAGGTCAGACTCCCTAGTGATCTGATTCAAAGGGCCAAGGAGCTCATTCCCTAGTTCCTTGTCATTGAGGTTCCTGCTCAATCCTTTGGAAGGCATCTCTGGGCCCATTGGGCAATCTGGGAGAGGAGTGAGCCTACATGTGCCACCTTCTTTTACTAGGTAGGAAGGGGATTATAAGATGCTCTGCTGCTGTGTCAGTAATCCAGTAAGTGTAAGTCCATTTTTCTTCTTCCATCTTTCAAAGTTCCCCTCTGGTTGCCTTTTGTGTTATTTCCAGGATTTATAGCTTTTCTTAGTGACAGAAACAGAGAAAGAGAAGTGTAAACTATCTTATTTGAATTCTTTTACTGGTTACGCCATCATTCCTTCTTTTATTTATTCACTCAATAATGATATATTAGGCTTTGTGCACTAGTTTTGAGTACAGCATATGAAGGGAAAGTTCTGTTCGGGGTCACCCATGTAAGGAATGTTCCTCTGTGTCTCCCAAGTCGTAAGTCAGGGGGTTGGGCTAAACATTCCACAGCCTCCACTTAATCCTTTTCAATCAAACTCCCAAGAAGCCTCTGCTACTGGCTCCCTCTTTCTCTTCTCTTGCCCTTTTCTTCTCTCACTTGAGTAACCTCATTGGTTGCCTCCTGGTTACTCTTTTGCTGCTTGGGGAAGTCTCTGAGTTGCTGGTCATAACCCTATCCTGCTGTAAGCCAATCAACACAACCCTTCAGGGCTACACTGTCTACAGAGCCTATGGGGTGATATCCCACATTCCTTGAATTAATACACTCAAGCAACAGTCTGCCTCTGCACTTCCTCAGACCTTGTCTCCTACCTATTTTCTCTTGAACATCACAGTACAGAAATACTAAGTGCTTATAAGTTGTTTTAGTCAGCTAGGGCTGCTATAACAAGACCATTGACTGGGTGGATTAAACAATAGAAATTTATTTCTCCCAGTACCAGTGACTGGGAAGGCTAAGATCAAAGTGCCGGCCAGTTTGGTTCCTAGTGAGAGCCCCCTTCCTGGCTTACAAACAGCTACCTTCTCTTTGGGTCCTCAGGTGGTGGAGAGCAGGTAAGAGTGTTCTCATTTCTTTTTGTAAGGGCATAATAATCCCACCATGAGGGCTTCACTCTCATGACGTAATCACCTGTCTAAAGCTCCACTTCCACATATCATAACATTGAAGGTTAGGGCTTCAACATATGAGTCTGGGAGGGGCAAAAAATTCAGTCCATCACATAGGTCCTTAAACACATCATGCCATGTCTGCTTTCTGGCCTTCTCTGTGGCATGCTTCTTTCTCTTCCTGACTTGTTCAGCTACAAAATTTCCATTTATCTGACACAATAGGATACAAATGTCACCTACAGGAAGGTATGACTTTTTCTGACAATTAATTATACCACCTCCTCGACTTCCTACCTTGACTGTACTTCCATAATTGCACATTTCATAATGAAATGTATTTGTTTAATTTTCTCCCTGTTTAGTCAGTCTGGTTCCTGGCGAAAATCCTACCTGTGATTTTAAGGCTTGACCATAGGAATTACAAAGTCTTTACTTGACAAGCCTCAGAAGAAAAAGCTGCCTGCCCCACAGTAGCCTTGGTGCATAGCCAATGCATTGCAGTATCTTGAGGATGTATAGTCAAGGACTTCCATGCCTCTGCCTGTTCAAGCTCTTACACATATTTTCCTTCCTAGCCCAGGTGGCTTTATTCCTACACCTCTCTATCTGACGTCTGGGGCAGAGTTTTCTTCAGCTGCCACTGTCCAGGCCTCCTTATCAGGAAGAGGAAAGGAAACCTCGAAGACACTTTCTTCACTCTGACTCAGTACCCTGTAACTTTTCATAACTAGCCCTTTCCCTCACCCTCCTTCAAACCTCAGAGTCCATGAGACTGTTGGAGTCTTTTGTTCAGGGCTCTCTCAGTCATGACACAGCACCCACTCTGCATAAATACACTTGACTCTAAACTAGCATGCCATTTCATGGGGGAAATGGAGCAGGAAGGAGTTGTCATGTCAATATACTATGACAGTAAATTATGAAAGCCTTCACTGCTAGTTTATTTGGGATCATTGTCACTTTAATTAGCTAGTCTAACAGGTGACAGATCAGATCTCTGTCTCCTAGATGACTCATGAAAAGCTCCTCATTAGAAAGAGCTCTGTCTTTTTCACATTATATTTAGTGTTCAGGAATATGCAGGTATACAGTAGTTGTTCAATAAATGTTAACCGAACAATGACCATGGAAGGGCTTACAGTGGTGTTAATAAGTATGTATGTGTATGTGAGAAAAAATGAGAGAGAGGAGTGTGGGACATGTTTTTTTCATAAGCTTCATGAACCTGGCTCCAAACATCTGTGGCCTTGGAAGATGATCTTTGCTTTCATTCTTTTCCTGTTTTCTCCCTAGTTTTGGGCTCTGCTCCTCTAGTTTCTATGACAAGACTCATTGATGGAGGCATCCAGCTACTTTGTGAATCCTCAGGCTGGTTCCCCCAGCCCACAGTTAAGTGGAAAGATCCACAAGGACATGATTTGCCCTCTGACTCAAAGGCGAATGCAGACAGACATGGCTTATTTGATGTGGAGGCCTCCCTTATAGTCCAAGAAAATGCTGGGATCGTATCATGTTCCATACAGTACCTTGACCAGAGCCGAGAGGTGGAATCCAGGGTATGGATAAGAGGTGAGTGGGGAGGAGGTAGGGATACATGCTGTGTAGCCCAGAAGGAGACTATGAGCCTCTCTCTCAGGGTTGCTGTGTAGCATTGTTCAGGTTTAATGATTCATTTGGAAAGTCAAAGGTCTATGAGTTACAAAGATATCATAAATATTTGATTAGGTGGAAACAGAATTGTTTACATTTGCAGAGGAGTAGAATCAAATATTTCCTTTACCACATGATCATCTTCAAGATGCAACCCTCCAAAATCAACATAAAATTTAAGAATGCTAACTCAAGGAATAAGAAAAAAAGTTTATTCATTAAAAAACATACTTCTAAATAAGTACTAAAACATACTTTCTAAAACAGAATAGAATAAAAAGTAGATAATTTCAGGAAGGACTTAAAAATAATAGGATAATTATCGTAAACCCTAATATGTCAATAATCACAATCAATGTAATAGGAGTTAATTTGCCAGTTAAAAGACAAAAGGGGTCACACTGGATTTTAAAAAATCTCAATGGTTGTAATTCTTGAAAGAAAATTGTAATATATATGAATTATTCATTGAAACATTTTCAAAGTAGAAAAAGCATAGCAGGCAAATGTTAACCAAAGGAGTACCATTATAAATATATTAAAGTCAAGAAAAAAAGTTTTAAGAAAAAAGGCATTAAGATTGTTATTTCAGAAACATAAAATGTTTATTCACTAGAGAAGAATAAAACTTTGTAAATATATATGTACCTTATAATACAGCTCAAAATATATAAAACAAATATTAATGGAAAATAAGGATAAATTGAAATATCATGAGTTCTAAAACTGATTAAATAGTAGAAAAATTAGTAAGATTATAGAATACTTGATCTACAAAGTTAATAGTCCTAAACTAATAGACATCCTTAGAAGATTTCACCCACAAAAATCATTATTTTGAAGCACTCATAAAATATTTACAAACTTTCACCAGGTCCAAGCATATAAATTTGGAATCAATTTATCTAGTGCTAAGAAAACTCTATTAAGATTTTTGATAGAATTATATTGAATATACAGATCTATTCTGAAATAAATTATATCTTTAAAATATTGCTTCGTTTTATCGGAAAGAATTTACCTCACTCCCCTTATTTTAGTTATTCTTAATGTCTTTTAATAAAGTTTTATATATCTAATAAAAAATTTTGCAAACTCTTATGAAGGTATAGGAAATAGAAGTAACATTGCATGTAATAGCATGTGAAGGAAAGTCCATTCAAGCAAATGATGCTGGTGCAGTTATCTGTTTAGAAGAAAGTAAAACTGAACTTCTACCTTATTTAATATATAAAAATAAAATCCAGATGCAGCAAGAATTATGAAATACAACATTTTAAAAATGTAAAAAATTATAGAAAAATATCTTTTCAATCTTAGAGCATGAGATAGTTCCTTAAAAGAGAATCAAACTGATTTTACCATTCATGGGTCACTATGGGATCTGCGGACCTGTTTTTCAGAAGTGTTTTTCCAGCCCTTACCCTGGCGCCTGTCGTGTATTTTACTGGGAGTATTTGCTTCTGTCCTGTGTGTCGGTGTCATAGGTCTGACAATTTTCTTCCGTAAATTGGAAGGTAAGTGAAAGAGAGAAGATGGGCTTGCGGCTTATTCATGCATCCAGCAGGGATGGAGTAACCGATGCTCCCGCACACCTCCTAGGTCTGTAATTCAAGTCCTGGGCTCCAGGGTCTTATCACCTGGGCCACAGGAATCACAGTCTTCGCTACACTCCAGACTGGCCAGAAATGGCTCCCTTAAGAAACACCAGCCCCACAAGCCCATCTTCCTCACAGAGGGCCCATAATAAGGGAAGAATGATTTTCACTACCTACAGGGCTGACATAAATTTCTAACACCAAGACTCGAGTAAAAAAGTTACAATGTACTTAAAAAGACTTCATAACAAAAGAAATAAAAATGAAGATAAAAATATAAAATAATATCCAGTTTCCATAAAAGTTTTTATTGGAGGAATGCTTTTCCTCCTCTTTGGAGATGATACTACTTGTTGAGAATGTGGGCCATGATCCTACCCTCCCTCTAGTTTCTCTTCCATCACATTTTCCCTTCTCCCAAATAACCTCTATCTCCACCTCCACCGTATCTCAGATGTCAGCTCCCCCCTTCAGCACAAACTTTCCTGATATCTTGTCTTACCCCAGATAGTAGAGGGGGTGGTTGGAGACACAAAGGAGAGTGCTGGGGGAGCCTCCATCCTTTGCTCACAGCTTCTCCTCCTGAGCAATGAGCCAGGGTTGTGTTTGTACCGTACACACCCCTGTGTCCACAACTGGATTTTCTCTTTCTGTTTCAGGAAGAATCTGGGCAGAAACCTGTAAGTGTCTTATCATGTTCTGAGCCTTCCCCACAGTTCTCCTGGGTCCCTCCTGTTCCACAGTTTGAGGCATCGGTGTGCTGTCTCAGCTCCAGATCCAGTGGGAAGCATGGGCAGGCCAACAAGGGTAGCTGTTCACCCTCCTCAATCATTGACTAGTGAACAGATTTTCAGACATGTAGGGGGTTTAGGATGAGCATTGGGATCCTGAAATTGTGTGCCAGCTTTGCCCGTTGGTACATTCTTTGGGGAGAGGAACCATAGACTTCATGAGCTCTCTGAAGGGCGTGGACCCATAATGTCCTGTGTAGCATTTCCCTCAACCTCCCACCTGGCTTGGGACTTTGGGTCAAGCATTCCAGGCTTCTATCAGCCCAGGATATTCTGCTCTTCGTGTTCTGGAAACACCAGGAAACTGGGTGAGAGCGTTGTAGAGCTTTCCTTTCACACTCTCTCCTGGGCCTCTGATCTGTGACTTCAGCCTCCTCTGTGTTTTTGGTTTTCAGACTGGAGAAGGAAGCATGGAGCAGCAGGTGAGAGAAGCTATCTCCTCCACCCCTATTTACCTCTTTCTTACAAGTCCCTACTTTATGAATCTTACAACCTGAGGCCATGGGTCTCCGCAGAGACAGTCTTGTGATGGGAGCCCCAAAATTGTCTGCAGATTCTGGGGGAGGTGCATCTTGTAGAGAACCCCATGGTCTTCATCAGGTCTCTGGTGGATCCGTGATACCCCAAAAGGTTAACCACCCTTGGTCTCCCGTCTTCCTGCATCCTGCTCTCCGTGTGCGCACTGACCCTACTGTGCTGTCTGCTTGTTTTCAGAACTGAGAGATGCCCGTAAACATGCAGGTACCAATGCATGAGGGGGTGATGGTGGGAAAGAGCCTTGGGTGGGTGTGGGAGAGGGAGCTGACCAGTGACAGATATGGGCGAGGGTCACAAGCAAAGCTCCAGGGATTTAAGGGCACTAGTGAGTATGCAGGGGACTGGACTGAGGCAGGAGGAAGTGATGTTGCACAGGACTCAGGATGGGAGGAAGCGGGTTAGAGGTGCTGAGCAAGGTCTCACAAAGTCATAGTGAGCTTACGTGGAGGTGCAGTGGTAGGGCTGAAGTCACATACATGAGTTAGGACTCACAGTTGGGCATCTTCAAGCTTTAGGGCCACAATGGAGATGAGGCAGGGGCAGGGGAAGTGTCTGATGGAGACTCTGACCCTGAGACCTCGGCAGATCCTACCCCAAGCCAGTCTACCGTAGGAGGGGGTAACCTCTGCATCCAGCCCAGGTCCTTCTCTCCTACCACACCTTGTTTTCTCTCTCCTACCACACCTTAGTGGAAGTGACACTGGACCCCAACATGGCTCACCTGCAACTCTGCATTTCTGATCTGAAAAGTGTGTCCTATAGGAACACTCACCAGGAAGTGATCCTTTCAAGGAAAAGACTTCTAAGGAAGCATGTGGTGGCTTCTCAGGGATTCTGGGAAGGAAAACATTACTGGGAGGTGGACGTGGGGTTCAATAAAATGTGGTGCTTGGGAGTGTGCCGGGATGATGTGAACAGGGAGGTGACAGATGTGACTTTGTCTCCCAACAATGGATACTGGGTGTTAGGACGGGAGAGAGATGATCAGTATTTCACATTTGACCCTCATAGAATTATCCTCTCTCCAAGAACACACCCTACACGAGTGGGGATCTACCTGAACTATGAGGGTGGGGCCATATCCTTCTTCAATGTAAATGATCAGTCCTTCATTTATACCCTGACACATCAGTTTGAAGGGTTATTGAGGCCCTACATCCAGCATGATGTGAATGATGAGGAAAATGTGACTTCCACAGAGATTTGCCCAGTGTCCCAGGAATCAGAGAAAGAAGTGCCTTCTGACACAGACAACCTGGAGCCCTCCCCACAGGTGACCACACCCTTCCTCTCCAGGGCGATGCCCTGAGGAATCACACCTCACACTCTCGCTCCAGACATTGAGCTTCCTTTCTCTCAGGGTCCAGAGCCCTGCAGCAGACAGCAGGATGGTTTCTAGAGGAGGCAGCTTGGCCTATCTGTGTGGGATCAGGGGTCATGGCTGTCCTGAGGCAGGGAGGGAAGAAGGACAGTGCATTTAGTTTGCCACAGCTCTACACTGTCAAAGGACCTTTGAGAAGTAATGACCTATTGACCTATTGGGCTCCTCACCTGTTAAATAGGACAGGAATCCCCCCAAGTAGAGTGAAGAGGAAAGACTGTGAATGTGATCTGTGCTGCATCTTGTTGATGACCTGCTGTCAGCTGACGATGTGTTCTCTATATTAAACTTTTACAACATGATCTGTTTGTTTATTTCATATTGATTGGTTTTTCTCTATTCCAATTCACCTGTACAATAGTTATTCATTTTTTCTGTACCAAGCCCAAAGAATTTGATGAGGCAGGATGATTTCCCAATTCATTATATAAAGCTAACATTACCGTGGTACCTAAATCAAACAAAGATATTAGAATAATATGAAAGAAAAGTACAGATTTGTATCCGTCAAGAATATCATTGCAAAAATTTAAACAAAATTTTAGCAAATTGAATTCAACAACATGTTGCATGTATAATACATTACTGCCAATATGTCTGTCCTAGTAATGAAGGAATTATTTAATATTTAAACATTAACCAGTGTAATTCATCCCATTAACAGACTAAAAAAAAAACCATGTGACTAGTCAATAGCTGCAGCAAAAGAACGTTTGACATATTCAACAGCCATTACTAATAAATCTTTCAACAAAAAAGATATAGCGATGGCTAGTAAGCACATGAAAAGAATCTCAACATCCTTAGACAGTAAGAAAAAACAAATTACAGCCACAATGAGATACTATTATCACTTATGAGTAAAATGAAAAAGACTGATTATACCAAGTGTTGACGAGCATGTGGAGGGACTGAAAGCCCTGTACTCAGCTAATGGGGAAGTGATGTGGTACGATCACTTCGGAAAACAGTTTGGCAGTTTCTTTAAAACATAAACAGTCTGTTACTGTGTGATGCTACCACTTTACTCTAAGTGTTTTGTCCAAGAGAAAAGAAAATACATTTTCTACCAACTTTTACATGAATATTCACAGCAGTTTTATTTGTAGTAACCAAAAATTGTAAATGACTCAGACAGTATCAACAGATGAATTGATAAACATATAATGGTATATCCATGCAGTGAAATACTACTCAACAATAAAAAAAAAATAACCTAATGACATACACACAACATGGATGAATCCAAAATAATTATTCCAAGTGAAAAGAGTCAGAAAAAACCCTTAAAACAAATAATACACTCTGTGTGACAAAACTTATATATAAAAGTCTAAAAAATGCAAACAAATCTACACTGACAGAAAGCACATCAGTGGTTGCTTGGAATAGAAAGTAGGATAGAAGGGATTATAAACAGGAACAAAGCTGCTTCTTGAGTGCACAAATGTTCTCTCTTTTTCGTGGTGATAGTTTCATGGGTAAATACATAAACACACCAATTAAACAATTTACCTATGTGCAGGTTATTTTACGTCAGTTATGCTTCCATAACTGAGTTCCATGTTTAATTTTGTTTTTAAAATTTAATATTTCAACAACAGCAAAAGAAAGACATGGCCGGTCCTAGTGATAGTATTTCCAGAACCATATCCTTTAGGCACCATCTTCACTTAAAAAAAAAAAAAAGACTTTATTTTAAAGCAGTTTTATATTTACAACAAAACTGAGCATAAAGTAGTTTCCATATATCTCTCTCAACCCTCAGCACACATATACACACATGCTCAGCCTCCATCCCCATCAACATCCCCACTAGAGTGGTACGTTTGTTAAAATTAATGGAACCTACACTGACACATCATTATCACCCTAACTCAAGAATTTACATGAGAGCTCACTCTTGGTGTTGTACATTCTATGGCTTTTGACAAACGTATAATTACATGTATCCATCATTTAGTATCATAGAGAATACATCCTTTCATTGTCCTAAAAATATCTTGTGCTCCATTAATTCATTCCTCTCACCCTTCCTCCTTTCCATACCCTAGCAACCACAGAACTTTTACTGTCTCCATTGTTTTCCCTTTTCCATAAAGTCATATAAATGGAATCGTGTAGTATGTAGCCTTTTCCAACTGGGGTTTACTCACCAATATTCATTTAAGACTTTCTATATCTTATTGTGACTTGATAGCTCATTTCTTTTAATACTGGATAATTGTATGGATGTACCATGGTTTGTTTATCCATTCATCTACTGAAAGACATCTCGATTGCTTCCAAGCTTTGGTAATATTAATAAAAACGCCAAAAGCATTCATGTGCAGGTTTTCATGTGAACATAAGGTTTCAGCTCATTTGGGTAAATACTGTGGAGTGCAATTCCTGGATTGTATGGAGAGAATGTGATTAGTTTTGTAAGAAATTGCTAAACTATCTTCCAAAGCGACTATACCATGACAGTTTCTGTTGCTCCACTTCTATGTCACCATTTGGTATTGTACATGTTTTGAATTTTAGCCTAAATGTGACATTTTCACTCATATTTTATTCTAAACATTCTAAGTTTATTGTGATTCCTTTTTGGACCCATGAGTTATTTAAATCTGTGTCACTAAATTTCTAAATATATAGGGTTTCCTAAGTTTTAAAATTGCTTCATTAAATTAATTACCGTATAGTGAGATAATGTGTTTTTTTTTTTTTTGTCATGGATTGTGGAAACTTGCTTTCTGATCAATAAGTGATCACTTTGTGAATTTTCACATTCTTGAAGAGATTGCATAGTTTCTAATTGTGGATGCCTTGACTTAGTCTGAAAACGAATGACTGAGTGAATGGTTCTACACCTTTTCCCCAGGTCTCATCTGTTCTGGTACCTTTTCCAATACCTTGGATCCTTGGAGATTAAGGTCTTGTCTTGTACTAGCAAGTTATTCCCCATTTAGCCTTATAATCAGAGTATTGGCTCTGAACTCAAGACAAGGGAGAGGACACAGTGTTACCTCAGCTGTGCCAGGAAGTGTTTACCTCACCTGACGTTGATTACTACTTGTAGAATGACACCTATCTGACCACCCATCCTACGACCTTCTGCTGGGACAACCTCTTTTTTAAGACTAGATTCCCACTCCCCAACCCCTATACAGTTCTACCTGCAAGGTTGGATCTTAAAATATCCCTGTATCTGACATTCTCGTGCCACCCACCTAGGGCATAGTCTTGAGCAAGGACAAACTCCCTCCCAAAGTGCCTTGCCCCACCTTCTCTATCACTGCTTCCTTGGTCTAATATAGATATTTATAGCCTGACAATAAATGCAGTGATTCAAAGTCCAGAGTCCCCTCTCCACTAACACATCAGCTATGTCTCTGTCTGGTGACTCTAAGAAGAATGGTGCAATTCTCCATCAGCTTGAGCTGTGACTCTTCATGGCTCCTCACCTCAGAAAGCTGGGCGGATTCCTCTTCTCTCTGATTAACCCACCTGCCCGTCCCTGTGGTCGTCTGTTTCCGTAGACTGTGGTTGACTCTCAGGACACACCGCATGGCCCTTGTGCTCACTTTGGTTCTCAGTCTCCTTAGGCTGGGCTCAGGTAAGCCTTCCAGACTGGGCTCTCTCTCTCGTCTTATTGTTGCTCAACACTTTGACTTTTTTAGCTACATGATTGCAGTACAGTGGGGTGGGAACATCTTTCTTGTTTGTCTTCTCTTACTTTTCCTGCCTCGTGCTGACATTTATCAATGCCCGAGGCTGCGGGAAGCAGGGGGCAGCGTGAAGGACTCAGACACTGTGGAAACTATGATAATAGCCCAGAAATAATGGCAAAGAGTACAGAAGAGGGACCCCTGTAGTGGGGACGTGATGTTAAGGTGAATAAATTAAATGTTAGTTCTAGATGGGCTGTGGAGTTTAGGCAGAGAGGTCTCCAGTTGAGCATCGGTTTTCTGACGTGGGTGCCCAGATATAAGAGGCATTGTTTAGAACATTTGAGGAAAAGATAATGATCCAGGTGTGAACATGCTGAGTAGGGAATGCCTGTGGTATGTGACCTAAGGATGGGGGGAAATGTCCAGATCCAAAAGTGAGAAATAAGTTATAACATGGCATCACCTGAGAAGCCCATTTTTCTTTCTTATTCTATTTATTATCAACATAAAGGCTGGTATGTAGGAAGTTGAGTAAGTGAACAAAGTACAGAGAGGAGCTGGAGGCTGGAGTAGACCTCTGTCTCTGGACAGTCAGTGTCCAGCCTTACATGGTCTGCATGAGTTCATTCAGCTGCTCATCTACCTATGTCCGTTCTATGGATCATGGGAAAAAAGAGAGAAGTAGGGAATCAAATCATGCTCCATGGTTCCACTGCAAAATTCATATGTTGTTCACAGGACAGCCTCTCGCTGAAGTTCATTCTCATCTATTTTTTGACAAGTTTCTTTGACTACTCTGTTTCCTGGACAGATAGCAGGGTGTCATGGAAATGACCTTAGAGGCAGAAAGACTTTATTTTTAAACAATTACTTATTCTGCTTCTGAACTGTGGCTCATGACTCCTCCAAGTATCAGCATGCTCATCGTGACAGGAGATGGCATCACACTCTGATCGGGCTCCTGTGAAGGTCGCATGAGTTCACCATGTACGTGCGATGCAGCACAACACTCCATTGCTACAGAGCCTGTGTTCAACAACAAACAGTTTTCCTCACTAGTCCCTGGGGGAAGGAAGAGAAAAGGGTGGGGGGAGCTTCTATAAGCAAAGATAATGATAGCAGCAAGGCCTGGCTAGAAAAACAGACACTCCAGAAAAAGTTTCCCTCAGCTCGAGTGCCTCCCACAGCCCTGAAGGCAGCACCACTAGCAGCTCAGTTGACATAGGCAGGGCTCCTAAAGCAGACCAGGAAAAATAGTCTGTGTGCAGGTAGGTCGTTTAGAAGGTAATTCTGGGAATGAGAGCGAAGGAGTGGACAGAGTGAAGCTGGAAGGGAGGAAAACTCAAGGAAGATGTGCTAATGAGCAGGCTCCTGACATGGAAAACAGCTTCTGAGGAGCCAAATTGATGGTCCCTCAGAATCATTCCAATAGCCACTGCCTCCTGTCCCCACTGGTAACATGTAACCCCTGCTAGTATTAAATTGTCGGCACTTCTAGGCTGCCTTGCACCAAACTGAGCAGGTTCCAAAGGACAGAGAAAGTCCTTCACAGGGAAGCAGAAGCCAGGCTCCTAGGTGGGGCTGTCTGTGGGAGGCACATGTCTATCCAACTGCAGGAGAGGGAGTGAGGGGCAGAAATCCAGGTCAGTGGTTGGACAGAGATCCTGCTGCAAAGTCACATTTTATTTTATAAGACTGTCCTTCAAAATCCATGAATGAAATGCATTTCAGAAAATGTGTAAAACACTTTTAAACTGAGAAATAATTGTGCTAAAATAAAAATATTCACTTATTTGAAAATTTACACTGTGAAAATTTACACTGGAAAATGAGTCGTCTTTAGCTTTTAGTGAAGAAGATGAGAAGGGGTTGTTGTGAGTTTGTTGTGAAGCAGGTGGGCAAAGAGGAGAGCCTGTGGGTATAGAGTCTCCTCCAGTCAGAGTGTCTGCATTCAGAAAGTGCCTCTCATGCCCCTGACTAACTTACTGAGTCTCTCGGAGACACTGTTTTCTCATTTTGGAAATTGGATTATCAATAACATACATCTGTCAGGATGTTCGTGAAAATGGAATGAAGTGACAGGTGTGGAAGTGCTCTGCCAAGTGTAAGGACTGTTCAGATGCAAGTCATGGGTTTATGTTAGTGATGAATGTTTCACCCCCAGGCACATCACCAGCCATGAGCGGGGCATACTGGCAGGGCCTTTGCTTGGTTATCTCTTGTGCTTCCTTCCACAGGCCAGTGGCAGGTGATTGGACCAGACAAGCCCATCCAGGTTGTGGTAGGGGAGGACGCAGTGTTCTCCTGCTTCCTCTCTCCTAAGACAAGTGCAGAGGCCATGGAGGTACGGTTCTTCAGAGAGCGGTTCTATGCTGTGATGCACCTCTACAGAGACGGGAAAGATCAGCACAATGTGCAGATGCCAGCCTATCGAGGGAGAACTGAGTTGGTGACAAACTCCATAGCGGAGGGGCATGTCTCCCTGAGGCTGGAGAAGGTCACTTTCTCAGACACTGGTCTCTATGGATGCTGGTTCAGCTCCCAGACTAATGACCAGGAAGCCATCTGGGAGCTGCAGGTATCAGGTCAGTAGCTTATTTCAGAGAACACATAACTTAGTTGTCTCAGAATCATCTGGGACTTTATGAACATGTTGTCAAATGAGGAGTCTTAAAAAGTTTTTTTCATGTCATTTCTGTCTCATGCACATAGCTCTCTGTCATTTTTATGCATGTAGATTTATGTAACCACCAACACATCAGGTTATAGATCTATCTCATCACCGTTAAGATCTTCTGCTATCCCTTTGTAGTCAGAGCCATCCTCCTCACCCCTGAAAATCGTGCATCTGTTCTCAATCTCTATAATTCTTTCATTTCAAGAATGTTATAGGAGGTGACTTATGCAATATGGCAGAGTGAGAAGACCTCTTAGTTTCTCCCCTTAAAGTTACAACAAGTCAGACAACTATTATTCAACAAAGGATCCTCAGCTCAAAATACAAATACATCTGAGAAATCTATGCATCATGACCTCTGACATATGGAAATAACAGTGGCGGGGGGGGGCAAGGTGGAAAGGGGGAAAATTATGGAGGCCTCAGATGCAGTTAGACAACTGCTATGGCCCCAAATGATGAAGTAGTGTTGGAAGAACCAGGCTGCAGTCCTCACACAACTTCCCAGAGGACAGGAGGGGCTACATTCTGGCCAGCATCCATGGAGGCTCAACCTGGCAACAAGATCAGAGATGTGACACAGAGATGTGGCAGCTGTGGATTAACTGCTACCATTATTAGCAAGAAGACAAAGTCACATATTTGCAATCCCACTTTCTCTCACCTACTCTGTAACCCCACCAGCACCACTAGTGATGAAAATTGGTAGAGGCAGAACCTGGTAGAGTCAATGGAGATGCCTTGAGTAGCACAGCTTGGCTGACAGCCTCTTGTTACAAGGAGGCAGCATTAGGAGCACACAGGCCAGGAAAGTCATCACCCATCACATTTCACCACAGGGATGGTACCCTGAGACAAAAGCAACCTGGACACTGAGGAGATGGCAAACCCCTCAGGGAATACTAGGCATTTTCCAAAAGAAGGGGCCCCACCCCACTGAGATCCTAGTGGTGCCAATAGTGCAAGCAGGAGAAAACAAAAACTTGTGCTATTTCCTCATCTACTGGAGAACAAAAGAAACACCTCTACTTAGCAGCCTACTGAATTGTTAAAACAGTACTTTTTACAGTACTGAGCAAAGCAGTACTTGAAAGAAAGAAAGAAAGAAAGAAAGAAAGAAAGAAAGAAAGAAAGAAAGAAAGAAAGGAAGGAAGGAAGGAAGGAAGGAAGGAAGGAAGGAAGGAAGGAAGGAAGGAAGGAAGGAAGAAAGAAAGAAAGAAAAACTCACTATTTCAATGCTCAGGCAGAGAAACAATCCTTCAGGTACCATGGATAACCAAGGCAAAAAGGTAGCTCAGAAAATAAATGAAAAGTCTCTGGAAACCAAGCTCAAAGACATTGAAGACTGTGATTTAACAGAGATTTAGAAATTGCAATTATGAAAAACTCAACAAGATATAAGAAAGCTCAGGCACCTCAATGAGCTCAGGAGTTAAATTAACAAACAAAAGAAATACTTTACTAAAGAGACTGAAACTATAAAAAAGAACCAAACAGAAATTCTGGAGCTGAGAACTCAATAAATGAAATGAAGACTGCATTAGAGGGCATTGGAAGCAGAATGGACCAGATAGAAGAGAGAATAAGTAAGCGCAAAGACAGAGATCTAGAAATGACTCAAGGGGAATAGGATAGAGAACTGAGAGTTTTTTAAGAATGAAAGAACTCTAAGAGAACTATTTGACTCGATTAAAAAGGGCAACATAAGAATAATATGTACACTAGAAGAAGAAGAGAAGGAGAAAGGAACAGAGAGCCTATTCAAACAAATTGATGAGATCATCTCAGACCTGTGGAAAGGGCTGGGTTCTCAAAATCAAAGAATTAACAGAACACATAATTATTTCAATTCCAAAAGGCCTCCTCTAAGGCACATTGTATTAAAACTGTCAAAAAGTAAAAGACAAATAAAGAATTCTCAAGGCAGCCAGGGAAAAGAAGACAGTAACCTATAAAGAAATTTCATTAGATTATCATCAAATTTTTAAACAGAAACCCTACAAGCTAGGAGAGAGTAGTACCAAATATTCAAATTATTGAAAGAGAGAAATCACCAACCAAGAATAATATATTCAGCAAAGTTATCCCTTAGATATGAAGGAGAAATAAGGGCCTTCCCAGAAAAACAAAAGCTGAGGAGATTTACCATCACAAGACCTACATTACAAGAAATGTTGAAAGGACTTATTTTACACAAAGTACAGAGACAAAAGTATAAAAAAACTTTGAGTAAGATGACAAACAGACAGAGAGAAGCAGGAAATTGCAACTCTATTTCAGAATAAAGTATTAAACACCTAGGTGTAACAAGGGTTAAATAGGAGGAGAAGCATTTTTAAAAGACTACCACTTCTGCTATTTAAAAGGGATAATTTTTGACAACAGAAACATAAAAGGGAAGGAGTAAAAGGACTGAATTTGCACAGGTGGCTGAAGATAAGATGCAACCAGAAGAAAAAGGACTATTGTATATCTGAAACAATTTTTTTTAACATAAACCTAATGGTAACCATGAAACAAAAATCTAGAACTGAGATGCATAACATAAATCAAGAGAAAATGAAGAACAAAATTATAGAAAGTCACCAAACTAAAAGGGTAAACAGGGAAAAAGAAACAATAGAGATATGGACAACCAGAAAACAAAAGAGAAAATAGCTGTAGTAAGTCCTCATATATAAATAACTACCCTAAATGTAAATGGACTGAACTTACCAATCAAAAAGCTCAGAGTAGTGGGAGGGATTAAAAAACAAGACCCAACTATATGTTGCCTTTAGGGGACTCGTGCCAGCTGCAAAGAGAAAAAAATAGTCTCAAAGTGAAGGATGAGAATCATAAGATATCTGACTGTTCTGTGTTCATCCTCCACTTCTGGGTACCTAGCCAGTCCACCTCCCTCTTTCCACCTTTCAGAGTTCTTCTGTGGTTGCCTCTTGTGTTATTTCCAGGGTTTATAGTTTTATATAGAGCGAGGAGCAGGGGGAGATTAGACTAAACTCCCTTCTTTGGTGTTTACACCATAATTCCTTCTCTAATTTATTCACTCAAGAAACATTATTTGGCTCCTTTTATTTGGTCCAGACCCTGGAGAATGGAAGGGAACAGCACATGGGGGTAAGCTCTATTTGGGTTGGGAAGATGACAATAACAAATCATCAAACAGAGGTTACCCCTAAATGGGATACTCTCCATGGTCTCTAAAGTCAGGTTTAACTCTTCCTCATCAAGCTAAACCCTTCCTCATCCTCTTGTTAGTTCTCTGAAATCAATCTCCCTGCATCTTTATCTCCCCTTTTCACAGTGTACTTTTCTAGACCTTCTCATCTCTCACCTGATTGACTCTCACTAGCTGCTTTTCTTCTGAGGGTTCCCAGCAACCCCTCTTTCATACTGCTGCCTGGGGGTCTCTCTAAGACTCATGCCTGGTCATAACTCTTACCTGCCTGCTGGAAGCCAGCCAACAGCCCCATAGCACCTACAAGTGCCTACAGGACAATGGTTCACACTCTTTAGGTCAGTGCACTCACGCCACGTCTTGCCACTGCGCCTCCCCAAGACATCACCCTTATCCCCTCTTGCATATCACAGTCTTGACATGCCAAATGCTCGTAGGTCCTTGAGCATACTATGGCATTTCACTCTTCATCCCAAAGTATATACTTTCCCCTCTGCCTATCATGCTTCTCTTTGTTCACAATAAAACTGTCTATTCATCTGATACACCGGTTTCAATTGTCACATCCAGGAAGCCATAATTTCCCAGGACAATCACTTTCTCCTCATTGCTAACTTGACCATGCTTCCTATCTGCATGTTTCACAATGAAGTGTATTTGTTTATAGTTGTCTCTGTTTTAAGTCAGTAAGCACCTCATTAGAATGAACTCTGTCTTATTTCCTTCATCATATTTAATGCTTAAGAATATCCATGTATAAGTAGTAGTTAAATGCATGTTGACTGAACAAAGACCGTGGAAGAGCTTACAGTGGTGTTATAAGTCTTTGTTTATGTAAGAGAGAAACAGTGATGTGGGTGGGGTGTTATGTCTACGGGTTTGATGAACCTGCTTCAGACTAACTGTGGCCTTGAATTATGACCTTTGCTTCCATTCTTTCTCTTTTTTTCCCCAGGCCTGGGTTCAGGTCCCCTGGTTTCTATCATAGGATATGTTGGTAAAGGCATCCAGCTACTCTGCAAGTCCTCAGGCTGGTTCCCTCAGCCCACAGTGAAGTGGAAAGATCCACAAGGACATGACTTGCCCTCTGACTCAAAGGTGAAGGCAGATGGACATGGCCTGTTTGATGTGGAGACCTCCCTTATAGTCCAAGAAGATGCTGGAAGAATATCATGTTCCATCCAGTACCCTGACCAGAGCCAAAAGGTAGAATCCAGGATATGGATAAGAGGTGAGTAGGGAGGAGGGGGACAGGCTAGGAGTGCATATTTGTGTAGCCCAGAAGGAGACTATGAGCCTCTCTCTCAGGGTTGCTGTGTAGTAATGTTCAGGTTTAATGATTTGTTTGGAAAGTCAAAGGTTTATGAGGTATAAAAATAAAATTTGATTAGGTATAAAATTTGATTAGGTGGAAATGGAATTGTTTACAATTGCAGAGGTGTAGAATCAAATATTTTTTTATCACATGATCATCTTCAAGGTGCAACCCACAAAAATCAACACATAAAATTTAAGAAAGCTAATTTGAGGAACAAGAAAATAATGTTCACTTATATTTTAGAAACCATTAAATCATTATACTATTAAACTAAATAGAATAGATATAAATAACTTGGGGAAGGATTTAAAAATAATAGGATGACTTATGTAAACTCAAATATGTAAAAGACCTTGATATCAAAAGATTTAATTCACCGATGAAAACAAAGAATATCAGACTGTATTTTTAAAACTTGACTGTTGTTATTTCATAAAAATAATGACACATATTTATTAAAAGTTAAAAAGTAGATAAAGCATACCAGACAAATATTACCAAAAAGAGAATCATAACAGATATATCAAAGTCAAGAGAAGGAAAGAAAAAAGTTTTTAAGAAAAAAAATTATTAGAGATGGTATGAAAAGGAAGAAATAGAATGGCCATTGTTCACAGAGTATATGATGATATACAATAAAAATTCAGAAGAATATAAAGGTAATTTTTTTCAATTCATAAATGAATCCATCATGTTTATAGGAGATTAATAAAATTTCTTTCACTTTTATTGTAAACCAGCCAAGAGAAAAATAAACATGCCATCTATAATGACATCCAAAAAATACATTAATTAAAAGTCTAATGAAATGCTTTCAAACTCTTATTGAAGATCATATAAAACTTTATTTAAAGACACTAAAGAAGCCTAAAAGAAGAGGAGAAATGTAACATTTCTCATATAAGGCAAAGCAATATTTTAAAGATCAGTTCTCCCAAAATTGATCTATAGAATCTATAATTTTATTGAAAATCTCAAAAAAGTTTTCTTTGAACTAGGTAAGTTGATTCCAAATTTATGCGGTTGAGCAAATGGCCATGAATTGCCAAAACACAGCAAAATAAGATGAAACTGAGAAATTTAGTCTAACATATATTGAGACACATTTCAGAGTTGTGATGATAAACCCAGTCAAAGTTTTGGGAGAGATAAACAAGTGGACAATGACACAGAAGAGAGCCAGGAAACAACCTGAGCCTGAATAGAAACTTAATGTAGACTGAAGTGACATTACAGGCAACAGTGTGTGAAGGAAGGTGCATTAAACAAACAATGCTGGCATGGTTGTTATCCATTTAGAAGGAAACGAAATCAAACCTCTACATCATTTTATACATAAAAATAAAATCCTTTTCATCTTGGGATTTAAGAGGATTCCTTAAATGAGATTCAAATTGCATTCACCTTTCAGTCACCATTAATGCTCTGTGAATTGTTTTTCAGAGACCTTTTTCCAGTTCTCACCCTATGGCTTGGCTTCCATTTTACTGGGAGTACTCAGCTGTTTCCTGTGTGTTGGAGTCACAGGGGAAGTGATATTTTACTTAATATCAAAAAGTGAGTGAGAGGGTGAAGGATGGGCTTCTGGCATGTTCACTTTTCAATGGGGCCAGAACCAGGGATGCTCCCACACAACTCCAGGGTCTGTTCTCAGATCCATGGGCTTCAGGAGCCCATCACCTAGGCCACAGGGACCATAGCCCTCATCCTCTCCATGCTGCTTGATATAGATTACTTGAGGAACACCAGCCTCCACTAAGTTTTTCCTACTTCAATAATGGCCAAGAATTAGGGGAAGCATGATTTTCAGTACCTGTATACAAAATAAATTCCTAAGAACAGCACCAAAACTTAAGTAAAAAATTTTCAATTTTTTGGGGAGGGAATGACACGACCCCTTTAACAACCCATGTCATAATCTCCCCTCCCCTCCCCTCCACTTTCTCCCTGATAACTTCCATCTTCAACCCCACAGGATCCCAGATATTAGCCCCTCCCTTCAGCACAAACTTTCCTGATATCTTGTCTTACCCCAGATAGTAGAGGGGGTGGTTGGAGACACAAAGGAGAGTGCTGGGGGAGCCTCCATCCTTTGCTCACAGCTTCTCCTCCTGAGCAATGAGCCAGGGTTGTGTTTGTACCGTACACACCCCTGTGTCCACAACTGGATTTTCTCTTTCTCTTTCAGGAAGAATGAGGGCAGAATTGAGTAAGTGTCTTATCATGTTCTGAGCCTTCCCCACAGTTCTCCTGGGTCCCTCCTGTTCCACAGTTTGAGGCATCGGTGTGCTGTCTCAGCTCCAGATCCAGTGGGAAGCATGGGCAGGCCAACAAGGGTAGCTGTTCACCCTCCTCAACCATTGACTAGTGAACAGATTTTCAGACATGTAGGGGGTTTAGGATGAGCATTGGGATCCTGAAATTGTGTGCCAGCTTTGCCCGTTGGTACATTCTTTGGGGAGAGGAACCATAGACTTCATGAGCTCTCTGAAGGGCGTGGACCCATAATGTCCTGTGTAGCATTTCCCTCAACCTCCCACCTGGCTTGAGACTTTGAGTCAAGCATTCCAGGCTTCTATCAGCCCAGGATATTCTGCTCTTCGTGTTCTGGAAACACCAGGAAACTGGGTGAGAGTGTTGTAGAGCTTTCCTTTCACACTCTCTCCTGGGCCTCTGATCTGTGACTTCAGCCTCCTCTGTGTTTTTGGTTTTCAGACTGGAGAAGGAAGCATGGAGCAGCAGGTGAGAGAAGCTATCTCCTCCACCCCTATTTACCTCTTTCTTACAAGTCCCTACTTTATGAATCTTACAACCTGAGGCCATGGGTCTCCGCAGAGACAGTCTTGTGATGGGAGCCCCAAAATTGTCTGCAGATTCTGGGGGAGGTGCATCTTGTAGAGAACCCCATGGTCTTCATCAGGTCTCTGGTGGATCCGTGATACCCCAAAAGGTTAACCACCCTTGGTCTCCCGTCTTCCTGCATCCTGCTCTCCGTGTGCGCACTGACCCTGCTGTGCTGTCTGCTTGTTTTCAGAACTGAGAGATGCCCGTAAACATGCAGGTACCAATGCATGAGGGGGTGATGGTGGGAAAGAGCCTTGGGTGGGTGTGGGAGAGGGAGCTGACCAGTGACAAATACGGGGAAACAGGAAAACCAAGCATGCCGGACTACAGATTATAAATCTGTGAGGCCTGGATCCACCCCAGGGGGCAGCTCCCCGTAGACACATTTCTTGGCCCACAACTAGGAAGAGCTGATATGAGTAAGCCAAAGTAGAGGTCACAGGATAATCTTTAGGGTATTGAGGGCACTAGTGACTGGCCAAGGGGATGGATTAAGGGGAAGGAAGCAAAGTTTGTCAGGACCAAGAATAGGGGGAGGCTGGTTAGGGGAGATGGTCCAGGGCTCACAAAGTCTATTATTGGGCTCACAGTTGGGCATCTCCAGGCTTTGGTGAGTCTATAGGGCCACAATGGAGATGAGGAAGGGGCAGAGGAAGTGTCCGATGGAGCCTCTGGCTCTGGAACTACAGCAGATTCCACCCTGAGCCAGTCTACAGTTGGAGGGGGTGACCTCTGCATCCAGCCCAGGTCCCTTCTCAGTACCTCTTTCTTTCTTTCTCTCACCATACTCCAGTGGAGGTGACTCTGGACCCTGACATGGTTCACCAGCATGTCTACATTTCTGATCTGAAACCTGTGTTCTATAGGAACATATCCCAAAAGGCGATTTCTTTGGAGAAGAGATCTTTAAGAAAGTGTGTGGTAGCCTCTCAGGGAATCCAGGAAGGAAAACATTACTGGGAGGTGGACGTGGGGTTCAATAAAATGTGGTGCTTGGGAGTGTGCCGGGATGACGTGAACAGGGAGGTGACAGATGTGACTTTGTCTCCCAACAATGGGTACTGGGTGTTAGGACGGGAGAGAGATGATCAGTATTTCACATTTAACCCTCATATAATTATCCTCTCTCCAAGAACAGACCCTACACGAGTGGGAGTCTTCCTAGACTATGAGGGTGGGGCAATTTCCTTCTTCAATATAAATGACCAGTCCTTCATTTATACCCTGACACATCGGTTTGAAGGGTTATTGAGGCCCTACATCCAGTATGATGTGAATGATGAGGAAAATGTGACTTCCACAGAGATTTGCCCAGTGTCCCAGGAATCAAAGAAAAAAGTGCTTTCTGACACAGACAACCTGGAGCCCTCCCCACAGGTGACCATACTCTTCCTCTCTGAGGTGATGCCTTGCGGGAATCACACCTCACACTCTCCCTCCAGACATTGAGCTTCCTCTCAGGGACCAGCTCCGTGCAGTAGACAGCAGGATGGCTTCCAAATGAAGAGAGTTTGGCCTATTTGTGTGGGGTCAGAGGTCATGGCTGTCCTGAGGCAGGGAGGGAAGAAGGACAGTGCATTTAGTTTGTACCAACTCTATGCAGCCAAAGGACCTTTGACAAGTAACGACTTATTGACCTATCGGGTTCCTCACCTATTAAATAGGACAGGAATCCCCATGAGGTAGAGTGAAGAGGAGAGTGAATGTAAACTGCACTGTATCTTGTCAATGGTCTGGTGTCAGCTGACGATGTGTTCTCTATATTACACTTTTTTCCAGCTTGAACTCTGTTTATATATCCCATGTTAGTTTATTTTTTCATCCTTAAAATTACCCAAAGAGTATTCATTGAGCACCTGCTGCATCTGGCCCAAAGAATAAAGAGGAGGAAATACTGTATAATTCTTTCTATAAATCCAGCATCACTCTGATACTGCAATCAGACACATTACAAGTTTGGAAAAAAACAAAAATCAAAAAATCTATAGACCCATATCCTTCAAAAATATAGATGCAAAAATTCTAAATAAAGTTTTAGCAAAATAATCTAACCATATAGTCAAGGATAACACACTACTACATGTGTGCTTTATCTTTGGATGGTAGGGTTTACTTAATAATCAAACATAAACCAGTGTAATTCACCACATTAGCAAACTAGATGATGCAACACTTTAGATGGATTTGAAGGGCAATCTATTAAGTGAAAAAGTTCAATTCCAAAAGGTTTCATACTATATGATTCAATTTTACATAATATTCTCAAAATGACAAAATTACAGAGATGGAGAACAGAGTAGCTAAAACATGGCACTAGAACCATATGATTTCACTTATATGTGGGATATAAAACTAAAAATAATAAACAAACATGACAAACAAACAGAGACTCAGATTACTTGTTGCCACAGGGAAGGTGGAGGGAAAGGAAGAAATGGGTAGGGAGGCTCAGATGTTTGGTGGTGGAAGAAAATTTAACTTCGGGTGGTGAACACATGATGCCATATATATAGGACTTACTATTGAATTATACACTTGAAACCTATTTGATTTTATTAACCAATGTCACCGCAACAATTTTAATAAGTTTTTTTAAAAGAACAAGTCGCCAGAGGTCACGGAAGGGGAGGGACGGGCGACTAAAGGGAGACAGCCTGAGGAAGTTCTTTTAAGGTGATGCAATAGTATATTGATTGATTATGGCGATGTATGATTCTACATATCTAATAAAATTGCATAGAACTACACACACGATCACACTGTAAAAATGATGAAATATGAATTAGGCCTGTAGTCCAGTAAATGGTATTGTACCAATGTCAGTTTCTCAGTTTTGTTATTTTACCATAGTTATATAAGATGTCACCATTGGTCAAGCTGGGTGAGAGGTACGCAGGACTCTGTACTATGTTTGCAACTTCTTATGAATCTACAATTATTTCAAAATAAAAAGTTTAATGAAAAGAAGTAATTGAGCTGGGCTGCAGTTCATTATGTATGGCAATTGAAATAAGGAAATGTTTAACAGAATTTCAAAGATTGAACTCGTTAGTTATCACATATCAAATAATGAAACAGAGGGCTTATAAAAATCCCTGTAGCTCCAAATAGCAGAACAACTGTTTTCAACTTACCTAAACTGCAGGATGCCATCTACTGCATTATCAAAGTCAACGAGAATTAAGAGTGTGAACAAGAAACTTTGTATGAAGTGAAAAAGGTCACTTTAATGTAATGTGGGATAGTCAAATTAGAAACAATGAGTACCCCAAAAATTCCAAGTGCCATATGTTTTCATAATAAAGATGATGAAAGCAAACCAAAACTGCCATAGACAGGACTGGGGGCCCCAGTGGCTGTTACCAGACACAGGATGGTGTTGGGTTCCCGCCGCTGCAGAGCTGGACTATTGGAGGTTCTAGAGCCCCTGTCTCTTATGGCAGCCTTCTGAGCACCTCCACCTCTGGATAGTGGTGGGGAGCAGTGCTGAAGGGCCTGAGTCAGGAGTTAGGCCCACCCAGTATGCCTGGGGAGGGAGGCATATCTCTTAAGAGCCTCAAGTTGAGGAAGTAGAATGGGTTCGGGAGATTGGACTGAGTCTGGGGGCCAAGAGGAGCAGGGTCTCAGAGCACTTGGTAAGTGGCCTAAGCGATACCTTGTTTCCTTTATATCCTAAAGCGAGAAAGAAATACAAGCCCAGAAAGTAGCACAAGATAGTCATGAGGGATGGGGGTGGGCCGGGTGGACAGGTTGTTGTCTGGAAACCAAAATGGTTGGCACACTGTACACTGAGGAAGGAGACAGAAGAAATTTAGCTCCTGGGGGGAATACCCTGGGCAACCTGGGAGGAGCCTGGCTATTCACCTGTGCACAAGCACTCACCTCCATGAGGCATGTGTGAGCGTGTGAGTGTGTGTGTGTGAGTGTGTATGTGTGTTAGAAGGAGAAAGAGAGTGTGATTCTGTGAGCTCCTGTATGGTTCAATCTCTCTATGGCCCCCCCCCCCCAAAAAAAAGCTGAGTCACTCACAGAAAACTTGACCTCACATTCCAGATCTGGTAGGAACCCCCTTTATATTTTAAAAAATGTTTTCTTATCAAAGTAATGCAGGCTCATATTTAAAGAGTAAAATTGGACAAAAAAACACTATAGTAAAAGCAGCAATCCCTTAATTGCCCTCCTTTCTTCATTCCTTTCCTATGTAGCTTGAGTGAGAGCTCAAGCCCACTCACGTGCAGCGAGTCAGTGAGAACTGATGCTGGGTTTTGCAGTAAAGAAAGATAAGCTATTTTATTTGGAATGGCGTGTTATGAGAAACACCTGAAGTTCTGGCAGGATGCCTGGTGCTTGGAGCAATGAGGTCATCAGAAGCAGGTGTGGACTTGCACACAAGGACACATTGCAGGGAGGGTGCACACGCCTAACCATTTCTGAGACTTCTTGCTCTAGGGACGAGGATAAGAAAAAGATACTTGAGAAGAAATAGCTGAGAACATGGTGGTGGCCTTGAGGCTAAATCTGGGAATTAGCTGTAGCTTTGTGTTTACTAACCTGATAGTAACTATTAATAAATTACAAGGCCAGCATTGTGTGAGAGAATAAAAAGCCATGGAGACAGGGGTAGGGGGTGCTAGCATTGCCATTCCTCCTCTCCCTTATCCATGTTAGTTAAACTTTTCCAGACTCCAACTCTTCTTCCAAACCGCCTCTGCAACAATGGCGCTGCCAGGGGAACAGCAAGCTGCTCTTCAAAAGCCAAACTCCCAGATAGCTTACAGGCCAGAGTTTTTATAAAGGAAAAATCATGCGTAAGGGTTTTGGGTTGTGGGCCTTTGTCGATTCGTCAGTGATTAGGTAAGCAGTGAATTTTCATCTTCTGGCCAGCTGTTTTCATCCTGGCGTTCCGGCTTCAGCAAGATTGTGGCGGGGTGGTGTCAATATGGTTATCTTTGTGTGTAGAAGCAAAAGCTATTCGTCTTATGACCATTACTTTTCCAATGCTATTATTGGTTTGTGCTTATTTAACTAGCTACATTTTTCTATCATCCCAAGCAAAGTGTGCTTTTAAACATTTCTTCTGGAACTCACTTTACACGCAGGCTCTAGGACATGACTAATACACTTTCTTCATCTTTGATTTTAAGCTACGTGACAACCAAAGGAATTGAAGCATTTAGTTAAAGTCTGTACCTATATCTCTAGCCTCTGTGATCTAGTATCAAAGCATGTTTACGGCTTACTGTTGGTTTCACCTACCCATCCCAGAGTTGAGAACTTTGTGGCTTTCGGTTTTGTTTTTTCTGGAGTTACTTCCTTAGTCTAAGTAATGTGTTTACATCACCGCTTCTTGTCTATTGACTCTCTGCCTTGAGGCATCAGAATTAACTCACCTAGATCACCCTCTACCTCCTACTACTCTTCCTATGTGACTAGTTTATGATCTCATTTCCCCCATGGTCACATCTACATTTTTGAACAATCATCTAACAAATTTTTTTAAATCGTGAGATGAAGAGAGTCAGAGAAATTATACTACCAAAGGAGACATTCACAGAAATAAAATATTGGAGGATGTTTCAAGCAAAACGAACCCAAGAAAAGAGAAAGTGGAGGAGACATGTAACACGAGAAACAGTGGTGAGAAACAAAACTACCAGAAGTGGGTTTGGTGCCGTAACTGCTGCAAATGTGCCCATGTTTTTAATGTAATTTCTAGAACATTGTGCCTAAAATAAAAGAAAAAAGTGTGTGTTAAAATAGCTGAAATAAAACTTTCAGATGACTTCAAAACCTGGGAGTTTAGAGACAGCTTACTGTAGCAAGGTTGGGATAAGAGTTTTGATGTAAATATAAAAGTGGTTAATGTCCTACAGGGCAAGATGCCATACCGTTGGGATTATTTTTTCCTATTAAAGAGAAATCATTTGCAACTCTGCTGGAAAAAAAAAATCTACACCTTAGATATTAAAGTGCAATAAGCCTGGGACCTTTAAGTAACAGTAAATGGTGCTCAAAAATGGCTACTGTAATAAATAATCCTTGGTTGTGCCAGTGTCCCACATGACATTGAATGCACATATTGCCTACTTTTTGCCTTATTTAGAAATTTTAAATAATTTTCCTTAAAGAGATTTCCCCCTAACAGAGCAAAAAGGTGCTATTTGTTTACCAAAAGAGCCAGTAGAGGATGTGGCTGACACAATGCATTCCGCCCCCCACTGGGGAAGGAAGCACAGTTCTGGTCCCCTTGGGTATGAAGCACTATCTTTAAGAGATGGCCTACATTTAAAAAAATGAAATTCTACTATTTGCAACAACATTGATAGACC
This sequence comes from Rousettus aegyptiacus, assembly GCF_014176215.1. Lineage (NCBI taxonomy): Eukaryota > Metazoa > Chordata > Mammalia > Chiroptera > Pteropodidae > Rousettus > Rousettus aegyptiacus. The sequence continues at coordinate 107,179,300 of NW_023416310.1, read as the reverse complement.
TAGAGGTTATTATGCTGAATAAAATAAGTCAGACAGAGAAAGATAAATACTGTATGATCTTACTAGTATGAGGAATCTAAGGAACACAAAGAACAAACTAATCAAAAACAAATTCACAACTACAGAGGACAATCTTGTGATGGACAGATAGATGGTGGGGGGAGGTTGGAGGGCTGGGAGAAAGAGGTGAAGGGTTAAAGAAGTAGAAATTAATAGTTGGTAGATGGTCATGGGGATGGCACAGGGAATGCAGTTAGCATTAATGTAATGGCAAGGTGGAGAGCCAGAGGAAAGAGCAATTAGGGGGATCGTTTTATAAACTATATAAATGTCTAACCAGTGTACTCTATATTTGAAACTAATAATAAAATAAAATTTAAAAAAAAAGAAATGGGCTAATTTTTTCCCCATGACAACCACTTTAATTCAATCTGTCAAACTCCAGGTCTGGACTCTCTGAAAAAGCATCATCAAGGAACACCAACCCAAAGCCCTCCACTTGCCTTCTTCAAAGGGACAGAACTCTTGTAAGTACTGTCCTCATAGGGCCTGCATGCAACTGGTGGTGCCTTTACAACCAATTCTTATGCTACATGGCATAAGGTGCAGAGCCTGAATTTCCTGTTCCACCCACTTGTACATGTTAAAAGAGGATGCTGGGTCATTCCTTAAGGCAGCAAGTTCTTCTGAGATGGGAAAGGCCTTTGACCTTGGAGACTTCATGCTGGTTGGGCAGTGGAAGGATGTGCACAGCTCCTCCTGCCCCTCACATCCCCCAGGACCCAGCTAAAGACCAGTGCCTGCAGCTCAGAGAGCAGTCTCTTGATGTGTGTCTGCGCTTCACTACCTGTGTGACAAAAGTACAATGATGGGCACCATGCCAGCTGACAGGCACAGGCACTTGGAGAACAACAAAGGAAGCTATGTAATGAGGAAAGCTCAGGGGGCCATGTTTTGGGCTGAGGGGAAGATTGGTGAGAAATTAGCAAATCCATTCTTTCTGCCTCTGAACAATGCATAACAAAAACGATCTCCCTCAAAAATGATCTCCTCTTTTCTGTGTCCACCTATGTGACTGGCTAGCATTCTTTGTGAGGAAGACTCTCTGCTGGTGCCTGTGAAAATATGTTAAGGGCCAAGGAGACTTGGACCTTGAGCTCCAGGAGCCAAAATTGTAGATGGAAAGAAAACACAGTCACATAAAAACATTTGTAAAATGTGCCCTATGAGACATTTACACAAGTTCAAATTATTTGGGATAACTTGAAGAGGGAGAAGGAAGAGATTTCTGCACAGAGGAATGGAGTTTAACCATGAAGACATTGAAAGAAAGAATTTTGGGCAGGAAGAGCATGGGTTAGCAGAAGTGGAGCGTAGGACACCATGCCCAAAAACACGGGGTGGAAGAGTGGGCTGCATGTGCTTGACTGGTGAAGATTAGGGGTCAAGAATAAAAAGAGAGAAGGATGGAAGAGCTAGGATGAGGACTGAGAGGTAGAGATAAACAGGACACAAATTCTTGGATGGATTCTGAAGATAAGGTAAGACGTTTTATTTTCACACTCAAGAGAGAAAGCCACCCCTCAACCTTCCCTCCCAAGCCCACCTCTGTGCTCACAAGTTTCCCTTAAGCTGTTCTAACTGCCGCTTCTTTTCCTGGCTTCCTCAACAGAAGAGAAAGGTTAAGTCATCTACATATGAGTTTTACATAACTTTTCGTTCTTTTCATCTCTTCTGGTGCCCCAGGCTATGTGTGAGAGTGGCCTTCGGGATGCCCCCCATTTCCCTCAAACAACTTCATGGTGAGGGCTGGTGGACCCTATGGAGAATCTGCCTGAGTGACTAGGTGCAGAAACTGTACCAGGTGGGTTCTCCAGTGTCCAAGGGCAGTGAGAGTCCTTCCCTTCCCACTTAGACTCCTCCAGGAGTCTAGCACTCTTCTTAAATAAGGGCCTTCACGTGTTTCCTAAGTCCTTGAAATGGAGGTGCCCATAAATAGGGCCCTGCGCCCTGGCCTGTTGGGCAATGCACCCTGATGTGCAGGCACTGGCAGGTAGGGTCTCTCCTACATCCCAGTAAGGCTGTTTCAGTGGCCACAGAAGCAGATTCTGTCTGCTGCCTTTGCATTCCTGCTGCCATAGTCTCATCTCTCCCCAGGTAGCATAGAGGACCCCAGGGAAAGAACAATGAAAAGCCACAATTAACATTTCCAAATAGCTGCCATTTTTCTTCTCTAGCCTGAATTATTTCAGGTCCTTCAAACTTCCAAAATGTTCTTGGCTGCTCGTAGAACAACACTCTACTTCCCTGTGTGGCATGAAAAGTCTTTTGCAATTTGGTTCCATCTATTCTTTGTCCAGCCTTCCCTTCCACTGATGATTTTCATAAACTCTCCTGGCAAGCCCACAGCCTTTATCTACCCCGCACATTCTAATCACCCCTCTCCACTCAGAATGTCTATCCCCCTGCCTGCAACCCTGATCCTACTCTTCATTTAGTGTCCATTTCGTGTTTAATCTGGGCCTGAGCCCACCTGTGTCTCCCAGACCCATGGACCTGCACCCATTTGAGCTTACCACTCAGCCCCTTTTGCTATCCTGGGACATCATTATGCATGCACAAGCCCCAAATGCATGCACCAGCCACCTGAACACTAAAGGTCACCTACTCCACCTGCTTGCACAGAGCCTAGCACCTGCACAGGCCCCTCCCCAACACCAGGCATTTCTGGGAGTCCCTGAGGGATATCTTGCAGGTGCTAGACTCCCTTGTGGCAGGTCTCTGAGCAGTCCCTTAGGGAGGATGCCAGTGTGGCACCTTGATCCACTACACTCCTCTCCCACTAATACCAAGTTGCACAGTGGCCTATGACACAATAGGGTGGAGTAGGGTAATGGCTGTTTCTACTTTTTTGAGCTACACTGCAGTAAAGAAATCCAAATGCAGTACCCCACTTGATTTCCAAGATGTACATGACCAGCTCTTGCAAGTTTTACCTATGGTAATGATCCCAGTCTGTCATACTGCCCTTGATCTGCAGAGGAGGGTAGAGCTGGTTAATAGTTGTGCACCAGATCTTTTCTAACTCTTAGTGATATGTCAGCTCAGTTTCTGTACCCTTTGTTGTAATGGTGTGGAGTGAGGGGCATCCCACCTCCCTGGAGCCCCAGACCTCAGGCAGCCAGCAGGAGTATTTTGTCCTTGCTCTGAACTTCTGCAGTTTGCAGCCTCTGCAAAACCCCTAGATACCTTTCCCCTCCTTCTAAGACCTTGGAAGGACATTTTCTTTGGAAATTCAATTCATGATTTGCCTCCTCTCAGGATGTGACAGGGACTTCCTCCTTTTGTTCTATCTACCTTGATTTTTATAGCAAAGGGGAGAACAAGTGGCATGTGTCTTAAGGTGGAAGGTGGGTGGGTAATCCATCACACATGAGCTGGCCCCTCAACTGGAACCAAGACTCTCTACAACAATCGTCTCCTTTGCAGCGGAGCTGGGATTACCAGGACTCATCTGCCATTTCAGACTCTTTGCTGCAACTTGCCAGGTACAGGGGCTCATTTTCAGCACCAGTCTAAACTGCAGAAATGGAAAGCAGAAAATGATGGCTTTTGAAGAGAGAGTGCTGATGGGTTGGCCCCATCTTATCAGCAGAGCCTAGCTGCAGGGTGGGGTGCTTGGAGTGTGGCCTCGGGAAGATACTCCTTTAGGTGTTCCACCTGAGGAGGCAGATTTCCAATGGGTCTCATTTTCCCTCCAGCCTCACTGAGGGTCCCTTCTTGGGGCGAATCACATCCCTTAAAGACTTGGGGTGAAATCTCTTTGAGGCCTATTGAAATCAAACCAAAACAAGCCAGTGAGCATCAATTGACAGCTTATGGAGGGTCAAACATTGAATGGGTGCTGGAAGGGGAGAGTGTGCAAGAGTGTAGAAGCCCTCCCCTGGGGCTTACAGGTAGGGCACAGGGAGTGGGAGAAGGGTGAAGCACAGTGCCATTACAAAGCCCAAGCTCCCTCAAGTAGCAAAAGAAAATGGTAACTTTTAAAGAGATACTCAAGAGCTGAGGGACTGGAAGTCAAGAGACCAGACCATCAGGTGTTGTTCAAGAATTAGGAATGTAGGTGCAGAAAACTGCAATGCAGTTGGAGTGGAGCCAGGGGGAAAAAATGAGGGGAAAAGAAACAAGGAGAAATTGGGTTTTTTCCAGGTGGAGGGTGGCAGCTTTTCTTTGGCACTGGTGTGCACGGCCCTTACTCTTCCCAGTATCTTCAGGTAGGAACATCCCAGAAGCTCCTGAGAGGGCAGAGAGAATGTTCCCACCAGTAAAGCTGAGCTCCAGCCTGAGATCCCATTTTTGGTCATCCTTGCCCCACTGGCTGCTCCATCTTCCCCAAATATCCAATGCATCCAGACCCTTGCCTTTCCCCAGCAAAACCTCCTTGCCCAAACCAGACCTGAAATCCATTTATACTGTGGTGCAAATAGCTGAGAACAGAGTGTTGCCTTCACCAGGCACTTGCTCTCTGGTGAGGACCAAAGCCTTTAGACCACAGAAGTCAGAAAGGTTGAGCCTCAGGCAGCAGGTGGGAGTGGGGTGCCCTTTGGGCATGACGGGCGTTCACCTCTGAAGTCCTTCAGGAAATTGCCAGACTGTCTCCCTTCAATGAAAGGCTTCCAAGGCATGTCCTTGTGTTGGAAGCAAAGAAACCACAGGGCATGTACCTCCCGTCTGAGAAGATGCTGCTCACAAGCACCGAGGGAGACTCTGGTTTTGAGTTCTCTTATCAGCAGTGAGATTTTAGGTTTTTATTGGCTGGTTGGCTGGCTGGCTGGCTGGTTGGTTGGTTGGTCCATCTTGGAGCTGACACCTGGGGACTCAAATCATTTCTTCAGTGCTCGTGAGATGCTGCCAGGACAATCGCTGTGGTCTGTGGCCAGGGAGTCCCTAACAGGGGTCATGGTCTAGGGGACAGGAGACTGAAGGTGCATCTAGCCCTGACACATGGCACAGCTAATGAGGAGTTTCTATTCAGAGAAGCACAGAACTGGGGTAAATCCTCACTCTACCAGCTCCTGTCTGTCCTGGCAGCATCTCATGAGCACTGAAGACATGATTTGAGTCCCCAGGTGTCAGCTCCAAGAATAACAGAATTGTATACCTCCCACGATGCATTGGCTGCTCACACTCACTGGCTATCAGACTGAGAGACATTCCACAGGCCCTTACGGGGGTGTCAGGAGTGAGAGTGGTTGGCCCTCTCCGGCACTGGGGCTAGGTCTCCTGGACCACAGACTGGGGGGAGCTAGATGAGCTCACTCCATCACTGTGGCCTCGAAGAGTCACTAGCTGACCTCCTGGAGGCTACATCTGAGGTTCTAGTGTTGTGGGATTCCCAAATGGAGACGGGACACTGAGGCTATAAGCAGGAAGCAGCGTTTATTGATTCCGGCACCGGCTCAACAAATTCTTATGCAAAGGCTGAGTGAGCCCCCATTGTAACATAATGGGCAGGTTTATAGTCTTGTCATCCCTACACAGCTACAGATATAAGGAAGAATACTGGTTGGCAAGTTATACAAAAACTGATATTAGCAGGAGAGTCCTTGAGGTGAGGGATGGGCAGTCAGGACCAAACTCATTCCAGCAGGAAATGGCCAGGCAAGGTCAGGATGCCACACTAGGACTAGAGGAAGGTGTCCCAGATGTGGTTGAAGCTGACAGGCAGCTCCCAGGCGTGCACCCACTTCTGAACAATCAGAACTCCGTGCTTATTGTTCTGTTTTGGGGACCCGATGTTCCAGGTCGAAAGGAAGTGAGAGCAAGTTTGGGCAGGGAGAATGAAAATGCACGTGAGAGTTTTTGTAAATTTCTCTTTGCTTGGAGAAAGTCACTAAATCCTAGCTGAGCCCTAATACACTGTGTGGCTCTATTTCTGGCTCTAAAACAATGTGAACCTCAGAAGCTGCTTCCTCTGGGGCCCTTTGGCCTTGTCCTCATGTAGCTTCATTATTCCAAGCAAAGCCAGCAATGCTATTAGCTCTGCTGCCTGGTAAAATTAGAAGCAGCTCTCACATCCAGCAATGATTTAGAAGCCACGCACTGGGGCTGGCGAGAACCAGACAAAAAATCATTGAGACACTGACAGACCTCTAGCCTGATGGGCCGGGTTCCAGCTCCCTCACTTCACCTCAGTATCTCTTTGTTCCTCTGCAGGTGGCCCCACTGCTGAGGAGATGATAGATTTCCCAGTTTTCCTGGACACCTCCCAGCGGGGACTTTGGCCCAGCAGTCTCTTCTTCCTTATCCACCTTCTCCTCCTCCAGCCTGGAGAGCCAAACTCGGGTATCGTATCCCATCTGCAGCCCAGCCAGCCAGGACGTGAGCACATCAGCTTCTGCCCACCCCTCTGGAGATTATATAGCCATGCCAGGTGCTAGGACTTTAAAAGATTTTCATCTCAGTGGTTAAAGAGCTACTGTCCCAAGCACCATCCAGCCCCCCAGCACCCCTTATACACTCCCCACGACCCCACAGCTCATGGGCATGTCAAGGGCAGAGCAGAAAGATGCCAAGAAACTCTTATTGGTCTGTGCTTGGGCTGAACCAGTTGAAAAATAGTTTTAAATCCAGCTGTCCAGCTGTGTGAAGAGGCTGCAAGAGAAATAATTGAGAACACAGCTAAGAGAGCAATTTGTTTTTTCCAGAAAGCCAAGAAAAGCCATAGATAGGAGGAATTTTTAAGCAGAACCTTATAGGATACACATTCTCCAGGAAGATGATAGACTGAGGGTAAACTGAGGCAAGGTATACCTGGGCCAGGCACCAGGTGCGGTAGAGAAAAGCTGGAGAGGGAAGCTAGTTAGAAGCGTGTTGGGGCTTCACAAAGTGAACAAAGGCGCTGCCATGCTCCGTGGGCAACATGAAGGATGGGAGGGATCCAAGAAGGGAGAGCTCGGCTATGGGGTTTCAGTTGAGCTTGGGATGAACTTGGTCTTTAGCTTTAGAACAAACTCGAGTTTTAGCCGACCTTCAAAAGAAGAAAAAGAAGTGCGCAGAAGCCAGAGGGAAGAGTGAGGCATACCAGGCAGCAGAGAACAGCATGTGCAAAAGAACTGCAGCAGGAGTAGCAACTCTCGTGGGACTGAAGAAAACAGACTAGCTTTGGTGGGGGAAGGGTAGAGGAGCCATTGAAGAGAATGATCCAACGAAAGATCCTGGTGAACAGATGTCTCCAACAATTAAAAAAAAAATCAAGCAAAGAGCCCCATAGATTATTTCAATGCCCTTTTTTGTTACAGAAGCTCTACATGTGCAATATAAAAAATTTAAAAATCAGACAAAGCAAAAATAAGAAAAAATCTATTCCCATCATGCAGAAATTACCAATCCACTTTTTTTTTAATGACAATTAACTCTTCAAGAAACCTGACAAAGTATCTCCTCATAGCTTTGAATAGTTTACTGTAGATTTCTGACCTGCAAAGGGATACGATAAAAACTTATATTTGAGCAGGGCTGATTTTGGCCATTGATCCGGCTTCTCTTCCTAGAGGAGGTCAAGGTGACTGGCCCTGGGGAATCCATCCTGGCGATTGTTGGGGAAGAGGTAGAGTTCACATGCCACCTGTCGGTGTATCTGGACGCCGAATACATGGAGATCCTCTGGTTCCGAAGCCAGGCCTCCAACGTGGTGCACCTGTATCAGGAGCAACAGGAGCTCCACGAGCAGCAGATGGCTCGGTTTCAGAACAGAACCAAACTCGTCAAGGATGACATCGTCCATGGCAGTGTGACCCTGCAGCTCACCGGCGTGACCCCGGGGGATGAGGGCCCTTACGGGTGCCGCTTCCTCTCCAGCAACTTTTCTGGGGAAGCTGTCTGGGAGCTGGAGGTAGCAGGTATGTGAACTGGCGGAGCCCCAGCAGGGGAGATGTAGGAAAGGGTCCATTTGGATAGAGCTGTTTTGCTCAGGAGTAGATAGAGAAGCATAAAGAATGGGAGAATAGCTATGATTTAAAAAAAAAAAAATTTAAAGAAAGATGCATTGGAAAATGAACATAAGAATTGTTCACAAAAAAAGATACACGAATGGCCCTTAAACATACGGAAAGATGGTCAAATGAAAGTTACACTGATACGCAATTTTTTACCTCTCAGATTGGCAAAAATTCAAAAAATCAACCATACACTTGGTGGAGCCTGGGGAAGCCAGTCCTCTGCTCTGCACCATGTTGACAGAGTTCAAATCGCAAAGCTCCAGCACCTGGAGGTTTGGCAATAGTTAACAAGACTGTCTGGGCATCTACCTCCTGAACAGCAATCTCACCTCTTGGAGTTTATGCTGAAGATGCACCTCCCACAGCTAAATACGAAAAAGGCATATGTATAAGTTTAACCTCTGTAGTGTTATTTGTACTTGCAAGTCAGTAGAAATGACCTAACTGTGCAAGCCTAGGTGTGAGTATGGTCCATCATACAATGAGGTGGTCCACATTACACAGCTGGAAACACAGAGAGGAGGCTCTATGAACAGGTGTGGAGTGATTTCTAGGATGTTATTAAGAGAAAAAAAGCAAGGTGCATAAGAGGTTCTATAGTATGTAAACTTTTGTTTAAGAAAGAAGAGGAACACTGCACAAAAGAAACAGGAAGGATAAACTAAAAAGTTATGAAATTAGTTACCTAAGGAAGTGGGATGGGATGGAAAGGATGGAGAAAGGTCTGGGGGTTTTTCTCACATACATTTTTTACAGTGTTGACATTTAAACCCTATTAATGTTTTGTATAATCAAAATATAAAGCTAGCTTCAGAAGGATGGGGAGATAAAGGGTTGCATATATCACAGGCCCTTGAGGCCTGATGGGATTCAAGAGAGAGAAGACAATCTATCGAAATTTGGGGAGAGATTATTTTTCATTCTAGGATACTGTCCCTTGCATAATATGACTAAATACCAGTATCCCTTTCCAGTCAAAGGGCCCCATTCCATATTTCCAAATGTTTCTCAGAGGTAGTACCATCCCCACATGCCAACACTGATGCAGACTGTCATTTACAGTCCACAGGTTGGAGGGCTATGAGCTCATATGTTTTAAGATCCCTTGCAGCACGCGATGTCTTCTGGTGACTGCAAACAACAAATGGTAGTGTAAACTTCACACACAACTTCTGGGAAGGAGCCTAACTTTTCCCACTCTTGCCTCTCCTAGGGCTGGGCTCAGACCCTCACATCTCCTTTGAGGGCTTCAAGGAAGGAGGCATTAAGTTAAAGTGCAGCTCCAGCGGCTGGTACCCCAAGCCCAAAGTTCAGTGGCGAGACCGTCGGGGACAGTGCCTGCCTCCAGAATCTGAAGCCATCATCCAGGATGCCCAGGGCCTCTTCAGTCTTGAAACATCTGTGGTCATCCAAGGAGGGGCCCACAGCAATGTGTCATGCTCCATCCAGAACCCCCTCCTGATGCAGAAGAAAGAATTTGTGGTCCAAATAGCAGGTCAGTGGGTGCTGGCTCACCCTCATTTACCTAGTCATCACATCCTGCATGTCCTTTGTACCAAGGCCATCTATAAGGACACAATGGTACAAGGGTCTGGCTGTATATGGGGCAAACTGACCTTGACATCTGAGAAGTCAGCAATTTGGATATCTGGAATTTACTAAAGATACAACTGACAGCTCAAACAGTAAGCAGGGAAGGCCCCAGAGAGCCAACGTTACAAGGCCATGAGCCAAACTCCAGAAACTCTACTCATTGGAGGTCACCGTGAGAGCCCATGTGCTCCTAATGTCATCCCCTCAACTAGTATTCACTGAACACCCAGAATGTGCACCCAGAATGTGTCCCAAACTCTGGCCCGCGGGTTCACATTCCAGTGAGGAAAACAGACAAACAAAAATGTGAATTACACTTGATCTTAGCCAAAAGGCCGAGAAGTGATAACTAGAGGAGAGAAAGAGCAATGGGGGGATCATTTTATAAACTATATAAATGTCTAACCAATGTACTGTATACTTAAAACTATTAAAAAAAAAAAGGTGAATTACATTGTGCATTAGAAGGTGTTAGGGACCATAGAGAAGAATGAAGCAGGGAAGAGTGCTAAGGCATGGTGGGTTGTGAATGTGGCTTTGAAAGTGGTAGATCAGGGAAGTCAGGCAATGTTTTGAAGGTTAGGCCATTATCCAGAATCGACGTTTTATTATGAGGTACCCACTGGAAGGTTTAATGCTCATGGTTTTAATTGTTTTAAGTCTTTGGGACCTACCCAATCTATGGGCCATTTTCCACATAGGTCCAAATCAATAGTTACATTATAGTCGAAAGAAATCTTGCCCTTAATGATCATTTGTCCTCAGGTAAGAGGACTTGATGACACACATAGTTCATTCAAAATCTGTCTAGTAATGTAAGTGGACATCTGTGTAAGCTAATTGCCTTTATCCAAAAACAAGATAAAACATCTCATATCTTTAAGACAAGCATGTAGTTAGTTATAGCTTGGAGTCAGGTGCCTCAGTTAAACTCCCATAACAAGAGATAGGGGTGATTTCTCCTGGAGGTTTACATTTAAAAGGATGACTCTGAGCTCCTTAAAAAAACATTCCTGGGTTGTAAAGCCGTCAAGAGCCTTATTAGCTTTCAAAAGAATTTGCATACATCTCAAAAGGATAGAGAAAAGATTTACAGGTTTTTTTAAAGGAAATAATAATCTAAGACAGGGGAAAGGGATAGTCTCAATTTTTCTTTTTAGATTTGTGTTTATCCTTTACAATGGGCATCGGTCACATGGCTTTCTGTTAGGAGGGCATTCAGGTAGTGGGAACAGCAAGCGCAAAGTTCCCGAAATGGGAATGTGCGTGGCTATCAGAGGAGCAGAAGGAGGTGGATGAGGCTGGAACAGAGACCAGGTGCAAGGGTAGCAGGTTGGCATCAGCCCTTGCTCTTAACCCCTATGTCAGCACTTAGCAAACCACCTGTGGTGAAGGACCAATCCTTTGTGGCCCAATACTTTTGTACAAGATAATAACAACCACTGCTAGATAAATAAAAATAAAAAGAACACATTTTGCCAAGTGAAATAAACCAGAAGCAAAAGAACAAATATTGTATGATTCCACTCATACGAGGTACCTAGAGTAGACAATTCATAGAGATGGAAAGTAGAAAAGAGGTTCCCAGGGGGTGGGGGAGGAGAAGTGAAGAGTTAGTGCTTAATGGGGACAGATTTCATTTGAGGAAGATGAAAAAGTGCTGCCGATGGTTACACATGAGATGTGTGCACTTGATGTCCCTCAGCTGTAAGCTTAAAAATGGTTAAGATGGTAAATTTTATGTTAGGTATATTTTACCATCATAAAAAGGGAAAAATATATTTCAAAAAGACCACGGAGATAAAATCACCAATTTTTAGTAATTATTTTCAACAGACAAAATTATTCAGTTGCCACAAGAGTTTCTAAAGGATTGTTCCTATCTGTTTTTTGTCCCTATCTCTTTACTGGCTGGCCACTATCCGCAGATGCTCTCCAGGGGACCTGGAGAGGACGGAAGGGACTGTCAGTCAGCCCCCACACGGCTTTGCTATCATCTTTTTCAAACGTGTGATGAGAAGTGGAAGCCTAGTGTTTGCAAGACGCGGGGAGATGCTTATAACTCCGACAGTGCGGGTGGAGAGCAATAATTCACTGGGTGTCACTTTGGATTCTCATGTCCTTCAGATGCAGGACAAAAGTGGGAAGCAGTAGAGGGAGGCCACACAAGTTCTAAGATGGGGGCGTCGGTGGGACCCATCAGCTCCCCTTCTTTCGAATCCTTCACAGCACGGTCTCACTCCGCTGAGCAAGTCCAAGCGCGCCGCGGTTCCTGGGGATCCTGCCATCGCCAGAGTGCCGTGCTGTCGCGCGCATTTTACAGATGGCGGTGGCGGGACCCAGGGGACTTAACGCACCAGTGGGTCACGGTGTTCAGAAGAGTCTGGACTTAGGGTTTAGTAGCGCCTAAACGGACACAATTCCCTGTGGGTGTTTTGCAGACGTATTTTTACCTGGGTCCTCACCGTGGAAGAGAGCGTTCCTCGGGACACTGGTGGGACTGCCGCTCCTCCTCGCCCTCCTCGCGACGCTGGCTCTGCGCTTCTTCCACAAGCAACGGCGGTCCCAAGGTACCAGCCCTCCGACGCCTGCTCTGCCCGCAGGAAGTTGGGGGGTCATGACTGGGAATGGGCGTGGGACCGGCAGGCAAGCGCATCCTCACCTCCGCTCCCCGTCCTTCCTTTCAGAAAAGCTGAAGAAGCAGGCGGAGAAGGACAAAGGTAAGTGAGGAACAGGCGCGCTCTCCGCCCGCACCTCTGTCTAGCCAAAGCGAGGTGCTGGGGTAAGCGGGGGAGGTAGGTTAGACCTGGGGCTTGGGAGCCTGCCAGAGGTTTGCGCTTTTGCTTCCCCCGCCTCGGAGCCCGCTCCTCCTGCGCAGGCAGCCCAGCCTGGTCCCGAGAACGCACTGGGACCTAATCTGTGCACTTTGGGGAAGCACGGCCTCCGTGATCATCGACTGATGTTTTCCCTTTTCCTCATTTCTTCTCCAGTGAAACTCATGACAGAGCTCGGTAAGTTCTGGGTGCCACGCCCACGGCGCTGGCTGCGGGTTAGGGGGTGAACCCCGCGCATGATGGAAAGAAGGGTTACGTGACTTTAGGCTCCCTTTAGAAAGCGATACTTGACAACCATCTAACTCTAAATCCATCCCTGTACGGTCCCACCTCTTCACTCCCAAAAGGACTCTAGCCGAGCTGCCAAGGAGACCCTCTGGACAGACCCTACCAGCCCCTTCCCTGCCAATTATACAAATCAGTCACAATCCCATCATTAAACGTTTACTCCCACTGGTTCGTCTTCCTATGATAGTCTCCTCTTTTTAATGCAAATGCCACTGGAAAGAATGGCATCTTGAATTTGCACCAAAGTGAGTACAACGAAATAAAGTCAGAATTAGTGTTTAGTGTTGCCTTTCTCAGAAACATTTACTTTGAAAAGACAAAAGGCGGAGAAATCAAAGGAATGAATTTACAGTGGCAAATTATCAGTCTTGGCTCTGGCAAGGAGAAATAATTGAGTACACTGGGTCAGTGACCCTGAACTCAGGCAGACTGTGCTCGAGTCCTTGACTCACGCAGGACCGCGTCCACAGGAAAGCTGGTTATTTCAAGACGGATGACCAGTAGCTCCTTCCAACCAGACCTGAGCCCAGGAAAGAGGCTCTTCAGTGCCAAGATTTGTCCCCCCTACCCCCACTCCCCAGCCAATGCAGAAACTCAGATGACTAAGCAACATCTTCCCAGTGGCCTGACCACTTTGGGAAGGTGGTTTCACTCAGCCCAAGGCTGATGTTTTTCTCCATGTGTTCCGCTTACAGGAGAGCTGCAGACAGAGCTTGGTAAGTGACCTCACTTAGAATTATTTCTTCTTGTTCATCTTTTAGCGTCTGGTTATTCGTGTATGTTCTCGCCTCCCGATCAGGTGTAATACCCAGGATGGAACCCTACTGTTGGTGTTGGTGGCAGGAGAAAGGGGAGGGGGGCAGGGGTGAGTGCAAATGTGACACGTGAGCAGGGAAGGTGCAGGAACATGGTGTTCTAATTCTTTTTCCTTGGCTGTTTCAGACTGGAGAAGGGCTGAAGGCCAGGCTGGTAAGTGAAGCTCGTTTCTCTCCCATGGTCCACCTTACATCTCAGCATCCCACTCACTTGCTCTGATTAACCAACCACACTTCCTTCCAGTTTGCTCCACGGCCTCACTCAGCACATTAATATATGTCACTGGTAGAGGTGATATTCAACTTTCGCTTCTGTTTTGTTTTCATATTGTCCTGAGGTGTAAGCGTACGGTAAACCATCAGTGCCAATACTGGTTGCACATAAAAATCCCACAGACTACCGGAGCCTACTCTTAAAGACTGATTTGTAGGTCTGCTAGATGTGAACATTTGTCCCTGTAACTCTCCATTCCTCCCATAAAACAACCAGTCTAAGGTCTATATTGTACATATTTTTGCAAAATGTGAATTTCTGTTTTGTGCAAACGCGTTTTAGCTTGTGTAAATGACTCCCACCGTCTCGTGCTATTCCTGGCTTTTCTCACACATAACTGTATTTTAATATCCACCTACCACCGCATGTGCATCTGGTCTGTTTCTCCTTCTTGCTGCTGGAGCGCTCCATTTCAGAGAGCCACCCTCCTGGAGAGACCGCCACATCTCTACATCTAACTCCACATTGCTACAAACAACAACACAAGCATGTCACCTTTGGATCCTATGTGGAGGTTTCTTTGGGATGTATACCTAGGAGGGGACTTGCTGGGGGTATATCACTAAGTGGAATAGCACTATCGTCCTGCCCTTGGCAGTGCATGGAGGCTCCAGGTGCCCACATCCCACATGAGCCAGCTTTCTAAGTTTCCAGTCAGTGGGGATGAGTGATTCACTTGTGCTTTCAGTCTGAAGTCCTCTGAACACTGAGAAGTTTGGGCATCTCTTAAACACTAGTTGGCTTCCCTGGCTTCCTCTTCTGAACATTGCCTGTTTGTGTCCTTTGCCCATTTTTTATATGGGATTGCTATCTTTTACTTAATGATTCACAGGAGTGTGTGTGTATGTGTGTGTGATATTGATCCCTCATTGGTACAAAATATCATGAATTCCTTTTTCTATCCTATCATCTGCTATTAGCTTTGTCCATGATGCCTCTTATTGAAAAGAAGTCATTAATTTTGATAAAATCTATTTCATCACATTTTTACCTTATAGCTGAAATTTTTGAAATTTTGTTGAAGTAGAGTCTACTTCCTCATACTTAAGCCATAAAGATTCTCTTACACTTTCTTCTATTTATGTGTGTAGGTCTTCAAGCTGTTTGAAATTCACCACTGTATGTGGTGTTAAGTAGAATTTGGTAATTTTTCTCCATAGAGTCGATTTTCCCAGTACCATCTACTACTGCGTCTGTGATTTCTCATTGATGTGGGTGCCATCTTTAGGGCATATTTGGTTCCCATATTCTTTCACCCACCTATTATATCAGTTTCTAAAAGCTTATAGCTTTTAAAGTACTTGAAAGTACAAGTTCTCCATTTCTACTTCCTTTTTAAAGGAATTTTTTTTTGCATTTTAAAGTTAGTTTTAATTTTGATCAAAGTAATACATGCACATTATTAAATAGCAACATGACAAAAAGCAGGCCTCTAACCCACCCTTTCCCAACTCCTATTTCTGTTTCCTTGTGGTAACCACTTTCAATTGTTTTAACTATTTCTTTTTCTGTTTATATCCATTTTATACAATGTGCTTATATTGTTATTTCTTGATTTTTAAATTTGAAATTATTTACTTCCTTCTATGGAAGATAAGGAATTACCTATTCCCCTCCCCCTCTGGCTTCATTGAAATATAATAGACAATTAGTTGCTCGTATTTACATTGTACAGTCGGCATACAATATATTAATTTCTCTCCCTAGTTGTAGTGCTTCTGTTCACCTAGATCCCAGGCGAGTTTGCTTGCTGTTTGCTCTGTGTTTCTGTCACAACTTTGTCTGGTAGCAAGAAGGATGAATAAAGCCTCTTTCATCT
Source organism: Rousettus aegyptiacus (assembly GCF_014176215.1). Classification (NCBI taxonomy): domain Eukaryota; kingdom Metazoa; phylum Chordata; class Mammalia; order Chiroptera; family Pteropodidae; genus Rousettus; species Rousettus aegyptiacus. The sequence continues at coordinate 107,163,677 of NW_023416310.1, read as the reverse complement.
ACACCATTTACCCCCACCTCCATTAATGGAACTTTTTAAAATATAAATTTTAGAATAAATTTATGTTCTTTTTAAAAAATCCAAAAGTTGTTTATATAGGAATGCTTTGAATTTATAGATAAATTTAGGAAGAATCAACCTCTTTATAAAATTGAATTATCCCATGCAAGAGCTATATGTTTTTAAAATTCTACTTGTTATTCTCATATAAAACCAGAGCTGAAAAGCCATTCTGTACATTATGGAATTCTGAAATGTCTTCTTTTACTTTCTGTTTTGTGACCTAGTGATCTCTGTTATAACAGAACAAGATGAAATGAAGCAGAAATCCACTCAGAATGGCTCACATTAAGAAAGGAGGCAAGACAGGGTGTCTAGAGGACATGTTAGGACAGGAACCAGCCTCAGCTGATAAAGCCTGCCAGTCAGAGACTGAAGCTTTATCTCCATCCTTCAGGGCACACATGCCACTTGTATTGAGTCTCTTCGCTCACATGCTCTGTTCTCTTACTGTTCCCAATACCTCAGCCTGCATGCAGCTTTTGTGTAACCCAGCACTGACACCAGCCCCTAACTCGATCCCAAATCCCAGGGAAAATGAGGTGGTGGACTCAGGCTAGTCTAGACCCAAACCAGCTGTCATGGTGGAAACAGGGTCATTCAGTTTGACCATGTCCCTTGTGTAGCTTGAGCCTTCCTCAATGTTCCCAAGTTACTGACTCAGCTCTCTCAGCCTCTTTTCCCTCTGTGTTTGGTTTCAGAGTGGAGAGCAGCCCAACAGTATGCAGGTAACTGGAGCCAAGGAACTCAGCCTTGGGTTAGCTGGATCTTAAACAGAGGGAGGTGGAAACACCTGAGATAAGAGGAAGAGTCTGTCCAGAAGCCCCGTATGAGCCTGCACACACAGACACACAGCCCACTTGCACACACATGACACATAATCTTGCATATGTACACATGTGCACATACATGTTTGCATGCACACATGTGATTGACTCACGTGTGCACACATTTGTGTGCACACACACTCATGCAAGCAGATAGCTTTCTGGGTTTTACTTGGTCTTTCCATCTGGCAGGCATGCTGTTTATAGGAATGAATAGAGTTTGCAAGGAAACTCTCAGATCCTCTGACAGAAGGGGTCTTCTGAGTTCCCATCCATCAAATGTGTGTCCTGGGGGGCTGGGGGGCTGGAATACAAGGCACTAAACTAGATTCTTTTAGTTTTAAAATCCTAAAATTGCTATAAAACCAAGGCCCAGAGACAGCTTGGTGATGCTCTCCAGGTCACACTGGTGGTGAAACCAGTGGGACCACCACTGGCCCTGGGCTCCTTCTCCTTGACCAGGACTTGGGGGTAGCGAGCTGGCCTCCATGCCCAGAAACCTACTTTGTTTGCTACCTCTGCTCTCCATGGCACTGGTAGAGAATTCACGAACCTTCCAGGTCAGGAAGGAAATAAGATTCCTCTTACCACATTCAAATGCCGGGGAATGACTCACTTGCCACTTCAGTTGTGGGGTGAGGCCGGGAAGAACTAAAGGTTTGCCTATGGGGGGCGGGGTGGAGCTAGGCAGGGCCCAGAATTGTCCCCAAGGGCACTAACCCAGTGCCTCTGTGCAGTGGACGTGACCCTAGATCCAGCCTCGGCGCACCCCAGCCTGGAGGTCTCCCTGGATGGCAAGAGCGTGTCCTCCCGTGGGTGGGCATCGGTTTCAGCAGTACCCAGAGACCCACAGCGGTTTACCGAGCAGACGTGCGTGCTGAGCCGTGAGCGCTTCCTGGCTGGCCGCCACTACTGGGAGGTGGATGTGGGCCGGCGCAGCCGCTGGTTCCTGGGCGCCTGCCTGGCGGCGGTGGTGCGCACAGGGCCGGCTCGCTTGAGCCCGGCCGCCGGCTACTGGGTGATGGGACTGTGGAACGGCTGCGAGTACTTCATCCTGGAGCCGCGGCGCGTGGCGCTCACCCTACGCGTGCCGCCCCGGCGCGTGGGCATCTTCCTGGACTACGAGGCCGGGAAGCTGGCCTTCTTCAACGTGTCCGACGGTTCCCACATCTTCACCTTCACCGACACCTTCTCGGGGCCGCTCTGTGCGTACTTCAGGCCCAGAGGCCCCGATGTCGGCGAACACCCGGAGCCGCTCACCCTCTGCTCATTGCCGGTTAGAGGAACATGCGTCCTCAAAAAGAACGACGATGTCACCTGGGAATAGCCCTACAAGCCTCAGACCCTGCCTTGGGTCTGTGGTAAGGCACTCTTGTGGCCGCAGGGCTGGTCTAGGGTGGAGAAAGCACAGCCAAAGTGTCAGCAAAGACCACAGTCTCAGCATAGCAAGAGGACAGAAAAAGGGACTTGGCCTGTGTAGGTGTGTGTGTACATGTATGGATATGATTTTTAAAAAAAAATAAAATAAAATAAAAGGCAGTTTCAAGCTCATCTGAGTGTATGATAGGATTGAGCAAATGAGTAAAAATACATAGATGTTGCCGGGAGCCAGGGTGTCCACTGAAGAAGAGGGGAAAAACTGGAATAGGGAAAGAAGGGAGAAACATGTTCAAATTAAAGTTATCAATTAATTTGTGTATTTACATATATTTTTGTATAAATTTTCTAGTTCGAAAAAGGTCTAAAAGTACTGTCGCCTCAGAAGCAATGAGTTCATCTATGGCTCATAACCCAGTTTTAGATGACAATCCCCACTAACATGAACTTGGGAAACAGCTGGTTCCAGGGCTGGAATAGAACTAGTGCAAGGTGAATCTGGACCACCCTCTACCACAAAGTATCAGCACTCTCAAAACCTGATGGGGACCCAGCAAAAGGACATAGGAGCTAGATCGAAGTGGCTCCACTGACCAACTGTGGGACAATTTGAACAGTAAAGTGAATAGTGACAAGAATCACTTAACAAGTAGTTGAGCAAATAAGATAGTTTACTAAGTATGCTGAGAGGTTTACAAAAAAAAAAGTATAGAAAGGGGAAAGGAGAGAGTAAAAGAATAACTGTGAACTCACGGTTTTTACTATGTGTAGATAGATGGAACACACACATGCTGGATGGTTGGATGGAGGGATAGAGGAATGTCTAGAAAGCCCCTGATGTTGGAGACTGGGTGTTTGGGAATCAATTAGTCATTAGAGTTGTAACTTAGCCCCACCCCCCATTTCAACCTCAGGAAGGGGCTGGAGATTGAGCTCTGTCACCAGAGGCCAATGATTTAATCAATCATATAAATGTAATAAAGCCTCCATAAATATCCAAAAGGACTATTTTCTAGAGCTTCCAGGTTGGCAAACGGTTGCAGATGCAGGGACAGTGGCACCCAGAGAGAGCATGAAGGCTCTGTGTCCCTTCCCACATACCTTGCCCTATGCATATTTTCTATCTGGCTATTTCTGAGTTATATACTTTTATAATAAAGTGGCAAAATAGTAGGTAAACCATTTGTCCTGAGTCCTGTGAGCTACTCTAGTAAATTAATCAAACTCAAGTTGTGGCAGGTTGATGAGAAGAATAGGTAAACAACCTGGACTTGGAATTGGTGTGTGAAGTGGGGAGGGGAGGCAGTTTTGTAGAACTGAGCCCTTAACCTGCGGGATCTGACACTATCTCTAGGTAAATAGGGTCAGAATTTAGTTAATAGCTTGGTGGTGTTAAAATACACACACACACACACACACACACACACACACACACACACACACTGGAATGGGTCTAAAACACCTTGCACCAGATAGTAAGGAAGTGCTCAAAGAATGATTGGGAGATGTCAATTGGATACGAAAGTCAGTTTGAAGGGTCTCCAATTGGCAAATATGAACATCAAACTAATTAATGGCAGTTATAGATTAAAATAGGAAGAATCTAAGAGTATGTATATCTACGCTGACATATATAAATAGATGAATAAGTAAATGGAATAAAAGAGAAATCTAGACCCTACAATTGAAGTTTCAAAGCATCTCCCCCACAAAATACTAATTACTTAACAATTTAGAAGTGCAAAACACTATCAACCAACTTTATAGTGGAGGAGTGTGGCAGGCACCATCTTAACCAAGTGGCAAAAGTTAACATTACCAGATATGACATAAATCTACACCACATGCCTCCTGATGCAGTGAAGGGAACACAGCAGCATCAGTTTTGAGGTATTCCTGCCCTTAAAATTCATAAATCATGAGGAAATATCAGACAAGCTGGCTGACATTCTTCAAAAATGTCAAGGTCATGAAAACAAGACAAGACTAAAGAATTATTTCAGACCAAAGGACACTAAAGCAACATGACATATCAACTCAATAGGGACCCTGAATGGGATCCTGGGCCTATAAAAGATATTATTATTTGGAGAAAAAGACAATTGAAAAATTGCTCTGGATCGGATAGCAACATTGGATAAATGTTAATTTCCTGATTTTGATATCAGAGAATATCCTTATTTTAAGAAAATACACACTTAAATCTTAAGAGATAATGTGATATAATGTTTGTCCCTTATTCTCAAATAGTTCATTCAAAAATACAGTAATATAAAGAGAAAATGATAAAGGAATGCAGTTGTGTATGATAAATGTTTAATAACTAGCTTTCTGGAAAAACATCTATAGCATTTGCTGATTTTTATGTTGTAAATACTCCCACGGTGGCGAGTTTCAAGCTGCAGGTGTGACATGACTGATAGAGTTGGGAAGAGATGTGCAAGATGGACTGCCTCTCGTGAGACCCCAGCTCCAGTGCACGACTGATTTTACACAATTCTATATAGGGCATTTGGACAGTTATCATAATTTGTTTCTCTAACAAGTCAAATATGGACATGTTTGAGCTTATAAAAATATGCTCGGCCACCTATTATGATAGAATTATAGCCTTATAAACATGCCATCTAAATATTAGAAAAGGGCAGATTCTGAGAAATATGGCAGAGTGAGCGATGTCCTCAGATCTCTCCCCTTGAAACAATAATAAGCTGGACATCTAAACTAAGCAAAAAAACACCCAAACCGCACACCAGCACATCTGAGCGTGGGATCTGCGCATAAGAACTACCACAGGTCAGAACCCTGGGTGTTGGGCAGTGGACTGGGAGAAATAAAGCTGCCTCTAGCAGCCGTGGGAACTCCTTGTAGGAGGATGGGGACGAGTGAAGGTGTGGCAACTTCCCTGAACAACCCTGCCTGGAAGTGCCAGGATTTCTATGCAGCTGGCAACAGGGCCCAGTCATCAGGACAGAAAGCAGAGAAGCAGGATGTGATCACAGAGAAACGACAGTTGATTTTTACCAGCCCCAGTTGCAAAACCAAGGTCGAGCTGCAGCTCCCAACACCCAACCCAGAGGGGGCCCCTTCCCTCATACCTTCACAGACCAATCACCGTGGAGCCCCAGGGGAATCTGAACAAACACTGCCGAGACTGATGCTACCTGTCACAGCCTCTGGAGCTCCCTGCAAGAGGAGGAGGAGGGGAGAAGGTGCTATGACTTCCCTGAACAACACTGCCTGGAAGTGCCAGGATTTCTATGCAGCTGGCAACAGGGCCCAGTCATCAGGACAGAAAGCAGAGAAATGGGACGGGGCTGCAGAGAAACAACAGTTGATTTTTACCAGCCACGGTTGCAGTACCAGGGCTGAGCTGCAGCCCCTAACCACCAACCCAAAAGGCCCCTTCCCCAATCCTCTGAGATCAAGCCCTAGAGGAATCTGAGCAAACAATGACAGGGATTGAAACTGAGAGTAGCAAGTGTGACGAAATTTCTACAAGAAAATAAATTAGGAAAAAAAACATTATTTAGGCTTTATATAAAGCAGAGATCCAAGGGGCTTAGATGCCACCTACTGGACACCGAAAGAAAAGTGCCTTCTTTGTAGCAATGAGACTGAAAACCTCAAGAAGAAAAGAGTAGATCTTCTGTAGATAAACCACACACACACACACACACACACACACTGCAATAGTTGAAAAGTGAAATAGCAAGCTTGGGAAATAGAATTGACCAAATGGAGGAAAGGATCAGTGATATCAACCAGAAATCTAGAAATAAATCAGAAGGAAGAACAGAGAAACTGAAGAATAAAAAAAATGAAAGAGAAATACCAGAACTAGCTGATACTATCAGGAGAGGAAACATTATCAAAGGTGAGGAAAAGGAGCAGGGACTAGAAAGCATTTTTCAGACAAATAGTAGACTAGAATTTCCCAAATCTAAGGAATGAGCTGGAGCTTGAAATTCAAGAAATCAACAGAATAACCAATTATCTCAATCCAAAAAGGCCTTCACCAAGACACATTGTTTTAAAGTTATCAAAAACCATATGCCGCCTCCAGAAGACACATCTCAGCTCCAAAGACAAATATAGACTCAAAGTGAAACAGTGGAAAATGATACTTCAAGCAAATGGCATTCAGAGAAAAGTGGGAGTAGTGGTACTAATATTGGATGAAATAGACTTCAAAATAAAAAAAGGTAAAGAAAGATACTGAGGGACACTTCATAATGGCAAAGGGAATCATGCACCAAGAAGACATAACACTTCTTAATATCTATGCTCCTAATCAGGGAGCCTCGAAATATGTAGAGCAATTACTAACAGAACTAAAGGGAGAAACAGACGAAAACACTATCATAGCAGGGGACCTAAATACCCCACTGTTGGATGTGGACAGACCATCCAACAGAAAATCAATATGGGAAACATGTCCTTAAATGACACATTAAACCAACTGTACATAATTGACATATACAGAGCCTTCCATCCCCAAACAGCCGCTTATATATTCTTCTCTAATGCACATGGGACATTCTCAAGAATTGACACATACTGGGACACAGAGATACCTTCAACAAATATAAGAGGGTTGAAATCATACCAACCATATTCTCTGATCATAATGCTTTGAAACTAGAGATCAACTGCAAAAAGAAAGCAGAAAGAACCACAAATACCTGGAGATTAAACAACATGCTACTGAAGAATAACAGAATCAGGGAAGAAATAAAAAGAGAAATCAAGAGATACATAGAAATGAATGATAATCATAGTACAACATATCAAAATTTTTCGGATGTGGCAAAAGCAGTCTTAAGAGGAAATTTCATATCATTACAGGCCTATCTCCAAAAACAAGAATGAGTTCAAATAAACAACCTAACTCTTCATCTTAAAAACCTAGAAAAGAACAAATAAAGATTAAAGTCAGCAGAAGGAAAAAAAATAATGAAAATTAGAGCAGAAATAAATGAAATTGAAAACAAACAAAAAAATAGAAAAAATAAATACAACGAGGAGCTGATTCTTTGAGAAGGTTAATAAAACTGACAAACGCCTGGCTAGACTCACTAAAGAAAAAAAAGAAAGGACACAAATAAACAAAATCAGGGATAAAATAGTAGGAAATTATGACTGACATTGCAGAAATACAAAGGATCATATAAGAATACTATGAAAAAGTATTTAATAACAAATTTAATAACCTAGAAGAAATGGACCAGTACTTAGAAAAACACAATCTTCCTAGACTGAATCAAGAAGATCTGGAAAATCTAACTAGACCAATCAGCAGTATGGAAATTGAAACAATCATCAAAAACCTATCAAAAAGTAGAAGTGCAGGACCAGAAGGCCTCACCAGTGAATTATATCAAACGTTCAAAGAAAATTTAATACCTATTCCCCTCAAACTCTTCCAAAATATTGAAGAGGAGGCAATACTTCTCAACTCATTTTCTGAGGCCAGTATTACTGTGATACCAAAGCCTGGTAAAGATAACACAAAAAGAGAAAACTATAGACCAATATCTCTCATGAACACAGATGCAAAAATCCTAAATAAGATACTAGCAAACCGAATACAGCAACATATTAAAAGGATTTTACACCACAATCAAGTGGGCTCCATCCTAGGGGCACAGGGATGGTTCAACATATGCAAATTGATTAATGTGATACACAACATAAACAAATTAAAAAATAAGAATTATATGATCATATCAATAGATGCAGAAAAAGCGTTCAACAAGATACAGCACCCATTTATGATCAAAATACTTAACAAAATCGGTATTATGTCATTAACATAATAAAGGCCAACTATGACAAGGCCCCAGCCAACATTATACTTAATGGTGAAAAACTAAAAAACTTCCCTCTAAGACCAGGAAAAGGTAAGTCTGTCCACTATCGCCACTGTTATTCACTATAACATTGGAGGTCCTAGTGAGTGCAATCAGACAACAGAAAGATATAAAAGGCATCTGAATAGGAAATGAAGAAGTCGAACTGTCACTTTGTGGATGACATGATTCTCTATATAGGAAACCCTAAAGACTCCACAAGAACACTACTAGAAACAGTAAGCAAATACAGTAAAGTCTTAGGATACAAAATCAACGTTCAAAAATCCACAGTGTTCTTATACTCTAATAATGAAGTGTCAGAAAAAGAAGTGAAAAAAATTCTTTTTTAAATTGTAACAAAAAGAATCAAATACCTAGGAATAAATCTAACAAAACATATGAAAGACCTATATAATGAATACTACAAGACACTATTATAAAAAATCAAAGAAGATACAAAAAAAAAATGGAAAGATATTCCAAGTTTTTGGATTGGAAGAATCAACCTAGTTTAACTGACCATATTACATAAAGCATTTCACAAATTTAATGCACTCCTCATCAAAATCCCATCAGCATTATTTAAAGAAGTAGAACAAAAAATCATCAGATTTCTATGGAAACACAAAAGATCCCAAATTGCCAAAGGCATCCTGAGAAAAAAGAACGAGGCTGGAGGCATCACTCTGCCCCACTTCAAATTATACTACAAAGCGACAGCAATCAAAACGGCATGGTATTGGCAGAAAAACAGACACATAGACTAGTGGAACAGAATTGACAGTCCAGAAGTAAACTCATTTATATGAGCAAATAGTTTTTGACAAAAAGCCAAAAACATACCGTGGGAAAGGAAAGCTTCTTCAATAAGTGGTGCTGGGAAAACTAGAAAGCCACCTGCAAAAGAATGAAACTAGACTGTTGTTTATTACCACACACCAAAATTAACTCAAAATGAATTAAGGACCTGGATATAAGACTGGAATCAATAAAATGCATAGAAGAAAACATAGGAATTAAACTCAAGGACCTTAGACTTAGAGAGGATTTCATGAATTTGACCTCAAAGGCAAGGGAAGTAAAAGCAAAAATAAACGAATGGGACTACATCAAACTAAAAAGCTTTTGCACAGCAAAAACAAAGACAAAAAACAAACAAATAAACAAAAAATATGAACAAGTTAAAGAGACAGCCATCTTGGTGGGAAAGTATATTTGCAAGCTTCACCTCCAATAAGGGCCCAATATCCAAAATATACAAAGAACTTATACAACTCAATAACGACAGCAAAACAATCCAATCAAAAAATGGGCAGAAGACCTGAACAGACACCTCTCCACAGAGGACATACAAATGGCTAACAAATCTTTGAAAAGGTGCTAGCTATTGCTAGCTATTAGGGAAATGCGAATCAAAACCACAATGAGATACCATCTCACACCTGTTAGAATAGCTATAATCAATAGGACAAGTAATAACAAATGTAGGAGAGGCTGCGGATAAAAAGAAACTCTCATACACTGCTGGTGGGATGGAAAATTGGTACGACCACTATGAAAAACAGTATGGAGATTCCTCAAAAAACTAAGAATTGTTCTACTATATTATCTAGCAATCCTTCTACTGGAAATTTATCTCAAAGACTTGAAAACCCATATCATAAAAGGTATTTGCACACCGACTTTCATAGCAGTATTATTCATGGTGGCCAGGACATGGTAGCAACCGAAGTGTCCTACGATAGATGATTGGCTTAAGAAGCTGTGGTACATATATACAATGGAATATTAGTCATAAGAAGAGATGAAATACTATCATTTGCCACAACATGGATAAACCTCAAGATAATCATGGTAAGCCAAATAACCCAGACAGAAAAAGTTAAAAACTACATGATATCATTTATATGTGGGATATAAACCTAAAAGTAACAAATGAACAGAACAAACAGAGACTCATGGATATGGACAATGGTCTAGTGGTTACCAGAGTGTAGGGAGTGAGGGAGGAAAGGAGAGGTAGACAAACCAAAGGGAATGTAATATAGGAGGTTAGGGGTAGGGTGAAGTGAGTAAAGGGGATCAAATATGTGGTAGCTGAAGGAAACTGGACTTTGGTTGTAATCACACAATAGAATATGTAGGTGTCAAATTATAATGTATCCCTGAAAATTATATAATTGTATTAACCAATATTACCCCAATAAACTTAATAAAAAAATTTAAAAACTAAAAAAAATTGAAAATATATAAAATATCAGAAAATGGAAGTTTTGTTTTATATAATCATTTGTATTAGCATGCAACATTTGAGGGTCCTACTCACAAGTGTTTTTATGATAACATTAAAAATTTGTTCCTTGACTGGATACAAACATTATCTATTCCTTTAAGATCATTTTTATGTATTATAAGAGAAGCAAACATAGCTGATACAGAAGCCAACATTCTTTTTAAATAACTAATTGCTCCATTCATGTATTTTAAATAATGGGAAGTCCAGCCTTAAGGTTGGAAGGGATCTTATATGTTTTGTGAACCACAAAGGCTGTGCTGAAGGCCACCCACAGGGCCTGACCACTCAGCATCTTCATGCTCACCCCATGACCCTCTGACAAGTTTCTAAAAATAGGACATGATATATTTAGTTCCTCCTCCTGTTTGTATTTTCCACACAACTATTCCTCAGAACTGTGACAAGGGAGCACAGCACTTAGTTGTGGATCTCAATCTAGTATACAAACACATCTGGTTTGAGTCTTATGAGGTTTCTACTGGAGGAAGCCTGGGGACGGCTAATGCACAAAGGCTGGCCAAGCTGAGAGACCTGGATGGTGAGTGTGAGGCAAGTTGTCTTTGGTCCCATGAGATTCTTACTTGGGGAGACAAAGATCCCATGAATTGGGCACTCAAACATTGTTGATAGGCTTATAAATCAGGGCAGCTATTTTGAGGTCAATTTTGGTAATGTCAACCAATTTCTAAATATGACCATCCTCTGACCCAACAGTTCCACATCCAGGAGTCTATCCTATAGAAATCTTCACAGTAGCACCTAAGGATACAGAGGGTGTTCACTGCAGCAATGGGCAAGCAGAGGTTGGAAACCACCTACCTGCTACTAAAAGAACAAGTAAATATGGTCTGTTCATACAGTAAGTTACTAGGGTACAGTCTATTTTTGTGGTGCACATCAATTTTTACAGGGAGCATGTATTGCTTTTGAAATTTAAGAAGTTATGCTTTTCTTTTTGCTTTATGTCAATGGGAAACAATCACAAGAAAATCCTTTAAAACTATACAGCTAAAGCCATCCAATTGAACAGCTTTAATATTAGGGGGGAGTACATGACATGTTTTCATGTCTTTTAGAGTATCTGAATCCCTGCCTTCATTTGGCTCTGTAGAATCCTTCTTTCTTGTTCTGCACTAGCATGCTGGCCAGAGCCTGTCGTGTTCATGTAACTTTAATTGTTAAATGATCTGTCCAGTTGGCAAACTCTGATGTCTTATTCAGTTCTCACCCCCGGCAAGTTGGGGGCGCTTGCAGTAGAGATGGCATCTTTCTGCCTCTTGAAACCTTCTCCCTTTGACTCTGCTCCCACAGCACTGAGGCAATAAGAAGAGATGCAGCCACAAGCTCCCCTGGGTTCTCCCCATTCCTCAGTTTCCTGTGGCTTTGGCTGAGCCTCTAACTTCTGCTTCATCTGTTAATGCAGGACACCCCGCTGCTCCTGTGATGCTCAGACCCCTTACCTGCAGATACTGTGGTTGGGAAGGATGCAGCAAAGTGTCTGTTTGGCCAACTTTTTAAACTATTCTTTTGACCTCCAGGAAACTCAGGTCTTCTGTGTGTGCTGTGTTGAATGGGAGTTGGGCAGGCTCTCTCCAAGGTCCACATCTTCCAGTTTTTTCAGATCAGCAGTCCTAGCAAACAAGATACTAAGATCCTTTTCTTGCAGGCATCCGCAAAGTTACATAGGATTATTTCAGTGTCGGCTTAGGGTAATGGCAAGTATCATCCCCTCCTCTCCACGGAGCCCAGGAAATTACCACTCACCATGAATGTCCCACTGCCAAGATCTCAGTGACCCTGACTCCAGTCTCCTTCCCATCCCCTGCTCCTAAAAGAAAATCAGCTCCTCTTTTAGCTGGTTATTTATTTCACACATTTTATTTCTTTTATTTATAGATTATGGTTCATGCAAAGTAATTTCATGAAATGATAAATTATGAAAAAATAAAGCATAATTATGTAAATTCAGTACAAAAAATACAAGCATAAAAACAGGTTTATTTGCACACACTGCAGCATGAAATCCAGCAGATATTTCAAAGGACAACAGTGCTTGCTTTTCCTCTTGAAGACCGTGGCCACTTCAGATACTAAACTGTCTCAGCTCATCAGTGTGTGTTCCCATGAACCAAAATTTGTTTCTAAAAATGTTTTTCACATTGAACCTATCATAAAAGATACACTTTCCAGAATGAAACCTCCTCTCAGGCTTTACACCAGTTTCGTCATCTAAAAACTGACCGATAAAGAAAATGTTCCAAATGTAACTATTCTGATTCTTAAAGGTTAAGGAAAGCATTTCCAAAAATAATTTAAAAGAATGATTTCAAACTTAATAATGTTGCTGCCCTCCCAGACTTACTCCAGCATGGGCACATCATTTCCGCTCTGAGCGCGCCTGGGTGGGGCCTTCGCCACCACTGTCACCACTCCACCTGCTTCCTTCCCAAGCTCCACTGGCAGCTCCTCCCTGGCTCCAGGCAGCATTTTGTCTGGTGGCTGCATCTGCTTCCGATGTCCTAGCTCAGAACTCCATCCCATAGGGGCCAAGGCTCAGGAGCTCCCCCATACTGATGAGACTTGGGGGACTTCTCTTCCAGCCAGCGGACCCCTGTGTACTGGCTGCCACAATCCATATCAGGCTGAGGAACTCTCACCATCTTCCTCTTTCCCAGCAACAATTTGGAGATTTTGTAGACAAAGGTCCAGAACCACATCGTTGTATCTGTCACTGCTGCTGCCTCCCTGGTATAGTCTCCAAACTGCTCCTGGAGGGTGACCTTGGGGAAGAGTTGGTCAGCGAGAGACCCGGGAGAACTCTAGAACTGGGAAACAGAGAAGCAGCAGGTGAGCTGAGCAGGAGTGAGTGGCAGAGTTTTTGTCAGGCCTTGAGCTAGTTTCGGAAGGGTGAACCCAAACAACCTGGGGCCCAGCTCTCATCTGCCTTCTTCTAACCTGAGAGTTCACAATTTCATTGTAGGGCCAAGTACTGACCACATTTTTTAAACTGTCACTTTCTTGCTGAACAAGTTGCTATCAGTAGGTCAAAGAATCAAGAGAAAAAAATAGCATTAAACTAGGCAAGGCTGATGGAAGGAAGTGGATTGTTTAAGTGGAATTAGGTCCCTCTGTTGGCAGTCAAGGGAGAGAACCTAAGACACAGTGAAAAGGGAGTGGAGACTTTCGGTTTCTGCTCTGCAAGTATAAAGAGCTTGGAAGCATCGCTCTCATCCTTACAACCAGAAACAACTGGCTAACTAAAAAACAATGATTCTCCTTAGGTCCGTCAGAGAATTGAGGTCCCAGGGCAAACTGTTGACCTGAAAACTGGGGAGAGAGGTGGGCACAGAGAATCATTTTACCATAAGTGGAAGCCTGGAGCCTGTACCTGGAAGAGTGTTTAAACTAGAATTACCAGCTCCTAGAGGCAGAGTGTGGACTAGCTGGAGAGTTCAAAACTCCAGAAGGACCAGTTTTAGGGGAGTTCAAAACTCCCCACACTTTCGAGTTTTACCTCCAAGAGCCCCACCAGGTTCTCACTGTGAAGATTGGAGGAAAATCCCCTCAGGCTTCCAGCAGCAGCAGAGGAAAAGCAGTCACTTCGAAATACACCAGGGCACGCAGTTCTTCCTTCAGTTCTCTGGAACAAAGGCCTGCACTCAAGGGAAACTACTTTATCTGATCTAGGAAAGGGAAATTAGCCAACTCCAGTCCCCTCTAGACTGCTGGTCATATATGAGAGAGAGGAGCTGAAAAGCACTTACAAGTCACATCCCAGGGCCCAGGCCCTAAAAGAGACTGAGACCTCATCACAGTCCAACAGAGAGGTCCCCTCCTTAGTACCTCACTGCTACGGCAGCAGAAACTCTGCACTATAATAGAAGATTGTAGCTAAAAAAAACCCTATAAGGCTCAGATCCTGCTTAAGATGGACTCTTTAGGGGAGACAAAAAGGACACAAGAGGAAACTGAAGTCTCAAATATTATACAGCTGTAGCAGACAGTAAACATGGTGTCACTCCTAGCCAGAAACACAAACCATCACACTACAGCCAATTCACCTCAATTCCTACTACCCAATACATCATGCCCAGTTTTCAACAAAAATTACAAGGCATACTGAAAGGTAAGAAAAAACAGTTTGAAGAGAAAAAGAAATCAGCAGAACCAAACTTAGTTATAACAGTGAGTTTGGAATGATTAGACCAGAAATTTAAATAACAATGATTAATATGCTAAGGATTGTAATGGAAAAAGTGGACAACATTGTAAGGACAGTGTGTAATGTAAGCAGAGAGACTGAACTCTAAGATAAAGATTCAAAAAGGAATGGTAGAAATGCAGAATGCCTTTGACGGGTTCATCAGTAGTCTGGACAGGGCCAGCGGAAGTCTCTGAGCTTGAGGCTATGCCAATAGAAACTTTCCAAACTGAAATACAAAGAGAGAAAATGTGAAGGAGGGAAAAAGAACAGAACAAAATATTCAAGAACAGTAGGGCAATTGTGAAAGGTATAACATATATATATATAAGAACACCAAAAGAAGTATTATGCTAAGTGAAGTAAGTCAGACAGAGAAAAACAAACACTGTATGATTTCACTCACATGTGGAATCTAAAGAACAAAATAAATGAACAAAGAAAACAGAAACAAACTCATAGATACAGAGAACAAACTGATGATTGCCAGATGGGAGGGGGGTTGGAGGGCTAAATGAAAAAGGGGAGGGATTAAGAAGTACAAATTGGCATAAAATAGTCATGGGGATGTAAAGTATAGTATAGGGAAAACAGTCAATAATATTGTAATAACCATGTAAGATATCAGATGGGTACTAGACTTATCAGGGTGATCACTTTGTAAGTTATATAAATGTCTAATCATTATGGTGTACACCTGATACTAATATATATACACACACACACATACACACATAATATTGTTTATTTTTAATACCAAAAGGAGGAAAAATAGAACAAAAAACTATTTTGAGTAATAATGGCTAACTACAAATCCAGGAAGCTCAGAGAACACTAATTAAAATAAAAATCTGAAAATTTATACTTAGGCCTATTATACTGAAATTGCAGAAAACCAAAGACAAAAAAAATAGAAAAAAGGAAAACATCTCACCTACAGAGGAACAAGGAAAAGAATTACACCAGAGTTCTTGTCACAAACCATGCAGGCAAGGATTGAGTGAGATGAAATATTTAAAGTGTTGAAAGACAAAATCACCAACCTAGAATTGTGTCCACAATACTTCTAAAATTTATATAGAACCACAAAATTCCCTGAATATCCAAATTAATCATAAGAAAGAACAAAGTTGGAGGTATCACAGTACCTAATTTCAAACTATACTACAAGACTATAATAATTAAAACATCATAGTGCTGGCATAAAAACAAACACATAGATCAATGGAACAGAATAAAGAGCCCAGAAATAAACCCATGCCTATATGATCAATCAATATATAACAAAGGAGGCAAGTAAAAAGTCTCTTCAATAAGCGAAATTGGCAAAACTGGACAAATACATGCAAAAAAAAAAAAACTGGACCACTTTCTTATACCATATACAAAAATAAACTCAAAATGGATTAAAGACTTAAATGTAAGACCTGTAACCATAAGACTCCTAAAAGAAAACATGGACAATAAACCCTTACGTGACTCTTCGCAATATTTTTTTGGATATATCTCGTTGGGCAAGGCAACAAAAGCAAAAATAAACAAATACAAATACATCAAACTAAAAGCTTCTGCACAGGAAAGAAAGGCAACAACAAAATGAAGTAATCTACTGAATGGGAGAAGATATTAGCAAATGATATATCCAATATGGGGTTGATATCCAAAATATATAAATTTTCAATAATGAAAAAAGAAACAATCCAATCAAAAAATGGGCGGAGGACATGAAGAGGCATTTCTTCAAAGATGACATACATACAGATGGCCAACAGACATATGATAAGATGCTCAACATCACTAATCTTCAGGGAAATGCAAATCAAAACCATAATGAGAAAGAACCCCACATCAGTCAGAATGGCTATTATCAAAAAGTCAACAAACAAGTGTTGGTGAGGTTGTGGAGAAAAGGAACACTCGTGCACTGTGGGTGAGATCGGAAGTTGGAGTGGCCACCATGAAAACAGTATGACAGCTCCTCACAAAATTAAAAATAGAACTACCTTATGACTCAGCAATTCTGCTTCTGGAGATCGAACCTCAAGGCCTTTGGGACCATGTGAAAGGAGCAGGTGTTCCCTAAGGGACAAAAGGAGACCATGGAAAATTGGTCACACCCACAATTCAAATCAGATTTTCACTTTCAAGTATTTTTTCGGGATGCCGAAGTTAGAAAATAAACTGTCTAGGTGCAAAAAGTAAGTATAGGAAGACGGATCATTGCAGGAGCCAGCCGGCTAAAGTCGATCAGCACCTGAAAGGGGGAGTGAGGATTAAAGAAAAAACAGAGAAAAGAGATAGAGTCAGGAGGGCCTCCAGTCATTACCGAAGCAGCCCTGAGTTTATTTAGCACAGCATATTTATACCCTACAGAGTGCTAAGAAGCAAAAACCTCTAAGCATACAAACAATCATTGCCAATTACTCAGGAAACTTTGTAGCTATGTTAACATACTCTTTCCCATGGTCAAAGAACATTCAGTTTATCTCCCCCAAGCCAGGTGCACCTCCTCCTGAGCCAGCAGACTGCACAGCTTGCCAACTCTGCAAAACTCCCAGCTTTACTGGCAGTTTAATCCTGCCTCAAAATGGCTCCCGACAGATCATTTCTCAGGTCTTAGAAAAAAGGAATGGTGGCTTGGAAGAGTGGCAGAGTAACTAGGCTGAAAGACGTACTGCAAACACGACCTGAACACAGGTGAGCCCGATACCCCACCTGCCCGCAAACAGCCTGCAGATAACAGTAACTCCCTTCACCCTTCCTGTTGTTCAAGGCACACCATTTGTGTCATCCTCAGTTCTTCTTTGCCATATCCCAACATAGACTGTCAGCAAATTCTGTCAGTTCTACCCTCCAAATAAACCCAGAATTGGACCACTTACCCATTTACCCGGTCAGGACGCCATCATTTGCAGTTACCCCTTGGTCACCCAGTCTGTCTCAAGCTAAATCCACTTTGACAAGCTATCCCTCTGGGAACTGGGTTGCAGTGCTCAGCCTGCTGCCGGCCCCTCCCTTGGAGCCTCTGGAATAAAGTAGGCTCACCATCACTTTATCCTGAAACCATTTAGAATGTGCTCTGGTCAAGGCAGCCAGATTTACACTGCAGAGCTTGCTCGTTTGGTCTGGGAACAGCAAAGCATGTCACTTCACTCAAGGAGAGCTTGTATCAGTCTTACCCTGGCTACTATTTTGTCACCTTCCCACCTCTCTAAAGATTTCACATGGTTCTATGACCACATGGGCTCTCAGATTGAATCTTATCACATTCGTCTCTAACTTGAAGCATTTGCACTAGCAATTCTTTCTGCTCTTGAGAGAGGCCCTTCTCTGTCCCAGCAACAGACACTCACACTTTTCCTCTGCAGGCTTAGCATCTCCTCCAGACTATGGAAGTGGACAGGGCCGCGGGAGACCTCACTATAGAGCCGTCATGAGCTGCCGTAGGAATCAATCAGTCACAAACACCACAGCCTGTGCTTTTCCTGCAGCCCACTTTCCCCAAATCCTCCATAAGCTTGCATGACAGACTTTTTCAGGCATTTGCTGGTGGAGTGGGTGGAAAGGGAACCACTGATCAGAACCCACTAAGTGCCAGGCACTAGGGACCAAAGATAAATGCTGCTCTGAAGGAGCATCCAGCTACAGAGAGACAGCTGGAGATGATGATAGCTCAGCACATGAGACCCCAGGAGAGGTGAAGTGAGCGAACTGGAAAGCGTGGGCAGTGCTTAAGAAGCCCCCACAGCAGGCAGTGCCGGAGCTTGGTCTTTGCTCTTGAGGGAGCTTCAGAGTCACTCAAAGGCTTGTTATAAGTGCCAATCCATGAGCCTCACCCCAGACATTCTGATTCAGGTGATCTGAAGTCTTGGAACTCACAGGTTTCACAGGGGCTGGATGACTCTGACTCAGGTGGACCTATTCTGGAAACCTAGAGAATCAGACTCCTGTGGAGGAGAGGAGCATTGGGCGATGGCCATCACTGCAGCCTGGCCTGGTCTGGGAGCCCCAGTATGTTTCCTAGCAGTTCAGAGGACGTGGGTTGGAGATGGGGTGTGCAGGGAGTATAGTCAGGGACAAACAAACAAGGCCACAAGGCGGCCATGCATGACAGAGGTCCCAAGATGGGTTTTATAGGAGGATAGCGTCCTGGATGTTCTCTCGGGGGAGGGCCCTGTGCACCTTCTACAGGGGCTCAGTGAGTGACACCTGATTTCCTGATCACCTCTCTAGAGCAGGTGAATGCTTTCACACCTCCCTCCTTGGGACCTAACAGTCTGATTGCCCAGCTCTCATTAGTCCTCCATTTGCACCAGCCTTTGGGCTACAACACAAACACCAGGCTCGCTGACTTCCCAATTTAGCTCTGCCTCACCCTGAGATCCCCATTAGCTGCTGCTCTTGGGCTACAAGAAGGACACAAAGAAGGTGGACCTTGGGGATTAGACCTAAGGGTTTAAATTTCTTATTCTAACCTACATGTAGATTTTTAGAACAAGAAGCAGAAAAATCTGAGAAGCCCCCATGGCCAAATGAGGTCATAAATTTGCCCAGGGACGGACTGGCTGCCCCTCAATCCATTGATGGTTTTTTTGTTTGTTTGTTTTTTGCCCACTGCTGCTATCAGGTCAATCTGTGGGTGGAAAGTGAGATGAAGGCAGCTGACCCGAGGTCACTGACAGAATGAGGCCTGTGCTTCTGGGAAAAATGGGCCGGGTACATATAGGACAGGAGAGAGCAGAACACAGAACCTGGGAAGAGGGTGAAATGGCTGTCACTTATGATAAAGACAAACTGGAAATTTCAGCAAACAATAGGTCAGGAGGGTTAATGGAAAGAGCTTGGGCTTATGGAAGTTCTCATTCTCTGTGTAATTGTGAGAACCCTACACGAGAGCCATACAGTAAGAACTCTATATAATAAAGCTCAATGGTTCCAACTTCCCCTTCCTTTTTCTTCCTTTTCCTATCTTTTTTATTTTTTTATTTTTTTAAGCTTTGGGTTTATTTATTTGTTTGTTTGTTTATGGTGATATTGGCTAACGAAATCCAATCAGTTTCAGCTCTACACTTTAACAGTAAGACATATTTACACATATTTACACTGTGTGTTCACCTCCCATAGTCAGAGTTCTTTCTGTCACCATATATTTGACCCCCTTTACCCCGTCTACCTCCCCCGTCCCTCCAACCCTCTGGTAACTACTTGTCTATTGTCTATGTCCTTGAGTCTCTGTTTGTCCTGTTCATTTGTTGCTTTTAGGTTTATAGCTCATATATAAGTGATATCATGTGATTTTCAACTTTTTCGGTCTGGTTTATTTCGCTTAGTATGATTATTTCAAGATCTATCCATGTTGTTGCAAATGACAATATTTTATCTCTTCTAATGGCTGAGTAATATTCCATTGTATATACGTATTACAGCTTCTTTAGCCAATCATCTATCATAGGACACTTTACTTGCTTCCATGTCCTAGCCACTATGAATAATGCTGCTATGAACATCAGTGTACAAATATCTTTTCTGATATGGTTTTTCAAGTCTTTGGAGTAAATACCCAGTAGAGTCTTTGGATCATATAGTAGATCAATTCTTAGTTTTTTGAGGAATCTCCATACTGTTTTCATAGTGGCTGTACCAATTTGCAGGCCCACCAGCAGTGTATGAGGGTTTCTTTTTATCCGCAGCCTCTCCTACATTTGTTATTACTTGTCCTGTTGATTATAGCTATTCTAACAGGTGTGAGATGGTATCTCATTGTGGTTTTGATTTGCATTTCCCTGATAGCTAGCAATAGCTAGCACCTTTTCAAAGATTTGTTAGCCATTTGTATGTCCTCTGTGGAGAGGTGTCTGTTCAGGTCTTCTGCCCATTTTTTGATTGGATCATTTGTTTTTTTGTTGTTATTGTTATTGAGTCATATGAGTTCTTCGTATATTTTGGATATTAGACCTTTATCAGAGGCGTTGCTTGCAAATATATTTTCCCATTCGAATAGTTGTCTCTTTACCTTTTCCATGTTTGTTTTGTTTTGTTTTGTTTTTTTGGTTTTTTTGTTTGTTTGTTTGTTTTGCTGTGCAAAAGCTTTTTAGTTTGATGTAGTCCCATTCATTTATTTTTGCTTTTACTTCCCTTGCCTTTGAGGTCAAATTCATAAAATCCTCTTTAAGCCCAAGGTCTTTGATTTTAGTTCCTATGTTTTCTTCTACGCATTTTATTGATTCCGGTCTTATATTCAGGTCCTTAAACCATTTTGAGTTAATTTCAGTGTGTGCTCGTAGACAACAGTATAGTTTCATTCTTTTGCAGGTAGCTTTCCAGTTTTCCCAGCATCACTTATTGAAGAAACTTTCCTTTCTTCACTGTATGTTTTTGGCTTTTTTGTCCAAAATTATTTGCCCATATAAATACAGGTTTACTTCTGGACTCTCAATTCTGTTCCACTGGTCTATGTGTCTGTTTTTCTGCCAATACCATGCCATTTTGATTACTGTTGCTTTGTAGTGTAATTTGAAGTGGGGCAGAGCGATGCCTCCAGACTTGTTCTTTTTTCTCAAGATGCCTTTGGCAATTTGGCATCTTTTGTGCTTCCATAGAAATCTGATGATTTTTTGTTCTACTTCTTTAAAAAATGCTGATGGGATTTTGACAAGGATTGCATTAAATCTGTATAATGCCTTAGGTAATTGGTCATTTTAACTATGTTGACTCTTTCCATTTCTTTGTATCTTCTTTGATTTCTTTTAATAGATTTTTATAGTTTTTATTATATAGGTCCTTCACATGTTTTATTAAATTTATTCTTAGGTATTTTATTCTTTTTGTTGCAATTGCAAAAGGAATTATTTTTTTCACTTTTTTCTGACACTTCATTATTAGAGTATAGGAACGCTATAGATTTTTGAACATTAATTTTGTATACTGAGACTTTACTGTATTTCCTTATTGTTTCCAGTAGTGTTCTTGTGGAGTCTTTAGGGTTTTCTATATAGAGAATCATGTCATCTACAAATAGTGACAGTTTGACTTCTTCATTTCCTATTTGGATGCTTTTTATATCTTTCCCTTGCCTGATTGCACTCGCTAGGACCTCCAATGTTATATTGAATAACAGTAACGATAGTGGACAGACTTGCCTTGTTCCTGATCTTAGAGGGAAGTTTTTTAGTTTTTCACCATTAATGTTGGCTGAGGGATTGTCATAGATGGCCTTTATTATGTTTAGGTACTTTCTATACCAATTTTGTTAAGTATTTTGATCATAAATGGGTGCTGTATCTTGTTGAAGGCTTTTTCTGCATCTATTGATATGATCATATAATTCTTATTTTTTAATTTGTTTATGTGGTGTATCACATCAATTGATCTGCATATGTTGAACCATCCCTGTGCCCCTGGAATGGACCCTTACTTGATCATGGTGTATAATCTTTTTCATATGTTGCTGTATTAGATTCACTAGTATCTTATTTAGGATTTTTGCATCTGTGTTCATGAGAGATATTGGTCTGTATTTTTCTTTTTTTGTGCTATCTTTACTTGGTTTTAGTATCACGGTGATATTGGCCTCATAAAATAAGTTGGGAAGTATTGCCTTTTCTTCAATTTTCTGGAAGAGTTTGAAAAAAAAATAGGTATTAAATCTTCTTTGAACGTTTGGTAGAATTCACTGATGAAACTATCTGGTCCTAGACTTTTACTTTTGATAGGTTATTGATAATTGTTTCAATTTCCATACTGCTAATCAGTCTTTATAGATTTCCAGTTCTTCTTGATTCAGACTAGGAAGGTTATATCTTTCTAATTACCGGTCGTTCCTTCTAGGTTATTGAATTTAGTGTTATATACTTTTTCATAGTATTCTTGTATGATCCTTTGTATTTCTGCAATGTCTGTCACAATTTCCCCTCTTTCATTCCTGGTTTTGTTTATTTGTGTCCTTTCTCTTCTTTCTTTAGTGAGTCTACCTAGGGGTTTGTCAATTTTATTAACCTTCTCAAAGAACCAGCTCTTTCTTCCATTTATTTTTTCTATTTTTTATTTGTTTGTTTGTTTTCAATTTCATTTATTTCTGCTCTAATTTTGATTATTTCTTTCCTTCTGCTGACTCTAGACTTCATTTTTTCTTCTTTTTCTAGTTTTTTAAGATGAAGTGTTAGGTTGTTTTATTTGGGCTTGTTCTTGTTTTTGCAGGCAGACCTGTAATGATATGAACTTTTCTCTTATGACTGTTTTTGCTGTGTCCCAAAGTTTTGATATGTTGTACTATCATTATCATTCATTTCTATGTATCTATTGATCTCTTTTTATTTCTTCTCTGACCTCATTATTCTTCAGTAGTATGTTGTTTAATCTCCATGTATTTGTGGTCTTCCTGTTTTCTTTTTAGTGATCTCTGGTTTCAAAGTATAATGGTCAGAGAATATGGTTGGTATGATTTCAACCCTCATATTTGTTGAGGCTATCTCTGTGTCCCAGCATGTAGTCAATCCTTGAAACTGTGCCATGTGCACTAGAAAAGAATGTATGAGCAGCTATTTTGGAATGGAAGGCTCTGTAATGTCAATTATGTCAAGTTGGTCTAAAGTGTCGTTTAAGGATGTGTTTTCCTTATTGATTTTCTGTTTGGATGATCTGTTCATATCTGACAGTGCAGTACTTAGTTCCCCTACTATGATAGTGTTTTGGTCTGTTTCTCCCTTTAGTTATGTTAGTAATTGCTTTATATATTTTGAGGCTCCCTGATTAGGAGCAAAGATATTAAGAAGTGTTATGTCCTCATGGTGCATGATTCCCTTTGTCATTATGAAGTGTCCCTCAGTATCTTTTTTAACTTTTTTTTATTTTGAAGTCTACTTCATCTGATATTAGTACCACTACTCTCACTTCCCACTTTTCTCTGAATGCCATTTGCTTGAAATATAATTTTCCACCATTTCACTTTGAGTCTATATTTGTCTTTGGAGCTGAGATGTGTCTCCTGGAGGCAGCATATGGTTGGTTTTTTTGTTTGTTTGTTTGTTTGATCCATTCTGAAACTCTGTGCCTTTTTATTGGTGAGTTCAGTCTATTTACATTTAAGATGACTATTGATATATGAGGTCTTCGTATAGTCATTTTATCTTTTGATTTCTGGTAGCTCGGTGTTTCCATTGCTTCCTTGTTCTTGTGTTTCTGTTTTCTTTAGTTTGATTGGCTTTTGTGGGTTTTGGCTCTAATTCTTCTTGTTTTATGATATATACTTCAGTTCTGAATCTTTGGAATATGATTACCATTACAAGTATGTAAAGGATAGTTATACACACACACACAGTCATCCATTTTCTTCTGCGCATGTCTTATCTCTGTTCCCCAAATGGAGGAAAAAGTCAGTGATATCGAAGACAGAAATCTAGAAATAAAGATCCACATTGGATTTTTGAATCCTCTCCTTTTCAGTTATTCTTACCTCAATTTGTTCCTATGTGTGCTGAACGTTCATTTCTATCTTGCTATGGCAATTCTCTTCTTATTATTTAAGCTTATAATGCCCTGTTCTTAGTAAGGGTTGCACTCTTCTGCTTCCATGGGCCTGCTAGTCACCTTACTCCTAATTAGGTTTTTTTTTTTTTTTTTTGATCATTTTGTTTTAGGTGAACTGACCCCTTTCAGTGTTTCTCCTAATTCAGGACTCATAGTGGAGGATTCCCCTCGTAGTGGAGAGTTCCATCTTTGTCATTGATTTTTGGTGAAGGCTTTTTTGAGTTAGGATAATTGGATGTTCTGTTGACTTCTTGAATTCTAAGTTCCAGCTCATTCTTTAGATTTGGGATATTCTCATCCACCGTTTGTCTGAAAATGCTTTCTAGTCCCTGCACCTTTACCTCACCTTCGATAATGCTCATTATTCTTATGTTTCCTGCCTTGATGGCATCAGCTAGTTCTTATATTTCTCTTTCATTATTTTTTATTCTTCGGTTTCTCTTCTCTTCCTTATGATTTATTTCTAGATTTCTGCTTTTGATATCACTGATTCTTTCCTCCATTTGGTCAACTCTCTTTCCCAAGCTTGGGTTTCAATCTCCTTGCTAAAGAACTCATTCTGCTCATCTAGTTGTTTTTTCATTTCCTGAAATCGTTGATATGATTTGTTGTGAATTCGAGTTTTTTCAGCAGTACCATCCTGAATTCTCTGTCATTTAAGTGGCATATTTCTATGTCTGTAAGCTTTTCTGGAGATTTTTCTCTTTCTTTCTGAGATTCCTCGTCACCTTGGTTATTCATGCTGTTTAACAGACTATTTCTCTGCCTGGGTCAATGGAAGTGTATTCTGATTTTTTTTCCAGAAAGAAGATTTATTATATAAAGGTTTCTCTCTAGCCTGTTGCAAAGAAGGTGTTTTTATTTTGGTTTCTAGTAGGTGGCATCTAAGCCTCTTGGATCCTTGCTTTATATAAAGCCCTAATAATACCTTTTTAAAAAATATATAGATGTTTAATCACACTCTCTACCCTCAGTCTCAATCCCTGTCAGTTTTAGCGACAGTTTCAGCAGCATTTGCTCAGATCCCCCTGGGGCTCTGTGGTGTTCAGTCTCAGAGGATATGGGGGTGGGGCCCTCAGGGTTGGGGGTTGAGGGCTGTGGCTCAGCCTCAGTTTTGCAACTATGGCTGGTAAAAATCAACTGTTGTTTCTCTGTCATCCTGCTTCTTGTTTCCCCACTTCTCTGCTATCTGTACTGATGACTGGGACCTGCCACCGGTTGCAGGAGGCTTCCAGCTCTCTCAGGCAGGGCTGTTCAGGTAACTTGCCGTACCTTCTCCCCTCCTGCTCCTCCTTCAGAGAGCCCCAGCTGTGCAAGGCAGCTTCTTTGTTTCTTCCTGTCCACCACCTGAAACTCAGGGTTCTGACCTGTGGTAGCTCTTATGCACAGATCTCATGCTCAGGCATGCTTGTGTGCAGTTTGGGTGTTTTTTGTTGAGTTTTAGTTGTTCAGCTTATTGTTGTGTCAAGGGGAAAGATCTTGGGACATCTCTCGCTATGCCATGTTTCTCCAAACTCCTCTTCTTTTTCCTTTCTATAACTACCCCTGCATCTTGGCACTCAGGCCGGAGTGTACATGTGGCTTGCCATGTCTGCATGCACTGGGTTGCAAGACTTTTTTTTCTCAAATAAATCTTTTTGATGACAAAACACCTAGTCAATATTATTTTTCATTTGACACTGAGCACAGGGCTGGAAAGGAGATTGAAAAGGCTGGAGGCCATGGACAAGAAGCTACTTGAGTGGGCTAAGGAGAGGTCAGAGTACATAAGAATTTTATTTTGTACCTTCCTTAGTCTTTCTAGAAGTTTGAAAGGTGGAAAATGGGGCCCTTTCCTCTGGAGTCGGTACCTTTACTTTCTCCAGGTGCCCCATCTCCCACCCCAAAGCAGCAAAAAGCTCTCCGGATAATAGCGAGGGGGCCATGAGAAAAACTAAAACTTCCAGATGTGAAAGTGAGAGGTGCTAAGTGAGTAGGAGGCACTAGGGCTGGCTTTGCAGAAGAGAAGGGTGTTAGCCAAGCTTGAAATGCAAGTGTCTCCAGGTGTGGCTCACCTGCACTGCTATCTCCCCAGCAGCTTTTGGGAAAGTGACTTCCCAAGCCCACACCCAATGTACTAAATCAGAACCTCTAGAGGTAACCCCCAAAACCTGCTCCATCAACAAGCAACCTGGATGAGTTTTTAGCATGGTCAGCCTGAAGAGACCCGTTAATCAAGACCCAGAGAATCCTGATGGGCCTTTCTCAAGTTTTTGGACAGCATGCTGGGGCTGTACAAACACTCTGCTGCTTTCCCAGTTAAGCCAGTGGATCATCTCAATTTACTCTGCCTACCCCAGGATTTGAGGGGGCGGGAGGGTAGCAAGAGGTTATTGCAAGCAACGGTTCCAAATTTTAGCTTCCTATCAGAATCACCTTGGCCCTACCCTAGAACAATTAAATTGCAAGCCCTCCGTGGGGACCCACATAAAAGCATTTAAGGCTGGTAGGTGACTAAGGGGCAGCCAAGAAGGGACCACTGCACCACAGTAGGCGTCTTAAGCTTTTTTGTACCATAGACTCCTTCTCAGAATGTTTGTAAAAACACAAATACATAAATCTCTTTATATAGTGGGATGTTAATCTGTCTTTCAGTCAAAAGTCGATAGTATTTACCAATTTGTCACTTATTTGTTTTACACATGAATATCTTTATAAACAGATATTATATATTGTATTCAAATATCAATATTTGAGATTTCTTTTTTAATTATTAAATTTAGAAAGATCTTTGCCCTGTCCGTTGATGGTGAACATATACCTCGGTTTACTTGCTTACTTTTAATTCCTTATTCTTTATTTTGGAATATGGAAAGTAAAGAGGCCTGTTTATTTTCTAAATAGTAAATGATTATTTTGACATTCATTACTGAGAAATACTAGGACACAGAAAAGCAGCCTTTGATGACTCACAAGTGGCCTGTCACCATCAGCCAGCTCACAACTCATCTTTGGTGTTCCCTTGTGGACCAGAAACCATTTCACAGAACACTAACTTCAGACAAGGCCACTCTGATACTGGGATGAAGTGAGGAAAAAGCAAGATACTCCATAATCCTGTCTGAGCTGGGACAAAAGCAAGGCCACTGTGCACACCAAAGAATACCCAGCACCCCTCTCCCGACCAATATGAGTTACTGCTGCTCTTAACCAGGTAAGCCCTAGCCTTGCTGTTCTTCTGGATAGGACTTGTTCTGATATCCCATCATGGAATTATGTCTGCTTCCCAATAGCAGGCAATGTCGAGCAAAGTCCTGCTTCTCTCAACACTCCTCGGAATCACTAACAAGAATCTACATCCCATGTAAGTCTTTTTCACACCCTCTTACAGCCCCACTAAGTGAGTTCTTCCTGTGATGGGCAGTACATCCAACTTGTTCAATCACTTGTGGCCTTTGGCAGGGGATTCTGACAGTGCTGTCCTAGCATAGACTGAGATCGTGAATATTCTCAGTGAAAAGGACAGAGAGAAGGGCATGTGAGACCTACTTTTATAAACTTGTCGAAACAAAGTAAAGATCCCTCTTGTACTCATCCCCTATGACACTCCATCCTCGCTCCACACACATATGTGCATGCCAACAAAACCTGTTATGCCCGGGCCTGGGGGAAGGCAAGTTTACCTGATGCTCCAACTGTCCCAGGACCCTGCTCACCTCACCCTCAGGTCTTCCTCAAGTTCAACCATTAGTGCTTATGTCTGCTCTAACTAGAGGGAATGGGATTGAAATTCTACCAGGTCCTGAGAGCGAAGAGCCCAGAAAAATTTCCTCCTAAGTCCAGCAGCGGGAGGAGAAAATGAGCATTTTTAAAATACACCAGAGCATTCTGTTCTTCGTAAGGCCTACTCTCAAGAGAAAATTTTGCCAGAGCCTAACCAATCAGGGAGAAGGGAACTGCCTAACTCAATCCCCTCTACCATCTTGTCCCATCCAAGGCTGGGAAAACACTGAGCAGCACTTGCAACGTTCATAGGCCTTGGCACAGGCTCACAAAAAGACTAAGACCTAGAATGCTCTCCCACCCCCACCCCTTAAAGTCACATCACCAAAGGCCTATTTACAGCAGTTTCTTTTGCCCAAGTAAATCAGTCTGGCTTTCAACAAAAAGTTGTGAAGCATACAAAAAGGTAAAAAAACAGTTTGAGGAGATGGGGTAAGGATCAGAACTAGACTCAGATACGGCAGGGATGTAATTATCAGGCCGGGAATTTAAAACACCTATGATTAAGATGCTAAGGGCTGTAATGGAAAAAGTAGACAGCATTCAAGAACAGATGGGCACTATAAGCAGAGAGACAGAAATTCTAAGAATCAAAAAGAAACACCAAAGTTCAAAATCACTGCAACAGAAAGGAAAAATGCTTTTTCTGGTCTCAGTAGACTGGGCCCAGCTGAAGAGACAATCTCTGAACTTTAGGGTATGTCAATAGGAACTTTGAAAACTGAAAAATAAAAAGAATAAAGGCAGGAAAAAACCCCATAAAATCTAAGAATTGTGAGTCAACCCCAAAAGATGTAACGTATGTGTAACAAGAATACCCGGAGAAGAGAAAAAAGAACAGAAGAAATATTTGAAGCAAGCAATAATGACAGAGAATTTTCCCAAATTAATGTCAGATAGCAAAATATGCAGGGATCAAGGAACCTCAGAGAATATTCAAACTGCAAAAAAAAAATAATAATAATCGAAGATTAAATTGAGAATGAAATCCAGACTCCTACTTAGAAAATGGGAAGAAATGAAATGGAGAGAGTGGAGGACCCAGATTCTTCATACTCCTGCTGTCCTGCTTATCGGTTCTCTCCCACCAAGACAGAGGACATCAGACCAGAAGTATTAGGGAGTTTCCTGTGGTACTTGGCCCCTGGAAGCCTCTTGAAGCATCATCCACCTAATCTCCCGTAAATAAACACATAAGCCTCTCCACCTATGAGACTAACACCCTATGTCTAAGCTGCAGCGTCAGCCCCAGGGGAAGATGGCAGAGGACTAAGCCCTCAGACCCCCACGTTCTGGGTGCAGCTCTGGCCCCAAGGAGGAGAAACCACATCTCTGCCCTGGGTCCCTGCCCCTGGACTCTCCTGTCCCTGCAGGAGGGCGCCTCCTACTGGAGAAATGCCTGCTCCTAGCTGGGACCAGGAGTTTGCAGACAAAGTTCTGGTCCTTCAGGGAGACAGGTTGCACCCAAGGAGGCCCTCTGACCTGTAGTTGTGCTGGAGCTCCAGTCCTGGGCCAGGAGGCACCCAGTGGTGACCAGCCACCTGCCTGCTGCCTCCCCAGGAGCCCCAGAGAGCACAGTAGGAGGCCCTGGGTGGAGCTGGCCAGTGGCACCACAGACTCATATGGGGAGGAGGGAGAGGCCTGGTCTGCTGTCCTGGAGCCCTGCAGAGTGGGTAGTGCAGGGAGCTTGGGTCTGGCATGTACACACTGGGTCTGGAAGTGGACAACTCTATTCCTGTCTGGGCAATGGTGTGAATACTGTGGCGTCAGATGCCATGGCACACATAGGGAAATCCTAGGACATAGTGAGATACGGAGACATGCCACCAAAGGGGTATGTTCCAAGATAAAGCACACGCAAGGATGGAA
This sequence comes from Rousettus aegyptiacus, assembly GCF_014176215.1. Lineage (NCBI taxonomy): Eukaryota > Metazoa > Chordata > Mammalia > Chiroptera > Pteropodidae > Rousettus > Rousettus aegyptiacus. The sequence goes on along the minus strand of NW_023416310.1, from coordinate 107,133,905 downwards.
CACAGCCATGGACACCAGGTGCCATGGGCCCAACAGCTCTGCCTGCCAGCTATGGAACTCAGTCCAGAGAAAGAAGAATAGCTGACCACAGATTACAATTTTGCTTTTGAAAACTAGGATTACCATCTTCCTGGTTTCGAGAGTTGAAGTTTTCACTTAGCAGGAAACAGTATCTCTGTGTCTGTCTGACACTCGCTAAACTGAAGCACAAACTCAGACCAACTTTTCTCACTTCTTGATCACTTTTAGCCCCTCATCTGTCAGGTCCCCTTTCACCCCCTTCAGCACCTACCACCCCCATTCACCACTGCATAGTTCACCTTCCGCTTCACCCTGCAGATCTCAGAAGAGACAGTCAGACCCAAGAACTGTGCAAAGATCCAATTCTCAGGACAACACGAGAGCAAGTGGAAAGTGTCTTACATAAATTGGCCTCCGATTCCATGGCGTCAAATGAAAATTTATAGGACTGAGCATTAAGACATTCTTCTGTTTCTCATAAAACTGACAATGAGCTCATGTCCCAGATTTGTACCTCTAGTTGCAGAACAGATGTCTCAGGACACCCAACTCAGCTCATAATGAGCCCAGGGAATAGTTAGAAGCTCCTCACCAAGGAAGAAGCCAATATTAATAATTGGCTTCAGGACAAAGTTCATTCCCCATAGCCCTGGCTCTGAAAAATACCCCAGATTCCTGCCTAAGTGAAGGAAGTACTCTGACACATCTGCCTATACTTCCCTAAGGGGTCTTCACCCTCACCTCACCCATGGGGGCTGGAAGAGAATGTGATTGCCACTGAGTGTCAGAGTGACTATCTAATGGATAATAGGAAGTGGCGCCTGGCCAGGTATTCTGTGAATCTTGTACTCTGTTGATGTCCTATACCTTTATGTACTTGATCATTGCTTATTCTTTGTTCCTTCAACAAATAGTGATTCAGTAGCATAGACATAAATGAAAATTAGCATAACGAGAAAACCAAAGCACATTTATTCAGTTTCCTCTAGCAGGAGAGTCAGCCACTCCCACTGGCATTTTACCAGAGACTCAAGGCAAGCAGAGCAATGGGAAAACTTTAGAGGGGAAGAAAAGGAAGCTTCATGTGTATGGCCTATTGCTCCAGAAATTATTGTTTAGTTTCCTAGCTTGTTACTAAAATGAACACTCTGACTTCCTACAAGTCTGACATTGAGTGGACTGGCTTTCTGATCTATTTGTTGTAGACGGGAGGGTTGTTTTCCTGGCAGGTTGCAGCAGGGCGAGGGTGGAGTGCTGTTTTCACACATGGCCCTGCCATTGCCTGTATATTCAGTCTCTTAGCACCGATACATGTGACTATCCCACTGCTGAGGGCATATGTGAAAGAACTCTTAAGAGTTCTCATAACAAGAAAATATATTTTTCTATTTCTTTTGTATCTGTATGAGACAATGGATCTTAACTAAACTTATTGCAGTAATTGTCTCACTACATATAGAAGTAAATCATGCTGTACACCTTCAACTCACATATAGCCTGTGGATGGGGCACCGAAGGCATCCCCTACAACTCTCGACTTAAATCAGCACTTCTCTCTTCTTCCTGACCATGCCGAGTGCCTTTTGTTGTTTGGGAATTTCATTTTATTCTTTCTTTAAACACAAAGTTATGGAATTTAAAGATATCTGTAGCTAATTATATTTTAGCAAAAACTGAGCTCCCTAGGTCTCTGGTTAACCTTCCCTCTGCGTTCTATTTCCTTCCCACTGGAACCCATCCTTCAAGAGTTGTTTCTGTGGGAATCCATGGGCAGTGAACATCCTCTCTGCTTCTACTTGTCTGAAAATGCCTATTTTTTTTTCCTTTCGAAATGTGATTGTAACTAAATTAAAACTTGCAGGTAAGTTTCTTTCCAGAGATGTCACCCGCTGTCTTCTGCTCTTGACTGGCACGATGAGGAATCTGAGGAAGCTGACTGCCAACCATTCATTGTTAAGTCTTCTTTCTTTTCTGGTTGCTCTTCTGGTTGTCTCTTGATCCTTGATGGCCACAGTTTCACTACAGTGAATCTGAGTGTGGTTTTATATTTATCCTGTCCTGAATTCAGAAAACATTTTGATTCTGAGAACTTGGCTCTTTCTTCAATTTGTAGGAATTTTCTCTTCAAATGCCAATTCTTCCCCCTCCATCGCCTCCATTCCCCCTGTTAGAACTCTTATTGGGCTGATTAGAAGCCTTTCATTCTACATTCTGGATTCTTAACCTGTTCTTCATATTTTTTGTAACCTGTGCCTCTTTCTACTTAATTCTGAAAATGCCTTCAATTTACCAATTTTCTCTTAAGCTGGCTCCTGCCTGCATTTTATCCTAACTATTGTTTGTTAACATTTAATGTAGTATTTATCCTCCATGTTTTTCATTGGTTGTTTCCTGCTGTCATCATTTAGAGTTCATTTCGGACTATTTTTCTTTACTATTTTGTATTCTATTTTAGGTGGAGATCCACTTTCACTTGTCCCTTTATATATCTTCAACATACTATTCTAAATCTTTGTCTAATTCTTCCACAATACTAATTTCATCTTGAGTGAATTACAGTGTTGATTTGGCTTATGTTTTGGTCTTGTTTGTTTTCAGGCTCCTATGAGGGGGGGATTGAAATTTTTAATTTTGTTATTTTTGTCCCTGTCATACATGTCCCCATGCAAAAATGTTCACCCACCTTCCTTCTCTGCTGAGTGGTTGGTGATTACTTCTTTCCAAGCATCTGGATACCACATTCTGAAGTAGGTTTTACAGTGAGAACTCACTGTTGTGCCAAGTGGTTTTGGCCCTGTGGCAGAGCTAAGTGGTCTCTGGGCTCATCTATGCTTCCCCAGGCCTTCAGCTCACCTGGGCTAGAGCCCCAGGGGGCACTTGGCCATAGGTTTTTCAGTTTCTTATTTTGGGGGGTTTGGATATGGAGCCCTACTTTGGCCCCAAAGCCTGGTTCCTGTCCTTGTCTTTCATGGATCTTGTAGAGCCCTTCACCCTGCAGAATGGAACTCCTTCCACCCAGGGCATTTCCAAGCCCAGACCCCAGCAAGCCTAGGTTTTCAGCCCTACTCACTACTAGCACTTCTCTATTGTTTCTATTCCACAAAATTTCTTGTATCTGAAAACCAGTTTCCTCTTCTTTGTTTTCTCTTTTTAAATTTTATCCTGGATTGTTATATGTTTTGAGGAGAGAGATTTATGATGCATGAATATACTACAACATCTTGATTCAGAAGTCAGATGCTCTCATCTTTTAAAAAATCCTCACTCCCATTGGGGGTGGGGTAGGGGAAGTGTGAAGGGGAGAGAGTATTAAGAGGTACAAATTGGTAGTCACAAAATAGTCATGGGGATGTAGAGTATAGCATTGGGAATATAGTAAGTAGTGTGGTAATAACTATGTATGGTGTCAGATGAGTACTGAATTTATCAGAGTGATCACTTTGTAAGTTATATAAATGTCTAGTCACTGTGCTGTACATCTGAAACTAATATAATATTGTATGTCAACTATAATTGAAAAAAAAATCATCTTTCAACTCCATACCATCCCCACCATGGGCATTTCTACTCTTCCTTTTCTACTAGAGTCAAACACTGAGACCAGACACCTCTCTATCTGAGTATCCTCCCTGATTCTCTTTCTGCCCAGCCCACACTGCCAACCCTCAGACTGTAACAGAAGTTGACTATGGCCTGGAGAGATTCAGGACAGTGAGAGTGGCAAAGGGAAGAGACTTGGCTTTGCCCATCACTCCATGTCACAGATGCCACAACAGAAGGAACCCTTTTGGTGTAAAGGCTGATGAATACCTAAACAAATTCACAATTACATATGGTCTTCTATGAAAAACACAAACCTTACCTGTCTCATTCTTGCAAAAACACCACTCAGTACTCATCAAGAGTGATAACTCTTCTGTTTGGGATGTGACAGCTTTAGTGTTAAAGGAAGTGCAACTTTCTGATGAAATATTGGGTGAGAAAAGAGAAATGAGAGACATGCAAACCTGGCCAGCAGGAGCAAAAATCTCCTTGATTTTCAAGCATAGGCTGAACCTATAACTATGCTCCATGTAGCCTTGGCTGGCCTGAGTTAAAGCCTTTTCCAAGCCTCTTGAAATACTCCAGGCACACTTAGGGATCCTGTGGTACCTACCCAACTAAGTCCTGGCCTTCAAAGCATCACTAAGCACTCCAAAGGGCAGCTAGGAAGTAATGTCTATAAGTTTGACATTAAGTTCATGTATGTAACATTTTCTTCTCTCAAACATAGTTCATTCAAATTATAATCACACTTCAGCTTTTTCTATTTAAACCAAGTCCTGAGAATGAATGATTCTATCAGTTTTATCTTGTTATTTTATTTTTTTATTTGCTTCCTTGAGTGGAAATGCAGGGAAGGCAGAAACAGGGTTTTTGCTAGGTCCCACCTAACTCTTCCCATGTGTCTCTTTCTCCCTTGCAGAACCTACTCACAGCTGAGCAGTGAGTAGCATGAAAACACTCTTCCACTCAGCTTTCTCCACTTTTCAGTACTTTCCACTCTTGTCAAGGTTGAGATGGAGGACAGAATAAAACTCACAGGAGCAGGAAATTCTTAGAACTCAAAGCTCTTGGAACATAGAACTCCAGAGAGGGGGATTTCCTGGAGCTGTCCCTGGGATCGAGATGGAGGTGGGGATCTTGGGTCATCTTAGTGGCTATCAAAGAGAGGCTGAACAGATGTTGATGCCCTTGTTCTGATGTCTGGGATTCTGCTGTGCACATGTCCCACTCCTCTCCCTCGCCCTGCCCAGGACTTAGTGCTGCCTGGGTTTCCAGGACCCATTCATAGTTGCTCCTCCAGCCTATACCCAACTTTTACTTAATTTCCTTCCCAACTCAGTGCTCACCTATCCTGCGTGGAGAAGAGCAGTGACTTGAGTTGAGGAGTCAGTGTTCTATCCACCATTGTCCCCATCAACTAACTCCCCTCATTATACCTACTGTCTTGACCTGTAGATATTTGAATGTAGCTCCTTCATTAAACCTGTCTTAGGTGTCTCCATGATGCCTTTTCTGATCTCTCCCTGACATCACACATGCATTAGGGCCCTTATTGGGGTCCATACCATACCTTGAATACATATACATGACCATATTTAATGAAGTCTACTTTAACTTACCTTCATTCCTGAGTTTCTGTGTGTCATAGATCAGGTTTCCTGAAAGCAAACTGAGACAGGCTGTGCATGCAGGAGATTTATTTGACAGTGCTCTCAGAATTTAGTGCCACTATGGTGGGGAAAGGAAATTAAGGAAGCAAAATTAGACTCAGGGAGAAATTGCTTGTATGCCTCAGATGATCCTGTGAGGAGCCCTGGAACTGGGATGGCCCTTCAGGAAACTGAGGTAAGATGGCCAGAACTTTATACTATCCATTGACCAGTTGTGGGATTCAGACATCCCCTCAAGGCAAAGCAGGACCTCAAGTAAGCTGCATTTCCTCAGTCATGGACAATTCTGAGAGAGGGTCATAGCTGAGACCTGTCACCAACTCTCCCAGCAGCTGTGGGATATAGGCTGTGTATCTTTAATATTTTGTTAACCCCAAACGCACAGCCTTCCTTCTACATTGCCCACACTCAGCATGGACATGATGGTTTGATTTACTAATCTGATTAACTCTGGTCAGAGAATGATTTTTATTTTCAGTAGGGCACATTTATTTCTTTTCCAACCAGGTTTCCAGCTCTGGGGTCCAAATCTGCAGGCCCCAGTGCCAAATTAGCCTTGCTCCCCACTACAGGGATACCTCCCCATGAGTTTTCTGAGAGCTGCAGTCACTTCCTTGTTTCTCAGGCTGTAGATAAGCGGGTTGAGCATAGGGGTGATCACGGTATAGAAGGCAGAGACCACCTTGTCCTGCTTGGAGGAGTGGTAGATCTGGGGCCTCATGTAGGTGATCATGGCAGCCCCATAGAAGAGGGTGACCACAGCCACGTGGGAGGAGCAGGTAGCAAAGGCCTTTCGCCGACTTTCAGCAGAGTGCATACGAAGTATGGCCACCAGGATCCACAGGTAGGAGGCAGAGATGACAGAGAAGGGCAGGAGAAGCATGAGGACACAGCAAACATATATCATTGTCTCATAGAGAGAAGTGTCAGCACAGGCCAACTTGAGCACAGCAGGGATATCACAAAAAAAGTGGTCAATCTCCTGGGAGCCACAGTAGGGGAAACTCAAGGTGAAGACAGCCTGGATCAGCCCATCCACCAGGCCAAAGAGCCAGGACCCTCCCACCATGAGCCAGCAGACACGACGGTTCATGACCACCGAGTACCTCAATGGGTTGCTGATGGCCACATAGCGGTCATAGGCCATGAAGGCCAGCAGGAAGCATTCATCCCCAAGGAGGGTGACAAAGAAGAGGATCTGGAGCCCACAGCCTGTGAAGGAGATGGAGCCACGGCCCCGCAGGAAGTCGGCGGCCATCCGTGGCACGATGGTGGAGATCATCATAAGGTCCATGAGTGACAGCCAGCTGAGGAAGAAGTACATGGGGTTATGCAGGCGGGAGTCCATATTGATGACAAGGATCATGAGCCCGTTGCCAGAGAGGGCCACCAGAAACATGACCATGATGATGGAGAAGAGGAGGAGGTGCAGGGGCGTGTGCATGAAGAGGCCCAGGAGGACAAAGTGAGAGATGAGAGTCTGGTTTCCTGCCCAGGCCATTGTTCCTGCAGTGGGCGGTGGGATCTGGAAGCAGGAGGATTGCATTTAGTGCCATGGTGATGAGGATATTACGACTTTGCCAAATGCGTTGCCCTCTTTAAATGGTCATTGGTTAGGGTAAAAAGGCCTGGCATCTTTTACATTAATAATCTGTAACAAAGATGCAAACTAGTCTTGTTGTTCTTTTAATTTCTACGACTGTATGCACGTGGTTGAAAAGCAAACTTGAAGCATTGATCGTTAAAGTGCGCACTGCTCTGCGTCTGCCAGAAGCTGGTCTCCAGCCCTCATAGTTGCTTCTCTACCAAGTTCTGGGCCAGCCTCACCCGAGGACCGGCTTTTTCAGAAAAAAGTACTAATGCAGCCAAGGCATTTACCGACTGTGTGAACTGGGTACCTAGATGACCTTTCAGAAACTCCATTTTCTTATCTTGAATTGGGATAACGATACCATCTTATGTGGTGACGGTAAAACTGAAGGTTCTAACAAGCAATGCCTATTAGTTTAGAAGTGGTAACAGCTGACACTGCTTGAGCATCTCTCACGTGCCAGGCACCATGCTGAGCACTCTGTCACATTCTCGCATTTACGCCTCATAACTGCCCTCAAAGATGGATCATTATCCCCATTTCACAAGTTAGGAAACAGACAGAGGGAAGTTTATTCATTTTGTTCTTTTCAGATGTGAAAGCTTTAAGTATTTCCTAAGAAACTTAGCAAATGAGAAACTAGAGGCAACCTAAATGCCCAATGCAAAGGGAAAACTAAGAAAGTTATGGTATAATCACATGATAAAATAACATGTGGTTAATGAGATATTTATGACATTTTAAAAGATATTGAGCAATAATTTATGTATTTATATATTTTATAGCCTGGGTGTAAATACACCAGATATTAAGTGTGCTTTCTTCTAGATAGTGAATTAAAAATTATGTCTTCCCAATTTCTTTGTATTTTACACATTTTCTCTAAGGAATGTAGAAATGAAATTTAATTTTTAAAGCAAAGTTATTCAATATACATATCATTACCCAAACTGGCAGCTTTCTCATATAATACCACTAACCAATTAGTAAAAGTAATAGAAAAAAATTAATATATCTTATTCACAATTGCTACAAAACCTGAAAAGTTCTTAGGAAAGAACCCTAATGCTAACAATAATAGAACATCTGAAAGGCATAAAAGAAGACAGGAAGAAACAGTGACTTAGAGGAAAGAATCAGAAGACTCAGATTGCTGAGATTCTAGGGTATAGAGGAGAGACTTAATAGTATGATTTTGTGCCTCTTGAAATTTACTCTTTGTGAGGTAATAAAATACATTTTGAAATACGTAAATATAATGTTGATGTGATGCCCGATTGACTTTGCCATGGAAACTGACCAAGTGAGAACCAACATGCATAGTATGTTGTAGGTACTTGTAAATATTTGCTTAACGAATAGCCAAAATAATTTTGAAAAAGTTAAACAATTTAAACAATGAACAAAGTTCAGAGAAAAAATAAATCTGACTCGTTACTTATTGAAATATAAAGGGTCTGGTGCTGGTGAAGGACAAAGCAAACTGACCAAGACAACAGAATACATCCAGGATCACACCCATATGAGGATTAAAATTTATAATGTGATTTAAACACTAAAAATTTTAATCTCTGAGAAAGTATTGGGACAATTGCTCATCTGTTAAGAAAAAAAATTCATTTCACAAACATAAAAAATTCATGGCAGATTAAGAAACTAAATGGAGAAACTCATAACATTATTGGAAAAAATATGAAAGAATGTGTTTATGTCCTTGGACTAGGAATGATCTCATTAAATAAGGCACAAAAAATGAACACGATTTCTATATATTATATATAGCAATAAAAATTCATAATATAACATTTAAAAATGCCTAGTACTCAAAAAGAATCATTATCATTTTTCATATTTAAAATATGTTAAGAATACTCACAAATCAATAAGAAAAGTGATGAATAAAATGAACAGTAATTCTCAGAAGCGAAAAGCCTAATAAACATTATAAGATGGCTTATTTCACTGGTAACTAGACAAATTTCACTAGTCACTTTTTACCCATCAAGCTGGAGTAAAGTTTGGTAATATTAAGTGGGGAGGCAAGAATAGGAGACACACTTGCACGTGAAACACTGAGGGACCCAGAGCCTGGTATCAGTGGTTATGTCTGTGGAGAAAGGGTTAGGATTGGCTGGGGATTCTGGTCAAAGAGGGACTCTCATTTGATCTGTAATATTTGTAATTTTGACAAGAATGTGTTCATGTGTTCCTTGAAATTAAGTGAAGGTTGTCATGAACCGATAACTGATGTTTCTGGAAGAACCTTTTGCTTTAAGCTTGCTTTGTAGCACAACATTCTTAAATATGTGAAACAAGTAACAATTTAGACAATTTTTGAAAAAAGTAAAAGAAATTTACATTTCGATGTATTTTTTTGAGAAAAGTAACATCGATAGGATATTATTCTCTGTCAACTCTGGGTGTTGTGGGTGATCTCTTTGTTGCCAAAGCCATCTGGCCACACACACCTCAGTCACAGCACGTAAGAGCACATTGAGAAGCCCCTCCCAGAAAACGATAGTCCCTCTCATGGAGTGACAGCACAGAATGCAAGGAGTCGTAAGAGAAAGAGAGTGAGGGGCCAGACAGGAGAGGAATGAGGAGAAACTTGGATAATAGACCAAGGGAGGAAGGTTACAGATGAAGGGAGTAATGGGAAAATGTCCAGGGAAAGAAGTGTGATAAGATGGAGAAAAATAAAGAGGAAAAGTGTTAGATTATCAGAGCTGTTATTTCCCCAGAAGAGGTGGAAAATGAGGAAACAAAGACACAATGCAATAGATAGTAGGACAGAGACCGTGAGAAAGGAGAACGCCGATGCCAGGAGAGAAGGATCAGGAGAAAGATTCTGGCATAGATGGCAGAAGGCACAGGCAGAGAAGGGCCACCTGTGCGAAGTGGGCAGGGAAGTAAAGCAACTACTGGGAAGCAGCTGTGATGGTCCAAGCAGGTGATGGCCACCAGCCGTGTGACCGTGGGCAGATTCCTTACCCATTCCGAGCTCACCATCATCTATGGTGGCTATGAGGATAAAATAAGATAATATATGTGTAAGCCCCTACTCTGGTGCCTGGCACGTAGTAAGTGCCCAATACACAGTGGCAGCTATTATGATGTCCACAGCCTTCATCGCTTGTTCTGCTGGTGACAAGGTGGTGGTGGCAGGACAAACATAAAGGTGAAGGGACTTTTTTTTTTTTAAGCGCATTGTAAATTAGAATCTTCAAGTTGAAAAGGAATTTGGATGCTCTTTACGCTGACTCTTACCCAATGCATGGACTGATTTTCAATAAATGTCCTTTAATCAGTTGATCAGATGAACTAATTTCTGCTTCTGTAGGAGGCCCCACTCCAATGTAATCCAAGCCCTTGCTACCAATTGAGATGCGAATGTATTACCAGGTAGCTAGGACACTGCAGTTTCAGTTGGGCAAGAGCAGGAGATATTTTAGGGAAGGAAGGCTTTCCTGCTCCCCTCAGATCACACTTGCAAGAGCCCCAGGCTGTGTGTGACAGACTCCTGCAGAGGTGCATCTGGGAGTTTTCTCAGAGATCCCTGTGGCAGAGAGGGGAGAAGTCAGACTCATGGGACAGCTTTCTTGAAGAGAAAGGAAACTGCAGGGTTGGAAAAGAAGTGAGCAGACACACCAAAGTATGTTCTGCCAAATAATATCAGAGCCATGACCGTCCTCCAAGAGGAAGGGATGTGGGAGAGAACCTCCAAACAGAAAAAGTGTGTGGGGTTGTGGGAAGCAGCAAGCAAAAACTTGTTTTCAATGATTAGGAATATAGGCACAGGTGGTGGGTGGGTGGGTGGGCAGGTGAGGATTTTGCCACTGTGTTTCAAAATCAAATAGCCAGATATCATTCATCAGGGACAGACGACTCTCCCAGTATCCTGAGGGGGGCAGTTTAGGGGTACAGTCCTCAGGTCTTCTCTAGTTCTATCCATAGAACAAAGAGTTAGGGAAGAAAACCATAATGTTTTAGAAACCAAATCTCACTGCACAAGAGTTCTCAACCTCAAGAGAAATTGTAAGCAGGAGAAAGGCAGGGAGAGTTGTGGGGTAAACAAACATTTTAAGCATTTGATCACAGAAAGAGGAAATGCAAGACACAGAGAGGAAGAACCTTACCTGAAACCATGTAATCAGCGATACCAGGAAGGGCTGGGGAGTCAGGAGGGCAGATCTGGATGTGGAGCTGTATTTCCTGGTGAAGAGACTCTACCACCTTGGCAGGTGGGGGTTGGGGGGTGACGAGGCTGCTCTGATCACTCAGAGGGCTCTGCAATGGGGTCTCTCTCAGCCAAGGAGAACTGGGTCACCTCCATCCCCTGAAAGAAAATGGCCTGAAAATGGAGCAGGAGAGAACTAAGGTAGAGAAAAGAAATTTCCAGGAGAAAGAAGAACTCATGTGGTCAGAATTCCTCTAGATTCTCCTCCTGTCCTGTGAAAATATGAGTCGATGGAGGTGTGTGGGGCACTCCCCACCCACACACAGGAAAATACCTGATGTCTTTTGTGGTGGTGGCTGTGGAAAGGTGTGTGAAATGCATTGGCTACAATGGGGAAAAGACAAATTCTGAAAGAAGGAACATGGAAGAGAGAGCCTTATGCTAAAATAATGTTAAATTCTCAAATAGTTACTAATATACCTTCCAGAAACAAAAAATATAGCACAGAGTTACCATGCATCTCGTATCCAATATCCAATAGGGAAGTGAGGGGGTCATGGGCTAATCAGGAGGGGAAGGCTTCTTCCTGGGAGCAGCACACAGCCTTGTGCCTGTGGAAGAAACCACTCATTGGGCCAAGTCTAGCCCCCCGCTTAAAGGTTTTATTCCCGCCACTCCTCAGCGCCAACCATTGTTTTCCCTCCAGCTGCTTCTTTTTCACAAATCCTTTGAGACTCCTCCTCTGCCACAAGTCTGTCCCTAGTCTCTGACAATTAAACCTCCCAGGGAAAGAAGCCTCCTAAAAAGTTCTCTGCTCATCACAGATGTGCCTACAAACTCTCCCATGGGGAGGTGGAGAGAAAAACTAGGGAGAGTTTCTATAGGTCAATCTAGGGAGAAGCTGCTCTTCTTCCATTCCAACAAGGCATGGCAAATATTGGCTTTTGTTTGTTTTGTTGTCCACCTTAGGAGTGTCTTCTAAATCATATGCGTAAGCAAAGCCAAAGAGGCATCTTCCAGAGTCTTCCAGACTGTCATCCTTTGGTATCCTTCTGCCTCTTCCCTTTACTTGGTTAAATGAGGAGGCTCCCATCCAAAGTCACACTGACTTTTGTGACCTCAGCGTTCCTTTCCATTGGAACTTAATGTAGTACCCACGATATCAAGGATTCAACAAATACCAGGCCATATCCAAGAGGTCATCTCTCCCTGGCACTGACCACCTCCTACATACTGTCCTGTCAGCTCCCACCCAATTAAGTTTCTCTCATACTAAGAATTTTCCGAAATAAAGGCAGCATCACTCTGACACTCAACTGTGAAGTCAGACAGAGCTGAGTGGGAACCTTATTTAGGCTTGACCTTGGGTAAGGGGACAATATGAACCCCAGTTTCCTCATCTGTAAAATGGGAATAATGATGTTCATTACAAAATATTTGTTGTGAGAATTAAAGCAGGTGACCTAAAGTCATCTGCCAGTTATAGGTTCTAAGAATTGTAGTTACTAGTGTCACTGCTCTCCACTCTCTCTAAAGCCTAAAAGCTGAGACAAAAAGAGACTTAACAAAAATAATTTATAAAACTCGCTAAAGAAATAGCTAAAGCCTATAGCAAGCCAAAGAAACAAATGCTGTTTTTATAGAGTTAGCACATTGTAATATTCAAAAGGTCCAGTTTTCAACAAAAATATTAGAAAATAAGAAAAAATTAAGAAAGTTTGATTCATTCACAGAATAAACAGAAACAGTTTTTGAGGAAGCACAAACATAATATTACCAGAAAAAGACTTTAAGTCAACTGATTTAAATATTCTGAAACAGCTAAAGTCACCATGGTCAAAGAACTAAAGGAAACTAGGAGAAACATACATGAAAAAAATACAGAATATCGGTAATAGATAAAAATTACAAAAAGAATTCAAACAGAAATTCTGGACCTTGAAAGTACAATAACTGAAATTTAAATTTCAGTAGAAGTTATCAGTAGCAGATTTAAGAATGCAGAGAAAAAATATCAGCAAACTTGATAATAGGTCAATTCAGATGATCACATCCATAGAGCAGAAAGAAAAAGAGTCAGTAATAATAAATGGAACCTATGAGATCTGTAAGGCACCATCAAGCACAGCAACATAGGCATTTGGAAATTCAAGAAAGAGGGGATAGAAAGGTATAGTAAGAATATTTAAAGAACTAGTTGTTTAAAAAAGGAAAAAGAAACAGTTCTTGAAAACTTCAAATCTGATAAAAGACATGAAACAACATATGTAAGTTCAATGAACTCCAAGTAGCACAGATAAAGAAAAAAGGTCCATACAAAGACACATTATAGATTTTTAGAAGCCAATGACAAAGAGAGACTCTTGAAGCCATGTGAGAGAAATAGCTCATCATGTACATGAGCTTAGTGAGGTTAACAGGAGACTTCTTATTAGAAATCATGGAGATCAGAAGGGCTTACCCCTGGCTTACCCCTGAAAGAAAAAAAAAAAAAACTGTCAGCTAGGAATTCTATATCTGGCAAAACTATTCTTCAAAGCAAAGGAGAAATTAAGACACTCCCAGCCAAACGAAAGTTGAAGGAGTTCATTGTTAGTAGACCTACTCTACAGGAAAAGGAAGTCACTGAGGCTGAAATGAAAGGACACCAAACAGCAACTTAAAACCATATGAAGAAGTAAAAAGCTCTTGTAAAAGTAACATAGGTAAATATAAGAGCCAGTATTATTTTCTTTTTGGTTTGTAACTTTATTTACTATGTGATTTAAAAGATAAATGCATTAATAATTATAGACCTATGTAAAATTGGCACACGGTGAATAAAGATGTAATATTTGTGGCAACAACAACATAAATAGGGACAGAGCTATGGAGGAATAGTGCTTCTGTATGCTCTAAAAGCTTAATTTGTATTAATTTAAACTAGATTATTATAAATTGAGGATAGGAATTATAATTCCTATGGCATATACTAAGAAAATACCTTTAAAATATATACAAAAGGAAATGAAAAGGTAATTGAAACAGTACACTACCCCTCAAAAATCAATTATGCACAAAAAAAGTAGCAATAAAAGAAATGAGAAAGTAAAGTATAAAACATATAGAAAATAAATATCAAAGTTGCAGAAGTCTGTTCTTATAAGTAATTACTTTAAATTTCAATGGGTTAAACTCTCCAATTAAAAGGCAAAGATCATCAGAATAGATTTTTTTTAAAAAAAGTGAGTTAACTATATGTTGTCTACCAGACAGTTACTCAGACCCAAAGACACAAATAGATTATAAGCGAAAAGATAGAAAAAGGATGCTCCATGCAAATATAATCAAATAAGAGTTGGTGTAGCAATACTACTATTAGAAAAAATATATATAGTTTGAGAAAAAATTTGTTGCAAAAGACAAAGTAAATTATATATCAATAAAAGGGTCAATTTACCTAGAAGATATAACTATTATAAACATACATATATGAAATGGCCCCAAAATAAATAAAGCAAACTTTGACAGATTTTAAGGAAAGACAAAGTTCTATAATGATAGTTGGAGACCTAATATTTTCATCTAATAGGTAGAACATCTAGACAAAAGATCAACAAGGATATAGAAGATATTAATGACATTATAACATAACTAAATCTACTAGATATTTATAGAACATTCTACCCAACAACAGGAGACTATACATCCTTCTCAAGGACACATGAACCATTCTCCAGGATAAACCATATGTTAGGCCAAAAAACAGGTTTCAGTAAATTTGAAGTATTGAAATTATAGAGTATTTTCTCTTAACATAATGTAATAAAACTAGAAAATAATAAAAGGATGAAAACCAGAAAAATTTAAAATATGTGGAAATTAAATAACATACTCTTAATCCATGGATCAAAGAGGAAATCACAAGAAAAATTAGAAAATATCTTCAGACAAATGAAAATGAAAACACAACATTCCAAAATATCAGATGCAAGGAAAGCAATGCTCAGAGGGAGTTTTTCAGCTGTAAACTTACAACCTACCTAAAAAGGATGAGCTCAAAACAATAACTTACTGTATACTTTAAAGAATGAAAGAAAGGAGCAAACTAAACCCAAGGCTAGCAGAATAAAGGAAACAAAGATCAGAGTAGGGATAAATACAGAATAAATGAAGCAAAGAATCAAATAAGCAATCTGGAAGACAAAGTAGTGGAAAACAGCCAAACAACAAAAAGAAAAAAAGAATTTCTAAAATGAGGATGGTTTAAGGGATCTCTGGGACAATGCTAAGCGCAGCAACATTTGCATCATAGGGTCCCAAAAGAAGGAAAGAGAGAAAAAGGAATTGAAAATTTATTTAAAGAAATAATGTCTGAAAACTTTCCTAAGCTGGTAAAGTAAATAGACATAGAAGCCCAGGAAAAGTAGAGAGTTCCAAACAAGAGGAACCCAAAGAGGCCCACACCAAGACATATCATGTTAAAATGCCGAAGGTTAAAGACAAAGAGAGGATCTTTAAAGCAGCAAGAGAAAAGTAGTTAGTTATGTACAAGGAAGCTCCCACAAGACTATCAGCTGATTTTCCAACAAAAAGTTTGTAGGCCAGAAGAGAATGACACAAAATATTCAAAATGATGAAAGGCAAAAACCTACAACAAAGATTATTAGGGTTCTCCATATATAGTATCATGTCTTTTGCAAATAGTGACAATTCAACTTCTTCCTTTCCAGCTTGGATTCCTTTGATTTCCTATGATTGGAAACAAATTTAACCAAGGAGGTAAAAGACCTGTACTCAGCAAACTATAAGACATTGAAAAAAGAAATTGAGGGAATACAAATAAATGGAATGGCTAGCTTCAATAAATCAACAAAGAACAAGTGCTGGCAAGGACATGGAGAACAGGGAACCTTCATAAACTGTTGGCGAGATTGTAAGTTGGTGCAGCCACTATGGAAAAAAGTATAAAGTTTCCTCCAAAACCAAAACAAAACAAAACAAAACAAAAACAGAACTACCACTTCGAGGTATTTACCTGAAGAAATTCAAAACACTAATTCGAAGAGACATATGTAGCCATTTATGTTCATCGTAGCATTACTTACAATAGCCAAATATGGAAGCAACCTAAGTATCTATTGATAGATTAATGGATAAGGGAGAAGTGGTGCATACAATGGAATATTACTCAGCCATAAAAAGGAATAAAATCTTGTCATTTGTGACAACATAGATGGACCTAGAGGGTTTCATGCTAAGTACATTTACAACGATGTTCAATCACTACCTTTATCTAATTTCTACATCCCTATGACTATTTATATAACTAGCAGTTTGTACTTCTTAATCCCTTCACCTTTTTCACCCACTCCTCGAACCTCCCTCCCATCTAATAATCATCAGTATGTTCTCTGTATCTATGAGTTTGTTTCTGTTTTGTTTGTTTATCTATTTTGTTTTTAAGATTCCACATATAAGTGAAATTGTATGGTATATGTCTTCCTCTATCTGACTTATTTCACTAAGCATAATATCCTCTAGGTCCTCCCATCTGGAAAATTAATTTTTAATGAGGGCGCTAAGACTATTCAATGAGGCAAGAACAATATTTCCAATAAGTGATGCTAGGACAAAGGATATGCACGTACAAAAGAATAAAGTTGAACCCCTACCTCACACCATATACAAAAATTAATTCAACATGGTTCATAACCTAAATATACGAGCTAAAATTATAAAACACAAGAAAAGACGAGGATCAACCTTTATGACCTTGGGTTTGGCAATGGATTCTTAGGACAACAAAAACACATACAAGAAAAGAAAAAAATAGATAAAATGAATTTCATAAAAATTTAAAAACTTTTGTGCATCAAAGGACACCACCCCAAAAGTAAAAAGACAACCTATAGAATGGTAGAAAATATTTGCACATCACATTTCTGATAAGGGCACAGTCTCCAGAATATATAAAGAACTCTTAGAACTCATAAAAAAGACAAAAATGTAACTTCAAAAGTGACAAAGGACTTGAATAAATGTTTCCCAGAGAAGATGTACAAACGGCCAAGAAGCACACACACAAAAAATGCTCAAAATCATTAGTCATTAGGGAAATTTAAATGAAAAATCACAATAATATACAATTTTTGCACCCACTTAGAAGGCTATAATCAAAAATGGAAAATAAAACATTTGGAGAAAGATTGAAGAAATTGGAACCCTCATAATTTGCTGGTGAGAATGTAAAACAGTACAGACACTGTGGAAAATGTTTGGTGGTTCCTTGAAAAGTTTAACATAGAATTATCATAGGACCATATGATCCAGCAAGTTTACTCTCAAAGGAATTGAAAACAAGTACTCAAGCAAATACTGTGCATGAATGTTCATACCAGACAAAGGTGGAAATAATACAAATACCCATAAACAGATGAATGGATAAATCAAATACATACACACACACATACACACTGGAATATTTATTCAATCATAAAAGGTATGAAATACTGATACAAAGTATAGATGAACCTTAAAAAACATTATGGTTGAAGAAAGAAGCCAGACACAAAAGGCCATATATTGTATGATTCCACTTATCTAAAATATCTAGAATAGGTAAGCCCATAGAGACAAAAAGCATGTTGTGGTTGCCAAATACTGATGGGATTAGGTTCGGGGAGTCACTGCTTAATGGTTATGGGGTTGCACATTGGGGGACAGGCATATTTTGGAAGTAGAGGTAATGATTGCACGTAATTATGAATGTACTAAATTCCATTGAATTATTTACTCTAAAATAGTTAATTTCATGACACATGAAATTTTGCCTCAATTAAAAATTAGTGATAAGAGACCAAGGCAGAACTTATGTGGCTGAATACAGGAAAGAACTGAAACTTTTCAGAAGACCCTGTATTAAGCTCACTTGAGTCAGTTGCCTTGCAAGGGGTTGGCTATTCTCTATATCTGCCCAAACCACTCCCTTTTTGCCTCTGGACTCAACTAGGGACAAATACAAAGTCTTACCCAGGGGTTAACAGCTTATACTGTTGTGGAAAACATCCAAAATCATACCAGTGAGAAACCAAGCAGCACCCAGAGAGTTGGAGAACTCAGGTTTATTATGCCAGCAGTCCCAGAGGAGCTAGTGCTCCGAAGATCTGAGCCTGGAACTCAGTTGCAACATTCATTGTATAGATCCTTTTGGGAACAACCTGATTGGGTAATTTGAGCTCAAGCTGCTACAAAGTGGTAGGAGTTGCTGTGGTTGCAGGTAGTTACATTGCAGTTACAAGGGTGGGAGTTGCTCTGGGTTACTGGCAGTTACAAAGTGTTACAAAGCAGGGGAGTTGCTAGGGGGTACAGTTACGTTTGTAGCTTAGACAGATCAAACAAAAAAGGAGGGTGAGTTTTTAGTCCATTTCAAGTACAGTTCATGCAGCAAACACATTTACAGAAGCAGAACAGAGAGCTATTTAGCCTTTTGAATGAAAATTCCTCTTCATTTCCCCCTTTTGAGTCTCTCTTAAATTCTTATAGGGCATCAAGCTCATCAATCTCTTGATCCCCCTGGGCCAGGGGCCAGTAATTCGACAGCGTAAAGATCCTTGTTGCAATCTTTCTTTCTACTATAGCCTCTATGAAGGAGGTAATCAACGAGACAACAAGAGGCAACAGAAAGGAGAGAAAGAGGCAGGCCTGGAGGAGGAGGAGTACTATCCCAATTAAGGTTTTCAAACTTCTGAAGGTAGAGAACCATCCCCTCATAAAGCTATTGGGGTTCTATCTGTGCCATACTTGCACGGGCACACGTGCCAGCTTTGTCATTTTCTCAACAAGATTCTCAACTGCCTGGCCCTGGTCATCTATCTTCAGGCAACAGTTGGTGAGATTGAATTTTCCACACACACCTTCTGCTGCTAATAGATAGCCTAGTGCTAACCTGTTTTGGGAGATGACATTTCTCATCTGAGTCTGTTGATGTGCAAAGAGGGTCAGGGGTCTCCCAGTCTCGTTAGTAAAAAGTTCTAAGACTGTCTGCAGTCAGATAATCTGGTTTAACGTGTGAATGGGGTTATGGTATCCCCCAAGATCCATCTTCTGCCCAAGTGGCAGGCCCATAGTATTGGATTATTCACTCTGGGGGCCATTCATCATCCTGCCAACCCCCTATTTGGAGTTCTCTTTTTACCTCTTGTAAGGGTTGTGAGACCAGGTAACCAAGCAGTTCCCCTGTTTTCAAAGAAAAGCTTTATCATGCCAATTATACAGCTCCCTTCCCAATTTTGGGGGAGGCGGATGTAAGCCTTGTGTCCACAAATCCAGTAAAGCCCATGTGGTGCTAGCTAGCCTTGGACTCTGCCTGGGTCCTGCCAGGCTCTAATTAGCTCTGGGAATCTGGCCAACAGATTTCTTTCTGTCCTGTTTTCCCACCACACACTTTGTTTGGAGGTAGCATTATAATATCCTTGGCCTAGGCAAATTAAGTTTCCAACTGACTGTGTGAGATTTCCTCCACCTCTAGCTAGGCAGTATTTTCCTATAATAGAATGTTTTAAAATCCACTGATCATCAGAGGTGCGTGGAACCATTATATTTGGCATTGCCTTGGTGGGAACTAATTCTGTAGCTTCCCATAGCCACCTAGCCCCCATTAGGGTTCCCCTCCATACATAGCAGGGAGCGACATTCAGGGAGTGAGTTGATTGTGATGGTGGGGGGGGCGGCAAGTAGAAGTTCAGTTACTTCTTTGTAAAAAGAATTAAAAACCTGAAAGGTTCAAGCTGGACAGTTTAGTATCTGACCTTTGATACGGATTTGAACATAAGGATTTAGCCCCGTCCCATCAATGCCAAGTGTTAATACTTCTCTGGACTTCCAATGGGGGTTCAGGGGGTTGGTTATGATTACTTCTAATGGATTGCACTTATGTGTGGTGAAATTCGACAGAGCTACTCCCTTTTTAATACACCTTTTTCAATATATCTTTTTCTTGTTCGTGCTGTCTTTTTCCCAAGTAGCCCATAGGACACATGACCAATAGGCACAGCTTCTGTCACATGTGAAGCTGTGAGGACATATTTACTTTTCTTCTGTCCTGTAGCTTTATTTCCAGCTGAGAGATCCACAGGATCTCCCTTCCTCCCATTGACCCTGACTTACAGCAGCACAAGCATCAAACTTTAGAGTAATCTGACTGGGGTTTCTTTTTACTCTAGCCTGGGCCAATGTGGGTCCATCTGTCCATCTTCCCCAGTCCCCTAAAGCTACCCTTAAACTGTTTCAGTGGGAGGATCATTTAGATTATAACATACATAAGGTTGGTTATATCCTGGGTCATATACTGAATATTGAGTTTGGTTATAGGTACAGGTCCCTTTTGGAGTACCCTGGCATCCATAGTAGCTACAGAAAAGTAAGGTAGTGGAAATTCTTTGACATTCCTTGGTGACTTAGATACACAGTTTACAGTTCTCTGCCCTAATTTCCCTCAATCTCCAAGGTCCAATTATAAGGAGCCCTACGATGAGATTCCTCAGGCTTCAGCCATGTGTGGACTAGCCAGCTTCCGGTTGGTGGCTGGAGCAGGGTACGTTGTCTTTCTCAGGGTCAACTTACCAGGGTTGGTGGGATTCGTCTGCACCAATCACGAAGGGGTTTCTGCAGGAGCTGCCAGTTTCAGCCAACTGTGGTGAACATCTGGACAGTCTGGATGGTTGATCCTCAAGCTTCTGCTGCATGTAGACTGGCCAGCTTCTGGGGGTGGCCAGAGCAGGGCCAGAGATATCAGGCGAATTTCTACTGCCTCTGGAACACAATTCAGAGTGGCTGATCAGGAAGAGGCTCTGCAGTCCAAGTCTCCCAGTTTTCCGGAGATGCTGCTCTCTTAACTTGGGTGTGGTGGATCCACGGGGTGATACCTGCAACTTTAATAGCAGGGGCAGTTGCTAATATAATAGTATGCGGGCCTGTCCAGCTAGGCTGGAGTGGCTCCTTCTTCCAATCTTTAACCCATACTTCATCTCCTGGCTGAAAGGGGTGGACCCAATTCCCTAAAGGGATAGGGGCTCTTTCTAAAGTTTCCTGAGCAATGTGGTGGAGGATTTTCCTAAGGCCTGAAGGTGTTGGGACACTTCTAGGTCAGCCATTAATCTAGAGTCTCCTTTTAACTTCCCTATCACTGGGGGAGGTCTCCCGTAAAGAATTTCAAAAGGGGAGTAGCCTGAAGGCTTTGGAGTGCATCACGTTCAGAGTAGAGCCAAAGGCAGCAAATCAATCCAAGGTAACTGAGTTTCCTGACAAAGCCTCGCTAGAGTGGCTTTGAGGGTCCAGTTCATGCATGCAACTTTCCCTGAACTCAGTGGCCTGTAGGCCGTGTGGAGCTTCCATTTGATTCCTAGAGCTTTGGACAAGTTCCAAACTATCTCAGAAACAAAGGCAGGTCCATTGTCTGATTCTATAGAGAGGGGTAGCCCGTATCTTGGAATAATTTCTCTCAATAAGGCCCTGGCTACTCATTGTGCCCATTCAGTGCACATAGGAAAAGCTTCAACCTATCCAGAGTAGGTGCAAACCAACACAAGCAAGTATTGGTGCCCCCTGCAGGGCTTGACCTCAATAAAGTCCTCTTCTAGGTCTTTGAATGGCATAGTTCCAATTGTTTGCATCCCTGGATTAAACTTTGGTCTTTGGCCAGCGTTATTTCATGCACAAGTCACACATCTAGCACTGATCTGGGTGCACCGGGGTTGGGAGTCTGGGTATGAAACAGTAGTAGCCCAACCGATTTTCTAAAGTAGTCTTCCCTAAGTGAGTTAATTCATGGTGTTGTTTTACTAGCTGAACTGCCAGTGCAATGGAAATAAAGAGTCTCTGATCTGGTAGCTCCCACTAGCCCTCCTTCCTCCTGGTTCCCCCTTCACTTGAAACACATTGTTCTTCTTCCTTAGTGAATTTTGGGGATAGAGGCAATTCTGGTGCCAGGAGAACCTTGGAAATTGGCTTAGGACCCATTGTGGCACTTGGTAGGTGAGCAGCCTCCTTAGCTGCTTAGTCTACTAGTCGGTTTCCCCTATTGACAGAGTTGGTTCTTCTCTGGTGGCCTTTGCAGTGAATGACTGACACTTTAGAAGGCTTCCAGACTGCCTCCAACAGCTGGAGGATTTCTTCTTTGTTCTTGACTTCTTTTCCTCCCACCATCAGTAATCCCCTCTCTTTATAAATGGCCCAATGTATGTGCCAGGTAGCAAAGGCGTACCTTGAGTGGGTGTAGATATTAGCCCATTTTCCTTCAGCCTGTCTCAGTCACTGGATGAGTGCCCATAGTTTGGCCCACTGTGATGATCAGCCCTGTGGCAGAGCCTCAGCTCTGATTACCTCATTGGTAGTTGTTATTGTGTAGCCGGGTTTGTACTGTCCTTCATGGATGGAGCTGCTCCCATCAGTGAATAATACCAGTTCTGGATCCTGAAGAGGAACGTCTGTCAGATCTGGCCTGCTTGAGCAAACTTCATCCGTGACCTCCTCACAATTGTGGTCAGGAGGCCCCTTCTCAGTGGGCAAAAATGTAGTGAGGTTTAATGTACATACAGTTTCAAGACAGACTCATGGATTTTCACACAGCAGCCCCTGATAATACGTTATTCTGACATGGGTCAGCCACTTCTGTCCTTGATTATTCATTAATGCAGTTATAGCATGGGGGACCTTTACATTTATATTTTGTCCCAGTGTAAGCTTGTCCACTTCTCTGACCAGGGCTACAATGGCAGCCAAGGCCTGGAGGCATGGCAGCCATCCCGCAGCCACT
Source organism: Rousettus aegyptiacus (assembly GCF_014176215.1). Taxonomy (NCBI): domain Eukaryota; kingdom Metazoa; phylum Chordata; class Mammalia; order Chiroptera; family Pteropodidae; genus Rousettus; species Rousettus aegyptiacus. The sequence continues at coordinate 107,111,106 of NW_023416310.1, read as the reverse complement.
GGAGCTAGCCGTTAAGACAAATATGCAATTGGGCATTGCCAAAACCCAAGTGTTTGTGTGGACTCCCAGTGCAGTGTGATTCTTCTCTTGTACAAAGAGGTTAAAGTCCCATGTCACATCTAGTAGTCCTAATGCTGGGGTGCTGGTTAAGAGTCTCTTTATCTCTCTGAAAGCTTTTTCTTGTTTGGAGCCCCATTCCAGGGGGGCTTTACCAGACCTAGCTGTGGCCTCCTACAGTGGCTTGAAAATCTCAGAGAAACCTGGTATCCAGATCTGACAGAATCTGGCAGCCCCTAGGAATTTACGGACCCCTTACTTGGTGTTTGGCCAAGGTATTGAGCAGATAGCCATTTCCTTTTGTATCCAAGTGCTCGACATCCTTCCGAGATGATGAACCCAAAGTATCTGACCTCCTGTTTGCAGATTCGAGCCTACTTTCATGACACCTTGTATTCCGTGGTAGAGAGTAGGGCCAATAAAGCTCTAGTATCTTTCCAACAGTTTCCTTGGGTGAGGCTAGCCAGCAGCAAGTCATCTACACACTGGAGTAAAGTGCAATTTAAAGTTTCTCCAGGGAAGGCAGCCAGATCTACAGCCAGTGCTTTGCTAAATAGTGTGGGTGAGTTCTTGAAGCCCTGACACAGTCAAGTTCAGGTCAGTTGCATTTTTCTCCCAGGGTGTTGGTCTTCCCACTCAAAGGTGAACAAAGGCTGGCTGGTTGGTGATAACCGGAAACTGAAGAAGGCATCTTTAAGGTCGAGGCATGTGAACCAACTTGAGCAGGTAAGAGACTCAGGAGGGTGTATGGGTTTGGGACTACCACATGGATGGTGACCACTGCATTGTTGATGGTGCAGAGGTCCTGGACAGAGCAGTAGTCGTTCCCTCCAGGCTTCTTGACCAGCAAGAGCAAAGTGTTCCAAGGTGACCGACACTCAACTAGAATTCCGGTATCCATAAACACTGTATGTGGTCCCAAACTCCTGGGTGTGCTTCCCACGGCACTAGATATTGCCTCTGTGTGACAGGGAAGACTCCTGGTCTCAGGTCTACCACAACGGGTGCATGATTTTTGGCTAGACCAGGGGCCCACTTTTTTGCCCAGACAGCAGAGAATTTTTCTAGCAGACTAGTTAGATTTATTTGTTTTCCTCCCAAAGAATAAAGATGCCATTTGTCCTCCCTGGGCACAGTCACAGCCATCATTACAGCAGGCTGGCTCCTCCGTGTGAGACTGGCTTCCCTAAGGTAAAGGTTATTTGTTCTCCAAGCTTTGTTAATAAGTCCCTACCCAAAAGGGGGATGGGGCACTCTGGTAGATACAAGAACTCATGAGTCATTAGGTGGCTCTCTAACTGACATGAGAGGGCTTTACAGAATGAGTGGGTGGTTAGGTCCCCCATGGCCCCAACAATAGTTGTCTTTCGATTCATAAGGGGAGCCACAGGCTTAGTTATCACAGAATATTCAGCCCCGGTATCTACCACAAAAGTCATTGATTGGCCCCCTACATCTATTGTGACCGTAGGCTCCTGGGGGCCTAGGTTCAGGAAGCCTGGTCATTCCTAGTCTGATTGTTCTTTGGCCCAACCAATAAGCTCTTGGACAACTGGCTCAGGCTGGTACTTTCCTTTATGAGGTTGATTGAACTTCTTTGGCCTTTCAGGTGTTTTCCTACAATGAGGGCACTCATTTCTCCAATGGCTGCTCTCTTTGCAGTAGGCGCATTGGTCACAGTGGAGTGGGGGTCTCCTTTTGGTTTCTCTCTTCCATGGGAGAGTAGCAGTCTGTTGTACTGGATCCAGGTTCCCTAATGCAGCTGCCAGCAGGGACGCCTTCTGTTTCAACCATTTGTCAGCTACTTTCTGGGTCTCCTGGTCTCAGTTTACAAACACCTTGTTTGCAACCTCCAGTGGCTGTGTGGCATTCATCCCAACAAAGCCCTCTAATTTTTGAAGCTTGTGGCGGATGTCAATGAAGGATTGGGCCACAAATGCCACATTGACCATATGTTGGTTCTCTCATGCTTCGGGGCCAAAAGGGGTATACACCTGGGACACCTCGCACAATCTTTCACAGAACTCTGTGGGTGACTCTTCTGGCTTCTGGAATATCCCTGCTGTTTCTGACACGTTTGTTGGTTTCCTAGCCCTGGATTTAACCCCTTCAGTATGGCCTGCTGGTACTTGTCAAAAGACTCTCTTCCATGTGGGATGTTGAAGTCTCAGTTGGGCCTGACATCTGGCACAGCCTCTGAGGCCCATACTACAGGGTCCAGTACACCTCTGGTGCTTGTCCTTGAAACCATCCTCGCCCCTCTGACAGAATCTGATGTTGTTCTTTGGTATTGAAGAGGGTTAGGAGGAGTTGACGGCAGTCATCCCAGGTAGGCTGATGAGTTTGGAAGATGGACTCCAAGCAGATCAATCATCACCTGCGGTTTCTCCAATTAGGGCGGGGTGTGCTGCTTCCAGTTGAGGAGGTCGGTTGTGCTGAATGGCTGATAGAGAAAGGGTGGCCTGGCTGGAATGTGCCATCTTCTCCAATTTCAAAGGGACCTCACGCCTCTCAGAGGGGCATCTTAAGGGCTACAGATTGCTGAACTGGTTGTGTGGCTGAGCAAAGGCACTGTGGGCTTGGGGTTGATGGTCACTCAGGCTGTTGGACAGCAAAGGCACTGATACTGGAGGGCTGTTTGGCAATTGTGGGTAGAGTAGAGTGGCTGTGTGGGGACTGGCAAGCTGCTGGGATGCACGGCAGTGGGAAGATAAGTTCTTCCTCGGGGTCCCCTTGGTGGATTATTTTTGCTGGCTCCTCCTTGTTCTTTCCCCAGTTGGGCCACAAGTACCTTACTCTGTCCCTGCCTACATATGCAGAACTAGACCCAAGGGGGCACTACAGTAGTACAGAAACTGATCTGGATGTCCAGGGGTCCCTGTCACTACCTGGTACACAGCTCTCACAGCGGGGAGGTCTAGGGTCCCTTCTGTGGGCCATCCTACCCCCAAAGGCAGGCCATTCAAGCTCACAAAGAGTATGAAGTTTCCCCAAAGTCAGCTTGACCCTGTAATCCTCTGAGAAATCTTTCTTAAAATTCTTCAACATAGAATTTAACACAGTTGGCTTAGCGGAGCCTCCCCCCATGCTTCCCATGACAGACAACAATCACGCCACTTGGAGGTTTGGGGGATAGGGTTGAGGAAGCTTTGGAGGGAACATCACTCACTTCACCTGTCTCCAGCCACATTCCATGGAGATTTTTCGGGTGCCTCTTAGCATTGGTGGGTCAGTATAAACCCCCAACCCAGATCACCGGAGTAGACTCCTGGAGATCCAGTGACACCACCTTAAACCATATGAGGTTTGCCACGGAATCGTGCATTGAGGCTCAACTCTCACTTCGTGGCAAGGCCACGTCTCAGTCATTCAGCACTCACTCTCTTTCATGCAACCTCCCACCACCATTCTTTAACCTGTCCTGTGGAAAGTAAGCAGTCATTCCTCTTAACCTGTAGAGGATGCTTGGTTACTCTCTGGAGAGTGGTTGGGTCTCCCTTTGCCCGGTACTAACCAAACACATTCCACCCTGTGACGGTGATGCAAAGACAAACAAGGATGGGTGCCCCCTCCAAAGAGGAGACTATTCAGATGCTCATCCGGCCATATCCCGAAGGAACATGCTACTTTGGACTGTGTGTCATTCACCACGGAACCACAGAATGAACCCATACAGACTCCATAGCCTTTAGGAGACCTTAAGGGCGCCCAGTCATGGAGCCACAATCTCAAACCTGACCAATCAAATCGGCCAAGCCGCTCACTCATTCACTCATTCACATATCAGGTTAAAACATTGCCTCCCCCTTTTGGAAGCCCCTAACCTGACATCTCCCCCCACCCCCAGGGAGACCCTGATGTCTCCTCTCTTTTTTGGAGGCCTACATGTCTTCCCCCACTGGGAAGGCCCTGACCAATGTCTTCTAACTGAAGACTAGTAGACAGGACCTGACTAACTGGGAACTGATCCCGGGACCTTACCTTATCATGTGGCCATTCCTGGTGAGTTGGTCTGTCTCTCCTATGAGTTGGTTGGGGGGCTCAGCCTTCCTGGAAGTCAGGGTGCCAGTCTGAAAGAGAACCCAGAATACTCATCAGGTGGTATGCCTCCTCGTTCAACTCATAGCCCCTCTGCCCAGCCCGGCCGAGCCAAAGGGCCAGCGGCTCAAAGGGCCGGCGTGATCGGAATCTCACTGGGGCCTCCAGAAATGTTGCAGAAAAGACCCAAAATCAGATCGGCAAGAAACCAAGCAACACCCAGAGAGTCAGAGAACTTAGGTTTATTACACCAGCGGCCCCAGAGGAGCTAGTGCTCTGAAGATCTGGGCTTCGAGCTCAGTTGCAACATTCCTTATATAGACCCTTTTTGGCACAGCCTGATTGGGTAATTTGAACTCAAGCTGCTACAAAGTGGCAGGAGTTGCTGTGGTTGCAAGTAGTTACATCGCAGTTACAAGGGCGGGAGTTGCTATGGGTTACTGGCAGTTACAAAGTGTTACAAAGCAGGGGAGTTGCTAGGGGGTACAAACAGTTACATCTGTAGCTTAGACAGATCAAACAAAAAAGGAGGGTGAGTCTTTAGTCCATTTCAAGTACAGTTTATGCAGCAAACACATTTACAGAAGCAGAACAGAGGGCTGTTTAGCCTTTTGAGTGAAAATTCCTCTTCAATACTTCAAAAGAATCATAAGATTTTGCTAATTTATACTTGCAAAGAGAATGAGAAATATATTGTGGAACTGTTTTTTAGGAGCATAAGACCAAGGAGGACAGAATTAACTATGAACTTGTTGATATGAACATGGACTTAATGGGCAAGTTCAAGTAACTGGAAATCCCATAAAGTTCGCTTGATTAGTTGGCTGAAATTTGGACTTACTTGTGGCACACACTCAATGAAGTTTTGAAGGTAAAACTTCCCTGAAATTATGAGACAGAAATACACAGTAGTAGAAGTGAAAATTTTGGAGAAGACTTAAGATATGCAAAATAAACACCCATCCATTTTACTACACTCCCTGAAAAGGGCCCAAATCTTTCTTAAGGCACTGAGAAATACATTACTAAGAAAGAACTGGTTTCCCTAGAAAGCTCCTTGGTGGCTGTTCTCTACAAGCCAAGTATGATGGTACAAGAGGCTGCCAAAGAGAGGGGCTTCCCTAAGTTCAGTGAGGATTATGGGCTATTGGAGCAACAGGGGTCTGGTGACAGGGATGAACTGCCAGAGGCAAGGTGGATCAATGTTCACAATGAACACTGGAAAAGTACTGACAGATCAAAGGCAAAGATCACTGGGAAATAGAATACTTTGATCCTGAGAACTTCTTTTGGTGGCTAATTGATCACAGTGTCTCTCAGAATGAAATGGGAGCCTTAACCTACATATTTGGGGAAAAGTCAAAGTCCAGTAGCCAGAATCCTGATGTGAGTTGTAATAATGGTAAGTCATGGCCTCTTACCTAGTTCTAGACCTAAGCCAGTTCATAGACCTGGAATCGCCTAATAAAATTGAGTGCCCTAGGAAAAACCCTAAAACACTACCAAAAATACAGATTATAAGTCTTGTCCTAAACTTCAGCCAGAAGGATCTGTTGTCATTTACTAAAATGACCATAAATGGGGGGAAAAAAACTTCAAACATTTTAGGAATTAAAACTGTTGTCTGTTGACTTCCCCAGAAATAGACCACCAGAATAACCTGATCAAACAAGGCCAAGTTTATTACTTATGTAGTAAGAGTAAACACCATCTTGCCAGAATCCGTGTTTCAGGAGGAGGAGACCAAGGAGCGATAAAGAGAGTTTTAGGACATATATTTGAATGACTTGAAGCAGCTCTTGTAATGAAGGGATTTGACTGGAATTGGTCAAAATTCATGACATAACAGGATTAGTGGACAGAGTGAGCATGAGTTGTGAAGGAATCTTGACGAGAAAACAAGTGTTCAATAAGCAGCAGAGTTTGGCTAATTAAGTCTTCTCTTGTCCTAAAAAGAAAGCTAATTAAGAAGTCTACTGCTCAAATAAAACTAACAATGAAGTTAAATTCTGATTCAAAGCTTTGTCCTCCTCGGCAAGAATTACCTGGAATAAATAGGACAGTCTTATTGTAGGGGCTTTAATTTTGAGGCTTTATAATTAAGCCATTTGGATGCAAATGGTCTTAGTCCTGTCTAAGTTGTTGTTAATTTTATGTGACCTGCAAACATCACTGTGGTCCCTCAGTCAAAGTGGGTCTTATGGTGATGAAGTGATAAGTTGTATTTTGGACCAAGTCAAATCACAGTGGTCCAAGTAGGTCTTTAAACTGGTTATTTCCCAGATCATTAATGGATATTTGAAATAGACATGCTCAGAAACTGATAGAAATAAACTGGCTCTCTAAACTGTAAAGTGAATTCCATTTTGGTAGAAAGACCATGTCGAAGTTCAGGGACTTCTGTTCTTTACCAGAATTGTAAATCAAAATTAATTCTGCATTGCTGGGGGAATAGTGCCAACATAAACTTAAAATATACACATAATTTTTTGTCCTTTAAAGGAAGTGAATGAATCCTAGAGAATTACTGTAGATTATGGTAAAGTTAACCAGATGGTAACTTTAACCACAGTGTCTATTACAGTTGTGATCATCTCCACGGGAATAAATCAACATACGCCCTGACACCTGGTATACAGCTTATTGACCTGGAAAATTTCTTTTTCTTTGTAACAACTTGCAAGGACCATTAAAGTCAAGTTGTTTATCTTCCAGGGCCAACAATTGCTTTAACAATCTTGTCTTATAACTACATCAATGCTCCTGCTCTGTAAAGTAGTCTACAGAGATCTTGATTATCTCAACAGTTCATAGATTATGTTCTCTGGACAACAACTCTTGTGCTTTTCCAATGCGCTAGGTACAAAGTGGCAGTGGTCATGCATAGGTTTAATTAATATACATACGTCCTCATCATATTGACTTGTTACTACTACCACTGATTGCCTAACCTTCCATCAGCAGAAATTAATTTGAGCTGTCTTGCCTCTCCACCTGGCATCAAGTCGATTATATTGGGTTCCTTTCATTGTGAACAAGTTACCAATTTAATTTCACTGAAATAGACATCTGTTCTAGAAATGAATTTCTTTTCTATACCCATAGTACTTCTGACAGCATCACAATCTACGTACTTACGGAATGCCTAGAATATTCTCAAAATAATCTGTACAATATTACTTCTGATCAAGGAATGTGTTTCAAACAAAAGAAGGACAACAACAGATGTGTGTCCATGGAAATGACTGGTCTTAAATATATTCCATCACCCAGAAGGGGTTGGTCTCAGTTGTAATACCAACTCATTTACACTGTCGGTTCAGAAAGAAGACCCTGAAAAGATGGGATTCTATTTCACAGAATGTAATATGTACTTTGATTCAGTGATCAATATATAGTACTGTTTCTTCCATAACCATACAAAAAATATCCTCACCCAATTAGAAGTTGAAATTTCACCTAGTCATTTTGGACTCCTCAGGCCAGTAAACCTACATGTAGGCAAACAAGACAGCAATGCTGCTAAAGTGGGGTGGGACGAGTGATGTTGACAACCAAGGGGGAATATGGTTGTTGTAAACAGAAGGACTAGGCAGTACTATTTCCAGAGACAAGGGGTTTTCTGAGGCATATATCAGTACTACCATACCCACAAGTAAAAGGTAATGAAAATGTACAGCAATCAATCAAAGCCAGTACCATTGATAATTTGGACCTTTTTGTAGTAAAGAGTTAGATTACACTACCAGGTAAGTTATCCCAAACAAATGAGGTCCTAGCTGTGGACAAATAAAATTAGGAATGGGAGGTGAAGAAGAAAGTTATAAATATCGATTATGGCATCATGATCAATGGTGTGTGCGTGTGTGTTGTACATGTATGTGAGCTCATTTGTTCTTATCTACCTTTCTTCCTTATATGATTACACACTGAGAGCTGGTGGCGGCTAATACTGAGAGCTGACACATAACTAACTTTGCCCTCAGACGGATACTATGGCTGATGAAGAATACCATGAAACATAGTTAAGAAGTGTTATGTTGCTGTTGCTCTTTACAAAAGTTCAAATATGGATAAAATAATCGGGATGCTGAGCAGCCAGAGGGGTCGACTGTGTCAGTTGTTAAGCTATCGCCCCAGCTCCAAGCCTACACTCTACACTCTAGTTTGGGATGCCGGGGTGCTTTGTCATCATGGTTCACATCATAACCTGCCAATAGGGGCACTAGAAGGAGACTAAGCCAGGAAGAGGGGAGAAAAAACAAACTCCATGACTTTCTGTTTTTCCTATCAAAATCATCCCAGCACTGTTTCTTTGCCTTGGCAGATGGTTGGTTCCACTTTTCAGATTTCATCCTCACACTTGCATACCAGTCTCATTCTGTCCTTCAGAGCAACGAGCAACAGCTGACCGACACCTACTCCTCAGCAGTCTGGGGACAGAGAGTGTCCTCTGAACTCCTGGAGTTCCAGAACCAGACACACAGCACCCACTCGTCAGAAGTCTGAGACCCAGCTCTGTGAGCCCTTCCTCTTACTCTGGGCTCTGGAGAAACAACCAGAAGTCAGGGCAGAGCAAGCTTCTCAGAGGTTGGGGAGCCCCTCCACAGGGTTTCCTCTGAGATGTGAACACCAGCTGGTCAGTGCCTTCTCCTCAGATGTTTGGGAGCCAGGATTCCAGGGCTTAAACACCGTAACCTCTCCCTTTACATTCCCAGGGTAGGAATACTGGCTTCTTTCTGCTGTTTTATTTCTCTCTCTCTCTCTCTCTCTCTCTCTCTCTCTCTCTCTCTCTCTCTCTCTCTCTCTCTCTCTCTCTCTCTCTCTCTCTCTCTCTGCAATCCTTGGTGTTCCTGTGCCATTTCAGTTTTTCAAATGTATAGTTGGCACTATATTTACATTACATTTTCTCTGTTAAAACATCTGAGGCAGTTTTATTGCCGACTGGATCCTGACTGATATATGTGTTTAAATAATGGCTCAAATTCCATCTTTATTTCTGTTCTAATCTTCATCCTCCCAAAAGATCAGGTTTTACTATGTAGAATTTGAAGTACCGAATGAATCACGGCTGCTACAGAAAATTTGGCATGTGAACGTGATGTTTTTAAAAATGCTTTCATATATTTTATCTCATCGATGCTCTCTTCTTGCATTCATTTAATAAGGTTTTTACTGAGCAACTGCTATTCATAAGGCACAGGGCCAGGTATTGGTGATGTGCAAATAAATAAGACATTACCCTTGCAGAGATAACCTCTAAACAGTAGAAATATGTTTTTTATTTATTAGAAGGAGTTTTATAAAGCCTCCAATGGAATATGGAAGAAGACTAGGTCCTACCCGAAAAGAATGATAGAGACAATTTCCGCCATCCAGAACGTTTTTATTTAAGATATCTATGTTTCTTATTCTGAATCATCAATTAAATAATATAGAGGTATGTAAAGGGAATAAGACAGTGCCCGCCACTTAGTAAGCCCTCAATAAAAGACAGTTACAACCAAAGAGAATTAAGAAATAGAGTGAATTTACTTCAAGGACTTTATAAACGATGAGTCACATGGAGGGATCCCTGCAAAATCCCCGTGAGGTAGGACAGGCATCATTGCTCCCATTTATTGATAAGGAAACAGACACCAACAAATGATGAGTGACTTACCAACATTACGCAACCGAGAGGTGGCAGCACCAAGCACAGGACGGCCTGGTCCTTCAGTGCTGGCTGCCAATCCTGCAACGGTCCAGCCCCTTCCTCAGGGCCCCCATCACCTCCCTGTTCCTCAAGCTATAAATGAGGGGATTGAGCATAGGGGTGAGAACTGTGTAGAAGATGGAGACCACCTTGTCATGGCTTGGGGCCCGGTAGCGTCTAGGTCTCAGGTAGATGAACATGGCTGCCCCGTAGAAGAGGGAGACGGCTGTCAGGTGGGAGGAACAGGTGGCCAGAGCCTTTCTACTGGCCTGAGCAGAGCGCATGTGGAGTACAGCCCTCAGAATGCGAGAATAGGAGGCCACGATGATGGAGAAAGGAAGGAGGAGCATGAAGACACAGCAAGCAAAGAGCAGAGTGTCAAAAAGAGATGTGTCTTCACAGGCCAGTTTCAGTAAAGCTGGCACTTCACAGAAGAAGTGGTCCACATTCCTTGAACCACAGTAGTGTAAACTCATGGCTGCCACCATCTGGATCAAACCATCTAGTATCCCAAAAGCCCAGGAACTTCCAGCAATCTGGAGACAGACTCGCTGATTCATGAGGTTGGGATAGTGAAGTGGGTGACTAATGGCCACGTAGCGGTCATAAGCCATGAGTCCCAGCAAGAGCCCTTCAGATCCTACAAGAGAGACAAAAAAGCCAATTTGTATGCCACAGCCCACAAAGGAGATGAACTTTGTGCCAGACAGGAAGTTGACCGCCATCTTTGGCACAATGTCACAGACCAACATGAGGTCCATGAGGGAGAGCTGACTGAGGAAGAAGTACATGGGTGTGTGAAGTCGAGGATCTGTGAAGATGAGGAAGATGAGGAGGCTATTTCCACAGAGGGCCACTGTGAAGACTCCCGTAACTGCAGAGAAGAGGACGAGGTCAGTCAGACTGCGAGAAAAGATGCCCAAGAGGATGAAGCCCTCTGTGGATGATTGGTTCAGCCACATCTCCATGGCTCTGTATTTCACAATCAACCTGAGAACATGGACAGAGAAATTCTGCATTTAGTGATACCTCTTCACTCATCTTTGATATTGTCTTTAGTTAGCTACATATTTTGTAATTCATCAGAGTTCTGCAACATATGGTTCGAGACATACTAATGTTGCTATTTCATATTTCATGACACGGATGATAGCATCTTTGTTAGTTCATAGAACTAGGCCACATATTTATATTTACATGTTTCCATAACAGGAAAAATAGGAACTGAATTGCTATGTGTGTAACAGAACTATTGAACAATCTTTTTTCAGCAAGCAAAATATTGACTTTCTCAGATGACACTGACTCTTTTCATCTGGGATTACAATGACTCACTAAACTATCTCTAACACATTAGGACCATTTCATGCACAGGAGATAATTTGTATGTCTTATAGTTAGATAATGGAGACAAGGGATATTCTTTATTTTGCTCAGGCCAAATAAATTGGAGATATTTTTATTTGCTCTATGTTATTTGTTCCTTAGATGCAAACCATCAGGAAAGCTTCTTGCTCTACATTCAGAATATCTCAGAAACCAGTTCACTCTATGATCTCCACTGCAACTGCCCTGGTCCAAACTACCATTATTGCTCAGGTGGATTATATTAGGCTCCTACCCAATCTCCTGGCTTCTTTTCTCAAACTTTTGAGTCTATTTTCATAACAGTTCAAGTAATTCTGCTAAAATATAAGTCATATGATGTAACTCTCTTACTGAAAGTATGTCAGTGACTATCCAAATTACTCCAAATAAAGCCCAAATCCTTGTTGTGATATACGAGTTCACACACACACACACACACACACACACACACACACACACACATAACACATGCTGGTAACTCTGACCTCCTGTGCTATTATGCCCCCTTCACTCAGTATTATGCTACAATACATTTTCTTGGACTACCTGGATTCACTTTCACCTTTGGGTCTTTGCATTATCTTCTTCTTTGAAATGCTCTTTTCTCAGATTTCTCTGACCTGCTTCAGATCTTTTCTCTAATGCCAAGCTCTCTAGAGACATCTTCTGTGAAACTCATATTAACACTATAAATGTCTTCTCATTCTCAAGTCTAAGCCCTTTTGTCCTTCACAGCAATTATACCATTTACACACAAATGCTAATGTATATATTTTTTTACCTTTATTGTCTGTCTCATTCCACTGGAACATAAGCAGCATTTATTGTTCACTATGACATAGGCAGCCCCTAAAATGTTGCCTGGCTCCTAACATAACATCAATATATATGTGTTGACTGAGAAAATAATACATAATGAAGTGACATATAGCTGCAACTTTTGTTTTCTCAGTAAATACTATTGAATGAGTAATTGTAATATGCAAATAACTCAAGAAACTATTCTACCATCTCACGTACTCAGTTTTGCTCCTCTCTGACTTCATTCTTATATGCTATATGTTTAATTAACAGTTTTACTTCACTTCCTAGAAGCGACACCCTAAAGAAGATATCTTGTATCCACAATCTACTTTTGGGATGGGGTGACTCTATGTCCATTTTGGCCCTTGCCTTCCTGCCTTCGCCTCTCTCCATTCATCCTTTGTCCTCCTGCTTTAGAATGCCCTTAAATGTAGGACCCCATCACTGAGCCCCCAATCCAAATCCAAACAGAAGGAAATAAGAAGGAAAAGGTCAATGAGACATCAAGTAAATAAAAAGAAGTAGGTCAAAGGAAAAGGACTAGAAAACAAGAGAGAAGAGACGTAACACTAGAAGCATATGTCCACCCTGTCCCCCCCCCCCCAGAAAAATACCCTTGATAAAAGCTGAAAATAGGAAGAAGAATAAATGCTGATGAATAAACAAAAATGAAGAAATGAACCAGAAATCAGTAACAGAAACTGCAAGGAGAAGACAAGAGGGGTGACAGGAAAAAGATATGCACTCACCTTTAGCTGGGTTGTCTAGAGGAAAAAATAATTAGCAGATGCCCATGGAAGAAGATCTCATCATCAGAGTCATTTCATCGTCCTACCTCGTGTGCACACTTACTGGGTCAGAGGGGACCGAGGGGAGCCCTCCAGCTCTGACCTCCTTTCTCAGCTTTTCGCTTCTCAGCCTCCTTAGCTCGGTGGGGCTCAGACAGACAACGGCCTCCTCTTAACAGAAGGGGTGAGGGAGAAAGGAGACTTAGTCAAGGGAATGGTGGTGGGCAGATGGGGTGAGAGCCAGGCCTTTGCATCTGAGTCCACCCACTGATGCCCATCCACCTTGCACATGCTGCCTCTCAGCCCAGGTTGCAGACCTGTCTCCCGCTGCCCATGAAGGTACTTAACACAGAAGTGGAGTGAGAAAGGTGAAGCTGTCTCCTCCCAAGGGAGCCCAGAAACTCCAGCCTGGAACAGGAGCTCCCAAGACTATAATTAAAGAGACTCAAAGAGGGCGCTTGGGACAGAACCAGAAGCAGGTCCAGTGAGGACAGTGTGAGGAAAGCTGGTCAGGGGAGGGCCACAGGGCAACCAGAGCACAGGGAGAGAGACAAGTTTCTGTGTGTCCTGCACCCCAACACAGACACATCTCACACTTCCCCGGTGACCTCAGCTGGCGCCCCCTCACTCCACAGTCCACACCTGTTCTTCACCTGCCCCTTACGGTCAGCTCACGTCCACCGAGGGCCTGTGACATGCAGAGCACTGGGTGGGAGACTCCACAAAGCCCGCATGTGTGGCAGGGCTGGAGCCACTTTGGAGGGGTGCTGACCGCCAACCAGGGTGGCCAGGCTGGGTAAGGCAGGTCCTTAGAGGAATGCTGAATGGGGCAAATGGAGTCAACTAGGTTAATGGACAGCATCAGAAAGGGTGTCCCCAGCGCCAGGCCAGCCAGGTGGAGGAGAGTAAGAAATAGGAAAGAAAATGGCACCACCAGCACTTTTGTCTCCAGAGAAATTTCCAACAAATCCCTGTTCCCAGCACTCAACCTAATATTAGTCAATGCATCTCCTTCATGTACGGCTCAGCTGCTTTTCGGACTGGTACACCTGTGCTGGGACTCAGAGGGAGTGAGTTTGTGTGCGAGCCCTTTAAGAGTGAAGTCTCAGTTTCCTACAGCCCTTTGGCTCTCCTAAATGTAAGCCCCACTGTTTTTCAAAGCCAGTGGTTTTGGGGGTTCTCCTTCCTGGTGCAGGTCCCATGCGCTGGGGGCCCAAGGTGGGGCTCAGACCCCATACTCTTCACGGGGTCCTCTGTGGTTGTGATACCCCTTCTGCTTGTGAGTCATTGTGCTGGTGCTGTGGGTCCCGACTAGACCACATCTCCATCCCTCCTACCCATCACGATGTGGCTTTTTCTGTTTATCCTTAGTTGTAGAAAATTTGTTCTGCCAGTCTTCAGACCATTCTCAGCAATAGTTGTTCCATATGTAGTTGTAGTTTTAATGTTTCCATGGGAGGAGGTGGGCTCAGGGTCTTTGTTCTCTGCCATCTTGACCCCAATCTCCCCTGACATATTTTTCATAGTCTTTTCTGTATTTTCCATCCTTTTTCTATTTGAGCTTCAGTCCGAATTTTTTCTACTGATACTGCCCCTATCTTCAGATGTGTCTAATCTGTAGGTAAATCCGTGTATTGAGTTTACAATTTTAGATTACATATTTCTCCATTCTAAATCTTCCATTCGACATTTTTTACTGATTCCAATTCTCCAGTGTGTCATTTTTATTTAAACACATAAGTAACATAAATCAGAGTCTATTTCTGATCACTTTAATGCCTATTTCTTTCTGTGTGTCTGTTTTCATGGCTTATTTTTATTTCTTGACTATTTGGACCTAGCTCCTGACGTTCCAGGTAATTTGAAAAACTGTAAAAATAAATTAAAGGTTGTCATTGTCCTCAAAAGAGAATCACTTTTGCCTTCCGTGGATACAGAAGTTAACAGAGCACCTTAATATCACCTAGGATTGAATCGCTTGGAGGCTGCTTTCCCTTCAGTTTTCATGAGCGTTTGTCTATGTTCAGCTCACTATTGGTTCTACGCTGTGTCCCTTCCAGCACTTCAGCCGAAAGTCTAGGGTTTTTTGTTTGTTAGTTAGTTTGTTTTGGGTTGTTGGGTTTTGTTTATTTGTTTGTTTTTGTTTTCAGAGGAGAGGAGCTTCCCCACTGCTGAGCCCTTCCTCACCGATTTTCGTCTCCAGTACATCAGACTACCAAAATTCCCAACCATTTTATCTCTGCTTTATGCTCAGTTTCTCACCTTCTGGGCCTTGTGCTATTTATTAATCAACAGACAACTTAAGGGGGAAAACACACATAAAGTTGAGCTCACCTTAGCATATTTCTTTTTTCTCCTAAATTCTGACCCCTCAGTCCTGGCTGTCTGCATATCTTTCTGATGCTTTCCAGTTTTTTGTTTGTTTGTTTGTTTGATCCAAGTTTTCTAGTTTTTCAAAAATCAGAATGCCTCACCATGGAAAAACTTTCTGTTTGACTCAATTTTACTTAATGTAAAACATTTATTCGATATCAAAGTCAAAGTATCATTTCTCTCTATTGTGGAATGAATATTTGTGTCTCTAGTGTGACTCTATCTGGAGTAAAAGAATAATTAAATTTAAAAAGCTCAGACTGTGCAGTAACACGGAGGAGGAAGAGACATCACAGGATCTCTCCCCTAGAAACAACAATAAGCTGAACATCTAAAACTCAACAAAAACCACTCAAATTGCACACCAGCACATCTGAGCATGGGATCTGAGCATAGGAGCTACCACAGGTCACAACCTCGGGTGTTAGGCAGTAGACTGGGAGAAATAAAGAACCTGCCTCTTGTAGTCACCAGTGCTCCCTTTAGGAAGAGGAGGAAGGGAGAAGGTGCAGGAACTTCCCTGAAGAGCCCTGCCTGGGAGTGCTGTGAGTTCCATGCAGCCAGCGGCAGGGACCAGTCATCATGGCAGAAAGCAGAGAAACAGGTCAGGATGGCAGAGAAAGAACAGTTGATTTTTACCGGCCATGGCTGCAAAACTGAGGCTGAGCCACAGTCCCCAACTCCCAATCCAGAGAACCCATGCCCTCTAAGACCAATCACTGCAGAGCCCTATGGGAATCTGAGCAAACACTGCGGAGACTGTCGCTGACACTGATAGGGACTGATACTGAGGGTAGTGAATGTGATTAAATATCTACAAGAAAATAAAAAAGGCATTATTAAGCCTTTTTATAAAGCAGGATCCAAGAGACTTAGACATCTCCGCTTGGAAACCAAATAAATGCTCCTTCCTCGCAACAGGCTAAAGAGAGACCTTTATATAATAAATCTTCTTTCTGGAAAAACAGCAGAATACACTTCCATTAATGTCCAGGCAGAGAAGTAGTCCATTAAACACCATGAAAAATCAAGATGACAAGGTATCTGAGAAATAAAGAGAAAATTTTCCAGAAACTAAACTTACAAATATAGAAATATGCAACTTAAATAACAGAGAATTCAGGATGGTACTTCTGAAAAACACTCAATGAGTTCCAAAACAAGTCATATCAACAATTTCAGGAATTGAAAAAACACCTAGATAAGCAGAGAAAGGATATTGAAACCCTCCAAAATAATAGGAAAGAATTTCCAAAGATTAAAACACACACAAACACACACACATTGCAATAGTTGAAAAATGAAATAGCAAATTTGGGAAATAGGGAAATAGAGTTGACCAAATGGAGGAAAGGATCAGTGATATCAAAGACAGAAACCTAGAAATAAATCAGAAGGAAGAAGAGAGAAATTGAAGAATGAAAAATAAAGAAAGAAATATAAGAACTAGCTGATACCATCAGGAGAGGAAACATTATTGAAGGTGAGGAAAAGCAGCAGGACTACATAGCATTTTCACACAAATAGTTGATGAGAGTTTTCCAAATCTAAGGGATGAGCTGTAGCTTGGAATTCAAGAAGTCAACAGAGTACCTAATTATCTCAACCCAAAAAGGCCTTCACCAAGACACATTGTATTAAAGTTATCAAAAATCTGTGACAAAGATAGATTTCTCAGGGCAGCCAGTGAGAAGAAAATGGTAACTTATAAAGGAAAATCCATTAGATTATCATTGGACTTCTCAGTAAAATCTTAAAATCCAGAAAGAAATAGAATCAAATATGTAAACTATTAAATGAAAGGAACTAAAAGCCTAGAATAATGTATGCAGCTAAGCTCTCCTTTAGATATGAAGGATAGAGAAAGACCTTTCCAGACATAAAGAAAATTGAGGGACTCTCCACTACGAGGCCTTCATTACAGGAAATATTAAAAGGTTAAGTTCACCTAAAACAAAATGGCCAAAAAAATACATAATTAGGAAAAAGGTGACTATCAGGCAAAAAGAAGCAGAAGAGTGCAACCCTTAACTAAAAACAGGGCATTATAAGCTTAAATAATAAGTGAACGTTCAGCATACGTAGGGACAAATTGAGACAAGAATGACTGAAAAGGGGAGGATTCAAAGATCCAAACTCGCAAAGGGGAACAGAGATAAGGCACACCCAGAAGAAAATGGACGACTGTATATATATAACTATCCTTTTCATATAAGTAATGGTAACCATATGCCAAAGATTCAGAACTGAAGTATAGATCATAAAACAAGAAGAACCAGAGGCAAAACCCACAAAAGCCAACCAAAATAAAGAAATCAGAAACACAAGAACAAGGAAGCAATGGAAACACCGAGCTACCAGAAATCAAAAGATAAAATGGCTATACTAAGACCTCATATATCAATAGTTGCCCTAAATGTAGATGGACTGAACTCACCAATAAAAGACACAGAGTTGCAGAATGGATCCCCCCCCTAAAAAAAAAAACTCAACCATATGCTACCTCCCAGAGACAAATCTCACTCCAAGGACAAATATAGACTCAAAGTGAAATGGTGGAAAACTTCAAGAAAATGGCATTCAGAGAAAAGCAGGAGTAGCAGTATAAATATTGGATAAAATAGACTTCAAAATAAAAAAGGTAAAGAAAGATACTGAGGGACACTTCATAATGACAAAGGGAATCATGCACCAAGAGGACATAACCCTTATTAATATCTATGCTCCCACTAAAGGAGCCCCGAAATATGTAAAGCAATTATTAACAGAACTAACAGGAGAGAGACCAAAACACTATCATAGTAGGGGACCTAAATACCCTACTGTTGGATATGGACAGATCATCCAACAGAAAATCAATAAGGAAATAACCCTTACATGACACATTAGACCAACTGGACATAATTGACATATACAGAGCCTTCCATCCCAAAACAGCTGCTTGTTCATTATTCTCTAGTGCACATGGAATATTCTCAAGGACTGACCACGTACTGGGACACAGAGATAGCCTCAACAAATATAAGAGGGTTGAAATCGTATCAACCATATTCACTAATCATAATGCTTTGAAACTAGAGATCAATTGCAAAAAGAAAGCAGGAAGAACCACAACTACATGGAGAGTAAACAACATACTACTGAAGAATAACTGGATCATAGAAATAATAAACAGGGAGATCAAAAAATACAAAGAAACGAATGATAATGATAGTACAACCATGTGGCAATAGCGGTCATAAGAGGAAAGTTTATTTCATTACATATCTACCTCCAAAAATATGAACAAGTCTAAATAAACAACTTAATGCTTCATCTTAAAAAAACTAGAAAAAGGAGAAAAAATGAAGCCTAAAGACAGCAGAAGGAAAGAAATAATCAAAATTAGAGCAGAAATAAATGAAAACAAACAAATAAAAAACCAATAGAACAAATAAATGCATTGAGAAGGTTAATAAAATTGACAAACCTCTAGCTAGACTCACTAAAGAAAAAAGAGAAGGGCACATATAAACAAAATCAGGGATAAAAGAGGGGGAAATTATGACTGACATTGCAGAAATACAAAAGATCATATAAGAATACTATGAAAAAGCATATAACACCAAATTTAATTACCCAGAAGAAATGGATCAGCACTTAGAAAAACACAACCTTCCTAGTCTGAATCAAGAAGAACTGGAAAATCTAAATAGACCGATCAGCAGTATGGAAATTGAAACAATCATCAAAAACCTACCACAAAGTAAAAGTCCAGGACCAGAAGGCTTCACCAGTGAATTCTACCAAACGTTCAAAGAAAATTTAATACTTATTCTCCTCAAACTCCTCCAAAATATCGAAGAGGAGGCAATACTTCCCAACTCATTTTGTGAGGCCAATATTACTCTGATACCAAAGCCTGATAAAGATAACACAAAAAGAGAAAACTACAGACCAATATCTCTCATGAACACAGATGGAAAAATCCTAAATAAGATACTAGTGAACTGAATACAGCAATATATTTAAAAAATTATATGCCATGATCAAGTGGGCTTCATCCCAGGGGTACATGGATGGTTCGACATACACAAATCGATTAATGTGATACACCACATAAACAAATTAAAAAATAAGAATCATATGATCATATCAATTTATGAAGAAAAAAACCTTCAACAAGTTACAGCAGTCATTTATGATGAAAACACTTCACAAAATCAGTATAGAAGGAAAGTACCTTAACAATATATAGGCCATATATGACAAGCCCTCAGCCAACATTACACTTAATGGTGAAAAACTAAAAAACTTCCCTCTAAGATCAGGAGCAAGGTAAGGCTGTCCACTATCGCCATTGTTATTCAATATAACATTGGAGATCCTAGTGAGTGCAATAAGACAAAAGAAAGTTATATAGGCCCCCAAATAAGTCAAACTGTCACTATTTGCAGATGACATGACTCTCTATATAGAAAACCCTAAAGACTCCACAAAAACACTACTAGAAACAGTAAGCAAATACAGTAAAGTCTCTGGATTCAAAATCGATGCTCAAAAATTCATAACATTCCTATATTCTAGTAATGAAGTGTCAAAAAAAAAGAAGTAGAAAAAATAATTCCTTTGACAATTGCAACAAAAAGAATAAAATACCTAGGAATAAATCTAATGAAACATCTGAAGGACCTATTTAATGAAAACTACAAGACCCTCTTAAAGAAATTGAAGAAGATACAAAGAAAAGGGAAGATATTCCACATTCTTGTATTGGCAGAATCAACATAGTTAAAATGAGCATACTACATAAAACATTATACAGATTTAATGCAATCGCCATCAAAATCCCATCAGCATTTTTTAAAGAAGTAGAATGAAAAATCATCAGTTTTGTACAGAAGCATAAAAAAAACCCTGAATTGCCAAAGCCATCCCGAGAAAAAAGATGAGGCTGGAGGCATCACTCTGTCCCACTTGAAATTATACTACAAAGTGCCAGTAATCAGAACGGCATGGTACTGGCTGCAAAAGAGACACACAAACCAGTGGAACAGAATCGAGTGCCTAGAAATTAACCAATATCTATATGGGCAAATAATTTTTGACAAAAAAGCCAGGAATATATAGTCAAGAAAAGAAAGCCTCTTCAACAAAAGCTGCTGGGAAAACTGGAAGGCCACCTGTAAAAAAATTAAACTTGACTTTTGTCTATCACCACACACCAAAAATAACTCAAAATGGATTAAGGACCTAAATATAAAACCTGGAACAATAAAATGCATTGAAGAAAACATAGGACGTAAGCTCAAGGACCTTGGACTTAAAGAAGATTTTATGAATTTGACCTCAAAGGCAAGGGAAGTAAGAGCAAAAATAAATGAATGAGAGTACATCAATCTAAAAAGCTTCTGCTCAGCAAAAAAAACCATCAGCAATGTAAAGAGACAATCATCCGAATGGGAAAATATATTTGCTAGCAACACCTCTGATAAGGGCATAATATCCAAAATATACAAAGAACTCATACGACTCAATAACAACAACAAAACAAACAATCCAATCAAAAAATGGGCAGAGGACCTGAACAAACACTTCTCCCTAGAGGACATACAAATGGGCAATTAATATATTAAAAGATGTTCAACTTCGCTAGCTATTAGGGAAATGTGAATCAAAACCACAATGAGATACCATCTCACACCTGTTAGAATAGCTATAATCAACAGGACAAGTAACAACAAATGTTGGAGAGGATGTGGAGAAAAAGGAATCTTCATACACTGCTGGTGGGACTACAAATTGGTACAGCCACCATGGAAAACAGTATGGATGTTCCTCAAAAAAGTAAGAATTGATCCACTATATGATCCAGCAATCCTTCTACTGGGTATTTACCCCAAAGACTTGAAAACTCGTATCAGAAAAGATATTTGCACACCGATGTTCATAGCAGCATTAATCACAGTGGCCAGGACATGGATAAAACTGAAGTGTCCTATGATAGATGATTGGCTAAAGAAGCTGAAATACATACATACAATGGAATATTACTCAGCCCTAAGAAGAGATGAAATACTGCCATTTGCGACAACATGGATGGACCTTGAGATGATCCTATGTGGGATATAAACCTAGAAGCAACGAATGAACAAGACAAGCAAACAGAGACCCATGGACATGGACTATAGACTAGTGGTTACCAGAGGGTAGGGGGTGGGGGAGAAAGGGGAAGTAGATGGAGTAAAGTGGGTAAAACAGAGGGGTTTAAGGGGAAATTGAAGTGGGTAAAGGGTTTCAAATATATGGTAGCTGAAGGACCCTGGACTTTGGATGGTAAACACACAATAGAATATACGGATGTCAAATTATATGTACACCTGAAAATTATGTAATTGTATTAATTCACCTTACCCCAATAAATTTAATTTTTAAGAAAATATTCAAGTAAAAATTAAAAAAATAAAAATAAAAAGCTCATAAGTGTAGGACCTGATTCAATAGCATTAGTGTCCTTATAAAGAAAGCTCACTCTATCTCTTCTCTCTCTGCACAAGCTCAAAGGTAAAACCATTTGGAGAGAAAGTGGTTATCAGCAAGGCAGGAAGAGAGTCCATAGCAGAAACTAAACCTTGATCTTGGACTTTAAAGCCTCCAGAACTAGGAGAAATTAATTTTTGTTGTTTAAGCCATGCAGTCTGGTATTTTGTCATGGAAATCAAGGCAAACTGATCCAACGTTTATCATTCAAATACCACCAGGAACACATCTGTTGTCCAACAGAGCTGAAGTTTCCTTTTCTGATCAAGGATTGATGTATTCAAGATGATGCAGTGTGCGCCAAAGGAACAGAAAACCCGCAGTAACAAGATGGAAGTTACCTTGTACATAAAGTTCAAAACAATCCTATAAAAGCTCCTCTTCTACAATTTTACTAAGTACATCTTGGTTCTCCATGCTGCAGGAAGCATTAATAAAGCCAACTATATCTGACTAGAGTGGCATTTCCTTTCTCTGCAACCCAATGAGATGGGATTCAATTACCTTTTCTTGAGTACATGCATAGAAGTAGGAGTGACATAACAAGTCCTGGACAGAGGATCACTGACTACAGACACTCATGGGCCGGATTCCATGAAGTTGAGCCAGGCAAGAGATCTCCATTGAGAGCCTGGTACGTGTTTTCCAAGGAAAACAGCAGAAAGATATGCAGACAGCCAGGACTGAGGGGCCAGAATTTAGGAGAAAAAAGAAATATGCTAAGGTGAGCTCAACTTTATGTGTGTTTTCCCCCTTAAGTTGTCTGTTGATTAATAAATAGCACAAGGCCCAGAAGGTGAGAAACTGAGCATAAAGCAGAGATAAAATGGTTGGGAATTTTGGTAGTCTGATGTACTGGAGACGAAAATCGGTGAGGAAGGGCTCAGCAGTGGGGAAGCTCCTCTCCTCTGAAAACAAAAACAAACAAATAAACAAAACCCAACAACCCAAAACAAACTAACTAACAAACAAAAAACCCTAGACTTTCGGCTGAAGTGCTGGAAGGGACACAGCGTAGAACCAATAGTGAGCTGAACATAGACAAACGCTCATGAAAACTGAAGGGAAAGCAGCCTCCAAGCGATTCAATCCTAGGTGATATTAAGGTGCTCTGTTAACTTCTGTATCCACGGAAGGCAAAAGCGATTCTCTTTTGAGGACAATGACAACCTTTAATTTATTTTTACAGTTTTTCAAATTACCTGGAACGTCAGGAGCTAGGTCCAAATAGTCAAGAAATAAAAATAAGCCATGAAAACAGACACACAGAAAGAAACAGGCATTAAAGTGATCAGAAATAGACTCTGATTTATGTTACTTATGTGTTTAAATAAAAATGACACACTGGAGAATTGGAATCAGTAAAAAATGTCGAATGGAAGATTTAGAATGGAGAAATATGTAATCTAAAATTGTAAACTCAATACACGGATTTACCTACAGATTAGACACATCTGAAGATAGGGGCAGTATCAGTAGAAAAAATTCGGACTGAAGCTCAAATAGAAAAAGGATGGAAAATACAGAAAAGACTATGAAAAATATGTCAGGGGAGATTGGGGTCAAGATGGCAGAGAACAAAGACCCTGAGCCCACCTCCTCCCATGGAAACATTAAAACTACAACTACATATGGAACAACTATTGCTGAGAATGGTCTGAAGACTGGCAGAACAAATTTTCTACAACTAAGGATAAACAGAAAAAGCCACATCGTGATGGGTAGGAGGGATGGAGATGTGGTCTAGTCGGGACCCACAGCACCAGCACAATGACTCACAAGCAGAAGGGGTATCACAACCACAGAGGACCCCTGTGAAGAGTATGGGGTCTGAGCCCCACCTTGGGTCCCCAGCGCATGGGACCTGCACCAGGAAGGAGAACCCCCAAAACCACTGGCTTTGAAAAACAGTGGGGCTTACATTTAGGAGAGCCAAAGGGCTGTAGGAAACTGAGACTTCACTCTTAAAGGGCTCGCACACAAACTCACTCCCTCTGAGTCCCAGCACAGGTGTACCAGTCCGAAAAGCAGCTGAGCCGTACATGAAGGAGATGCATTGACTAATATTAGGTTGAGTGCTGGGAACAGGGATTTGTTGGAAATTTCTCTGGAGACAAAAGTGCTGGTGGTGCCATTTTCTTTCCTATTTCTTACTCTCCTCCACCTGGCTGGCCTGGCGCTGGGGACACCCTTTCTGATGCTGTCCATTAACCTAGTTGACTCCATTTGCCCCATTCAGCATTCCTCTAAGGACCTGCCTTACCCAGCCTGGCCACCCTGGTTGGCGGTCAGCACCCCTCCAAAGTGGCTCCAGCCCTGCCACACAGTGCGGGCTTTGTGGAGTCTCCCACCCAGTGCTCTGCATGTCACAGGCCCTCGGTGGACGTGAGCTGACCGTAAGGGGCAGGTGAAGAACAGGTGTGGACTGTGGAGTGAGGGGGCGCCAGCTGAGGTCACCGGGGAAGTGTGAGATGTGTCTGTGTTGGGGTGCAGGACACACAGAAACTTGTCTCTCTCCCTGTGCTCTGGTTGCCCTGTGGCCCTCCCCTGACCAGCTTTCCTCACACTGTCCTCACTGGACCTGCTTCTGGTTCTGTCCCAAGCGCCCTCTTTGAGTCTCTTTAATTATAGTCTTGGGAGCTCCTGTTCCAGGCTGGAGTTTCTGGGCTCCCTTGGGAGGAGACAGCTTCACCTTTCTCACTCCACTTCTGTGTTAAGTACCTTCATGGGCAGCGGGAGACAGGTCTGCAACCTGGGCTGAGAGGCAGCATGTGCAAGGTGGATGGGCATCAGTGGGTGGGCTCAGATGCAAAGGCCTGGCTCTCACCCCATCTGCCCACCACCATTCCCTTGACTAAGTCTCCTTTCTCCCTCACCCCTTCTGTTAAGAGGAGGCCGTTGTCTGTCTGAGCCCCACCGAGCTAAGGAGGCTGAGAAGCGAAAAGCTGAGAAAGGAGGTCAGAGCTGGAGGGCTCCCCTCGGTCCCCTCTGACCCAGTAAGTGTGCACACGAGGTAGGACGATGAAATGACTCTGATGATGAGATCTTCTTCCATGGGCATCTGCTAATTATTTTTTCCTCCAGACAACCCAGCTAAAGGTGAGTGCATATCTTTTTCCTGTCACCCCTCTTGTCTTCTCCTTGCAGTTTCTGTTACTGATTTCTGGTTCATTTCTTCATTTTTGTTTATTCATCAGCATTTATTCTTCTTCCTATTTTCTGCTTTTATCAAGGGTATTTTTCTGGGGGGGGGGACGGGGTGGACATATGCTTCTAGTGTTACGTCTCTTCTCTCTTGTTTTCTAGTCCTTTTCCTTTGACCTACTTCTTTTTATTTACTTGATGTCTCATTGACCTTTTCCTTCTTATTTCCTTCTGTTTGGATTTGGATTGGGGGCTCGGTGATGAGGTCCTACATTTAAGGGCATTCTAAAGCAGGAGGACAAAGGATGAATGGAGAGAGCTGAAGATAAGGAAAAGGAGGGCTGATATGGACAGATCATTCTGTCCCAAAAGAATATTGTCAAAAGAAGGTGTGTGATTTTTAATAGTGATGTTCTAAGAAGAAAAATATAGCCATTAACTAGACATCCAGAGAAAGGAAAAAGTTCAAGAGCAGGGGAAATTATCATGTAAAATATTAGAATAATTTCTTGAGTTGTTATGCATAATACAATTAATTATTTGACAAATATTCGCTGAGCTCATAATATATGTTAGCAGTGTTCTAGGTGTTGAGATCCCACTATGAGCAAAAGTGTCTTCAGGGAATGTAGATTCTAGTTAGGAAAATAGAAGTTAAACAAATCCATATGAATTAAATGTAGCATGCCTGATGGTGTTGAGTGCTATGAGAAATTTAAGGCAGAATGGAATGCAGAGGGAAGAAAGATTTCAAGTCTACATGAGGAAGGCTTGGCTGAGAAGATCAGGCACAAGTAATTGGATAATGTGGAGAATATCTGGGAAGAGCACTCCATGAAGAGGCTAGAGTGAGCACCAAGGCACCCTGATGGTGGTCTCTGCTTCTGTGTGGGAGGAAACACAGGAGGCAGGTGAAACCTGAATGGAGGGAATTCTGGGGAAAGTAGAATGAAAGGGCATCTGGGTGGTGATGGAAGGCTGACTGAGAAAGTCTGGCTTTATTATTGAAGTATCTTGGCTTTTATTCCTGTTGGTATGGGTTCACTCTCATGCTATTGGAAAGGAAACCAAGTTAGGTGCCATTGCTATTATACAGAGGAGCAGTGATGACATTGTGGTAAGGTGGGAGCAGACAGGAATGAGAGGTTCTTAGGGGTGGAAATATGTGTGCATGTGTGTATGCGGGCACAGGCGTGCATGCACACATCTGTAGGCATGTATGGTTTTGAAACCAGTATTTTTTAATTCAAACCAGTTGTATGAGTGTATGTTAATTAGATTTAAAATTTTTTTCAAGTACGATTGACATTCAATATTATTTTATATTGCTTTCAGGTATACATTATAGTAGTTATACATTTACATAATTTATGAAGTGATCCCCTGATAAGTATAGTACCCACCTGGCACCATATAAATGGTGGATATATTTTGGAGAATGAACTAGCAGAGGTTTCTGATGGTGAAACGTGAGAGAGACAGAGTAGATTCAAGATGACCTATGGGATGTATCCTGAGCAACTGGGCAGATTTGCTCTTAATTAAACTGGGAAGAAGGTTAGAAGTGTTTCTCCAGTGGAAACCAAGGCTAAAATTGGCCACTTTAGGTGGAACAACCCAGTAGCTCTCCAAGTGGAAATCCTGAGTACACAGTGGGTATAAGATTCATAGTTCCAAGGAGCCATCCAGAATATCATTAATCAACCAGGTAGTATTGTAGGACAAAGTGGGAGGAGGGGAGAAGAAGAGTGTGGAGTGTATCTCTTTGAAGGTGCATGTACCCACATGTCTCTGCACACAACAGGTAGGACTGAATGTCTTCAGTACAAGAGGAGAAATTTCTACCATGACATCTGGGGGACTCGATTTCTTCAGTTAGTTGGCTGAGTCTTGATATGATCAAAATAATCAAAGGCTGTAGGAACAGTAATTCTCTCCTGTAGGCTACCCACCCACAATATCATCCCTGCATTTTGTCTGTCACAAGCACAGCTGGGCACATTTTCTGGGGTGTGGGCCTGCTTCTGTGGTCATGGATCTCGGTAGGCCCCACCCTAGTTTAGGAAACTACTTTGGGACTTCTCACAGAGAGCGTGTTCTGTAGAGTCTCCTCATTTCTTCTTTGTGAGCAGTAAGGAAGACATGAATACAGCCCAAACAAATGTCTTCCAGATGTGACTATCATTTATTTGTGTAGAACATTCTTGTCTTTTGTAAAAACCTGAAGATATTTCTTACTCTATCACTCACTGTCCTCATAGGAAGGAATCAGCAGTGAATGATTATTTGGGTCAAGAACAAGTTCTGCATTGAAAGGTTCAGTCCATTTGATCTCAAAAATTGAGGTTGCAGCTAGATGTCAATTAATGATGTGTTATTTTATTTAGTCAACACATACCTATACAAGAACATGGAGCATTTGAGAGAAGTTGTCAATGACACCAGGAGTGAGGAGGGGGGGCATGTGGATAACTGGAGGAGAGATGTTCCCTTGAGAGAGAAGGGTAAATGTCCTAAGGTAAGAGTGTGTCCGTCTTGCTTGAGGAAAAAATGAAGAGGCTCCTGTACTGAGCACCCTGAGGGAGGAGGAGGTATAAGCCCATGTCCAAGCATTGGGTGTGGGAAGGGCACCCACAGTGGTGGCTCATGTGAGGCTTGGAGGCCTTGAAAGGATTGGGTCTTGTCCTGAATGTGTTAGGAACCAATGGCATAGCTTGAGCACAAGAGTGACACTATCTGCCTTGAATTTCAGATAATGGCTTAACCCTCTTATTGCTGGTGAGAAGCAGGGAGCCCAGTCAGAGGCTGCTGTGAACTGTAACTGCACTGAAGGCAGCACATTCTAGGATGAAACAAACGTGGTGTGAGAGACCACAGTGGAATAGTCACCTTGTGTTTAAGGTGTCAGGGAGATAGGCAGATGTATACAGTCTGCATGGAATTGAAAGTTTGGGGCTGAAGAGAGGGCTGCAGCTGGGTGTTGGGATACAATGGAGATTCGGGTGTCATTTTGAGAGACAGGCCAGCTGATGGGTTCTCTGGCTTATTCACCTCAAACTCATGATCATCACCCCAAGGTGATTCCTTGAGTTTCTAAGGGTGAAAAATGTAATTGTAACTTTTGTCTAGGACTACAGGATTCCATTTATACTAACCAACTCACAGGACAGGAATTTAATAACCACAAGTGGTCATGTACTATGTTAAAGATACACTGAGATGTTACAAATTTTAAGTTTGAGTAGAAATCAACTCTAATTGGGCAGCATCCAACAGAAGGTGATTAGGAGAACTCCATAGACAGGAAGCAGGGGAGAGACTTTCATAGAGAAAAGGCAGAAGAAAAGTTAATTAATAATTAATTAAAATGTTTTGATTAAATGTTTTAATTAATTAATTTTTTATAGTGATGTTGGTTAATGAAATCCAATAAGTTTCAGTTGTACACTTTAACAGTAAGGCATATGTATATTTACACTCTGTTCACCTCTCATAGTTAGATTTCTTTCTGTCTACACATATTTGACCCACTTTACCCAGTCTACCTCCCCCTACCCACTCCGCTCTACCCTCTGGTAGGTGTCTAGTTTTTAAGAGTCCGGATTATGGATCAGAAGGCTGCTGAGTGAGCCAAGAATCACAGAAAGGGAATTGGAAGTTCTCAACTAAGAAGCTCCAAGATAAGGGAGTTTTCCTTTCTAAGGATATTTTTGCCCCAAAACTGCCTGATATAATTTAAAGTATCTGGAACTTAGATTACAAAGGCTCCTTCTCAAGTCTTGGTTCCACATTCACTCACCGTGTGAACTTGGGCAATGCAGCCAACTCCTCAGAGCCTCAATTTTCTCACTTTAAAAAATTTTTTTAAATTATTAATTTTATTTTTTATTTTTTTAATTGCAGTTGACATTCAATATTATACATGTTTTAGGTTTATAGTATAGTTGTTAGACATTCATATAGCTTATGGAGTGATCCACCTGATAAATCTAGTATTCATCTGGCAGAATACGTAGTTATTACAATATTATTGACTATAATCCTATGCTGTACTTTACATCTCTGTGACTATTTTGTGCATGCCAATTTGTACTTCTTAAGTCCTTCCACCTTTATACCCAAACCTATACCCCATCCCATCTGGCAACTGTCAGTTTATTCTCTATATCTGCATTTGTTTCTGTTTTGATTGTCCATTTATTTTGTTTTTTAGATTCCATATATAAGAGAAACCACATGGTATTTTTCTTTCTCTGACTAATGTCACTTAACATAATCCCCTCTAGGTCCATCCACGTTGTTGCATCAATTTATTCATTTGCAAACAAGAGTATTTTTAAGCAATCACTATGCCTTCAATGTGGGATCACTTCAAGTCAAGTGAAAAATGGATGTGAGTAATGTGGAATGCAAAAGTCATACATTATTTTTACTGATTGAATTTTGCCTGTCACTAGACCAGGCAGAGAAATCTGCCTCTTTTCAGCGGGTGAGAGACAGGCTGACAAACTCAGTAACTTTGATTCTTTGGTTTCTAGGCAACTTACAAATCACCATCTTTCATATTTGACAAAATAACTTTTCAAATTAACCAGAGTCCAATTTATTTATATCAGTAATCATGATTTGAGATTAAATGTAGAAGGATATAATAGACAGATTCTAAAATGGTACCCATTGGTCCCTGTTTTTTGGCATTCATGCCCTTGTGTGCTCCCCTCCTCATGAATGTGGTTAGATTTAGTGACTCAGTTTTAAAGAATATAATTCAGCAGAATTCCTGGGAAGTAACTTTCGATATTAGGTTATAAGATATAGCTTCTATGTAGTGTGTTTTTATTTTCAGTACCTCTTTGATCACCCTGCCTGAGAGAAGTCAACTGCCCTGCAGTGAGGAAACCCTATAAAGAGGGAAAGAGGACCAATAACAGCCAATGGGTGATCTTGGAGTAGAGCCTCCTCCCTATTGCAGCCTGGTGGATAGCTTTATGGTAACCTCACATGAAACCTAATACCAGCTAAACTGTGGAGCTATTTGTTTAACAGCAATAGATAGCTAATACAAATTTAAGGAAAGAATACTAAACTACTGTGCTACTTCTAAAACCATGAAAAT
Organism: Rousettus aegyptiacus; assembly: GCF_014176215.1. Lineage (NCBI taxonomy): Eukaryota > Metazoa > Chordata > Mammalia > Chiroptera > Pteropodidae > Rousettus > Rousettus aegyptiacus. The sequence goes on along the minus strand of NW_023416310.1, from coordinate 107,081,204 downwards.
GCTTGATAGTGCAGCCCTGGATGGAGAAAGAGACAGAAAAGACAGATGAAATTAGAAGGGGACTGATGAAAGAGAAAATAGGGATAAGTCTAAAAAAGTGGAAAAGCCTTTGATAGTGAAGATGAGGTAACTGGGTAAGAATGTGAGGATGACAATAAAAGAGTTGTAGTCAAAATATGGTAATGTTTTCCATTCAGCTGCTTCTAATTTTTTTTTATTTGCTTTAGGTTCAGATATTGTCACCACTTTCAAGGGATTTTTGCATGACTTTGATTTCTTGATTTGCTTTTGTCCATGCAAAATCAGGCCATATTTCTGATTCCATTTCATATAATATATTTAAAAAAAGATCTTGACCAAATCTCAAGAGAAATACCCATTCATTAATAGTCCAAATAAATTAATTGGAACTCTTATAAAACAAAGTGTAAATGCTCATTTAATTAGAATGTCAGGTGGAATATATTAGTTAGAAAATTTATATAAAGAAAGCTGCTTGATTTCTCCTGAAGATGACTTTATAGGCAGGTATTCCCTCTATGTGTTTATTAGCCGACATCTACTAAGGCCCTGTTCCTGTGATTATTTTAAAAGTCACTATACAATTGAACTGTTCTTAAGAGGTTTGGACACCAAATCATTGCTTCTCCCCATTGACTCTGAACTTTCCTGTAAACCCCAATATAATTGACAGCAATGGCACCCAATAGCAATTTTTCCTTTTCATGTGATACACTAGAGAGCACTTCCTTTACCTATATTATAAACATAACAGAATGGATAGTATGATAAAACTATCGAACATAGAGAAAGGTATACACTAAAGAACAACTCATATTTCATTCTCTTCCCTGTCTATAACACATGTAAGTTGTCCAGCCCTGTTAGAGATAGTTTAACAAGTCTGTGTGCTGTCATAAAAGACTCAATATCATATAACAAAGCTGAGACTTGGCTTTTAGAAAGGTCCTAAGACACATAAAATAACTCCATTTCTGCTCTTCTTGGTAAGAATACACACCAATAAAGATACATGGACCATTCTATGAACTAACAGAGCTCCTACTGCTGTGTCATAGAGATATGAAGAAATGCCCTGAAGTTTATGTTGTTAAGGCCTCATGAGTGACAAACAGCACAGCTGGATGAAGATATGCAATGCAGAGGTCAATAAAGAAAAGCCTATCATTTCAAAACTTTGTGTCCATATTCTTAGGTGAACAGGAACAACAACAGAGCCATGGAGATGTGGCTGAACCAATCATCCACAGAGGGCTTCATCCTCTTGGGCATCTTTTCCCAGAGTCTGACTGACCTCGTCCTCTTCTCTGCAGTTACGGGAGTCTTCACAGTGGCCCTCTGCGGGAATGGCCTCCTCATCTTCCTCATCTTCACAGATCCTCGACTTCACACACCCATGTACTTCTTCCTCAGTCAGCTCTCCCTCATGGACCTCATGTTGGTCTGTGACATTGTGCCAAAGATGGTGGTCAACTTCCTGTCTGGCACAAAGTTCATCTCCTTTGTGGGCTGTGGCATACAAATTGGCTTTTTTGTCTCTCTTGTAGGATCTGAAGGGCTCTTGCTGGGACTCATGGCTTATGACCGCTATGTGGCCATTAGTCACCCACTTCACTATCCCAACCTCATGAATCAGAGAGTCTGTCTCCAGATTGCTGGAAGTTCCTGGGCTTTTGGGATACTAGATGGTTTGATCCAGATGGTGGCAGCCATGAGTTTACACTACTGTGGTTCAAGGAATGTGGACCACTTCTTCTGTGAGGTGCTGTCCTTATTGAAGTTGGCTTGTATAGACACATCTATTTTTGAACACGCGCTATTTGTTTGCTGTGTCTTCATGCTCCTCCTTCCTTTCTCCATCATCGTGGCCTCCTATTCTCGCATTCTGAGGGCTGTACTCCACATGCGCTCTGCTCAGGCCAGTAGAAAGGCTCTGGCCACCTGTTCCTCCCACCTGACAGCTGTCTCCCTCTTCTACGGGGCAGCCATGTTCATCTACCTGAGACCTAGACGCTACCGGGCCCCAAGCCATGACAAGGTGATCTCCATCTTCTACACAGTTCTCACCCCTATGCTCAATCCCCTCATTTATAGCTTGAGGAACAGGGAGGTGATGGGGGCCCTGAGGAAGGGGCTGGACCGTTGCAGGATTGGCAGCCAGCACTGAAGGACCAGGCCGTCCTGTGCTTGGTGCTGCCACCTCTCGGTTGCGTAATGTTGGTAAGTCACTCATCATTTGTTGGTGTCTGTTTCCTTATCAATAAATGGGAGCAATGATGCCTGTCCTACCTCACGGGGATTTTGCAGGGATCCCTCCATGTGACTCATCGTTTATAAAGTCCTTGAAGTAAATTCACTCTATTTCTTAATTCTCTTTGGTTGTAACTGTCTTTTATTGAGGGCTTACTAAGTGGCGGGCACTGTCTTATTCCCTTTACATACCTCTATATTATTTAATTGATGATTCAGAATAAGAAACATAGATATCTTAAATAAAAACGTTCTGGATGGCGGAAATTGTCTCTATCATTCTTTTCGGGTAGGACCTAGCCTTCTTCCATATTCCATTGGAGGCTTTATAAAACTCCTTCTAATAAATAAAAAACATATTTCTACTGTTTAGAGGTTATCTCTGCAAGGGTAATGTCTTATTTATTTGCACATCACCAATACCTGGCCCTGTGCCTTATGAATAGCAGTTGCTCAGTAAAAACCTTATTAAATGAATGCAAGAAGAGAGCATCGATGAGATAAAATATATGAAAGCATTTTTAAAAACATCACGTTCACATGCCAAATTTTCTGTAGCAGCCGTGATTCATTCGGTACTTCAAATTCTACATAGTAAAACCTGATCTTTTGGGAGGATGAAGATTAGAACAGAAATAAAGATGGAATTTGAGCCATTATTTAAACACATATATCAGTCAGGATCCAGTCGGCAATAAAACTGCCTCAGATGTTTTAACAGAGAAAATGTAATGTAAATATAGTGCCAACTATACATTTGAAAAACTGAAATGGCACAGGAACACCAAGGATTGCAGAGAGAGAGAGAGAGAGAGAGAGAGAGAGAGAGAGAGAGAGAGAGAGAAATAAAACAGCAGAAAGAAGCCAGTATTCCTACCCTGGGAATGTAAAGGGAGAGGTTATGGTGTTTAAGCCCTGGAATCCTGACCCCCGAACATCTGAGGAGAAGGCACTGACCAGCTGGTGTTCACATCTCAGAGGAAACCCTGTGGAGGGGCTCCCCAACCTCTGAGAAGCTTGCTCTGCCCTGACTTCTGGTGGTTCTTCCAGAGCCCAGAGTAAGAGGAAGGGCTCACAGAGCTGGGTCTCAGACTTCTGACGAGTGGGTGCTGTGTGTCTGGTTCTGGAACTCCAGGAGTTCAGAGGACACTCTCTGTCCCCAGACTGCTGAGGAGTAGGTGTCGGTCAGCTGTTGCTCGTTGCTCTGAAGGACAGAATGAGACCTGTATGCAAGTGTGAGGATGAAATCTGCAGAGCCCTCTGGCTGCTCAGCGTCCAGATTATTTTATCCATATTTGAACTTTTGTAAAGAGCAACAGCAACATAACACTTCTTAACTATGTTTCATGGTATTCTCCATCAGCCATAGTATCCGTCTGAGGGCAAAGTTAGTTATGTGTCAGCTCTCAGTATTAGCCACCACCAGCTCTCAGTGTGTAATCATATAAGGAAGAAAGGTAGATAAGAACAAATGAGCTCACATACATGTACAACACACACACACACACACACACACACACACACACACACACACACCCCCCAATTGATCAGGACACCATACTTAATATTTATAACTTTCTTCTTCCACTTGCCATTCTCTATTACTTTGCCGTCAACTACGACTTTGTTAGTGAGTGAGTCTGTGCTTGGGTCCTTTAAGAGGAATATGTGGGATCCAGCAGCCCTCTGTCTCACCTGGACTGGTTCCCCAGTGATTATTACCATCAGAAGTTATGGAGATTTTCCTTCCTGGCACTGAAACCCTGGGCCAAGGAGCCCAGTCTGTGGCTAGGACCCCTCACTTCTCAAAAAAAGACCTCAAAGGCCGAGATATCCCTCCCATTTCTTAACCGCCATTCATGAGTGTAGGGCCTGCTTGTTCTGTGACTCCACCCTTCCTACTGTCTCCACGCAGCTTCCTCTGTATATCCTTACTTGTTCTTCTTCATGTAGCTCTCAATGATGGTTATTCTATAGTTTAGTTGTAATTTTGGTGTGGCCTTGACAGAAGGCGAGCACAGTATTTACCTACTCAACCTACTTCACTGGAAGTCCTCCCTTAGCCTTTGTTTGGCTAAGAATGTCTTAACTTCTTCTTCACTTTGAAGGATAGTTTTGCCAAATATAGAATACTTAGTTGACAGCTTTTTTTCTTTCAGGGGTCAGCCCACTCCTTTCTGGTCTCCATGATTTCTGATAAGAAGTCTGCTATTAACCTCACTGAGCCCATGTCCATGATGAGTTGTTTCTCTCTCATGGTTTCAAGAGTCTTTCTGTGTCCTTCTCTTCTAACAATTTGATTATATTTCTCTGTATGGATATGAACAGTTTTCAATAACTGTTTCTTTAAATATTTCTACTGCACGATTCTCTCCTCTTGTTCTTGAATTTCTAAATGTCTGTGTTGCTATGCTTGATGGTATATCACTGATCTCATTGGCTCCATTCATTATTCTTCATTCTTTTTTCTTTTTTCTCTTTAGAACTGATAATCTGAATGGACCAATGATCATATTCACTGTTTTTTTTTTAATTCTACCTTCTTAAATCTGCTATTATGACACTTCAGTGAGCTTTTAATTTCAGTTACTGTACTTTTCACCTCCAGAATTTCTGGGTTTTTTTTGTAATATCTATGTATTTGATGATACTCTGCATTTATTTGTACATTGTTCTCCTAGTTTCCTTTAGCTCTTTGTCCATGGCACCCGTAGCTGTTTGAGAATATTTAAATTAGCTGATTTAAAGTCTTTGTCTGGTAAGGCTAATTTCTGTGCTTTCTCAAGAACAGTTTCTGTTTACTTTTTCTGTGAATGGATTAAACTTTCCTCTTTTCATGCCCTTTAATTTTTTGTTGAAAACAGGACATTTCAAACATTATAATGTGCTATCTCTATAAATCCAATTCTTCTCCCTTTTCAGCATTTCTTTTTGTTGCACACTATAGGATTTAGTAATTTGTTTAGTGAGTTTTATAAACTATTTTCGTAAAGTCTGTATATTTGCCTCAGCTTTCAGGCTTTAGAGATAACAAAGGGCAGTGGCACTAGTAACTATAATTCTGAGAACCTATAATAAGCAGATGACTTTAGGTTGTCTATTTAATTTAATTTTCACAAATATTTTGTAGTAAACATCAATAGTCCAATTTTACAAATGAGATAACTGGGGTTCAGATTGGTCCCTTGCACAAGGTCAAGTCTAAATAAGATTTCCGCCCAACTCTGTTTAGCTTCAAGGTCAAGAGTATGTGCTACTTTTATTTTTGGAAAAATCTTGGTGTGCGAGAACTCAGCTGGGCGGGAGCTGACAAGAAAGTGGGCAGGACAGGTTGGTGCCAGGGAAAAATGAACTCTTGGTTATAGCAGAGTTGTATTTTGAATCTTTGAACACTTGGGGACTGAATTGAATTCCAGTGGAATTGAGTTCTGAGGTCAGTTTGTCTTGAATGGGAGCCTTCTCATTTAAACACTAAAAGGAGGAAGCAGAAAGATGAAGAAGGGTGACAATCTGGAAGACTCTGGAAGATGACCTGTTGGCTTTGCCTACACACTTGATATAGTGGTCTCTCCAATGTGGACAACACAAACAAAACCCAACATTGTCATTCCCTTTTAAAATGTAAGGAGAGTCAATTCTTCCTAGGTTGACCCATTAAACCTCTAGTTTTCCTCTCTACCTCCCCCTGGGAGAGTATCCGTTGGGGTGGCTAAGAGACAAAGAGAAGTTTTCAGGAGGCTTTCTTCCCTGGGAGTTTTAATTGGCAGAGACAGGGAATAAAGGTGTGGCAGAGGAAGGGTCTCCAAGGAGTTGTGAAAAAGAAGTAGCAGAGATGAGAACAATAAGTGGCACCGAGGAGTGGCAGGGTATAAAATCCCTCATTCTAGCACTGGACCTGGCCCAGCATGGGGGTCTCCTCCACAGGTGAGAGGGTGTGTGCTGCTCCCAGCAGGAAGCCCTTCCCCTTCAGGCCCGACCCAGTCCCCCTTGTTTCCTTTATATGTGTGTTCTATGATGATGGTTTCTGGAAAGCTTTTTCTTAACCCCTAAAGATTCTGCCAGAGTTTTAGCATGGATCTCCCTTCCAGGTTTTTCTACATTCCTTCTTTCAGAATCCATTTTTCCCTATTTTAACCAAAGCATTTATTCACAACCTTTCCACACTCACCACCACAAAAGACATCAGGTGTTTCCTGTGTGTGGGTGGGGAGTGACCCATGCACCGCCATCAACTCCTATTCTCACAGGACAGGAGGAGAGTCTATAGGAATGCAGACCACATGAGTTTTTCTTTCTCCTGGAAATTTCTCTACCTTTCTTAGTCTCTCCTGCACCATTTTCAGGCCCATTTCCTTTACGGAATGGAGGTGATCCAGTTCCCCTTGGCTGAGAGAGACCCCATTGCAGAGCCCTCTGAGTGATCAGAGCAGCCTCGTCACCCCCGAACCCCCACCTGCCAAGGTGGTAGAGTCTCTTCACCAGGAAATACAGCTCCACATCCAGATCTGCCCTCCTGACTCCCCAGCCCTTCCTGGTATCTCTGATTACATGGTTTCAGGTAAGGTTCTTCTTCTCTGTGTCTTGCATTTCCTCTTTCTGTGATCAAATGCTTAAAATGTTTGTTTACCCCACAACTCTCCCTGCCTTTCTCCTGCTTACAATTTCTCTTGAGGTTGAGAACTCTTGTGCAGTGAGATTTGGTTTCTAAAACATTATGGTTTTCTTCCCTAACTCTTTGTTCTATGGATAGAACTAGAGAAGACCTGAGGACCGTACCCCTAAACTGCCCCCCTCAGGATACTGGGAGAGTCGTCTGTCCCTGATGAATGATATCTGGCTATTTGATTTTGAAACACAGTGGCAAAGTCCTCGCCTGCCCGCCCACCCACCCACCACCTGTGCCTATTTCTAATCCTTGAAAACAAGTTTTTGCTTGCTGCTTCCCACAACCCCACACACTTTTTGTTTGGAGGTTCTCTCCCACATCCCTTCCTCTTGGAGGACGGTCATGGCTCTGATATTATTTGGCAGAACATACTTTGGTGTGTCTGCTCACTTCTTTTCCAACCCTGCAGTTTCCTTTCTCTTCAAGAAAGCTGTCCCATGAGTCTGACTTCTCCCCTCTCTGCCACAGGGATCTCTGAGAAAACTCCCAGATGCACCTCTGCAGGAGTCTGTCACACACAGCCTGGGGCTCTTGCAAGTGTGATCTGAGGGGAGCAGGAAAGCCTTCCTTCCCTAAAATATCTCCTGCTCTTGCCCAACTGAAACTGCAGTGTCCTAGCTACCTGGTAATGCTTTGTTAGGAGACATTCGCATCTCAATTGGTAGCAAGGGCTTGGATTACATTGGAGTGGGGCCTCCTACAGAAGCAGAAACTAGTTCATCTGATCAACTGATTAAAGGACATTTATTGAAAATCAGTCCATGCATTGGGTAAGAGTCAGCGTAAAGAGCATCCAAATTCCTTTTCAATTTGAAGATTCTAATTTCCAATGCGCTTAAAAAAAAAAAGTCCCTTCACCTTTATGTTTGTCCTGCCACCACCACCTTGTCACCAGCAGAACAAGCAATGAAGGCTGTGGACATCATAATAGCTGCCACTGTGTATTGGGCACTTACTACGTGCCAGGCACCAGAGTAGGGGCTTACACATATATTATCTTATTTTATCCTCATAGCCACCATAGATGATGGTGAGCTCGGAATGGGTAAGGAATCTGCCCACGGTCACACGGCTGGTGGCCATCACCTGCTTGGACCATCACAGCTGCTTCCCAGTAGTTGCTTTACTTCCCTGCCCACTTCGCACAGGTGGCCCTTCTCTGCCTGTGCCTTCTGCCATCTATGCCAGAATCTTTCTCCTGATCCTTCTCTCCTGGCATCGGCGTTCTCCTTTCTCACGGTCTCTGTCCTACTATCTATTGCATTGTGTCTTTGTTTCCTCATTTTCCACCTCTTCTGGGGAAATAACAGCTCTGATAATCTAACACTTTTCCTTTTTATTTTTCTCCATCTTATCACACTTCTTTCCCTGGACATTTTCCCATTACTCCCTTCATCTGTAACCTTCCTCTCTTGGTCTATTATCCAAGTTTCTCCTCATTCCTCTCCTGTCTGGCCCCTCACTCTCTTTCTCTTACGACTCCTTGCATTCTGTGCTGTCGCTCCATGAGAGGGACTATCGTTTTCTGGGAGGAGCTTCTCAATGTGCTCTTACGTGCTGCGACTGCGGTGTGTGTGGCCAGATGGCCTTGGCAACAAAGAGATCACCCACAACACCCAGAGTTGACAGAGAATAATATCCTATCGATGTTACTTTTCTCAAAAAAATACATCGAAATGTGAATTTCTTTTACTTTTTTCAAAAATTGTCTAAATTGTTACTTGTTTCACATATTTAAGAATGTTGTGCTACAAAGCAAGCTTAAAGCAAAAGGTTCTTCCAGAAACATCAGTTATCAGTTCATGACAACCTTCACTTAATTTCAAGGAACACACGAACACATTCTTGTCAAAATTTCAAATATTACAGATTAAACGAGAGTCCCTCTTTGACCAGAATCCCCAGCCAATCCTAACCCTTTCTCCACAGACATAACCACTGATACCAGGCTCTGGGTACCTCAGTGTTTCACGTGCAAGTGTGTCTCCTATTCTTGCCTCCCCACTTAATATTACCAAACTTTACTCCAACTTGATGGGTAAAAAGTGACTAGTGAAATTTCTCTAGTTACCAGTGAAATAAGCCATCTTATAATGTTTATTAGGCTTTTCACTTCTGAGAATTACTGTTCATTTTATTCATCACTTTTCTTATTGTTTTATGGGTATTCTTTACATATTTTAAATATGAAAAATTATATATGCTTTTCTAGTACTATATATTTTTAAATGTTATATTGTGAATTTTTGTTACTATACATAATATATTATGTATAGTATGTTCATTCTTTGTGCTTTATTTAATGAGATCATTCCTACTCCAAGGTCACAAGCATATTCTCCTATATTTTCTTCCAACAATGCTATGAGTTTCTCCATTTAGTTCTTCAATCTGCCAGAAATTTGTTTTTGTGTTTGGTATGACATAAGGATTTAATTTTTTTTTTCATAACAGGTAAGCAATTGTGTCAAACCTTTTATTGAAAAATCCTTTTTTTCTTAGAGAATTTAAATTTTATTATTTAAATCAGGTTGTAAATTTTCACATACATATTGATGTGATTCTGTTCTATTGGTCAATTTGCTTCTTCCTGCACCAATATCAGACTTTTTATATTTAGATAACTGATGAGGAAGTTTTGTTTTGAACTGTTGGACATTGTTTAACTTTTTCAAAATTATTTTGGCCATTCAACAAATATTTACAAGTACCTACAACATGCTGTGCATTCATGTTGGTTCTCACTTGGTCAATTTCCATGGCAAAGCCATCACGTCAACATTATGTTTCTGTATTTCTTTAAAGTGTGTTATTTCACAAAGAGTAAATTTCAAGAGGCACAAAATATATACCATTAAGACACTCCTCTCTAGCCTAGATCTCAGCGATCAGAGCCTTCCGATTCCTTTTTCTGAGGTACTGTTACCAGTTTCTGATGTTTCATTCCAGAGTTTTTATCTATAGTATACATACACAGACTTTTTAATACCTTTATATAATGTAATATTATATCATAATTTTATGATTTATAATAGAGTATAATTATATGATTATAAGATACAACACATAATTTATATAATAATATATAATGTAATTATAGCATAAAATTATGTAGTATGTGATATTTTTATATGTATGAATATACTGTATATACTGCTCTGTTCTATGCCTTTTTCACTAAACAATATAATTTGAGGAGAATTCTATACCAACACTAAAAAGTGACCTCATTCTGTTTCTTATTTGCATATTATTCCAAGATTTATTTAACCTTTCTTCTATTGATGAATAGGTTATTTGCAATCTTTTTTCTACTAAAATCAATCTACACTAAATCATCTCTATGTGTCATTTCACAGATATGCAAATATATCGGTAAATATATTTCTATAAGTAAAACTGCTTAATCAAAAGTTGTATATTTTTAAAAATTTTGTCCCATGAATGCTCCTTTTCTGATGGGATCGTATTCTTGTTTTATGTTTATAATATCTTTACTTATCTCATCCGATGCTGATTATAAGAATCTTGAAACCTTTTTTTTCCCTGAATAGTATTTTCTTTCATCCATTTCGCTTTGTTGGTTTTCTTTCCCTTTGAGGATGAAAACTTTTCAGATGTCTGCTGACCCTTGGTTGTCTACTCCCGGTAAAATATAGGGTAATAAAAAACAGGCTGAGTGCTCCAAGCATGTGGGTGTGACATATTAATAGTGGCTTCACTCTGGGTGAGATGATGGGGGTTTTGTGTTATTTTTTTAAAAAAACTTCTGACATCCGTATCTTTAGATAGTTCCTGGGCCCATCAGATTCCTGGATCGGGGCAGGGAGCTCCCTGCAGCTGACTAGAAGGCAAGGCCAGGCACCCTGCTTTCTCACATATCTGCTCTGCTGACAGTATTCTCACCTCCCCGGAACGCCCCTGGGCCTGGCAGTCTTGGCTTAACCTTCTTGGGGAATCAGTCTCCTGCTTGCTGCTGGGATGTAGGAAGAGCAGGCCCCATCTCTGTGGTATCAGGAGGAATCTGTGCTTCTTCAGCTGTCTGTCAAGCGAGCCCTGGTTTTAGTCTCTCTTTCCCAGCCACTTAATTAATCAGCAGCTCAGCCTGCTCCAGTCTGCAAGTGGACTACGCCCACGCATCTGCTTCCAGTTGCAAAGAATGTTGCTGTTGTCTTCTCAGCTGCACTCATGGCACCTGTGGGCACCCTCACTCTAGTGAGATTTTGCAAAGAGCAGTGATTATGTGCTCAATTGGCCATTTTAACCCCAAAGTGCAGTTCATATATCAAGGTCTCCAGACACGGGGTATTGAATATAAGGTTATGTTATTCTCAGGCTACTGAGATGGAGATCTGGAGGTCTGTCCTTAATGCACATCCTCTCTTCTCTCCATGCCACCAAGGCAGAATTCTTTCTGCAAATAAGGCTTATCTGTGCACTTCTTTGTTTAATTCCTTCTCCTCTACTCCTTGTAATAAACCAGGTCCCAGGGGGATCCTTTTACCAGTTCCTTGCTTCCACTAATGCAAACTAGTGATTTGGGTTTTGCTCTTCTCTTTGTAGAGGTTACTTTGTGCTCTATGTTCACAGGTGTCTTTTTCCCACTTTCTCCTTCTCCCTGCTGAGTTTCCACGGCTTTTGCTGTCCCTTCCAATTTTGTCTGAGGATACAGCTTTCAGACATCCCAGTTTTGTCCACCATAGACTATGGTTCTGCTCTGGATGTCCTTACTGATTTTAGATGACTTCTAAGATAATTCTAACTCTACAGTGCCATCATCAAAGTACAAGTGTCCTTTGGGATTTTTGTTGGGATCACATGAATTTTATAGATTTATTTTGAGGAGAATTTACACCCTGACACTATTGAGCCTATATCCAGAACATGCATAGCTTTCTTTAGATCGTCTTTTAGGTCTTGAAAATGCTCTGTTATTTTTAGCATTAGAGTTCTTTCCTAGAAACTTTACAACAATTGTGAATGAGATATATTGATTTTTTTCTACTACTTTCACTAATTGGTTAGTGGTATTATATGAGAAAGCTGCCAGTTTTGAGTAATGATATTATATTTGTATAACTTTGCTTTAAAAATTATATTTCCACATTCCTTATAGAAAATGTGTAAAATACAAAGAAATTGGGAAGACATAATTTTTAATTCCACCATCTGGAGGAAAGCACACTCTTAATATATTGGTGTATTACTCCCAGTCTTTAAAATATTAAAAAATACTCAGTAGATACAAATTTTTGCTCAATATCTTTTAAAATGTCGTAAATATCTCATTAACCACATGTTATTTTATCGTGTGATTATACCATAACTTTCTTAGTTTTCCCTTTGCATTGGGCATTTAGGTTGCCTCTATGTTTCTCATTTACTAAGAACAAAATGAATAAACTTCCCTCTGTCTGTTTCCTAACTTGTGAAATGGGGATAATGATCCATCTTTGAGGGCAGTTATGAGGCGTAAATGCGAGGATGTGACAGAGTGCTCAGCATGGTGCCTGGCACGTGACAGATGCTCAAGCAGTGTCAGCTGTTACCACTTCTAAACTAATAGGCATTGCTCATTAGAACCTTCAGTTTTACCGTCACCACATAAGATGGTATCGTTATCCCAATTCAAGATAAGAAAATGGAGTTTCTGAAAGGTCATCTAGGTACCCAGTTCATACAGTCGGTAAATGTCTTTGCTGCTTTAGTACTTTTTTCTGAAAAAGCCAGTCCTCGGGTGAGGCCGGCCCAGAACTTGGTAGAGAAGCAACTATGAGGGCTGGAGACCAGCTCCTGGCAGACGCAAAGCAGTGCGCACTTTAACGATCAATGCTTCAAGTTTGCTTTTCGACCACGTGCATACAGTCGTAGAAGTTAAAACAACAACAAGACTAGTTTGTATCTTTGTTACAGATTATTAATGTAAAAGATGCCAGGCCTTTTTACCCTAATCATTGACCATTTAAAGAGGGCAACTCATTTGGCAAAGTCGTAATATCCTCATCACCATGGCACTAAATGCAATCCTCCTGCTTCCAGATCCCACCGCCCACTGCAGGAACAATGGCCTGGGCAGGAAACCAGACTCTCATCTCTCATTTTGTCCTCCTGGGCCTCTTCATGCACACGCCCCTGCACCTCCTCCTCTTCTCCATCATCATGGTCATGTTTCTGGTGGCCCTCTCTGGCAACGGGCTCATGATCCTTGTCATCAATATGGACTCCCGCCTGCATAACCCCATGTACTTCTTCCTCAGCTGGCTGTCACTCATGGACCTCATGCTCATCTCCACCATCGTGCCACGGATGGCCGCTGACTTCCTGCGGGGCCGTGGCTCCATCTCCTTCACAGGCTGTGGGCTCCAGATCCTTTTCTTTCTCACCCTCCTGGGGGATGAATGTTTCCTGCTGGCCTTCATGGCCTATGACCGCTATGTGGCCATCAGCAACCCGTTGAGGTACTCGGTGGTCATGAGCCGTCGTGTCTGCTGGCTCATGGTGGGAGGGTCCTGGCTCTTTGGCCTGGTGGATGGGCTGATCCAGGCTGTCTTCACCTTGAGTTTCCCCTACTGTGGGTCCCAGGAGATCAACCACTTTTTCTGTGAGGTCCCCGCTGTGCTCAAGCTGGCCTGTGCTGACACTTCTCTCTATGAGACAATGATATATGTCTGCTGTGTCCTCATGCTTCTCCTGCCCTTCTCTGTCATCTCTGCCTCCTACCTGCAGATCCTGGTGGCTGTACTTCGCATGCACTCTGCCGAAGGTCGGCAAAAGGCCTTTGCTACCTGCTCCTCTCACATGGCCGTGGTCACCCTCTTCTATGGGGCTGCCATGATCACCTACATGCGGCCTCAGACCTACCACTCCTCCAAGCAGGACAAGGTGGTCTCTGCCTTCTATACCATGATCACCCCTATGCTCAACCCGCTTATCTACAGCCTGAGGAACAAGGAAGTGACTGGGGCTCTCAGAAAGCTCATGGGGAGGTGTCCCTGTAGTGGGGAGCAAGGCTAAGCTGGCACTGGGGCCTGCAGACGTGGGCCCCAGTGCTGGACATCTGGATTAGCCAACTATGGTTTGATTGGAAAAGAAATAAATGTGCCCTACTGAAAATAAAAATCATTCTCTGACCAGAGGTAATCAGATTAGTACATCAATTCAATCCATCATGTCCATGCAGAGTGTGGGCAATGTGGAAAGAAGAGCTGGGCCTGTGGGGTTACAAAATATTAAAGGCATAAAGCCTGTATCCCACAGCTGCTGGGAGAGTCAGTAGGTGACAGGTCTCCCCTGTGTACTTCTCCAGGAATTTCCCATGACTGAGGAACTGCACTTGTCCCAAGGGAGCTGCCTGAATCTCATGAATGGTCAATGGAGGTTGTAAATGCCTGGCCACCTTGCTTCAGGCTGACTCTGAATGGCCATCCCAGCTCCGGATCTCCCTGCAGGAAGAATCACAGGCAACTTCTCCCTGCATCCAGTTTTGCTTCCCTAACTCCCTTCTGCCACCACAGGTTTCAGTCATGAGCACACTCTCTAATAAACCACCTGCATTCACCCCTATTACAGTTGATTCCAGGAAACCTGACTTGTGACAGAATCTCAAGAATGATGGTAAGTTAAAGTAGACTTTGCTAAATATGATCATGTGTATGTACTCAAGGTATGGTGTGGACACCAAGAAAGGCCCTATTGCATGAGTGATGTCAGAGAGAGGTCAGAAAAGGTGTGTGGAGACACCTAAGACAGGTTGAAAGCAAGAGTTGCAAACTCAAATGCCCTCAGGCCCAGACAGAAGGTGACAATAAAGAGAGCCATCTTGTGAGAACAGGGGAAGGTGGGACACTCGCTCCTTGACTTAAGTCATTCAGCTCCAGTGCTCCACAAAGTGGAGGTTATGTTTGAGTTGGGAAGGAAATTAAGTGACAGTTCTGTATAGACTGGAGGAGCAGCCATGAATAGACTTCACACTTAGGCCCCGGTAACCCAGGACAGCACTAAGTCCTGGGCAGAGCAAAGGAAGGGAGAGGAACCTGTGCACAGCAGAATCCCAGACATCAGAACAAGGGCATTGACGTGTGTCCAGCCTCTCTATGATGGCGACTAAAATGACACTCAGCTCTCCAGGTGACCAGCCAGCTAGCTCTGCCATTGTGCCATGATGGGAAGCGACTGTGATTTCTCACAGTTAAAACTTGCTTCAGGATGTGGCACCCAGAAGCCTGGAAAAAAGTAATCATTAACCACTGAGCAGAGCAGAGAAGTGGGTGCACATTTTTGCAAGGCACATGTATGAGAGAAACAAAAATGATATTAATGAAATAAAAAATTTAAATCTTCCTTTCTAAAGGAACCAATAACAAGCAAACAACCCAAACATGAGCCAACACTGTAATTCACTCAAGATGAAATTCATATTATAGAAGAATTAGACAAAGAATTTAAAATAGTATGTTGAAGATATATGAAGGGACAAGTAAAGATGGATTTCCTACCAAAATAGAATACAAAATAGTAAAGAAAAATAGTCAGAAATGAACTCTGAATGATGACAGCAGAAAATAACCAATGAAAAACATGGGGGATAAATACTGCATTAAATGTTAATAAACAGTAGTTGGGATAAACTCTAGACAGGAGCCAGCTTAAGAGAAAATTGGTAAATTGAAAGCTGGTACCTAGTCACTCTCGGAATTAAACAGAAAGAGGCATAGATTACAAAAATACAAAGAATAGGTTAAGAATCCAGAATATAAAATGAGAGGCTTCTAATCAGCCCAATAAGAGTTCTAACAGGGGTTACAGAGGCAATGGAGGGGTAGAATCAGATTTGAGAGAAAATTCCTGCAAACTGAAGGAAAACCCACGTTCTCAGAATCAAAATGTTTTCTGAATTCTGGACAGGATAAATAAATATAAAGCCACACTCAGATCCACTGTAGTGAAACTTCAGCCATCAAGGATAAAGGGGCAACCAGAAAAGCAACCAGAAAAGAAAGAAGACTTAACAATAAATGGTTTGCAGGCAGCTTCTTCAGATTCCTCATCATACCAGTCAAGAGTAGAAGACAGCGGGCGGCATCTGTGGAAAGAAACTTACCTTCAAGTTTTGACTTAGTCGCATTAGCATTTCAAAAGGGAAAAAAATAGACAAATAGAAGCAGAGAGGCTGTTCATTGCCCACAGATTTCCACAGAAGGATGGACTCCAGTAGGAAAATATAGAACACAGAGAGAAGATAAACCAGAGATGCAGGGAGCTCAGTTATTGCTAAAATATATCTGGAAGTACAATTAGCTACAGATATTTTTAAATTCCATAACTTTGTGTTTAAAGAAAGAGTAAAACAAAATTCCCAAACAAAAGCCACTCGGCATGGTCAGGAAGAAGAGAGAAGCGCTGATTTAAGTCGAGAGTTGTAGGGGATGCCTTCGGTGCCCCACCCACAGGCTATGTGTGAGTTGAAGGTGTACGGCATGATTTACTTCTACATGTAGTGAAACAATTACTGCAATAAGTTTAGTTAACATCCATTGTCTCGTATAGATACAAAAGAAGTAGAAAAATATTTTTTCTTGTTATGAGAACTCTTAGGATTTGTTTCACATATGCCCTCAGCAGTGGGATAGTCACATGTATCGGTGCTAAGAGACTGAATATACAGGCAATGGCAGGGCCATGTGTGAAAACAGCACTCCACCCTCGCCCTGCTGCAACCTGCCAGGAAAACAACCCTCCTGTCTACAACAAACAGCCCAGGAACCCAGCCCACTCAATGTCAGACTTGTAGGAAGTCAGAGTGCTCATTTTAGTAATGAACTAGGAAACTAAACAATCACTTTTAGAGCAACAGGCTCCAAATGGCCAGGACTAGATTAATAATTGACAGTTTCCTTAATGTTTTCCCCGATTCCAATTAGAATCAACCAAAGAAAGCCAAATATATACCAATATCCACACTAGTCTGCTTCCCGTGCCAACTGCCTCAATTAGGGCACGCCTAAACTTCTTTTTTTCCCACTCTAGAGCTTTCCCACTCTTCTGCCTGCCTTTGAGTCTCTGGCAAAAATGCCAATGGCAGTGGCTGACTCCCCTGTTAGAGCAAACCCTAAATAAATGGCCTTTGCTTTTCTCATTTGGCTGGTCTTCATTTTTTTCTGTGGGACTGAATCACTATTTGTTGAAGAAACAAGGAATAATCAATGATTAAGTATGTAAAGGTACAGAACATTAACAGAGTACAAGGTTCACAGAATACCTGTCCAGGCCGCATTTCCTATCAGCCATTAGATAGTCACTTTGACATTCGGTGGTGATCGAGTTGATTTATTACATTGTTTGGTTGATTTTTGATACACTCAAAATGCACTGAAGGCTCTAGGAACAGCAATTTGTTTCTGTAGAAAACCCCCTCAACATTACACATGGGTGTTATTGGCAGACACCTGAGTATGTCTTCTCCAGCACAAGTCAGCCATGTTCCCTGCTCTAGGGACACAGCTCAGGCGGCTCACCTCCCTGGTCAAGGATATGGAAGTTACCTTGAGTCTTTGCACAGAAAGCATGTTTTGTGGAGTCTCCTTGTTTTGTCTTTGCAATGAGATAAGGAAAACTAAATACATCCTTCACAAATGTCTCCTAGACGAGATTATCATGCATTTGCAAAGAACATTCTTTTCTCTTATAAATACCTGAAGATAATTCTTACAATATCACTATTATTCCTCAAAAAAGGGGGCCCAGTGGTGAACTCTTAGTACATTCAGATCAAGAACAAGGGTTCCTACAATTAAAGATCCAGGCTCTGGGCTCTCAGAAATTAGAGGGGACAGCTACATGTCACTTTATCATGTATGATTTTATTCAGTCTCTCTCTCCCCTCAATCACTCTCTCTATGTATGTGTGTGTGTGTATTTGTGTGTGTGTGTGTGTGTGTATATACACACACACATACACAAATACACACACACACACACACGGAGCTTTGAAGAAATGTTCTTGAGATACCTGGAGAAGATCTGAATTGAGGGGGAGCCATGTGGGTAACTGGAGAAGAGATGCTTCCTTGAGAGGGAAGGGTAAAGGTCCTAAGGTAGGAGTGTGTCCATTCTGCTCCAGGAAAAAATGAAGAGGCTCCTGTACTGAGCACCCTGAGGGGGGGGGAGGTATAAGCCCATGTCCGAGCACTGGGTACGGGAAGGGCACCCACAGTGGTGGGTCATGTGGAGATTGGGGGCCTTGCAAGGATTGGGTCTTGCCCTGAATGTGTTAGGAACCAATGGCATAGCTGAGCACAAGAGTGACACTATCTGCCTTGAATTTCAGATGATGGCTTAACCCTCTTACTGCTGGTGAGAAGCAGGGAGCCCAGCCAGAGGCTGCTGTGAACTGTAACTGCACTGAAGGCAGCACATTCTAGAATGAAACAAATAAGGTGTGGGAGACCACAGTGGGTGGATCACCTTATGTTCAAGGTGTCAGGGAGACAGGCAGCTGTATACAGTCTGTGGAATGGGAAGTTTGTGGCTGAGGCTGAGGCTGCGGCGGTGGCTGGAGATGGGTATTGAGATCCGATGGAGATTCCAGTGTCATTCAAAGAGACAGGCAAGCAGATGGATTCTCTGGCTGCTCCACTTCAGCCTCATGATCATTACCCTGAGATGTTTCCCTGAGTTTTTCAGAGCGATAAATGTCATTGTAATTTTCATCTAGGATTAGAGGATTCCATTTATACTAACCAACTCACAAGACAGGAACTGAATAACCAAATGTGGTCATGTACTCATCTATGATGAGCACTATATCTGACAGGAAACCTGTATGGCTCTTTAGCAAAAGGATTTCAAATTTTCTAAAGTCCATATTACTAATCAGAGGGCCCCTGGGTGAGTCAGGATAAAACGGAATTGGTAGCACCCAATTAAGAATTTCTCTAAAATAAAATAGCTTGACCTTCTAAAGATATTTTTGTCCCCAAACAGCCTGATATAATGTGAAATATCCAGAGCTTGGATTCTAAAGCTCCCTTCTCAAGTCCTGGTTCCATATTAACTAACCATGTAATCTTGGGCAACCTGGCCAACTCCTCATAGCCTCAATTTCCTTATCTATAAAAAAGCGCCTATTTATTAAAATATCTCACTATACCTTCATTGCAGGATAACTGTAAGGTCAAATTAAAAATGAACATGAGTACTGTGGGATGCAAGAGTTGAATTTATTTTTACTATTCTGTATTGCCTATCACTAGGCCAGGCACAGAGTCCTGCCTCTTCTCAGCAGCTGAGAGACAGGCTGACAGGCTCAATATCTTTGATTTTTTGTTCTCTAGGCAACTAACAATTTTTTATCATTCTTATATGACAAGATTGCTTGTTAAAATAATGACTGTCCAGTTTATTTATATCAGCAAACAGTATTTGAGATGGAACATGGAAGAGTGTGGTAAACAGACTCTAAGATGGTCCCCACTCTCCCCCATTTCCTGGTATTCATGCCCTGTGTGCCCCCTTCCAGTAACTGTGGGCTGGATTGAATGACTCGCTTCTAAAGAATATAATTCAGTAGAAATGGGAAGTCACTTCCATTAAGTTATAAGACTGTGGCTTCCATGTAGGGTGCTTTTTCACTCCTTCTCTCTTGAATCACTCACCCTGAAAGAAGTCAACTGCCCTGCAGTGAGGCAGCCATGTCAAGAGGGAGAAAGGCCCACCAACAGCCAGTAAATGATCTTGGAAAGGGACCTCCTCCAGACAAACCTTGAGAAGAATGCAGCCTGGCCAAGTTCACTGTAACCACGTAAAAAACTTTAGACCAGAGGAATCCAACTAAGTTGCACCTGGATTCCTAACTCATGGAAACTGAGAGATAATAAATGTTTGTTATTTTATTTTATGATGCTAAATTTTGGGGCCATTTGTTACACAGCAGTAGCTAGCTACGCAAATTTAAGGGGGAAATACTTAACTGCTGTGCTACTTAGAAACCGTAAAAATGCTTGATAATGCAGACCTGGATGGAGAAAGGAACAGGTGCAATTAGAAGGGGTCTGATGAGAGAGAGTAGAGGGAAGCCTAAAAAAACTGAAGGGGGAGAAGAAAATGGCATAGATGATAGAGGCTCTGTTCATCCCTCTGGCGACCAAATCAAAGCTGTGACAGAAACAAGGCGCAAGCAGCAAGAAAAAATCACCTGGGATCTAGATGAACAGCCATACAACTAGGGAGAAATCCAGAAAACACCTTGCAATGGCAGAAGGTAGGACAGGACGAGGACGTGGGGCTGCCCTGTCTAGAGTGGCTGAATGAGATGCAGGCTGCGGCAGCGGCAGACACCTCTTAAAGGGGCCACATCTGCAAGTGGATTTTCAGGTGATGGACCTGTTCACTCTGAGCACCAGTACCAATTCGGCTGCACACGGGGCGCAACAGGGACTTACAGGGAGACGTTGTCGGAGTGAGGGTCTAGGCGAGACTGGCTCTGTACAGAAGTGCCACTGGTATCCATTGTTCCCTGTTGAGCCCTCCCCGATCCCAGTGTGCAAGACACAGCGCCATCATAGCCAAGGCATCATCAAACTGGATAACAGAGGTCCCTCCGCCCAGAGAATTCCCTGAAAACTCTCCTTCTCCAACTCATGGCCCCACCCAAGCCACTTCTAGGTGTATCCCTCAGCAAGTCAGGTGCTCCTTGCTGAATGGTGCCTAGATTCACACTGAAAGCAGCTGGCCTCGGTTTCTGGTGTGGCCTTTTGAGGCAAGTATAAGCATAGCAACTGTGTATTGCTTGCTTAATCTTAACAAATGGTCCTGAATGCGTAGAGTCTTGGGCTAAATTTGGCCTGCAGCTGAACCCCTCTCAGGACTGTGCCACTGGATACCTACCTACTTCACAAATCCACACTAATAAGACTAGGAAACTTAGGAGCTTTGCTTAGTACTTAGAAACAGACATGCAAAGGCAGCCAAAATGGAAAGACAAAGAAGCAGAAACCATATAACAGAACAGAACAGAGATCTAAATATAATGGAGTCAAGTAATCTAACAGATGCAGAGTTCAAAACACTGGTTATAAAGATGCTCAATGAACTTTCAGAAGTGTAGATAAATTCAGTGAGAACTTCAACAAAGAGATTTAAAAAAACTGAAAATTAAAATGGAAATTATAAAATGGAACCAGTCTGAAATGAAGAACACATTATCTGAGATGAGAAGTATATTAAATGGAATAAACAAAGGCATAAACAAAGTGAACAAAGAAAAAAACAAATGCCCCATCTAGAGGATGGGAAAGCCAAGGACACTCAATCAGAATGGCAAGAGATAAGATGCCAAGACTATAAAAATAATTTAAGGAGCACATGGGACATTATCAAGAGTCCAAATATCCATTTGATTGGCATAATGAAGAAAATCAAGATGTTGAACTGCTGTTTGAAGAAATAATAATGGAAAACTTCCCTAACCTGGTGAAGGAAGTGGACATAAAACCCCAGGAAGCTCAGAGAATCCCAAAAACCAGGGATCCAAGGAGGCTCACACCAAGACACATCATAATTAAAATGCCAAAGGTTAAATACGAAGAAAGAATATTAAAAGCAGCAAGAGAAAAACATATAATTACTTATAAGGAAACACCCATAAGACTGGCAGCTGATTTCTCAAAAGAAACTATGCAGGACAGAAGGGCTTAGCAAAAAAATATTCAGAAGGATGAAGACCCAGGATCTACAACCAAGAATAATTTATCCAGCAAAGCTATAATTTAGAGTTGAAGGACAGATAAAGAACTTCCCAGACAAAAATAAGCTAAAGGAATTTATCACCGCCAAGCCAGTATTACAGGAAAAGTTGGAGGGACTTCTTTAAGAAGAAAAAAACATATATCAAAAACAGGAATAAAGAATGGTAACAACTACATTCCTATCAATAAGTGCTTTAAATGGAAAAGAATTAAGTGCTCCAACCCAAAGATAGAGAGTCTGAAAGGATAAGAAAATAAGACCCCTACATACGCTGCTTACAAGAAATTCACTTCAGATTAAAAGACACACACAGACTAAAAGGAAGTGGTTGGAAAAAGATATTGCTTTGATGGACCTAGAAGATATTTAAGTCAGATAGAGAAAGATAAACACTATATGATCTCACTTATATGCAGAATCTAAGGAATACAAAGAACAAACTAATTGAAAACGGACTCACAAATATAGTGGACAATTTGGTGATGGACAGAGGAGAGTGGGGTTGGGGGCCTGGGAGAATAGGGTAAGGGTTAAAGAAGTGCAAATTAGTAGCCGATGGATAGTCATGGGAATGGGGAGCACAGCATACAGAATGCAGTTAGCATTAATATGTTGGCTAGGTGGAGGATCAGGGGAGTGAGGGAGCAATTGGGGGGATTGTTTTATGAACTATATAGATGTCTAACAAATGCACTGTATACTTGAAACTAATTAAAATAAATAAATTTTTAAAAAACTTATCAAAATACATACTTAAAAAAATAAAACTGGAAATGCCTTGATGGTGAAACAAACATGAGCACAAAAATAAAGGAGTTGTGGTCAAAAGATTGTAATGCTTTCCACTTGGTTGCTTATAATTATTTATTCTTTTATTTGCCTTGGGTTCAGATATTGTGACTATCAAAAGAATTTTGTCTTTTTTTAATATATATGGTTTTGATTTCTTCTTTTGGCTATTAACTAGGTAAAATCTGGCATGTATCCTGTTTTATTCCATAATAAGATATTTAGAAAAAATTTTTTGACCAAAGGTCAAGGAAAATTATTTTCATTGACATGCTCTAAATGAATTAATTGGAACTTTTGTAAGGCAGAGAGTAAACGGATCAGAACACCAGGGGCAAGTTGTCAGTTAGAAGGATTTTATTTTAAAAGGCTTTTGATTTCTACTAAAGATAACTTAGTAAGCAAGTATTAGTTGTACTTGATTTCAGCCCAATTATACTGAAGCCCTGATCCTGGAGTCATTTGAAAAGTCTCAGCACAGCTGAAAACCTCACTGTTTGTAAGAGTTTTGGACCACTAGTTGTCATTGATTCTGCTGATTGACCCTGTGACTTTCCTGTCAACCCCAATATAATTGACAACAATGGCATCCAGCTGAAATTCTTCCTTCTCATGTGAGACACTAAAGAGCATATTCTTTATCTATATTATAAATATAGCAGAGTAGCCAGCATAATAACACTCTCAGAGCATAGACACATTATACAGACTAAAGACCAATTTTTGCTTTTTTCTCTTCACTTTTTATAACACATATAATAACACAAATTATCTCTTTGGAATTAAATGATCCAATCCCAGTTAAATATAGTTTGCCAAATCTGCGAGGTCTCAAGTCAAAGACTCAGTACCATATAGCAGACCCAAGACTTTGGCTGTTGAAGCAGATTGTCCAAAGATCCTAGGATGGATAAAATAAGTCAATACTCTTCCTGGAACCAATACATACCAATACAGATATGTGATTTAATTCTATGAGCTAGGATGGCTCCTCTTGGTGTGTTGGGAGATAAAGGAGTGCCCTATTCTATGTCCCAAAGCTTATGTTGTTCAGGCCTCATGAGTGACAAACAGCACAGCTGGATGAAGATATGCAATGCAGAGGTCAATAAAGAAATGCCTATTATTCCAAAATTTTTTGTCCATGTTCTCGAGTGACCAGGAACACCAACAAAGCTGTGGAGATGTGGCTGAACCAATCATGCACAGATGGCTTCATCCTCTTGGGCATCTTTTCCCGCAGTCTGACTGACCTTGTCCTCTTCTCTGCAGTTACGGGAGTCTTCACAGTGGCCCTCTGCGGGAATGGCCTCCTCATCTTCCTCATCTTCACAGATCCTCGACTTCACACACCCATGTACTTCTTCCTCAGTCAGCTCTCCCTCATGGACCTCATGTTGGTCTGTGACATTGTGCCAAAGATGGTGGTCAACTTCCTGTCTGGCACAAAGTTCATCTCCTTTGTGGGCTGTGGCATACAAATTGGCTTTTTTGTCTCTCTTGTAGGATCTGAAGGGCTCTTGCTGGGACTCATGGCTTATGACCGCTATGTGGCCATTAGTCACCCACTTCACTATCCCAACCTCATGAATCAGCGAGTCTGTCTCCAGATTGCTGGAAGTTCCTGAGCTTTTGGGATACTAGATGGTTTGATCCAGATGGTGGCAGCCATGAGTTTATACTACTGTGGTTCAAGGAATGTGGGCCACTTCTTTTGTGAAGTGCCAGCTTTACTGAAACTGGCCTGTGAAGACACATCTCTTTTTGACACTCTGCTCTTTGCTTGCTGTGTCTTCATGCTCCTCCTTCCTTTCTCCATCATCGTGGCCTCCTATTCTCGCATTCTGAGGGCTGTACTCCATATGCGCTCTGCTCAGGCCAGTAGAAAGGCTCTGGCCACCTGTTCCTCCCCCCTGACAGCCGTCTCCCTCTTCTATGGGGCAGCCATGATCATCTACCTGAGACCTAGGTGCTACCAGGCCCCAAGCCATGACAAAGTTGTCTTCATCTTCTACACAGTCCTCGCCCATATGCTCAATCCCCTCATTTATAGCTTGAGGAACCAGGAAGTGATGGGGTCCCTGAGGAAGGGGCTGAACCATTGCAGGATTGGCACCTAGCACTGAAGGACCAGGCCATCCTGTGCCTGGCTCTGGAACCTCTTGGCTCTTCAATGTTAGGTAAATAATCACTATGTGAGTCTCACTAATAATGAGAATCATGACATCTAAAGGTTTGGAGAGGTCTTTTTAAACCCTAAAGCTGTACTCTCTATCTCTGGTGAAAAATATAGCTTTTAACCCTACAATCTTTTGAATTGTTTCTTCTGTAAAACACATTAAACAGAATGTAGGACTTTATAAACTCAAGCACTGTGCAAGCATTGAGATTTCTATAACTTGCTATTTAAAAGTGGAATTCCTTCCACCACTGAAGGGTACTCTGAGCTCAATTTCATAATATCTATTATTTATTCAGAGCCTGCTATGTACTGATCATTGTGCTATGCTCCTTATGTGTATACAGAGATAGAACTTGTCTCTTATTTGTATAATGTCTCATTCTAATGTCTTAGGTGAAAATTCTTCAGATGACAGAAAATAAGCTTATAAAATTCTCTTTGGAATTCACTCACCTTTAACCTTGTAAAACTGGAAACTTTATAAAGAGCCCTTCAAGTCTATCCTTCAATGAATAAAGTATAAAGTCTTTGAGATTCATGAGGAAAGGGATGAAGACTTGTTTATTGATGTATTCACAATATCTGGCAAGTAGGAAATACACATGAAAATGCTGTATATACACAATCCTCAGGGAAATTAATTACTTTTCATCATGTTAGTTCCTGTAATGGAAAAATTAACTATACTTTCCCAATGGGGGATTCAAATTAGAACACAAATGGCAGAATTTGATCTGTTATTTGAAAACGTATTTCAAATATTTTTATTTGAACCATTGGTATTAGTTGTATCCACCCATCTAAGCTCTGTACCAGTCTTTTGTACACATATGCAATAAAACCATCTTTTCCTGGAAGAAAATAATCTTTGTTGCATGCAGAGAGGAAAGAGAAGATAGGATTGGGGCCAGGGAGTTGTACTAACTCACAGGAAACCACTGGTTTCTGTCTTGGAGAGAATGGAGGGCAGTGGCGCTCATAGTAACTACGATTCTTAGGACCTCCCATGGGGAGATGACCTTAGATTGTCTTTCAGTTTAATTTCACTACGAACATTTTGTGGTGAACATCATTACTTCCCTTTCACAGATGAAGAAACTGGGACACAGATCGACTTAAGCAAAGGACTTGATCTATTGCCCTCACTCCCCAGGCTTCCTTTTCGCTCCCTGTGGGAGAGAGTTTGTTTTGGGAGGCAGCAGAGATAAGCAGAGAATTTTGCAGGAGGATCCCTTCACTTGGAGTTTAATTGCCAGAATCTGGAGACAACAGTGTGCCAAGGAGGGGTCTCCAAGGATCTATGAAAATAGAAGCAAGTTTCCTTTGTCATAGCAGAAAGGAGAAAGTGGGTGGGGTGAGGAACAGCAAAAGAGCACTGTTCTGGCCAGCCAGGGGTCTCCTCCACATTGGCTCCCAGGAGAGGCCACTACTCCCTCCTGCTTTCCTAGATGAGGGTCATATTGTCTTCTGAGCTATAATTTTTATTTTTGAAAGGCTTTTCTTAACTCCTAAAAATTATGCCAATGATTTAGTATGGAGTTCTCTCTTCCAGGTTTTTCTGTGTTCCTCCTTTCAGACTCATTTTTTGACATTTTGACCAATCTCAGTGCATTTCTTTAAAATATTTCTACAGCCCTGGTGGAAGGCATCAGGGGTTTCTTGCCTGTGGATTTGGAGTGCCCCAAACACCAAAGCCAACTCTTATTTTCACAGGACAGAAGGAGAGGTAAGAGTTCTAACCACACAAGCTTTTCTTTTTCCTGGAAATTTCTCTTCCCTGCCTTTCCAAGGTTCTTCTTGCTTCCGTTTCAGATACATTTCCTTCAAAGAGCTGAAGGTGTGCTGACTGGGTGGAGGAGTATGTTGACCAGGACATAGGACTCCAGATTAGGAAGCTGCCTTCCTGACGGACAGGTCTTCCCGATGTCATCGTTTCGCAGGCTTACCCAAGGATTATAAATTCTCTGGGAGAATATACATTGAAAGGATGTGCCTTCGGCCTCCAGATTTATTTCTAATCTTGGGGTGATTTTTCTTACCTTGGATGACCCTTAAATCCATGAGACCGGGGCTGGGTGAGATAGCTCATGAGCCTCATGTTGCCTGAAAACAGGAAGATTTAAGAAATCCCCTACTCTTTTGTGTCCCCAGAAATAGCTAAGATGCTTACCACAAAAGGCTACCCTGCTCTTGCACAGTCTAAAGTAAAACCTTCTCCTACCCTTCCTCAGTGACTCCCTTGTTCTATAAAATCCTGCAGTTTCTTGCCCATGTTTGGGGGTGGGGGAATAAGAATGATGCGTTTATGGAAACGAATGTCCAATAAACAGTGAAAACGCCCTAAAGGTCTAATGCACAGTACAGTGAATGTAGGCAACAATATTGTGTTATAATATAATCATCAAACTTGCTAAGAGACTAGAAATTAATTATTCCAACTGCTAAAAAGAGACTATAATTATGTAATATGACAAAAGTGTTTATTATGGCTACAATGGCAATCATATTAAAATATATAAATGTGTTAAATTAACATGTTGTACAGCTTAAATTCATACAGTGCTATATGTCAAATATCTTTGATTTAAAAAGAAAGAAATAAATGCAAAGCATGGGCCATTTCCTCAAAAAAGGAGGCAGTGATTTTAGCTATTATTATTAAAATGTGACATGATGCCATCACATTGGCCTGAAATAGCCAGGAAAGTTTTCATAGCTATTAGAGCTAGACTTGGAAAAATAGATCTAATGTTTGGTGGAACAGAGAACAGAAGGAAGTCAAGACTGTTCCATTCTTCCTATCTGCTGCCCTTGACAAGTTTCCTAGCCTCTCTGAGCCTCTGTGCTGTGACAGTAAAATGAATAACATCGGTGTAGCACAGGACCCACACTCAGCACAACCAGGTGTTAGTCTCACCATTGTTAGTTATCCGAACAAAGGCACACTGGTGAGGGTAGGTATGGTGGGACTAGGTGGGATGGGCACTGTAGAGAGAAGAGGGACACATGAGTAGGCAGAGAGAATGTGTCATAATTATGCAGACCCCAAACGCCAGACCAGAGCCTGGCCAGGGTGAGCTGACAAGGAAGGGCTGGTATGCGGAAGCTACCAAAGGCTGCTGAGGGTGTCCCAATGGGCTGAGGCTCTCCTCTATTTACCCGTCAGCCACTACCATTCCCACATGTCCTAGGACTGAGGTATGTCCATGTGTCTCCTGAAGATCCACTGTGGTAGCTGTCAGAGGTCCACAGGGCTAAAGACCTACACCTAGGACCACTTGGGCAGGACAATTGGGGCCTCTCTGTGGAGCAGGCAAATTCACTCCCAGCAGCCCCCACCTATAAAGCCATCCAGAAAAGTTCCATTTATTTGGTTCTTTTGGTGTGTGGTCCTGAGCTAGTACCTGACGGTCACACACAACCCTTCACATACCAAATAACAAATAAAGTGAATATCATCGTTGCCCTCAGCATCTCACATTCACCACCCCAGGAAGACAACTGCAGGATGGGGATGGTGTGAAGGGAGCTGACAAAGGCTTTGGCCAAACTCCCATGAGGGGCAGAAGGGGAGGCAGCACTCCAGAAGGAAAGGGAAGTGGTCGAGGGAATGGTGAGGCCGGAGGTGAGCGGCCAGTTGGCTGAGGTTGTGAACATTTGGAAGACACAGCTGGCTGGGGCAGTGGGCTGGAACCAGACATTGGAAAGTCAGGTCTGAAAGAATGAGCATGGGCTAGGGCATGAGGAGAGAGTGCAGCTGACACCTGGCAAGCTCTCTCCTGGGTACATGACTCCCAGAAATCCTCCACGGCGCATGGGGCCAGGATGTTCAACATCACTGCAGGTCGTGTGGATGAACTGGAAGACACAGACAAGGGAAGAGGGAAATGTGATGAGACTGAAGGCTCAAAGCCTTTCTCACATGTTCCGAATCCAGGTGCCCTGGGCCAGCAGACAGACCTGCTAACACATTGGCAATGGGGAAGGAAGTGAGTGGGCCATGGGCATACCAGAGAATAAATCATTGAATTTAATGAAATGAAGAAATTTAAAGACCAGGGAAGGGCCTTGTCTAGGTCAGTCCTGAATAGAAATGAACTGGAAAGTCTGATTAGCTCTGGGCTGGTGTCCCAAACCTGTGTTTTGAATCAGAGCCTGGGAGCAGGTGATCAAGAAGAAAAGCAGTCCAGACAGGACTAGATAAGAAATTCCAGGAGACTGAGGAGGGAGGCGGTCCACGGTTAACCCAGCTTGTGAAAACTGGAGGCAGGGGCCACTGTGGCATTTGAAACATAACCTCTGAGCCCCTTTCTGTCCACCATGGCACTTTACCCCATTCATCTGCACTTTCGCTTCTGGAATTCTTGCCTTCAAGAACTGGCTGATGAGAAGGACTTTTCTGGTAACCTTTTCTGTTCTGATGGTAGTGGATGGGGTACAGTCTCCCCAGGCCCTTCCTGTTTCAGAGACACTTGTCTGGGTCCTTCTCAGACACTGGCCAGCTTTGTCATAACTTAGAGCACTGGAGCCAGTGTTTGGAACAGCTCTGATGCCAGACAGCTCCTCTCTGAACTCCTGCTTGTCCCAGGCCCAGGCCACCTGCTCAGGGGTCAAATAGATAGGAAGGAGAACAATGCTGGGAAGGGTACTTGAGGAGTGTTTGAGGTTGGACACCTCCCCATGTGTCACAGGAGCCACTTCCAACTGTACTAAGGGCAGTCCAGAGAACAGGCTCTGTATCTTGGCCTAAACTCACCTAGATGATGGGCAAGACATTCAGCAGGGACATTGGAAACAGCACAAATGCATGACGATGGAGGATTTCAGAGACAGATGGAACCTTTCGAGATCACCTCATTCCATCCTCTCATTTTACAGTTGTGAAAACAGGCTCAGAGATGGACATGACTGGCTCGTGTCCCCACACTCCATGCTCAGGGCACGTCCCCATGGCCTCTCAGGTCCAGGCACTCCTGGGACTAAATCCACAGGATATCCAAACGGGCAGAGATCAAGCCAAACTGGTTCCGGGGTGGGGGGAGGGAGTTGGGTCTGACACAGAAGGCTGCCTGTGAAACCTCCAAAACTCCCCTCCAGGCTGGGTGTCACCTCTCTACTGAGCTAGATACTTTCACAGAAGACTTCAGCCCTCTCAGGTCGACAGGATGGCAGGTGTTCAAGAGAAACCGCAGGGCCCCTGAGCACAGAGCCCATCTCCAGGTCAAATGAAGTGGGTACATGAGGAGCTAGTCTGAAACATTCTCCAGAAAGCTGAGTCACCAGGTGGAAAATGTCACTACCATCACGCCCCAATTCCCTCAGCACCTCTCTGTCCATCTTTTGGCATCTGCTTTGTTCTGCCCTATCCAAGATAAGGTATTTACATTCAGTGAAGTTGGGGGAACCAATGAATGTGCCAAGGCCATCCCCAGACCAGCCCTGAAAGAGGATGATTTGGGTAGCCAGGGGACAGTCGTTCAGCAGAGGAAAGGACAGCAGGAAGGGGCAGTTCCTGCCCTTGTAACACGGACACCTGTTTGCGGCCCGCCGGATGCTCCGAGCCTCTCCCACCGGGAGCAACCCACCAGCTGGCTTGAGGATGCAAACCAGGGACCCATTATGGTTCCAGAAGGACGCACTTCTCCCACGGCAGCTCGCTCTTTAGAAACTTTTGTGTTAATAAGCCCTAGAAGGAAACGCAGGATGCAGAAGGGGCGCGAGGAGCTGGAGGCCCGAGGAGCCATTTCAGAAGAAACCCAGGTGACCTCATCTTTGACCGCGTCCCCAAAGAGCTTAAAGAGTGCGGGGCTCTGGGCCACCTGCCTTTAATGTGCTCTATCAGCTCAGAGAGAAACAGGGGCCTAGGCTGCAGGAAAAGCACTTACATTTTTCCTTAGTGTCATTGTTGTTGATAATACATTAGAACCTCAATACCCACTACTCTCCCGGGTCTGGCCGCCAAACACCCTCAGCACATCCTTCCACCTTTTGCCTTCCGCTGTCCTGCCCCTCCTGGTACTTCCTCTGGTCAGACCTTAGATGTCGTCCCCCAGCCCCTTGTATCACTGCGCTCTCCATCCTCGCTGGGCTGCATATCATGTCTTCCCGCTATCGTTCACCCCCGCCGGGCCCTCTGACCTTCAGCGCTGTAGAGCAGGGTCCTTCTAGCTCTCCTTCCCTTCCTGCCCTGGGCCTCCAACAGCCTGGCCCGGCGCACCTGCTGATTCTAGAAGGCTTTCCACATCCCTGATGTGCATGCTTCACACATCTATTCATTCCTCCAACTGTCCCCACCATCCTGTAAGAAAGGCGTGACCATCATCTACAGGACGGATCAGGAACCTTGGACTTCCGGGTGATTCCCATCTTGACTGAGGTCACCATGGCAGTGTATGGAGGGCTGGCCCTGCCCCAGGTGGTGCTGCCAGGGAGTCGCATGTGCTCACTGAACTGCAACTGGTCTGCAACCTTGAGTACTCATAAATGAAAACTTTTGTTATTTAAAAAGACAAATAAATAGGAAATAAAAGATGACACCACCTCCCCACCACCCACCCACCCAAGCACCAATCCTCCGCACATCACACACAAATACACCAACATGCTCGGGCACTTCCTGCACACACACCATTGGGCTGGCGTGCTTATTTCCATCATAAACTAGATCGTTTTATGCATCACCATTTCATTTCTATGACATGCACATTTCATTTTTTTTTAGCCTATCTCTTGGCACATTCTCCATTTGGGTGACTTCCATCACTCCCAGCCCAGCTTCTCCCATTTTTGGATGAAAGGAAACACAAGAGAGGCTTCTGGGGTTCTGATGATGTTTTACTTGTTGATCTGGGGTGTAGTTTCATCGGTGTGTTCATGGTATGTTCTACTTCAATAAAAATATATATTAAAACACGAAAAGAAAAAAATCAATTGACCAGAAATGTGAGGTCTGTTTTGCACTTTCTATTCCATTGATCTCTATGTCTATCTTTAGGCCAACACCTGCCATCTTGGTTACTGTAGCTTTATGAAATTTTTTGAAATCAGGTAATCCTCAAACTTTGTCCTTTTTCAAAATTGTCTTTGGCTAATCTAGTTGCGTTGCATTTCTATATCAACTTTAGAATGAGCTGGTCTAAACATGGACCAAAAAAATGAGGTCCCTGTGCCACCCACAAAATACCAAACACTCTCTCGGTTGGCCAAAATGAGTGACTGCTGCTTCTTTGACAATAACAATTTTTATCTTCACCTAGTGCTTCTCCTTGTAGATAAGATTTATTGGGATAGCCAATCAGAATTGCCCTTGCCTTCTGAGCATATCCAATCCAGAGCAAACTTCACTTCCTTAGACCACCCCCCACACGAATTAACCAACTAAAACCACAATCCTAAAGTTCCTTCTTTCTAACACCCTCTCATTGAAAGACATCCCACAGGTCCTAGTGGTGTGAGTTCCTGTGATGTTAGGATTTATAGGAAGCAACATATATTTGGTCTTCATCCCTGTTCCAGGCACAGAGCTCCTAACACCTGTGGAATTTCCCAAGTAATAAGATCAAGGTGTCTTTTGTTATGTTAATAAGATAACTTTTAGAAAATCCCTAAGTACCTAAAGTTGGGGGCTGGTTGCCAGTCTCACCGCCCATCCACAACCTTTGAAGAGGGGAGAGGGGCTGGAGGGTGAATCAAGCGCCAATGGCCAATGATTTCATCAATCTCGCCTACAAAAACCCAAAAAAATTAGACTCAGAGAGCTTCTGAGTTGGTGAATAACATGAAGATTTGGGAATAGTGATGCGCTCAGAGATGACATGGCAGCTGTGGGCTCTTTCCCCATACCTCACCATATGCAACTCTTCATCAGGCTGTAGATTCATATTCTTTAATACCATTTATAATAAACCAGTAATCTAGTGAGTAAATGGATTTCCTGAGTTCTGTAAGCCACTGTAGCCAATTAATTGAACCCAAGGAGAGCGTCGTGTGAAACTTGGATTTCCAACCAAATGGTCAGAAATGCAGATAACAATCTGAACTTGTGATTGGCATCTGAAGTGGGGCAGGCTTGTGGGACTGAGCCCTTAACTTGTGGGATCAGACACTGCCTCCAGGTAGACAGTGTCAAACTTGAGTTGAACTGTAGGATGCCCAGCTGATGATGGAGAATTGTTTGGTGTGAGGAAAAAGCCACACATCATATTAGTGTCAGAATGTTACCATCACGTAGGGGATTAAGGTATGAATTTATGTGTTTGAGGACACCAACTTTCAGTCCATAGCGGCATGCAGCCTAGCACTGCCCCCTTTTCCAGTGCCAGAGGTAGCTTAGCACCAGCCACAGGCTCCCCAAGGCCAGGACCGATAAGGGAGTGGCTGGGTTTAAGGCTCTGCTGTCTTGAAATTCTTTTTAATAATTTGATCTTTGAAGTCCGATGGGACAATAAAACATGCTCGTGAGCAAAAGAGATACGTGCAATATTGTGCAGTATGCATGTCCCCTGTCCCTTGCCACCTTACCTGCACAGCATCAGTGATGCCCACGGGCCCAGAATTCCAGTGGGCCCATGATGTGTGAGAGTTCAGCAAGACTCAAAGTGAGTAAGAGGTAAACTGTTACTGTAGGACAGGGTCAGGGAGCAGTGTGCTGACCAAGAGGCCGTGCTTTCTGCCAGAACCAGAACTCACTTCCAATGACGAAGGAACCCTATCATGTCCTTCCTTACTCCTAGTGCTTTCCTGCCTTAGCCAACCTCTTACACTGAAAATAATGATGGACAAGGAAAGAGAAAAATAGAGCATCCCATCTTTCCTCTGCCCTTTGGTCCTTTCTACTGGTCAGTAAGCAGGGAGTAGAAAATGTCAGCAGGATAAGTGTGTATCAAGACATGAAATAAAAACAATTGAGTTCATTTTGTGCAGTGTTTCTACCATTATGCAAAGAATGAAATCGTTATACATATATGAGCTACCAGATGAGAATTGTAGGAGTTTGGAGATTCCGTATATGAGTGAAATGTTCTAATATTTGCATTTAAAACTGCCATTGCACGATATAAAAATGAACAGAAAATTCATGCTAATAAGTTACATTTTAAAATTTTCTTCACTTAGAATGATATTGAATAGCACTTCTTTGAACAAAGTCCCTGTGTTTTTATTTTCTTTGTGCCCTGCAAATTATGTAAATTACATATCAGGCCTTATCCTGAACCTGTGGCCTTAGCTTCCTCATCCTTCTCAATTCCTCCACCACCAATAGGCAGGCATAGGTGAGCTCAGGTACAGGAATGCATCTGGACCTGGAGTTAGGCGTGCTGCCCAAGTACGTGGGACCTTCTGCCTTAGACAGGAATATTTCTTTACATAAATGTTTGTTGAATAAATCAATGAATAAAAAGTAAAGATGTGAGTGGTGATAATCCTTCATTCATTCAACAAGCAAACCATGACCAGTCCTCAATCTTGGCTGGGGACATTCCTTGCAAAAGTAGACTCAACTCTGGCCCTGATTAGCCCCAGATGGCATCTCAATTTCCACCAATCTCCCCATAAACGTGCCTTGGCAGAGACCACCAGCACCCCCTTCTTATTTTGCAAGTGCAAGGTTCTGCTCAGTCCAGCTCTCCCTGACCACCCTGGGATCTGGGCCCTCCTGGTTCTCTGAAAGCCACTTGCCTCTTTATCAAAGGGGGCACTGTGGTTCCGCCCATGGCTTACACCTCTCTTGGACTTTTTCCAAGAGTCTCAACCCTTTTGGGACCATGGACTTCTTGGGTGGTCTGGTGAAAGTGATCATTCTCTTCTCAGAATAATGTTTTTATAAGTACAAAATACGTAATATTAAAAAAGAATCTAATTGATTGAAATAGTTACAAAATTTTTTTTTATAAATCGGTTTGCAATATCGCAATCAATGTACTGTTTTATTAACACTTAATAACAAGATCTAACAGCATGCCTAATCATTACCATAATTTTTAAGGACAATGGAACAAAAATGACAGTCAAAATTATCTACAACTACGATGTGCTATAAAAACAACTGTAGTTTCTATTGGCCATGAAGTCACAGGTGCTGCTGGGATCTGCCTCTTGTATTCATAATGAAAGGAAAGACTCAGTCTCCTTAAAAGTGATTTTAAAAAGTATAAGTTCTGTTATTTTTTTCCCATCCAGGTTCATAGACCCGGTGATTGTTATTCGCGACACCCAGGGTAAGTGAACCCTCCTGCCTGTTACCTGGGAGAGACGTCGCTGCCAAGGTTGCAACCACCGCCTGTTGGCAGGAGAGGGCGCTAAACAGCCCGGCCCGCCTTCCGTCCGACAGCAACAGAATCGGGTAAAACCCGCAGAAATAGTTAAAGCCCGCAAGTTGTGGCTGCAGAGGCTGCGTGATTTGGGCATAACTATACTGTGAACATAACTATGTCTTTCGAAATATGTGTTTGCGATAGGAAATTATCCACTAGGTTTGAAGGCATTAAGTGTCCACACACTGACCCGCAGCTCTGTCCAGGTGAGAGGATGCGAAGCGCTGGATGCTCACCTATTACCTTCTAGTTTCCTCTTGTTGCCTAGCACACATCTCGAGTGTCTACTCTGTTTTATTTCTCACTGCAAATTCTGGGCTTTGCCCACGCATCCTTTTGAGCTTTGTTAATGGAGTGAGCACAGAAGAAATAGACTTTTTTCTGAAGTGCTGGCTTGAGGGAACATGGGGTCCTAACCAGAAGGTACGACCGCTATCCGGGGGAGACGTGATAGCGGCAGTGGCGGTGTCCGCAGCTGCCTGAGGAGCATGCACGCTGAAAAGACAGGAGGAGCATGCAAACACTATTCCCTGAGAGGCAAACACAAGGGGGAGCTGGTCGGGGCTGGAGCTGGAGCCTGTGGACCCCCAGAGACTTTTTTTTTTTTTTTTTTAATAAGTGGAATGAAAGAGAAAGCCAGGTGAGAGATCTGGGCTGAAGATAAAAACCAGAGGAGTTGATCGCATTTGCAACAGTTAAACGAAAAGCTTAACTTCCATAGCAGAAAGCATTTTTAAAAGAGGAATCCTTGGGCCACAAAGGACCAGGTACTGTGGCATGCAGGTGGAAAAGGAGCCATGTCCACTGTCCTGGCCTGATGGGCTCTTTTATACATCAAGTAGGGAGAAGAAAGACGAAAGATGTTTTGGAAAAATTTGCATTGGCTACAGACAAGGAGGAGGTGGAATAAGGTGAAGCAGGATAGGTGCAGAGTCTGAAGGGAAGAAATACTTATTGCTTTTGATTGGTTACAGGCAACAGCTCCGAAAGTTCACACACAGGCAGGATGGCCAGCCCATCCAGTGGGTTGATTCCTCTCTCCAGCATACATTTCGGAATGTCCCCTGTCTTTTATCAGCAGAATCCCAGCTACAAACAGGCTAACTGCTCTCTTTATCTCACTCCCTGGCCCACTGTAATTTAATTTAGAACACATAAGAATTTTTTCTTGTCACAACCATGACAGTGGGTGAATTGACCTAGGAAGAGAGTGAGCATAAGAAAAGCAGCCACCCAGGCCCTGCAAATGGAGGATGAGGAGCAGAGTCAGACACAGGCTTGGGAGGAGGGAGGAAACCAGATGTGGTTTCGTAGTTCATGTCCAGGGTACTGATGCTTCACAAAAAGGACTGAAAAGTGCTCATGGCTTTAGCAGCATGGAGGTCGCTGGCAACCATAGTGAGCTGTGTTGGATGATTCACTCATCACCCAACAGTGATGTTGCTACCTAACTCTGCCTGAAACTGGCTTATGATACGATCCAGCAACCTCGCATCTGGGTAAAGACCCGAAAGAAACATAATCAATATCTCAAAGAGATATCTGCACCCCAAAGTTCATTGCAGCATTATTCACAATAGCCAAGATATGTAAGCAACCTGGACGAATGGATAAAGAAAAGGTAATATAGATAGATGATAGATATCTAGATGATAGATAGACAGATAGATAGATAGATAGATAGATAGATAGATAGGAATATTATCAAGCCTTTTAAAATAAGAAAATCTTGCTATTTGTGACAACATGGATGAAACTGGAGGATATTGTGTTAAGTTAAATAAGCCAGAGAGAAAAGACAAATACTGTAGATTTCACTTATATGTGGAATCTAAAAAAGTCAACTCATAGAAGCAGAGTGGAATGGTGATTGTCAGGTGCTGGGGGTGAGGTAAATGAAGAGAGATGGTCAAAGGATACAAATTTTCAGTAATAAAATGAATAAATCCCTGATACCTAAGGTATAGCATGGTGAATATAGATAATAATACCGTATTGTATACTTGAAGTTTCCAAAGATACTAGATCTTAAGTGTTCTGACCACACACATACACATAAACACACAACAAGCAACTATGTGAGGTTATGGAGGTGTTAATTAGCTTGATTGTGGTGATTACTTCACAATGTATATGTATATCAAAACATCACATTGTACATCTTAAATATATACAACTTTTACTTGTCTATCATACCTCAGTAAAGCTGGGGATTGTTGGAGCTGCGTTACAGAGCAGCATTCTCTGCATGGTCTAGGGACACAGGAGCTAACACACAGGGAAAGCCACACAGTTAAAAAGGAAACCAATAGTGACCAGATGATTTCAGCTACTGCTCAAGGCTAGGTCAACATTTGAAAAATCAATCAATGTAATTCACCACATCAACGAACTAAAAAGAAGAACTATATCATCATCCCAGTAGACATAAAGGAAAAAGATAAAAAGAAAAAACTCTCATCAAAGTAAAGATAGAAGTGACTTTCTCAGCACTGTGAAGGATTACCATCACACTCAATGGCGAAAGACTGAAAACTTTCCCCCAAGGATCAGGAGCAAGGGTATCCACTCAGGATGTCCACTCTCAACACTTCTAGTCAGTGTTGTACTAGAGATTCTGGCCAGTGCAACAAGGTGAGAAAAGTAATTAAAGGCATCCAGATCGGTAAGGAAAAAGTAAAATGTTCATTACTCACAATGACATGATATGCGTGAGGGAAATCCAATGGAATCTACAAAATAAACTACTAGAACTGATAAGCGAATTTAGCAACATTGCAAGATACAAGATCAATATGCTGAAATAGTTTTTCTACATACTAGCCATAAACAATTGGAAATTGTTTTGTCTGTAAGAAATCAAAGAAACTGATGAATTCTGTTGTCTACATAAGAAACATCCAAACCCATTGGGAATTTCTATGAGTTTGTTTAAGCCAAACTGACAACATATGCTGGGGAGCAAAATCTCAAATGCTCTGGAAAATGACAGTTTTGCAGTTTATTTTATACATTAAAATCAAAGGAGATGGGAGGTGCATGCTATCCATTCATGGTAGATTAAGTGTTGAGAGAAAGTGATTTGGGGAGATGTCCAAGATAAGATAAAAAGCAAAATGGTGAAACACATACTTCTTTTACATGGCGAGTACAAGATTGTTAATAATTAACATTTACAGCACATAGAGATGGGGAACTAGATAACAATGGAGTCTTCGGAAGTCTGTGCTCCGGTGCCAGCAGTTGTGCCTTCCAGGGGTAAGAAAGAAAAATCGCTCTTATGTTTCGAAGGTATCTTATCCCGATGCATAAGGACAACAGACAGAACTCACTCAATGTAAAGACTGACCTTTGCTAAGGAATCTACAAGCCTAAGACATGACTACCTGCCCACTTAGGAATTTGTGATCAGACTGACCTCTGTGGTTACTTTTGGTCACTGAGTTTATCAGGCCTGCTATGTGGCCCCCCTGGGCTTGTCAGTTTCATTGCATAGCCCCTTTTTCATTCACACTGTTCTCTTGCTTTGGTTGGCGACTTGAGTGAAAAACAAAAAGTGATGTGTAATTTCTGAAGAAGTGTAAAGAGGAAATGTGTGCTGACACAATCCGAATTTTACAGGCATTACAGAGTTACAACACGCCTCACAGCTGAGCGCTCACGGGTTTTTTGGAGAAACCAGAAATGACTAAATCATTTCCTGATGGGCTCAGCTTGCCCACCCAGGGCAGACCCCAGACATATATTTGTAACAGCCTCCAGCCAAGCAGCTTACCCAGGGGAAAAAAGACTCATTATTTCAAGACTGGCTGTGGGGTTTCTCTCCTTTCTTTTTTCTTCTTTTTATAAATCCAACATTTGCCTTTTTTTCAAGAAAATGGCTTTGACGTGTTCATGGACAATCTCAACAAGTGAATCTGGGAACTATTCCTGACCCTCCATACAGTCCCTTGTTTTAAATGGTTGCAGTAATTCTTTAGACTGCCTTCTGTAGGTAAAAAGCAAAGGCACTTTTAAAGCCATCTGAGGTTTCTCAAAAAGCAGCTCTGGACAACTACCCAAAAGTATGTTTAAATGAGTTTTTTTGGTTTATTTCTTAAAGGGCTACCCCTCCATCGCCCCCTGGGCCTGTTGCTACTGCTTTAACATTCTATGAAAGTGGGGAAAATCATGTAGAAGGAATTTATTGACATGAGAGTATAATGATTACATTTGTTGAGTATTTTTACAAAGCTAGTTAGAAAACACACTGTGAAGTGTTTTTATTAAAATAGTGCGGATGTTAAAATATGCATGAAGAGAGTCTAGAAAGCTCTAAAGCAAAATATTAACAGTATGGGTGGCATGGTGGTTAAGGAACATTTTCACTTTCTTTATACGTATTTATGCTCATCGTTCTTATACCCGTCTAATTTGTTGATAGCACATATTAATGGAATAATTGTTAAGTGTCTAAACATACAAGGAGGAAGTACCAGGGAACTGAAAGAGCAGCTGGAGGACGCCGATCATGCTGCCTCTATTTCCTGGCCATCCTGCTGCAATGTGACAGCAAGCTCACTTAGCCCGCGCAGCCAAGAGAAAACAAAAAGCCAGGATTGCCATACTGAAAGGAGGGCAAGCCAGAATTTTCTCTCACTCAATTTCGGTGTCACGTTTTTAACAAGTTACAAAAACAGAAAGACTGAAGGAATTTAGAAAGGCTCTCTGCCGGGGAACACTGCCATGTATGGTTGTCACGTCCTAACCACGGTAGGCAGAATTCAAAACTGAACCCCAAGATTCTCAGCCTGATGTACATGCCCTGGTAATCCCGTCCTCTTGAGTGAGGATGGTGGATAGCACCCCCATGTTCATGTTACATTTCATGGAAGAGGTGATTTTGCAGATGTACTCGATGTCACAGTTATTCAAAAGGGGCAGAGATAGCTACATGGAAGGTCATGCTGTTAATATAATTGAGTGGAAGGTCCTGTTTTTAAAACACAAAATACTCAGTTTGAGACCATCTCTGCAGGTACGTGAGACCTGAGACACACACGCACTGGCTTCAAAACAGACAGCTATAGTAGTTGTAAGAATCACCCAGTGATCTGTATGTTAAGAAACCAAGTAGCAGGATTAAATATACCAGTGTGTGACAGTGACCCCAGTGTGCCCTACTCTAGCACTGGTCACCCTGCTCTCTTCCAATCTCGCATTCAATGTCAGGGCCAGGAGACACAAACCAGGCTACTTTGGTGCTCTAGAATTTGAGCCAGCCATTCAAATGAGATTTGTGAAGATTTAACGACATAAAATTGAAGTTTAAAAAGAATGATTCAAATCTGTATTGACAGCAAGATCACAATGAAGGAGATAGACATATTGGTGCAGGAAAAAAAAAAATCAATGGAAAAACAAAGTGGGACCCAGCAATTACACTTCTGGGTATTTATCCAAAGAAAACCAACACATTAGTTTGTAAAGATCTATGCACCCTATATGTTCATGGCAGCGCTATTCACAATAGCCAAGACATGGAAGCAACCTAAGTGCCCATTGATTGGATAAAGAAATTATGGTTCATATGTACAATGGAATATTACCCAGACTTTAAAAAAATGAAATCCTACCATTTGCAACAACATGAATAGACCTAGGGGATATTATGCTGAGTGAAATAAATCAGACAGAGAAAGATAAGTACCATATGATTTCACTTATATGTGGAATCTAAGGAACAAAAGGAACAAACTAACTGAAAATAGACTCACAGATACAGAGGACAATCTGGTGACTGACTGTCAGAGCAGAGGAGAGTTGGGGGGCTGAGAGAAAAAGGCAAAGGGATGAAGAAGTACAAATTTTTAATTACAAAATAGTCACAGGGACATAAAATATAGCATAGAGAATTTAGTCAATAGTATTATAATGGCTGTGTGCCGAGCCAGATAGGTGATAGAGTAATTGGGGAGATCACTTCAAAAATTATACAAATGACTAACGTTTTTCTATATATATTTTTTCCTGGA